>NC_142083.1:89811541-91309041 GCF_054644295.1 Miniopterus natalensis | reverse complement strand
CCTTCATTCTCTCCCTCTCCTTCTGGTGGGTCCCACCTCTGTTCCCCACTCCAAGCAGCTTCCAGAGAGCCTGACCTAGGATGGGGGGGTTGGTGTCACATCTAATCTGCTAAAAGGCAACGATAACACATCCCCTTCCGACCAGGTAGACTCAGGGCCTACAGCTGCCCTGGCCCAGTTCCCCAATGAACTTGGGTACGAAGACTTTGCTTTTGAAATAACCCCAGGACATGAAGAAGAGCTTTGGGGGGGGGGGGCGTGAGGGGGGGTAGGAGGCTAATCAGCTCAGGGTGCAGTGGCAGCTAGGCCCCCAGTGGGTTGATGGTGGCCTCCAAAAGATAAATGCAAGTCCTAACGCCCTGCAGCCTGGGAATGTGACCATATTTGGGAAAAAGGCCTCTGCAGATGTAATTAAGTTAAGGATCTCAAGATGAGAAAATCCTGGATTTAGGGTGGGCCCTGCATCCAATGGCAGGTGTCCTTATAAGAGGAAGGGCAGAGGGAGATTTGAGACAGAGACACTTGGGGCAGAGGGTAAGGCCGGGCGACCCCTGCCTGAAGCAGAGGTTGGAGGGATGCAAACTGAGGATGGAGGAAGAGGCCACTGCCAGGGAACGACTGCAGCGCCCGTGGTCATGCTGAACCCTGGATTGTACCCTGTAAACGAGTGGGCTGCCTGGTGTAAGAATTACGTTTCAATAAAGCAGAGCTGTCGCTTTCCTGCACTGCACCATCTCCAATGCCAGCCCCTCGACAAAGTCCCGCGGGACACGGTCCCTCCCTCCAAGCTGGCACTACTTACCCTCCCTTCTTTTAAAAACGTTTCCAATGTGAATTTTTTAATTGATTGGTTTTTGAGAAAGAGAGAGAGGGAAAGAGAGAGGCTGAGACAGAGAAACATGAACTTGTTCCCTTATTTATGCATCATGGGGTGATTCCTGTATGTGCCCTGACCGGGGATTGGATCTGCAAACTTGGCGCGTCGGGATGACGCCCTAACCACCTGAGCTACCCGGCCAGGGCTGATTTTTTAAAATATTATTGTGGTAAGACATACAACGTAAACCTTACCGCTTTAAGTGCACAGTTTAGTGGCGTTTAGCACTTCACATAGTTGTGAAACCATCACCATCAGCCACCTCCACAACTCTCTTATCTTGCAAAACTGAAACTCTGTGTCCATTAAATATTAACTCCCCGTTTCCCCTTTCTTCCTGCTCCTGGCAACCACCATTCTACTTTCTGTCTCTATGAATTTGACAGCTCCAGGAACCTCATATAAACGAAACCATACAATAATTGCCCTTTTGTGTTTGGCTTCTTTCACTTAGCATAATGCCCTCAAGGCTCATCTGTGTTGTAGCATCTGTCAGAATTTCCTTCCTTTTTAAGGCTGAATAATTTCCACGTTACCCTCATTTTAGAGGAGGAGACATCGTGGCCACATACACTGCAGAGAGACCCTGGAAGGTGGCAGGGTCAGAACGCACACCCAGGCCAGCCTGACTCCAGCACCCCCCACTCACCACCCTGCAACGCAGCCCCTTCCCAAGCACCACAGGACTCCCCTGGGCCACCCTACCCTTGTTCCTGCCCCCTTCCTTCCTCATGGGGAGCACCTAGGGCCTAGAGGGCCTTTTATTCACCTTTGGACCCTGATGACACAAGCGGCTCCAGGTGGAGTCCAGAGCAGTGAAGCAGCATTTGTGGAAGTGACTGGGCTTGGAGGTGGGTTGGGGGTCAAAATGGGTGGGGCCTGGCTGTGCAGCACCCTGGGTCAGGCTCCCCCAGGCCCTGCCTCTTGCTCAGTCAAAGCCACCTAATGACCAGGACCTCTGCACTGAGTGACCTGGGCTACGGCCTGCACAGCTGCACACAGCTGCCCTGCCAATGACCCTTAAGATCCTCCAGGTTCCCAAATCCGAGAGGCCCCTGAGCTGCACTCTGAGAAGGGGAAGAAGGAATGTAGGGGCAGTCACGGGACAAATGAGATTGGCGCAGGAAGCAGGCTGGGGGTTCCCGGGGGCTGGGGGAGGGAGGAAGGAATGACTGCTTAATGGAACCCAGTTTTCTTCTGGGGCCATGAAAGTGTTCTGGAAGTAGATAGTGGTGCTGGTTGCACAGCCTTGTAAATGTATTAAAAGCCACTTAATTGTGGCTTTTAACTCAAAAATGGTTAAATGGTAACTTTTATGTTATGTGTATTTTACCACAATAAAAAAAAAGCGCGCAACTCTCTTCAGCTTCGGCACTATCCCAGGGCCCTTATGTATTCTAGTGGCCCAGATCTAGGACCACTTGTGCCTCACAAGGGTCTGGACTCTGGACCCTCTCACTCCATTCCCCACACACCCCTTCATCCGCCTACTCTTGGTGTCACAGTGAGCTACACAACCGAGAACATTTCCCTGCAGGACACCTTCCAGGGACTTCTATGTTAGGATTGGGCCCAGTGTTTATTCAAATAAATGCATCACTGCCCTGGCCAGGTGGCTCAGTTGGTTGGGCATCATCACGTACACCAAAAGGTTGTGGGTTCGATTCCCAGTCAGGGCACATACCTAGGTTGTAGGTTTGATCCCTGGTTGGGGTGCGTATGGGAGGCAACCGACAGGTGTTTCTCTCTCTTATCAATGTTCTCTCTCTCTCTCTCTCCCTCCCTCCCTCCTTCTAAGGATGTCCTCAGGATTGAAAAATAAAAAAATAAAAGTAATAGATTTAACGGTATATAAAAATGCATCCCAATTGGTTGACTTTTCTGCAGCAGTGGCCTATCAGCAGGGGAGGTATTCAAAGACATAGGGTGGTTCCTGGACTCTTCAAAACACAGCTCACCAAAAGGCAGCCTTGGCTAGGTCATTCCCAGAGGGCAACTGGGAAGCAGCAAGTAGGAAGAAGCTGGAGGTCCTGCCCCTGGGACTGACTTCATGCCATCCTCTGGCACCTCTGCAGTCAAGGCCAGGATGCCTGGCTATCTTTTCAGCCCGGGCTGGGAAGTCACATCTTCTGTACTTCAGCTCCAGCCCTCAGGGAAGAAGGCTTTGCACAACCAGAGTCCTCGGTTTGAGTTCTTTACTAGCTGTTTGACCTTCAGCACATTACTCAACCTCTCTGTACCTTCATTTCCTTGTCTTTAAAATGAAGATTAAAATAGTTGTGACCTGAAAAAAGTTTACAAAAAAATTTAGGCGATAGTCATATAACATAAAATTAAACATTTTGATGTGTACAGTTTGGTGACGTTTAGTGCATTCACAGTGCTGTGCAAACAGCACCTCTGTGAAGTTCCAAAACATTTTCAATGTGTGAATGTAAAGCCTTAGAATAATGCCTGGTACAGCAAGTGCCAATGAGTGCTCAATAAATGGCAGAAATGATTAGCAGAGCAATGGTCAGAACATGTAACAAGTGGCAGGTAGTGGGATTAAGTTGCTTCTCTTGGGCTGCAGGAGGGGGAGTCGGTTCTCACTCTCCTCTAGGCCCCATTTTCCACGTTGAGCTCTCTGTACCCACCCACTGTCGAACCCCTTCTCCCACCCAGGGTCTTGCCCTCACTGTTTGGGTGGCAGGCGCTGATGGAGCCAGGAAACCTGGAGCCTCTACCACAGTCTCAGGGCCTCTCCTCTGCTCTTTTTGGCCCACTCCCTGCATCTCCCACATCCGCTGCTGCTCCCCCAAGCTGTCACCTTCTGTGGTAAGGGAGACACGTGTGGGTTGGGGCGGCTGGGAAAATTCAGCCTGGGTGGAAGAGAATGAATGGGAGTGGAAGCATCCCCACATCTGGGAGGCGCTCTCATGAGCAGACCGCCCTCACTCAAGAGAGCACCAGCTCCTTCCCCAGGGCAGGCATTTACTCTGAACATCCTGGGATCTCCCGCATCCAGCAGATCCCCAGGAACCTGCAGATTAACGTGCACCCTGCTGAAGGGGGCCTTAGGAGCTGCAAAGTTTGGGACAAACTACTGTCGCATCATCTTTCTAGATGTAAACATCCCGTTCTGTGGTTACTTTGTGCCAATTTAAAGCCTTTCGGGCTGTAACAATAGCTAAGTGTTAATCTCACTATGCACATGCACTGACTCCCAGGCAAAGCGTGCCGAGTGTCCTTGATGAGCCCAGGGTACAGCAAAACCTCCCTGGACCCATCTCCCCCAATTCCCCAGCACGCGGAGCCGCAGGAGCCATGGACTGTCCTTTGCTGCCACCTTGTGGCAAGCATGGGAACTTTGCGCTTCATTTCCTTCCTTGATCACCTTAATCAAGAAAACACTGAATATCTACTGTGTGCCAGGTTCCCCGTAAGATCCTGCGGACCTAAGTCAGACAGAGAAAGACAAGTACCATATAATTCCACTTACGTGTGGAATCTAAAGAACAAATTAAATGAACAAACAAAACAGAAACAAACTCATAAAGAGAACAAACTGAAGGTTGCGAGGTAGGAGAGGGGTTCCCCGGGCTGGGTGAAAACGGTGAAAGGATTAAGAAGTACAAATTAGTAGTCACGGGAACATAAAGTACAGCATAGGGAATATAGTGAATAATATTGTAATAACTATGTATGGTGCCAGGTGGGTACTAGAATTATCAGGGGAATCAATTAGTAAATTATATAATTGTCTAACCACTATGCTGTACACCTGAAACTAATACAAAATAATATTGAATGTCAACTGTAATCATCATAATAATAATAAAGTTTCTACGGACCTCGGGGGCAGATAACAAGACAGACATGGTGGCCGATTTTGCGAAGCTCACAGCTTCCCAGAAGGGACGGTCAGTAACCCACAAATAAATAAAACTGAGTAAATAAGATGATTACAGAGTGTGATACAAGGTAGGAGGAAAACAGGGGCTGAGTATCACAGGCTGAAAAGACACGTTTGATAAACCGAGTGTTTGCCTCCCTGCACACCCCCTCCCTGCCCAGGACTGTGGGCCATGCAAGGGCATGTGCATCTGTCTGACTCCCCCTCGTGAATGGGTGAAGTCACCCAGGGCTGGCACATAGTAGGTGCTCAGTAAATGTCTAATGAATACACAATGACAAGCCTGTCCAGAGCCAGCTTCTTGGCTCCTCCAGGCCAAACAGGTGAGAGAAAAGAGGGGCGTATGGAAGAGAGGCTGGGTCCCCAGGGGCCCTGGAATGGCTGTAAGGGTTTGGGTGAAGATGTTGGACAACTGTCACCCTTCCACGGAGGCCCCAGTCCGGCCTGTTTTAAATTGTACCCTCACTCCGCTTGCTTCTCGAAGCCCTTCCTTGCTTATTTTTTTCTCTTTGGCACTTTTTCACCGTATCACATGCTATATATTTGCCTTATTTGTTTAATGTCTGTCTCCCGAAATGTAAACTCCACAAGGGCAAGGGTTTTTGTCTATATTGTTCACTGATGGCTCCCTAGGGCCTGGAAGTGCCCGACACTTAGTAGGTGCTCTGCGAACGAATGATGCATGGGCAGGACTTGGGGGCACGGCCTTGAAGGCTCTGGGGCGAGGCCAGTACGAGGGGCGGGGCTCAGAGCCCCGGGGGCAGGTTGAAGGAGTTCCAGAGGAGGCCAAGTGTGCATGGTGCCGGGGACGGAAGCCTCGGCGGGTGAGGGTCCGCCTAGCGGCAGAGCTGGACCGGGGCGGGGCCTTGGGGCGGGGTCTTCCTGGGGCTGCGCCGTCCCCGAGGTCGCTTGCTTTAGGGAGGGACCAGTAGGCGGGGGTTGGGGGGCCTTGGCCAATCTGGAGGAAGAGCCGGATTGGGGGCGTGGTCAAGCAAGAAACATAAAACGAAAGGCGTGGCTAAGACGGGGGAGGGGCCAGGCAGCGGCGGGACCAATCAGGGAGCCCGGCGCTTTGGGGCGGGGCGGTGGGCGGAGCCATCCCTGGGTGGGGCCAGTGCGGAGGCGGGGCCGGGCCGGGATCTCGCTGTCCCGGGTCCTGGAGCGCTCCGGCTCCGCAGGTCTCACTCCCGGACCCGCGGGCGCCTCCCCGGCCGGCCAGGCCCCAGGGTGCGCAGAGCCGGACGCTCCAGGCTCCGCGACGGTGGTCGGGCTTCGCCCCAGGCACTGCGCTCGGGCCGGGCGGCTTCGGGATCCCTGGCGGGCTGAGCTCCGCGCTGCCCCGGGGCTGCGTCCCCGGAGACTCCAGGACAAGGGTAAGCCGGCCCGTGCGTGCATGCGTGTGTGCATGCTCGTGTGTAAGTGTGCATGTGCTCATCCGTGCGTGTGTGTGTGTGTGTGTGTACACACATCTGTGTGCATGAGAGGAATTGTGTGTTTGTGGGAAAGTTACGAGCGTGTGCAAAGGTGGTCCCGTGTGGGAGGAGAGTCGTGTGTGTGTGTGTGTGTGTGTGACACAGTGCGTGTGAAATTTGGTAAAGACTGTGTGTGTGTCAAGGTATCTTGGAGGAAATGGGAGGGAAGGTACAGTGACTCTTGTGGCGAGCTCTGGGGTGTGTGGGTGTTGAATTGTGGGAGTGTAAGAATTGCGAATGTGTGTGTTTCCATGTGAGTGGCGGTGAGGGGTGCTACTGGGGGCCTCCATGTGAAGCAGTAGGGACCAAGGAAAGTTTGGGGGTACTGATTGCTCTTGGAGGGTGAGTGTGGTCTGGGGCAGTGGGTAATGGACCAGGAAGGTGTTGGGGCCTGGCCAAGAGTAACTGGGTCCTTTGCTTTGAGGGCTGGGGAGATTTGTGAGTGGGACCAGAGGGGGTGGCCCTGCCCCTTGCATGGGGGAGCAGTGGGTAGGGCTCTTGCTTCATGTGGAGGGAGCCACTACCTTACCTGCCGCCTGTCTCCTAGGCCCCGTGCTCATTCCTACCCGAGTGGCTTCTGTTGGTGCTTCCCCGAGAACATGGTGCAGAAGTACCAGTCTCCTGTCCGCATCTACAAGTACCCATTTGAGCTGGTCATGGCGGTGAGTGACTCCTGATTCTCCGGACCCTCTATGACGGCTGGGGGGATACAGGAGGTCAGCTATGATGGGAAGGAAAGGGAACCCCTCAGTCTCTGGATCAGAAGGAATTATTGAGCTACTCGGTTAACCTGCTGGGTCCAGCTTCTAGCCAGTGACCCCTCAGCCTGGCCGTCCTACCTTTCACGATGACTTCTGGAATCCGTGCCCACTGACAAGACATAAGGTCTTCTTTCTTTTCCGTGCCGAAGCTTACATGCTCTCTTGTCTCAGGATCCTCTGACAGAAAACAAGGCCATCAGGGGCTAAGCGGCTGCTGTCATTTTATGTAATGATAACAATAGTAATAATATTACTATTACACTAATGATGATGATGATGGCAGCCCTTCACTGAGGGTGTACAGGAAGTGCAAAGGATATATGTACCGACTTACATTTAATTCCCAATAGCTCTCGTTAGTCTCATTTTACCTCCACTAACCAAGCTTGGACAGGTGACAGGATGGCTCCAAGTTCTGTGGCTAGGGAGAGGTAAAGCTGGGGCTCAGATCTACCCAGGGAGGACTCCAGAGCCATGATTTTAACCACAACACGGCCCAGGGTCCTCCTTCTGTCCGCACACCCTCTGTGTGTGTCCTGCCTGATTTTATTCTATGTGTTTATAGTCACTTAAAGGATTGGAAAACACCCCCCGAGTTTCCATACATATTGTGCTGTTACGTGTAGATGGTTCTAGGTCAGGAAAGAAGCAGGGGGCGTACTGACTAGCTGGGTGACCTTGGGCAAGTTACTTAGCCTCTCTGAGCCTCCACTCCCCATCTCTAAAATGCGAATTACATAGTTTCTAAATCTGGGCATCCTGCTGAGGATGCAATGAGTCAATATATGTAAAGATTCCCTGCAATGTCTGGCATAGATCAAAAGCTATTATTGTTTTTTGTTAGTGTTATTGTTGTCTGTGGCTGTGTGACTTTTCTTCATTTGTAATGGGGGTGGGACACCAGCAGGTGAGGAAGAGGCCTGGGGATGTGCAGCCAGAAGCCCTGGGTCCCTGTGGCTGCTCCTCAGTGCTCTGGCTGTGTGTCTTCGGGAAGCCATTGAATTTCTCTGGGCCTTGGTTTCTTCCTTTGTGAAATGGGGATGGTTATGTGCACCTCATGAGGTTGTCATGAGGGTTAAAGGTGTTTAGTGTGTGTGTGTGTGTGTCCGACCCAGTGCAGGGCCTGGTCCATACTAGCAGACAATAGATGGCAGCTAAATATAAACAATTGCCCTCTAAGTCTCCAGGCAGCTCACATATTCTAAGACCCTAGGACTCATTTGTTCATTCATTCATTTACTCAATAGAAAAGAGACACTGTCCCCACCCTTCTGGGACAATGCAGGGGCCCATGGTTCTCTGCCATAAAGTGGAGACAAATAACAATAGGATGGAAAACTAATAATTTTTTTTATTGCGTGGACTTAATAAATGTAAAGTTAATTTAGCATGTTTAGGATTCTCAAAAATATTTACATGTCTCTAGCACTAAAGACTGTATTAGCAGGACTAGTGTCACCTTTTCTGGACTATGTTAAGCATATTTTGCAGGCTTCATGGCCCATAAATGAAGGCAGGTCTCAGTTTACTCCCTAGCTGTTAACAGTCTCTAGGTGTCGACGTATAGATGCTTGTACAGTAGGAAACAAAGGTTTTCAGGTATTTGTTATCTATATCTGCTTTAATTTAATTTATGTGTATTTTTAAATACCATGTGGCCTTATCTTCCATACAGTCTTTGTCAGTGGAAGGGCTCCAAACCGCTGTAACATCCCTGACAAAGCCACTTTGCCGACTGTTTACAAAACATCATTGTCCCCAAAATAGCTGCATAACTCAACATAACTTGCTCGCTGTGTGGGCACAGAAGGGGTTTTCTGCACTTAATGTCCGTCTTTGTTTCTCAGCTAAACACTTGCCCTCAGTTTGGGTCAGATGCCAGGGAAGTTTTGGATGAACTCAGCTGTTTCTACCACATCCGAGTGACCACATGAACTAGCCTTTTGGTTTTTCTGTTTAACAAAAGTGACTTGAGAATCAAAGCCTCCCTCCCTTCTTCCAAAGGCCCCCAGTGATGACACAAAAGACTAAAATTGGGCTTGTGGAACTGGTTATAAAATAGCACTGAGGTAGCCCTGGCCTGTGTGGCTCAGTTGGTTGGAGTGACCTAGGTTGTGGGTTTGATCCCAGGTCCAGGAAGGCAACCAACCGAACGATGTTTCTCTCTCTGAATCTCTCTCTCTCTCTCTCTCTCTCTCCCTTTTTCTAAAATCAATAAATGTGTCTTCGGGAGAGGATTTAAAAAAATAGCACTGAGGCAACCTGCCAAGACCCAGCTTAAATTTTTAAAATTTTAATTTAATTAAGTTAATTTTTTGAAGTCTATGAATATATAGTTTACTATTTTATTAAATTTATTGGGGTCACAATGGTTAATACGAACATATAGGTTTCAGGTGTGGGTTTCTGTGTTACAAGATCTGTATATTGCTCTGTGTGCTCACCACCCAAAGTCTTCCCCCGTCACCATATTAAAAAAAAGTAAAAAAATATATTTTTCTCTTTGATTTCAAAAATTTAACTAACTGAGCGAACAGGTGTTTCTTTCCTTGGGCCAAATCCCTTGCCATGAATTCTGTTTCTGAGGGGTGGGATTCCAGGGGAATTTTATTTTCTTTTTTCTTGACAGCACTCTGTATTGTTAGGTTCAAAACAATAAGCTTGGATTCTATTGGAAAGCAGAGGAAGGTAATTATGACAACAAAGGCAACTGTCTTATCCAAGGTTGGAGAGGGCCCTTGCTCCCTTTGAATGTGGGTACCAGAAGTGTGGGTCTTTGTGGAGATCCCTGTGTATAGGACACAAAGGCCTTGTCTTGGACTGTGGATTGTGGTCACATAAGTCCTGAAGGCCACTCTGGTCAGCCTGCAGCCTGTCGTGAATGGATTCTGGGTTACCTGGGCTCTCTGCCCAAATGGCTCTCCACCAGCTGGGTCCCTGCTCCAGTTTCTCACCTGGAGAATGGAGATGATAAAGGCCTAGCTCCTCAGAGAGTTGAAGTGACGATTCAGTGAAGAAATGTGGGTGCCCGGACAAGGCCTGGCACATTGTTAATGCTCATGAAATATTATTTAGATTTATTATTATTATTATTTGTTTGAGCTATAGCTTTAGTGAGCTATAACTCACATGCCATACCATTCACCTACCTAAAGGGTAAAAGCCCGTGGCTTTTAGTATATTCATGGGGTAGTGCAATCATCACCACTGTCAGTTTTAGAACATTGTCATCACCCCAAAAAGAAACCTGTACTTTTTAGTCACTGTCCCCTAATCTCCCCCATTCTGCCCAGCCCTAGATAACCACAAATCTACCTTCTGTCTCTATAAATTTGCCTATTTTGGACATTTTATATAAATGGAATCATAAAATGGGTGGCCTTTTGTGTCTGGCATGATATTTTCAAGGTTCATCCACATTGTGGCATGATTCAGAACTTGATTCCTTTTTATGGCTGAGTAATATTCCATTGTATGGATGGACACATTTGTTCATTCATCAGCTGAGGGACTTTAGATTGTTTCCAGTTTGGGGCTTGCTATGAACATTTATGTTCAAGTTTTTGTGTGGACCGATTTCCTCCAAAGAAATCCCTGGTGTGAATGGTGGTGGCTACTTGGTGGGTTTAGGAAAATTCTATTTTAAATTTTATTTAACAGACACATACACAGTACTTCCTAGGTCCCAGGCACTCTTCTGAGCCCCTTCAAATATTAATTCATGTACTTCTCATAACCACCCTATGAGATCAGTTCGGTGGGTAGTCCCATGCTACAGAGGAAACTGAGGCACAGAAAGGATGAATGAATTACCCAAAGCCACAAAGGGAACACCGGGCAGGTGGGGATTTAACTGCAGGCAGTCAGCTCCAGAATTTATATTCCCATGAGCTCTGCTATTTCTGAGGGGTCTGAAGTTATGGGGGTGCTGTCTGGGCCAAGTAAGTGTCCAAATTTCCCCTTCTATAAGGATATCAGTCATATTGGATTTATAAGGAATGACCTCATTTTATCTTGATTACCTCTGTTAAAGACTCTATTTCCAAGTAAGGTCACATTCTGAGGTTCTTGGGGGACCTCTTTTGTGGGGATACAATTCAGCCCATAACTCTCAGTAAATGGCATCATCGGTAAATGGCAGAGGTTTGAACTTAGGGAATCTGACCCCGGAGCCTGAGCTCACAGCAATACATTCTGGACTCTGACTTGATGTTCAGTCAGCATCTGTGCACCAGCGACCTCTGCGGCTTCAGGAATGACCTGGCCGCCTTCTTCCCTGCCCAGGGGTCCCTGTGGGGCTCCAAACCCCTATGGCTTCAAGTCATCTCAGAGTCTGCAAACCTGAAGATGGAAGGTGGCATGGAGTAGAGTTTCCTAAGCAATAAGCTTTTCATTCGGAGGAAGGGTTATGGGGGTGAGGGCTGTTGTCAGCAATTAAGTGTTAAAATATTTAAAGACCTGGCTTTTTGTATTGATAAGCTGCTTGTAATTTAGCAAATGGGATATTAATAAGGAGCAGCCTCTGAAGGTAAACCCTTGCAGTCCAGGCCAAGGGCAGGCACAGTTGAAACTGTTGTTATGGACGTAGTTTTAATAAAGCAGCAGGGTCCTTATTTAAATGAGTTTAAATTAGTTCCCCAGAGCCTGTCATCTGATCCGTTGCTAACAGATTAAGAGAAGCAATATTTTCCACACTGGTTTGCTTACAGGGCTCTGAGGTGCTCTGATTTGGGCTGGGAGAACAGAGGCAATCCACTGCCCAGAAAGGTGATCTTTTGATATCAGGGGGCCCTGAAATAAACTAGGGTCTCATTTATTAGTTTACATATGCATTAGATTATGTGCATATGCATGTATACATCCCACAAATACTGAGTTTCCACGGTATGCCAAGCACTGGGCTAGATGCAGGGGCTATGAAAGAGTTGGTTCCTTGTACTTTTTGGAGTGCATCATTATGATGTTAATTTTATGTGGAGTTTGCTTGTTTACTTGTTTATATGGGCCTTTTTTATTACAGTAAGTTTCAGGAAGGTGGGGACCATGTCTGTCTTCTAGTTCTGTCTGGACCTGGTTTTCCTGACATGATCCCTTTTTGCCCACACAGAGCTTGCACTGTGGGGTGTGTGGGGGGGGGGGAGGGGAGGGGAGAGGCGAGGCAAACGCCAGGAAGGATGATTTGTAAAGGGGAAAGAACAAGCCTCCAGCCGAGGGCCCGAAGGCAGCAGGTAGAGCCTAGCTGAGGGGAGGAGGTCCCCGGGGGCAGAACTGGTTTTTCCAAAGAAAAGCACGTGGTGAGCTCAGGCCCCAGTGAGAGTCAGAAAGTGACCGGCGGGGCAATTTATCCTTCCAGGACTTTGGGAGTTTGGAAGGTTTTAAGCAGGGGAGTGACATGATCTGATTTGGGGTTTAGGAGGGTCGCCTGGCTGCCAAAAAGTGGTTCCATGGGGGTTTCTATCCCAGAGCCTGGAGGACAGAGGTGATGGGGATCAGGCGCATTCCTGAGACGCTTGGAAACTCCTAAAATAGCCTTGCCCTCCCATCAAGATCCGACACGCCGCTAAATGTGGGGACTCGCAGGGCTGGCCTGGCGGCCACCTCATCCCTCCAGGAACCATCGGGGTACCGGCTGATCTTGGGAGTCCGTGGGCAGGGAGAGTGTTTAGAGGAGGGCTCCCCTCCCCGCTCCCCGGCCCTGGGTGGGGGCCACAGCAGGATTATGTGCAGTTGCTGGGCTGGGCAACAGGCCGCGCTCCCCCGTGCCGGAGACGCCAGGCATTCTGCCGGCCTGGCCTCATGAGGAGACGGTCCCCGCCAGGCAAGGGGGGCGCACAGCAGCAGAAACAAACAGGCGCTAGGCCCCTAGGCCGCGCTAACTGCCCCTGCCGCAGCCCTGGGACTGGGGGCCTGTGGAAAACAGGCAAAACTGGTCACCTGCGCCTTGTTCAGGAGGATTCACTGGCTGATAGCTGCAGATGCGCGGCTGTCAGGACCGGAGGGGAGCTACTCAGCTTTTATTTATTCACCTGCGCATGAAGCACCTTCCAGAACAGCCCTGCACGGGCGGGCAATAAACAGCGACACACAGGCACAGGTCACCCTCTGGGCTGTGTGCCTGCTGCAGTGCACCGGCGGGGCCGACAGGGGCCCACTCATGCTGGGAGGGGGCCTGTACTGCTCCATCTGCTCTCCTAGGCATATGTGTGAGGGGAGTTCCAGCTCCCCGCTCTCTTCCCCAGTTCCCCAGCACCTGCTCCTTCCTTCCTTCCTTCCTTCCTTCCTTCCTTCCTTCCTTCCTTCCTTCCTTCCTTCCTTCCTTCCTTCCTTCCTTCCTTCCTTCCTTCCTTCCTTCCTCCCTTCCTCCCTTCCTCCCTTCCTCCCTCCCTCCCCCCTTCCTTCCTTCCTTCCTTCCTTCCTTCCTTCCTTCCTTCCTTCCTTCCTTCCTTCCTTCCTTCCTTCCTTCCTTCCTTTCTTCCTTCCTTCCTTCCTTCCTTCCTTCCTTCCCCCTCTCTCTTTACCTCCCTCCTTACCTCCCTCCTCCCTCCTTACCTCCCTTCCTTCCTCCGTCCCTTCCTTCCTTCCAGGCATCCATCCACAAATATTGGCTGGGTGTCTCGTGTCCCAGGTTGTACAAGGGCCCTGGGAAATACAGTGGTGCAGAAAACAGACATAGAGACAGAGGCGTTGACTATAAACAAATAAACACAGGCATGATATCCTAACCCAAATCATGACCCATGCTTCCGGTAGGGCTATAAACCACCTAGGAGATGGTTTACTCCCTTTAGCAAAAATTGTGGTAATATATATGTAACACAAAATTTCCTACTTTAACCATTTTTAAGTTCAGCGGCATTTAAGTACATTCACAATGCTGTGCAACCATCACCACTATCCATCTCCACAAAATTTTCATTTCCCAAAATGAAATTCTGCACCCATTAAACACTAACTCCCTGTTCCTCCCTCCCCCCAACCCCGGTAACCACCATTCTACTCTCTGTCTCTATAAATCTGACTACTCTAGGTACCTCATGTAAGTGGAATCATACAGTATTTGTTCTTTTGCGTTTGGGTTCTTTCACTTAGCATCATGTTTGAGGTTCATCCATGTTGCAGCATGGACCAGAACGTCTTTCCTTTTAACGGCTGCATAATATTCCATTGTAGGGATAGGCTACATTTTGTTTATTCATTCACCCATCAAAGGACATTTGGTTTGTTTTTACTTGTTGGCTATGGTGGAAAATGCTGCTGTGAACACAGGTGCACAAATAGCTATTCCAGTAGCTGTTGATTTATAGCCTTAAAATATCTATTCTGTACTAAGTGCCTTACACCTATTATCTCCCTTCTGTCTTCATAGCAACCCCTGTGAAGTACCTTCCTCCTCATTATCTTTTCTTCTGAGGAAACTGAGTCTCAGAGAGGTTAAGTCAAGGTCACCCAGCTGGCAAGTGGCAGAGGTGGCATCTAAACCCTGTGCTTTGTCTCGGCTGCTCCACCACGCCCCACACTTGCCCCCTCACCAAGTCTGGGTGCCCTGGGTGTCCTTCTGACCCTTTGCCTGTGTCCCTTCTATCTCCTGAGCTGGCTCTGCCTAGAACAGTGGTAGGTTTTTCAGCTACAGGGCCATCTGGGTACAGCTGTTTGTATACACTGCATATGGCAGTGATTTCGGGGGGCTTTCAGAACGATGTCACCGTGGTTCTGCCATGCCCACTTCCCTTCATCGGTTGGGATGACACTGCTGCCATCGGACGTCTGATGGCTCATTCACCAAGCTCTGATTAAGCAACTTGGCCAAGAGTTGGGGGATCCAGACAATGAAATATTACTCAGCCATGAAAAAGAATGAAACACTCTCATACCTGCTACAACATGGATGGACCTTGAAAACATAATGCTCAGTGAAAGAAGCCAGTGACTAAAGGCCACATGTCATATAATTCCAATTATAGGAAATGTCCAGAGAAAGCAAATCCATAGAGATAGAAAGTAAATTAGTGTTTCCTAGGGCTGGTGTGTGGGGGTTTGGGGAATGACTGCCAATGGGTATGGAGTTTCTTTTTAGGGTGATCAAATGTTCTGAAATTAGATAGTAGTGATTATTGCATAACTTTGTGAATGTACTAAAATCCACTGTACTGTACACTTGAAAAGGGTGCATTTTCTGTTATGAGAATGACTTCTCAATGAAAAAAGAGGAGTTGGGGGAGCTAGAAGATTGCTACCTGTCTGCCCCGGGGTCTCTTAGGCCTGCAGGGGAGAGCTCGAGGGTGCACAAGGAAGGCCTTTGAGGTGGCACATGGGGGTCAGTGCCCCGAATCCGGCCTGCACGAAGAGGAGAGGTGGCGTTTTGGGCCAGACTATCTTCATGTGGTTTGGGTATTCTGTCCACGTTTTGGTGGAAGGTTCGAGCTTCTGGTTCCAGCTTCCTTTGAATTTGCATGAGGAAAGGCAGGAAGGAAGGAGGGAGGAGGAGGGAGCAGCTGTCAAGTGATTAGCAGAAATAGCTTTCCTGTACTTTATAGAATCTCGCTCTTTTTAAAAATTTAAATTTATTTAACAAATGCTTATGTAGAACCAACCACGCTCCAGACTCTGTTCTCAGCACTTCACCAAAACAGCCTCCTTTCTTTGCCTGGACAACTCAGCAAGGTAGACACGTTTCTCAAGCTCCTTTTAACACATGAACAAATTAAGGAACTGAGAGCTTGGTGACTTGACCGTGTGGCCATGGAGCTGCACAAAGGCCGAGCAGAGATTTGAACCCAAGCCCTGGAGCCCATGCCTTAACCACTGTGCTATACTGTCACTCACTCATTCGTCATGGAAATGCCCACTGAGTGTCAACTATGAGCTGGGCGTTTTTCAAAGCACCAGGGATTCAGAGGTGAATAAACCTACTGCTGGGGGTCTGATGACCTCTTACTTCAGCAGCTGTGACCCACAAAGGAAGGAAAGGGTACAGGTGAGGGCTCATTGGGAGGGTCTGTAATTACTCCATTTTTCAGATGGGCTCGAAGGGTAGAGAGGCCATGCTGTGCTCCAGGTTACCCAGCTTAGCTAGGAGTCCAGGGCTACCTAACTCCAGTCCCCCATCTCCACATGCTACCTGGATTTTTGCAGGATGGGGGCATATGGGAGACAGTCAATGGAAGTTTCCATCAGCCTCTGCCTGCCCCAGCCGGAGCCCTCAGGGGCGAATTCTGGGCCTTGGACCAGCTTCCTTTCTGAGCCAGCAGGCTTGGGTGTCCCTTCCCAAACGCCTGGCAGAAGGGCTGTAACACAATCCTTCTGCTGCCCTGTGTCCCTTAGGGGGCCAAACCATGTGTTTGTCCATCAAGGAGAAGCTCGAGCCTGATTGTGGGGACAGCATTCAGCATCTGAGGCTCTTAGGCAGGGACAAAACTAGCTGAGTGAAGTGGTTTGCAACATACGTTGGGTCCTGTGAACTCTTTGATCCTGTGAGACTCTGTGATATACCAAAGGCAAAGACCCCTTGATTTGTGGGTTTAGGCCTGCAGGACTCAGCATCTCCAGACCACCCACACTTGTGATGTAGCCAATGTCCCCCTAGAGGCAGGACAGGGTGGCTCAGAGCTGGGCTCCAATCCTACCACTTCAGTGGCCATGTAATGTCTTCTCAAGCCTCAACTTGCTCACCTGTAAAATGGGGAGACAAGACCCTGGCCCAGTAGTTGAGTTGGTTGGAGCTTCATCCTGCTACACCAAGGCTGCAGGTTCAATCCCCAGCCAGGGCACATTTAAGAATCAACCAATGGATGCATAAATAAGTGGAACAACAAATTGATGTTTCTCTCTCTCTCTTCCTTCCTCTCTCTCTCTAGAATTATTTTATAAAATAAAATTAAATGAGGCAACACTAGTTCCCATTTCATCAGAGCATCATGAGGATGAAACAATGCAGTTAGCATTTTGTAACTGTCAGTAACAACAGTGTTAGACACTAGACCGCATACACCAGGGAATCTCCAGCGAGAGTCCTCTGACCCTGGAGAACTGGCACTGGGTGGACTCCTTAGTTTGGAGCCCTTGCTTTCCAGATGGAGCCTGATCTCTGGGCCCCCTCCCAGCGCCTGGGTGGCTCTGTCGTTGGAGCAGCCACTGTTTACTTGAAAAAGGCAGTGCCTTCCCTTGCACAGGCAGGGTAAGTTGTGTCCGAGCGCCTGTCCGAGGCTGATCAGCCCCCATGCCCCCACACTGTTATCTGGGGGCTCCAGACGGGGCTCTTCTGATGAGAGCTTTGTTATGACAGGAAGTTAGCCAGTGAAGCTTAGTGCCCTAAGTGGGCTGCATGCGCTGAGCCAGTGCCTGTCATTCCCCTCTGACACCTTTTTTGGGGCTGTTTGGGACTTCAGTAAGACGTTTATTTCTTTCTCTGCTTGTTGGCATTTCTTTATGAGTCCCAAGTGTGTGCCAAGAATTGAGATGGATGCAGATGCAAGGTCAGTGCTGCTGAAAAGCAGGCAGCCCAGGCCTTTGGCATGCCACATGCAAGCGAGGAAGTATATATGGTTAAAAGGTGGCATAAGTGCTATCGAGTAAATGATCAGGCTAAAGGACAGAGAACAGGGGAGGAGGCAGCCTTGTAGGGGGAGGTGGGGGAGGATGTTCCGGGAAGAGGGGCCAGCAGAGACAGGCAAGTCCCTAAAACCTGGCATCTCTTTAGCCCCAACCCTGGTCTCCTATGGTCTGGGAGCTCCAGTGACTCTTCCCCCCTCCTTCACTGTCAAGTGAACTGATCAGTGTCCCAAGCAGAGGAAACAACTAGTGCAAAGGCCCTGGGCAGGAACAAGCTTGGTGGGTGGATTTCCTATTTCCTGTGGCTGACATAGCAAAGCACCACAAATTGGGGGCTTAAACAACAGACACTTTTTATCTCACAGTCTGGAGGCTAGAAGTCTGAGATCAAGGTCTCGGCAGAGTTGGTTCTTTCAGAGGGCTGTGTGGGCCAAGCTGTTCCAGGCCTCTCTCCTGGCTTCTGGAGCTGCCGGTAGTCCCTGGTGTTTCTTGGCTTGTAGAGGAATCACCCTGATCAGTGCCTTCATCTTCATATGACGTCCCTGTGTGTGTGTCTGTGTCTAATGTCCCCTTTTATAAGGACATCAGTCATGTTGGGTCAGGGCCCCCCTACTCCAGTATGACCTCATCTTAACCAATTATATCTGCAACCACCCTGTTTCCAAATAAGGTGACATTCAGAGGTCCTTCAACACATGAGTTTTATTGGAGGTGTGCGTGTGTGTGGGGGGGACACAATTCAACTCCTAACAACGTGTTTTAGAAACAGCGAGGTTGACGTGGCTAGGGCAGAGTGAAGGAGACTGGGGTGGGAGGTGGGCTGGTGGGACATATCTCCCAGGGCCTCCACAGTGGAAGTGCAGAAGCTCAGGGGCAGTGAGGCCACTGCCTGACAAGAGATGAAGGACTGACAGTGGAGAAAGAAATTGTGACCACACAGCCCCACGGGACAGCCTGGCTTTGTTTCCGAGCTGCCTGGGAGAACAAGCCCTGCTGCTGAGCAAGGGGTTCCTGAGGGAGTGAAAGCTGAGCCAGTCTGAGATTCAAATCCAGGTTCACCATTTTCACTGTGTGACCTTGGATAAGTTACTTAGCCCCTCTGGGCCCCAGTTTCCTCATTGTCAAATGAGGGTGCCATGCGGAGGATTAAATGGAAGACCACACACAGCTGGAAGAGCAGTCAAGGCTTTATGAGTGCCAACTACTGTGAGACACAATCTGGTGACGTCCTCACATTACAGATGAGGAAATGGAGTCTCAGAGAGGGCAAGTGACTTGCCCAAGGTCACCCAGTGAGAAAGTAGCAGAGATTCAAACTGAACCTGACCAATTTGGAAACATATACCCCTTTCCCTCCGTATACTCTCAAAACATGTCAGCATCCACCTGCCCATTACAGAGGTGGGCGAGCTGGCTGCTCTGGCTCCCTTCTGCATTTAATGCCAACAGAGTGCTCTGGAAGGGCTGGGAAGATGCTGTGTTCCATTCTTGCAAACCTTTACTGTGCCACCATTTGAGTCCTGTCGTCTGGAGATGGAAACTGCTGGGTGCTTGTGATGTGCCAGGCTCTTCATGAGATATTCAGTCTGGCTTTGTCTTCCGGGAGACAAGCTTGGTACACACCCATTTTCCAGAAGATAAAACAGACTTAGAGAAAGCAAGGGACTTGCCTCTCTGGAGGAGTAGAACTCCACCCAACTCTCATCCACTTTACTGAGGCTCGGTCCTCAGTGGGGAAATGCCTTCCTTTGAAAGAGGGTTTGGAGACCTTCCTTGCCAGCCCGCAGAGCCCAGACTCCTGGGAGCCCCATGGTGCACTTTTCCCTGGGGACCAGTGTTCCCTATTCTAACCCTGGTGTGTTTGTACAAAGCAACCAGCTTTGACAGATGGCAGGAGGCAGCCCTATCCTTCTGACCCTGGCGGACGACGCAGGACACGCTGGGCTGGCCTTGTGCGGCTGGGATAACACCAAGGGCACCAGGCACGGTTTCATTTCTTCCTTCCCCCTCCCCCGCCTCTGCCAGTCTGAGCTGGGTGGGTGCCCCTTTCTACTGGGAGGGATGGGGGTGGAAGTGCCTGTCCTCAGATGCCGGCGCTATATTTGGAGCTGCTTTGATTCTGATTTCAGGGCATGTGGGCTGCGACAGGCCCCAGGAGCGCCCGCTTGAGTGCCGCGCGCCCCCCAGTGGCTCTGACTCCGGTGCTCCCTGACCTGGCACACTCTCGCCTGCCAATCCAGATGCCTTTTCTTTCTGTTAGTTGCCCACCTGCTCTGGCCAGAGCTTCCAGGGTGTAGAACAGCATCGGCCACAGCAGACAGCCTTGCCTTGTTCCTGCTCTGCTGCCCGGAGAAGTGTTCAGTCTGTCACCCTTGAGCCTCAGGTTCGCTGTGGTTTTCGGTAGATGCCCTTTATCAGGCTGAGGAAGTTCCCTTCTCTCCCGGCTTGTTTTTACCATGAAGACGTGTTGGATTTTGTTCTTTTCCCCCTGAAAGATGCTTTCTTTTAACATGTCCCAGGCGAGTCCACTCTTTCTTCTGAGGGCAGAAGCTCAAATGTAAAGCCAAAAAGTGACCCGCCAGCCAAGTCCCTGCGCCGGCAAGTGATGGTCTTGCTGGTAAAACAGCAGCGGCCGCTGCGCTCCCCAGGGGCCAGGAATGTTCTCGCTCTCCACCCCCCGCTGTTAAATGAGACGCGAGAGGACAGCAAGGCCAGGGCAGGGGCCGGGCTGTGCCGGGGACCTCGCCGGCCGGCCCCTCGCACTCGCGCCCCTCTACCCCCAGGCCTACGAGAAGCGCTTCCCCACCTGCCCGCAGATCCCCGTCTTCCTGGGCAGCGAGGTCCTGGGCGAGTCCCGCAGCGCCGACGGCGCGGTGCACGTGGTGGAGCGGAGCTGCCGGCTGCGCGTGGAGGCCCCGCGGCTGCTGCGGAAGGTGGGAGGCCAGGCCCCGGGAGCAGGGCAGGAGACCCCACGGGGTGGCGGGGGGCAGCAGGGAGGGGTACGGGGCGCCAGGGGCGGCGGCCAGGGTGTGTACGTTGCTACCCCAAGGGGAGTTAAGCGGTGGGGTCTGGGTCCCCAGGGACAAGGGCTGGGCTGGGGTGGGGTGGGGTGGGGTGCGGGGGGGGGCTATGACTGAACAGGGGGTTCGGGGAGATGGAGTTGGAGATCCCCAGCCAGGCGGTGGGCAGGCATGGGGCGGGGGTCCCGGGGTCTCAGGGTGACGGGACCAGCCCTCGGGGTTCGTGCCCCCCACCCCTCACCCCTGCACCCCCGCGGCCCCTTCCCTTGCAGATCGCCGGTGTGGAGCACGTGGTCTTCGTGCAGAGGAACGTCCTGAACTGGAGGGAGAGGACCCTCCGCATAGAAGCCCGCAACGAGACCTTCGCCAGCCGCGTGGTGGTCCACGAGAGCTGCAGCTACACGGTGCGCGGGGGGGGGGGGGGGGGGGGGGGGGGGGGGGGGCACCGCGCCCCGCCCCGAGCTCCCGCGTGGGGCCGCTCCCTCCCTGCCTCCCTCCCAGGGCCTCTCGGATAACACGGATAACACGCAGGCTGCGCCTCGCATCTGCACTTCAGACACACAGTTGATACTTCTAAGTTTAAGAAGTCTCCACTATTGCTTGAGACACGCTAAAATATTATTCGTTGTTGATCTTCAATTCAAATGCGACTGGGCGTCCCACATTTTATTGGCTAAACCTGGGGACTTGCCTCCCTCCTCCAGTCTTCTCTTTCCTTTCCTGCCCTCATGAAACTGGGCCTCATTTCTCCACCTGTAAAACGGGGTTAAGGATGGTCCTGCCGCATGGGTGGTGTCAGGGTTGGAGGAAATAAAATACCCAAGCCCCTTAGACCAGTGCCTGGCATATACTACGTCCTGTATGTGTGTTACCTTTTAATGTAATTAAGGGTAATTATTATTACTCTCCAGTACATACTGATTGAGCACCTACTATGTGTCAGGCACCCTGACAAGTGCTGGGCATCCGGGGGTGGGACAGTTGGCCTGACCATTGCCCTCATGGAGCTTCCATTCCAGTGGGAGGCACAGGCCAGGGGAAAAAAAATCCGTATAGACTTATAATTTTGTCACACATGCGAAGAAGGGATCAAGCAGATAGAATTACGGAAAATAAGAGGAGGGCACTGTCTTTGTAACAGTGTTCCTGGGGCTTCCCTGAGGTGGTGCCATTAAAGCTGGGAGCTGAAGGGTGGGAGGACTGGGAAATGCGTTCGGGGGGAGGGAACAGCAGGGGTGAAGACCCTTTGGTGGGTGAGGGAGGTCAGAATGAGGGCTGCAGGGGTCCTGCTAGCCTCAGGGCTGGAATGAGGCCTCCGGGGCATTTGGAACCCAGCTCTGCCACTTTCTTGCTGAGCGGCCTTGGGCAAGTTGCTTCCCCTTTCCTGGGCCACCCTTCCATGTTGTGAGAAGGGACCTCAGCAGAACCTGTCTCATCAGGTGCTAGGGGAGCAAATGAGATAATGTGGCTGTGCTAGATCCCAAATGTACTTGTGTGGCAAGTGTGGCACATTATAGGCATTTCTGATGTGTCCTCGTCCAGCTTCCCCCACCCCAGGGACACCTGGCTTCATTCATCTGTCCCATGAAGCATTCATATATAGCAGGTGTCCAGTAAATGTGGATTGCTTTTTCTTTGCACACCTCCAGCTTTTTGGGGGGTGTCCTGAAAACTAGGCCTAGGATGTTCAGATGTTTATATCTGGGAAGGTGTGGGTGGGAGTTTTTATAAATCCCATTTAGTATAGCAGTTCTCAGAGCAAGTTCTGCCACCAGCTGAATCAGCATTCACCGAGGCTGCATGTGAAATGCAGACTCCTGGGCCCTGCCATGGACCTGTTCCACCCAGGCACCTGCGTATTTAACAGACTCCTTGGTAACGCTTCTGCCCATGGAAGTTTGAGAGGCACTAAGCCTGGCTCTGCATGGTAGCTCTGTCCATGAAGTTTGTCTTTGCTTACATATATAAATATTTATTTATTATATGTAAATGCATAACACATTTAAATATATATCTAAAATGTACATTTGTGTATAATTCACCTATATATAATGATGTATTATAATAAATACGTTACATATATATCATTCCATAAATATAATTTTTAAGGAACAGGAATGTGGATATCAGATCCACTTTCTTCTGGCCCCTTCTGAGAAGGTTCTTTGTTCTCTAATACTTGATTTATTTACTTATTTATTTTTATTGTTTTAGAGAGAGAGAAAGGGAGAGGGGGAGAGAGGGAGAGAAATATCCATGTGAGAGAAACATTGATCATTTGACTCCCACACCCCAACTAGGGAGCGAACCTGCAGCCTGGGCATGTGCCCTGACTGGAAATTGAACTAGAGACCCTTTGGTGCATGGAACATTGCTGCAACCAACTGAGCCGCACTGGCCAGAGCTTTATTGATTTTGTTTTTTAAGAGAGGAAGGGGGATGGAGGGAGGGAGAGAGAGAGGGCGGTTAAAGAGAGAAACATCGATTTGTCGTTCCACTTATTTATACATTCGTTGGTTGATTTTTGTATGTGCCCCGATGGGGGATCGAACCCGCAACCTTGGTGTATCAGGATGACACCTAACCAACTGAGCTTCCTGGCCAGGGCCTGTTCTCTAACACTTCAGACTTTGTGTTGCACCCTGGGTGGGGCCCTTGTTACTGCTGACCCCCTACGGTGTTGCCAGTTGTGACAGTGCTGTCCACAGTGCTGACACACCCTGAGACTGTGTCATTGCCCCTGCCTTGCTTTCAGGTCCACCCTGAGAATGAAGAATGGACTTGCTTTGAGCAATCTGCCTCGCTCGACATCCGGTCCTTCTTTGGCTTTGAAAGTGCCTTGGAGAAGATTGCCATGAAGCAGTACACAGCCAACGTCAACAGGGTAAGAGAGGGGCTCCATGGGTCACAGGGAGGAAAATGCACAGACCTCAAGGGCTTCCAATCCTGGTTCAGACCCCACTCTGTCACCTGGCAACTCATGTGACATCAGGCAAGATCCTCAACCTTCCTCATCCGTAAAATGGGTATTCTAACAATGGCCATATTACAGAAGATGATGGATGGACAGGCCCATAATGGGGGCATCATAATCACTGTCCTGATTGCTCCCAGGCTTGTGTGTGAACTCTGAGGACAAGGAAGGGACATTGTGCAGTGCTTTTTCCTGGTTAAAATGATCCCTGCTTAGGTTAAAGATCTCAGACCTCTCACAGAGTAGAGGCCTTTCAGTGTAATGAAACAGATGAAATCACTTAAATAATATATTTTGTCCAATGTGTTATCAATATAAAACTTACTTGGGAGCTATTTTACATTCTTCGTTTGGTACCCAAGTCTTGCAAATCCGGTTGATATTTAATATTCACAGAACATTTCCATTTGGCCCGGCCGCATTGCAACTGCTCAATAGCCATGTGCCAGGGCTGGAGTCAGGGCCAAGTGGAGGTGACTCCCAGGCTGGCGCCGTTGCCCCACTGTCCTGCCCCCCTGTGGGCCCTCTGCTGATGCGTCTTGGTTCTCTCTGGCTTCCAGGGGAAGGAGGTTATCGAGCATTACCTGACCGAGCTCATCTCTCAGGGCATCTCTCACATTCCCCGGTGGACGCCCGCCCCAGTCCCAGAGGAGGGCGCTGGCTCCCAGGCTGGGCCCGGAGATCCCGGCTTGCTGGAGGCCCTTGGGCCCGGGAGCACCCAGGGCCCCGCTCCGGAGGTGGTTGGTACCGACGGTAGGTGACTGTGGCTGAGGCCTGAAGTCTTGGGAAGTCTGCATGGGGTTTGCTCACTCTGTGGGGGGAGAAATGCCGTGGATCCCCTCGGGGACAGGTCTATTTTACATCCAGGTCTGGGGCCTGGAATGACTCGGCCTCCTCCCTCTCACGGCTACTCTGCGCTCTCTCTTTTCCAGACCAAGAGCCAAACTGGTTTATTTCTAGATCTGAATTGTCCTGACCTGGTGCCTCAGGGTTCCCCTTTTCTCTGGTTTAATCACTGTTTTAGGTTATATGGGTAATGCATGATCATGGTGGGGAAAAAATTCAAATTGCTCGGGTGTCAAGTAAGTAGTAAGACCCCTTTGCTCTCCTTGGAGGCAATAATAGTTTTGTGTTTGTGAAACTATCTAGGCATCTATACGTACATGATATGTACATACATACATACCTACATACATACATGTATAACCTATGTTGAACAAAAGAGAGCATATTATACAAAATAATTGATACTTTGGTTTATTTTTTTCACTTACTACTGTTTTTTGAACAGCTTTCTGCATCAGTGCATATGTCTTAGCACTTTGCAGTATTTCATGGTGTGGTTATACCAGGACTTATTTATTAATGAACATTTATTGATTATTTATTTATTTAAATCTTCACCCGAGGATACTTTTTCCATTGATTTTTAGAGACAGTGGAAGGGGAGGAGGAGGGGAAGAGAGAGAAACATCGACGTGAGAGAGACACATCCATTGGTTGCCTCCTGCACTTGCCCTGACGGGCTGGGGCAGGATCGAGCCTACAACTGAGGTGCATGCCCTTGATCCCTTTGGTCCGTGGGCCAACACTCTAACTGCTGAGCCAAACCGGCCAGGGCTATTGATTATTTCTAATTAGTTTATTTAGCTAGTCCTCTACTGAAGAATATTTAGGCTGTTTCTTTTTTTTTAAAAAAAACAAATAATGTGATATCTTTGTTTTTAAAAAATATTTGCATGAGTATATACATAGCATATAATTTAAAAAGTTGAATTGATGAGTCAAGGTTACATGCAACTAAAATTTCGGTTGATTTACCCCTTAAACCTGCAAAGAGGTTGTACTATGCAGTGTTCCACCAAAAGTGTATAGCTGTTTCTATTCCTGACTTCACCTTGGCTCCCCACAAGACTGTCATTTAACACTTTAAACTTCTGAAAGGCAGAGTGTCCACTCTCAATTAATGATCACTTCTTTCCTATGAGTGAGGTCAAGTATTATTTTTTCATATTTAGTCACTCTAACATTTTTGTGAATCTTTGTTCTTTGTCCATTTTCCTAATTGCTTATTAATTCTTATTACTTTGTGAGAGCTCTTTGCATATTAAGGCTATTAGCCCTTTTTCATATTTCAGACTTTTATTGACATGGAAAATGTTCACAATATGATGTTAAAGGAAAAAAACCCTAGGGTACAAAATGGCACATACCCCTGAATTCAGTTTTAACCATGTGTACTTGTGCTCTCAGCACTTCAGTGTCTCCTTAGGGGACATTGAAGTATACGGCTTGCCTGACTTAGAGAAGCACCATCTAACCAAAAACACATCTGAGCCTGTGCTTAGGAAGGACACAATTCATCTGTTTAACAAATATTTATTCTGCACCAACTGTGTGCACTAGCTGGCTGCTATTATATATATTTTTAAATTATCAAAAAAAATTATTTTTACAACACTGCTGTTCTTCTGCCCCTTCCTGTGCATACACTCTGCAGGTCATGCCCTGTGCCCACCCTGTTTTGCAGAGGCCTTTCCTTCCTTCTCCGTCTGTGCTGTGCACCAGCAGGGCTGGAACTCAGGATGGCTGGTGGAAGGCACAGTCATGCCTCCCCCCCGCTCTGGATCACTGAGCCTTTGTGTTCAGGTGAAAGGGGCCTTCACAGCTGCCTGGAGGCTGGAGGAATGCTGGTATCTCCTACCTCCTTTGTGTTTTCTCCCTCAGCTCTTCTTTGCCCCACCTAGACCCCTCCAACATCTCTGCTTCTGATCTCAGTGGGTGTTTTGGGGTCTGGACAGTCGCCCCCAACAGCATCCCTCCTGCCTCTGGTTACCCAGATGTCTTCTAGAGCAGATGGTGTGACCCCAGCCCTGGGCTTTGTTTTGGAAGGAACCACTGGGTCCTGCTGCTGAGTGTGCAGACATTCCATTTGTTTTTTGCACATAAAAAGGAGCTATGCCCATGGTGCTGCTCTTTGTAGAGTGTCTCCACCCACTGCTGAGAGGCTAACACACTGAGAGCCTCACCACGGGGTAGCATCTGCCACCCCAATGGTTAAGAGTAGGCCACAGGCCCTCAGGTTGGGCCCAGCCTCTAAATGCCGGCACATGCTGAACCCGAACAGCCCAATTGTGTGGGACAGGATTGAACACTGGAATTGATCTGTGCAGCTATGGGCTGCATTTTGGGGTCAGGGATTTGTCTACCAAAAGCCTCACACCCCACAATGGGCCTGGGGAGGTGGGAAGGCAAAGGAAACTGGTATATATCAACAGCCTGTTATGCTGGGCACACTACATGCATTTACTCATTTGCGTTTACTTGACCTCTCTCATGCTCAGTTTTGTCTTCTCTGAAGTGCAAGCAATGGTGACGCCCACCTCACACGGGTATTGGGAGAACTCGCTGGGATGATGGATGTCATATTGTCAATAATCTTTACTCCAATATTGAATGAGCAGAAGGAGAAATTAAGAAAACAATCTCATTTAGAATTGCATCAAAAAGCATAAAATACTTAGGAATAAATTTAACCAAAGAGGTGAAAGTTCTGTTATTTATAAGAAAACTGTAAGACACTGAAGAAAGAAACTGAAGATACAGATAAATGGAAAGATACACCTTGCTCATGGATTGGAAAGATTAATATTGTTAAAATGTCCTTACTACCTAAAGCAATATACAGATTACTATGCAATCCCTATTAAAATATCAATGGCACTCTTCTCAGAATTAGAACTAATCCTAAAATTTATATGGAACCACAAAAAGAACTCAAATAGCCAAATAAATTTTGAGAAAGAATAAAGTGGGAGGTATCATGGTCCCTGATATCAAACTATACTGTAAAGCTACAATAGTTAAAACAGTATGACACTTTCATAAAAACAGGCACATAGATCACTGGAATAGAAAAAAGTGCCCAGAAATACCCTCACTTATGTGGTCAATTAATCTGCAACAAAGGAGGGAAAGATATACAATGGGGTAAAGACGGCCTCTTCAATAAGTGATGCTGGGAAAACTGTACAGATACACGCAAAAAATGAAATTGGACCACTTTCTTACACCATATAAAAAAATTAACTAAAAATGGATAAATAACTTAAATGTGAGACTTGAGACCATAAAACTAGAAGAAAACATAAGCAGTAAACTCTTTGACATCACTCATTTTTTTTTTTTAAATATATCTTTAGTTATTTCAGAGAGAGGAAGGGAGAGGGAGAGAGAGATAGAAACATTACTCATGAGAGATTTGTCACTGATCGGCTGCTTCCTGCACTCCCCTGACTGGGGATCGAGCTGGCAACCTGGGCATGTGCCCTGACCGGGAATTGAACCCCCGTCGCCTGGATTCTAGGTTGATGCTCAACTGCTGAGCCATACTGGGCCGGGCTGACATCACTCTTAGTAATACATTTTGGATGTATCTCCTTGGGCAAAGGAAACAAAAGAAAAAGTAAACAAATGGGACTACATCAAACTAAAAAGTTTTTGCACAGCAAAGGAAACCATCAACAAAACAAAACCATCAACAAGATGGTTCTCCCATAGATATAGAATGGGAGAACATATTCACAAATGACACATCTGATAAGGGATAATATCCAAAATATATAAGGAATGCATACAACTTAACATACAGATGGCCAATAGATATGTGAAAAGTTGCTCAACATCACTAATCACCAGGGAAATGCAAATTAAAACCACAATGAGGTATCCCTTACACCTGTCAGAGTGGCTACCATCAAGAAATCACCAAACCACAAGTGTTAGCGAGGATGCGGAGAAAGGGGAGCCCTTGTACACTGTTGGTGGGAATGCAGACTGGTGCAGCTACTGTGAAAAACAGTATGGAGGTTCCTCAAAAAATTAAAAATAGAGCCACCATATGATCCAGCAATTCTGCTTCTGGGTATTTATCTGAAGAAACCCCCCCCACTCATTCGAAAAGATATATGCACCCCCATATTCATTGCAGCATTACTAGTAATAGCCAGTATATGGAAGCAACCTAAGTGCTATTGATAGACAAATAGATAAAAATGTGCTACATATATACAATGGAATATTATACAGCAATAAAAAGAATGAAATCTTGCCATTTGTGACAACATGGACAGTCCTAGAAGGTATTATGCTAAGTGAAATAAGTCCGACAGGGAAAGACAAATGTGATTTCACTTAGATGTGGAATCTAAAACAAAACAAAACAAAATGAGTAAATGAAACAAAATAGAAACAGACCCATAGATATAGAGAATAAGCTGATGTTTGCCAGAGGGGAGGGGGTGGGGGTGATGGAAAAAAATATTCAGAGGGTGAGATAGCTCCAGAAGGTGGGGATTATTTCCAAAGGTCAAAGGGGACTTATCACTCGCCATTGTGAGAAACAGGGTTGTCCCAGCATGATTTTCCAGAACCACCCTGGAAATGGATTGGAAAGACTAGAGGATCTGGAGCCCATGTGGCTGTCATTTACCGTGTGGCTTGGAACTACATTTCAGATCCATGGTTGCCAGTAAGGTATGGGTTTTAGAAAGGCCAGTAAGGTATGGGTTCCAGAAAGGGCAGACAAGGTGGTGAAGAGATGCAACATCTCTCTCTTGTCCTGAAGCCCCCCTTCTTCTCTTGCAGGGGACAAGCTGGACGCAGACTACATTGAGAGGTGCCTGGGCCATCTGACGCCCATGCAGGAGAGCTGCCTGATTCAGCTTCGGCGCTGGCTGCAGGAGACACACAAAGGCAAGGTGGGTGCAGGCCTGGGCCTGCCAGAGCAGACGCATGTTCGGTTACAGCTGCCCAGCCTAGGCGCTGGGAGGAAGGGCCAGGGAAGTCAGTCTGCATCATTAGCAATGCTGGATACTTAGGCTTTGCCTTCTTTTCATTACACATGGTCTCGTGTCTGTAATGCGTGCTGCGCATTGTCACTGACTTGGCGCTGTTGACACTGGTGGGGGCGGCTGTCCTGTTCACTGCAGGCTGTTGAGCAACATCCCTGACCTCCACCCACTAGATGCCACGAATACTTCACCCCAGGTTGTGGCAACCAATAATGGCTCCAGACATCACCAAATGTCTCCTGTGGGGCACAGTCACCTCCAATTGGCAACCACTGCTGTCACAAAACCATGTATGCTGTTCTTCTTAAAAGAGATTTAATAACTTGCAAGGGTTGATTTTTGACTGCATGTGGATTTTGTCTTTAGACTCTGAACCCTATCGCATGAAAGTCCGCCATGCATTTGGGTCCCAAGCATGGACCTGACCTTCAACTCTGTTGAATAAGAACTTCCTGCTTAGTCATGAGTTGCTGGCCCTTCCTCCCCACTTTGGGGGGCAGACAATGGAGTTAGTGTTGGGCTGTGATGTAACCTGTCTGGCCCTGTTTCCTCATCTGTAAAATGGGGAGGACTTAGTATTCACCTCCTGGAGTAAATGAAAGGTAATCCACGCAATGTGCTTAGAGCCATGTCTGGTTTAAAACATGTAAGGGGTGCTTTTTAGTATGTTTTTTTTTTTTTTAATGATTTCAGAAAGAGGGAGGGAGGGGTGGAGAGAGATAGAAACATCAATAATTGATTGGTTGCTTCCTGCATGCCCCCTACTGGGGATCGAGCCCACAACCTGGGCATGTGCCCTGACAGGGAATCGAACCAAGATCCCCTGGTTTCTGGGTCGACCATTAACCGCTGAGCCACACCCGCAAGGCTGGCTTTCCCTTGATTGTTGGTGTTTGCCCTGGGAAGGAAGGAGAGCTGGTGAGGCCTTAGCTTGTCACCTCACTCTTAGACTCTGGGTTATGTGTGGCAGGAATGCAGCTTGAAGAAGGCAAAAAAAGGGGGGGTATGATTTATTGGCTCATATGACAAACTGTTAAGAGGGTGTATTCATTTCCTGGGGCTGCTGAATTAAAATGCCATAGATTGGGTGGCTTAAAACAACAGAAATTTATTCTTTCCCAGTTCTGGAGGCCAGGTGTCAGAGATCAAGGTGAGAGCAGGGCCAGTTCCTTCTGCAAGCTCTGGGGGAGGATCTGTTCTATGTCTCTCTCCTGGCTTCTGGTAGCTTCTAGCGATCCTTGGCTTTGGATGCATATGGTCCTTTCCCCAGCTCAGTGTTTCTAGATGAAACAGGAGGTTAATTTTCCATAAGTCTGTCTCCTGGGTGAGGGAGTACCATTCTCTGGGTTACTCTTTCTTCTCTCAGATTCCCAAAGATCAGCACATCCTTCGGTTCCTGCGGGCTCGTGACTTCCACCTGGACAAGGCCCGGGAAATGCTGTGCCAGTCCCTGAGCTGGAGAAAGCAGCACCAGGTGGACCTCCTCCTTCAGACCTGGCAGCCCCCTGCCCTCCTGGAGGAGTTCTATGCGGGGGGCTGGCACTACCAGGACATAGGTGCGTTCCCTGACCTACAGGCGGATAGTGCCCACGTTGGTCCCTGCCGAATGCACTGTGGCCACCACTTTTCATGCTTAGATTTCCTTTGACTCTGCTGGGCATCTGGAGATGACAGCCCAGCCATGAAGAAGGCAGAGCTGGGCTTGAGGCAAATAGTGTCCTGGGGCTGCCATAGCAAATGGCCTCAAACTGGTGGCTTAAAACAGCAGAAATTTATCTTCCAGCTCTGGAGGCTGGAAGTCTGAAATCAAGGTGTCCGCAGGCCGTGACCCCTCTGCAGGCAGTAGGGGAGAATCTTTTTGGATCTCTTAGAATTTCTGGCGGCCCAGGTGTTGCTTGGCTTAGCAGCGTCACTCTAGTCTCTGCCTCTGCCTTCACATGGCTTTCCTCTCTGTGCATCCTCTGTGTCTCCTCTTCTTATCGAGACCCCTGGTCATTGGATGTAGGGCCCACACTGATCCAGTGTGATCTCATCTGGATCCTTAACTAATTACACCTGCAAAGACCCTGGTTCCAAATAAGGCCACATTCTGAGATTATGAGTGGATGTGAATCTTGGGGGGTGGGAGGATGTTATTCAACCCACTATACATATATTTGGATTTTTAAAATTAAACTGCCATTGAAGCCAATATCTATTATGATTTTCAATGTTCTTTATATAAAAATTCACGTACAGTTGACCTTTGAACAATGCGGGGGTTAGAGGTGCCAACCCTCTCATGCAGTCGAAAATCCACGTGTAACTTTTGACTCCCCCAAAACTTAACTACATCCATCCTTTGGTATCTGCAGAGGATTGGCCCCAGGACCCTCTGGGGATACCAGAATTCACAGATGCTCAAGTCCCTCACGTAAATTGTGTAGAACAGTGCATACAGTTGGCCCTCTGCATCCGCCGATTCCCAGTGGCAGACCATTGATCTGTTGTTTGAATTCATGGATGTAATATGCAGGGATATGGAGGGCTGACTGTATATTTATTGAAAAAAAATTCACTTATAAATGGACCCTTGCAGTTCGAACCTTGCTGTTCAATGGTCCGCAGTATGTTGATTAGAGCAAATGGTTGACTCTCGGGAAGAACTGGCTGGGACACTGTCTTTCAATATACAGCGGTCCTCACTAGTCATGTTCTGCATAGCTGTGAATTTGTCTACCCACTAACGTTTATTTATAGCCCTCAATCAATACTCAGGAAGCTTTTGTGGTCATTCCCGGACATGTACAGAGCGGCAAAAAAATCTGAGCCGCCCAACCTGCACGTCCCTGGCTGAGGTCGAGCGAGGCTTCTTTGCGCTTCCTGCCCCAGCTCCTGTACTGTTAACAAGCATCCCCTTTGCAGTCTACTTAGTGCCACGTTTTTGCATTTTTGTGCTTCTGGTTGTGATTTTGCAGTTTACAGTGGCCCCCAAGCACAGTGCAGAGGTGCTGTCTTGTGTTTCTAAGTGCAAGACAGCTGCGATGTGCCTTCCAAAGCAAATGTGCGTGTTGGATCAGCTTCGTTCAGACGTGCACTACAGTGCTGCTGGCCGTGAGTCCAATGCCACTGAATCAACAGTGTGTGCTAAATGAGGTGTCCTTAGGTAGAAACACAGAAAACAAGGTTACGTATTGATCTGTTGAGCAAAATGTTCTGACTAGAGGCTGGTAGGAACCTAAGCCTGTGTTTTCCTAGAAGCAGTGGGTCTGTATTTGTATATAATTCCATATTTTTCCTTTTGGCTTCAGCGGACAGAAAGCTAATAGCCAACTTTTATCTATTCTCTCCATGCTCCTTCATTATAGTTCATCTCCTTTTTTTAAAAAAAAGTTTTTAAACTAAAGTTTTAATGTTAGAACAGTTTTGGGTTTTCAGAATAGTTGCTAAGATCACACAGAGGGTTCCCATATGCCCCTCACCGGTTCCTTTCCGGTGTAAACCCGTGTTTTTAACACTTGCGCTATTCCTTTCGCCGTAATCGGTATGGGCCCCGCGTGGGAACCGGCAGGGAGTTAGTAACTGAGGGTGGCTGGGCCTCGGTGGCCACAGCCTGGCGCCTTCTCGGGAGGGTAAGTTCGCATCCCGGCTTTGACCTGCCCTCTCACCAGCCTTCCCTAAACTGCGTCCCCTCTCCTTGCACAGATGGCCGCCCCCTGTACGTCCTGCGCCTGGGCCACATGGACACCAAGGGCTTGATGAAGGCCGTGGGGGAGGAGGCGCTGCTGCAGCATGTGAGTGGGGGCCCCTTCCCTGGAGCCCCGGGGCTGCCTGCGGTGAGCTGCCAGGCGCATGTCTTCCAGCACGTTCTCTGCCTTCCAGGTTCTTTCTGTCAACGAGGAAGGACAGAAGAGGTGTGAAGGGAACACCAGGCAGTTTGGCCGTCCCATCAGGCAAGAGCCCCGCCAGGGACACATTCCCAGAACAGTAAAAACAGCCCAGGTTCACAAGCATGGCTCTTCACAGAAGTGGCCTCACCTGGTTCTCACAATGACCCCGTGAGGCAGGGACCGGATCGTCCCTGTTCTTTACGGAGGGGAAACTGAGGCTCAGAGTAGTGATGCTCTCCCAAGGGCTAAGTGGGTAAGTGGCAGAGGTGGGGTTTGAACCTGTTCCTGTCTGGTCAGGCTCATGCCATACATCCTCTTGGCCTTTGCTTTTTGGGACCACTTCCCACCCCAAGTTCCACCTTGACTGTGTCTCCCAGGTTTGCAGACTCACAGCTGTTCTGACACATCTGGTAACCCACTGTTCCTCTCCGACTCCCCCGACTTCCATGCCCGAACTGTTTCCCACACCAATACTCACAGTGGTGTCGCCCATGAAGACCCTGAACCTCTCCCTTCTGTAAACTGGGACTAGTATCACTGGATCTGAGGTTTCCTTATTACGGGATGATGCAGCCCTGCCCAGTGTGGCTCAGTTGGTTAGGTGTCGTCTCATGCACCAAGAGGTCACCAGCTGGATTCCTTGTTGGTCAGGGCATGTGCCGGGGTTGCGGGCTCAGTACCCACTGGGGGGTGTGCAGGAGGCAACCGATCAATGTTTCTCTCTCATCGATGTTTCTCTCTCTCTCCCTCTCTTTCTCAAATCAATAAAAAACATATATTTAAAAAGAGTTAATGCAAACATGCATGTATCTAGAGCTTCCCATGTAGCAGGTACTTTTCTCAGCACCTTGACTCAGCACCCTGGAAGGGCTCAACATTCTTATCACAGCCTAGGAAGGAAGAACAGACAGGACCTGCTGCTAAGCTTTTATCCCAAATTATCCTGACCTTTGTGAAAATTACGTTCTTTTGCTGTTTGGTGCTTTCCTAAGGAGATATATACTGGGATGAGGTGGGGAATCAGTCAATTAGGGGTCCTGGCCAGAGGCAGAATTCATCTCAGGTGGCTCAGGTGACGGTGTCACAGGGTGTGACGGAGGTACGGCAGGGTGAAGGGAAGGAAGCTGGGATAGAGGGGCTCCCAGGGACGAGCACAGCACTCAAATGGTCATTTCCCTAATGAATTAGTACTTATGAAATGGAGGCACAGAGAGGTTAAGTAACTTGGTCAAGGCCACACAGCAGGTGGCAAAGCTGGGATTTGAACCTGGGAGTGTGCGCTCTTAGCATTACACTGTTTCATCATCAGCGTCTTTTCAACAATCAGTAGTAATAACTAGCTTTTCCTGAGTGGGTGCTATGTGCCTGTCCTTGCAGAGATCTTTACATATATCATCTCATTTAACCCTAACAACAGTTGCTTAAGCTGAGGACTGTTACTGTCATTGCCACTGTCCTGATGTCAGGAGGAAGTTGCCCGTGTCACACAGCTCAAGGGTGAAGGTGACACTTGAATTCAGGTGCTCAGCCTCAGAGTCCACGCTCTGAGCCTCTTTGCTACAGGGCCATGGTGGCAGGATCCAAGAGTGGCCTATGGCTCCTGCCCCTTTGCTCCCAGCCCTGCCTCACTGAGCCTCTCTGTCCGTCCCTGTCAGCCCCTGGGTCCCTGCAAGGGGGTGTTGGGGGCCCTGAGAGGCGGCAGAACAAGGTGGAGTGAGGGGGACCGTGTCTACCACAGCTCCTGGACCTGCCTGGTGGACCTGGAAGGGCTCAACATGCGGCACCTGTGGCGGCCGGGGGTGAAGGCCCTCCTGCGGATGATCGAGGTGGTCGAGGACAACTACCCGGAGACGCTGGGCCGGCTGCTCATCGTGCGCGCCCCCCGAGTCTTCCCTGTGCTCTGGACGCTGGTAAGAGCAGGGCCTGAGATGGGAGGGGGCCCTCTGTGGGCGGCCCTGCCTGCTTGTCCTGTGCCATTTCTTCTAAGTCATATACCATAAAGTTCACCCCTTTAAAGCGCACAATTCAGTGATTTTTAGTGCATTCACAGTTGTGCAACCATCACCACCACCTAATTCTAGAACATTTTCATTACCCTGAAAGGAAACCATTAGCAGTCGCGCCCCCCCCCCCCACACACACCCCCTCAGCTCCTGGCAACCGTGAACCTACTTTGTGTCTCTATGGATTTACATATTCTAGATATTTCATATAAATGGAATCAAACAGCATGAGGTTTCTTGAGTCTGATTTCTCTTTCTTAGCATAATGATGTCAGGCTCATCCGCAGTGTAGCATATCCCAGTACTTCATTTCTTCTTGTGTCTGAATAACAGTCCACTGTATGGATAGAGCACATTTTATGTATCCGTTTTTCTTGCTTTGTGGCCGCCAGAGTCACACTCAGAATTCCCCAGGCTTGCCGGGACTCCTGCGGGCTGATTCCGAGGGGTGCTGGGACCCTGTGCTATAGGGATGTTAAAACATTTTGCCCACCATCCACTGTAAGAAATGCACTTTATGTTGCAGCCCGGCACATGCATGCACGTACACACACACACACACACACACACACAGTAAACTAGACACAACTAAATTGATTTCACAAGTTGACAGGTTGTCACTTGCAGTTTAGAATCACTGCACTGAGGCCTCTCCCAATTCTACAGACTCAGAGTTAGCATTTTACCCAGTGCCAGGGTGTGCGTGTATGTGTGTGTGTCTGTGTGTCTGTGTGTTCAGTGCCCACAAAAGCCTGAGAAGTGCTGCTGTAAGTAGAGGTTTGATCAGGATAGAGATTCAAGAGTTGAAAATTAAATGGACTCAATGTTTTACTAAGCACCTATTATGTGTCAGGCACATCCCCAGGCCCTGGAGATTCGGAGTACACAAGCCAGCCACTGTGCCCTGCCACCAACTTTCATGGGGCGGGGAGAGAAATCAGATAACCCTACACAAGTAAATGCTTTGTGGTTCCCTGTGATGAGGGCAAGAGGACATTCAGTCTTTTTGGAGAGACTAAGCCAGGCAGGGGTTCATGCAGGGGGATAATTCAGATTGGGGAACTGAGGAAGGTCCCACTGAGAAGACAACCTGTAGCTGAGACCTGAGGAAGAAGCAGGAGTCATGCAGGGAAGGGCAGAGGGAAAGGTATGGCAGGCAACCTGCACAGCATGGGCAAAGGCCCAGAGGCAGGACTGTGCTTTAGAGGAAAGGAAAAGCCAGTCCAGGGGACTGGAGCAAAAATGCTGGCTGCCCTGAGGAGGCTGGGAAGACAGATGCTCAGGGACCAGTGCCTGCCTGGTCTAGGCTGTGGCAATGGTGGGACCTTGTACTGGGGCATTAGGGAGCCTTAGAGGATTGTCAGCAGGAGAAGATGTGAGCAGACTTCTGGGGCAGAAATTTCTCTGGCTTCTGTGACTAAGTAAGAGCCAGGCTGAGGAGCAGGATCGGTGGGAGGGACAGGTAGGATCTGCTACTAAAGCTTTTTATCCCGAAATATCATGATCTTTATAAAAATTATGGTCCTTTTGCTGTTTAGAGTTTTCCTAAGCGGGTATATGTTGGGTAGGGGTGGAAGCCAGTCAGTTGGGGTCCTGGCTAGAAGGTGCGAATGGGGCGGTGGTGGTGGGATGACACAAAGGAACTCTTCACAGGGGTGGGGCGGGATGGAGAGGCCCCTAGAGACTAGTCACCGCAGTAAGCCCTGACCAGCCCAGGGCTGGAGGGACACAAGGAGGGGACAGCCTTGCTACCAGAGCCCATGAGAGCTGGAAAAGGGTGAGGGTGGGGGCTGTGGCTTCCAGGGCACTGAGGTGGGAGAAGAGGTACCCACCTGCCATCTCCTGCTGCTGCCCCTCTCCATTGGCCACACAGATGGAGCAGGGGACTGCCTCCCGGGTGGGGGCTGAAGCAGAGTGACCACACAGGTGGGATCCCAGTCCCCAGTTGGTCTTTTGCTTGTAACATTCCTTGCTGAATTGGCCTGTGCCCTGCCAGGCTACATGCCTCCCTCCCTCCCTCCCTCCCTCCCTCCCTCCCTCCCTCCCTCCCTCCCTCCCTCCCTCCCTCCCTCCCTTCGTCTCCACCTATTTATTGAATTAGACACCACACCAGCACTGAGGATGTTGTGAAAAACCTGACAGACATGCAGCTCAGAGCTCAGTGCTGAAATTCCATCTGGAATAAACAAAACGTGGCCATCCATAGAGTGGAATAGTATTCAGCCATAAAAAGGAGGCATGGATAATGCTCCACGCAGATGTACCACGAAAACATCATGCTAAATGAAAGAAGCCAGACACAAAAGGCCTCACACCCTATCCATTTATACAAAATGTGCAGAACGGGCAAAACTACAGAGACAGAAAGCAGACTGGTGGTTTCCAGGGGCTGGGGGGAGAGGGGGAGGGGGAGTGACTGCTAATGGGTGTGGGGTGTCCTTTTGGGGAGATGAAAATGTCTTGGAATTAGATAGAGGTGACAGTCGCACAACATAAGGAATGAGCTAAAAGCCACTAAATTGTTTCCTTTAAGGTGGTTAATTCTGTGGTATGCGAATTATACCTCAATAAAGAAACAACTTTCCATCTTGCCTCGTCCCCCCCATTTCAGATCAGCCCCTTCATCAATGAGAACACCAGGCAGAAGTTCCTCATCTACAGTGGCAGCAACTACCAGGGGCCTGGAGGCCTCGTGGACTACCTGGATAGAGAACTGATCCCCGACTTCCTCGGGGGAGAGTGCATGGTGAGGCTGCTGGCGCCCGGGCGGGGGAGGGGCAGGCTGTGGCCCCGAGGACCCCGGGGTGCTGGGCAGGGCTTGTTTTAGAAGCTGCCCCAAAACACGGTGGCTCCTCTCTGAAGGAGGGCAGCCTTGGTTCTCTCAAACACAGTGAGCGAGACGGAGTGTCCCGAAGCCCAGCGACCAGGCCAGTCAAAGGCTTACCCACCCTGTATTCCCCATCCAAGTCTAGGCTGCTAGGATGCGGTCAGAGTTTACCTTTTACACCCTCTGCTACAGGGAGATGTGACTCAAATGTCCCAGAGGCCTGGACCCCAGAGCCGTATACCCAAAGGGTTTTTCCCCAACTCGTAACCACAGAGCATGGGATGACTGGGCAACTGCTTCCAGGGGAGGTGGCCCTAGCCCTATCCTTTTATTGCCCCCCCATGGGGTGAGATGATAGGCAGGGGTGACCCTGGTCACAGCTGTCTTATCTCATCTGGCTGTGGGAGGGCAGGCCCCTCTGCCTTCTCTAGCAGAAATACCAACTAGCACACTGGCATGATTTTGGGGTAAAATAACAGATTTCATAAGAATTTTGCCAAGCTCACCTGTTTTTTCCATTTGTTGCACTATGTCTACATGACTTATATTTAGCAAATGGGCCTGCAAGACCAGTGTAGTGGCAAGGAGCATGCGCCTAAGAGCCTGATAACAAGGGCTCAACCACTTTCTGCCGCATGAGCTCTGCTGCCTTCCTTCTCTGAGCCTCGGCTTTCTCCTCTGTGAAATGGGAAGAATAATGGTCTCACTGTGTTGCTGTGGTTCAGGTGTTAAATGGGGTCAAGGAAGCTCAGTGCCCAGCTCACTAAGAGACTGCTGCTATAAGTGTGGTTTCAGGGATCACAGAGCACCCTTCTGTGGGCCAGCCAGGCCTGACTGGGCCCTGACCTGCCACCTTTGTCTTTGTCCCCCAGTGTAATGTCCCTGAAGGAGGGCTGGTCCCCAAGTCCCTCTATCTGACAGAAGAGGAACAGGAGCACGCAGATCAGCTGCACCAGTGGAGAGAGACCTACCAGTCGGCCAGCGTGTTCCGCGGGACCCCCCATGAGGTGCTGGGCCCCCTGCAAGGGAGGGCCCACAGGGCTGGAGTGTCGGTATAGGTCAGGGTCCCCCAGAGCAGAGCCTGAAACGAGGGTTCTCATGCTAGCGATTTGCTGAGGGCAAGCTCTCAGCAGAAACCTGTAAGGAGAGGTGTGGGCAGGAAGGATGTGGGCAGGAATCTAAGCTAGGAGGCTATTTTAGCCACAGTCCATCCCAGCCGGGCCTGCGGGGAGCGCTGGGCATGCAGAGCCCGACAGACTGGCCCTGCCAGCCTCATGTACCCTCCTCTCTGTCAGTCAGTGGCTGTAAGTCAGCCCCCAAGGCAGGTGGGCCCTCCCAGTCATTTCAGATAGAGAGGGGGTCCCTGCTCAGACCTTGCCTGTCCCCATGCAGGTTGTGGTAGAGATTCAGGAGGCGGAGTCAGTCATCACCTGGGACTTCGACATCCTGCGAGGGGACGTGGTGTTCAGCCTGTACTACGCCAAGCAGGCACCCAAGCCGGGCCCCTGTGAGCCCGGGCCCAGGACCAGCGGGCAGCTGATGGACAGAAGGGGGGCCCTGGGCTCAGACTACAGCTGCGTGGAGGCCCCCCTCGTCTGCCGGGAAGGGGAGAGCATCCAGGTTCGAATTCCTTGGTTCATTTATTCATTCATCATGCAGGACTGAGTGTCCACTGTGTGCAAGGGTTCTGGGGGCACAGCAGTGGACAAACAGTCCTCGGCCTTAGGGACCTGTGGGACAGTGGGAGAAAAAGACATCCTAGCAGATCTAGGACCTGGACCTCAGGACCCCAGCCTCAGAATCCCCTGGGATTGTGCCAAAGACTCAGGTTTCCAGGCCCCAGCCTGGGGGCTGACTCAGAACCCCTGGATGTGGGGTCTGTGCCCCTCCCCCTTCCCTGGTTATTGCTAATGCACAGGTTCCAGAACAGGCCCAGCACAGAAACGAGGTTTGCAAACAGAACTCGGACCTGGCCCCAAACATGAGCCACTCCTGCTGACCTCATGTCCTCCATGAGGCCAGTGCTTGCAGGTCGAACATCACAGGCCCCCAAACACACACTCACCCCCCCACATACACACACTCACTCACATAGACACACACACATATATGCATACACACACACATGCACTTACACATGCTCAGACATGCTCACATGCTCACATACACACACACACACACATGCACTGGCAAGCACTGCAGATGTTACTGAAGGTTTCATGGGGAGTCTAGCACACCAGCACCCTCTGGGGTCCCACTGAACACCTCAGTCCTTCCCTGAAGTTGCTCTTCTTACAACAGCTAACCACCACCTTTATTGTTTTCTCTTGGTTCTCAACAAGCTCCAACCACCTGTGAGCTCCCCTTCCCAAATCCCTCTCCAGACTCCTCAGTGTGCAAAGCCCACTCAACAGAATAAAAGTCCAACAAAATCCAGGCAGTTAAGCAAAACACACCTCTGCTGCCCTGCAGCCGCACCCCCAGGCCTTGCCCCCTCCCCAGATTCAGAGGGAGACTCTCAGCTGCCAGGGATATGGGGGTAACAGTGCAAGGGGAGCAAGGATGGCTTTGGGAGGCTCTTAGAGGAAGGACTTGCTCGTGGGCTGGTTGAGAAGGGGGCTTAGTTCCTGGGAGGACCAGAGCCTCAGAGTGGCTGCTGTTTCAGGGCTCCCATGTGACCCGGTGGCCAGGCATCTACCTGCTCCAGTGGCAAATGCATGGCCCCCCTGGCAATGTAGTGGAGGACGTCCTGACGGCTCTGCACAGCCCTGGCCCCAGGTGCAAACTCCTGTACTACTATGAGGTGCTGGCGTCTGAGGACTTCAGGTACAAGGGGCTAGGAGACAGGGCCTGGGCAGAAAGGGCCCCCAACTCCCCTCCAGGCCAGGCTGGGGCATTGCATTCACCTCTCCTACTTGCCTCTCAGCTTCTCCAGGGGTGGGACACTGGTACTGTTAAACATTTCCAGTGGTTCAGCACCTGAGTGTGAGAAATTGTTCACGATGTCCAAATTCTGCTTCGGCTGCAGAACCTTCCTCTCAAATGAAACTCTGGACAGAAGCCCAACATACCAGATTGATTGGTTGTGGGAGCCTAAGGTCCTGCTATTTGGACCTCTTCTCATGTCTAGAATTCCATAAAGCAGGGTTTGAACTATTCTAGAACAGTCTAGAATAGTGCCTCGCAGATAACTCTTCCCGAGTGATGCTTTCAGAGAGACAGGGAGTCCTGGTTGCGGTGTGACCTTGGAGGAGTCACTTCACCTCTCTCAGCCTCAGGACCACTGGAGCCCCAAGGTTGCAGATTGCCGTGAGATAAAATGGTTGGAGGAAGCCTGCCCTTCACCTGGGCCTTCAGTGAGCACTCAATAGCAGAAGTAAAGTAGAGGGCGAGGAGGTGGAGCAGGCAGCTTCTTTAAGGCCTCGTGTTTTATCTTTTAAAAGTGAATGTGATTTTGCATTGTTTCATGAAGTACCTGTTAGTTTCTGTCTAAAAATAATGCTTTAGACTCGGGTCCAAGATGATGGCGTAGGAGGACGCTGAACTCGCCACCTCCCACAAACACATTGGAAAATCACCTACATTTAGAGCAATTCCTCCTGAGAGACAACTGAGGGCTGATTGAACAACTTCTGCACAACAGAGAAGAAGAGAGATCATTTAGAGGTTTGGGAAACACGAGAGCTCCCTGGCATCTGGGGGAACTCTTTCAGATTCGAGGTGCTGGTGAGCACTATTGTTTACATTGCCCCTCCACCTAGCACTGGTGGGAGTTCTATCCAGGTGTTCTAGCCGACCTGCAAGGCAAGGGTGCTGCAGTGCTTTTCTGGCCACCCTGCTCTGGAGCTCCTTCCAGGAGCACCAACAGGGTGCTGTGGCACACGTACACAACCAGATCTACATGGCATTGCCACACACACAGCAGCCACCCTGCCTGGAGCCAGCTCAGGCAGGACCAACAGGATGTTGTGGTGTGCATGCACTGGGCTGCACAGCCTAGACCCCGCTCCGGGCACAGGCAACTGGAACAGCCATGCACCACCATGCACACATGTGTGCACTGGGTGCCCCATCTGTGGAGCTTGCTCTAGTAGTTCCCACAGGGTGCTTGGGTGCCCAGCCTGGGCCCTGCTCCTGCCATTGACAACTGAAACAGCAGAGTGCCACCCTCTCTGGCGCTTGCTCTGGTGGGACCAACAGGGCACAGCAGCACAGGCATGGGGCTGCCCCACTTGGACCCCATTCCAGCTGCAGACAGCCAGACCAACAGGAAGGCACCACACATGCATGAGCACAACAGGCCATCCTGCCCAACCTGCTCCTCCCAGTTAGTCAGCTAGCACTACAGGCACCGCATACACCTGCCCCAACTCTAACCCACCCAGTACACAGCCTACACAGAGGTCACTTATATACAAGGTCACTTTTTCAAGATTGGGAGAGATTGCTATCTCATCTAATTCATAGGAACAAACACAAAAATTCAAACAAAACGAGAAAATAGAGGAATATGTCACAAATGAAAGAACAAGGAAAAAAAACACAGAAAAAAACATAATCAAGCAGAGATAAGTAATTTGCCTGATAATTCAAAGAAATAGTCATAAAGATGCTCCCCAAACTGGAGAGTAGAATAGAGGAACTCAGAGAGAAGTTCAACAAAGAGATAGAAAATATAATAAAGAACCAATCAGAGCTGAAGAATACAATAACTGAAATTTAAAATCCATTGGAATGAATCAGCAGCAGATTAGATAATACGGAAAAATGATCTAGTGACCTAGAAGATAGAATAGAAATAACCCAATCAGAATGGCAAAAAGAAAAAGAATAAGAGAAATGAAGATGATGTGAGGACCTCTGGGACAACACCCAACACATTAAAATTCACATTATAGGGAATCCCAGTAGGATGAGAGAGAGCAGGAAAGGGGCAGAAAGTTTATTTGAGGAAATAATGGCTGAAAACTTTCCTAATCTGGGGAAGGAAGCAGACATCTAGGTCCAGGAAGCACAGAGAATTCCAAACAAGATGAACTCAAGGATGCCCACACCAAAGACATATTGTAATTAAAATGGCAAAAGTTAAAAGACAATCTTTTTTAAAATTTTTAAATTAATTTATTTATAAATATATCTTTATTGATTTCAGAGAGGAAAGGAGAGGGAGAGAGAGAGATAGAAACATCAATGATGAAAGTCATTGATTGGCTGCCTCCTGCATGCTCCCGACTGGGGATTGAGCCCGCAACCGGGGCATGTGCCCTGACCGGGAATTGAACCCCGATCACCTGGATCCTAGGTCGACTCTCATCTGCTGAGCCACGCCTGGCCAGGCTAAAAGACAGTCTTGAAGGCAGCGAGAGATAAACAACTATTCACATAAAAGGGAAACCCCACAAGGCCATCAGCTGATTTCTCGGCAGAAACTTTACAGGCAAAAAGGAAGTGGCAGCACATATCTAAAATGCAGAAATAAAGAAACCTACCACTTAGAATACTCTAGCTGGCAAGGTTATCATTCAGAATTAAGAAGAGATAGAGTTTCCTAGACAAAAACTAAAGGAGTTCATCTCCACTAAACCGTGTTTACAAGAAATGTTTATGTCTTTTTTCAGCAGAAAAGGCCATTACCAGACATAAGAAAATACATGAAAGAAAAAAAATCTCACAGGTAACAGTAGATTTATAATAAACAAAGCAAATCAGCCACTTAAAAAGTTAGTATGAATGTTAAAAGAAAAAAGTAGCAAAATTAACTATAACTACAATGAATGGTTGGAAACACACAAAACAAAATGATCTCAAATCTGATGTCAAAAACAAAGTGTAAAGCAAGAAGTAAAAATGTATTTACAGACTGATATAGGTGGATATATATGAACCTCATGGAAACCACAAACCAAAAACCTATTAAAAATACACAAAAAATTAAGAGAAATTAAACAAAACACTAAAGAAAACCAGCCAACCAAAAGGTAAGAAATCAAGAGAAGAAGACAGGAACAAAGAATAACTACAAAAACAACCAAAAAACATTGAACAAAATGGCAACAAATATGTATTCATCAATAATTACTTGGGTTGCGGGTGTGATCCCCAGTTGGGGCACATGTGGAAGGCAATCAATCGATGTTTTGATGTTTCGGTGTTTCTCTTTCACATCGATGTTTCTCTCTCTTCTCTCTCGCTCTCTTTCCTCTCTGTCTCTCTGTCTTTCTCTCTTTAACCATGTCCTCGGGTATGGGTTAAAAACAAACAAACAAAACAAAACAGGGCCCATCTGTATGCTGCCTACAAGTGACTCACTTCTGATCAAAAGACACACAAACTGAAAGTGAAGGGATAGAAAAAGACAATACATACAAACATAAACGAAAAGAAAACTGGGGTAGTAATGCTCATATAAGATAAAATAGACTTAAAAACTAAGACTAAAAAGAGACAAAGAAGGACATTTTGTAACGATAAAGGGGTCAATCAAAAGAGAGGCTATAACAATCGTAAGTATTTACTCCTCCAGCATATAAAGCAAACATTAACAGACATAAAGGGAGAAATTCGCAGTAATACAATAATAGTAGGGGGCTTTAATACCCCGCATACATCAATAGATAATTCATGCAGAAAATCAATAAGGAAACAATGGCCTTAAACATCACATTAGACCAGGTTGACTTAATCATTATAGAACATTTTATCCAAAAACACTCCAGAAAACACATTCTTTTCAAGTGCAAATGGAACATTCTGCAAGACTGATCATATATTAGGCCACAGAATAAGTCTCAATAAATTCAGGAAGATTAAAATCATATTAAGCATCTTTTCTGACCACAATGGTATGAAACTAGAACTTAACTACAAGAAGAAAACTGGAAAAAAACACAAACATGTGGAGATGACACAACATGCTTCTGAACAACCAATGGGTTGAAGAGGAAGTAGAACAGGAAATAAAAAAAGTACCTAGACACAAATGAAATTGAAACCCCAGCTTTCCAAAACCTATGGCATGCATCACAAGTAGTTCTAAGAGAGAAGTTCATAGCTATACAGGCCTACATAAAAAAACAACAACAAGAAAAACCCCAAGTAAGCAGACTAACTTTGCACCCAAGGGAACTAGAAAAAGAACAAACAAAACCCAAAGTAAGTAGAAGGAAGGATGTAATAAGGATCAGAGTAGAAATAAAGTAGAGACAAAAATTAAAAAATAATGGGTAAGATCAAAGAAAATAAGAGCTGTTTCTTTGAAGATATATACAAAATTGACAAAACTTTAACCAGATTCATCAAGAAAAAGAGACAGAGCGCCCAAATAAATAAAATCAGAAAGGAAAGACGAGAAATTACTACCAACCCCACAGAAATACAAAGGATCATTCAGGAGGAAAAACGAGATGGCGGCGTAGGTAACAGCTGCCCCCGCCGCCTCCCGCAACCACATCAAAATTACAACTAAAATACAGAACCACCATCACTCAGAGCCTCTTGAAATCTGGCTGAACAGAAGCCCCACAGCCAGGGAGCTGAAGAAGCACTGAGAGGGTAGGAGGGGCGGGGACGCAGGCGGATCGGGGCTGAATCCCGGAGACGCGGCCGCGGGCCCACACCCGGTGCCGCGGGTTAAACGGGGGAGGGACATCTCGGTGGGGGAGGTTTCCCGGAGGAGGGAGGGGTCCCAGCCCCACAGCAGGCCCCAGCCCAGGGCTCCAGGGCCGGGAAGAGACACCCCCACAACTCCGGGCTGTGAAACCAGCGGGGACTGTCCCTGAGGGTCAGGGAGGCTGCGGGAGCCCCCGCAGCTCCTCTCAAAGGGCCCGAGCACGGACTCACTCGGACGCTCCCTCAGAGCCCAGCGCCGGGCAGCAGCCTGAAAGGACCTGGGACACGGGGAGGAACTAACCTGCCTGAGACCCGGGCGACAGGCGGAGGGGCGGCTTCCTTCCATGCAGAAGCGCTGGCAGAGGCCATGGCTCCTTTGGCGAGTCCTCCCCACACAGAGCCCGCAGGCAGGCGCCATATTTGAATCGCCAGCACCTGACGCACACCTTTGGCCCCGCCCTGTGATTCCCGGAGGCCCCGCCCCTCCCCACCTGCAGCTCATCCAGGCCATTTCCAGGGGCTTTTCTGTGCAAGTGGCCTCTCGAGCCTCATGCTTAGGACTTTCCTAAAATCTCTCAACCAAGCAGCAGCTGCCCCATACGGCTTGATAAGCGGCCCCAGGCCTGGCACTAGCGGCAGCTGCACTGGCTCATAGCTTGGCCTCTCCTGGACACCTCCAAGCCCAGCACAAGGAGCAGCCAACTACGGTTTGCTGTGTAGCTCATGCTGGGTGGCCCTGGGCAAGGCACTGGCACAGGCTGACTTTGCACCTCCTGGGAGGCCACAGAGACAGTGCACCTGGTGGTCAGACTCGACCACGTTGGATTACAACCCTACCACATCCAAGAGTGACACTCAAGGGGAGCACCTGGTGAACACCAAAGCTCCACTGAAGTAAATCCTGCTCCATAGGGGTGTCCCAAGAACAGCAGCTCTTTGGCTGTAGTTGCAGCTAGTCCTCACAGCTGATTGGCCTGGGGGTCAATTCCTCCCAGGGATGCCAGCAGCAACCAAGGCTCAACTACAACAGGACAGTGCACACAGTCCACACAGGGGAGCACCTAGAAGGCCCAGCTCAGGTGGCTGGGGAGGCTGGGCCACTGGACCCTACAGAACACCTACTACACAAAGCCACTCTACAAATTCCAGGACACATAGCAGCTCTACCTAATACCTAGAAACAAACACCTGGAAGCAGCCAAAATGTGGAGGCAAAGAAACATGTCACAAAGGAAAGAACAGAAGAAATCTCTAGAAGAGGAACTAAATGAAATAGATCCAAGCAAGCTAACAGATACAGAGTTCAGAATTTTGTTTATAAGGATGTTTAAGCAAATGGTTAGGGAAATAACTGAGAAAATTGATAACATAATAAAGTACCAATTTGATATGAAGGCTACAGGAACTGAAATGAAGAATAATTTACAGGGAATCAACAGTAGAGTAGAGGACGCTGAGAATCAAATGAGCAATTTGGAACATGAGGAAACAAAAAACACCCAACCAGAAGAGCAAAAAGAAATAAGAATCCAGAAATATGAAGATAGTATAAGGAGCCTCTGGGACAACTTCAAGAGGCCCAACATTTGTATTATTGGGGTGCCAGAAGAGGCAGAAAGAGACCAAGGAATTGAAAACCTATTTGAAAAAATAATTACAGAAAACTTCCCCTACCTGGGGAAAGAAATCGACTTTCAAGTCCAGGAAGCACAGAGGGTCCCAAAGAAGAGGAATTCAAAGAGGCCCACAGCAATACCCATCATAATTAAAATGCCAAAGGTTAAAGACAAAGAGAGAATCTTAAAAGCACCAAGAGAAAAGCAATTAGTTACCTACAAGGGAGCACCCATACTACTGTCAGCTGATTTCTCAACAGAAACCTTGCAGGCCAGAAGGGAGTGGCAAGAAATATTCTAAGTGATGAAAAACATGGAACTACCACCAAGACTGCTCTATCCAGCAAAGCTATCATTTAGAATTGAAAGTCAAATAAAGAGCTTCACAGATAAGGAAAAGCTAAAGGAGTTCATCACCACCAGACCAGCACTATAGGAAATGTTGAAGGGTCTTCTTTAAGAAGAAGCTAATGAACAAAAGAATATGATGAACTAAATAGATCCAGAGACATTGACACATGCAACAGACGATCATATTTCAGAGGAAAGAGGGAAGGGGGGTGGAGGGTGAGAAGAGATTAACCAAAGAAGTTATATGCATATAAGCATAACCCATGGACACAGTTAATAACGGGGGTGAAGGCCTGGGGAGGGGGTGGGAGCAAAGTGGAGGGGGTCAGTTGCGGGGGAAAATGGTATACCTGTAATACTCTCAACAATAAAGATAAATTTAAAAAGTAAAAAAAAAAAAAGTAAAAAAAAAAGAATCAAGCAATAAATGCATGAATGAGTGGATCAAAAAAAAAAAAAAAAAGGATCATTCAAGGATATTACAAACAATTAAATGCCAACAAATTGGACAGCTTAAAAGAAATGGATAAATTTCTAGAAACATACAACCTTTTAAGACTTAACCAGGAAGAAACAGAAAATCTGAATAGTCCAATTACTAGCAACAAAATTTTAGCAGTAATCAAAACGATTCTCAACAAACAAAAGTTCAGGACCAGATAGCTTTACAGGTGAATTGTATCAAACATTTAAAGAAGAAATAATTCCTATCCTTCTCAAACTGTTTCAAAAAAATTGAAGAGGAAGGAACACTTCCAAGCTCATTCTACAAGGACAGAATTACCTTGATTCCAAAACCAGACAAGGATACTACAGAGAGAGAGAGAGAGGGAGAGAGAGAATTACAAGAAAATATTCCTGATGAACATCGATGCACAAATTCTTAACAAAATATTAGCAACCCAAATTCAACAATACATTAAAAGGATCATATACCATGATCAAGTGAGATTTATCCCAGGGAATCAAGGATGGTTCAATATCCTCAAACCAATCAACCTGATATACCACATTAATAAAACCAAGGATAAAAATCATATGATCACCTCAATAGATGCAGAAAAGCATTTGTGAAAATTCAACATCTATTTATGATACAAACTTTTAACAAAGTGAGTATAGAAGGATTATACCCCAACATAATAAAGACTATATATGACAAATCCACAGCTAACCTCATATTCAATGGTGAAAAGCAGAAAGCCTTTCCTCTAATATCAGAGATAAGACAAGGATGCCCACTCTCACCACTTTTATTCAATATAGTATCGTAAGTCCTAGTCATAGCAATCAGACAAGACAGAGCAGGGGGCCTGGCACAGGGTGAGTGAGGTGAGAGGGAAGTGTCTGGGAGGTGATATTGGAGTTGAGATCTAGGTGGTGTGCCCACAAATCACCTGGAGGGCTTGTCAAAATGCAGCCCAAGAGTGTATGCTTGAACAATCTCCAGAAAACAGTGCTGCTGATTCCTGGACCACACTTTGAATAGTCAGGCCCTAAAGCTGCACTGTCCAACCCAATTATTAGCCACAGGTAGCACTTTTAAACTTGGCTATTAGAGTGGAATGAAATTAAAAAAAAAATTCAGTTCCTCAGTCTCAATAGCCACATTTGAAGTGCCCAGTAGCCCCATGTGGCCAAAGGTTGCTGTGATGGACAGAACAGATATGTATCCATCATCACAGAACACTCTGGATGGTTCTACTCTGAAGCTTGGAGTGGGAGTTAACTAGACAGAGTGGGCAGGAGAGAAAGGCTTCTGGCAGGAGGCACAGACATGCAAATATCCGAAGACAAGAGAGGTGGGTGTCAGAGGAGCTGAAAGGAGGTGGGAGGTGAGGCTGGAGATGGGGCTGGGGACTCCCTAGGAGTGGGATGCCCTCTGGGCTATGCTGAGTCCCTGGTTCAGGGAAACCCCTGAATGGTTTGTGGCAGGTTGGGCTCTGCTTGGCCATAGGGGGTGCAGGGAAATGGGTGGATCTTCATTTCTCATCTTGGCCTCACTCGCTTTCCCTCTGCGCCTGGGGTGTTTACCAGCCTGTGGAAAGAGCCCTGGGGCCTCATTTGCAGCATCACCGGCTTTTCCTCTGTTGTGTGTGAGCCCCAGGGCTGTGTCTCCATCAGAACGCGATATTTATGATATGCCTTTCTTCCCTAGGGGCTCCATGTCCAGCCTGGAATCCTGCACCAGCCGTTTCTCCCACCTCAGCGCCGCCACCTCCTCCTCCGGCCAGTCCCACAGCAGCTCCCTGGTCTCCAGATAGCCAGGCCTGAGCCCTGCAGGGCAGCCCACTCGCCTACCGTGTCCTCAAGTGTCTACAGCCAGAAGCCAGCTTGCTGCATCACCTGGGACCATGTGGGCCACAGCCCAGGTCTGGACGCTGCTGAAGTCAGGGTGTCTGGAGCTGACAGCAATGATCCAGCTCGTGGCCTGAGTGTGGTGGGACCCTCTAAGTCAGGACCATCTCCTTTGTGCTTGGTGTAAGGAAAAGCCGAGGAGTGGGTGGACCGCCTTCAGGTCTGCCTGGTCTGGCGGCTCAGGGGTGTCAGGGGCTCAGCCCCCTTTACTCCTGCCTCTGCCTTCCCTGGGATAGCCTCCTTCTCAGGTGCCTTCTGCATTGCCACGAGACTCCTTCCCTCTTTCCTCCCAGCTCAGCTCCAGAAGAGAGCTTCCTTCTCCCAAAGTTCCTCCAACCTCCCAGAATTGAGTCTGATCCGGCTGCCCAGGTCCCATGCTGGTCCCTGAACCAATCAAGGTTGCCAGGGAAATGAAGAACACTGGCCAGCAGGGTTCTGGTTCCAATCTGGACCAGTCACTGAGTGGGAAGGGGGTGGGTACAGTGATTGGCCAGCCTGGACCCCACGCTTATCCCTGGAGCCAACCACCTGGCCTAAAAAGCACAAGGGGCCTCTAGGAATAGTAGGGCCCCCCCAAGAAGAGGAGGAAAGAATACTGGACAGGCAGAAATGGCAGGTGTTCACCACAGCATCTGATTTCATAGCGATGCCCTGTGTTCTAAGACCAGTACTGTGAGCAATTATATGAGTTACAGGCTTTGCACCCTGGACTTGAAGTCCATTTTCCTAGCACTTGGCTGGGAAAACCTCCCCCTGACCAGCCCTAACTTGAAGAGGGTGGGAAGGTGCAGGGCTACTGTTAAGTTTCAGGCTGTGATGAGATGGCTCCTCTGGAGGTCCCTTTCTCTCCTGGGAGCTCTTTAATTATGAATTTTTTGGTTATAAGTTATGGAGACCCACATAAAAGGTAACCATTCACGGGCACAGGTAACTGGCCCAGAATCCTGCATGGGAGAGTTTTGTATATCCTTGGGCCTGGGGACATTTCTCTTTTCCTTTCCTGGGCCTCCAAAAAGACAACAGGTCACCAAGTGGCAGCCTATAGTCTGATATGGCCTGCCTTTTGTGTTTTTTTTTGCCTATAGAGTGATTTAAAAATTGGGGCATTTCACCCAGAAATCAGGATTTTTGGTTTCCCTTAGGCATTTGGGAATATTGGCAAAACAGGGCCACCATTGCCACATAAAGGCAACAAGCACAGTTGTTACCCTGGAAGGGCTACCCCAGTCCCCACCCCTCTCTCTAGACCCACCCCTAGCCCATGTCACTCACTTGCATTGTCTGCCTGGGAGAGACCTCATTGAAATGGCTTAGCAGGCAGCCTGGGCTCCAGCCGGGTCCTAGAGGCTCAGCGTTACTTTTATCTCATAACCTTGCTTACCATTGGGGGTGGTCTCTGGCCAACGCCCAGAGTCACTGGGCCTTGCCCAAAGGGTGGGTTTATGACCGTGGGGATCGTTGCCTCCCTGCAGGCTTGGCACCATGGGGCAAGAAGAACAAGCTTACTCCCTACCGACCTCAGCCTCAATCCCCCAAACCTGGAGCAGGGGGAAGGAGACACTCTTCCTCCTGAATGGAGGGAGCCTTGTCCACCTCTGTAGTTTTCCGTTTGCTTCTCAGGTATAGGAACAAAATCTAAAACTGCATCCTGCATCAAGCTGTGTGTGTGCACTTGTGAGGGAGAGAGAGAGGAAGGGAGACTAGAGACATCCTCAGACCAATTGCTCCTATGCGACCAGGCACTTATCGCAGAGAGCAATTTGTGATCCTGTAAACTATCTTTAGATGAATTTCTAGCTTGCCTCTAAAAACTACGTGTTATCCTAGAAGGATTTTGGGGTAAGCTGCCCTAGCAATCCCTGGGCACTTATTGTGTAGGACTAGCACCCAGTGAGGGAGGGAGAAGCCTTTCCTTGACTTGGGGTTAGAAGTGGCTTTTGAGAACTGGAATCTGGATCTGCTGACTCCAGAGACCAGGGTCTGCCATCAGCAGTCCAGCTTTTACATGTGGAGCAGGGGGCCCGAGGCCCACGCAGTTTCCCCCTCCAGGGCTACCCCCTCTCCCTCTCGGCTTTACCCATGTCTCTGGGCTCTGCATCTCTTCGCACACCGGGCTCATCTTCTCCCCTACCTGGTGGAGGTGGCTGCCAGCACCCCCTAGCCTACAGCCACAGGGTTCACCATCCCCAAGACTGAGAGAGGCACTCTCCATTTCAAAGCCCACAGAGGGCTCGGATTGGCCCTGCACAAGTTGCACGCTCACTCCTGTGGATGTCCGGGCCAAGGGGGTGGGGTTCTGTGACTGGCATTCCCTCCAGAAGCGACAGTGGTATGGGGGAGGACCAGTCACCCAAGACAAGGGGTGCTAGGCCAGAGAAGCAACAGATGGTCTGGTGTCTGCTACGGTTCTCCTGTGCTGAAGGTCTCTGGGGCCCACATTGGAACATCGTCAATCAATATGCCATCTTCTTACCTTTGAGAGGCTTGGAATTAAAAATCCAAGAAAGGTCTGCCAAGCTGTTGGCTTCTGAATTTCCCTGGGTCCAGGGCTGGAAGCTCCTTGGCCTTTTTTTTTTTTTTTTTTTTTTAATTAAATATGCGTTTATTGATTTCAGAGAGAGGAAGGGAGGAGAGGGAGAGATAGAAACATCAATGGTGAGTCATTGATCGGCTGCCTCCTGCTCGCCCCCTACTGGGGATCGAGCCCCCAGCCCCGGGCATGTGCCCTGACCGGGAATCAAACCGTGCCCTCCTGGATCATAGATTGATGCTCAACTGCTGAGCCACCCTGGCCGGGCTGGCATGGCTTTTTTCTCCAACTTGTCCATTAACCTGTTGTGGTCAGGACAGAAACAACCCTCTTGTAATAGGACCTGCCCAGACCCTGGATCTTAAAATTCAGACAGGGTGGGGTTCAAATCTAGTTGTCACCTCCAGGAGGTGACTTAACCTCTCTGTGCCTCAGTTGCCTCATCTGTGAAATGGTGATAGCAGTGCCTACCTCATTCATTGGGTCATCGTGGGATGAAATAAAACAGGGCTGTGAAGTCCACCACCCAGCACCCAGCTCACAGAAAAGTCAGCGGTTATTCTGGTTATTTAATGTTTCTCATCCAAAGATTGCAGACTCCTTCCTGAGGATGCCCGTCACTGTTTTTCATGGGACAGAAGGCTCAGTGCTGGGTATATCAGGGGGAAAAGTAGGTGTCAGGATATTGCTTCCCTCTGACTTACCCTTTTAGAAGCTGCTTGCGTTTTGGGGGCAAATCCATTCACCCGGAACAGCACCATTTGGAGTGGCGATGGTGTGTCCCTCAACCAGCTAGAGACTGTTCTCTCCACAGGTTGACATAAGGGGAGTGTGAGACTTTTCCCCTACCCTTCACTCCCTGGGTTTCCCCACTGTAACACCAGTTGTTCAATGAGAATAGTGTAATTCTTTTCCAGTCTGTTTTGGCCAGTAAAACATGGGGTTTCTGTGGGCCTGATATTTGCTCCACCAGAAGCATTAAATGTTTTAGATTTGGACATACGTCTACTGTCTACTTCCTAAAACCCTGGAGGTTCTCCTCGGCTTGTTCAAGAATTACCCAGCTGTTGTTTCTAAGACTCTGGAGCCTTCTCAACACAGTTTGCATCACCCTCAGGGTATGCAAACTGGTCCTTGGGGGGGGGGGGCACTTTTAAAAAAAATCCTCACCCGAGGACATTTTCTCCATTGATTTCTAGGAAGAGTGGAAGGGAGGGGGCGGGGGGGGGGGAGAGAAACATCGATGTGAGAGACACATCGATTGGTTGCCTCTTGCATGCGCCCTGACAGGGACAGGGAACCTGCAACTGAGGTGTGTGCCCTTGACCGGGAATCAAACCCGAGACTCTTTGGTCCTTTGGCCGACGCTTCAACCACTGAGTCAAAACAGCCAGAGAGGACACATTTTTAATATATAAAGCACAGATGTGTTAGTTTCCTGGGGATGCTGTAACAAATTGCCACAAACTAGGCAGCATAAAAGCAACAGAAATTGATTCTCTCCCAGTTTAGGCGGCCAGAAGTCTGAAATCACTGTCAACAGGCTCTAGGGGAGGATCCTGCCTGCCTCGTCCAGCTTCTAGTGGCTCCTGCCATTCCTGGGCAGGTGGCCACAGCATTCCTAACTCTGCCTCCATCCCTATGCCCTCTCCCCTGTTTCCTTTCTTGTTGGGACACTACCCTAATCCAGTGTGACCTCACCTGGATCCTTAACTAATTACATCTGCAAAGACCCTGGTTCCAAATAAGGCCACATTAGGAGGCTCTGGGTGGGTGTGAATTTGAGGGGACATATTCAACTTACTGCATACGCGTGCAGCACATAAGCATCTATGTGGCATTTATCCAGGGTATTAAATGCAGATCCCTGGGGCCCACTCAGTGCTGCTGACTTGGAATCTTGGGGGTAGGTTCCTGAATTCTACTTGGCAGGTACCCCTGAAGGTGAGGGTCCTGATGTCCATCTTCCTGGGCCACTCTGCCCTGTCCCCTGGAGTTTTACCCAAGTCCCAGCGTTGCATCTGAGGACAGCCACGGTCCTGACGTCAGGAAGGGGAGGGCCTTTTCCAGGGCAACACCTGTCCTTCCCAGGAGCTCCCTTGGGCTCAGCTCAGCAGGGGTGCTGGCTGCCACACCATGCAATCCTGAAAAGGCTCCCTTGTTTTGAAGCAGGGGGCCAAGGACCGTCACTTGGGGAGCAGAGGAGGTGGGGCTCCTTAGTGGGACAGTGTTAGGGCCACCTGTCCACACCAGCTTCTGTTACCCAGCCCTGCCCAATACATCTAACTGAGGGAGAGGAGCAGCCCTGCCTGACTCGGTACAGTGCACTCACTCATTCCCTGTGGCCTTTCCCTGGGTTTCGCTGGGCTGAATGAGGACTCTCAAAGGAACAGCCAACTGACTCAGCGATATGATGTGTTGAGAAAGATAGAGCTCCCTGGGGCAGGTGACGGGTCACTGCTGATGTCTCCACAGAATCACTTCCCCAGAAGCCCCTGGGATTTGAATCTGGAGAGAACAGAGCATGCCAGGGCTCCCTGGGGTCCAGAGACTGCCTCTGGGACCAATTCTTCCTCCGAGGCCAGGGCTTGCATCAAAGGCAGACCTCTGGGGTCTCTGTGGAGGGTCTCAGGGCACTGGTGTGGGGGTTTGGGCAGGGCCGGAAAGGAGCCGGAAAGGGCAGGAAGGAAAGGCGCTGGGTAACCCTCAGGGACATCAGAGGTAGCTGTGGCTTTCAAACTTTTCCCCAGCCCACTTCCCTCCCTTCCCTTTGTGCCCCCCCCCAGGGTACTTCTGAGGAATGGGGGTCCCCAGAAAGCACAATCTGAAACCTCTGGCTTAAGAGTTTTCTGGAGCCAAGGTTTTTCTGAGACAGATCTCTCTGAGAATCTGTTGAAAGCTGTGGCATCATGCTTGACTTCTGCTTCCATTGCCCACACATTGGCTCTGGAATTGGACCTTTTTTCCTGGAGTCTTTCCCGATGCTAACATTTTATAAAGAGAATCCCAGCAGCTGAGCTCTGTGTCACCAGGTAACTGTCCAGCACACTGAACTCCCAGGGTTCCAAATCAGGCATCTGGACTTCCGATCCACAGGCCATTACTATCACCAGGCGGGGAGGGGATCCTTGCACTGCCTTAACCAGACCATGTTAATCCCCAGCCCGCAATCCGGAAGCTTCATGACTAGCTCTTTGTATGTCTGTATCACACGTGTCCCCATACCACCAAAGGCAGGTATTGGAACCTCAGGCATTTTTCTGCTTCCTGCTCCATGACCCATCTAAGCTCTACAAATGCCTGAGTCCAAAATGTGCCTCTCCTGGAACGGCACTATGAGTGCCAGACTCTTTGGGTCGCCGGAGACCCCAAAATCTAACACAATCTGCCTCAAACAAAAATAAGGATTTATTGGTCCACTTAATGGGGAACTCCAAGAATGACACTGGCTTCGAGTATAGCTGGATCTAGGGGCTCAAATGAGGGGTTCAGCTCTCCGTGTTGGTTTTACTTCTCTCCTCCATGTGGCCACACCCTGGAAGCTGGATAATCCCAGTGGAGAGTTTCTTTCCCCTCGTTCCAGCCGATGTTCCAGGGTGAGCTTTGACTGGCCAAATGGGACATATACCTGTCTCTGAACCATTCACTGATGCCACCTAGACTTGCAGGGAGGGGATGGTGTCAGCCAAACCACGGGCTGGGGAATGGGGAAGAGGTACTGCTCCAAAGTAATATGAAGGTGGCTTGTAGTTTCTGCTCTTGAGCCCTGCCCACCTTCCCTAGACACTCACCACCACAAAGGGCATCTGGATGCATGAAACTTCAATTTTCTCTCCAATGGCTACCTCGAGCGTATTGGCCCCTGTGCAGAGCAGGCTGGAAGTGCGAGTTAGCCCCCAGGAGCAGCCCTCAGCCCATGCCAAATGAGGACAGGCTGGTAAACATGCAGGCTACCCCTCCCCCGCCTATGGGTGGCACCGGCGTGCTCTACTCTCCTGGGGACCCCAGCGGGGTGAGCCTGGCTGCCCGCAGTGGGGAGCTGCTCCCTAATGTACCATGCACAGGCTGCCTTCCCTTCTCGCCTCACTTCCCTGCTTCCCACCCAGGGATTCCTGGGGCACCTCCCAAATATACTACTTGCCCTCACACCCTTGTCTCAGGTTCTGCTGCTAGGAGGACCCAACCTCAGACAGGGCAGTTACTAAAAGAGGCACTGAATGTCGGGCAAAGATAGTAGATACCCCCATGACAATGAAAAAAAAATCCTTGGGGCCACAGGGAAGGCGTGAAACAGAACTACTTTCCTCAGCTGTGGCTCTCCCAGCCCAGCCCAAGAAATCGCTGACCCCAGCCCAGATCAACAGAATCACCCAGTTGACCCTAGAATAATGAGAAATAGTTATTTTTTCACAATAAGCAATAACTGGTTGTTGTTTTAAGCCAAGTTTTGGACTGGTTTCTTAGGAGGCACGGGCTACTATGGTTATGACATGTCTTAGTCTGCCTGGGCTGCTGATAAATACCTTAGACTGGGTGGCTTATAAACAGACATTATTTCTCAAGGTCAAGGTGCTGGCGCATTGGGTTCCTGGGGAGGGCCTGGCTTCTAGACGCTGCCATCTCACTGTGTGAGCATGTGGGGAGGGTGCTCTCTGGTCTCTTCCTCTTGTCATGAGTGCCAACCCCATCAGGAGGGCACCACCCTCACAACCTCACCTAACTTTAAACCAAAGGCCCACCTCCTAATACCAACACATTGGAGGTTAGGGCTTCAACATGAGTTTGGGGGGCACACAAGCTTGCAGTTCATCATATGCATGGGTCTGTTTGAAGAACTCCTGAAAGCTGTGGCACTTCCCCCGTCTCCCCTCCCCAAATAGCTGCTAAGCACACTGTGTGATACATATTCATGGAGCAGGGGGGCTTCCTGAAGGCGCTTCATGGCCACAAGTTACACACTGGTACTCAGAAACTGGGAGGTCACAGGTGAGGGGAGCAGGCTGCTGGGCTTCAATGGAGAGGGCCAGGCTGGGGCTGTAAACTCTCAGCTCTGGCAAGCCGTGGCCTTGTGAGGGCACCAGCTGGGCTGCTACCTCTTTCTTTTAAAGAGAAACCAGAAACACCTTGGCTCCCCTCCGAGTTCTCCTCTGGAGTTCTTAATCTCTTTTAGACTCTGGTACCTAATTTAAATTCTATTAAAATACAGTGTGCACTGAACCTTTTCCGTTCAAAGTGTGGTCAGGGGCAGCCTTGGCACCACCTGGGAGCTTATTAGACTTAGAAACTCTCAGCCCCAGGCCAGAATCTGCATTTTAATAAGATCTCCAGGCGACTGATGTACACATTAAAGTGAGAAGCCCTGAATTAGAGGAATACATGAGGGAGCCAGAGGTGCTTTGACTGCCTGATGGGGACTCCTGACTCGGGTAAAGCAGCCCCACCTGTTAAGACCCAAGGGTGCGCTGAAGTTCATGATTCAAAATTCAGCTACTGCCTAGGGGCTCCTTTAATTATATCAATTTATTCAAGTATTATAAAAACCCTCTCGGTGGCAAGAGACAAAATAGAAAGCCTGTAAACATGATTTTATCCCCTGTCCCTTCCAAGGAGTTTCCTGATAGGAAATTGAATTCTAGTTGGCAAATGCAGTGATGAGGTCTATAGAAAAGGGTCCCGTGACGTGGCCATTGTCTCTTTAATCTGCCCCAGTCCGATGGGGCTGGCTGGACCCTGCCACTTGGTCACGATGTGGTCACGTGAGTTCCATTCGCTAGTGGCCCCTGCCCCAGGAGGCCAGAGGCTCTTTGGCAGAGGCCCCTGGGGGACGGGCCCCACGGGCAGCAGACACAGGCAGGTGGGGAGAAGGCAGTCTCTCTTCGAGAACACTGTATTGCTCAGGCTGCTTGAGTCACAGCAGACATCCAGGTGACGGCCGAGGGCCAGGTGAGGGGCTGAGGCACAGGTGCTGTCGGAAGCTTGGCTTGGTGCTGGGGCTGAGACACCCAGAGTCAGTGGCCTTGGACTTTCCCCTGCAGAAGCCAGAACCTGACAAAACAAAGTCTCCAAAACAGGCCACGGTGGGCAGCTGGAGGTTTCAGTCCTTGAAGGAGCTGCCAGCATCACCTGGCTGCTCCTTCTCGGCCACTGAGAGCTCCCCGTTCATCTCCTGCAGGGGGTGGTACACATAAGACCCATCCAGGTGCCGGCTCCACCTGGCTCTGGAACTGAGGAGCAAGGACACGTTTGCAACCATGCTGATCAGCAGAAGGAAAACCAAGGCCAGGGTGAGGGCCAGCCAGGTGGTCCTGCAGACAGGAGAGAAATCCTGAAGGGGGACTGCTGGGCAAACTCAGGGCTTCAGGAGTATTGGAGGGATGTCCCTCCCTCTCACTTCGCTCCTCCACCCACAACATGGACATAGGGTGGGGCCTCTGGGGACCACACAGGGACCGTCAAGGAGCAATGGGCCTTGTGGGGCTCAGGCACACTCCAGACACATGTTCGGGGAACAGTGGGGACAGCTGATACATGGATGCAGCTGGTGCTGCCACACCTGATATTTCAAGATAAACTATAAAAAAAAAAGTTTTACATGAATATTACTGGTTTTCAGATGTTGTTAATAAATCTTTTACAACGGTTAAGTTGGGAATACCAACTCAAATGACCTAACCCAGCCCCGGGCAGCATCAGTCTGCTTCCAATGCTTCACAGGATGTTTGCTGACAACAGAGGCTGGACTCTGCTCCAGGGTCCTCAGAGCAGACAGCAAGTAGCTGTCAATGGGTTCCAGGTCTGGGTGGGGAAGGGGGGGTCCTCAAAGTCTCACACCTGAGGAGACTGAGCTTAAGGCCAGGGGCTGGATTCCTGGGAGCTCCTGTCCCTGCTCTGGTGCATTTCAAAAGCCCATTTTCAGTATTCTACAGGCCTCACCCCACTCAGACTCACTGGGTCAGGATCCCCAAGAGGGACCTGGCATCTGCATTACTGACGAGCTCCCAGGGGTTGCCTCTGGAACAATGCTGGGGAGCTCTTCATTCATACCCACACCTGGTTTCCACCTCCAGAGGGGGCGGGGTGTGTGTGGGGTCAGGCCTGGGTGCCAGGGGAGGTGAGAACCACAAGCAACAAGGTTCTCATAGCAGGTCCCCGGACCATCAGTGCGGGCATCACCGGGAATGCGGATGCACTGGCTCCTCCCCAGCGGCAGAAACGCCGGGGGTGGAGCCCAGCACTCTCTTGATACACTCTCCTCCCTGAGGTTAGGCTTGAAAATAAAGCCTCAACACAAGGCCTGAGTGCACACAGGTGCCTGAGGAGTAATGCAAGTTCCTTGGGGCTTCTGGACCTGGAGCTGAGAACAAGTTGTGAGTTGCCACGCCTGAGGACAGTAAGCCCATGCCCAGCCCCCTCGACTCCCCCTGTGTGGTGACCAAGGTCCTTCTCACCATGTCCTTTTGAGCATCAACTGTGACTCTCCCTGTGCTCACAGGGACATTGGAGAAATGTCACCTGGGTGCCCAGCTGCCACCTGCTAGCCTTCCCAGTCCCTCGATGGCAGAGGGAGGGGGTCTCCTCTGCCCCAGGTCCCACCAAAGCACCTACCCAGTGAGAAGGGAGAATTCTCTTGTCTGCAGGATGACCTGGGATGGCTGGAGACACTGCTTCACTGTAAAAAATCAAGGTGAGGTTGAGGGTCTGGGAGGGTTTGGGTCTGCCCTCTCCTGCCCCCAGGGGACTTGTGGGGGGCATACCTTGGGAGAAAATGCTGCTCAGGGTGGATGCCTGGGTGAGGTTGCAGCTGCCAGTCTGGGGGTCACAGGGACACTGGTGCTCACACTCACAAGGCTTCTGGCAGCCTGGCCCATGCCAGCCGAGGGGACACTCTGCAGTGAAGAGGCAGGAAGATAGAAATGGAGGTGCCAGTGGCAGGACCTCTCTCTGAACTGACAGGATAGGCCCCAGGTATGCACAGAGCCTAGCTTAAGGGGAGTTGCACCCCCTCCCCCCCACACATACACTCCCCAGCCAGACCTGAGGTGCCCTGGGTGGTGTTCCCTCTTGGCTGACTCAGGGGCCCATCCAGCTTACCCTGAACACAGCTGTCTCCAGTGAAGCCAGGGGGACAGGTGCAGGTCCCCTGAACTGGGTCACAGGTAGCTCCATTCTGGCATTGGCATGTTTTGGCACAGTCCTCCCCAAAGGAGCCACTGCTGCAAGCTGGGATGGGGGAAGGGAGGTCTTTGCAAAATCTGGCCCTGTCCCTCCCAGGCTGGAGCCAACAGGGTTGCAAATGGACCACAGTCACCCCGAGTGGCCTTGGGGCTCACATATTCTCCCTGAAACTGTGCCCTCATGGAGCTTCAAGTCTAAGAGGGCAGGTGGCCAGCAAGCTAGAAAGCAAACGTCCAAGTATGGGGAGGACAAGCAAAGCAGGGACGTGACCTCTTAGCAGCAGCAAACCACTGAGGGGGTGGGTGGTGGCGAGGCCTCGGAGGACATGACGTTAGGCTGAGACTTAGAGAGGAGAAGCAGAGGGCAGAGCGAGCAGGGAGGGACTGGAGCACCCAGGGCCTGGCAGGTCACACTGAGTAGTTTGGGTTTTCACTAAGTGTGAAAGAAAACCACTGAAGGGTTTAAGCTGTGGATGTTTGTAGTGGGTTGAACTGAGTCTCCCCAAAAGACATGTCCTTAACTCCTAGAATCTGTAAACAGGAACTTATTTGGAAATAGGGTCTTTATAGATACACTTAAGTTTAAGGATCTTGAGATGAGATCATTTTAGATTTAGGGTGAGCCCTAAATTCAGTGACCTTGGTAAGATAACAGAGAGGGAGAGTGAACACACAGGGAGGCCATGTGAAGACGAGGGCAGAGACTGGAATGATGTGGCCATAAGCCAAGGAACGCTGGAAGCCACTAGGAGCTGAAAGAGGTAGGAAGGATCCTCCCCTAGACCTTCCAGAGGGAGCATGCCTCTGACAACACCTGGATTTTGCAGTTCTGGCCTCCAGAAGTGTGAGAATACATTTCTGTTGTTTTAAGCTGCCCAGTTTATAGAATTTGTTGCAGCAGTCCCAGGACACCAATGCAGTGATTTACATGTGAGGACAGAGCGACAGAGACAAAAGGCAAGCGATGTGCAGACCAAAAGGCGAGGATGAAGGCAGCTGCCACACTCACCCTCTCCCCACGTGCCCCGGGGTGGGGGAGGGGCTGGCCTAGTGGCTTTTACCTTCACTGCAGTTGGACCCTGTCCATCCAGCTTCGCAGCGGCAGCCAGCTGCCAAGACAAGACCAAGAAGGTCAGGTGAGGGTGCAGGCAGAGCTGGGCAGGGAGTGCTGGGAGCCCGGGTTAGAGCTGCCTCTCCACAGCCTCCACTCACTCTCTGTGCAGAGGCCATGCTGGCTGCAGTTGGAGGGGCCACAGTCCAGCTCGTCGCAGGCCGCACCCCGCCAGAAGTACCCTGTGCACTGGCAGTGCCCCTCCACACAGGTCCCATGGCCGTTGCAATCAGGTGGCTGGCAGTGGGGCTTGTGCACGCACACCACAGTGGACACACTTCGGGGACAGCGCCACATGTTGTCCTGGCTGCAAGGGGACACAGTTTGAAGAAAGGCTGTGGTGTTGACCATCACCAGCCAGTCCCCCCAAACCTCAACTGCAGCCTAGAAGTGCTGCCTTTCACCACTGTCCTATCTCCAGACTTTCATAGGTTCTTCTCAACCCCCACAGTCCCTTTCACCCCAGGGCCTTTGCACATGCTATTCTCTCTGCCCAGAAGGCTCTTCCACCCCTGCTGCCTACCCATCTCCTCCTCCTTTAGATGTCATTCATGCTTCACTACCCTCAGAGAGATTTTTCCTGACCAATCAACCCTCCTTCACCAGCTTAGGTAGTACTGGTACACTATATATGCTTCCTGTAAGCAGTGAGAGGCAGGGATCTCGGCTCTTCCTGCTCACTGCTGAATCCTCAGGACCTGACACATAGCAGGTACTCTGTATTTGTCGAATGACACAGAGACAGGCCTAGACTTAGACCTCAAGAAGGGGTCTCTAGTGTGTTTACCAGTGATCTGACGGGTAACTGGCCAAGGTCCCATTGAGCACGAAGGTTGCAGAGCCCCCTCCATCCAGGTTGATGGCATTGACCACATCCTGTTTCAGCAGGAACTCCGCCATCTCCCACAGGTTGATGCTGTAGCACAAGAGCAGCACTAGTGACAGTGCCTACCACCATTTCCTGTTTAATTCTTTGTACTTTCCATAGTGGATGGTATCATGTCCATGGTGGCAGTCAAATTTCTAAATGGCCCCCCAAAGATGCCCCATCCTAATCCCAGAAGCTGCGGATATAGAGATCACTCCCATGATTATGTTACGCTACATGGCACAGCTGCCCACAAATGGGGACTCTGTCCTGGATTATCTGGGTGGGCCCCATGGAATCACGAGAGCCCTTAAAAGCAGAAAACTTGCCCTGGCCGGGTGGCTCAGTTGGTTAGAGCATCATCCTGTACAACAACAGGAGAGTTCCGGTCAGGGCACATGCCTAGGTTGCAGGTTCAATCCCAGGTCGGGGCACGTGCCAGAGGCAGCCTATTGGTGTTCCACTCTCACACTGCTGTTTCTCTTTCTCTCCCTCTCCCTTCCTCTCTCTCTAAAAAACCAATAAAAATGTTTAGTAAATAAAATATAAATAAAAGCAGAGAACTTTCTCTGGCTAGTGGTGGAAAAGGAAGTGAGAGAGATTGGAAATCTGAGGGGATCAGAGGGATTTGACACATCTCTGCTGGCTTGAAGATGGGGAAGGTACACATCTGAGGAGGAACAGGGGTGGCCAAAGGAGCCGCGGCCCAAGCTGTCAGCCAACAAGGACTCAAAGACCTCAGTCCTACAACTGCAAGGAACTGCATTCTGCCAACAACCTAAGTGAGCTGGGAAGAGGATTCTTTCCCTGAAGCTCCACAGAAGTGCTCTGCCTGGCCAACAGCTTGACTCTGTGGGATACCCTGAACACAGAGCCCAGTGAGCCCTCCAAACTCCTGACCTACAGAACTATGATGTAACAAATGGATGCTCATTTGCTACACAGCAATAGCACAATAACACACTCTCTTCACAGAGCATGAACATGTGGCTCAGAGGGGTTGAGTGACTTGTCTATGGCCAGAGAACTAGCAGACAGCTGAGCTGGGCCTGGAATCGAGGTCTTCTCCTTGCTAACTTTGTGATAATTTCCTTTTACCCCAACTGAGACTCAGGAGGGAGGTAGCCTAAACTGGGGAGACTGAGAGAAAGTGTGGAAGATGACAAGTTCTTAGAAGTGGGAAGGCAGGCAACAGATGGGTGTGAACATCCCCAGGAAACAGTTGGCAGTCAGAGGGCAGCCATTGGTGGGTATAAGTTCCTCAAAGGACTCAGCCCAGGCCCAGAGGCTCTGGTTCCTGGCACTCACCCCCGCTGCTCCGTCTGCCCATCTGCATGGAAGAGCACCAGCTGCCCCTTCCGGTCATGGCCCACAGCCGTCCTCGCCGATATCACATTCACAAATTTGCTGAAGGGACCTGAAAGAGAAGCACTGGCCCTTTGGGAGGCCTTCTAGACTCAGTCTGCCACTTCCTGCCAATACATGCTATCCAGTGTTTCCCTGCCTCACCACTGTGCCACTACAGCCAGCCTCACACAGGAGCCAAAGGGCTCTTCTTAAGTGTAAATCAAGTAATATCGGCCTCCAGGTGAAAAGCCTCTTATGGCTTCCATTGTGCTTACAGCAATATCCAAACACTTTACCAAGGCCCAGCATGACCATCCTGGCCTGTTCTCCTACCATATCTCCCAGGGCTTCCCTCTCATCACCCTGCAGCCACTTTCTGTTCCCTCTGGCTGGATTGTGCTTCTCCTCAGTTCTTCTCTGGTTTGTTCCTTCTGATCTAAGCCTCCTCCATGAGGCCATCCCTGACTGCTCAGTCTAAAACTGCCCATTTTCACATTATGGCCAGGGTGTCCCTTCCCTGCCCCAGCATTCCACATCCCAGTGGTTTTCAAACTTGAGCGTCCATCAAAATCACCCAATGAGGCTTGTTAAAACATGAGCTTGGGACTCACTCCCAGGGATTCTGATCTGTAGCTTTGAGGGAGGCCTATAACAAGCTCCTGGGTGACACTGACGCTGCTGGTCCACAAACATTTTAGCAGCACTCTTCCATTTCCTTGACCCTAGCCCCATTTCCATTTCCTTCCACCTACCCCTGTTCTCCCAACTTTATTTTTCTCTTAGCCCTTACCACTTCTTTTTAGCAAATTATGTATCTATTTTCTCTCTTATATATTGAGCAGGCATCTTATCTGCCTTAATCCCTGATCCCCAGTACCTACAACAGTACTTATTGAAATACTTCCCCTACAGCCCCTCTGGTCCTGGTTCTCAGGAGCACTGTTGCCACCCCCACCCCACCTGTCTCCTGTGTCTCATCGCACTCAGCCGCCTGGCTCTCATTGATGTAGATGCTTCCATTTCGAATCAGCCACACGACCCCACTCAGCAGCTGCACAAATGGGTTCTCAGTGTCCAGCACCTCCTCTTCAGACAGGTACCTGGACACAGGGAAGGTGTGAAGTTCACTTACCAGCAGGGGCAGCTGTGGGTAGTGGGGCTCCTTCCCTTCCCCACCCTACCCCCAGTGGCCTAGATGCTTGATTTCTCCTCCTGCCTCAGGAACCTGCCTGGTCCTAATCCCAAAAACAGCCTTATAAACAGTCTGTAAGTCCAGGCTATGTCACTGAATAGAAACATACTTCAATTTCCCAGGCTGCCATCCTGGCCAAACTACCACCTGATGTCTGTACAGCTCTTAACTGGCCTCCTTGCTTCTACAATAGCCCTCCAGACTAGTCTCCAGCCAGGGTTAGAGGCAAGCTTTTAAATAATCATCACACTCAGTTCTGTCATCCTCTTATACTCTGCTCCTTCCTTCATCCCTCACAGCACCAAGCCGCTATGCACCTCTGAGCCTTAGCGCTTGCTGCTCCTTCTGACTTCAATGCTCTTCCTCCAGTTCTGACCCTGGCTGATTTGTGAATAACCTTTAGGCCTCAACTCAAAAGGCGTCACCTTCTCAAACAAGCCTTTCCGGATCACCCTCCCTAAAACCAACACTCTGGACAACCGGTTGACCGTGTTCATTGCTTCACTTCACATACACAATCTGAATTCATCTTAATGATCTGCCTGGCTTTTATCGACCCTCGTATCGGGAGAGGTCCATGGAGGCGAAGGCTGTGTGTCTCGTTCACTGCTACGCACACTCGCAGCGCACAGCGCGCTGCCTGGCACGCTGCCTGGCACGCTGCCTGGCACACAGCAGGGGCTCGGCGAGAGCGGAGGACGCCTGCCCCCTGCAGGGAGGGTGTTACTCATCCCGTCCGCAGGTGAGGCGGCGCAGCCGGGTAGGCGAGTTGAACATGGCAGCTCAACACACATTTCAGGTCCTCTCCCGACGACAGTCCCGGGGCTCCCTGCCTCCTCACCCGGTGACCAGGGTCCCGTCGCGGCGGATCCCGAACTGCGCGTTCTGCAGCCCCCCGGCGTCGTTCACCAGCCGCCCGTCGCTCACCACGTTCCCCAGGCACTCGCCGGTGTCCATGCGGAAGAAGCCGCCGTTCTGCGCGACGCTGCAGCGGGCCGGCCGCGCCGTCTCCTCCACGGTGGCGCGGCGCCGGGCCGCGCAGCCGCCGGGCCCGCCGGGCTCCAGCACCGAGAAGGTGCGCAGCGGCTCGGCCGCCCGCGTCAGGTGGCCGGGCACGGCGCGGCCGGCGAAATGCGAAACGAAGGCGCGCACGGCCGGGCCGCGGGCGCCGGGGGTCGCGGGGGCGGGCGGCCAGCTCTCGTGCTCGCGGTGGCCCACGCGCATCCGGGCGCAGTCCCGGGGGGGGCGCGCGCGCGCGCGGGGGTAGGGCGGCAGCAGGTCGTCGTCCAGCGAGGCTCTGCGGGGGAGGGGCGGCCGTGAGCTTGGAGGGCTGTGGCCCGGGGTGGCGGGGCGGAGAGGGGACCCCTGAACCTGGCTCACCCCTCACCCCCCGCCACGATCCCCGGGCGCTGTACTCACCCCCAACCGAAGCCGCCGGACGCCTCCCCGAGGAAGCTGAGCAGCGTCAGGAAGAGAAGCCAGGGACCCATGGAGGCCGCCATGTTGGACGCCGGCCTCCGGTCACGTGGGCTCGACCCACGTTACTCACGACCCGCGGTGGCGGCCTCCGGCGCTCATGGAATCGGTGCCCGCCTTCGGGCTTGTGCACCGCGGGTCCGGGCGGCCGTGTACTGCGCTTGCTCGGCAGGGGCCGCGGCGGCGGGTTGGCCGCGGGAACTTTTCATGTTGATGTAATGTCCACCCTACGGAAGTTGCAAGATAATATAAGGAGCTCGGATGTAACTTTGACCTATATTTACCAATTGTTAATGTTTCTCCGTTTGCTCCTGTATTTGTACTTGATTCATCTGCATTTTTTTTTTTCCTGAACCATTTACAGCAAAGTTGCAGACACCATGATCCTTCACTTCAGTAATTCACTGTGTGTCTTCTACCAACAAGGACATTTTCTTGCATAACCACAGGCCAGGTAAAATCAGGACATTTCAAATTGATAGAGTTCTATTTTTTTTTTTTTTAATATGTTTTTATTGATTTCAGAGAGAGGAAGGGGGAGAGAGAGAGACCTCAATGATGAGAATCACTGATCGGCTGCCTCCTGCACGCCCCCTACCGGGGATGCAGCCTGCAACCCGGGCATGTGCCCTGACCGGGAATCCAACTGCGATAGGATCATATAGGTCGGTGCGCAACTGCTGAGCCGTGCCGGCTGGGCGGTAGAGTTCTATTATCTAACCCACAGTTCACATTCAAATTTTGCCAATTGTCCCTATAATGTCCCATTAGAAAAGAAAAGGCCCCAAATGGAGTCACTTGTGCTAAGCCCCGCATCACCAAATAGAGACATCTAACCTAATTGCAATTTCAGCCCCTCCCAGGAAGGTAATCTTAACCTGTCAGTCTGGATTTTCCTGGTCAGCACTACAGAGGCAATGTGTATACACAAAAAAGTGGTTCTGTGGAAAGTAACCGTACGGGGTGATCTCATCACAGATTCTTAACTGGGCAGGCTACGGTGGGTAGTCGTGCCCCAGGCATATAACTTCTCCAGTAAAAGGTTTATCTTAGCTTTAAGCAAGCCATGTCCATTATTCCTGTGCATCTAGGTTAACACACCTTTGGAACCCCCCCCCCTTTTCAGGCCCCTCCTTCTAAAGCATGGCCACCCTCAAGAGAGCACAAATTTTAACTGTCCTATAATCCTATTCCTGCCTTACTTTATCCCGCCTTCGTTTACTCTTCCTTATGATCCCTCCTTAATCTTAAATGCATAAAAGAAACTTCAACCTGTTATTCTATGAAGCATTTTTCTCAGTCTCTTGAGACCTTGCTTCCAGGCATATCCTCTGTTTTGCTCAAATACATCATTATAAAAATTCTCTACAGGTTTGGGTTCTCTTATATCAACATGTGCCTGATATACCCCTTTTGTCTCTTGAAGGAGGTCATCTTGCCTGAAACAATGCACTCTTTTTCCACCTCTGCCCATAAAAGCCTTTCATTTTGTACATCTCCTTGGAGCTCCTCCCTAATTGCTAGATGGACTGCTGCCTGATTTCAGAATCATTTAATAAAGCCAATTAGATCCTCACATTTATGTAGTTGAACTTCTTTTAACAATCCTTTGTAGCTATTTCCCCCAAATCCAGGATCCAATCCAGGAGTTGCATTTTTAAAAAAATTAGATTCTTTATTAAGGAAATTCGATTCCTTGTTAGAACTTTTTAGATTCGTGTTTGCAAACACTTAACATAGGGGGTGGTGGGGGGGAACGAAGAACAACTCACACCATCCTTTGCCCAGCTTCTGCTGCAGAAGAAGGACCTAGGAGAATGGAGCTCCAGATAGGGGTTTCCACTTGAACTTTGCCTGGCTTGTGCTCCAGGGCCTCAAAATGCCTTCATAACCTGGGAACTGGGCTCTGGGTAGCATTGGGGGACCACTGGGTCACCGCCTCCTGGACTGCATGGGGGAGCTCTGAGTCTCTGTCTCCTGGGCAGCATTCCTCCCTGAGCTTTGCACACAGAGTTGGCGGTGATAGTAAGCCAAGGTCATGATCATCTTGGACACATCCTTTTGGTAAGAAGGCTGACCAAATATCAAGATCTCAGCCTCACCTTCAGGGTCCCACTGATTAATGCAAGGCGAGGTCTGTGACATAGTCTGGACGTGAGGAACGTGCTCTCTGCCGGGCTGAAGATTGCTTGCAACGGCCACGCCTCCAGGTGAACTGCATTCAGACTCTTCAGGTACTCAGTGTGGAACCAGTAGGGCTGCTTGGTGATGTTACCGAGTACCTGGAATGGCGCCCCTTCCCACTGCTCCAGTTGCAAACACTTAAGAGCGCTGGAAACCACTTGGGGTGGCCGGAAGGTCGCAGAAGGGCCTGACTGCGGTCTAGGAGTGGCATTTAATTGTCATGTCTCTTTGGTCTCTCTGAATCTAGAACAGTTCCTCAGCCTCTCTTTTTCTTTAATCTTTAAAAAAATTTTTAAAAATTTATTGATTTTAGAGTAAGAGAATAGGAGAGAGAGAGAGATTGATTTGCTGTCACACTTACTTATGCATTCATTAGTTGATTCTTGTATGTGCGCTAACCCGGGATCAAACCTGCAACTTTAGCATATTGGGATGATACTCTAACTGAGTTACCCTGCTCTTAATGATCTTGACATTTTGGAAGAGGACAGGCAGGTCAGCTACATAATTTGCAGGGATCCTTGTTAAAATATTAAGAATTTCAAGATGTCGAGAACAGATTGTGAAAGCAAGTGTGGGACCCCTCTGTGTGCAGGTCCTGTGCACCTCCACAGGTCAGAAGCCCATGAAACTGGCCTGTTATTTTGTAGCATGTACTTCAAGATTCCTTTGAGAGTATACTTCTTTTTGAGACAGGTTAGTAAGCCAGGACAAGTGGAATATGGAAACTGAGACAGATAGTTAAACAGCAGTTTGCAGCCATCCAGAAAATCTAGATGCTGAGCAGGTTGCAGTCATCTAGTAAATCTTCTCTAAACCAGGGACACTTAAGAGTAAATGGTTTGCACTTCTCTGCAACCAGAGGGTAAATAGCTTAACTCACTTTACTCAGGGATCCAGTTAGTGCCATTTGCCAACCACACCCAGGACAAGATGAGGTTATGGAAATAAACCTCATTTTGGCATATCAGCACAAAGCTGATGAATATTCCGTTGATCCCCTCCTAAGACCGCCCCTAAATGCCCAGCCTCTAAAACTCTCAAAAGGAAGGTTCTGTGTGTGTGCTGTCTCCAGGAGCACGCCGGCGATTTCCCCCACTCTCTATTCCCCTCTGCCCTCCCCCCCCGCCCCCCCGCTTCTTTCCCCATAGGCCTGCATCTCCTGAACTCTAAGGGACCTCATGAGGCTTGCAACCAGGGCAGCAATGGGCAGTGGCAGTTCATCCCAGAAAAAAACCCTGAATCTGTCCCCAAGGCCCCCTTTTCTCTAACTTCTCAATGAGCAAAAGCAGACCAGCCTAGGCTCATTTCCCCAGCCGTTTCTTGTTTCACATCCCCAGCTTTAATAAACGTCCTCTAAAACTCACCTGGACTCGTGATGTGACATTTTTCCTGCCCGAAGTCAAGAACCCACACACTACCAGCTGGCCCTAGGCAGACCCACGCAGGACCAGGTCCCCTACTGGTAACATTTTCAGGCCTCTGGTCCAGGGCAGTGTCCAAGGTTAGGTGGCACCTGTTGGTGTCAGTGCAATGCATGGGCCACCTAGGAGCCAGCAGAAGTCTGGTTGGCCTTTGGTGCCACGGGTCCTCAGGGCCAGGCCAGGCCCTTTCTGTCCACAGTCAGTACGATTAGTGCTTGAACTCAGGCCCCTCTTTGAGCCACTACTCCTGAGAGCCTCTCAAGGGTCAGTGTACTGGGTTGGATAGTGTCCACCCAAATTTATCTTTCCCAGAATCATAGAATGTGACCTTCTTTGGAAATAGGATCTTTGTGGATGTAATTAGTTAAGATGACGTAATACTGGAGTAGGGTGGTCCCTAAATCCAGTCTGACCAGTGTCCTTATAAGAAAAGAGACACAAAGAGAGAGACAGGGAAGACAGCCATGTGAGGCAGCTACAAGGCAAGGAACACCGAGGATTGCTGGCAGCAGCTGGAAAGTAGGAGAGAGGGTGGAACAGATTGTTCCCTTAAGGCTTCAGAGGCCTGCTGACACCTTAATTTCTGAACTAACAGTCAGTGACCTCAAATGGGCCCCAAGAGCATCCCCGAGGCCTGTGGGGGAACGAGAGTTAGTTCACTTCAGTTAACCACATTCAAAACGACTGCTCCTCTTGGGGATTAAATGACCAGCCTGACGCAGATACGTTGATGTGGAGGGATTAGGTCTTTTTGTTTTTTATACCCAGGCTGCCAGAAACCATCAGCAAACAAGCCACGGCCTGTCCCCAACTTCTGTGCTTCTGCAGTACTCGTTTCTCTGTATCAACTAGGAGTTGGCAAGTGGCAGGCAGTCTCCAGCGAGGTCTCACCTTTGGTCTTCTCCCTACTTTGATGTTAGTTATGCCCTTTGCCAAGTTGTTCTAAGCAAATGAGAGCCACAGAAAATGCTCCGTTTGAACTGAGCGGCCTGTTATATTAATTAAACAAGGAGGCTATTAGACTGCTGGGGCTCTAATGCCATGGCTGCCCACGAAGTAAGTAAACCGAAACTTAAACATGCAAATGCCTCAAGGTTATGAGATCGAAATGCTATCATAAACAACCCCTCATAAACAGTTCACTAAGCTTTAAGCTGTAGCCAGTGAACTTCCTTCCGTTGCGTCCCCACTTTCTCCACAGCAAGCTTTCCCTGGCTCCTGTGGCCGAGTGTTCCTAACCACTTCCCGTTTGGTGCTCCCTGATTTGAATCGATTCTTGCTCAAATAAACTCTTAAAATTTTAAATGTGCCTCAGCTTAGCCCTAGCCGGTTTTGCTCAGTGGTTAGAGCGTTGGCCTGCAGACGGAAGGGTCCTGGGTTTGATTCTGGCCAAGGGCATGTACCTCGGTTGCAGGCTGGATCCCTGCCCGGTGTGGGAGGCAACCAATCGATGTTTCTCCCCCCCCTTCCACTCTCTCTGAAAAAGCAATGGAAAGAATATCCTCAGGTGAGGAATAAAAAGATAAATATGCCTCAGCTTATCTTTTAACCTTTATCCGATGAAAGGGAACTTTAGTTCCCGGCAAGGAGTGGGTCCCGTTGGCCAAATTTAAATGCTGATGGAATTTAAATGCCATCTTTTAAAGGTTAAATACTCAGAAACCTAAGCATATACGTTCTTTTTTACAGACAAAAGGAAAGAAACCATTATTTGTACAGTTGATCCTGGAAAATATATGGAGTTTGTATGATGCTGTCTTTTAAATGCTGTCTTTTAAAGGTTAACAAGCCCAGGCCGCAGTTCTAGCCCAGCCAGCTGACTGACAGGGCTCACACCTGTTCTTCACTGGGAACATCTCAGCCCCAGCTTAGCGTCCTCAGGCAGGTTCCACCGTCATTTGTGGATTCAACAGGTTGGGCTCCCCTATGTGCTAGATGCTGATGAAACAGACAGACCACCCCTGCCCTCCTGGACCTTAGATTCTTTTTTTAAAGAGTCTTTTTAAAAATATATTTTTATTGATTTCAGAGAGAGGGAGGAAAACAGAGACAGGAGCATCGATGATGAGAGAGTCATTGATCGGTTGCCTCCTGCACGCCCCCGACTGGGGATCAAGCCTGCAACCCGGGCATGTGCCCTGACCAGGAATCGAACCCCTATCGCCTGGATCCTAGGTCGATGCTCAACCGGTGAGCCACGCTGGCCGGGCTGGGTTTTAATGGGGAAACAGACACTAAACAAGGCAAGTGTGGTGAGAGCTGGGAACAAAGAAGACAGAAAACAGTGTCACCGGGGTGACAGGGAAGGCCTCTGTGAGCCCATTTAGATGGAGGCATACAGGATAGGAAGGAAGGGACAGTTGGGGGGAGAGGGGGGCCAGAACTTGGAGGTGGGGCAGAGTTTGGCAAGAGGCAGAGAAAGATCAGCCAGCAAGGAGAGCAGAGGAAGGGGAGGGTTGAGGTGGGAGGGCCAGGCCAGCGCCAGATCTCACAGGGCTTGAGGCAAATGAGTTTGGATTTTAGCCCAAGTAAAATAGGAAGCTACTGGAAGTCTTTTTTTTTTTTTTTAACAGTTTTATTGAGGAATAATTTATAGACCATAAGATAAAATTTACCTGTTTTAAGTGTACACTTAAATGTATAGGGATATCTCAGCATCCCTTAGTGCATTTTTAGGACATTTTAATCACCCCAACCCAAAGCTTTGTCAAGTGATTTTATTTGTATTAAATGTCCAAAAAAGGCGAACTTGCAGGCAGAAAGCAGATTAGTGGTTGCTTGGAGCTGGGGCTGGGTACAGGGGGTGGTTGCGAACTGCAGGGAGGGTGTTAAGCCTGAGGCTGACAGGATGTGTTGAGGGTTGTGGACTCCTCCTCCTGGGGCCCTCTCAGCCCACAGGCTCTGGCCTCTGAGTTTCCACACCCTGGTCAGCTGTGGAGCACACATTCCCTGAAGAGGCCTCCTCTGTTGCTGTTTAGCTTTTTCATGCAGTCAACAGGCTTTCTGACAGAGCAAGTGTCTGTGTTTCCTCCACTAACCTAGAACAGGAACAGCATTTATGCGTTGGTGTACGATTATGACTTGAGGGAAAGAATAAAATGTTTAAGCAGTGCATCCAGTCTTTCCCTACCATAAGCTCGACCTGCTTGATTGAAACTGATTTCTAAGGTCTGTCTCCTGCCTTGCCTGTCACATCTATGAGGACAGAGGCCACTGCTTTCCTCCAGCACTTTGCACAGTGCCTGGCACACAGTAGGCGCTTCACGGGTGTTTCGTTTCGTTTTCTTTCTTTCTTTCTTTCTTTCTTTCTTTCTTTCTTTCTTTCTTTCTTTCTTTCTTTCTTTCTTTCTTTCTTTCTTTCTTCCTTCCTTCCTTCCTTCCTTCCTTCCTTCCTTCCTTCCTTCCTTCCTTTCTTTCTTTCTGTCTTTCTTTCTTTCTTTCTGTCTTTCTTTCTTTCTTTCCTTCTTTCTTTCTCTCTCTCTCTCTGTCTCTCTCTCTGTCTCTCTGTCTCTCTCTCTCTTTCTTTCTTTCTTTTTCTTTCTTTCTTTTTGGTCAGTCCTCTCCTGAGGATATTTACCCACTGATTTTTAGAGAGAGCGGAAGGGAGGGAAGGAAAGAGAGAGAAACATCCATGTGAGAGAGACACATTGACTGGTTGCCTCCTGCAGATGCCCAGACTGGGCTGGGGATCAAACCTGCAACCCAGGTACGTGCCCTTAACCAGGAATCGAACCCGAGACATTTCGGTGTGCGGGCTGACCCTCTATCCATTGAGCCACACCAGCCAGGGCACAGATTTTTCTTGAATAAATGGGTGGGGACAGCGTCATTGTTTGTGTTCTCAGCTGCATTTCCCACGCTGAGAGCAGGCTCTCAGTCAATATTTATTGAACGAATGGATGGGGATGACATCATTTGTTAGTAAATAATAGATGACTGATAAAACCCCAGAGGTGGTGTGGATGCTGGGTTTTATAAGAAAAGTCACAGTTGACAGCCACTTGAGCTCATCTAAACCTCAGGCACTGTGCAAGGGGCTTACGCTGCACCGTTTTATTGGATGCCCTCATGAGTCCTAGAAGGTGGGTGTTACAAGATATCCTTTATACAGAGAAGGAAATGGAGGCACAGAGAGGGCAGGCTCTGGCCCATGGTGACACAGCTGTAAGAAGTGGGCAGCTGGTTTTGAAGCATGAGCTTGTAGCCCTCCTAGAAGCAACTTCATTCTCAAGTTGGGATGCCTGTTTGTTTTGGAGTCTGGAAAACCAAAGTTGCTTTTTATAAAACATTTTTAAGAATTATAGGCTGAGATCATTTTCTTATATTTGCATTGTGTTCTGTATCTATTATATAAAGTGCTACAAGGGTATTTACAATATCCTAGAACCACCTTCGAGGTTTTCAGAGGCAGGAGGTTCTGTCGTATGCTCCATGTCTTGGAGGGTGCTGGTGACATTAAGGGCCCCGTCATTCTGAGTGGAGTTGGGGGGGCTGCCACCTGGCCAAATCAGACTCAACAATGCTCATAGCCCAAGGTCTCTTCTACTAGCTAAGACTTGGATACAACGATCCAAAGAGTCTGGTTCTTCTCCCCCTTCATTTAATTCCACAAACATTTATTAAACACTTCTGTGTCCCAGGCACATAAAGAGGAGAGAGATATTGTCCATGCTCTAGTTTATAATTTGATGATAGAGTCGACAAGCACACAAATAAATGCCAGAATAAAGTGCCAGAGAGCTGTATATACAAGAAGTAGGTAGGGAGGGAGGTGGGAGGATGGGAGAAGATTTGATAGGACAAGTGACCTTACAGTTGAATCTTTTTTTTCCATCTTCACCCGAGGATATATTTTTCATTGCTTTTCAGACAGAGTGGGGGAGGGGGGAGGGAGAGAGAGAACCACTGATGTGAGAGAGACACAGCCATTGGTTGCCTCCCCCACACACCCCAACTGGTGGTGGTGGGGAGGCTGGGGATCGAGGCTGCAACCAAGGTATGTGCCCTTGACCAAAACTGAACCCGGGACCCTTCGGTCCTCAGGCCAGTGCTCTAACCATTAAGCCAAACCAGCTAGGGCTGAATCTTTAAGGTCAAATAAAATCTTAACTCAATCGGGGCTGGGAGCAGACGGGGAATCCAGATGGAAGGAGGGGCGTTAAGGCCTGGGAAACGCAGGGGGCCCTGGCAGAATGTTCCGGGCCCAGTTCCCTTGACCGATGGGGTGTGAGGGGGAAGTAGAGGCACAACCGTCGAGAGAAAACGGGAAAGAGTGGACGCTTGTGCTCATCTCGGCTCTCCCTGATTGTGATTTTTCTTCCCTTCGTTCTCTCAGATGTGGTTTCAGACAACTGTCCTGCAGAAATTGTTCCCACAAACTGATTCAGACTGAGGTGGCTCAACAGAGAAAGTCTTAACTCTCGACTTTTCCCATTTTGCATTAGGAGTCCCTCTTCTTGAGAGGGACTTGTAGGCTCCGGTTCCTCCTAGGGTCGTCCCCCCTGGTTTGGTACCTTAAGCCTTCTAAAACGAATCGATGTCAGGCCCCAGCGACTAACCCAGCCCAGTTCAGGAAGGACAGGGAGATGAGGCGGGAGTCCCCCCGAAGCTGGCTGTGCGCCTGTCTTGGCGAACTTTGCGAGGCAACGTGAAACACACCCACACAGACGAGTGCCAAGTGGGCATTAAATTCTGGCCACTGGTTCCCCAAGAAAAATACAACCTCAAAAGCAAGTCAAACTCGTCAACAGAATCCAGGAACGTTCCTATGGGCCTGACAACTTAAGAGCAATTTCAGGACAGCTTCCAGGGGCAGAGGCAAAGGAATAGACAGAGGAGACTCCCTCCCAAAGGAAAGATTCAGAAGAACTCCCCCTGCCCTGGGTATTTTCATTCAGACCCTCAAATATGACTAAATTATCCCATAAGGATGATCAGCAGCGATTTCTCCCTTTGAAGCAAAGCAGGATGATAGAGCCAAAGAACCTTCCGGCCCAAGGACCGGGTTTTAGCTGGTTTTTCTACCCTGGAATCTAATTTGATGCCCATCTGATGCCAGCCCAAAATCGGCACAGACAGAGCCTGGGCCCATAGGAACGTTCCGGAAGGTCTTTCCTCGAAGGCTCCGTTATTGTCAGAGCCCCTGACGTGTCTGGATGTGCTCACACTGAGGCAGAACATGAGAGAAGGGCCACAAACTGGGCTAAGAGAAATGCTGACAAGTCAGCTGCCCCTTCCCGCTGCTTGGGGACAAGCCCCCAGTCCCCTGACATCACCACGGCGTGGTGGCAGGTAGCACTTACCTGGCACTGTGTCATAGGTGCCCTGTACTCTACAAATGTAACCCTCAGAGCAGGGGGGCGGGCACTGAGGTCGGTGCTCTAATCCATCCCAATTGTGCTGATAGGACACAGAGACACTAAATGACTGCTCAGGGACACCGAGCTAATGAGCGGGAACAGGGACTTGGATTCCGGCAGCCAGGGCACAGAACGTGCCGTTCACTATTTATCATGCTCCATGGCCTTTGGTAGAATGACATGACTGTGCCACAGTGTGCCCATGATACCACGGAGGATTTGCATAGGATACAGAGATTCCATGTGCTGCCTTTCGCGCTCCTATCTAGAGTTCTAGGTCATGACTTCCCTTATTTTCAAGACCCTTATTGCTCCCACAGGGGAAGAGGCAATAGTTGACATCAGAACAAACTGCTCTAAGGCTCAAGTTTTTGGATCTCTTTAGAATTTGTGTTGAGTGGGGTGGAGGACTCAGAACACAGCTCTAGGAGTTGTCCAGAAGGCTAGGAAACAGGCTCAACTCTCCGCTCGTCTGAACCGAGTTTATTCATCTGCTGCCACCCCTGGATCCATCCCAGCCCCCCCCCCCAGGCGCTGCACCCAGAGGGATAAAGCCAGGGTGCTTTGTTCTTCCTTCGCAGGGCGGGACCCAGGGCTTCAGGAAGGACTGAAGGCGTGGGCTTCATCTTCCTGGGGCGGCAGAAACGGAGCCATCCGTGTCAGTGGCTGGTGGTGGTGCCGGTGTGGCTTGCCACAGCGCTCTGTTCGCTGGCGGGTATTGTGCCAGGGCGTAGAGGAAGCCTCCCAGGGCCCCCACGGCCATGGCTGTGTTGTGGGAGGAGCAGCCATCTGGGGAGAGAGACAGGGTCCCGCCTGGCCTGTGAGTGCTGGGTGGGGCCACAGCTCCATCAGGAGTACTTTTCAGATATTCTCCCAGCCAGCCTGGTGCCTGCAGCTCCACTTGGTTGGGTTGGGCACCCATCTACCCGCTGCTGTGTGTTGCCTGCAAATGGCTCCCTTCTCCACAGAAATGTCTCAGCCATCTGGGATACACCTCCTCCCAATGATGTAGTAATACAGGGACACAAAAGCCAGGCCCCTGTCTTGGGGTGCAACTCTGTGGTTCAATTCAGGCCTGCGCCCCCATTCATAGGATCTGACTTGAGGTCATGCCCTTGTCCAGCTCCTTCCTGTTTCCCTGCTCTCAGGCCCTCTGAGACCTTCAGCATCTCATTGCCCGGTTTTATAGTTGGGGAAACTGAGGCTCAGATAGCAGAGCTGAGCTTCCAGCCCTGGTAATTCCGCAGCTCATTTCTTGACCCCGACAGCCTCCTTCCCTTGTTGCTGCCTCAGGCCTGCGGGAGCCCCTTAGATGTTCTTCAGTCCTCTGAACTCAAAGTAGGTCGCCCATTTTTAGTCTCTAGGCAGGTGGTGGGAGCCAAGACTTTCCTCTCCCCTCACAAACTTGGAGAAAAGAAGAACCCAGCCAGGCCCCTTGGAGGGAGGGAGAATGCAGATTTCAAGGAGTCTAATGACTCACCCTGGCAGCCCACACTTTTCAGTGGCCTACTATATGCCAAATGCCATGGAGAGTGCTTTGCACAGTGATCTGATATTAACCCCAACAGCCCTATGAAGGATGCACTGTTTGGTCCCCATTTTATAGATGAGGAAACTGAGTCTCAGAGAGGTTGAGCGATTCCCACAGTGAATAAGGGCAGAAGCAGATTCGAACCCACACTGTCTGACTTCAAATCCTGTGCTCCTAATCTCATGGGTGTGCATCATAAGTGAAGAAAGGAGCATGTCACTCCCTCCCAGGCAGTGTTCTAGGCTGCTGGTCAACCATCAGGGACGCCAGAAAGGGCCTTAGGCTTCTGAATTTCCCCAGCTCCTTCTCCAGCTGTCAGTCTTTAGGGAGCTGCCAACTCCCAGGGTGTGCAAAGCAGGCTCCCTACCACCCCCCATAGGCAGCCCCTTCCCCTCTGTGTCAGGCAGGCCTAGCCGGGGCAGGGGGCCTCTAGAGAGTCTCTCCCTTGAGCGGCCCAACCCCTGGGGGCAGCTACAAAATGGACCCATTGGATTTGTGATTCCACACCCCTCTCTTGTCCACCTGCAGGATGGGGCTGGGTGGGGTTGATGAAGTTGATGGGGAAATGTTTAGTTGCTGGAATTATCCCCCAGCACACGCTGGACATCTCATCTGAACTGGCTATTCCACTTCCTTCCCTGCTTTTTTTTTACCTTGCAGTTGCTTATTTTTTATTAATAAAAAGATTGAAATCAAGTCCTCTCTTCCTACTTTCTTCCTCCCCCCATCCCTTTATTCCATGTACATCTCGCCTTTCTTTCCTTTCCAATATCATTATACCCTAGTCCCAGTCTCCCTGACTTGGTGAGCTGACCACGTAACTTATCGTTTCAACCAGGAGGAAAAGGGGCACTATTCATAATGGCACCAGGGCAACAGGTGTGAGCTGGGGACACCAGGACACGTGGCCCCTGGGATTGTGCGGGGTACTGGCGTGTTGGCTCTCAGATTCCCTCCCTGCCCTTCATTGCTCCAAATCCCAGCCTACATTTCCCAGGCTGTCTTGCCCACCAGCAGCAGGCAAGTTCCCTGTATTCAGTCTCTTCTTGGGAAACGTAGTTTGAAGTTTCACATACGGATTCTGTTCTCCTGATTAGACTTGGGTGGAGCGGGGTTCTCTCTGTGATTTTCAGCAATACACTGAAACTTCTCTTTTGTGCTCCTTTCACTGAGATATCTCTGGACTCCCCACTTTCCAAGGGGAGGGCATCAGGGACTCCTAGCCTCCCCTCTCCCTCCCAAACACAAGTGCCCTTTGACCCGGCCCCTTCAGTGATGCTAGGGCCTGCTTCCCATTGAGGGCCATCTGTGCGCAGCCTTTCTGGAACATGTCCATTTCATGCCAACAAGGTCCCTTGGGTATTTTTATTACCTGCAAATAGTTTTTCTCGCCTCTTTACTCTTTTCAAATAATGCTTCTGGTGCTGAGTGACTTTGGATGCTGCCTCATCTTCAGCATCTGGGAGAAGGGGGAAAGACGAACTTCTCAAGATGGATTCTTAAACATTACTTGCTAAATCTCCTCCCCCTTGCAATGCCTCAAGCCACTCAGCTCCTCCGTTGGATCTGGAGGCTCTTCCAGAAGTTTCCTCGAGCACCTGTCTGCAGACCCTTCTGCAAGGCCTAAATTTGTCATCTACTAGTATTTCTGAAATTGTGGTTCCCCCAACCACCCACATCTGAATGGCCAAAGGAGCTCATTAAAAATGCAGGTTCATGAAACTAATATGATATTGTATGTCAACTGCAATTGAAAAATAAAAAAAGTTTTTAAATGCAGGTTCCACCCTGGCTCATGTGACTCGGTTGGGCATCAGCCTGTGCATCTAAAGGTTGCCTGTTTGATTCCTGGTCAGGGCACGTGCCTGGGTTGTGGGCTTGATCCCCAGTAGGGGGCGTGCAGGAGGCAGCTGATCGATGTTCTGCTCTCACAACTATGATTTTCTCTCTCTCCCTCTCCCTTACTCTTTTTCTAAAAATCAATAAAAATATTAAATTAAAAAAAAAAAATGCATGTTCTGCCCGGCTGGGCGTGGCTCAGCAGTTGAGCGTTGACCTAGGATCCAGGCGATCAGGGTTCGATTCCTGGTCAGGGCACATGCCCGGTTGCAGGCTTGATCAATGACTTTCTCATCATTGATGTTTCTATCTCTCTCTCTCCCTCTCCTTTCTTCTCTCTGAAATCAATAAAGATATATTTAAAAAAATAAAAAAAATAAAAAAATGCATGTTCTAAAGCTCCACTCCCACCTGCCGAATCTATAGGTCTGGGGGCCTGAGAATCTTCATTTCGTGAACTCCTCTGTTTAAAAAACAGACTCTTATTTCAAAAGCATTGCCGCTTTGAGCATCACAAGCATTTCATTTAGGATGCCAGCATTTACTGGGAGCCTTCTCTGTACCCAGGCCAGGCTAGGTGGTTTCACATGTATTATGTCTGCTCCTCAGAGCTTAGAAAGGAATTATGCCCATTTAATTACAGATGGGGAAGCTGAAGCTCAAGGAAGTAAAGCAACTTACTTCAATGAGCATTACACGGCTGGAAAGGGACTACATCTTCCATCTCTTGCTTCTGTGTCACCCTCTCCCAGACATTCCCCCTGGCCACTCCACCTAAGGAACTTTTCCTGACGTTCTTTTCCTTCTCAGCCTGTGTCTCCTTCGCAGCTTTTTCAGAACTCACAGTTTGTTCACTTATTGGCTTGTTTAGGTGGGTTATGCCTAAACAGTACCCGAGATGATCTGGAGGTTAGCACAGTGTCCGGCACATAGTAGGTGCACAGGGAATACTCGTTGAAGGAATGAGTTTGTTAATGTAGGTGCAGGGGGGCCAACATCTTCCAACATGACTGACTCCCGTCCTACAAGGTTTTAGCTTCCAAAGTTCCGAGCCTATTTCCACATGTGCGTGTGTGTTCGTGTGGGTGTTGCAGATCTCGCTTTGTGTCCCTAACACCACTGCGTCCTTTCCCCATCTGACTTAGAACATGCTGACCCCACCACCCTCTGCTCCCAGCCAGGGCCAGAGGGCAGCTCACCAGGCCTCCCAAAGCATCCTTCCTGTGGCTTCTGCCAGCTGAGAATGGCCTCCAGCCACCGAAGCTTGTAGAAGTCAGAGAAGCCGCTGATTCCACAGAACATGACTGGAAGCAAACACAGGGCACCCTTGCAGCCCTCCCCCCACAAGTCCATCTCCTCCCTCTCCCCAAGGCCACCACAGTGCCATCTGCCTTCTCCAGCCAGGGCCAGGCAGTGCCAGGAGATGGGCACTCGACACAGTGGCCGACAGGCCTGGATCTTGCCTCCAACTTAGGGCCTTGTTTGAAGCAAATCGAGAGTCAGGGTCAGGAGAGGGATCTGGACACCGAAGCCAAGAAGCGGCTACCCTGGGACTCCCTTTCTACCTTATCTCTAAGGCCTGTGTGTCTGTTTGCTAGTCAGTCAGTCCGTCTAGACCTTCGTCACTAGGTCAGACTTTGGGGGCAGGAAGTAGTCAAAACAGTGGCAGATAAAGTACAGGAGGCCCAGTTAAATTTGAGTTTCTAATAAACAACAAATTAAAAAATTTTAAGTATAAGTGTAGCTCCTGCAATGTTTAGGAGACATTCATGCTAAAAGTTATTCATTGTTTTAGAGAAGTTGAAATTTACCTGGGCGTCCTGTACCTTTATTTGCAGAAGTCAGAGAAGCCCTACTCTGCATGTGTGTGTCCATTAGCAGGGACACCCTGCTAACTTGTCCCTAGAGAGCAATGCCCACTGTTTTCCATGAAGATGTCCCGGGTGGGGTAGGCGTATCCGGTGGCTTCAGCTCTCTGGTTCAGGTCCATCATGTTGGCACAGAACAGGTTCATATAGTGCTGGCTCTGGCGGAACAGCCCCCTCGTGCATCCCTTCTGTGGGGACAAAGGAAGTTGGTGGTACAGGTGACAGATGTGCACTTCTAAGATGGTCCTCAAATAGCTACCTTTAGGTGAGGTTTTTCCCCTTTTCCCAGAATTTCTTCCCCACCCACACACCTAGCCTGCTGGAGGCTCAGTCACCAGGGCTCAGAGGGAGCTGGGTTTGAGTCCTGACTCTGCCACTTAGGAACGATGTGACCCTGGCCTGCCAAGTTAACCTTTTGGAGCCTCAAGTGTCTTTATAGGGAAAGGGCATGCTGCTGGGAGCTGCACTGGAGGGGCGCTCACACGGGTGGGCATTGCCATACTAGAAAGTGCCCGCCGGGATTCCCAGCACGAGGGGGCACTCTAGAGCCGCTGGCTGCGGCTAGGATTCCTCTGATCCCAGCCCCACTGGGCTGCCGGCTTCAGCGCTACTCTGGGGTGGGCCACCGTGGCTGGGAGAGGGCAGCAAATGAGAAAGACTTTAAAACTTCTATAGCAAAGTGTCAGGGGAACTTTCTACTGGTCAAATCTAATAGACTAATGTTCCTCGTAATTTGGTTTTTATTATATTTACAAAAATCCTGGCCTGTGATGGTTTGCAAATGAATAATAATAAAAGAATCTGTTAAAAAAAAAAACCACCCCAGCAAGTCCCTTTTCAGCTAAAATTTCTGGACATTTAATAACATTTTTGAATATAGATAGGGAGCCTTACGTTCCTATATAAAGAAATTTAGGTGCTTTAAAATGGTCATTATCATTATTAAGCAGAGTTTGAGCTCCTGGACTTGGAAGAGCACTGGGCGCTGGAGAGGTAGGGCGGGGCCAGTTGGTCCTGATTTGGTTTCCTGAAAGCAGCTATCAACTTCAGTCTAAGTCCTTTGCCATTTGTTGGTATTTACTGAGTTCTTTCTGCTGCTTCTCTTTGACTTTCTTTTTGTTTTTTTTTCTGATGCCTTACAACCTAGTTCAGCATGCAAAGCTCTACGTGCAACAGAATCCCAAATACCCGCCCCCTCCCTCCCTCCCCTCAGCTTGGTTAGATTTTATGGCCAGCGGATGGCAGGCTACTCCCACTTCTCCCTTCTAATGTCCGAAGCACAAGTCCCCAACCCTGCTTGTTTTCCCGGTGTGGTGCCCACAGGACCACTCGCCACAAGCCCCCTTTCGTGTGCCTTCACCTCCTCAGGGCCTGGCTGGGGCACTCACCGCCCTGGCCGACAGGAAGAACAGCAGCTGGTGGGACAGGCTGTAACCTAAGCAGCCAGGCCTGGTCATGAGGGTCCTGCAGAGGTCCGAGAGGCTGCAGGGCGGGCTGCTGTCGTTCCTGGGGTAGAGGTGGTTCCAGGCTGGTGAGGGCGTCCTACAGGAAGCCCCAAGCCCTGGACCCTTCCCTGGGCCCGGTTCCCCACTAGTCATTAGAACCGTGTTGGTTGCAGGCACCCAGCTGGGCTCAAGGGGCTGCTAGAGGAAACACAGGCATCTGGGTTCTGATTGGCTAAATCCGTACCCCCAGCACAGGGAGGTGGCCGGGGCTAACTTGGGTTGGAGGAGCCACTGGAGTCTGCAACTTCCCATTGCTTCTCGGGAACTCTGAGCCCAGACAGCTTGGGGTCTGGGCCCGGCATGCCCTTTCCCTCGGTGCCAGGCCTGCCCCATAAAAGTGATGGGGCAACGGCCGGGGGGGGGGGGGGGAGGTCCCTTGCTTGATGGAGCGCAAACCCTCTATGAGCCCAGCTGTGTCCTGGCCCAAACACCTCTCTGAAGGGTGCTGAGAGGACGGTGGCCTGAGCACTTGCTGCCCCTCTGCACAGCGGTCCCTGCATCTAGGGTTGCCCTGGGGATATGCTCCAAGGCCAAGGCTCAGCAGGATGAAAGGGGGAGCTAAACTGGGCTCGGGTCCTGCTCTCCAGACCCACAGCCAGGTGGGGAAACAGAACCCAAAACAAATGTATATTGCATCTGTGGCTACCTATGGTGTTAGGAGGGGCAGCCCATCATGGGAGGTTAGCCTCGTTCAGTGGGGTCAGGGAAGGTTCTGGAGGAAGGATGCTGGGGCTGGTCTTCAATTGTGAGCAGTTACTTAGGCAGAGGGGTGAGGTGGGTGGGGTGGGAGGGCGCCCCATAGAGGTGTATTCTTAGCAAAAGGACAGGCTTATAGTGGAAGGTGCCTCTCAGGGTTGGAGCAGAGAGGCCTGGGTACCTGGAAGGGTGGTAGGAGGTAAGGCTTTGTCTTGAGAACAACAGGAAGCTTCAGGTGTGGGTTTTGAGAAGATCCCTCAGTCAGGAGGTGAGCGTGGGAGTGCAGGGGGGGGGGGCTGGGCCAGGGTGGCAGCTTTGGGTGGAGAGTGGGCCCTGACTCACATGGGATGGGGGTGGGAGAGGGCGGTGTCAGGGTGGCTCTGGGGAAGCTGCTCCTGGTTTTGTATCAACCCTTGGGGACTTGGAGAGCTAGTAGAACAGGAGGACTGGTGGAGAGAAAGCGCTTTTGGGTTTTTGGGAAGCGGGGCAAGCACAGGGGGCCTACCCGGTTCCCAGCAGCTGCACCAGGCACAAGTCACTGTGTTCCTCTGAGAAGGAGTCCTGGGTCTCGACCGTGGGGTACACCATGGAGTTGTTGGTGTGCGTCCAGGCGTGTGGGAGCTTCCAAAATCCATGCTGGACGGTTGGCTGGAACTCTGGCAGAAAGAAGGGGTGGGGGAAGAGCCCCACGTGCAGTGGGCCATGCTGTGCTTAACCACCCCCAGGCTCTTGTGGCTTGGACCTAAGGAACTGGGTGATCCTCCCTGGGCATCCCTGACCACACACAGTGTCTGCTCAGGGCTCGAAGCTTTGCCTGCTGCCTGGGCACTGTTGGAAACACTCAGGAGGCTCTTTTTCTAAAGTCTAAATAAAACAAAACAAAAAACCATACAAAAATTTACTAGAACAATGTTGGAATTGCCTTTGGCTAAATCCATTGCATCCGTGGAAGCTTACGATGGATAAAAAGGGTGAGTTGGGCCCGGCCGGTGTGGCTCAGTTGGTTGAGTGTCATCCCAGGCACCAAGAGGTCACCAGGCAGGGCACATGCCCGAGTTGCGAGCTCCATCCCCAGTAGGGAGAGTGCAGGAGGCAGTGGATGGATGTCTCTCTCATCGATGTTTCTCTCTCTATCCCTCTCCCTCCCCCTCTCTCTAAAATCAATAAAAACATATTAAAAAATAAAGGGTTAGTTGGTTCCTTCAGTTCAGTGAGGAAGTGAAGCTCTTATAATGGAAATACCCAGCCCAGGGGCTTCTAGGATGACACGAGCTGGGAGGGGCTCAGGGACCAGGCCTGGGAGAGGGTGAAGGCTCTCCTCTGAAGAGTGGGAGGCCAGGGCTAGGGAGGGCTGGGCTGTGGCCACATGTAGTGGGGCCTGACGTGAGCTGAGAGCCTGGGAGACAGGTCAGATGAGCATGACTCCTGGGTCTATGCCCCTGGAACAGTTCAGGCCAGGCTCATAGGATGGGGCCCTTGGTTGGGCAGCTCAAGGCTGGTGAGATGAAGGAACTCAGCTTTATAAGGCACAGGAGCTATGCTAGCAAGATACTAATATTTGCTGTGCAAAGGGCCCAATTACCATTTAGACTCCCACCTCCCATCCCCTCTGGCGTGGGAGGAAGTTCCCCAAGCCTGGGCACAGGCTGAACAGACGAGGGGCGGCATTTTCTACTTTCCACCCCCTCTATGTGGGTGGGAGAGGTCATCTCAACCTGAAGTCAAGGATGAACAGACATTCCCCAGGGTCAGCCTGTGGCACATTTGGCCTCCAGGACGAGTCAGTTACAAGCCGTCCCAGACCCTCCCTTTGCACCGGAGGAGCCGCACTGTTGTTTCAGTAAATACCCCCAGAGGCTGTGTTCCTGAAGAAGGCCATTACCTCTTAGGTACTGGGGGTCACTCAGCTCGAGGTAGGAGATGGATCGGCGGAGGAGAGGCTCCAGCCTCTGCACCAGCCGGCCCACGTGCAGGCTCTGGGGCTGCAGCCAGGGGTCCCGGGCCCACTCCTCCTCAACGCCTTTTAGCTGCACTGGGAGGGAACAGAGAACACTCGTTCCACCATCTGACAAGCCACGCGGAGAGGAAACAAGATCCCAAGGTGTAATGCTTACTGAGCCTCTCTGCCTCCTCCACTCCTGGAGGGGGGGGGGAATTGCTGAGCTTGTTGGAAATTAGGGCCTTTGGCCTTTGTGGGGCTCAGCTGGGTGGTGGGGCTGGAGCTGGAGTGACAGAAGGCTGTGGGTGTCTAAGATATCTAGAGGTGGGCCTGGGTTCAAATCCTGACTAATGCTTTTTTGTTGGGTGACCAGAGAATCATTTAATTTCCCTCCTCTTCATTTTCTTCCTCTGTAAAATAGTCCTCGCTTCTTGAAGGAGGGCTTATACGGATTAATCGAACTAATGCAGGAGAGGACTTAGCATTGTCCATAGTGCAAAGTGCTTAATAAAATTTAGCTATTGGTATTAATTAGGGAGGCGGGGTTGTTATACAGGAGAGAAAAGTGAGGGAGGGATTCAGACTGTAGGGCGAAGGACCACCATGTGCAGCAGAGCAAGCTGCACACGGCACAAGGACAACACACGTTCCTGTCATGGGATTGTATACGTATTAAGACAATTTTCCAGCAGGTGGCAGTCAAGTGACTTGAGGAAGGGGTGAGTTTTCTAATTCTCACAAAGGTGCCCTATGGACCAACCAGCAGTGGGCCCTGCAGGGGTGGGAGAGATGGTGGTGGCCAGAAAGAAAGGAGATGTCTTTGTCCCCGAGCCCCTCCTCCTGCTGGGACCTGGAGTCCTGGGCCCCAAGCTGCGCTGGCAACGCAGAGGGGCTGACTGGGGGGGGGGGGGGTATCCAGAGTCCCCTGCTGATATCCAGTTGGCTCTTTGTCACTTAGGGTGGCAGCCACTCATTGTGTGTGTGGGGTGGCTCCCTGTTTGCCTTGGCCTGTCTCCAGTTCCCTCCTCAGGGATCTTATATTTCTCAAAGCTGAACAAACACTTGACTCTTTTCTCACAGCCTCCTGGTGGCTTTGGCTGGAAGTAGGGGGTGCTGGGGCTAGAACCTACCTGGGGGTCCCTGGTTTTGCCCATGGCCGCCCTCCCATAAATACCCCTTCAAAGCCCACCTTGTTCATAGCATGTCAGGAGGGAGGGACTGTCGAATGGATCATTTCCTCCAGGGAAAATAATAATTTCCTAATCTCTTCTTATGTGGCCTTCGAATCCTCCCCTCTTCTAAAAAATTTGATAATAGCAGGGCCTCCAGATACCCCAAAGAAGCAAGCTGCCCCCCACCCTATCCCCCTTTCCTTATGGTTAAACCATAAGGTGGTCAGGTCCCAGAGGTGCAGAGCAGGCAGGTGACACAGTGGGAACTGGTTTTCCTGGCGGCCAGATCAGGGGAACGGGAGCAGACCCACCTTCCAGCACCCGGAACCCCACCACGCCATCCAGGTTGATTTCGGGCAGCCTCTTCTCCAAGAAGGAGGTAGCTCTCTCCAGCGACGAGAGGATGAGGCCAGTGATGGTCGCCTTGCCCTCTGGGGTGTCCAGTGGTGGCAGCGAGGAGGGCAATAGCGGCGGTGGCAGAAGCAGGAGCAGGAGCAGGTGTCCCAGGCTGGACATGGCTGGCTTCTGCTTGAGGCTTGTGGAGACTTCAGCCCAGCCAGCCCACCCCCATGCGCCTCCCCCTGCTTCCTCCCTCCCTTCCTCCTGCAGAGCTGCAGACAAGTGGCTGGGCAGGGCTGACCCAGCAGTGGGGGTGGCCTGGGCAGAAGGCTCTGGGAAGGGCACTCGCAGGGGACTGACTGAGGGGGTGGGGGCATCAGTCAGGCCAGGCCTGGCTGTGGAGCCAGCTGGCCAAAGGCTGGGAGAGGGGCTCCCACCCTTTCCTTCTCACCAGATTCTCCAGGCCCACAGGCTGCACATTTGATCTAGCAATTGTGATTACAATGCAGAAATCCCAACACGCTGAAATACAAAGCCTTCTTTTTTTAAATAAGTTTGGAATAAATTCATTTGAGGGCACACCTGTGCCAAACTGGTGGAAGATTCCTTGGAGCGGCCCCTGCCCAGTAGAAACATAATATGAACCACAAAGACAAGCCACATGGTCACTTACAAATTTTCTAGTAGCCACATTAAAAAAAACCTGAGAAGCAGGTGAAATGAATTTTAATGATTTATTTTATTTAATCCAGTAGATCCAAAATATTACCTTTTCAATAAGTTCTTTGATTAATCTTTCCCCACCCACTCCCCCACCCCTGCCTTCCCTCTGAGATCCCTCAGTCTGTTCCATGCTTCTGTGTCTCTGGATCTATTTTGTTCATCAGTTTATTTTGTTCATTAGATCCCCCATATGAGTAAGATCGTGTGGTACTTGTCTTTCTCTGCCTGGCTTATTTCGCTTAGCACAATCCTCTCCAGGTCCCTGCATGCTGTCCCAAAGGGTAAGAGAGCCTTCTTCTTTACAGCTGCATAGTTTTCCACGGTGTAAATGTCCCACAGCTTTTTTATCCACTCATCTACTGATGGGCACTTGGGCTGTTTCCAGATCTTAGCTATTGTAAATTGTGCTGCTGTGAACATAGGGGTGCATAGATTCTTTCTGATTGGTGTTTTGGGGTTCTTAGGATATTTTCCTAGTAGTGGGATCACTGGTCAAATGGCAGTTCCAGTTCCATTTTTAATTTTTTGAGGAACCTCCATACTGTTTTCCGTAGTGGCTGTACCAGTCTGCACTCCCACCAGCACTTGTCATTTGAAGATTTGTTGATGGTAGCCATTACATTCTTTTAAAAATATTATTTTTCTTGTATGAAGCCTTTGAAATCTGGGTGGGGAGGGGGAGAGGTGTTTACAGTCAGGGCACATTTCAACTCAGCTAGCCATGTTTTGAGAGCCCGATAGCCACACGTGCTTCTTTATTAGACAGTGAGGACTTAGAGCCCTCAGGTCGCTCACCCAGTGTGAAAGCACGTCTATGTCCGTTTTCCTGTGGAAATTTCAATGTTGGTTTATTAGGTGCCATCCCAAACCTTGCCCGACTGTCATGTGTATGTGCACCATATTACCCTTCTAAAACTCAAGAAATTCTGGATTCAGAAACATACCTGGCCCCAGGGCTTCCATTAAGAGATTACAGATCTGTAAAAATAATAAAAATGCCACCACACAGATGGGCATCTGACGCTCCTTGTGGGCAGGCTCCAGGTCAGGGTTTCCCAACTTGTTTATTTCATTCTTGCCCTTTCCCGCATCTCTGACTCCCAGACTTTTTAGACATTTTCCCTGAACATTTAAGAATAACATTTGTTGGGATATAATTCACACACCATAAAATTTGCCCTTTAAAAGTGTACAGGCATTGCCTTTTAAAGTATATTCACAAAGTTGTGCAAGCCCCCCACTGTCTCATCCTTGACTCTTCCCATCACCCCAGAAGGAAAGCCCACACCCATTCGCAGTCCCTCCCCCCCCCCCACGCCCTCTGCCCCCCCGGCCCTGGCAACCACTAATCTACTTTCCATCTCTATGGGCTTACCTCTTCTGGACATTTCATAAAACACAATCACACAATACGTGACCTTTCGTGTCTGACTGCCTTCATTTAGCATAATGTCTTCTTTCCCCCCCTGGCAGTTTTATAACTTTATTCGACCCTCAGCAGTTCATGCTCATCCACATGAACTGTTTGCAGATTTTTGAAAGTGGCGACGGGTACGTAGGTGTCTATAGAACTTGTTTGGCGACTCTTCGTCTTCATTACATTTTCTGGACGGCACCCGGACGGGGTCTGGGACAGTCCTTATTTCTCTGGCCCAGACAGGTTTGTTGAGCCCGGTGCCAATGCACCCACGTGGAGTCCCGTCCCCTTCATGGCAAACTTCCCGATCTCTCTGGGTGCCCGAGGGGTACGCTTCTTGAAACCCACTCCCTGGGTGCGCTTGCGAATGTTGATGGTGTGTTCTCTGGTCACCACCTTGCTCATGGCTCAACAGCCCTTCTCGCCACCCTGCTCTGGGGGAGCCACCACGCAGGCCCGAGTTGGAAAGGAAGGGTGGGAGGTATTGTCAGCAGAACGTCCTCAAGGTTCATCCACGCCACAGCAGGTGTCAGTACTTCAGTCCTCTGTGGCTGAGGAATATTCCATTTTATCCACTCATCAGTTGATGGACATTGGAGTGGTTTCCATCTTTCTGCTATTGTGAACAATGCTGACATAGACATTCATTTATGTTTTTGTTTGAAAACCCATCCTCAGTTCTCTTGGGTATACACCTAGGACACAATTGCTGGGCCATGTGGTATGTTTTATGTTTAACTATTGAACTGCCAAACTATTTTCCACAGCGGCTGCACCATTTTACATCCCCACCGGTGAACTGTGAGGGCTCCCCGTGCACACGTTTTTGCGCGGAACTCCCATGAACTGTTAATACTGCAGATATGCTGTATATTTATTTATGCACTGTATGCATCTGGGCTTTATACATAAGAGGAGGTTTTTCTTTGTTCCCCAAGAACCATTTTTTGCCCTCTTGAGTGTGCCATGGAGAATGAACATTCCAGGGGAAGCTTGTCACTGTCATCACCTCTGTTAATCCTTACAGAGACCCTGAAGTGGGTCATATTCCCTTTTATACTTTAAACATCTTTGGCTCTGGGCGGGAGGTGGGGGGTGGGGATGACCTATTGTGACCCACAGTCTCGCAGCCAGTACCAGGTGCTGCAGGGATGCCAGTTCCTGAGTAGACATGGTCAGCAGCAGGTAATCCTGCCAGGGTTCACCTCCCATCTCTGGAAGGGGAAGCAATACCCTCCTGACCTTTGGAAGGACTGAATTTCATCTGTGATATGTATCAACGGGACAAGGAACGTTAGCAGCTAGCTGGCGATGCACCTGGTTCCTCTCTCCCTAGAGAATGTTCCCGACTTCTTTTCCAATTGGGGTTTCATCTATAGCAAGGTGTTTACTCTCAATTTGTCATAACTGTGGTGCCTGGTCAGAGCAAGAGGGGCTCTCTGAGATGTAAAGTCTCCTCCCTTAATTTACAGGTCAGGAAAGCCAATGGATCAGAAGTGACTTGCTCAAGATCAAGGAACTCATGAGGCTGAGGTCTCCAGATCCCAGCCCCACCCCACCACAGAGGGTGGACGGAGTGGGCAGGGCACATGCAACTAAAGGCGGGGGCCTCGCTGGTAACTGAGGCAATAACGAGGCTGCCCACCCCTCTCATCTGCACGAATTTACTCGTCCTTCCTTCCCCTCTTCGGCTCAGGTTTCAAGGCCCGCCTCTGCCCCATATTCATTAATGGTGTGACCTTGGTGTCCTTATCTGTAAAAAGGGGAGTCAGAGGGCTATAGTGAGAACCAAATGGGAAATGTGCCAAGTTGGGAGCTAGGGTCACGGGGCAAACACATCAGCACAGTACTGCCCTGTCCAGTGGGCACTAACCTGCCCAGGCTCTTATCCATCAGCACAGTACTGTCCAGTGGGCACCAACCTGCCCAGGCTCTTATCCAGGGAGGAGGTGCTGTTTTGTTTCTTAGTGGAATGTGTAACTGGGTGAGCCAGGTCTGAGGGTGGGTGGTTTGCAGATTCTGGGGCAGCTCCCAAGGTAGAGGCAGTGGGGTGGCTTCACCAACACGTTCTTGATGTTTGTCAACAAGGCGACCCCTTTCAGAGTCAAAAGGTTGTTGCATGGACACACACTAAACTCTAGTGTGGCTACTTTGGGAGGTGAAATTGGAGGGTCGGGGGAAAATTTTCCCTCAATACTATGGATACTTAAAATCATTATGGTTTTTATTTTCTTCTCTTTCTCCCTTTCTCTTTGTATTTTAAATGTTTTATTCAAGTACAACACACATCCTGAAAAACGAATGAATGCTGGATGAATTTTCCCCAATGGAACACACTACCTTAGGAGCACCCAGACCAAGAAACAGAGCGTGACCACCCTCCCTCCCAGCTTCCACTGGCCCCCTCCCACTCACTTCCCAACTCTCCAAACAGGCCATTCCCCTGACTTCTAACAGCAAAGATTAATTTTTTTAGATATTTAAATTAAACTTTATTCTGATTCTAAACGAAAAGGAATTGGAATGACAAGTAATGCACAAGTTTTCACCACTGAATATTGTGATGTTACTGCAGCGTTCTTACATTTGAAACTCAATAAGGAAACAACTGCGTTCCAAAACAGCGAAATACGCAGGTCCAAAAAATGAAGGTATTTTTTAACTGCCACATTTCACTCCGAAGCCCATTCGCCTCCTTCAGCATCCCAAAGGTCAAGCACAGGTTCCGCTTAGCTGTGTAATAAAGTGCCAAACAGGCTGCAGCACTGACATCCCAGGACAGCTGCCTATAAAACTAGACTCCAGATGCTGGGCTCCAGCTTCCCTTTCCCATAGCTTGTCATCCTCGTCGGAAAGAGCAGTGGTCTGAGCAACCTGTGGATCGTGCTCAGACGGCACTGCCAAAGCTGGGCCCACGTCAACCTCAGGTGGGGCAAAAGCAGGCACGGCGAGAAACTCCCCGTGAGGGTCTCCGATTCGTTTTCTAGCAAGCCAGGGGAAGGGCTTTTCAGAATTGCAGCTTCTTCTGGCAGAAATGCGGTAGCCCTGAAGATTCTTCTTTCGGCGAAAGACAATTGATTCTGCCTTAAGTTTCCTGTCCTTCACATCCACCTTGTTGCCACACAACACGATGGGGGTGTTTTCACACACCAACACCGATCTCTCTACATCAGCACGTTCTCCTGAGTAACTCGATTTGACGTCAAGCGTTATGATGGCACACTGGGCTTGGATGCGAGGCTGTCTCTCGGCCCCCCGGACCGCTCCTGGCCACACGCTGAACTTCATAGGCCTTCTGTTGGTGTGTAACAGGAGGGGCTGGACCTCAGCCTGCGTGGCTACGTGCTTCTCAAATTCAGCAGGTGATGGGTCACCAGTGTCTTTCCCAGTCCCGCCATCACTGAGCAATACAAAAGTCTGAACTGAACTTGGGGTTCTCCTTAGGCAGCCATGGTGATGTTACCTCCAGAAGCATCTCCAGTCAGTCTGACTGAAAGATGGAAGGTTAGTTCTCATGTTATATAAATGGCACCAGCCAGCATTTTACTCTTTGGCGTCTGGCTTCTTTTTTTAAGATTATGCTTATGAGATTCATTCAAATTGTTCTAATATATATAACATATTTTTATTGATTTCAGAGAGAGGAAGGGAGAGGGAGAAAGAGAAACATCAATGATGAGAGGCACTGGTCGGCTGCCTCCTGCACGCCCCCTGCTGGGGACCGAGCCCGCAACCCGGGCCTGTGCCCTGACCGGGAATCGAACCCCCATCTCCTGGATCCTAAATCGATGCTCAACCGCTGAGCCACGCCCGCCCGGCTGCTCTAACATATTTTGAAGTTACCTTAGAACTTTGAAATAAAATGTTCCTAGAGCTCCACATGGTAAAAACTTGACCGCAGTACAACTAAACCTTGGACCTCAGGACCGCTTCGAGGTTCCCCGGGCCGCGCTCAGGGAACCACGCCCTCGCCGGCCTTCTCTCCGCCCCCCTTCGGGGCTGGATGTGCGGCTGCGCACCGCTCCCCCCCCCCCCGCGGGAGCGCGGTCACGTGACGGCGGCCAGCCGGCCAAGATGGCTGCCTCCTACGTGGCGCTGCTGGCGCTGGTTGTATCACTGCCGCTGCTGCTGCTGATCGCGTGGAAGCGCTGGCGGCGGGGGCTCACGGCCCGGCACGTGGTCGTCGTGGTGCTGGGCGACGTGGGCCGCAGCCCCCGAATGCAGTACCACGCGCTGTCATTGGCCAAGTGTGGCTTTTCCGTGACCTTCCTGGGGTTCTGCAGTGAGTGCGGGGGGCCTGGGAAGGAGGCAGCGCTCTCAGCTTTGATCACCGCAGAGGGGCCGGGGCGGGGGTGCCCCTTTTCTCTCTCCTCCCTCGGGCAGCCCTCCGAGATTGCATGAGCCCACTTCTGGCCTGGACAGCTGATGTCAGGTTTCTGCCCAGGCTCTGCTGGGTGGGTCTCTAGGAGCAGCCTGATGGAGCTTTAAGCGAGCGCCTGCCATGTGCCAGGACGGCGCTGAGCTAAATGAACTCATTGCCTGGTTCTCACTTAATCCTCCTGGAAAGTGGAAAGGCGGACGGGAACCCAGGGGCGCGACTCCAGGGGGGTACAGGCACCGCCTCCCCGAGGCCGCGCGGGTCAGGCCGAGTCTCCTCTGCGTTCCTCCTGGCAGAGCTCTGCAGGCAGCGGGTGTTTTTCCTTTGCGCAGCGTGTCCAGCCTTTCCCCTTCGTGTGCGGGGTCACGTCGTCTGTCCCTCCATCTCCCTCCATGGTGACATCTTTAAAGGGTAGCTCGATTCTATGCCGGGGAAAAGCAGTAATAATAGCGCTGGTTGCCTTTGGTCCCTGTTCTCCCAGGCGAGGGGGACTTCATAGGGGTCTCCCTGTGGTGGGATAATTCCACCATCCAAGGAACCGAGATAAGTTTGAGGGCCTACTATGTGCCAGGTATTGTGTTACCTAAAGGTGGATAAGATTTGGGCCCTCCTTCTGTGGGAAGTCTAGTAGAATCTGGACAAGAATTGGCCTCTTTCTCTGTTCCGGCTACTGAGGAACAGAGAGTTATGTGGAAAAACCCTATTTTCCAAAATACTCTCCACTATTTTGCCTGAGTTGGCCAATCATCTGACTTTAAATTAGATCGTCCTGTCTGGTTCATTAAAGGGGACATTCTTTTCAGACTCCAAACCCCACGATGAGTTCTTGCAGAGTGACAGAATTCGGATTACGCATTTGACAGAACTTCAGAGACTTGCAGGTAGGATGCAGTCAACTCCAGATTCCTCTGAATCTCTGTGTGTGTATGTGTGTGGGGGGGTGTCTGTGAATTGCCAAGAACTCCTTTGGTAGTGACAGCTGTTTTCTGACTTGCAGCTGGGCCACGCATTCTTCAGTATGGAGTCAAAGTTGTATTTCAGGTGGTGCACTTGCTGTGGAAGTTGATGTGCAGCCAGCCAGCAGCCTACATCTTTCTCCAGGTATATGTCAGCCCTGCTTCTTTCTGTGAGAATCACTGTAACAGTTTTCTCTAAAAATGCACAAGTTGGTAAATAAATGTCATATATGTGTATATAAACTTTAAAAAAAATGTCTTTATTGATTTCAGAAAGAGGAAGGGAGAGGGAGGGAGAGAGATAGAAACATCAGTGTTGAGAGAGTCATTGATCGGCTGCCTCGTGCACACCGCCCCCTGCTGGGGATCGAGCCTGCAACCCAGGCATGTGCCCTGACCGACAATCGAACTTCGATCTCCTGGATCCTAGGTCGATACTTAACTGCTGAGCCACACCGGCCAGGCTGTGTATAAACTTTTAAGACTATGAATGGGAGTCTATGGTATGTGTCCATTTTATTTATGATACCCATCCAGTTTATTTTTCTATGCCATTTAGATAAGTCATACAATGCACCTATTACACATCTTAGTATTTTACATGTATTAACTCATTTAATCACTCACAACAATCCTAAGAAATAGGTTCTTATATTACTTACATTTTAGAGATGAAGAGACCTAGACTCAGAGAAGTTCAGTAAGTAGCCCATTGACACACAGCTAGGAAGTGCTGGAGGCAGGGTTTGAACTAGGTAGTCAGTCTGGCTCTGGAGTTATGCTCTTAACTTCTTCCCATCACTTTTTAGCATATAGAAGCACCTTCTTTTAATTGGCTGATGTACCCTAATATATTTATTTAGTCTCATCTTTATGGACAATCAGATTCTTCCTAATTTTTAAATTCTTTTACAAATAATGTGGTAAATAGCATCAGTGAATGTATGTTTTGTGCACAGGTCCAGTCTCTTTCTTGGAATGAATTCTTAGGGGTGGAAGTGCTTGGTCAAAACTCATGCACTTTATTTTTATTTTTAGAATAGCGAATTGCTTTTCAGGGGGAGAGGAAGGAAGAGGGAGAGAGAGTGAGAAACATTGATGTGAGAGGGCAATATCGATTGACTACCTCCTGCATGCCTCCCACGGGGGATCTAGCCCATAATCCAGGTATGTGCCCTGACTGGGAACTGAACCGACAACCTCCTGGTGCATGGGACGATACCCAACCAAATGAGCCACACCAGCCAGGGCAAAACTCATGTACTTAGAAATGCTGTGGTGTGCTACTGGATAGTCCTGGAGTAAGGTTGGGCCAGTTTATCCCCCACCCAGGGGATGCCTCTTCCCCACATACTCACTACCACTGGCTGTTGTTAGGTATTTTAATTTCTACCTAACTAAATGTACCTCCTTGTTTCATTTTTTTGTCTCCTTGATTATTGATGATCTTGGACTTTTCAGGTTGGTCAGTTTTGTTTCTTTTATGACTTTTTATACCTTTTTTAGTGAAGAAGAGGGTCTTCTGCTTATTGATCATTTATGTTGCACTCAGTTTATTGTCAGTGATGGTCTGGTTTCCTCTTCATTCACGTCTCTCTTTTTCCCAGAACCCCCCGGGCCTGCCTGCCATTGCCGTCTGCTGGTTTGTGGGCTGCCTCTGTGGGAGCAAGCTCGTCATCGACTGGCACAACTATGGCTACTCCATTATGGGTCTGGTGCACGGCCCCAGCCACTGCCTCGTTCTGCTGGCCAAGTGGTGAGGGTCTGGGAGGATGGTACAGACACCTTCCCTAACCTGTAGTAGGAAGAAGGGCCTGTGCGGAGACTCAGTGAAGCCAGTTCCTTGTATACTCTGTGGGGTAAGGGTTAGGCTGGGAAATTGGGCTAATGCTGGTTAAAAGTGATGGAAACACGCTTAAGCCAAGGACTGAGTCTGTTGGCTCATGAAACAGAAAAGTCCAGAGAAACGACTGACTTTGAGCTCAAAAAAAGTGTCATTAGGACCCCTCTCATCTCTCTTTCCATACTGATTCTCGGAGGTGTTTCTCAGCTTCTGGGAGCTCCTCTTGCTTTCAGCCTCACCCCCTCAGGCTCAGTGGAGAGAGTGAGCCTCTGATTAGCACCTGCTCACCTGCCATCCTGTGACCTCCCCCCTCCACTGAGGCCAGGAGCTGTAGTACCCCATTGTCTCAGGCTTGGGACAAGTGCTCTACTTCAAGAGCTGGGATCTCAGATGTACTCAGACCAGGTCCCCAAGTAAAAACTGGGGCTGCTGCTGGAAGATAGGGACACAGGCCACAGTTTGCTGTAGTGGATGAGACAGGGAGAGGGAGGAAGCGCCTGTGGTAGCCAGTTTGACCTGGAGCAGGAAGAGTTGGTCTGTTCTGAGCCCCAGTATATAACAGCTGCCTTGGTGGGGACTTGCAGCCTCAAGCCATTGGCTGTGACCTTTCCCCTGATGGGTCATTCCTTGATGGTGGTAACAGCAATTATTGAGCACTTGCTGCATGCCAGGCTCAGGCCAAGTCCTTTATCCTATTCAGTGTACACTACCTGCCTTTTACAAGCGTGGAAACCAAGGCTGAGAACCATTATGCAGACTCTTGCCACGGCTAATAAGTGTGAGGACCAAATTCAGGCCCAAGCCTTCCAATTCCAGAGCTTTCCCTGCATCCTGAGTTAGGAACAATCCCTGATACACCAATGATGTTAACCTGGAGTCGCTCATTTCCCTTTCTGATTCTCTTTTTAATTCTGCCCTGTCATCCGGTCGCAGGTCTCAGTTTGGAGCTGAGACTGTTGTTAATGCCTCTCTAACATTTGTTAAACTCCCTTTGTAACACATGGAGAGCATCCTCAGCCCACAGCCTTAGCAGGAATCAGCACAGTGTGGCAGAAATTTAATAAGGGGCACTCTATTGTATTTCTTCTTTTTATGGCAACAGAGACTGGCTTTTCCCTTCTGTAGTGATATATGGTTTCCTTTGAAAGTAATTGTATTTAAGCTGAAAAGCGATACAACGTAAAGAAAGGTGTGAAGGAAATAATAGCACAGGTGGAACTCAGATAGTACAAACCCTGGGAAGTTGCCTTGCCAGCCACCCGATTTGGGACACCCCAGCTTTGCAGCCTCTTCTGTATGGGAAGGTTTCGAGTCGCATGGCGGTTATGGTCATGGGGCCTGGCCCAGGGCTCTGGGTGATCACCGCTTTATCTTTTCAGGTACGAGAAGCTTTTCGGGCGCCTCTCCCACCTGAACCTGTGTGTGACCAGTGAGATGCGGGAAGACCTGGCAGAGAACTGGGGCATCAAGTAGGGACCTGGAGGGGCAAGGGTTCCGAGCCTGGTTGGGCACAGCTGCTGTGTCATGTTGGCGAGGCATCTGGAAATATGCAGGAGCCTTGGAGATGAGCCTTGTCTTTGGGAAGCTGAGGGAAGAGGTTGAGTTTCTTTCCCAGCCAGCCAGATGGCCCAGGCAGTTCTGATGTTAGAACTCTCTCTGCTTCCCCAAGTAATTCATAGCTGCTTATTATCATTGTCAGAGACTCGCATCCCCCAAGTGCCCTTCTTTTTCCAGATCCTCCTGGGTCTTCTATTCCTTAGGCCATTCTCCACTCTTCCTAGAGCCTCCCAATGATCTCATTGCAGAGCTGTGACTCTCTACGACAAGCCAGCATCTTTCTTTAAAGAGACTCCCTTGGACCTGCAACACCGGCTCTTTATGAAGCTGGGCCGCACCTACTCAGTGTTCAGGGCCAGGTAGGTCTCCCATCTTCTGTCTTCTCTTGTGTTTGCTGCCGTCCTGGCTTCTCCCTGTCTCTTTGCTGCAGACCTGAGAACCCCCTAATCCACGGGTTGGCTAAGTAGGGCTGCAGGCCCTCCTGCCCGCAGATTCCTGACCCCGTGGTGCAGTCCTTGGACCTTGTGTTCTTGGAGTGTCTCCCAGGGCTCAGGAAAGGCCCTTTGAGCAGCTGTCACACACCAGTTGTTTGCCCCTTTCAGTAACCTGGGAGCCAGTTGGGAGGTCACAGCATCATCCTAAGCTGAGGGAATGATAAGAACAGGAAGCTGGGGAAGGCAGGGGCTGAGTGGTCTTGTCTGCTGTTGTGAGCTCAGCACCTAGCAACAAATAAATATTGATAAAGAAAGCAAAGCACATGCCTGAGTCCAGGCCTAGGGAAGTAGTGTTGCCTAGGTGTCCCTGACATGGCCACATCTGACCTTCAGGAGACTCTGGGGCTCGCTCTGGTGGGAGACGGCCATCTGGGGCCTGTGGGCTGGCTCTGTGGCATCTCACAGGCTCTGTCTCTGCTCCTTCAGCTCTGAAGCCACGGAGAGGTCGGCCTTCACTGAGAAGGATGCTAAGAGCGGGATGGTGACACGCCTTCGTGGGCGGCCGGCCCTGTTGGTCAGCAGCACGAGCTGGACAGGTCTCAGAACCCCCTGGGCACTTGGGGCTTGGACGAGCCCATCTGAGCCGTGTTCTCCTCCCAGCCAGGGCTGTGCCCCACATATTTTCTGGGTGCCCTGAGGCCCTAAAGAGAAAGGGGAGGGCACTGAGCTGGGCGCGGGGCATCTAGAAACCAGCCGTGACACTTGGCTCTCTTTTCTTATAGAGGATGAAGACTTCTCCATCTTGCTGGCAGCGTTAGAAAGTAGGTGTGTGGCTTTGATCAGGAGCTGGGCTTGTCAGGGGCTGCTGAGCTGCGAGGTGCTCACTGTGCCTTGCATGGTGTCTTGTGCAGTATTCCTGCCTCCAGGGCTGCAGGGCGGGTGGTGGAGGTGGCAGCTCTGAGTCCCCATTGGGATCACTGAGTGACCAGGACCTAGATCTGAAGTGCCACCTCTGGGAGAGTGATCTTGTGTCTGGAAGCTGTCCTCCCCCACTTCTGTTCCCCACCCCTCCCTCACCTGACTAGATGATCCTGGTTACCATGTATTTATTTTCTTAAACACAGAGTTTGAACAGCTGATCCTGAATGGAGAAAGCTTGCCTTCTCTGGTCTGTGTCATAACAGGTACTGCCTGGGACCCTCCATGTTCCTGTATTTGGCTTGGGGGCAGTGGAGGGGGGAAGGCACCTGCCTTTCTGGTGTCCTTTCCGATGTCAGGAACATAATGCTCCTTATTTCTCTAATCTTCATGGCAGCTCTCTGACATAGGGTTTTCTACACCCATTTGACAGAGAGGGAAACAGGCTGAGGGGCCTCATGGCAGGGCATGGAGTCTGGATTTGAATCTCAGCACAACTTCAGAGATGCTGAACTTTTCACTTCTGCAGTGATTTGCACACTTTTTAAAAAAAAAACAAAGAAGTCACTGTCTGACATAAAATTGCTTCCAAAGTAGCCCAGTGGGGAGAGAAGCAGAGAACTATGGTCAAAGGAAAGGGTCCTGGGCCAGCTGTCCCGCCTTACCTGCTCCCCTCCTCTTGGCCCCTGGGCTCCCAGGGTGACAGGAGCCCACTGCACGTGCTGTGCCACCTGGGGTGTCTGGCCAGGCACAGGGCAGTCCATGTGGGAAGCTGTGTCTGGTTTGCACTCTGGTGCTGGCCAGAGTTTATTCTGGCCGTGCTCACAGCCTGTTGGGTGCAGGTTGCCGTGGCCTTAGCCATCAGGGTGCACACCCCTGGGGAGTTGTTTCTGGAAGGGGCTGGATAGAGGCTTGATTGGAGCTGTGGAGTGTGGACCTCCTGCTCACACCTTTGCAGGGGCTTCTCAGGCCTGAGGCCATGGGATAGAGTCAGAGGTGGGCCCAGTGCAGTGACTCTGATTTTCTCTGCCAGGCAAAGGGCCTCTGAAGGAGTATTACAGCCGCCTCATTGGCCAGAAGCATTTCCAGCACATCCAGGTCTGTACCCCATGGTTGGAGGCTGAGGATTACCCCCTGCTTTTAGGTAAGAATACCTGGCAGGAGGCCTGCAGGGAGAGGGCTGAGGTTTAAAAGGGAATGCTTTAGGGCTGGGGGACAGACTCTTTCTGAATGTGGCCAGATTGTAAATATCTTACCTTCCTCTGTTGCATATTCTTTGTTTTTGCAGCCCTTTAAAAATTAAAAGCCATTCTCAGCTCAAGGGCCATACGCACATAGGCCTCAGGCTGGGTTGGGCCTTGCCTTGGGCCCTGCTCCAGGGGCCACCTGGGACAGAGAACCTGTTGGAGGAGATGTTGGCTGAACCCCAGGAAATGGGGCCGTTTCCTGATGTGCCAGCCCTCCCTGCAGTGTGGGCTCAGGAGCTGTTTGCCGAGGGATTCTAAGAGGGTTATGTCCTCTTAGCCTCCACACCCTCCATTCAGATTTGTCCTTCCATTCAGCCGTGAGGGCTGGGCTTGGGCTTGGCTTGGGGCCCACTGTTCCCCAGGTGTGGGAGGGCAGTGCAGAGATGACGCGATCAGCGGTGTTGACTCTCCCCTCCCCTCTTGCTGTCTTCTTTACGCTGGGGAGGGAAGAGCTGGCTGGGTCCTGATAGGTCTTAAGGCTCACCTTCCAGCAGCCGGGAAGCTGTGTGGCAGAGAGCCTTTGGTAGGCAGGCATTTCTAGCCAGCGTTTAGTGATGCGAAGTTGCTTATTTGGCTTTATTTTCACAGTGACAGCTGGTTTTCTGTTGAGTCTGCTGTGGGCTCTTTTTCTAATTATTATGATAATATATATAACAAAGTTTGCCATTTTAAGTATTTTTCCATTTTAAGTGTACATACAACTCAAGTGGCATGAATTATATTCAGTGTTTCACAGTCATCATCACTGCCTGTTCCAAAACAGTCTCATCATCCCACGCAGAAACTCTGAACCCATTCAGCGTAATTGCTGTGGGTTCTTTTAAAATAAAATGTGGTTAAGTAGGAAAAGGGAGTCGGTTTAAATTAAAATGTTAGTGATAGGCAAGTAGTTTTCAGATAGGGCTGAGTGGCCAGGAGTGGACACTGCTGGGCCCTTACCCTGCGCCGGGCTGCTTGGCCAGCTCCAGCCAGATGTATGTGGCCTTGGGAGTGTTCCCCCTCCTGCTTCCCACCAGAGGCGTCGATCCACAGTCCTTGCAGCATGCATGGTCAAAGGGAGCATGGCCAGCGCTCTGACGACCCCCTCACCTTGCAGGGTCAGCGGACCTGGGCGTCTGCCTACACAAGTCCTCCAGTGGCCTGGACCTGCCCATGAAGGTGGTGGACATGTTTGGATGCTGCCTGCCCGTGTGTGCCATGAACTTCCGGTGGTAGGAGCAGAAACCAGACCTTCCTGGATTTAGGAGCTGGGCTCTCAGATCAGTAGCTAAGGGGACCAGTGTGGTCAGAGCTACCCCCCGGAAAGGCTCCACCTCCTGACCTGTGCAGCTCAGCCAGGTGGCCCTGGGGAACAGCAGTCCTCTTGGATGGGCTGAGCCCTACTGCAGGAGGTGGCTTCCACTTAGAGCTCGTGTTGAATGAAAACTACGTTTCCTTATACTCAACTCGTGCTCACAGGAGAAAGTGGTGACTGGAATTGCCCGCACAATTTACATGATTTCATTTCCTTCTCTCTCTGCCCCTTTTGTCTGAGCTCATTTACTCTTACTCAGATTCATCAAATGAGTGTAATTCTCTGTCTCCACTCTTCCTGGAAAAAGTGGGTGTTTGGAGAGGATGGTCTTAAGAGAGGCTGTAGAAACAGTGCCTTTCCATGGGCTCAGGAGCTAGCCTCTGACCGGGAAGTCAGGATGTTAGACCCTGGTGTGAGCTGAGCTCTGCACGCTGCGTCATCCTTAATGTGCTGAGCCTACTCCAGTGGGGTTGCCTCTTACCTTGTTTCTCTACCGTGGGATTAAGAAACAAATGCAGAACCCACTGAGTGTGTTCTCACTGAAAAGACCATAGAGCAGAAAAGGTCCAGATCCCCATTCACTGCCCCTCTGTCTCCGAATCAGTTTGGGTTTTTATGTGTATTTTCCCAGGCCTATTTTCTATTTAGACGTCAAATCTAAGAACAGATTCTTTGGAACCAGGCTGACTGTTCCTGACTGCTAGCTTAGCCTGCGGGTGGGGAGTGGTGGTGTGGGGGTCCAGGTGGGCACTATAGGGTTCTGGTGTCTTCTCCAGGCAGCTCAGGCCTCCCTCAATTTTCTTTGCAGCTTACACGAGCTTGTGAAACATGAGGAAAACGGCCTGGTCTTCGAGGACTCAGAGGAGCTGGCAGTTCAACTGCAGGTAGTGTGTCTGCCCCCTCGCCAGGGCTTGCAGGGTCTGGGTGAAAAGCAGCAGGAGGGAGCAGCGGTCCCAGAGGCTGGGCCTCAGTGGGCCCAGAGCAATTAAGGCACCTGCCGCCTGGGTTTGTGAGCTTATACCACGCAGATGATGGTGCAGAGGTCGACTGTGTGTGTCACTTTGGGAGCTGCTGGGAATCGGGGAAGAGGGAGGAGGGAAGGGAGTTTCCTAGATCAGCCTTACAAGATGGGTGGGAGTCTTCAGAGGATACTTATTTCTTATTGCAAAAAGTGATAACATCATTTTGGACAGTTGAGACCATGCGTGGCAAACTTTCTGGAAAGCCTAGCTAGAAAAATCTGTGGTGTGTTCTGGCCAGTGTGGCTTAGTGGCTAGAGCATTGGCCTGCGCACTAGAGGGTCAGAGGTTGAATTCCCAGTCAAGGGCATGTACCTGGGTTGCAAGTTCGATTCCTGTCCCCTGGTTGGGGTGTGCGGGGGAGGCAACCACTCAATGTGTCTCTCTCATGTTGATGTTTCTCACCTCCCTGTCTCTAAAAATTAGTGGAAAAAATATCCTCACTCCTTGGGTGAGCATTAAAAAAAATCTGTGGTGTGACTGTGTTCCAATAAAACTTCACTTACAAAGATAGGTGGAAGGCCACTTTGGCTCATAGGCTCTAGTTTGTGGACCCTTAGTTTAGCAAAACTGGAAAGAACACAGACATTGTCTTATTCCCAGCCCATGAGCTGGATGGTGCCGGTCAGAGGCTGAGGGGTGGGTGCTGTTGGTGGAAGGAACAGCATGGCAGAGGCTGGGGGCTACTGAAGGCCAGTGTGTGGATGGTGAGCACTGCAGCTTGGCCGAGCTGTCAGGTAGGAGCAGAGCAGGGGATGGAGCATGGCTGGGGTGTAAGGGCTCCCGTGACGGAGGGGGTCAGAGATGTTTGAGACAAGTTCACTACACTGTGTGGAAGCTGGGCGGCTGGCATAGGGCCACTGGAGGCTCCAGGCCACTAGTGGTGGTAGTGTGGCCACAGGGGAGGGTTTCAGAGTCATTGGCCTGACAGCTGGTGTTTGGGCTGTGGCAGGGGCCCAGGCTGCTAGGGAAGGGGCAGGAAGTGGTGATGAGGGACGTTTTGGTCTTCATTTTTCTTCTAGATGCTTTTCTCAAAGTTTCCAGATCCTGCTGGCAAACTGAACCGGTTCAGGAAGAACCTTCGGGAGTCCAAGCAGCTTCGTTGGGACGAGAGCTGGAAACAGACAGTTCTCCCTTTGCTTGTGGACACATGACCCCTTGGGCCAAAGACTGAACCCCCTGAGCATGCCCTGGTGTTGGATGTCACAAAGAGGGAGACCCTGACATCCGATGCGAACCCCTCCCTGCTCTCCTGTCCTTGCCACCAGAAACCTGGTCCGCTTCCCTCCTGCAGCTTCTTCCAGCTGCTGCCCAGTCCCTGGGCAAACTGTAGAGCAGCGCCTCCCAGTGGGTGGAAATTGCAAGGACAGCAACAGGTGCCGCCTGTGGAATGTTACTCCCCCCCCCCCCCCCTTAAACTTTATTCAGGAGGCAAATTTTGGCAGTTTCATGACCTTTTTGGTCAATAAAAAAATCCCATGGTCATTTTTAAGTTGCCAAACAGCCTCAATCCAGGACAGAGAGGTGAGGGCAGCAAGAAAGTTTTCATTTAATTGGTGTTGGTATAGATGGCTTCCCACCACTGGGGACATTGTCGCACCTCTGTGATGGGGATGTGCTTTTTCCAGGCTGGCTGCTCTCTCAGCCTCCAGCTTGGGAGGTGCACTGCACACAGTCTGTTGGAAGTCCCATCACTTCCTGTTTTTTTGAGAATGATTTAAACACCTCCAGACAGCCAGTCTGTGGGCCACTACTCATAGTGGAGTGTTGTGTGCCTTGGGCTGTCACAGTCAACATTAATGCACATCAGAAATGGAGGCAAAATCTCAAAACAAAGGGCCACAAATGGAATTTTCAATAAGATGGAGGTTGTCTACCAAGTGAAGTACTAGTTCCCAATGCAAATTGTCAGTGGAAACCTATGGAAAACCATTTCACTGCTCTTCACACTTATCAAGGGCAAAAGGGTTTGGGTGATTGGGACAGTTAAGGGGAAAGAATTTGTGATAAAGATTTCTTTACACAGCAATGTACTAGGAGCCCCACATCTTTCTGAAGTTGGGAGAGGAGGTAGCCACCTTGCATCTCAAACTTCGGGATGGAGCTCCCACAGCGCTACATGTGATGCTGACATGACCTGTGTAGTAAGGGGATGTGGTGGCCTGGCACATCTGGACATCCAGAGACAGGCTTACCAGGCAAGCTGAGGAAGTGTCGGTGTTGGGCTTGGAATGAAGTTATTTAATGGCCAGGAATTTGTGGCCTAGGAAACTGGTTCATCCGTGAGTCGCTTCTCTCTTTTCTTCTCTTCTTTGAGTCTTTTCTTTCCTGTTTATTACTTTTCTGTTGTTTGCCTGTGGCCTATTCAATATCTCTGTCCCTGTTTTTGTCTCCTGGTGTCCGCCTCTTTCAGCATCTGCTGTGTCCCTGATATTTTGGTTCCTGCCTTGACACAGGCCTTGCAGCCCATTGCACTGTAAGCAGAGGTGTGTCACGTGCACCATGGGCTTGGCTGTATGAGGGCTGTGAATCCAGGATGGGGGAAAACATACTTGATATATGTGTTTTTACCTGCACAAGTGGAATGCTTATCTCTGAGCCAAAATTTTCTTTCTGATTTACAGTGATTTGCTTACAAACCAGAACTGCTGACAGAAAGGGGCACCCCCATTGAACAGTTACATTTTATTAGGACATAGTTGGTGGTTTCTGATTCAGATTTTTTTTAAAAAAAAATATCTTTATTGATTTCAGAGAGAGGAAGGGAGAGGGAGAGAGATAGAAACATCAATGATGAGAGAGTTGCCATTGATTGGCTGCCTCTTGTACACCCCCTACTGGGGATTGAGCCTGTAATTTGGGCATATGCCCTGACCGGGAATAGAACTTCGATCTCCTGGATCGTAGGTCAATGCTCAACTGCTGAGCCACGCCTGGCCGGGCCCTGATTCAGAATTTAACATTCTTCAAACATTCAAGTCCAATGAAAGTTTTATCAGCTTTCTCATATAAAAATTCTTTCCCAGCTGGTTTAATTTTCATGGTAATTTTCAGAAACATTTGTAAACCTATAGCATTAGTTTCAAAATTGCCATCTCCGAGTGCTCTTCATAGGGAAATAACTTCTGGTTGTGACGAGGTGCGGCTTCCCATGAGATCCCAGCCTTGCCTGCAAAGAGAGTATGTGTCTCAGGATGGTGGGGTTTGAGGACAGGATACCACCCTATCAGTTTAGGGCTGTAGGACAGGCCTGGGGATGAGGTACGAACCAGATTTCAAGCCCCATCCAGACACCTGGAATCAGCCTCCAGGGCAGGACCAGGAATTGTGTATTTTATTTATTTATTTATATTTTTTTAAAAATATATCTTTATTGATTTCAGAGAGAGGAAAGGAGAGGGAGAGAGAGAGAGATAGAAACATCAATGATGAGAGAGTCATTGATCAAGCCCACAACCGGGCATGTGCCCTGACTGGGAATCGAACCCCGATCACCTGGATCCTAGGTCGATGCTCAACCGCTGAGCCACGCCCGGCCGGGCAGGAATTGTGTTTTTAAAAAGTTCATGACAGCCAGGTTTGCCGCCTCTGCCCATCAGGCTACTTCTATCCCTGGAAGGCCATGGCCTGTCTTGGCTCCCTGTAGCTCTGCACCTGTCCTCCACCCTGTCACTGGTGCAGCCAAGATCTGAACCCACTCTGCCTGACTGTTCAGCCCAGTGCCGCCTCACAGAGGCTGGACATGAACCTGAAGGGGCTCCCATCCTCTTCATGAGCACAGATGTCTGAAGAGCCGTTGGTGAGGTTCATGTTATCATCAGTTTTTTACTGAGTGAACATATTTAAAAAGGAAATGAGAGATAAAAGTGTAGAAGCATCTATAATCCTCACGTCCAAGTATAATAACTGTTAACTAGTGTATATTCTTCCAGATTTTCCCCCATATGAGTATTAATACAAAGGTTATTTTTTTAAAAATAAAAGTTGGCTTATACTATCTATGCTGTTTGGCATTTTGCTTTCTTCACTAAAATATATTGTAGATTTTGATGCTTGCCAGATGGGAGTGTGGTTGGGGGGATGGGTGAAAAGGTGAAGGGAATGAGAAGCACAAACTGGTAGTTACAGAGTAGCCATGGGGATGTAAAGCACAGCACAGGGAACCCAGTCAATAATATTGTAATAACTGTATGGTGCCAGGTGGGTACTAGATTTACCGGGGTGATCACTTTATAAGTTACATAAATGTCTAATCATGGGGTACACCTGAAACTAATATGTTGTACATCAACAACTATAAAAATAAAAAATACGCATACACAGTATTTTCCCCATAAATATGTGAAGGAGGACTTCACTCTTTTCGAGGCTCACAGTACTCTCCAATTGGACATGGGCACATGTGGGTGGGCATTCAGGTGATCTCTGTGTCAGCAGAGGCTACTGCAGATGGGGCTTTGCTGGGGGCTTGTTGGGGCACATGGAGGTCCTAGTTGGGCCTGGCATGTGGTGGGCATGGCAGGGCAGTGGTTGTGGGGTGGAGGGTTAGTGGTAGAGAGCAAGAACGAGCTGCCTGGCTCCAATCCTTGGAGCTCAGGTGGTTACTTAGCTTCCCTACACCCCAGTGTTCCCATGGGTGACATGAAGGATGACAGCACATCCCAGCTGCTAGAGGGGCTGGCACATGTCAGGTCTGAGGACAGTGCTTGGCCCACAGCAATGCCAATTCAGGGCTGTAAATGGCAGACTCCACCCCTTCTCTAAAGTCATCCCTTGTTCTTCCATTTACTGGGTGCTTAATCCAGTAACAGCAGCTGCTGTCTTCCTGGGTGCTCCCGTGAGCCAGGCCCTGTTCCACCTCTCAGGTGGATGTTTCTGCTGTACAGATGACCCGGAGGCAGTGACAGTCCAGCTCCACCAGGGCAGGTAGTGGGATCCACCTCTAGAGCTGTGCCTGACTGCCTGTGGCTAGAACCTTGTCTACCCTGACACCCACTGGCATCTGCCATCCCTTCCACTTTACAGACAATGAAACAGGCCAAAAGGCTCTTGAAACCTGTTCTAAACATGAAGTAGGGCTGCTGGTCTCAGCCCTCCAGGATCACGGTGTGACCTGCCTCCACCCCCAGAGCCCACTCTCCGGCTCTGCCTCCTCTGCTGACCTGAGGGCGGGAGTCATCGCCCCAGCCCAGCTCCACTTGTCTTTGGGGCATTCTTTTACTTTCCTGATTTCTGCCTCACTGGAGTCCCATATGGGGCCAGCACAGTGGCCCTGCAGGCTGGATGGCCTCTCAGAGACAGCAGCCATCCTGGGGTCCTGGAGCTCACCTAGCTCGGTGGTGAACAGCTGGCATGTCTCCGGGTTGCGGATGGTGAAGGCAATGTAGGCATCAGGAGTCTGCTGGTCCTTCTGGCAGGCAGAGAGCATCTGCAGGACCCTGACCAGGGAGAGGATGGTTTCTGGGCAGTACAGAACGTCTGCAATGAGAAACTCCAGGTTACTGACTGGGGCTCCCTCTGGGAGTCAGGACCCCAGAATGGAGGGTGTGGGTTGTGCCAACTGCAGCAGTGGGGCAAGGGCCAGGAAAGCAGCAATTCTATTAGATGGAAAGAAAATGATGTTAAAAAAGAAAATCCTTAGGCGAGAATAAAAGATGCTGAAAGACAAGGCAACAATTGAAAAATATCCAAGACTCACTGCTATTCCTTTAAAAAAAAATCAATTCTTTGCTTTTGGCCTATTTAGAAGGCGCTTAATAAAGCAAGTCCCGACTCTGCTTCAGACTGCTTGATTCCAGGGGCCTGCTACTTTGCTCTTTGTGGTGTGGGGGGATCAGCTCGCTCCTGCCTGACAGCCGGGCTTGCAGGCATGGGTGCCACCTTGGGGCATGCTGCTCAGGCTCTGCGTTCTGGCCAGTGTGCCTATGGGTCTGAGGGCTGTGGCCCAGGATCAGACGCACAGACGGCACTGCCAACTGATAGGGGATGGGGTGAGCTTGGCAGAAGATGAGGGGCCTGTAGGTGGCCAAGCCAAATGCCCCTTCTCTCAAGGACCTTGCCCTAGAAGTGGGTGGCCCCTCCGTGGGGACTCATCTCTGCAGGACACAGGTGTGCACCTGGGGCAGAAACATGCAGCTTTTCTCCTCAGAGCCACGCAGACATGTGGCAATGACACGGAGCAGAGGGAAACCAGTGCTGACAGAGGTGGGGGCGCTCAGAGTGTCTTCCCTGAGTCAGACCCCACCACAGTTGGACCCTACGCCCATGAATGCCATGATACACTGAGGAATCAGACACGGTCCTGGGAAAATTGTGATGTTCTCTGTGGCCCTGAAAGGGCAAGGCTGCCATGGCCACTTCGCACCCACTCCACCTGAAGATGGGGCTGCTCTAGCTATTTAAGTTCTAGATGGCAACTGAGTGGCCTCCCTCAGGCTGCTGCAGAGGGACATAAAAGTCTGTCTACTTGGCTGTGGCTGGGCTAATAGGTCAGGCTGGCATGAGGCCCTGGGGCCTGTTCTGTTCATCCCAGGCCTTATAGGGAAGAGTCAGGTTCATTTATCTGATGGAACCATTACAACGGGGGTGCATGTGGCCACCTTCTCAAAAAGAAGGACTGTGGCTTTAGGGCACCCAAGAGGCATACCTTGTGCTTTGATGTCACCCTGGAGGCTCAGTGACCCTTCCAGAAGTTGCCTGTGTACCCTTTTGCCCCTGCAGTGTCCACAGTCCCCTTCCCTGAATTGAGAGCTGGGTGGCACCACAGGGAAGCCATGGCTCCAGTGGCCAGGGCTGAACAGTACCTGCTGCAATGATGACATCTGGCTGGAAGGCAGTGAGCTGAGGGGCAGTCACAATGTCCCAGTCCAGTTGTGCCACCATCACCCTGGGGTTCTCTGAGTTGTGGGTGTTGTGTCCTGGGTGCTGCGCAGGGGTGATGGCATCTGGCTCCAACAAGAAGCCATTGAGAAGGATGTTCCCTCGGAGTTGCTCGAGGACATGGCTGTGGCAGTCGCTGAAGACATATGCTCTAGGACGGCACATCTTGCAAATGGCCAGGCCTGTGAGGCCAGCTCCACTGCCGAGCTCTAAGACAGTCCTGAGCAGGAGAAGGGGACACGTTCTGCAACTGTGCTGGGGCAAGCCCGCCTTAGTGCCCTGCCCTGTGCCCTAAGGTCACCTGTGAGTGAAAGCCGCTGGGTTCTCTATGGCCCATTCTGCAAGGTAGAGTGCAGCATTCCACGTGACCAAGCCGGTGGTGCCATGGGAAATGATGGCTGTGCTCTCAGAGAGTGTGACCGAGTCCCCGGAAGGCTGGATGGAGACAGGTAGAGAGAATAGTCCAGCTAACAGAAAACAAGGAGCTGGCAATGAAGGGGAAAAAAAAAATCACAACAGGTGGATAGCTATATAAACTGGTATGTCCACGCCATGGAATGCTACACACCAATAAAAAAGAACAAACTGTTGACACATACACCAACCTGGATGAACTTCAAGGGCGTTATGTTGAATGAAAAAAGCCAATCTCAGAAGGCCACATACTGCGTGAGTCCATTTATCTAACATTCTCAAAACTATAGAATTGTGGAGATGGAGAAACAGATCAGTGGTAGGGATGCCTGGGGCAAGGATGGGGACAGGGCATGGGTGTGACTATAAAGGGGCGGCCCAAGGGAGGTCTTTGTGGTGACAGGACAGTTCTGTATCTGGACTGTGGTGGTGTCTGCGCAGATCCCCACATGTGGTGAATGATGTAGAATTACACACGCACTGCGCCACTGTCAATGTCCTGGCTGTGATGCTGCGTGAGTGTCAGATGTTTCTGCTGGGGGAAACTGGGAAAAGGGCACATGGGACATCTCTGTGCTACTTTTGTAGCTTTCTGTGAATCTAGAGTTATTAACCAAAAAAGTCATAATTCTCTGGTATTGTGAGCTATATGTGAACAGTCTCAGTGTGTGGGGCTTCCTGAGTTCAACTTCACATTTGGGGCCGGGAATTCTCTGGCCTTTGGAGTTTCCTGTCATTCCCATTCCCAAAGCAGGTAGGGGACCCCACTCTTGGCTTGCTGGCATGTGCTTCATGGAACATCCAGTCCTGAATGAAATGTGTTCTCCAACCCAGGGCTGCTGAGAATGGCACCTTAATATGCAATCTTCTATTAAGACTTGGGGCAGGGAGCCCGGCCTGCGTGGCTCAACGATTGAGCATCAACCTATGATCCAGGAGATCAAGGTACAGTCAGGCCATATGCCCAGGTTGTCGGCTCAGTTTCCAGTACGGGATAGGCATATAGGAGGCAGCTGATCAATGACTCTCATCATCGATGTTTCTATCTATCTATCTCTCTCCCTCTCCCTTCCTCTCTCTGAAATCAATAAAGACATATTTAAAAAAAAAAAAAAAGACTGGGGGTGGGGAAGGGAAGGTCTATTTTAGATAGATTGGTCAGGAATAGCCTTTTTGAGGAGGTCACATATGACCTGAGAGCTGGGTGAAAAGGAGAAGTGAGGCATGTGAGGTTCTGGGGGAAAAGTATTCTAGACAGAGCAAGTGCAAAGGCCCTGAGGCAGTACTGCAGTTAGTGAGTTCAAGGAAGAGAAACAAGACCAGGGGGCTAGAGCACAGGCAGAGCAGAAGGAACTAGACAAGAGAGAAAGGCTGGGGCAGGGCATGTGGGGCCTTGTAGGCCACATAAGCAGTTAGAATTGAGTCACAGTGCAAAGGGAAGCCACTGGTGGGTTCTGAGGTGAGTGACATGATCTGATTTACCTCAAATCAGGGGAATCTGTGGAAGATGGCTGCAGCATAGTTTTGACTCTTCCTGAATCCCCACATAAGAACAGACAGAGCAGCAAGATAGGGACGTTTACAACAAAGTATCTCTGTGAGCCTGAAAATATCAACAGGTGAGGGAAAAGCACAGACAGACACAATTTTCATGCTCAACGTGTCTGTGGAGACAGATGAGGGAAGCAAGGGGGCATGTGGCTGACCTGAGGGCAGGAGAGCCCAGAGCCACAAGCATTCACTGGGAATGCAGGGGTCAGCCAAGAACAGTGAGAACACCTAGGAGGGAACTTGACTAACCAAGTCATAGGGAGTGTGAGGGACCCGGGATGAGTCCTGATGGCAGTAACAGAAATTTCAGAAATAAAGACTACTCGAAGGAACATGAGAATGAAAGCAAAACAAAAACCGAATAAAGTCAAAAGAGGAGGTGAAATAAAGTGATTTTAAAAAATAGAAAATGAATTAAGAAAGAGATTGCTATAGGAGGAACTGTACTCCCCCAATCATATGCTGAAGTCCTAACCCCCAGCGCCTCCGAATGTGACCGTATTTGGAGATGGGGCTTTTACAGGGGGAATCCAGATAAAATAAGGTCATTGGGGTGGGCCCTACTCCAGTCTGACCACGTTCTTATAAGAAGAGAAAATCAGGACATTGAAACACCACGAGGGACAATGCTGTGAAGAGTCACAGAGAGGATGGCCAACTGCAAGCCGAGGAGCAAGGTCCGGACCCAGCCTTCCCTAGCAATCCTGTCAACACCCTGACCATGGAGCTATAGCTTCCAGAACTGTGAGGTGAAAAATTTCTTTTATTTAAGCCACCCATGTTTAGGTATTTCTTAATGAAACACAAAAGCAAAGAACAAATACTAAAAATTATAATTTGAGAAAGCATTCCTGAAAAAACAAAACAATTTGAAATAATATTGGAGGAGCACACACTCTGCACCTGGGATCACCGGCCCAGAACAATGAACCCAACACACAGTCTAGTAAAATGACTGAACTCTAAAGAAAGAAGACAGTTTGGCCCTCTAAGAGGAAAGGGCACGGAGCATAAAAGGGAGAGGAAATTAGATTACCATCAGGCTTTTCCACAGCAATGCTTTATGCCAAAGGAAATGGAGAAACACATTTAAGAGACTCAGGGAGAGAAAATGTGAGTCAGAATTCAAGTATAAATGGCTCAAAGTGTTATCAACATGTAAGAACTCCGGGAAGGTCAATCCCAGAAGCCCTTTAAGAATCTACTAGAGAACGAACTTCAGACAACCAAAATGGCTAGCGACACGTCAGCATGTGGAGTGAGGGGGAGCTCTAAAGATACACAGATTGAAGGGAAGAGACTATGGGATGTGTGCCAGGTCAACAATGTCTCTGCCCTCACCCTGAACCCTGTGACTGTGTTACGTTACGAGGCAAAGGGACTCTGAAGGTGTGCTTAAAGTTATCGAACATGAGATGGAGAAATTATCCTGGATTATCTGGATGAGACCAATTTCATCATCTGAGCCCTTAAAAGTAGAGCATTTTTCCCCGGCTGAAGACCGAGAGATGCAGAGGAAAGAGATTTGGATTGCAAGAAGAACTTGACCTGCTATTATTGGCTTTGGCGCTGAAGAGGCCATGAATCAGGGAACAGGGGGCAGCCTTTGGAAGCTGAGAACAACCCCCAGCCAAGAGCCAGAAAGGAAAAGAACCTGAGTCCTGCAGCCACAGGAAACGAACTTGTGCCAATGACCTGCAGGAGCCTGGAAGCAGGTTCCCCTTTAGAGCCCAGCCCTGCTGACACCTTGATTTTAGCCCTGTGAGACTCAAAGAAGAGAAACCAGCTGAGCCCACCAGACTTCTGACCTACAGAACTATAAGACAATACAACAATTTATGTGCCTTAGACTGCTAAGTTTGTGGTAATACTATGTAATGCCTTTATGATGACAGTGTAGTTATGGTACATCAACAAACAAACAAAATGAGGGAGAGTGGGGATAGCATGTATAAACATTTTACACTGTTTTCAGCAGCCATAATTGGTGGATGGGATTAGCACTGTCGTTTTGAGACGGCTGCAGGAGTATTTGGGATAAAGTAAACAGGCAGTTGGGGGATAGCCAGCATTATCCCTTGTGTTCTTGAAAACCAGAATTCCAGTGAAGGAGAAAGGAGACAGATGCACTGTAAGAGGCTCAGTGACACACTGTAGTTCTGAGATTGACAGCTGCCAGAGGGGAGGGGGCTTGGGAGCTGGAGGAAAGAAGGTGAAGGGATTAAGCAAAACCACACACACACACACACAGACACAGACAACAGTGTGATGATAGCCAGAGGAAGGGGGGTGGGGATAGGTGAGCAGGGCAAAGGGGGGAAAATGGATAAAAGAGACTTTGCTTTGGGTGATAGGCACATAATGCAGTGTACAGATAATGTTCTGTTAAATTAAAAAAAAAAAATTTATATGCCTGGCCGGGCGTGGCTCAGAGGGTGAGTGTCGACCTAGGATCCAGGCGACTGGGGTTTGATTCCTGGTCAGGGCACACGCCCGGGTTGCGGGCTTGGTCCCCAGTCGGGGGCATGCAGGAGGCAGCCAATCAATGACTCTCTCATCATTGATGTTTCTCTCTTTCTCTCTCTCCCTCTCCTTTCCTCTCTCTGAAATCAATAAAGATATATTAAAAAAAATTTATATATTGATTTGAGATAGAGGCAGGGAGAGAGAGAAGGAGGAAGGGGAAGAGGGAGGGAGAGGGAGGGGGAGAGGGAGAGAGAGAGAAACATCAATTTGTTCCATTTATTTATACATTCATTGGTTGATTCTTGTATATGCCCTGACTGGGGATCAAACCTGCAACCTTGGTGTAACGAACAATCCTTTAACCAACTGAGCTACTCAGTCAGGGAGATGTTTTGTTGAACCGTACACTTGAAACCTGTATGATTTTGTGAACCAATGTCACCCCAAAAAATTCAATAAAAAAAAAAAGAAACCCTGCAGTTCTGATTTTGAATCAGGACTATCAACATGGACTCATGGTATCCTATGTTAAAAAGTATGGATACACATATCACCACTCACATCCAGTTCTGCTCACTGGAAAGGCCTACACTGCAGCAACGAGCACCCTAATGCCCAGATTGTGGTCTTTAAATATCATTTCCCGCTAAAAGAAACCAGGGCTTGTTGATGACATGGCTGATTCTTGGTCTGGACAAGGAATATACAAGATGCTTGACAAAAAGGAAAGCAAGAAAACTATTTAAGGTAATGTCAAAAGGGTTCTTTATTTTTTCAATAAAGACACGATTTGCATGGATTGAACCCCTTCTGGGATGATAGGAAACAAATTCACTGTTTTGAAAAGGAAAGATCAAGTTTGTATTCTGCCTTTTCTCTACAAGCTGTACCTGTGAGTAACTAAATAGTGGATGAAGGGAGGTACCTCCTTATAAAATTTCTCTGGTTAATGAATGAAAACAAAATGATGGAATCAGGAAATCACCCTTTTGGATCCTCCAGTGAATGGCTATAAGCTTTGGGCGTCCGTAACAACTGTCATTAAGGGCATGAAAAACAGGTTTGTTGTGCCTCCTGTAACCCCATATTGTGTTCCTGCCAAAGCAACCAAACAGACCTAAATCTGAGTGGGCCTCTGACTCCAGACACCAATCTTTGGGAACTAGAAGATGCAGGAACAAATGGAAAAGCACCATGTGTGTGCAACCAAAAGCTAGCCTGCGGAAAGCTGTCTAGGCCAAACAATGAGGGCTGTTCAAAGGAGGCACTGCCAGGAAGAGAAAGAGCTGGGATGGAGGTAGGGTACCTGCGCCTGAAGGGAGATTCAAGCCACACCTAGTTAATGGGCAAGACAAAATGGTAGTGTCCAGAGGTGGACAGGGCAGTGATAAAACCTCAGAGTGATTAGTCTGAAAGGGAGATGGTGGTTACTTTTGCAGGGACCCGGGGCTGGAAGAGGGACAGGTCAAATGGGGGTCTTGTGGGCTGGCTGCCGAAGTTCTGTCCCTTGACTAGAGTGGTGGTTACCATGGTGGCTGCCTTGCAACGATTCAATAAGCTGTATACTTCTTTTGTGTGGTTTTCTGTATCTATATTTTATTTTATAGTAAAAGGTAAAAAACAGACAAAAACATTCAAGATCCCTTTGGCTGTTGTACGCAGAATGGAATTTTGTGGGGCAAGAAGCTGGCAGACCAGTTGGAAGGCTGCAGCATTGGTCTAGGCTGGTGATGGTGGTGGCAGGGGAGTAAGAAATGACTGCTGTCCTATAACATCCACCCATCAGGTATTTATTAGGGACTCAGCACCAGGTCCCTACTGTGTAAATACCGTGCATTACCTAATTTAACTCCCAGCCACCCTAAAAGATAGGTACTATTATTTGTCAAAGTGCTTGATTTTCAGATGAAGAAACTAAGGCTCAGGGAGGTTAACTGACTTTATCTAAGACCACAGAGCTGATAAGTCAGGTTCTGAACCCATGGGAAGCTGACTAGAGTTTTAACTCCGTGTGCAGAGGCGGGTGTCTGGCCTGTGTGGGGATTGGAAGGCACAAGGCTCCTACCAACAGATAGCTCCGGTGGCACTGAGGGGGCTCCTCGGCTGTCAGGATCTCTGCCAACGTCTCGTACAGCTCGTCCAAAGGCTCTTCATGGACAGCTTCGTGCTGGAGTGGGTGGAGTGAGAGCTTCAGCAAGAGCACTAAATATTTACCCGCATGAATCAAAGGTACTGCCTATTTGCTTTTACTCTGACTTTTAAAAATGGCTGGAGGATTTTCACCAAATTCGGAGGGGCAGTTTGGGATGGACTGACACTATATAGGCTGCCTGGCATATAAAAAATTCACTTGGTGGGGGGACCTGGGGTATCTCAAAGAGGTGTAGAGAGGGTGAGGGTGAGACTAAGGTGTAGTCTAGGGCAGCAGAAATGGAATGGCATGAGAGCTGCTGTGTGACAGGGACAGAGAGCTCTGCCCTTTGACCATGATGTCCTGCATAGAGAAAACAAATGGTGCTTTTACATGGGCCCAGGCAAAAGCCATAGGATGGGCCTCTATACTTCAGGGTGTGGCTCCATCAGTGGGGAACCCTGTCCTGCACCCCATGGTGGTGGTGTGGGGTGGCATCAGGTGGCCATGCTTCTCCTAGTGGTATAGGGGAGACCTGCTGGTGACTGCTAGATGCACCACGCTGGTGAGGACTGGGGATAGAGGTAATGGAGAAGCTGGGATCATTCCATGTGCTAAGCCTGGGTGAGGCATGGCCCTTGTACTCAGAGGCCAAACATGTTGGGTCTGCCACTGACCACTGAGGATTTCGCTTTTCTGAAGTCCAGTTTAATGTGAAACTCAGCAAATTTGGGCTCACCCTTAAAATCCATCCTGTATCAGTCAGGAAAAGTGCCATTCCAGGTAGTTCGCTGAGGGGAAGGTATAAGGGGAACTAGTTATAAAGGCACTGCAAGACCTAAAACCTCCAATGAGGACAGTGCAGCAATCCAGAGGTTGATAACAGCAGAAACTGCCAAAATCTCTCAGGTGGCAGAACAGAGGGAGAAAGTGGGGATTCGGTGCTCAGGGCTGCCTGGTAGAAAAGAGAACTCGCACAGGAACCACAGAGGAGATGCAGCTGCTGCCAGAGACCCCTCTCAAAGCAGAGAGGGAGAAATACCTTGGCTTTTCCCTTCCTCCTGCCCTCCATGGCCTTTCATCGGTCGAACCCAGCTGGGAGACAGTTGCCTAGGGAGCACCTGACATACAGGGGTTTACAGAGCTCCAAAGGGCATGGGATGGACCTGAGATTTAACAGGCAAAGTCCCAGACACTCTCTGGCTACCATACAGACAGTGCCCACTACTGACCTTTCTGATGAGCTCCGAGAGAAAGCACCGGGCATACTTCGCAGACGGTGGATGCTTCATGCATAGAGGATGTTTCACAGTCTGTGACAGAGGACACGTGTGAGTTGCTGGAGAGACCTGGCCTTAAGTCTCCCATGAGCTTTAAATGAATACAGGGCAAACCCCAGTTAGCAGATCCTTCAGCAAAGACATGTACAGACACAGGGGTGCCGACTCCAGGTGATCCTCACACAACTGAAAGTCTTCAGAATAAGCCCTTTCCTCCCAAAAAATTCCCTACTGCAGAGGCACAGACTGTGGCAGTGTTTCTAATGCCCATTCTGGGCAGGAACATGAGGCAGACGGACCCAAGCTAACACCTGCTATCGACGGAATGTCTGTTTCCCCAAATTCACAAGTTAAATCTAACACCCAATGCAATGGTTTTATGAGGTGGGGCCATGGGGAGGTTATTAGGTCATGAAGGTGGCGCCCTCATGAATGGGATTAGTGTGGGAAGAGAGAGACCCCATAGAGCTCCCTTGTGCCTTCCATCATGTGAGGACACAATGAGAAGATGGCCCTCTATGAACCAGGTAGCAGACCCTCACTAGACACTGCTGGCACCTTAATCTTGGCCTTCCCAGTCCCCAAACTGTGAGAAACAAATTCCTGTTGTTTATGAGCCACCCAGTCTATGGTATACTGTTATAGCGGCTGGACCGGACTAAGATACCCACTCCCAGGGCAGCCAGCATGAATTAGAGTTTGTAGTAAGGACAAGTGTGGGATTGTCTGGCTCCATGGAAGAGGCAAGAGCCCAAATGGTGGGAATAAGGCATATTTGGCATCTGCCCTCCTGGAGCTCATATCCCGGGCCAAGGAAATGAGCAAGAGCCAGACTGTGATGAGTGCTATGATGGCCAGGACTGGGGAAAGTGGGGGATCTGCCTGGGACATGGGGGAGGGGAAAGGGGGCTCTCAGGAGTGACAGTTCAGTGGAAACCTAGAGAATCAAAGAGCAGGGGAGTGAGATCCAGGCAGAGAGAATAGTTTATGCAGGCTCCAAGGCAGTCACAGCCTGGCATTTTGGGGAGGGCAGGGTGACAGGAGCAATGAGAATATGGACCAGGTTACAGGGGGCCTGTTGGCTGGAGGGACATGATTTTACCCAAGGGCAACAAAATACCCACACACTGCTCAGGGGGTTTCTAGTTGGCTGGTATTAGGTGGGGTGAGAATCACAGTAGGCTACAAGACCATGAACAATGACCTTGGACTACTCTGAGCTCACAGTTCTGAATACTAGATTGCCCTGGAAGTCCTCCCTAGCTACAGTTCCATCTTCACTTGGTGGTCAGATGGATACTCTCCTGGTTTACCCTCCACACAGGAAATTCTTTTTTTAAAAAATCCTTACCTGAAGGAAGGGAGGGAGAGGGAGAGGGAGAAACATCAATGTGAGAGAGAACACTGATTGATTGCCTTTCATGTGTGCTCTAACTGGGAATCGAACCCGAAACCTTTTGGTATATGAGATGATGCTCCAACCAACTGAGCCATACTGGCCAGGGCCACAAAGGAGTTAATCTGGGACCCTTGGATTGGTTTAGTGGTGGAAGGAAGACCTGTGATGCCCCTGAATCTGTATGCAAAATGTGTTCTAGTGCTTTTTTTTTCCTAGGGGGAGAGTTCACAGCTTTGGGTTTTAAGAAGGGTTCATGACCCTTCAGAGGGTTGAGAGCTAGGATGCAGTGTGTTCTGCACTTGATCCACATGGCCAGGGGCAGGCTGGCGCCAGGCCAGGCAGAGTGGTGGTTCCATATATACCCTCACCCACATGCACCTTAGAATCTAAAAGTCACCTCCAAAAAGCAGGTGACCACCGACATCTAGAGAATGGACTCAGGTGGGCAAAACTTACATCTTTATTTTTTCCTTAAATGTAAAGAAGAAAGTCTCTGAATAGCTAGCAAATGCTAGTTCCCATAGCTGTCACTTGTTTTCTCTGTGGACAGTTTAAAAAACATCCCCCAGATTTCCTCCTCTCACATAGATTTTTGTATATTCTGGTATCTTCATCTAAGATAACAAAAGAGCCAGAGATCTCTGAGGTGCTACCACCAAATGCAGTGTTCTTCTTTTTTAAAGGAGATAAACACGCCTACTGCACTTCTGTCATGTCCTCATGGGCAAGTCGGGAGGCTGGTGACGTGTTCCAGTGATTCTGTGATTCTTACCTTCTGTAAAATGTCCAGCAGCAGCTCAGAACTGGAATCCCTTAATTTCTCTTCTAGGCTCTATTTGAAGACAGAATTGGGGGGGAGAAATCTCAAGACATTTTCACAGGAATATTAAACATGCAATAGGACATGTTGGCAAAGTGCTCAGTGATCTCTCCCTAGGGACCTGGGCCAATTGGAAGCCACAGCCAGCTGAAAGCCTGACCTTGACAATTCCCAGGTTACACTGGATGAGTTGGAGAAAGAATACAGGAGATACACTCTTGGTTTGCATTAGCCCAGGCTGCTAAGCCTCACCTGGGTCACAGACCAGCTTGGTGGCTGTACTGGTCAGCCACGACATCAGCCCCTGATGGGCTTGCCTTTGACTTGACATCTGAGTTAATATGCAGCTGCCAGGCCTAGCTATATGCTATCCTCTCCTGCAGGGGACTCCAGCCTGGTAGGGGGCTCAGGCTCCAGAATCAGGCAGACTGCCTGGCTGGTATGTGACACCGGGAAAATCACTTCATTTCTCCAGGGCAACTTATCACACCCTAAAAGCCCTACAAGACCTGGCTCTGGCCCCTCTCTCTTACCTCATCTGCTACCACCCCATCCCACCTCTGCTCATGCCACTCCAGCCACACTGGCCTCCTTGCAACAGCTTGCTCTCACTGGCAGAACCTTTGCATTCCCTGCTCTCCAAGACCTCCCACAGTCCACTGCTTCACTGTTCAGGTTCTGGCTCAAACGTCCCCTTTGGAGGCCTTCCCTGATTCCCTTACTTTGATGATACTTTTTCTTTTTATTGGCTTTATAGCCAGTCATACCTTGGTGTTTTCTTGCTTATTCACTTATGCGTTTATTCTCTGGCTCTCCTATCTGAGCAGGGCCTCATCTGTATGCTGCTGATCCTGGTGCCTGGCTTGTGGAAGGCATTTGGTAAACATTTGGTGATGGAATAAAAATACTGGCTAACATATCCATTTACCATGAGCCAGGCACTGCCTCAGGTGCTTTATTCTCATGTACACATGAAAACAGCCCTATGAGGTAAACATTATTATATTTCCTGTTCTACTCATAAGAAAACTAAGGCCCAGAGGTGTGCAGTCACTTGCCCAAGGTCACACAGCTTGTATGAGATTGGGCCAGGATTCCAAGCAGCCAGGCTGTCTCCCAGCTCGCAGCTCTCCACTGCTGCACTCTACTTCTTTTCTAGTCAAACAACCTTTGTGGTCAGACACAATGACATTAATAGTACCCACCACATGGGTGTTGTGGGCCAGGCTAAGTGTGCATTTAGTATGGTCCTGGTATAGCGTATGCTCTCATTTCATGTGAACAATTCTAGTTGATACGGATTTGGGTCCCATAGATGGTGTTATTAAGGCTTAAGTTTTGGGTTAAAAATGTACATATTCCTTTTTGACTGGAAATGAGCTCCAGAATGCTAAATGGTTTATGTCAATTAAAATACAAGTGACTAATCACCACCGCTTAAGATGGGGAAGACCGGGGAAGAATACAAACTGAGTCACCCCAGTGAGCTCACCGCACATGAATTATAAAGGAGGCAGTGCCATTAGAAGGGCCCCCTCACCCACCCCTTGACAGAAGAAAGCTGCAGCCACACCACTGGCCTGTTGAACAATGGCAGGTCCCCAGGGCAGGGGAAGTGAGACCTCTATCTATTTTCTGGCCAGTTTTGTTCCTCCCTGTCTCTTCCATCAGAGGCTTAAGAGCCTGGAGCTGCCTCTGAGACGATTTTGTCCAATGCTGATGACACAGATGAGAACGCCCAGGGGTGTGCGTGTGTCTGTATGTGGATGAGGGGGGTTGTCTCTGACCTGGTCACTGAAACGTGATCTCCAGCTGTCCTAAAGTCGTTGACTGTTTCAATGGGCAACAACAGCTGTTACTCAGTGGCCAGGATGGTAACTGACTAAATAAAAGTAAAGTCATGAAAATTATGGGGAACTGTCCATGACCCTAAAAGCCCGAGTGAAAGAGTTGGGAGGAAACCCTGCATTCCTTCCGTTCGTGGGACCCGAGTCTGCAAAGGTAGCCGAGGGCGGGAAGGGCCCAGGGAGGAGGGAGCCGATGGCTGGGTGCAGGGAGGCTTCCCGGGGCGCGCAGGTACCCCTCCGGCTCCCCGCCGCCAGCCGGGGAGGCCCTGGGCGCAGCCCCGGGTCGAGGACGGGAGGTGCGGCCCCGACGCCGCGGAAGCCGAGGCCGTCACGCGGCGGGGAGGGCAGGGACGGGAGCCCTCAGCGCGCCCCCCTCAACCAGCCCTTTGCACCCACAGCTCGCCCTCCGCGCGCCCCGCCGCCCACCTGCCAGGGGAAGGAGCGCAGCGCGCGCGCGGCCAGGAAGCGGCGCTCGAAACTCTGCAGCAGGCGGGAGGTCTCGGCGCTCTCCTCGGGCGCCATGGCGGGGGCGGAGCCGCAGCGTTGCCGGGGGACCGGGCGGAAGCGGGGAGGGGCCCGGAGGAGGCGGGACCAGCCCGAGGCGGCTCGCGGGGTCGGGGGCGGGGCTTGAGGCGGGCCCGAGGCTGCAGGTGGTATCGGGGGCGGGGCTTGGGGCGGGGCCTGGGGCGGGGCCAGGTGCTGCTCCGGCTCCGGGTGCGGAGGCTGGGGTGTCAAGGCGGGGCCAGGCGGTGCGCGGGTCCCTGGGTGCGGTGTTGGGCGGAGTCAAGGCGCTGCGGGGTTCTAGGGGGCGGAACTTGGGGGGAAGGTTCGAGGCGGGTCCTGGAGGAGGGCTCTGGGCGAGGTTTGAGCTCTGGGAGGCGGGGCCAGGATCGGAAGGGGCGGGGCCCGGCCCGGCGGGGCGGAGTCAGCGTTTGGCGCCAGGTTAGGGTTTTGCAGGACTGCGAGCGCCTCCTTGGGAGCGTCGCGGGAGGCTGAGATCCCGGTAATCATTCTCCCCGTCCCTGCACTTTCATGAGGGTCTTTCGGTCAGGGGCGGCCCTGCCGCCTTATCCGAGCCGTGCCCTAGCGCCACCTCTCTGTGTGAACGGGCAGAAGGGACCCTGACTGTCCTCACGCCCCTCGAGGGCGTGGGGGTGCCTACTCAGGCCCGGGGTCCGTGGGCTCAGGCCGCGGCCCCCCTTTCTCTCCTTGGAAGAGGGCATTTAGGTCAAGGTGTTGTTTTCCAAACTGGCTGGTAGGCGGAGGAGAAAGAGAGACGGAGAGAGGCAGGCCACTCCAGACGGGGAGGTGGCGGGTTTAATAAGGGAACCTGCTTAAGCGACTTGGGGTGTCTCAGAAGGAGTAGGCCTCCGCGCCGCCCGCCAGAATCCTACAAGTTTCTGTAGAGGCCTTAACCGGTTCAGCCCCGGACCCAGTCCCGGTGGCCCCAACACCCCAGTTCTCTCAGGGCTTGTCCTGGAATCGGCTCCCACTTTGGGGACAGCGGGGCAGAGGCAGGGGTGAGGAGCCCGCCTGTGCCCTGGGCCAGCTCCCGGGTCAGCCCGCAGCCATGACCTCTGGATGACCTCTGGATGACCTCCGACAGAAGGCAGGACCAGCCTTTCGGTCTCGCTCTCTAACCCACAGGGACCTTTGTTCACCAAATACTTATGAAGCACTTATGTGCTTGGTCCTGCCAGGCACTGGGGATGCAGCAGGTGAGAAAAGCCAGGAGGGGTCCCTGCTCTCCAGGGGCTCAGGGGCTCTTGGGGGGGAAGGAGACATTGAACTAATGATCACACAGATACGTGCAGACGTGTGACGGCATTTATATGCCAGGCAGGCGGGCGCGGAGCTGAGTGGGAGCGCTGGCTTTGCAGGAAAAAGGAGTCTGAAAGGAGAGCGAGAGGGCTCTGGGGTGTTGTGGGGGTGATATAGAGGTGGGGATGGGGAGGAAAAGAGAAAGATGATTATTTCCGTTCGACATGATTATGTCTGGAGTGAAAGGCAGGGCAGACAGTTCGCAGCTGACCAGTGCTGCCTCTGGAGTTTGAACTGTGTTCAAAGTCTACACGGTTAGCTTCACAAATCTCTCACCAAACTCCTTTTAGAAGCATCTCGAGAGCTAATTTGTTAAATACACGTGCAGAAGGGTAGATGAGAAGACAGATTAAACCTCACCCCCTTTGGATGAGAAACACTGGAGCTCGGCTTGGCTATGAGAAAGCGAGAGAGAATTAATTCTAACTGAATGCATTTATTCCCTCACGTCCGATGTGCTTCTTCCACAAGCACGCGAGCACAGGATCTGATGCAAAAACTGTTCACCTTTCGTTCCCTCAACACATGTTGGCTTAAATAAAGAAGGTGCGTTGTGGTTATTGCTGTGTTTTTATACGGAACTCGTGGTTTCTGGTTCCGAGGTGCTGCATACATCTTCATCACAGTGTCCCGAGAGAGAGTCGCCTGCCATACAACAATGAGTCTTAACTATGATTTGAGTCTTGGTCCTAAAGGCGGACTCTCGGGAGCTCGCTCAGGTACATTGGTTGACTTTTGATGTCTTGGTCATCTCTCTGCCTGCAGCAGAAAACCAATGGGAACAGGTCAGTGAAACTCGTAAATACAGGCCTTGTTCTGTGAACACACATAACAGCTATTAATTACCTTTCCTCTGAGGCGCGAAAGGACATGTATAGTCAATGCCATAGCAATACTCTGTGATGTAATACTGCGATATTAATAAACCTAGGCTGGTCCAACCTTTCTTCATGCCATATAGATGGGAAGCAGATTGGGGAAGGACCCTGAGTGGGCTGCAGCATTGATTTGCACTCAGACGAAAACTTTATCTTTGTGTGCGGGCTCTCGGGAGGGACAAAGGTGATACATCTGGAAGGATCAAGGCACTGAAGGGATGTCTAATGTTCTCTGGATCTCATAGGTGTGGTATGTTCAGGCATAAGCGAAGGTGAGGGCTGTCATTTAACGCAATGAGTAAAAATTCCAGGGCGGCTCTGATATGGAGAGAAGCATTAGGACATATCCCAGTGGTCCTTCCAGTGGCAAGAGGGATGTTATGAGCACATGCTAGATTAACGATTCCGCTTCTGGATCTGAGGCTTTCTTTAATAATAATAATAAAAACCTAATGCATTTTAACTGTGTGGAATGGTCGCCTTTTAGAAATTATGCTGTAGGCATGGCGTTCAATCAGTACATTGCAGTTTTTCCTGTATCTCCTGTATGGCTAATGGTTTCTGTATAAAAGGACCAATTGATTTCTTTTCTAAAATGTTGCTTCAGGGTGTAGAGACCTTTATAGGTCATGTTTCAACTTACAGGAAAATTTTATAGTTTAAATATAAAGTACTTTAAATGTGGGCTTTGGAATGGAATTAAGGTTAAGTAAAGTCCTGCCTTCCCTTAGTTTATAGTGTTCAGGAGGTCCCCATGCTATGTCAAAGTAGAAGAATGGTCGGGATTGGGTGTAATAATATGGGAGGCTCAGTCAAATGACAAACTACTGAGATGTAGAAAGCAGTGCACCAGCTCATATAATGCTTTGATTGGTGGCAGAACCAATAATATGGGTTGAATCGTGTCCTCCCAAAAGATATGTTAAAAATCCTAATCCCTGGTACTTAGGAATGTGACCTTATTTGGAAATAGGGTCTTTACAGATATAATTAAATTCAGATGGGGTCTTACTGGATTACAGGGAGCCCTAAATCCCATGACTGGTGTCCTTAGAAGACAGCAACACAGGGAGAAGGCAGCTTTGTGGCAGTGGAGGCAGAGATTGGAGGAAGATCACCAAGGATTGCTGGCGACGACTAGAAGCTAGAAGACGCAAGGAAGGACCCTCCCCTACAGGTTTCAGAGGGTCCATGGCTCTGCTGAACCCTTGATTTTGGACTTCTAGCCCCTAGGTCTGTGAAATAATACATTTCTGTTGTTTTAAATCACCCAGTTTGTGGTACTTTGTTATGGTAGTACTAGAAAACTAATACAACCAGTGCATAATTTGGGGGTTCAGTGCAAAATGAAAATGCAGGGTCCTTGTTAAACATCAAGAAATTCAAGATTGTGACAGCAGATTATTAAACCAAGCTGGGGGCTCTTCTGAGTCCTGGGCCCAAGCTGGCTCTGGTTGCTGGGTTCTCAAAGTGCTGGACCCCCTGCAGCAGGAAGTGGTTGAAATGTATTATTACAATGTGCACCAACCACAGGAAACCCAAGGATACTCACTTCTTTTTCCGACGAATGGCTGTGTATGTCACACTAGTAATGAACAGAACTACAAGAACTCCTGTGACAGTCCCGACACCTATTGCTATATTTTGGAGAACAGGTGACCTCTGCATCTCTGCTTCTGTTAAAAAAAATGCAATGATTTTTAATTGTCTGATTATTAAGAGGCTGTTCCAGATGCTCCTGGGTCCCTGGGAACTTTCCCATCCAGGCACTAGTGAATATTAATTATGGAAATGAAATGTACATTTAACCCAAGAAAGTGCTCACTGTAGAGAAATCTCACAGGGCAAGTCGTTGAAAGACGATTTACTAAACGACCTATTCGCCAAATGACTCATTTGCCTAATGGCCACTTTGCCAAACGGCCAATTTGCTAAAAGCCAATTCACTGAAAATCGGTTGGTGGGATGTCCTGCTTATCAATGACTGATGGTCCAACACACCTTACCTCACCTCCCAATGTACTATGGGACAGAAGTAGGGCCCAAATAGTTGAGAAAAACTCTAAAGTTTAAAAGAAAATCCTCAGTAATTTGGTGAAGTGTTCATTTATTTAATTTGTTTTCTGCAAAATGGCCTGCTTTCTGTAAGTTCACAAAAAGATCATAGGCAGTGGCTTGGAAAAAGGGAAAAGGGTGCAGGAAGCCGTTCTTTATAGTCTGTTTTGATTGAGTATGGTTGCTCTAAGCGCTCGCTAAATCATCAGGCAGTATCTATCTCAGTCTCTCCTGGCAGAAGAAAAGCTGGCCGGTATTTGCAAATAACTGAATTCCCAGAGATAATTTCTTCTTTTATATCGCCCAGATTTAGGACGTTTTTAATCCTCACCTGAGGATATGTTTATTGATGAGAGAGAAGGAGAGAGACAGAAGTGAGAGAGAAACACCAATCAGTTGCCTCCCACTCTCAATCTGACCAGGAATCAAACCTGCAACCTATTGGTGTACGGGACGGTGCCCCACCCAGCTAGGGCCCAGATTTAGGATTTTGAAGTTTTAAGAATTAGCAGCCTTGCCTGGCCAGCATGGTTCAGCGGTTGAGCATTGACCTAGGATCCGGGAGATCGAAGTTTGATTCCTGGTCAGGGCACATGCCCTAGTTTCGGGCTCCATCCCCAGTAGGGGGCGTGCAGGAGGCAGCCAATCAATGACTCATCATTGATGTTTCTATCTCTCTCCCTCTCCTTTCCTCTCTCAGAAATCAATAAAGACATATTAAAAAAAAATTAGCAGTCTTATTTACAGGAACCCCTGCCCCCCTTTTCAGCAATGAATGAAGTGGTTAGCAGCTTTTATCCAGGCACCAACATGCATGGAGTTGCAGAAGGAAGGCTAATTTTTGGTATCTACAAGGGGCATCTGGGGGCAGACTGCACAGGATTTTTGAGGATCAGAAGGGTTATCCTCTGACTTCCTCTATGGAGAGCCTTCCCTTTTCCCCAGAGGCACTATGCAAAATGTCACCAGCACGTCCAGGGGTTCCCTACCTCCTCTGCTATCTTTTTAGAGCTGCTGATATCTTGTGCCGGGGGTGCCAAAGCTGCTGGGAAACAGGATTACTCTGCTCAATTTCACCCCCTCCTGGAGACCCCATTATGAATCTATTGTTTCTCAGGACAGAACAGGCCACACTGCCAATTTTCTGGTGATTACTTTTGTATCTCACCTGGCTGCTGGTTGAAAGATTCCACAAGCATATCCTGGGTGACTGCCAGGGAGCCGTTGTGGGGTTCAGGAGTAACCCCCAGGAGCTTACACATCAGTGGGTAGATATGGATGCTGTCAAAAGGCTCAGCCAGGTAATTCTTCTTGAAATTTGGCCCGAAAGCTCTGAATATGGTCTTCATGTCCATGAGAGCATTATCAAAGCCATGATCTCCTTTGTTGAAATATATTATAAGTTGCTGAGAAAGAATAACAAAAAGCCATTTTAGATTCCAGGTCACTGAAAGAAAACTGCCCCTTAGTTAATATCATGCTTGTTGGACCCATGAATTCTGAAAATTTAAATGACGAGGGTATGCTTTCCGCAGTGGCAGAGAGAAGAGCAAGGAATGAAAGATCTTTAGGAGAGAACAAAGAAAGCATACTCGTTAGAAACAGCAAGAAGACAACGATAACAATACTGACCATAATGACAGGCTCAGGCGTAGAGCGCTCACTGTGTACCGTGAATTGTTCGGAGGGCTTTATAAATACATGTTAACTCTTTTCACCCTCACAGTGGCCCAGCAAGGGCACTGTTATTATCATCCCTGTTTTAAAGATATGAAAACTGAGGAGCCTGCCCTGAGATAACGTAGTAGCAAGGTTCAGAACAGGTATCTGAACCCAGACTGTCTGGTTCTAGAGCCAAGTATGTTTTTTATGGCCTAAAAGTGTGTATATATTTTTTGGGAGAGAGAGAGGAGAGGTTTGGAGGGAGGAAATAAAGACTGTAGGCAATTGTGTAATGAATGCCAGATAGGTTTTTGTTTGTACCCTTTTTCAGGTGACTAACATCAGTCACCACACTGTTTATATTTTATTAGGACCAACAGATATTCCACCATGTAAGAAATGTAATGCTCTGTACTTTGGAAAGCCGGTCTTGTATTTGGCCTGGTGAATACAGAAATCTCCTGTCACCCAGCTCAGGCTCCCTCACCCTCGCTAAAGTAACCAGTCCAATGACCTTTGAGGCCACAGGGAAGTCCATCAAAAGCCCAAGTGACGGCCTCATGTGGTTTGCAAGCTCCTTAGTCCCTGAAGAGAAAAGAGTAGTATCCACTCTACTTCGCACCTGAAGGCAGGCAGGTGGATGGGTATCTGAGAAATGTGCTCAGTGAGGTGAACTGAGATCAAAAGATTTTCTGTCAAATGTCAGTTTGCCAGAAGATTAAATAGCATCCTATTTTCTCAAAGTATCTGGTTGGTCATGTTGGGAATGTGGCCGTTCCATTAAATGACTTCACAATACTTGCAACCTGTTACATCATGAACCAGGTTTATAAAGAGGCCACTGACTCTGGAATCTCCCATTGGAGAGGCCTTAGCTTTGGGCACACATCCTCAGTGTTTTAGGCCACTTGAGGGGTTGTAAAATACCAATAAATTGTTGCATTTTAGTGTGAATATTTCCACCACCATTAGATAACATCCCAATGAGTTTTCCTATACCTGTTACACTCAGGACTTGTAGCAAGCCCAGAGTATACAGATTGCAAACATAATTGTAATGTTTGGCTCCTGTCCACAGCCTTAGACAGGGGTTCTTCAAGCTATACCTGAGATGATCGTCTGTTATGTGATGTTTAAACATCATCTCAACTTTGTTCTGTTATGAATTATTGGTTGGTAGTTAACAAAAACCACGCCATTTCACTTATGTCTCATAATTTGTATTGATTTTGGTATTTTCTTCTTTGGGCTTTCTTCTTCTTCTTATTTTTAATCCTCACTTGAGGATAGTTTTTCCATTGCTTTTCAGAGAGAGTGGAAGAGAAATATTGATGTGAGAAAGACACATCAATTTGTTGCACCCTGCATGCACCCTAACTGGGGCTGGGGATTGAGCCTGCAACCGAGGTACATCCCCTTGGCCGGAATCCAACCGGGGACCCTTCAGTCCACAGGCCGATGCTCTAACCACTGAGCAAAACTGGCCAGGGCACTTGCTTATTTTTTTTTTATAACAGCTTTGTTGAGATATAGTTTACATACCATACAATTTACCCATTTAAAGTTTACAGTTCAGTGATTTTTAGTGTATTCAACAGAGCTGTGCAACTATTATCACAATCAAGTTTGAAGATGTCCATCACTCCAAAAGGAAACTCTGTGGCCTTCCATAGTCAACTCTCATTTGTTCCCAAGTCCTCCCCACCCCTGGCCCTAGACAACCACAAATCTATGTTCTGTCTCTCTAGATTTGCCTGTTCTGGACATTTATTTATTAATTTAATTCAATTTAATTTTTTAATCCTCACTCAAAGATATTTTTTTCCATTGCTTTCCAGAGAGAGTGAAAGAGAGAGAGAGAGACAGAGAGAAAGAGAGAGAGAGAAACATCGATGCGAGAGAGACACATCGATTGGCTGCCTCCCACATGTGTCCTGACCAACTTTGGGGATTGAGCCCCCAACTGAGGCACATGCCCTTGGCCGGAATTGAACCTGGGACCCTTCAATCTGAGGACTGATGCTCTAACCACTGAGCAAAACTGGCCAGGGCTGGACATTTCATTTAAATGGAATCATAATATGTGAGCCTATGTATCTAACTTCTTCCACTGGGCATAATGTTTTCAAGGTTCGTTCAAGATGTAGCATGTATCAGTTCTTTGTTCCTTTTAATGGCTACATAATATTCCACTGTGTGGATATACCATATTTTGTTTATCCATTCATAAGTTGATAGGCATTTGGGTTGTTTTCACTTTTTGGTTAATGTGAATAATGCTGCTGTGAGCATTAGTGTATATATTTTGTGTGTACAGGGTTGCTTTTTTGTGTGTGTGTGTGACTCTCCTGGTGATCTGTGCATACTAATCAAGCATACAGGCATGGGTTCAGACTTCAGCCTTACACTTCTAATCACTCCTCTCTAGCTCTGGTTTCTTCCTCATTAAAATGAGGGAGATAAGAGCATCTATCTTTGGACAAAAATGAAATAACTCATGTTTTTAGCATAGTCCTGGACACTTAGCCTTGGTCAGGGGTGTTTGTCACTATTATTTTGTAATGGTAACATGGGGCAGGGGTGGTTGGGTGGTGTGTAGGGTGAGAGGGTGGGGAACACGTAGAAAACAGTGGGTTACGACTCATTGTGCATGCACTTATGTTTTCCAGAACTGTTCCTCCCTGGTGGCTGTCTCCCAGATCCAAAGTGACTTTACTCAATTTAAAATCAACTCACCCCATTGATGTTATAACCAGAGTCGGCATACAGTAGGATTGGCAGGACTCGTTCGTGCTTAGCAAAATGGAAGTGTTCTGGAAATTCCTCCTTCTTAAAGACTTTGAGGTTTGGGTGTGCGTTCTTCAGTGCTTGGTAAAGGGCTTCCTCTTTCCCTGGTTTGGGCAGGATCATCCCAAAGCCTCCATAGTCTACGATATCAAACTTGACCAAGTCCCTGAACTTGATGTATTTGGTTAAGAGGATCTCGGTGACCTCTGGCTTCTTTTTTACTGTGGTCATGCCATGGTCTGATGTGATGATGACATTGAGGTGCTCAGCCAAGTTGTGCCTCTCAATGGCTTCCACTAGGTACCCGATGGTTCTGTCGATTTGCTTAATGATCACCTTTCTGTTTTCTGTCTCTGGCCCGAATCGGTGTCCCACGTTATCTGGCTCTCCATAGTACAGAGTCACAAAGTCAAAGTCTTCCTTAGTGAACCAGTTCATGACGATATCAATGTTCTCCCTCCACTCTGTCTCGTTGCTGTCCGGGTGAGTGTAAGACTCCACCAGGGACCTCTGGACGGCCTCACCTTTGTACTTAGCACCTCCTCCAGGATAGTGGAATGACGCTGTCTTCCTCCCCTGCAAGCACAAGAAGAAAATTCCATCAGGGCCATTTCTCAATCTCTCTCATAATAAGCAAAGCCCAACTTGTCGACATCCTTGCCCTCATCCAGAGGTTTAGGAAACACATGGGCTTTGGAGTCAGACTCGGGGCTGGATTTCATTCTTGGCTTCACCAGGATTTCATTGAATCTAAAACTCCTTTAGTTGAAAGGCATGCCCTTATTTTATGAACTATTAGTAAAAAGAATGCTACCAATTAAAACGGGACACTCCAATGATTGGAAGATGCATTCTAACGTCGGAGATGGCAAAATGAAAAAAAAAATTCTTTAGGATGGAGGAAAAATGGCTTTCTAAGTTGGTGATAGTGAGTTCTTTAATCTCTTATGCTTCGGTGTTTCTACATGTAAAATGCTAAAAAGTTGATGGAATTTTTGTGAGGTTTGGGCCAATTAACTTCAAGATAAAGTGTTGGGCATCATGTTTTGGCACATAGTAGGGACTCTTTGCCTCCAGATATAACAAGCCACCCCAAGTCTTTCCTAGTGTGCGTAGTGGACAGTTAATATGTTTGTTTGCCCAGCACCCACTCCCCTGTCTGCTGGTTCAGAGTCCCGTGAATTTCCCTGGAGGCTCCCCTCTCTGCACTTGCTCCATGCCAGGTTTGGGATGTGTTGGCTCCACATCTGGCTCCAGATGTGGTATGTGGCTGTAGGGTGGCAAGAGGACACTGCATCCTCTCGCACTGTAGTTAGTTCAGCCTTGGGCCTATGTCCCAGTCAAAGCTAATGAGACTTCCCCTGGGGCTGTTGGAGAGGGGAGAAGCTGCCCTACTGGTTCTTATATCTAATGCTTATAAAATTTGGGGGCTTTTGGAAGAAGGGGAGACTCTCTTGTTCTCTGTGCAGATGTTTGCTTGACCACTGGGCCTGACGACCTGCCCAGAGGCAGAACAGGATGCCAGTTAAAAGTGTGCTCTGATGCTGGATTGCCTGGTTATACCCTTTCCCACCACTTGGATGCATGTTACTCATGCTCTGCACCTCGTTTCCACACCTATAAAATGGAGATGACTCTGCTACTTCACGGGGTGTTTGTGAGGACTATATGCATGTAGAGCACGTTAGTAAGTGTTACATGAGCTTAGCTTTTCTTTTTCCTGAAGAGGGACGAAGAGCACTGGGCAAACGGTATGGTCAGGTGAAGAGGGGCCAATGATCATTTCCTCTAGTTTCTGTCTCCTGCGGGTACTGAAGGTGAATCTGGAATGTGCCCGTACACCCCAGGGTTGGGGATGCAGAGGGAAGATGAGATTGAGGGCTTCAGCAATGGCAGAAATGGCTGTAGGATGGCGCATCGAGTTCCTTACAACGGAGGAATGAGCTGGGTCAGCTATGAAATGTGGCCCTGAGTCTTGCAAAGCCCCAGAGAGGCCTAGGATTGCTGCTTGACACTGAGACCCTTGTCAGTGGGGCTGGGCAACCTTCACCCCTCTATGTCAGGCCACGGGCAACTAAGCAGGGCAGCAAATGACAGCCAACAAGGAAAGAGTCATGACCTCCCTACACTCTGTCAGGGGAGGAGCTTATGTCTCTTTCCTCTCCTTGTCTTCGGAGAGTAAACCAGGGAAGGGTGTGTGTGTGTCTGAAAGAGTAGAGCACAGGCCATTCTCCTTCTACTCCAGGCTGCTGGGGCCACCAGGGGGTCTGTGGAGATGGAAGGGGACATCTGGGGAGGAGAGCTGTGACTTGAATTTGAGAAAAAGTTTCTACTGTGAGCAGAACTAAGTTTTCAGAAATGGGGCTGTTTTAACAACACAAGTGACTACAAATTCATGACAATATTCTTAAGTGATCTCCTCCCCAGCAGAAAGGTGGTTTTGGACAAAGCTTGGTAAAATAGTTAGGAAAAGAAAGTAATTTTCTGTATGCTCACCAATGTGTTAACAATGGGATGGACACATCTCACTCAGTAGGTTCTGTTTTTGCAAAGCAGCTTCTCAACCAGGAATGGGAACATAGTAGGTACTCAATAGATTTTTGGTTCAGTGAATGAATGGCCTGCTTATTTGGGGAGCAAGTAAGCTCCCCAAATTTCCTTCATCTCATCTAAACTATTACCTCGAGGGCTGTCCTCTGACACTCTGTGTATCGCCCAAGATTTGGATGTTCTGAAAATCACTCTCAAATTCATTCCCTTCAATAGAAACAAGGGATGGCTGTGGTGTGACTCTGTTTAATGGCCCCTGGGTTGTGACTATTTTGTCAACAAATGAGCAGAAAAGTACAACCAAGAGTAATGCCCAAACTTCCCAAGTACGTTTGGGAAGTAGGAAATCAATTTGGAAGTTGTAGGGGATGTTATTGGTGCCCCACCCAGATCCCCTTACTGGGCCAATGCACCCACACCCACTTCTGTGAGGGTAGCTGCTAATGACTCTCAGCTGCATCACTACCTGGAAAATTACCCTTATCCAAGTAGGCAAGTCCTGTCTCACTTGGGAAGGTGTCTCACACTGCTCCCCCGCCCCCAGCTGCCTGTGGCCATTGATTGACAGGACAAAAGACCAGCTCCCTGGACTCAGGATGGGATAACATTGGGGTTCAATTCATGCTCCAGAGCTCCCCATGGGGTCAGGATGAAGCTGGTGTCCAGCTGGGACCACCTCTCACTTAGCTCTTTCCCCTGCCCTGTCAGTTTCCTTACTCCCATCTCCTGACACCTCTCCCTCAGTGCGTTACATGCACTGAATCCCTGCCTCAGGCTCTGCTTTGGGGAAACTTGACCTCTTTTTGTTTTTTAAAATATGTTTTTATTGATTTCAGAGAGAAGAAGGGAGAGGGAGAGAGAAATAGAAACATCAGTGATGAGAGAGAGTCACTGATCGGCTGCCTCCTGCACGCCCCCTATTGGGGATAGAGCCCCCAACCCAGGCATGTGCCCTGACCGGGAATCAAACCATGACCTGGTTTGTAGGTTGACGCTCAACCACTGAGCCAGGGCAGCTGGGCATAAGATAGAGTCTTTTTAGAAAATGTTTAATTGGATTTATTGGGGTGACATCGGTTCATAAAACCCTACAGGTTTCTAGCATACAACTCAACAAAACATCATCTGCACACTACATCATGTGCCCATTGCCCAAAGCAAAGTCTCCTTCTGTCTTCATTTATCCCCTCTTTTCCCACCTCCACCCACCCCATCCCCCTTTCCCTCTGGCCATCGCCACACTGTTGTGTGTCTATGGGTTATGCATATATGTTTTTTTGCCGAATCCCTTCACCTTCTTTCATCCAGCTCCCCAGCCCCCCTCTCCTCTGACTGCTGTCCGTCTGTTCGGGGCAACCACACCCCTGCTCCTAAACATGTAAGGCTATAAATTTCCCTATAAATTCTTTAGCAGCCTCCCCAAAGTTCTTGGTGTATTTGAATTATCATTTTGTTTGAAGTATTTTCTAAATTTCTTTTAAAGTTGGAGATAAATGGTGATTAGCATTAGAGACGGTGAGGGAGGATCTCATACATTTGAAGGACTATCATAGCTGTTGCTTACGCTTCTCTCCTGCCAAGGAAGCAAACTACTTTTCTCCAAGCATGACTATAGGTAAAATATTCCCTGGAAATTGTTTCTCCGACCCATGTGTGAGCTCAAATTATGAGGCATAATTTCCGAATATTTGAAATTTTACTGGATTTCTGATTCTGATTGATTTACTACTTACTTGTGTATAATATAAAACATTGTATACTTTTGAACTCTTTTTTTAATGGTCTAGCATGTTGGTTATCTTGGTGAGTGTACCATAAGCACCTGATAAAATATACTGACTTTGTTGTTTATAGTGTCCTATCTGTATCAATTAGGCCAAGGCAGTTGAGAGTGATGCTCAACTCCTCTATGTTTTCTTAATTCTTTGATTAGTTGTGCTTTTTTTTTAAAAAAAATTATCTTTATTGTTGAAAGAATTACAGATGTCCCCTTTTTCCCCCCATTGATCCCTTTTACCTCAACCCCACCCCCTGTCCCAGGCCTTCACCACACTACTGTCTGTGTCCATGGGTTATACATTTATGCATATAAATTCTTTGGTTAATCCACCCCCCACCCCACCCCCCCTGCTTTTCCTCTGAGATTTGTTAGTCTGTTCCATGCTTCTTTGTCTCTGGATCTATTTTGTCCATCAGAAGATAGAGTCTTTTTTTTTTTTTAAGTACGGAAAGCTTCACGAATTTGCGTGACACCCTTGTGCAGGGGCCATGCTAATCTTCTCTGTATCATTCCAATTTTAGTACATGTGCTGCCGAAGTGAGCACAGAAGATAGAGTCCTAATACTAAATACTTTTCAGGCTCCAGGAGCTCTGCTGTCCATAGCTATAGGCAAAATATTACCCCTTCTGCCCTCCAGCATTCGCTTTCTAGTAGGTGATCCAGTTTTATTTTTTCTCAAGTGCTTCCCCCAACCTGAAATTATCTTGATTTGTTTACTTATTTGCTGTCATTTCTCTCCTCTAGAATGTGAGCTCAAGGAGATCAGGGACCATGTCTATCTTGTTGACCACACTTTTCCTGGGACCTAGAACAGGCCTGGCTCAGAGTAAGTGCTAACTTTTGATTAAATGCATGTTGAATGAATGCATGAATCATATCTTCTGATTAACTTATGGAAATAGTTACAGCATCTTATTTTGGGTTCTAGCATCTTATTTGTAACCTCCACAGGTAACACATTTCCTTTCTGATAATGGAAATTCTATGGTTGCTTTAACTTGCAAATCCTCTAATATTTATTTATTGCATTTCTGATTGGCAATCGACATAATTCTCAGTTTTTAGCGACGGTGCTTTGTTTAACTTACATGTTAATTGACTTTGCTCTGAAGTATGGCATTAACTGGAAGGATGACACTTCTAACATTTTGTAGAATGTCACCTGGCTGGCTGTTTTATTATTTAGAATAACTGACATTGATATTCCGAAGGACTTAGGCAGCTCTGCATATCCAGTTGAATTCCTGATGTTTGCATGTTAAATCTCAGATGTCCCCCACTTGAAATTGAATTGTTTTCCTGTGCTGCATTTTCAACACACACCTTCTTTAAAGATATTCCAAACTGTAGTCTTAGGAAACTGTGGTTTTTCTCATTTGGTCCCATACACGCACGCACACACTTGACTCTGTTTATTTGGGACCCATGATAATAAAAAGTGCTATTTTCAACAAATACTTCCGAGACATAATCTGAGCACTTAATTGGATGCAAAGGACTTGGTATTTACTATTCTACCCTTTAATTAGCATAATCAGTGTTTCCAGTAGCAATAGCAATTGGAAAATCGCTATTTTTATTAGCTTCATCATTTTCCCTTAGTGTAGTGTTGCATCAATGTGGCTATTACTTTTAGGTTGCTTTCTAAAAACAAGAGTTGGCACTTCTTACGGGGAAATCCTGACCATTGGGTTTTGTACAGACTCACCAAACTCTTTAGAACCAATAATTAGAGGAAAAGTTTCAGTACTGTTTTGCATTTTGTCTTGTCTCTTCCTTTCGGTGACAGAATTAATGTCACAAGGCACACCTTTTACGAAGGTCCTTGTGTTTTGTTGGGGACTATGTGTGGCTTAGGAAAAGGAGTTCGTTACTCGTCCCAGGGAATGATTGAGTGGAAAGAGGGACTCCATGTATTTGAAATTCACAAGTCGAAATTGGCTCTGGGTATTTTCATTGCCTTTCTGTGCTTAGGAGGAGTCACTGAGCAGAAAGCAGCTAGATGTTTAAGATTCTGTTTTCTCCCCTCCCACACCATTTGGAGGAGAGACTGTTATTCTTAGAGCCTTTATGATGCATAATAAAGACACAGTTGGGTCAATATTGGGATGCATTACCTTGCTATTCTAGGCAGATCCTGCTCACAGCTCTTCTAAGTTTGGACGCTATTGTCTAGGAGACCTGGCTTACACTGAGAACTGGAAAGCTGTAGCTGCCCTCCCCACCCTCTCCCCAGAGCCCCTCCTGGTAGTCACCTCCTGTGGTCCCGTTGCAGACTTTTGGCACCCATGAAGGTGTCACTCAGATCATCTTCTGCCGTCTCACTGCTTAGTATGCTCTACAGCCTCTCTGGAGAGAGGCGAGCGTGCCCCTAGGTTTTCACGGTATTCCTAAGTCTTGCAGCCATGGCTGCCTGCCTTTCTCTGAGAATGAGGACTGGGGAACCTGGTGAAATACCTCGGCCATTGATCATGCCCAGTTATTGGGGGCGCTCATCGAAAATCCGAGCCTGCTCCACACGGAGACTCTCGGTCTACACCCTGACGCTTAGCGAAGTCCTGCTGGAATGTGGGGGGCTTGTGGGCCGAGAGCAATGGACACAAAAGTGGTCAGGAATCCCGTCTTTTGCCCTCATCCGCCAGGGCATGTCCGTTCTCCTTTATCTCAAGGGACTCCGGGGGCGTTAGTGTCATCGAAGGAGGGACGTTTTAGTCGCATTAAAGGTTCATGTGTCAGCCCCCACAAAGCTCACTGGGAAGAGAAGAATGGATTTCCCAGTGATGGGTAAGGGGCAGGCCCCCTCCTCCAGCAGGAGTGCTGCTCCTGGGGCACCGGCCTGGGGCCGCAGGCTTGATCTGATTGCAGCGCTTTTCTGCCAGCTCCTCAGGGAGCTGGCGGAGGGCCTGTCCCATGGCAGGAGCTGCCAGTGGCAGAACTGAGATATACCAATTTGACATTCACTTGCTGAACAAGTGGGCATGTTGTCAGTTGCCTGGCCCTGCACCAGACCCTCTTTTTGCACAACCACTTATGAATTAAGCAAAGAGGAAAAAACACTCTGATGATGAATTGGACACAGGGAAACAAAGTCCTGCAAATAAATGGCAATGAGACAAGATCTGTGAATAAGAAAAATGACAGGAAAGGAGATGCTACCAGAGGCTCTGTGCCAGTGAATAAATACCATTCACTATTCAAAGGCCTTGGGCTTTGAATAGTGAATTAAAGAAGACTGGCCAGACCTTTCTAGCAGCTAGGCAAATAGAAGATTTACTATGAAATCGACGGCTAAATGTTTTGGCCCAGAAGTATGTCATGGTTAAGTGTTAAGAGTTGCTTAACCCAGGGTGAGTTTAAATTTCAGCCCTGCCTCTCACTGGTTTTGTGACTTTGAGAAGTTATGGCACTGCTCTGTGCCTCAATTTGCTCATCTGTTAAATGGGTATAACCACAGCACCCTCCTCAGGGTTGTTATACATTAATATATGTAAAGCACTTAAATCAGTGCCTGGCTCTTAGTGTTATGAGGATGATTTTCTTGTGAGGACAGAATTTATTTGCGTGGTCTATGCCTCAAAGTTGAAAAACCTGACAGAAGAGGAAAGAATTAAGGCCCAACATCTAGGGAAAAAAAATGAACCTGAGGCAGGATAGGATCACTGACCACCTACTGTGATTCTTCGAGAGAGAATTGTCCAATATGGTAGCCCCTAGCTACACATGGTATTTAGATTTAAATGGAAGTTAATGAAAGTTAAATACAATTAAAATTCAGTTCCTCAGGCTCACCAGCCATATTTCAAGGGCTCAGTAACCTACATGTGGCTAGTGGCTTCCATATAGGACAGTGTGCAATAGAACATGTCCATCATCGCTGAACGTTCCGCTGGATAGTTCTGGCCTAGAGCTATAGTGACCAGCTGAAGAAGTGCTAAAATAATTTGCCTCCATTCATTAGCATGACTGAAAGTTATTGAGCATTTAGATCTAAGCACCTTACAGGTATCATCTCAGTTAACCACCCCCATGCCCTATGAAGCCGGGGTTCTGCTACAGGAGTCTGAGTCCACGCACTGCATTCCGAGCTGTTGCATTGCTCCACCTTGCGATGTGACATGCTTAGTGTGGGCTTGGAGCACAGAGGCGAAGCCCAGGATAGCTTTGGAGCAAAGGCTGGTGTCTTGGGGAGGAAGAAAGAGGTCTTATTCTGAAGTGATGACTGGAAGCTCATTGACAAAATGCAAAGCTGGCAACAGGTTTTGGGGCTGGGAGTTGAACACACAGCTCTGATTTCTGCCTTTTCAAAGCAATAACGAATGGCCATTGGAATCCTTTCAAGTGAATGTTCTCATCAGAGCTTTTCATGGTCTGAATATGCATTAAATGGTCAACTTCATTCCTAAGGGCTTTCATGCCTAAGTCTGAGGAAAATGTATAAACAGATATTTATTAAAGAGCTGCTGGGTCCAGACTCTATGGTGAGCCCTGGAGGTACAATCATGATTAAGCCATTCCCTGCCCTGACTTGTCCATCCATAACAACTAAAACCTACTGAGCATTTCCTCTGTGCCCACTCCTTTTCACACATATCTCATTTAAACCTTACATAAAATCTATTAAATAAACACATCATCATGATCCCTGTTACACATTTAGGGAAACAGATGCTTAGAGAGGTTGAGTCACTTGCCCAACGTCACACAGCTTCTAGTCTCCACCCCACATGCCTTAGAATGAGAGGCAGCATCCCTGGAAGCCAGCCCAGGGTTTCTGACTGTACCTGTCTCTGGGCTGTGATCCAGAGGGGGAGAACACCATTGTCCCACCACTCAGTCTTGTTCTGTGTGGTCTTGAAGGAGTACTTCCAGCCTGTCTCAGTGTTAAACATCATGTTGTGAATGACTCCGTGATCTTCAATCCAACGACCTTAGGGATAAAGGAAGGAAGGTATGAGTTCTATGAACGGACGCTGCCAGGGGTATTAATGCAATCTTAAGACCACTTCCCCCAACGTCCTTCTGGTTGGCTTACGTCTTCTGATGGACTATGGCTCCAAGTGACCACTTCAGACTTGTTTTTTCTGGAGGGGCAAGCATTGGTAGCCACAAAGGAAGGGACAGTCACATCTCACACATGCCAGATTGGATCTGCTCCCTGGAACAGACCTCCCAGCCCAGGGGGAAACTGGTATTGGCTGTGGAAGTAATGAAGGAGGAAGGAAGGCAGGGCATAGGGAGGCCAGGTTCCTTGGGCGATGCTGCGTCCGAAAGCTAAGAGCCTGGGATTTCGACACTTCCTGTGGGACTCTTTTTCTTGTCTTCTGCTTGTGATGACCTGATTCAATATTGAACATCCAGTCGGACTGATTCTCAGAAAACCTCCCAGGGTTTCTCCTAGGACTCCCATGGTTATGCTGTTCAAGGGAACCAGAAGAATCAGGAAGGATTTCTAGACATAGGTGGGTGTAGACTTATTTCTTTCTACTTGAGGGAGGAAGGTGGATGTTGGGGAATGTGAGTAAGCTAGAGTGTTCCTGAAGACACAGGAATTGAACCGAGTATGCAAAGTCCCTGTGATCTGACATTGAACCAGGGAAAAGGGTTGTGTACATCAGGGGCAGACTGAGGGGAGAACTGAGCTCCTACTCCCCCTGCCTCCTGGAAGAGAAAGGCTCTGGATGATCCTACTGACTGTAATAAGATAGTGACAATTTCTTTATATCCAAGGTAAACCAAGGTAGGATATTCATGGTCATGGGAACAGGGAAGGGAAAAGCTCTCCACTGGGTCAGAGTCACCGCCAGGCTGATGGTGGGTAAAAAGGACCCTTCGGGTGGCCAAAGCTTTCAACTGGGAAGATGCAAAAAGAGTTGTTGCTGTAAAGCTTTAAACGGTTGTTTCCACCTCGTAGGTAGGCCAGCCAGCCAGCCAGCCAGCCACACGTGGGGTTCCTGGAAAGAATGTGTGCTGCTGCCAGGGGTTGGGACCTTGGAGTGTCAAGATTCTTGGTCAGGGCTCAAATCAGACTGTCGTTAGAGGAAGAGCTGTGACCTAGAGTCCACGAGAGTGGGCGCCAACCCCGACATGGCCTTTGAACTTGCTGTGTGAACTTGAACAAGCCCCTAACCCTCCTGGCCTTGCTGTGCCTGTGTAATAAGGTAGGTTCGTGTAATGAAATCATGGCACACATTTACCATGCCATGCGCCAACACCTCTCCCCAGTCGTTTAGAGACATTAATTCATGTAATTCTCCTAATAACCCTGCAAGTGCGTATTACTATAGTCCCCTTTACAGGAAACTGAGGCAACAGAGTTTGCTTAAGGTCATGCGGCAGAGCCAGGCTTTGAGCCTGGGAGGTTTGGTTATAACCCATGCGTTCTTGTTATTTTAATCAGGTAAAACTTACATAATTTAAAACTAACCGTTGACATTTTAAAGTGTACAATTCAGTGGCATTTTGGGCAGTTACAGTGTTGTGAAATAACCACCTCTCTCTAGTTCCGAAATATTGTCATCACCCCAAAAGGAGGCCCTGTATTTGTTAGTAATTATCCTCCCTCCCTTCCCCCTTCTCCTTTCCCCCTGTTGGCCGCTAATCTTTCTGTCTCTGTGGGTTTGTCTCTTCTGGACATTTCATAGACATGAAGTCATACACTGTGGACTTTTTGTGTCTGGTTTCTTTTACTGAACACAATGTTTCATCCGCTCCATAGTGTGTGGCTGTACTTTATCCCGTTTTATTGCTGAATGATATTCTGTGCCTGGATAGACCAGAATTTGTTTGTCCATTCATCAATTGATGGACATTTGGGTTATATCCATTTTTATTTATTTTTTGTCTACTGTGAATAATGCTGCTATGGACATTCATGCACAGGTATCTCTGCGAGTCCCTGCTTTTAGTTCTTTTGAGACTAGAATTGCTGGGTCATATGGTAACTCTCCGTTTAAGTTTTTGAGGAACTGCCAAACTGTTTCCACAGTGGCTGCACCATTTTACATTACCCACCAGCAATGTACAAGCGTTCCAGTTTCTCCACATCCTCGCCAACACTTGCTTATTTTTTTTTTTAAATGCCAACCTAGTGGGTGTGAAGTGGTGTCTCATTGTGCTTTTGACTTGCATTCCTCAATGCCTGATGCTGTTGGACATCTATAGCCAGTGCTTTTGACCTCTCTGCTGTATTGTCTCTCAGGAGTGGGGGTTGAAAACCTCGAGTGGGAGCGCTTTGTTACTGGGAGGTAGAGGTCATAATGGGCAAGTACCTTTCGGCGTCATAAGTGAATTATGGAAGGCTTCTGAAATCTACAGTGAGCCGTCTTCTTGTTACAGCGCCTGAGCTTTCTCTTGGCTGAGCCACACCTCACTCCAGCAGATGAAATGGAAGCACAGAGATAATTCACCCAGGGAGCGACTCTACTGTGCCTTTTTTTTTTTTAACCTGCATTGTCTTGGATTCTGTTCTATCTTCCTGTCCAGTACAAAACAAATGACCCTGGGCTTACAAACACCTGCTGTTTCACCTATTGTAGCGTTTCTCTATGGCATTTTCTACCACCAGCATTAGACTCAATCGAGTTGCTTGTTTAAACACAGATTCCCTGGTCCCCATTCTAGCCCTTGCTGAATGCTCACCTCTGGTGTGGGGTCTGGGAGCCTGCATTTTAACAAGCTCTCCAGGTGGTTTTAGTGCCCACTGACTCGTCGGAACTACTAGTTCAGGGCCTGTTAGTCATTCACACAAACATGTTAGTCATTGATGTACATGCATTAATTCTATCATATGTCCCATTACTGAGGAAGCAGGGAGGGCAGGTAAGCCATCAAAACCTGGCTCACTCCTGTATCTGGAAAACTTGGGGGTCCAGAGCCACTGGGAGGACTTAGGAGAAGCGATGGGAGAAAGCAAAAGATGCCATGGACAGAAAAACCTCCCCCTTCTGTACCTTAAGGATGCTGCTTGCATGCCCTGAGACCCAGAGGTCAATTATAATTTCAGTTAAGTAGACTAGCCTGAGAACCAATCATAGAATCCATTTTCCCCTCAAAGCGATGTTACTCAAGTTTCAAACAACCAAGCTAAAATGAGCTCAGGGAGCATGACCCTTCCATTCTGCAGCATGGCTAGTCTCAGTAATTGCACAAAGAGAACCATCTCTGTGGTATTTGGGCTATTTCCACCCTGACACTTAAAGGCATGTTCTAAATCCAGCCAGCGGCTGGGGACCACTAATGACCCAGCAGAGGTTTCCACTGCCCCGTTGATTCCTCCTTCCTGCTGCTCAGGCCTCTTTATCCCGGTCAAGGGCCAGTTCTGGAATGTGGGCGAAACATGACAGAGGAGAGGAAAGCTGAGAAACAAACAGCGGGAGGGAGCAGCCTTCACATTTTACTTAAACAGCATTTTCTACTCTGGAGACAACCAGGGACTCGGCTGGAAAAACTACGCGAAGGGTGCACTGTTGGTTGTGCCTGGAGTTCCCGAAGCTGCAAGGAGGGGGTTTCACTCGGGTCAGGAGACGCTTCCCTCCCTGCAGTACAATGCTGCACAGGGGGGCTGGACTGGAGAAGGTTCCTGTTGGCTCTTGTCAACCCTCACTCTCACTCTGGGCCTCAGTTTCCCTTTTTTTAAATTTATTTTTTATTTTTTTAAATATACCTTTATTGATTTCAGAGAGAGGAGGGGAGAGGGAGAGAGAGAGAGAAACACCAATGATGAGAGTCATTGATCAGCTGCCTCCTGCATGTGCCCTGACCGGGAATCGAACCGTGATCTCCTGGATCCTAGGTCGATGCTCAACCACTGAGCCACGCCCGGCCGGGCCCTCAGTTTCCCTTTTTGAAAAACAAGCCAGGTTAATGATTTTCCAGGGCCTTTCTGGCTCTGTCATACGGAGAGCCTGTCATTTGTGTCATTTCGATGTCTAGGGATGTGGGTAATTATGCAAGTTAAACAGGAAGGAGGATGAGCTCTCCCTGTGAGTGAGATTCCTGCTGCTTGCTAATTTTGCTTTAATCAGGGTACAGTGCAGACTCCCACACCGTATCAGTTATGCCAGAGTGTTGGTAAATTCACCCCGCTGAGCATTTCAGGTCTGGGAACAAACCCGGATAGATCCAACTCCTTTTTTTGGTTCTCAGGGACCCACATTTATTTCTCAAACTTGCAGAGTGAATTTAGGAAACCATGAAGTCCAGAGTTTGGTTCAACTTTTCCTTTCTCCTTCCCTTTCTCAAATATTTTGAGCCAAGTACTATCCTAGATTGTCTCATGGTATTTACAGCGAGGGGGCAGGGGAGAGAGTTAAAAACAGAAAAAGTATGTTCTGGAGTGCCTGCAGTGCTCACAGGTACTTTCTCTTACAATCCTCCTACTCATAAATCCTGCTGAAAGGCAGGTTTCTAGGCACTATATTTGTACCAAGTGACGTCTCCTTTCTATATTCAGTTGGTTGGTCTGAAACCCAATTCTCCCTCTCTCTCTCAAGACTTGAACCTAGAGACACAGTACCTCATGAGCTGGTGGTGGGCTCTGCTGTCTATCATGCTTGACCATGAGCAAAAAGAGAAAGAGGGTTGTGAGTGAGAGAAGCAGAGATAAGAAAATCCATGGGGCTGATAAAAAAGACCTCTAGGCTTCTGAGAGCCAGAAAGAGGAAGTTTCCATTCTCTGCCTCTAATTTGGTTCTTATATCGGTGAGTTTGCTCATTAGAGCCTTGCAGTGCAGCCCTTCCCCTTGAGCTAGCATGAAAGGATTTCTGTTTCTTATAACCATTTTTCTCCGACACGGCTGTGAATAGGGAGGTGCCTCATTTAATTTCGTATCTCCCTGGCACAAAGCATAGGGCTTTTTACCCTTAGTAGGCATTCAACGGATGTTTGTTAAATTTTAAAAAAATGTATGTTTTTATTGATTTGAGAGAGAGAGGAAGGAGGGGAGAGAGAAACATTGATTATTGGCTGCCTCCTGCACGCCCCCTACTGGGGATCGAGCCCGAAACCCAGGCATGTGCCCTGACAGGTAATTGAACCCATGACCTCTTGGTGTGCGGGACGGCGCTCAACCAGCCACAAGCCAGGGCCAGATGTTTATCGAATTGAATAAACTCCCTCCAACTCCCCTGCCCCATTTGTAGATGGCCAGGTACAATCTGAACAAATAGAAAGCAGAACTTTATTTAGTCCAAAGTCAATTTGGGAAAAAATACTTTACTGGGACTAAAATAAACCATACTATAATTTAATAATTATATAATTATTAAATTATTATAATTTAATAACTCAGTAAGAGCCACCCCACCCCCCAACATTTCCTCAGCTTCTACCTGTTTTCAGGTGAAACAGTATATATATTTGCAAATAGTCCATTTGGGCATCGACACACTTTCATGCATTTACTTACTTAACAAAAATTTGAGGACTTACTATGTGTCACTTACTAATTCCTTTGAATTAATCTACCATATAAGCTATAAACATATCTTCATTCTCCTTCTGATTTGTGAGGTCCAGTGCTTTATTAGTTCACATTCCCAAAACCAAAGAAGAAAACGTCTTATTTACCAGCTAGTAGGAAATCAGCGAGGAAGAACAGCTGCCAAATCAAGCCAACCAACCACCTTCAATCAACCCAGTGCTCCAATCTCGAGCAGACAAGCTCGTTCAGAACCACAGCTGAGACACTGATGGAAAAAGCTCACATTGGGGCTCAAAACCACATTCACCCCAAGTCTACAACCCTGGGTGCCACCCATTGATAACTAAAGTATTGAAATGAGAATAGGTGTCCCAGTGCACCCATCAAATTTAACACCTTATCAAGTCGTGCTATAGAAATGAGGCTTGATTCCGTAGCTAGCACCAGATGACGGCAGCCCCTTTCTAAATGGAGAAAATAAAACCCTAGTACACCCATTTTACTAAGCTGTGCTTGCTCATGTGTAGATGCAAATGAGAAATGCTGCTGCTGCTGCTTCTTTCTGACATTGCTTTTTAATTATGGCCATCAATAAATAGCTTTATCCTTGAACAAGACTTGAGCATGGCTCTAAGGCAGAGGCATGACTCCTTAGGAGCAAGGCCAGCAGAGGGGGATTTTTCTCACCCCTACCTTTTCTTCTGATCTGCTGTCAGAAACAGAAATGCTCTCCCTTCAAGGAGCTGGAAGCAGGTGCGCTGTCCTTGAGTTCTGTCTGGGAACCCTATTGGCACACAGTTCTACCTTTGGCCTGACTTACTGATCACTGTCACAGAGACAGAATCTGTCCTTGCTTCTGCATTTTCCCTCACTTCACTTTTTCCTTTCACCGTTGTAGTGGGCCCTTTCCCTCCAAAGATATGACCATACTCTTATCCCCAGAATCTGTGAATGTTACCTTATTTGGAAACAAGGACTTTGCAGAAGGAATTAAGTTAAGGATCTTGAGATGAGATCATCTTACATTGTCTGTATGGGCTCTAAATTTAAAGATAAGTTTCCTTATAAAAAGCAGAAGAGGAGAGGACACAGACAGGAAGAGGCAATGTGACCAGAAGGCAGAGCCTGGAGTGATGCTACCACAAGCCAAGGAATGCTGACAGCCACCAGAAGGGGCGAGGGAGGATTATCTCCTAGAACCTCTGGAGGGAGCACAGCCCTGCTGGCACTTTGATTTCTGGCCTTTAGACATTTGTTGCTTTAGGCCACTAGTTGACGGTATTTTGTTAAAGCAGCCACAGGAAACTAATACACTCGTGCTGTGAGTCTCAAGTGGTTCCAGCCCCTCCTCTCACTCAAGGCCTTGGAATCCAGAGCAGTCAAGACTTTCTGCTTGGTTGCCATGGTGTTTTGGACTGACCCTCTTGAATGATCCTTGGACCCTTAGTATCAGCATCACCTTGGAGCTTGGTAGAAATGCGGACTCTCAGGCCCCAACCCACACCCACTGAACCAGAATCTGCGTTGTAACCAGATCCTCAAAGGTTCATATACACGTTCAGATTAGGTAGCACTAGTAGGAAAGACTCTGAGGTGGTGATTAGATTTTGTCTCCGTTTGTAAGAATTCTAGTTTCTTCAAGTTAAGTCTGTTAGATACGGCGTGGAGGTTACGTAGAAACCAAACCAAACCAAACTCTGGTATTAGAAATGCATACTGATGTATTATGGATGCAATGACATGATGTCTGGCATTTGCTTTAAAATATTCCAGAAAGGAAGGGAAGAAGGAAGGAAGGAAGGAAGGAAGGAAGGAAGGAAGGAAGGAAGGAAGGAAGGAAGGAAGGAAGGAAGGAAGGGAGGAAGGAGCATTGGGTGGGGATAAAGGAAATGGAACTAGGTTGGCAAAATATGGACAAATTCTTGCAGCTTGGTGCTGGGTACATGGTGGTTCATTGTGCAATTTTCTCTGCTTTTTTCTGCAGAAATTTCCATACTGAAAAGTTAGGAGATACCCTGGCTTCCCAGTCTTCTTTATTTTCAATTTTTTTTTCATGATTCCATTTTTTTTCTCCCTTTGTGGGAATGCCTGTTGTTAGAGGGACATCTTTTGTCTCAATCTGTGGTTTCTTTCCTCTTTTTGCCTGTGTTTTGGGCTTTGTTGACTTCCAGGACTTTTTTAGCGAGGAGCTGTTGCTGGGGGAGCAGGATGGTTGGTGATTAAGGTTTACAGTATCTTCTAACTATGTTTCCAACAACATCTGCTGGGTTTGTATTGTTACTGGCAGCAGGAATTTAATTTCCTTTCTCTTTTCCTACCTTCCCTACCTCTTGCAGACTTTTTTCCCCTAGACTTTTTCCCGCTAGATTGTCATAGTGTGACCTTCGGCTCCCTGATTTACATGTGATTTGCATATTATACATCTAGTCCAGGAGTTCTCAGCTAGGTGCTGATCCCCCCTCCCCCCCACCAAGAAACATTTGACAATGTCTGGAGCCAGTTTTGGTTGTCACAATTGGGAGAAGGATGCTGCTGGCATCTAGTAGGTAGAGGCCAGGGATGCTGCTAAATACTCTATAATGCACAGGACAGCCCCACCAGGACAAAGGATGATCTGGCCCAAAATGTCAGTAGCGCCGAGGTTGATAAACTCTGATTTAGTCCTAAAGATCATGCAGGTACATTTGGCCCCATTCCCTTTGCTCCTGTCTCATGTAGGAGAGGTAGGCTCATGACTGATTATATCTGTGGGAAATTTTTACCTTCTATAGGTTGATTTTGGGATGGAATGTAAGTGACTGATCATTTGTGCAAGTTGTACCCTGCACACCTCCAGGGGGCACCACCCACATGTTATGCACGAAAGCAACCCCCCAGAATTGTGCTGTACACAATCTACATGGCTGTAAGTGCTGGCTCTGGTTTTGGGGTTGCCCTGGGGCTGGATTCAGAACTGGGAGAGACTTAATTTCTGGCCAGCAGGGGCCCTGAGGCTACCATCAAGTGTCCTTTCAAGGAAGGAGAAATGTTGAACAGAGAGGACCTTACTTTTATTATTCTTGACCATAGTCTAATTACGGGGCATCTCATTTTTACCCCAGGGCCATATCCATTTGACTAGATCTAAAATTGTCAAATTATGATATCATGGCTTATGCTTTTGATAGATTTTGTCTGAAACATAGTGGTGATAGCTTCTTAATTTCAGCCGGTTCCTTGGGGGAGAAAATATATTTACGGTGCTGCCATAAGACTTCCTATCCACCCACCACTTGCTTGGCAGGATTTCCTTAGTTTCAACAGCATAGCTTATCTTACTGGTCCTCAATCATTTTGCAATAAAAACTGAGATTGCAAAAATGTTCATTGTCATTACTAGTGATGGAGCAGTAAGTACAGGCTTCTCAAGAGAGAGAGGGAATTGGGTGATTGCAACTAGCAGAATGAGCTCCTAGCCCTCAGAGAATGGTGCTTCGTTTTGGTGATATCTGAGGGGAATTACGACAGAGTTCAGGGAGGCCGAGGGACGGTGCTGGGAGGAGGCTGCTTTCATATGTGATCACCGAATGCATGCCCTGTGGGTAGCTCCATAGACAGAGGTGTGATTTCTTGGGACTGAGTACTGTTCGCTGGACTGCAACCCCCCATCTCTGCACTGTTGGGCCTGGGCTGGGGTGGTGGGCTTCTGTTATTTCTGCCAGTCCCTCTTCCTTTGCTCTTCCCTCTGATAATAGTCCCAGATTTTCCACTGGGGACCCACCAGCCCATCACTCACACTTTGTGTGGGGCTTGCCACCCCCACTCTGACCTGGGGATGGGCATGTGGTCCCCCCTTGGGTGTTCAGCATCATTCCAACCCCCCTGGCTACAGCAATTGGTTTTGAGAAGCAGATTGGCCCAGTGAGAGTCATCTTGGGAATTTTATGGTCTCTCTTAGGAAAAAGAGAGAGATACATTAATTTTGATGACATCATTTGAGGACCTGGATGTAGCCATACCTGAAGCTATCAGTGAATTATGTGCTATACGATTCTTATGAGTTGAATTGTGTTCCTTGGAAAAGATATGTTGAAATCCTGAACCCCAGGGCCCCAGAATGTGAGCTTATGTGGAAATAGGGTCTTTGCAGAGATGAAGTCATACCGGAGCTGGGTGGGCCTCTAAAATCCAAATGACTGGTGTCTTTATAAGAAGACAGCCATGAGAAGACAGAGACAGGGAGAACGCCACGAATTGCATGGAGGATTGTAGTGATGCGTCTACAGGCCGAGGAACACCAGAGATTGCTTGTGAACCTCAGGGGGCTAAGAAGAGACAAAGAAGGATTCCCTACAGTTTCTTAGAGAGCATGGCTCTAATGACACTTTAATTTCAGACTTCTGTCCTCAAGAACTGCTAGACAATAAGCTTCTGTTGTTTTAAGCCACCCGCTTGTGGTGTTTTGTTACGGGAGCCCTAGGAAATAAACGTGAGCGATTTCAGATTAATAATCTTCTCTCTCCTCCTCTTCTTTCTCTTCTTTCTTTTCTTCAACCCTCCCCCCACCCCCCCATATTCATCTTCATCATTTTAACCTAAGCAACAGAAAGGGTGTAATACGGACATGGTGACACACTGGGGTGATGTGGGCAGTCCAGCCTCTATGGTCACTCATTGCTCCTCTTGCATTGATCTCTGGGGCTCAGAGGTTAGACCATAATTCTGGGGGCTTTCTGGAGCTCCACTCTGGGGTACCATCTCCTGTTGCCTTTAAACAAAAGAATGATGCTCACCCCCTGGTTATCTGAGCCCCATCAAGGATCTATTAGAGGTGGACCAAATTCCAGATGGCCCCCAAGATTCCTGAACCCCCCTATACATGCCTTGTTTAATTCGCTCCCCTTGCACATGGGTGTTACCTGTGGCTTGCTTCCAACCACTATTATGTGGAAATGTTGAAGGGGTTTTGCAGATGTAACTGAGGCCCCTAATCAGTTCACTTTGAGCTAATCAAAAGGGAAATTATTCAAGGTGGGCCTGACTTAATCAGGTGAACTCTCAAAAGAGGGTCTAGAGGAGAGAGATGCTTTCCTGCCGGCCTTGAGGAAGCAAGCTGCGATGAGTTCTAAGCTGCAAGGAAATGACTTCTTCCAAAAACCATGTGAGCTTGGGAGAAGACCGCAGCCTGGCTGGTACCTTGATTGCGGCCTTGTGTGACCCTGAGCGGAATACCTAACTCCGTCATGCTCAGACTCCTGACCTACGGAAACTGAGAGGCAATAAATGGGTATTGTTCATGGTATTTTGTTACGCAGCCACAGAAAACTAATACATCTTTCTGTCTTAAGGAACTTCCAGCTGCTGTGGCCAAGCCCTGCTCTGTGTGTGTGTGTGTGCATGTGTGTGTGTGTGGCATGGGGGTGGGAGGATGGGGCCTGGTTGGAAGAACACTATCTTGGAGGAAGTCATGTCCCATCCAATGAGGGAGGGGAGGAGCTCGATGAACATGCAGGCCTGCCCAGTGCCCAGCCTTGGGGAGCTGGAGGGAGACTGTCACCCCACAGCCAGGTCTTGCTGCACTCGGAAGCCTTGATCCGAGACAGAGGCCCTGCTTCCCCCTCTTGCAGGTGGTCCTGGGGGCAGACACTTGGAGGAGAAACACACATTCTTTACAAGGATGCAAAAGGTTTTCTCGAATGGAAAGATGATCAGGGCGCTATTTTGAATAACCGGTTAAAGAAAACTGTCTCTCCCTTAGCCTTTTCCTCATTCAGACGGCAGGACTTCTGCCCTCCATCCTCCAAGGGAAGGATCCGCGTGACAACTTGTAGAAAGCAGAGGCTCCTCTGGCTTTGGAGTTTCACAAGCTTGGCTCCTTATGGGGGCCACAGGGAGCTGGGGTGCAGAGAAAGGTTTGAGGGGACACAACTCCCAGCTTGATGCCCTCAGCTGTTGAAGAAAGGAAGCAGAGGCGGGAGGATCCCTGGGAAAGTGGCTCTTGGCCCTTCTCCCTGGTGGAATTACAAGGAAACAGAAGCAAACCCCTCAAAAGGTCTGTGGGATCTGGGAGCAGAGGGGACGTGAGCCTGTGCGGTGGGACAAGCTCTGGAAAGATAGCAGGACCCTGGAGACACATAAGCGTCTAGTTGCCACTGTCCCCGCTGCCTGGCCCAAAGGAGATACTGAAACAATAATCGTCGAATAAAGGCATATAGCAGGAGCACTTTAAAAAACTTCTCAGGACACCGTCTTCACCAGCAGCAGGGACGCTGATGAGGGTCATGTGATCCTGGCTCCAGCGAAGGCTGAGATATCTGCACACCTGGCAGCCTCAAATCACGAAGAGGCCCTGCTGCTCAGATGTGGACTCTGCCCCGGGTGGCCCAGGGTTCTGACTTTGGGTGGCCAAGTCAGCTATGTTTCAGGGGGACTTGCTCCTGGGCCCTGTGCCTGGGGCATGGCCTCTCCAGCCTTGTCCCCTGCCTGGCACCACCTGGCCCTGGTTCCTTGGACTCTGTCTAGGACACTGGAAGGGATGGCCATGTAGGTCCTCGGACCTGAGCCCTCGTTGGAGCTGTGCCATCCTTCGCCGCTGAGATGTGAAGGGATGGAGCAGGGCACCTCGTCATCACCTCTCTCCAGTGTTAAATTGCCCAGAGATGTTCCTAAGATCACCAGTGAGTTAGTCGCTGGGCCAAGAGAGCATCTTTTATCATAGTTTGTGTCAGGCCGACCCCCTGGAATCTCATGAGGTCTTTGGGAGCTGGCAGCACCAATTTTCATCCATTATTTTTCCTATTACAGATGATTCTTTTCCACGTTGGAGTCAGACAGAGGTTGGCTTGAGCCCAGCTCATGACAATGAATACCAATGGTTTTGCTGGGTCCAGGTTGCCTCTCTTGCATTAATACAACGTATTCAGCATATATGCACATTGCCTGGAAGCTCTGAGGATGGATGGCATTCAGAGGGGTTTGGAAGGATTACTTAATTAAATCAAAGATGTCAGAGGGCTGGAGTCATGCTGGAGGGCAGGGATTGAAGATCCCTTGTCTGAACTGTTCAGGGCTGAGTTCGAATCCTGATCCTGCCCCAGGGAAGATCTGTATATTTGGTGAGCTTCGGATATGTCACCTGTAAAGAGGGTAACTGTCCTGACCTCATATCACTGTTATAAGAATTGAAGGACATGATGACCATGCTACCCGCTGGGCATTTTCATAAGGGAGGTACTGGGCTCAACTACTCAAGGCAGTGTTTTTTTAGCTGGGGGCATTGAGCAACGTCTGGAGACATTTCTGGTTGTCACAGTGGGAGGAGGGAATGCTCTTGGCATCTAGTGGGTGAGCCTGCACAATATGCCATAGCGCACAGGGCAGCCCCACCACAGAACAACCTGGTCCCAAACACCAAAGGAGAAGCCTGTTTCAAAACTGAAGCAGAGTGAATCCTGCTCAATACATGGAAGGCCGGGTTATAAATAAGGGGGATGCAAGAACATGCTTTTTCCACAATGGGTGAATTAAAAAGATCTTTCTGTGTTATAGCACTTTATTTTTTATAGTCAATATGTTCACATGGTCCAAGATCTAAAAGGTACACAGGGCATACAGTCTAAAGTCTCCCTCCCACCCCTCCCCTTCCCTGGAGCAACCAGTGTTACCAGTTTCACTTATTCATCCAGAGATCCTCTAAGCATCTAGAAGCAATTGTATGTGCATATGCCCACATATGTATTACACACACACATATATGCAGGCTACACACATTCTTTGCATCTCGCTTTTCTTACTTAGCCCATCTCGGAGACAGCTTCTTACTGGGCACCAAGACCTTCCTAATTTTTTTTTTTAAGGGTGACAGAGTGGGCCATTCTATGGATATACTTCATTTAGCCACTTCCCTCTGGATATTTTCTTTGTGGCTACAGACACTAATGCAACAAATAACTTTGTAAGTACATGGTTTTCCACCACACAGATACATATATCTGTAGGATAAAGTCCTATGAGTGCTAGTGCCAAGTGAGAAAGTTCCTGCATCCATGATTGTGTTGGAAGTTGCCAAATTACCCTCCACTGGGGCTGTTCCATTTCCATTCTCCCCTGGCAGGGAACGTAGGAGAGGAGTTGGGGTTATTCTTTAATTTAAAAAATTTGCTCTCAGTGTTTATATCTTCTGTGTGAACATATTTAGCCCTCTGGGAATAAGTAAATAGTAGGCGAGCCTTATAACACTATGTGCCCCTTGGATTCTCAGTGTCCAGGGACCCAGCATCTGCCTGCGGGAGACCTTTTACACGCTATGAAGTTAAAGCTAGCCATGAAACGGCATTTGCTTTCTCCAGGAAAGGGCTATTTAGTTCTTGCTTCCTGGTGCTAACAGTTCCCAAATGACTAGCCTCTCAAAGAGTTTACATGTAGGAAAATCTCTCAGCAAGTCTCCCTCTGAGTGGTTGTTCAGCTTTATTTTTTAAGTTTCTGATTTGAGGGCTCTTCTCCCTCAAAAATGGCATCAGCTGTTTACATGTCATTTCAGAGATTCCTTGAGCTGCCCTTGGACCCCCAGGGAGTGGCTTTCAGGATACGGGTGAGGCTCTTGCTGCTGGGCACCCCTCCCTGCCCTGAGAGAGAGAGGTCTGGGGATTCCCAGCTCAGAACTGGGCACAACCAGTTCTGTGTGGCATCCTGGTTCTAGGCCTGGCTTCTTCCCTGCTTCCTGGCCGAGTGACTGGGCAGTTACTCAACTTTAGTTTTCCCATGTGTGGAATGGGGACAGCATTGCTTTGCAATATTGCATTAGAGATACAAAAGCAAAGCACCTAGCACAGTACCCCGACATCAAGCTATGGAATGGAAGCTATTGTTATTCTTGTTATATGGAGTCCTTTGCAATGGGGATTCTGGAGCAACCATGTTCCTTCTTGTCACAGAGACCTCACACATGCTGTTCCTTCTGCGTAGAACGCTTTTCCTTCCTCTTGTCACTCAAGGCCTCTATCACTTGCAGGGCAACGGCCCCAACTCAGAGATCCCTTTTTCTGCCTCTCCAGTTTCAAATCAACTCACTCTGGCCACCTTCTCCTGGAGAAACTCTCGTCTTTCCTCTTGGTGCCTCTCTGAGTTGGAATGAGATCTTTTAGTGTGTGTGCTTGTCTGAGGTCTATCTGTCCCAGTGGACTACATGCTGCAGGTGAGCTAGGGAGACCAGCACGGGCAAGGGCCCTGAGGCAGGTGGGGCTGAGTGGAGGCACCAGTAGGAGGCCTTTGTGATATGCAGGGAAGCACTGGAGGGGAAGAGAGATGTGAGAGGCCAGTAGAGGCCCGAGGCCAGGCTGTGGGGAACTTCTGGGCCAAGGAAAGACAAAATTTGCATTTTCTCCAAGAGCATTGGTGTCCCTTTAACTAACAAATACTAAGCAGGGGAGTTGCCTGATCTGAGTTCTCTCAACTTATTTTTATAAAATTCTTTTCATGATTTACTTTTAGAAAAGATCACCAGCCACTGTGTGAAAGGCACAGGGGTGGGGGGCGGGGGGGCCTGGGAGCACAGAGATCCCTTAGGAGGCTGCCACCCTAGCCCTGATTCTGCCTGGAGGCCAGGGCTCATAGCCCACGGGGTTCTAGGAACAGCCCTGGGATCCCAGGCTTTTCTAAGTTAGTGCTTCTTCCAGGGGGTGACCCCAAGTTGCATGAGCTGCCTCAGCCTCTCCAGAGCCGAGCCAGAATGGGTTCCCCCTCCGGGAACGACAGAGGCCGGGGCCGCCCACCAGCGCCTGTGGACTGGCTGCAGGGAGGCGCTTACCTGAGATGGTGGTGAAGTGGGACGGGGAGGTCATCGTCACGAAGGGTGGGGTGAGGTACTTGGCCTTCACCCCCTCCCGGGCCAGCCGGTCCATGTTGGGGGTGTCCACATCCTGGTCGTAGTTCCAGCGGAAGCCGTCGAAGGAGACCAGCAGCAGCTTGTTGAAGCTTTTCCCCCCGGAGACGGGGTGGCCGCTGGCCCAGCCCAGGAAGATGGGCAGCAACAGCCCGAGGACCCCGAGCCCGGTCATGCTGCGAGCGCCTCAGTGCACGCAGCGCACAGCCCGGGCGCTCTCCCGTTTTCTCCCTTTTTTATCTGCGGTTGGACAAAGTCCACATTGATAAATCTGCCCCAGCTCCGCCGAGGATCAGAATACCCGGAGTGTGGCATGTTTTCCCTGATGAAAAAGTTCTGGAAGTGGATAGCGGTGATGTTTGCACAACATTGAGAATGCACTAATGCCACTGAATTGTGCACTTAAAAATGGTAAATTTTATGTTATTTGTATTTTACCTCGATAAGAAAAGTCAAATCATGTGAAGTATTTTGGACTCTTCTACTAATTTCACTGTGGTCAAGATTTGGGGAACAAATTAGATTGATGCTTTCTTTTGCCCAGTGGATCCTGTTTTTATAGGAACGACAAATGATTGTTCATTATGATTATGGAAACAGCCAGCATGGATTAAGTGCCCAGGAGGGCTGGGCACTGTATATACATCATCTATCCCATTTAATTATTATTTTTTAAATCTTAGGAAGGTTATTCGTTGAAAATTCCCCATAAGAATTAAAAAAAATTATTGTGGTCAAATACACATAAGATAAATTTTGATATTTTAACCACTTGCAAGTGTACAGATTCAGTAATATTTAGTACATTCACTGTGTTGTGCAACCATTGCCACTATCTAGTTTCAGAATATTCTCACCATCCCAAAAGGAAACACTATACCCATCAACAGTCATTCCTCATTCCTCTCTCCTCTAGACTCCAGAAACCACTAATCTGCTTTCTATCTCTTCAGATTTATCTATTCTGGACATTTTATGTAAGTGGAATTATACAATAATGCAGTCTTTGGTGACTGGCTTTTTTCACTGAGCATAATGCTTTCAAGGCTCATCCACATTGTAGCATGAATCAGTGCTTCATTTCTTTTTATGGCTGAATAATATTCCATTGTATGGATATTTTACATTTTATATACCTATTTACCAGCTGACGGACATTTGGGTTGTTGCTACCTTTGGCTACTGTGAAAAGTGCTGCTGTGAACATTAGTATACTGGCTTTGGTTTGAATAACCCCTGCTTTCCCCTTAATTTTTACAAGGTATGAGGTGGTTTTTACTTTGTAGCTGAGTAAACAGCTTATAGAAGCTATGGAACCACTCTAAGGTCACACAGCGTAAATGAGGTTAGAACTATAGTTTTAATACTTGGCTACATGTTTCCTGGGCACAGGGGGGTTAAATTCCCCAAGGGAACAAGTTGCTTAGAACACATTTAAGCGTCTTCCTATCCACTCCACATTTATTGTGCAGGAGACACAGAGGTACAGAGGTTGGTGTGTATGGTTCAGAGTCCAGGAGACAAGTAAAGGGTTACGTGCAGTGGAATGGCCCTACGGGAGGTGCACATGGGAAGTGATGCAGGAGCAGTTCCTAACCCTGAGAAGCTGGCCAGGGGAGGGCTTCCTGGAGGAGGTGGTGCTAGACTTGAGTTTTGTAGGCTGGGAGGAGTTAGCTTCTTGGAAGCACTTTCACCCAGCCACTCATTTGGATATGACAACAGTCTCCTAACAGTTCCCCTGCCTCTGGCCTTTTCCTGTCGGTGCATGGATAACACTTACCTTTGCGCTTTTAGAAAGTTCTGTGAATTGTATAAAGATTCACCAATGGGTTTTCTGGTGACAGTCTGCTTGGGTTTTCAGTTTTTGTAAGTTTTTATAAGGCTTCTGTCTTGACATGGTTGCTGAAGGCTGGATGTCAGGCTCAGATGTGATGATCCATTTCCCTCTTGTGAAATTGCCTGAGAATTCTGTTCTAGGCATTTGCTTAGGTTGAATCTTTGGGGTGAGGAGGTGGTGTGTCAGGGGAGTTCCATTTTGTATTTGTGTAACTTGGGTTGTTAGCACGGTGTTTTGCTATCATTAATTAGCACGACGTTTTGCTATATGAGGGATTTTTGTGGAATTTTGTGATGAGTGTGCAGCATTGTGGTTGGGAGTGTTTTGGAGCTTGCCAGGCCTGGATTTGCATCTCAGCTCTGCCACTTACTATCCTTCACACCTTGGGGCAAGTCCCACAACCTTTCTATGCCTGTTTCCTTCCCTGTAAGAAGGAATGACGAAATATTTCCTGGGGTTGTGAGGCTCTGATAAGATAATGCATGTCAGCAGGAACACTTATTTTCATGGGATATCCATGTGCTCCTCCTCATTTCCCAGATCCCTTGAATTTATGGTCAATGTACTGTGGATAGAAGCCACATGCATCACTTCCAGCCCAAAGCTTTCAAAGGCTGGTGCATGATCATCCTGCTTTCTCATCCCCTCTGCGGTAACTGTGGAAACCTTATGTTGAGATGGAGAATTTCCATCATTCTAGGTCTCTGAGTGACCATATGGAGCATAGTCCCCAGGCAACCCATGGTGGACATGGAATGTGAGAAGTCAACCTCCATTGCCAAGCCACTGATATTTTGGAGTTAATTTGTTACTGTGGCACAACCTAGTCTGTCCTGGCTAATGCAGCATGTTAAGCACTTACATTGGTCCCTAGTAATACTAAGTGCCCAACAGATGTTAGTTACTTTTAGTACAATGATAAATTACCACTGATAGTTTCATTATCTGATCTGATGAGGCCAAAGATGGACAAATTGGACTTGCCACTCCTTCCGGCATATGGGAGGGGCAGACTATTGAGGGCCAATAAATAAGCATCGTTATCTTTAGTTTGTGTGCCTGTATGCCCTTGGTGACAATGAACAATGTATGCTACTCTCAGACTGCCAGTCCAGAGGAGAGTCACTGTTGATACCAGGATTGGGACTGTCCAAAGCCAAGCATTCTTTGGTCTGGAGAGAACCTTGAGTCCCTGGTGTGTAGATTTTCCCAGGGAATACAAATACTTGTACTAAGTGGCATTGCTCTTTGGGAATTGTATACTAATCAGTTAGACCCTTTTAGGGAAAATTCACACACATCTCTATATTCTGGAAATGCAGAAAAAATAGCCAGCAGTCATGCAGCAATCTGCCAAGTCCACAGAAACGTCCCTAAAGTGCAACGTTTGGTGTAATCAGCAGAGCTTAGTGGAGGTGGTGGCCTGAGAGAATTCTCATTATAGTCACCATGTTTGTGGTCATAGCATTGTGGTGTGTCTTGGTTCCTCTTTGGTGAGTTCTGGTTTGGAAGACATAAATCCGTTATTTGTTTAGCAAATATTTATTGAGCATGTTGGGTAGCTCAGACGATAAAATATGGAGGAGAGTAAATCTCTCCTGGCCACTGTTTTCAAGCTGTCCTGGTACTCACCTGTGGGACATGCAAATTTGAGGGTCCCACAGTTCCAAAAGCATCTCCAAACAGTGCCACCCTGAACTAGACTTTTCCTTGCAAGTCTAGTAGAGCTGTCTCTGACTCTTACCTTCTTCTGGCAATGAGTTTGTGAAATTCAAGATTGATCAAAGAATACCATTAAACTTTGCTAATAAACCTACATATTTATGACATAGTCACTGGTGCGGAGGCGTGGAAATTCCACAAACATTTTAGGAATCATTCCAGATGGAGATAATAGAACTCTTGGTTGCCTCTTACTAGCATAGGTAAGAAAAGGGACCATGCTCTAGTCTGGTTTTCCCCTGAAGCAGACCCTGAAACGAGGATGGGCGTGCAAGTGCTTTATTTGGGAGATTATCCAGGGAACACCAATAGGGGCGTGGGGAAGCCATTAAAGGAAAGGAAGAAAATCAACACGAGGTGCTTCAGTTTTGGGTGCATGCGACTAGAATGGTGAGTAACAGCAGACTATGGAGTCATTTGGCAGAAAGGCAGGGATGCAGCTGGGCTCCAGGGACCAGGGACTCACACATCACCAGACCTCTCTGTCTCTGTGTCTGCCTTTTTTTTTTTTTTGCATATCAGCTTAATTTTCTCTAGCTCAGGGCTGGTTTTCTCCATACAGTGAGGAATGTGTTCACGAAAGCTCCTGTTTTTCTCACTCCATAGTTCCTGTCATCACAGAGAAAGATTATATTTTTCCAGTTCCAGTTAGAACAAAAAAAATACAAGAGAAGAGCTCCAGTTGGCCTGTTTAGGTCAGATGCCCATCCCTGGACCAATCAATTGTGGCTGGGGGGGGTGGGGTCATATGAGAACATGGTAGCCCCCACTAGAGCCATATGACTGGAGTAGAAAGAGTTATAAGACTTAATAGAAGGGTGAAAGGGTAGGCTGAAAAAATAATAGACATCTGTGATGAAAAGATTAGGAGCTGCAACCTGCTAAACCTGTTAACAGGTTTAAGCTCCTGTTAACTGGGGCTTAAAATTTTTTTTTGTATATGAAGTTTCATTATGATCCTTGCAGCATGATTTAGCAGAAAGAAAAAAAAGCTACTATGAGCCAAACATATCCTATGCACAAGCTGTTGCTATGGATTCAGATACTTATTGATTGGTCCAAAGATCAATTTTAATGCTTTGCAAGAGACGTAAACTCTGATAGGATCTGCTTACGATGAGGTGGAAGTTAAGCAAGAAGAGAACTGGCATGTAAGACAGTCTAATTTCTTTCTTTCATTGAGTACTGTCAAGTGTAGGTTCTGTCTGGCAGTGGATGCACCTCAAGGGAGGGTTGCATATATGTGTGTGTGTGTGTGTGTGTTTGTGTGTGCATGGTTGTGTGAGGTAGTTTCCAACATGAGTGAAACATCCCACAAATGCCCTTTGCAATGTGATTGTGAATCCTTCCGTTGAGACATGAACTTTATTTCCCTTTCCTCACATTTGGGCTGGCTTATGACCTGCTTTGACCAACGGGTTCATTCGAAGTGATGGTGTCCAACTTCTGGTCCTAGGCCTTGAGAGCCCTTGCAGCTTTCCTTGCTCTTGCTCTCTTGGAAGCCAGCACCAAGTAATCCCTGGCTGTCCTGCTCAAGGGCCTGTGTGGATGCTGGGGTCATGGAGGATGAGAGGCCATGTGGAGGAAAACCAAGTTCCCCAGCTGACAGCCAGCACCAACTCCCAGGCATGTGCATGAGGCATCATTGACCTCCCAGCCCAGCTGTGCCTCCAGCTGCACGTAGCCACACAAGTGTGCCCAGGTGAGACCAGCAGAGGAAATGCCCAATCAACTCACAGAATCATGAGAAATAATAGATTGTTATGGCTTAAAGTAACTAAGTTTTGGGTGCAATAGAAATAGCTCATGAGGGTGTGAGCCTGTGGGGTGCATGTATCCCATCTGTTGAAGATCCATGAGTTCCTAGGATCCAATGCAGAGCTGACATGCTCTCAGTGTCCTTCTTGTTTTAAACATCTATGAAAAAAATGTTTAAAGACTTAATTTTTTAGAGCAGTTTTAGGTTCATAGCAAGATCAAGAGGAAGGTATAGGGATTTCCAATATACCTCCATCCTCTGCACATACATAGCCTCTCCCCATTATCAGCATCTCCCAACAAATTGTGTACTGAATTTGTTACAATTGATGAACCTACTTTGACACACATAGTCACCTAAAGCCCATAGTTTATATGACAGTTCAGTCTTGGTGTTGTACCAAAAATTTGGACAACTTGTATGAAATTTTCACAGATTTGGACCATATCAGGGAAATCCCAAAGCTCAGAAATTATTTTTCCTCCTGGAATATTCCATGTGTGGTTGAGCCTTAGGAATTTCTGAGAACTATCTGAAATGAAAGAAAAATTTGAAGAATGTATTCTTATGGCTTATGTCAGCAAGGTTCATGTCTAGTGTTAGACTAAGTAATTGTGTTAGTTAGACTAAGTAATAGTGTTAAGTTAGATTCAGTAATAGTGTTAAAGCCAGATCATGTTTTTAAAGACTCAAATGGCCTCAGGGTTGGCAGGATAAGGAATGGCCTCCCAACATCTATGACACACCTAGAAGGTTAGTTCAACTGGAAGGGACCCTGATCCCTTTGGGCTAATATACTATTTCATTAAGACAAATGCCACCACATCACATCCTCTCCTATGAATCTCCACTAATACAACCTCAGAAGCATGGACAAAATATTCAGCAAAATAATTTTACTGACAATTTTGGGAGTATATAGAAGAAGAGATTACATCGCACTCCACATAGCAAAACCTCCATCTTTTGTAATTTCAATTTATTGCTTCTTGTTTGATATTTTGGGCCCTGCTGAATCAGTCACATCCCTCCTTCTTACAAAAGACGCTTGCATATAGCCACATTTCCACTCCTCTCTCTCTCCACCCCCCGTCCTTCCCTTCCTTTTCTAGAGTTGGGTCGGTAAACGTTCTTTATAATGAACCAGTTAGTAAATATTTTAGTCCTCGCAGGCCATATGGTCACAACTACTCACCTCTGCCACTGTTGCATGAAAAACAGCCCTAGATAATCATAAATTATTGATTGCCACACAGGGTGGGGCAAAAGTAGGTTTATAGATGTTCATATGGAAAATAATACTATAATTAATAAATAATAATACAAGAACAAACTGTGTTTCACATACTCACAACTGTAAAAGTGGCTGAGTTCCAATAAAACTTTATTTACAAAAACATGGGGGATTTGGCCCATTGGCCATGGTTTTCTGACCCCTGCTGCTCCAGAAAAAGTCTCTCCAGCCTGAACGTCTTTTAACTCCTTCGACCAATGTTTTTGGTGTGGCTTTGATTTTCTTCCCTACAGTGGTAACCATTTTCTGAATGCCTGTTAATTTTTCCACCTCTTAAAATGTGGCCCCTAGGACAAGATGCCTCATTCTGCAAATGCAATGATGTAACACTCTCATGGCGTGTTCTGAGCAGGAGAAAGAGAGCAGGTGTGATCATCGCCCTTGGAAACTCCCACCTTGTGAAAATTTGGTGAGACTTCTCGGTGAATGTTGAAAACCTGTTAATTTACCCGCTGGAAGAACAGAAATCAGAAGCATGATCCCTCAAGCTTGAGTTTAATGTTTGGTGCACAGGGACCTCTGACTTGTTTGATAAAGATTAGAAGGGAACACATGCACATAAACAACATCTATTCCTCAGTTGAGGATCCAGAAGACAATCTTGTGAACAGAACTCCCCGAGAATTGAGACAAGGGAAAAAGGTAGCGTTAGGGGCGTGGAAAGGTCAACAATGAAGGCTCTGACTGTGCTGGAAGAGGCGAAACAAGAACATCAGGTTGCCAGGCATGAAAAATGGGAAATCGTTGGTGGAATTAGCAGAGTAGAACCGATACTAAAGGCTTTTTTATTCCTCTCAGAGCCAAAAGTTTTTGCTTAGACTGCATGAGGAAGGAAAGGCAAGTATGTTGAGAATCCTGTTTCACTAAGTATGGAAGGACGATTCTGGAAAAGATCTCAGAAGAATGAGTGACATGCGAGGGTTTGTTGGAAGTCACCAGAGGGCTGAGCCCACCCTTGACATAATGCAGAGGCTGAGGGGTAGAGGACAGCCTGCAATCAGGTCTTCACTTGTCCAGCGCAATCACCTTTGACATGTTTGGTGTTCTCACAGCCTAGTCTGGCAGTCTTCTCTGCTCCCTCTAGACTTGCTCGCTAGATGAGCCCATCCATTTCCATAGGTTTAGCTGCCGTTTCTTGGCTGTTGACGGCTGAATGTCTCTAGCTCAGACTTCTCCTTTGAACACCAGATGTATACATGCATGGTTTTTTGGTTTTCCCACGTGTCAACAAAGTTGACATCCCATACTTAGCATGTCCAAAGCCACTAAAGCCAAACTCTTGCTTTTTGCCCCCCTTCCTCCCTGTGCCCCATCCATGCCTTTCTTATTTTTAAAAAGGCACCCCCACTTACCCAGCTGTTCAGGGCAGTAAGCCAGGCATCTCCCCCTTTGCCCTCTTTCCCCATCAGCAAGTCCTGTGATTCTGAACTTTATCTCAAGTTGTCCATTCTCTCCATCTCTACTGTTACTGTCTTAGCCCAGGACACCAGCCATATCTCAGCTGGTTTTGGTAGCAGCCTCCTGACTTGTTTTCTGCTCCCACTCTCATCCCTTAAAAGTACATTTCCTACCTGGTAGCTAAAGTGACCTCAGGGTCCCTGCTTTGGCTTCCAATCACACAGAGAGTAAAATCAAGACCTTGTGTGTCTCCTGCTGGCTCCTGCCCACCTTCCACCTCCTTCAGTTAACCTTTTCCTTATGGTTCTTTGAATTCGACAACCTTTTCCCATCTCAGGACCTGTTATTTCCTGGGAATGATTTTCCTTTGCTCTTCCCCAGACTAGGTTCTTAATGCCCATTAAATCTTAGCTTAATGTCTGCACAAGAGAGGTCTTTCCCGAGCCTCTTTATTCCCTATTTCAGCCTCTTGCTACTCCCTTCATGGACTTTGTTTTTTAAAATTCTATATTTCTTTATACTGTTTTATTCTTGTCTCCCCCAATAACCCATAAGCCCTTTGAGGGTGGGCTATGCCTGCCTTGTTCATCACTGTAACACCAGCACCCAGCACAGTGCCTGACATATAATGGTTGCTCAATAAATAAATCCAGAATAAAGAGATAAATGCAGACAATGGATTTAAGCACTGTGTTTTTCTTCGTCAGAGGTTATGTGCAATTAGACATACAATAAATGATGATGATGACAACATCTGTGTCTTGCCTGATTTTCATCGCCAGTCACTAGATTAGTCAATTGTGCTGTTTTGACAATTTGGTTTTCAACCTAATGATTTGTTTCTTTTAACTTATGGGGTGTTGTCTTTGTTTGGGTTTGTTAACCTGACAAAGTGGCAGATTATATTGGCATTTGTGCTTTTATTTGTCATTAACTATTTATTTATTTATTTATTTATTTATTTATTTATTTATTTATTTATTTCTGACAGTATTACAGATGTTCCCCATTTTTCTCCCCCTTGCTCCACTCAACCCAGTCTCCATCTCACCCCAGGACTTCGCCATATTATTGTTAACTTTCAAAATGCCATTGCTTTTGGTAAGAAGCCCTAGTTAGGGCAACGCATTAGTCAGGATGGTCTGGGTTATACTGTTTTAACAACAATATCCAATCTCAGAGGCTCAGCTCAGCAAGGTTTATTCTTGGTCATGTTCCATGTCCAATGTGTGTCTGGGCATTGTGGGAGTGGTCTGTCCATTCTAGACACTCATGAATCCAGGCTGTTGAAAGCACCTGTGTACATATCCTTGATCAACATTGCAGGGAGAAGGGATTGTGGCAAATCACAGTCTCTTAACTCTTCCACGTGGAAGTGACACAAGTTACTTTTGCTTATGTTTCATTGGACAAAACATATCACATGGTCATGCCCAACTTCCATGTGCCTGGAAGACCAACCAAAATGTTTGTGAACAGCCTTGTTGAGTGCTCCTATTCATTATACAGAAGACCTCATTTAGTGTAGCTACTTAGTTGTGGTTTCCCTGAAGTGAATTGGTAATCTGTGAACCTACAGAAGATATGTGCATTTCCAAGCTACTATTGGGCACCGTTTTGTTTCAGAATTTCAGACTTAAGACTTTTGTAAGAGGAAAGTATGATGTGATGATTAAAAGCAGGGCTCTGCTATTTCTACAGCTTTTTGACTTGTGTGATCTTTGGCAAGTTTCTTTACTTTTTCATGCTTCAAATTCCTCAATAATAATAGCAATAGTAATGATAATAACAATAATATCTATCTATCCCATAGCCCAGTGCTTAAAACGTACGAATTCAAAAATATTATTTATTATTATTAATTTTGGTAGGTAGTCATGAAATTTTGTCAAAATCAGGAGTTCAATAACTTTTAACAGCTGCTTGGGATCTATCATTCAAGGAAATGGTTTCTGAAGAGTAAGGCTGAGGGAGGGGGAAAATTTAGTGGGTGTTTTAAAGATTGTGGACTTTAGTTGTATGGACTTGGGGCAGAATTCTAGCTTAAGCACCAGATCGCAAGGCAGCCTTTGCGAAATTCCATCACTTCCTTGAGCCTCAGCCTTACCTGTAACAAATGGAGTTAATAGCATCCACTTTTTTCAGGACTGAGATAAAGATGATTAAGAGGGAATACCAGTAACTTCCACGGATGGTCAAAAGTGTTAGTTTACTTCTATATTAATATTCTATTGCTGTGTAATAAATTACCACAAACGTAGTGGCTTAAAACACCATCTATTTATTATTTCATAGCTTCCATGGGTCAAGAGTCTGGGCAGGGCTTCACTGGGTCTCAGAAAGCTGAGATCAAGTTGTCAACTGGGGAGTCTCACCTGAGGCTCAGGGTCCTTATCCAAGCTTATTCAGGTTGTTGGCAGAAGTCAGTTCCTTGTAGTTGTCAGATTGAGGCCCTCAGTCCCTAGAGCTGCCCTTCTCCACAGGTAACTCGCAGCTTGGCTGTCCCCTTCTCCGAGGAGTGAATCTCTGAAACATCACCTTCTTTAAAGGGCTCACTTGATGAGGACAGGCCCACCTAGGATGATCTCCCTGTTGATGAACTCCAGGTCAACTGATTAGGGTTTGTAATTGCATTTGAAAATTCCTTCCCCTTTATTATGTAACCTAATCACAGATTCAAATACAACTTATTTTCTCCAAGAAGGGAAGATGGAAGGGGTGGTTAACACAGATGAGCACAGCCCAGAGACTGAGAGAGCCTGGTGTTGGGCTAGGATGGAGGCAAGTGTGAAAAACTTTGTCCATTTTGTGCTTTGATGGGGGCTGTACCTCCCTGACCAGCCAAGGCCAAGGTAATGCCAGGTCAGTTAGATTAGTCTTCTCTCTTCCTCCTGAGGCAGAGCCTGCCCTTCGCACCCTGAGATCCACCAGGTGTGAGCTGGAATGGCCAGATGCAGTGATCAGAGATGCAGGTGAGCAATAGGTGGGATCATGGGAACAAAGAAATCTTCAAGATGGTTCTTCCCAATGGCTTTGTAGACCGCAGGCACAGGAAAACAAACCTCATATGAAATAAAACCCAGAGAGAAGACAAATTTTAAGTGATTTTTAATTTTAATTTTATTTTTTGGAATCTGCCAGATGTCAGAGGCTCTTTGAAGCAAAACAAATGCTGTCTCAGTTCTGCAGAAGGAGATCCAGAGAAGCTGGTGTGATGTGCTGAGAACCAAATTACCAACCACCTGTGCAGGAAAACAGTCTCTTCTTGCTCACAGGGCCATGGGATATACTTGCTAACAAGCAAGATAGAAGTCAGTGTTGGCTAGAAACAAAAAGCCGTTAACCCTGAGAACTCTAGGTTCCTCTCAGCAAACCTTGTGTATAACGAGGTCATTTTCAGGAAACGAACTGAGAGGGTAATTCTGAGACCCCTTTCAGAGGCCTGTGACAGATGTCCACAGCTCCCTGATGGGACTGCAGCGCAGGAAATACCCAGGGAGATCTCGAGCCAGCCCGAGAGCCCCCTTCCCTCCCTCTGCAGATGCAGCTCCATTCTGCACTTTGAAATTGCACTCAGTACCTGTCAACATCTGCCCTGGAGAATGGACCGGAATCGCTTGCCTGTACATCACTGCCAGGCAGGGTGGAGAAGGACCCTCCCCTGTCAACAAAAAAGGTGGCATGATAGAGTAAGATGGAGCATCAGCTTGGATTGTGAAGGATTCTTAGAACTGATATAATTCCAAAAAGGGAGGGAGAGCCCCAGCCAGCCTGGGTTTGGAGTGACATTGATAAAGCCGGCAAGCTCAATGGATACAGATTAGAAGCAGCCTCTGCCCTCGCCCGATGCTAAATGGTCTGCCTGTGAGATGCACTAAAATTCAGAGTCGGTAAACAATTGCAGAAGACCACATATCATCGAGCATTGTTCATAAATGTTAATGAGACAGGAGCCAGCACTGAGATTGGGCAGTATTGATTAAGAGAGGAAATAAAATGCGCTGACCAGTTCTTGAGAATCTAAGGCAGTCTGGGGCATTTTGTTTAAAGTATCTCTTGCCACAGCATATATTCTTGTAAATCCAAGGTGTGATATATGCTATTGTCTCCTCCCCTTCTTCTCTACCCCTCCCATTCATTCATTCATTCATTCATTCATTTATTCAACAAATATCTGAGTGCTTGCTACACATCTACAAAGTGCAAGTACTGGAGTTAAAATGGTAGACAAATGGATACAGTTGTTTTCTCTCTTGGAGTTTAAGAGATGCTTTAAAAGGCCATTTCAAGGTATAGGGTAAAATGTGGGAAGAGAAGAGGGCCCTTTAACGGGCAACTGGAAAGGCTTCCCGAGAGAAGTGATGGCTGGGGTGAGACTGAAGGATGTGTAGGAAGGAGACAGGGACCAGGGAGAAAATGCTAAAAAGCATCCCTGTGAAGGCACGGGGGCCAGAGTGGAGCTCCTGAGGGCTGTGGTATGGACAGCTGGTTTGGCAGGGAGAAGGGTAAGAAATGAGGCTGCAGGCGAGTGTAGTTAGTGGTGTCGTGGGTTAAACCATGTCCCCTCAAAAGCTGTGCCTAAGTTCTCACCCCGGTACCTGTGAGTATAACCTTATTTGGAAATGGGGTCTTTGCAGATGCACTCAGTTAAGAGGAGGTCATACTGGATTAGTGTGGGGGGGCTAACCCAATGACTGGTGTCTTCACGAGACGAAGAAAAGGAAGATTTAGATACAGAGACACGGAGGAGACACAGGGAGCAGGCCATGTATGATGGAGGCAGAGGTTGGAATGATGCAGCTTCAAGCCGGGAAACACCAATCATTGCTGGGAGTCACCACAGCTGGTGAGAGGAAGGGTCCTCCCCTGGAGCCTCCAGAGAGAGCCCATCCCTACTGACACCTCGATTTTCAACTTCTGCCTCTAGACCTGTGAGACAATCAATTTCTGTTGTCTTAAGCCAACCGGCTTGTGGTCATTTGTTACGGCAGCCACAGGACACTAGCACAGAGGGGTGGAACATGAAGGAGGGACATACGTGTTCCCTCAGTTACAGAAAGCTGGATAAACGCCAGAAATGTGGTGACAACTGGGGTTGCCGACTCAACTGTCCGACGGGGCTGGATGGGGTCAGGGGTCAACAGAGGCCTCCTCTAGAGGCACACCCACCTCTCAGCTTCAGCTGCTGTGCCCTGTGTTCTGATTATTTTTTTTTTTTAGTAGAAGTTAGCAATCAGATTTTTTTAAAAAAAGTGTGGAAAATCCTCATTTAAAAATATTGGCAACTAATTAACAAAAATGTGAAAATACTGTCCAGGCAACCAAATGAGGCTGCAGCCCAGATTTAAACTGTGGTCTAACCATCTGAGACCTCCTGAGAGAAGGTTAAAAGTAAGTAAAATCATCGATATAAATTGCCACGCACAATTATGCTTGTTTTGGGACAGTAAGAAAATGACCAATTTCCCATTAATATTAAAAGAAATACATACTGGAGAAAAAGTCTGAGTGCCGTTGCCAGGGAGACCTAGAATGAGCTGTCACAGAGACAGCTAAGGTCTGTAACCCCCCCACCCCCAAACTTTCTAAGGCAGGTGTCCCTATACAAGGAGAGCACATCAGGTTCTATTCGGAGGACACTGGGGATCTTTAATATGCACAGACAAGTCGCCTAAGGATCTTATTAAAATGCAAATTCTGATTCAGTGGGTCAGGGTGGGGCCTGAGGTTCTGCATTTCTGATGAGCTCCTGAGTTGGTTCCACTGCCAATGCTGCTGGCCCGAGAACCTCACTTTGAGCAGTAAAGTTTTCAAGGACCTATGCTACCACTGTGTACATCAGAAGAGAAATTCCCCAGCTCTGACTCTCACTGAACCTAGCCCGTCTGCCCGCTGCCTGGGGATAGAGGGGAGCTAAGCAGGACAGGTGGGAGCCATAGCTACCTTCACCTTTAGCAGCGGGGAGTAGGGAGCTCTGCTCAATGTGACAGAAAGCTTTGGAGGGGTTCCTCTTGCTGCCTTTGGCTCAGTATATGGAGCGGGAAAAGGGCAAGCCTGATAGAGAGGAAACAAAGGTGTTTGGAGAGCCAGCTGCCCTTCCTGGACTAAATTTCAAGCACAGCCTGGTGAAAGCCTGTCGTCACTCCTTCCCACCCAGGCCTGTGGTGTCTGGCTTCTCTTCTCCTGAATTTTTCTTTGTGCTCCTGGAAAAATTGGACGCATAAATTGAACCTGCCTTCAGGCAATTTAACTTGCACGGCTAGCACTTACTCAGCAGATAACCACCAGCCTCATTAACCTTGGCTGTTCTGGTGGGGGGAGGTTATTTTGGTGGGGGGAGGTGGTGGTGGTTGTAGTGGTCGTAGAGCTTATGCTTTATTCTGTGGTAATTTCTGGAGTATGTGGGAAACAGAGTCACTTCTTTTGTTGAGTAAACACGATGGTCCAAGCCCTATTTGTTGGTATTGTCCATATACGAGTGTATGTGCACGGTGTGTGTGTTCATGTGTGTGCACTCGTTTTAAATGCTGAATAGTGACCTCTCCCTGAAGGTGTCTCTTACCCACTTGGCGTTTCCAGGAAACCTGAAAAACAAATGCCTTGGGTTCTATTAGAATTGTATTTCTGCAAAAGTTGTCCTCTGCCCACCTGCATCAAATCACCTGGAGCTTGCTATAATGCAGATTTCTGGGCCTTGCCAGGCACCTGCTGTATTAGAATCTCTGGTGCTGGTGCCCAAGAGTCCCTGGTGACCCTGGTGCAGAGGAATCTGGAGGATCACTGCTGTTGATGGGACTCATAGGGTTCTTTTTGCATGTCAGCTGGGTCTTTCCTCCCATCGGTGGGTGGCTGTCTTGGGTATACAATACACTTGTGTTTTATATTACAAAGTACTGTGTTTCCCAGGGACCACTGGATTGACTTTTTAAATGATCACCGTGGCCCAGTGTAGTGATGTTTGCTGCCCTCCTTCATTTCCTCATGTCCTGTCAACAGCCTTGGTTATAATCTGGGGACCCTTGCCTCAAGGCCCTACAGCTAGCTGGTAGGTAGTGGAGTTAGGATTCAAACCCAGAGAGCCTGGCTTCAAAGTCAGCTCTCCTACCCACTGTAGTATACAGCCGTGGCAGACTGCTGGCGCCCCTCTTCGGAGCTCAGTAGTCGCACTCCTTTGTGCCCAGAGCTCCTTCCTGCACCCATGACCACCTGCTTGCTCAGCCGGTGCATGGGGCAGACCGGATGCACCAGGAAGTTACCACACTGGGAGCAGTCCCCAGCCAACCACAGGCAGGCGTTGGTGGATAACCCCCAGCTTCCTTCCCCTTCAGGAAAGAAGCTTCTGGGACAGGCTCCATGTAGTCTTTCTGAGTTTCCCAGTGCAGTTGAGCCCCAGATGCCCATAGCAGGTACTTTAACCATCTTAGGCATATCATCTCATTTAATCTTCACATCAGCCTTGTCCAGGAGGAACCATCATCAGCTCCATTTTACAGTTGAGGAAACTGAGGCTTAGAGAATTGAAGTTATTTGGCCAAGTTTAGTTTCTGAGCCAGGACTGGACTCCAGGTCTGTTGGCACCAATGCCAAGCTCTGAGCCTGCATCTTATACTGCGAAGTTTATGGATAAGTAGTGGGTAGCAGGTGATGCTGTTGGGTTTGGGCATACTATCCTTCTCCTCTTGCTCCCCCATCCCAACTGAGAGGGGTGTTGATGGTGCACCTCTTTAAATTTGCAGTAAGGATAGAGAAGGCTAGCACTCTGACCTCAGATGTGGCTGCTGTACCCCATAGTGAGCCAACGTGCCCACCTCGGGCCTGGCTTACACTAGCCTTTTGACAACTTGAGTTGAATTTGTCAGAGTGAACCCCAGCCAAGACAGATCCTTTGTGGTGGAGTGCCCCCTCTCCCCACTGCCTCTGGCCTTAGCAAATGTTCCATCCCCACCACTGTGAGCTGACCTCTGGGTCCCAGCGAAATGCTTCTTTCAAAATGGACTTTTCCTGCTGGGAAAGCCTTCCAGGGGTTTTTGTGTTGATCAATTTCAAGTCTGTGATCTTGTTTGAGGCTGCCCCGGTTGTTCTCAAGGTCTGCCTTCATGTTATAATTTTGCACTTGAGCCCACGGGCTATTCTGCCAAGAGTAGAATTTCAGTTTTAAAAGAATAAATAATAAACTGCTCTGGAATGGTAATAACTTCCAGAGCCTCCTTAGGTCCAGGCTTCCACTTGTTCATTTGGTGAATTCAGCAAGTTCCCAAGCTGCACAGGTGTGAGGAAGGGAAGTCAGACACCCACCGGTTAAATAGTGATGAAGCGATTAACATGCGCAGGCGCACGAATGTGTAATTACAAACACAAGAAATGCTATTGCGGAAAGGAAACAGTGAGAATGACAGTGGGGCAAATTTTATAATCATTATTGGGTTCTTTGTATAGATTATTATATAATCTATAGATTTTATAATTAAATCGTTATAGACCTTATAGTTATTATCTGTAATAATGATTGTAGTTTATTCCCCACACTTACATTCATATAAAATATACACCAAATCAATGGAATTATACTATATACATTATTTTTCAACTAGCTGTTTCTTTTACTTTAGAATATATCATGGACTTCTTTCCAAGAGAGTACATAAAGACTGCCTCATTGTAATAGGCTCTTTATGACAGACACTTTCAAGCATATGCAAAGTAGAGAGAATAGTAAAATGAGTCTCCCTCACCCAACTTCAGTAATTACCAACCCCTGTTTATACTTACTTCATGTGGTCGCCCCCTCCCACCTACTTCCTCCTTTCCACATTATTTTGAAGAAAATCTCAAATGTCATATCACTGCATTTATAACTGCGTTCATTCCTTTTTAACTGCTATATGATACTCTGCTGATAAATATACCATAACTTATTTAGCACATCCCCTATTAATGGGCATTTCAGCTGTGTTTAATCTTGATAAAGATACATTTTTATAGTTGTAAATATGGAATTAAATGAAAAATTTTTTCTCCTCTGAAGGTGCCCTTATACTGAGGAGGCAAGACCCTCTAGACTTGAGTAAAACAAAGTGTGCTTCCTTGCTGCCTCCTGCCACTTCTGGATCCAAGGGGAGGAAGAGATGGGTCTTTGAGCCAGGCAGGAAGGGATGAGGTTTGCTGGCCATGGGGTGGGGGAGAGGGGGTGTCCCTACAACCTGAGAGGCCCCAAGAAGGGTGTGAGTCAGGCCACTGGGTCAGGGAAGCACAGCGGTGTCACCAATGGGTCCCAGCAAGTGTTACAGCCACATAGTTGAGTATTGTCATTTCCTGGGGCTGCCCTAACAAATCACAATTGGGCAGCTTAAAACAACATAAATTTATTCTCTCACAGTTCTGGAGGCCTGAAGTCTGAAATCAAGATGTTGGCAGGTTCATGCTCCCTTGAAAGGCTCTAAGGGAGAATCCTTCCTGCCTCTTCCAGCTTTTGGTGGCTCCTGGTATTCCTTGGCTTATGGCCACATCACCCCAATCTCTGCCTGTCTTCACATGGCCTTCTTTCCTGAATATTTGTATGTCTTTTTCTGTCTCTTATAAGAACACTTCCTTTCATTGGATTTAGGGTCCACCCTAATTATCTCATGTCAGTTCTTACCTTAGTTATATCTGCAAAGACCCTATTTTCAAATAAGGCCATATCCTGAGGTTTGGGCTAGACATGCCTTTTTGGGGGATACATTTCAGCTCACTACAGGGAGTGTCCTGGTACTTTCAGTTGCCCCAGCAAAAGGCCAGGATTTTTTGAAGGCTCAGTATGTGCTACTGTGGCATTCAGGCAGCCATAGGCTAGGCACAGAACAGTTAGGGAGCAATCACCTGCAAGCAACTAAGAACCCAACTCTGGGCAGGTGAGTGGGAAGAGCCACAGGAAACCCAAAGGTTGGTGTTTCTGGGGATGGTTCAGCAGCTCCAGGATATCAGGGTTCTGGGCTGGGGATTCTGCAGTTTTCTTGTCTTTTCCCTCATGGTTGCAAGATGGCTGCTGTGGCTCAAGCAGGAAATCTTTACACAGTTCCATCCAAAGGTGTGAAATGTGAGTAAGGGGGTTGGGGAAGACCAAGGGTGTGTGTGTGTGTGTGTGTGTGTGTGTGTGTGTGTGTGAGAGAGAGAGAGAGAGAGAGAGAGAGAGAGAGAGAGAGAGGAAGGGGGAGGAGAAAAGAAGAAGAGAGAAGGTGGGAGGGAGACATCGGTCTTTCTATGAAGGAGGAGACACTTTTCCTGGGAGATCTCCCTGTATGTCTCATTGGTCAAGATTGAGCCACATGGCCGCCCCTAACCGCAAGGGAGGCTGGGAAAGCAAGCATCTCTTTTATTCAGGCTTTATAGACAAAGGCAAGAAAGAGCCGAGGAGAGGCCTCTACCCACAGACAAACAACCCTCTCACTTTTCCAAAGGAATCACCAACTTATCCATCGTGCTCTTCTATTCCATACATCCAGTCCACCCCACCGCGACAAGCCACGTCATCTTGTTTATTACTTAAGAAAGACCTTCGTGCATCAATGAGCTCATGTCAGGGACTGTCCCAGGCAGCTTTTGTTTGGAAGGCTCATGCCCCACGAGGGGGACTTTCTGAAGAAACACTATTAATTCAGCAGCTTTACTTTTTTCTCTCCTCAATTAGGACAGTGTTGAAATCAACATCCGTGTTCATAAATATTTGTACATCTGCGCCTGTATTTTGGTAGGGTAGATTTCTGGATGTGGGTTTGCCGTGTTTGAATACCCCCTACGTTCTTGGGAGCTTTTTCTAGGGCCAGATGCAGATCCCACTTGCTAATCTTCGAGCCAACTGTAGCCCACAGTTTTCAGGGAAAGCTGGGCAGGAGTGTGCCTTTCCCCCGCTCCCCCTCGCACCCACGGCCTGGGCCTGCTGTGCCTTCCTGCTTTGGCAGTGGAGGTTCGCTGACGACTCTGGAGCTGTTGTATTCATTACTCATACATCTTCTTACATCACCTACCGTGGCACCAGCTGGGGACAGCAAATACTACAAACATGGCACCAATAAAAAAGAATGTGTAATCAGCCTTTAAAAATTCCTTCTCGGCTGCCAAGGGCTGCACGTGAGGGTGGAAAGCGAGCAGTTGGCTGGTCCTGCTAATTTCAAGGCAGCTTCACTGTGAAAATGACGGCTGCTTCATCATCATTCTCTCCCCGATCTTGGTAAAGGCAGGTCCCAGGAGCCCTGAAAGATTTTATGGGGAGGGAGTGCATGTCCAATGCCATAAGTGAGGGGAAAAATAATTTTTTATTTTAAAAAGCAACTACCTTCTTCGTGCACAGAGGATATTGTTACTCACTTTCTCAGATGCTGACAGAGATGTGCGACTTGTTGGTTATTGCTTATTTTTTCCTTTCATTTTGTATTATGGAGACGTAATGCTTATCCGATAAAATACACTCATCTTAAATGTGCATTTGATATGATATTTGACACACGAAGACACCTATTGTGAGTTGAATTGTGTCCCCCAAAAAGTTATGTTGAAGTCTTAACCCTCAGAACCTCAGCATGTGACCTGATTTGAATGCAGGGTTGCTGCAGACGCAATGTGTTAAGATGAGGTCATACTGAATTGGAGTGGGCCCTTCGTCCAAATGACTGGTGTCCTTGTAGGAAGACAGAAATTTGGACACAGGCGCACGCATGGGGAGAAGGCCATGGGAAGAGGAAGGCACAGATTGAAATGGTGCCTCTACAAGCTAAGCAAGTTAAAGATTGCCAGCAACGGCTGGAAGCTGGAAGAGGCTTGGAGGGTTTCTCCCCTAGAGCCATCAGGGAGGGAGAGTGTGGCCCTGCTGACACCTTGATCTTGGACTCCTGGCCTCTAGAACTGTGAATCAACAAATTTTTGTTGTCTTAAACCACCCACTTTATGGCACTTTGTTACGGCAGCGTAGCAAATTGGTAGACCGAGTAACCACCACTGAGATGAAGATACAGAACCTTTCAGTGCCTGGACGTTTCCATCAAGTCCTGATTAGAACCTCTTTCTCCGCCCAAGGTAGTCATCTGTTCTGGTTTCTATTGTCATTGATACATCTTTGCCCCTTCTCGAACTTTGTATAACTGAAATCATCCCGTAGGAATTCTTCTTTGTCTGGCTTTCACACAGCATCGTATCTGTGAGACTCCTTCATCGTGTTCTATGTGCAGATCAGTACTGAGCTTTTCCATGAACATTCGCCGGTCACCTGCGATTCGCTGTGTGCAGCGCTAGGCCCTGAGAATATAAGGACTATAGAGGTATAGAGGTTCCCTGGCCAGTTGAGAAGGGAGAATTGTAAGCCACTCACCAGGAGATGGTGTGGATATGCCCAGCTAAGGGTATGTATGGGCTTTGGGAGCCGGCAGAGCATGGGGAAGCCAGGCGAGTCTCCACAGAGGAGGCAGGATGTTCATGCTGGGCATTCTGGGAGGGTGGACTAGCTTGAGTGGAGGTGTCGGGTGAGGGTGCAGGGTTGTGTGCAGGCAACTTGAGGAATCTGGTGTGGCTCAGGAATGAAACATTGTGGGTGAACAAGATAGTTATCAACTGGTGCAGGGATTGGCAAACTGCAGCCTTCAGGCTCAAACTGGCCTACCAACTGCTTTTGTAGATAAAGTTTTATTGGAACACAGCCATGCACATTAGTTTACAAATGGTGTATGGTTGCTTTTGCACTACAACTACAGCTTTGAGTATTTGTGATAGAGGCTGTCTGGCCTGCAAAACCTAAGATACTTACTACCCACCCTTTAAAAAAATAGGTGACCCCTGGTCTGCTGTCTGCCAGGAGCTGTGCCAGGCACTCTTCAATTATATTCTCATTTAATAACCACAGCAACGCTGAAAGGTAGTCATTATCTCCCCCACTGTAAAGATGAGGATCCTTAGGCTCAGAGGTACAGTGGTTTTTCAAGGTCACACAGACAGCACAAGGAGGTATCACATCTGCTTGAGGTCAAACGAGCTTATCAAGAGTAACTGGAATCTTTCCAACTATTAGTGATCATTTGAGGAAATGAGTGAGGCCAGATTGTGGAGAGTCATGCATGTGTTTTCATCTTTGCACAATGGGGAAACACTGAGGTTCTTAAGAAAGGGAATGGCATGATTGGGCCAGTTTGAGACAGTCTGAGCCAAGCCCTTAGTTGGGTGTGGGGTCCAGGACTCATCAAGCAGGATTTACACTCACCCACAGAATTCTTCTCTGGAGAGAAAGTGCTGACCTCTCTAGTGCATTTCTGAGTTATGCCTTGGAGCTGGAGGGCCACACAGAAACTTGTACATGGATGTTCATAGTAATATTATTCGTAATAGCCAAAAAGTGGAAACACCCCACAATTTCCATCAACTGACGAATGGTAGTTATTGTGCAACTTTGTGAATATATTAAAACCCACTGAACTGTGCACTTTAAGATAGTGAATATTATGGTATGTGAGTCATATCTTAATAATAATAATAATAATAATAAATAATAATAATACAAAATAATAAAGGACTCTTGTTTGCAGTGACACAAGGAACATTGTTAGGGCCAGGGTTGAACCCAGGTTGTCAGAGTCCAAGCCTGATCCCATCCTATCCAGACCCTGCCCATCCAAGTAGGATATATCTATGTCATACCTAAGAAATCCCAAATTCCTAGTATTATATGCTTTATCTAGGAGATGGTGTGGCCAAGTTGTTGAATCACTGGATGGAATCTTTGCTCTGCCATTCCTCAGCTGTGCCTCAGTTTTCCCATTTGGAAAATCTGGTTGTTAATAGCAGTACTGATTTCACAGATGTTGCTGAAATAAGAAAATGATTTAATACAAATGAGATATTTTGCAGTGTTCTAAGAGCAGTGCTCAGTAAACGTTTCCCTCTCTCTTTCTGAGTCGTCAAGATCTCATTCTGGACCCTCGTTCACAGCCTTTGAGCTTGGGTGTGTTCACAAGCTGCCTCATCCTGGTTGTGCTGGAGATAAGTGATAATATTTGGCTGATGCTGTAGTCCAGGTACAAAGGTGAGAGAGGAGAAACCTCCCAGGGATTGGCGACACCAGGATCAACCTTTGTTCCTTGAGTCATCACTATTTTCAATTCTCCACAGCCCTGACTTTGAGCACAATATGACTAAAGCTTAAAAAGATCTGATGGTACAGGGGCCACATAGTAATCATAGCCAGTTTTAATATTCAAATTAGAATTTGAGTGAACTTGGGTAATCAAAAACTTTTCAATTCTACTCCCCATTCTCTGCTAGGTCTCCTCAAGGCTGAATAGCTTTGAAATGGCCATAAATTTGCATAATGGCTTCCATAAAGCTAATCACTTTAGGTCTGGAAGCTATTTTTGCCTGGGGCTATTACAGTCTTTCACTGTTTCCCTAGCTGATATATAAAATCAGAAGAATTGAGGTTTTTTCAGTTAGAGCGAAGGGTATTGAAGAGTCTAGCTGGGGCCTACTTGGAGCATTGAAGGACAGACCAGGCTCCAGGACATGCTCTAGTTGGCACCAGAGCTTGTTCTACCTGCTATTTTGGGGTATGTTTGGGAGGGGGCAGATTCCAGAGGAGACTGGAGAAGGTCTGTAATATGGTCTTATAAACTATTTGGGAGAAATTTCCTCTTTGAGTTGTCTTGAAAGGGGCCATGGCTGACTTTCTCTGAGTTGGTGAGTGCCAGGTAGCCAATGAAACCTAGTGAGATTTTCCTCCCATTTTTGTCTCTCCTTTCCAGATACCCCAGGTCTTTCATGAGCCCCAACCAGTGGGCAGTGATCACTCTGTTTTTGTGTTTCTGAAGTTTATACAATTTAAATAATCTGAACCTTGAAAATTGATATGCTATGATAATGGAGGCAGGTTTATTTTAACTGAAATTTTATTATTTATTGTTATTGTTAATTCTCACCAAAGGATAGTTTTTTCTATTGATTTTTTTAGAGACAGTGGAAGGGAGGGGGAGAGATATATAGAGAGAAACATCGATGTGAGAGAGACACATTGACTGATTGCCTCCCGAATGCATCCCTACTGGGGCCAGGGATTGAGCCTACAACCGAGGTACATGCCCTTGACTGGAATTGAACCTGCAACCTTTCAGTCCATGGACTGACACTCTAACCACTCAGCCAAACCAGCTAGGGCAGAAATTTTATTGTTGTCACTAGCCAATACATTCAAATGGCACAACATTCAAAAGGTACAAAGGGGTTGCTATAGACTAAATGTTCGTACCCCCTACCCCATAATTCAAATGTTGAAATCATCACTCCCAGTGTCATGGTATTTGGAGGTGAGGCTTTTGGGAGATGATTAGGTCATGAGGATGTAGACCTCATTAATTCCCTTATAAAAGAGACCCTCAGAGATCTCCCTGTCCCCTTCTGTCATGTGAGGACACAGAGATGACACCAGCTATGAACCAGGAAAAAGGTCCTCACCAGGCACTGAATCTGCCAGCACCTTGATCTGGACTTCTAGCCTCTAGATAGGTGAGGAATGAATTTCTGTTGTTTATAAGCCACACAGTCTATGGTATTTTGTTACAGCAGCCTTAATGGACTAAGACAGGTACACACTGAAAAGTCACTCTTCCGTCCCCTTTTCTTTGCCACCAGTTCTCCCCACAGGCACACTGTATTACCAGTTTCTAGCCTCCTTCCAGAAAATATATCTGTATTTATACAGATAAGTCTCTATCTATATCTACACCTATACCTACCTATCTCCTATAAATGATAGTTCACTATAAACACTGTTTTGCACCTTGCTTTTTCCATTTAAGTTATATAGGAATATATTATATTCCTGTTACTGCTATAACAATTTACCACAAATTAAAACAATGCTAATTAATTTTTGTACAGTTTGGAGGCTAGAAACCCTAAATGGGTCTCACTGGACTAAAAATCTAGCTTCTACCTAGAGGCTGCCTGCATTCTTTGACTCATGGCTTCTTCCCCTGTCTTCGAAGCTGGCATCATAACATCTTAAAATACTTCTCTGACTCTGTTATTATAAGAACTCTTTTGATTGTACTGGACTCAACTGGATAATCCAGACTAATATGATTTCAGAATCCTTAATTTAATCACACCCGCAAAGCTCCTTTTTTCATGTAAGGTAGCATATTCTTAGGTTCCAGGCATAAGAACAGGGACATCTTTTGGGGGGCATAATTCTGCCCATTACAATTTATCTTGGAGATCGTCCCATGTTAGGGCACAGTATTCCTTTCCTTTTATGAGCTCCATAGATACTATTCCATTGTTTGGATGTGCCATCATGCACTTAGCCAGTCCCCTCCCGATGAGCACTTAGCTTGTTTCCAACCTCTTGCTCTTATAGCCAGTGCTGCAAGGAGTAGCTCTTTATTTGGCACCTTTGCTAGTGTATCTAGTGAATTTCAGGAGGTGGAATTGCTGAGTCAAAGGGCGTGTACATCTTTAATTTTATTAGATATTGTCAAATGGCTCCAAGGGTGCTTAAGTTTTATTATAAAAAATTTCAAATATAAAAAAAATAGAGAATAGTTTCATGCACGCTGTGTACCCATCACACAATTCCACAATAACAATTACCAACTAATGGCCAATCTTGTTTCATCTACACCCCCCCATATAGTCCCTCCCCAGCCAAGTTCTTTGGTCAGTTATTTAGAAGCAAAACTCAGACTTATATATTCCAAAGGAGAGATTTAACAGTTTTAAATGTGACTTCATCTGTTAAAGAGATTCTTGTAGCAGGGCTGAACTGAGAGGAGAATCCTTCCCAGATGTTACATTTGGAACAGCTGTGTCCTTCAGAAGGCGACCCTCTACCTGGGCGAGCCCAAGTGTGTGCCATCTGCCTCCCTGACTCTGCCCGCTAGAGACAGTTCCTTTTCACCCCGAGGATGATCTCAGGAATCAGCACCGCACTGCAGATTTTCGGAGATGATGTTCTGGAAGGTTGAGTGGTGGGGAACAAGCTGACTCAGCCAGCTGCTTTGGAACTCCCATAATGAGCGAGAGCCCAAAGCCATAAAAAAGTACTTTTGACCTGCCGTATCTGAACATTATCAGCGAGTGAGGGCCTTCTCTGCAGCAACACCAGAACTTTGATATCGTGTCTTATCAAATTTTCACACCATGTTCCCGAAAGCAATAGAAAAGGATCCAAGTGGGGACGGGCTTTGGGGAGACTGGCTCTGTGGGGAGGAGTTTTTCTCCACCACTCACGTCCCGACAGAGGATGGACTTTCAGGGAACTGGAGGGCATGGCATTTATGACAATGTAACTGGGATGGTGAGTCAGTCTCCCGGCAAAGCCCTGACTGTTAGCTCCTTTGAGTCACAGGGCCTTCTTGGTCATCAAATCTAACAGAACATCCCAGGGAAGCAGGCCAGGTGGCATTGTGCCCAATTTCAAGATAGGGAAAAAGAAGGCACAGAAATGTGAGAGGACACAGAAAAAAAATCACTCCCGAGTTCCACATTCTGCTCTCCTATCCTAGCAGTGATTCTCACCAGCGATTCCCGGGGCTTCTGCCTGCCTTCGCCTCCACAGCCACCACCCTGCTTCAGGCCCTCCTCATCTCTCCTCTGAGTTATCACAGCACCTCCCGACTGGTCCTTCTGCTTCTATAACAACCCCCTTCAGCCCCATGCAGCCATCAGAATATGTCACTCCTGTGCTCACAGTGCCCCAGTGGCTCCATCTCACTGGGGTAAAGCAAGGTCTCCCACCACCTGCTACTCTGCCCTCCCTCACCTGCTCCTGGTGATCCTGCAATAAACCAAGCCTCAGGGCACTCACTCTTGCTGTTCCCTCCACCTGGAATGCTCTTCACCTAAGAGAGCTGAGGGCTTTCCCGGCCTTCAGGGAAGACTTCAACAAAGGTTCCCTGGCCACCCAGCTACACTGCAACCCACCCCACACTCCTTATTCCCTTTCCTGCTTTACTTTCCCCCTTAGCACTTATAACTAACTAACCAACCAACCAACTCTCTAATTAACTAGAAAATATGCCTATACATAATGTCTTAAAATATAGTTATACATACATATATTATTATATTACTATTTCTTAATTAGAGGTAACTATATATAAAGACATTCCCCGTACACGATATATTAATAGCACATGGTAACATATTGTCTGGCCACATGAGACCCATGGTTTTTGTCTGTCTTGCTCACTGCTATATCCTCACGCACCTGTGTGCATGAAATGGTACCTGGCACAGTAGGTGCTCGACCATTTTTTTGAGTGATGACTGGGTCCAGAGTTGATCGGGGAACTCCAATGACAGCAATCACGTCCCAGAGTGGACACCTTATTTTTGGCTTAGGCACCTTATTTTTGCTCATTTGATTTTTTGAGTTGCAATATCAAAAAAGAAAGATCATCGTATCTCAGTTTAGAAGGATTTTTGTTTCCTTGATTAACATGACTGTCCTGGTGGTTGCATCTGGGGCATAGCAGTGGCTTCAGCCCTAAACTTTTTCTTTCTGTTCCTTCCCCCAAACCCCCGGGCAGTGTGGGGAGGGTTTGACCAGCCCCTGACCTGTGTGGCCCTGAGCCGGGCATCAGCATTGTAAAGAAACTCCATCATAAATTCAACTGGTTCCTAAAAGACAAAGAACAAAAACCAAAACAAACAAAACAAAGAAAGAAGTGTGAGTGGGCACCACTGTCCAAAATTCCTCCCCGCACACGATTCCCTGAGTGGCCTGCCACGCAGTGCTAACCTGCACGGGGGCTCTCTGCCTGGGTGCTCTCCAGAAACAAGTCTGTACTTTGTCCCTCGGTGTGAGATAAGATAAATGGCCTGAAGAGATACAGAGAGAGAAACACAGTCCGGTCTCATCGTTTTCTTTTACACGTGTGTATATTATCTTACATTCTCATCACTTCATTTTTTCTCTCTCAATTGCAAGCTGCTGCCAAAAGTTAAAATAAAATGAAAGTATTGAGATGGCTCAGTGTTAATTTTTAGTTTCTGTCCGGATGCTCAGCATAAGGCGAATTGCCTGAGTGATTGTTTATCTCTACCTTTGGACAAGTTTGCAAGTGTGTGCATGCTCACCCTCCCTGACCTGCGCCCAGTAACACGCAGTTGCATCTTCCGTGGTTGTGTTGTAGATAGTTCAGCTGTGTTTAGCTCTCCAGGAGAAAGACGCATGTTCTTATCAATTGCCGGTAACCATAAAAGCAGGGGTGGAGTAAACAACTGCTGCCTCTGAGATGATGAAAGCAAAAGCCAATTAGCTGAAAATCCATATGAAAAGAGGGCGTCTATATAAATTTTCATTGTTATCCAGTTATAAATATTTAGTAATTCCTATTGTGATTTCTCCTGTAACTCATGAATTATTCAGAAGCACATTTAAAATTTTCCACATGTATGTAGTGTTTAGCTATTTTTTTTTTTTTTTTACTGTTGATTTTTAATTTTGCTGCATTAGGTCAGAAACTGGTTGGCACAATGCCATTATGTAGTGGATTATGTTGCGATTTCCCTTATGGACTAATATGTGATTATTTTTTGTTTACGAATGTGCCATGTATGCTTAAAAGCAATGTGGATGATTTGTTTTTTTAGGAGGGAGTTTTCATTTTTAAATATTATCAACCTTAAAAGTAAAACAGACAGTTATTTTCACCAGCAAAAAATCGGCTTATTCAGGAATAGCAGACTTGAAATTGGGGATGAGCATGGTACAGCAAGAACTATAGACAAGTCTAGCAAACAAAGAACAATTACTTTATAGAAAAAAACAAAGAAATTGGGTGGAGGTGTTTTGAACAGAAAGTCTATTGGAGGCAAGTGAGAGTTCAGGGTGGTGATGGCTATCCACTGGCTGAGTTGCAATGGTTCCCCTGGGCTGGGCTTGTTGCTGGGCAAGGAGAAAAATCTTCCTCCTGCTGGGATAGTAAAGTAGAGACACTTCTCATTGGGAATGCAAAGTATGTCTCTTCCTGTTGGGCCTATAATGTTTCTTCTTGTTGGAGTATGGAATTCACGTGGAGCGGTAGTGCATGAGAGCTTCCCCTTCAGTCTTCCTGACTCCATTGCAAGTGAGGTTTGCTTTATTCATTTCACAATAATCAAGGTTAGCAATGCGATGGAAGTCTAACTTCTTTTTCTGTCTGCTAGATCTCCCTGAACCTTATATGGTAGTCAGGGTAAGATGAGACAATGCTGCTGTGACGAGTAGACCCTGAATGCTGCTGTGACGAATAGACCCTGAAAATGCCGAAGTTTCACAAAACAACCATTTATTTGTCACCCATGTCACAGTCCAGTGCAAGTCAGGGGCTCCTTGGTGGCCGTCCTCCAACAGTGTTTCAGAGGTCTTGGAGATTTCCATCTTGTAATTCTGCCATCTCAGAGTTTTCCACTTGTAGCCACATGGATGGGAAAAAGAGGAAGGATGCATGGAGAATCCACACTTGCTTTTAATTACCTTGGACCAGAAGTGACATGCGATTTCTTACATTTCTCTTGGTGCAAATGCACTCACGTGGTCCCAGTGTAACCACAAGGGATGCTGGGAAATGTCTTCCTGCATGTCCGGGAAGAGGAATGGAGTGGTGAACATGGTATTGGGCCTGACACACTGAGAGCGTGCTAAGTATTTCTTACTCTTATTGGGGATTTGTGTGTCTTTCCACATAACCTTCTCAGTTTTTGCTTACACAGTTCCAGGTTATGTCCTTTGGTGTATTCAGCTTAATGATTATTGTATCTTCTTGGCAAAGTAGTCATAATTCTTATTAGTATGAATGAAAAGTGTGTTATAGATAGGTGGGGTCATGGAATGGTAGTACTTTCAGGGGCTTTGAAGAGCCTCCTACTCCTCCATTTTACAGACAAGAACAACTGAGTCCTAGGAAGGGGAAGCCATTGGTCCCACTAATTAGTGGCAGAATTGAGACAAACATTGCAATAGCTTTGCCTTTCTGCCATCATGTCCTTCCTGCATCTTTCCTCTACTGATAGGTTCAGTTTCTCCTCAGACTCCTAGCGCTGAGTATGTAAAGATAGTGATTAATCTAAGTGTCTCAAGAAAGTCCTTTCCAGGTTGGCATCGGGAACAAGAAATCTCAGTGGATAAAAAAACATCAAGTAGTAGCACTTCAGTGAATGGTTTCCAAATTAGTCCCTCACCCCCCACCCCCCTTTTTCCCCCTGAAGCACAGTTGCAGGAAATACATTAACCTGAGATGAAGCACATATTAGAGAAAGGCTCTCTCCATAGCATTATCTATTACCCTAATGAGCATGAAAAAGGGGAAAGGGGACGGTCTCTCTCGAGCTATTATTACCTCCACTATAGAGTTGACATACACAAGCTCATTATTGCATTATGTTTTATTCAACAAAATAACTTTAATGTTGTAGCTTAAATTGAATTCGCTAAAACATCTTCATCTCCAGCATAATGTGCCTCAAGTGTCTTCTTGGTGCCTGTGTTTTCTCCAGAATTATAGTGCTGAAGCTATGGAAATGGCGAAATTATATGCAATCTGCAAAACAATGTGGCTATAACGTGGTAATTGGCCTTCCACATAATTAAAGGAACATTTCCTCATCAGAGCTGTTCCATCGAAGACCCAAAGGCTATCATTGTACAAATCATCCACTTAAGAAAACCTTTATTCACAGTAGCCTATAAAAACCTGGTTATGCAAACAGATTTGCTTATGTAGTAACGTTAATGGCTTCTCACAGTTAAAAAATAATTAAGGTGATTGACCTATAATCTGCCTCCCCCCTGACCGAGTGTCATTTTTATTTTGACGGTTGGGTGCTTTTTGACTCTGTGAAAATTAGTCACAGCTGGTATCAAAACCCGGGGAAGGGAATCTCAAAAACCAGCAACCTGTGCATTCCCAGCCTGTTAATCAAAAGAAAATCACTTCAACTGGATTAGGGTCTTGTACCTGGTAGAAAGGCTCTTACAGACAATGGAATTGGATTCTTACACTTGATGTGACACCCTCTTGAGTTCAGTTCAGATTCTTGTTTGATAGATACTTGCTGGAAAATTGCTCCAGTGTCTGTGCAATAGCTGAACTCCTGTTTTTTATTTTTACTTTATTATTTATTTTTTAAAAAAGCAGCATTACATGTTTTGAGACCTTCCAGAGGTTATTTTTATATGATCTTTAGATATGGTCTTGAATAACTCATACTAAGAAGACCTCCAAGCAGTGTTTTTTGGGAAGATGTCTGGTGATTGGTTGGTTTTAATCATGAATCTCTCCCCGTCTCCTGTCTTGTAGGTTTTATTCTTATTCCTCCACACTTTTTTGGGAGAGGGATGGGGGGATCACCTACTCCCAAGGTCCTTAACATTTTTTAATTTACATTCCAGAATTCTCTGAATGACTCTGCTCTGGCATATCCAACTGCCCACTGGCCATATCCACTTGGATGTCCCTCTTGAACTTGGCCTCAGCTTACCCTTCCTCTCCTGATTTCCTCTTCTGCTTGGGTTCATCAGGTCCAACTCACCGCATGATCCACCAAGCTTCCAAAAACTTAGATGCCATCGTGTATTCCTCCTCCTCCCTCAGTCAGGCTAATCTACCTCTCCCCTCCATCCACAGCACTGCAACGTCGATCCAGTGGGCCATCTTGTCTCACTTGGATTCTTGTAGTCTCCTACCTGGTCTTCTTGCTATCCATCCATCCCCCAGCCAGACTTCGCTTTTTATAGCATGAAGATGGTCATTACTCCTCTACTGAAGGACATCTCCTGGCTCCTTTTGTCTATTCTACAGTATAAACATGGCTCCAACTTACTTCTACATCCCTTAGCTCATACTCTTAGGGTTATATGAACTTCTTTCATCTCCTAAAATGCTCTTTTAGCTTTCAGTCTTTGTGTGTGCTCTTCCCTTTGCTTGGAGCAGTCTTCCACCCTCTTCTTTATTCACCTGGATAACTCCTATCGCCTTCTAGTCTTCAGCTTAAAGGATGTTTGATGGACATCCTGACACTAGATGAGGGGCCCCCTGCACGTGCTCTATTCGAACCTTCATCATAGCACTTTCCACTCTGAGTCATAAATGATTTTTTTTTAAACTATTTATTTCCCTCATGAAATGCAAAGTCATTGAGGAAAGGGCCCCTGGTGGTTCACTGCTGTACTTCCAGTACCTGACATTTGACAAAGCTTATGCTGCTTTCCACATACCACGTGTTCTGCTTTAGGGTTGTGCACACAAGTTCTGACATTGGAGAATGCCCTTCCTAGCGTCTGTTCTGAGTTGGCTTGGAGGAAATCTAGTAGGAACTTCCCAAAATATGAAACAACAGTTAACTTAAACCTGAAGTTCTTCAACTTCAGGCTGAATTAGAATCCCCTGAGAAGCTTGTTACAAATGCTGACTCCTGTGGCGCACTTTTAAAGAGTTAATGAGTTGCTTCCTCTTCAAAATATATCCAGAACCCAGCCCCTTTTCAGCACCAGTCTGGACCCAACCACTGTCAACTCCCACGTGAATCACTGTAATATCTCCTTGCTGGTCTCCTCCTGCTTCTGCCCTGTCCTTCCAGAGTCTATTCCCTAGAGCAGCTGGAGTGATCCTTTTAAAAAGAATTCAGGTCACATCAGTTCTCTGCTCAGAACCCTTTGGTGCCCCCCATCTCACTTAGAGTTGAAGCCTAAGCTCCAGCTATAACCCACAAGGCCCCATGTGACCAGGCCCCTAAATGCCTCCTTTCCATTCTCATCTGCTACCACTCTTCCCATCCCTCCCTCTGCTCCAGCCACAGTGGCCTCTTCTCTGTTCTATGATCATACCAGGTCTGCCCCTGCCTCAGGGCCTTTGTACCTGCTGTTCCCTCTGCCTGGAACACTGTTCCCCCAGACATCCACATTGCTCACTCTGTCTCCCCTTCAGCTCTCTGGCCTTTCAGTGACCCTTTCCCAGCCTCCCTGTCTACCATGGCAATGCCCACACTTCCTCCAACACTTCCTGTCCCCCTCCCTGCTTTGTTTTCTCCTTCATTTTCATCTCATGCGTACACATTAAAGTATTTATCTTGTTTATTTTCAGTTCCTCCCACTAGAATGTCAGCTCTATGAGAGCAGCATTTTTGTCTGTTTTGTTCACTGCTGTATCTCCAGCATCCAGGATAGTGCTTGGCACTTAGCATTCAATAAGTATCTGTTAAATGAATGGTGGAACTGGAATCTGCATTTTTAAAAAACATGTTTTGTTTTTTAAATTGATTTCAGAGAGAGGAAGGGACAGGGAGAGAGAGAGAGAGAGAGAGAGAGAGAGAGAGAGAAACGTCAATGATGAGAGAGTCATTGATTAGCTGCAAGCACCCTGCTGGGGATGGAGCTCGGAAACCCAGGCACGTGCCCTGACCGGAAACCAAACAACGATCTCCTGGATCCTAGGTTGATGCTCAACCACTGAGACAAGCCAGTCAGGCTGGAATCTGCATTTTTTTATTGTGGTAAACACACATAACATAAAATGTATCATTTTAACCATTTGAAAATGTATAATTTAATACATTCACTGTGTTATGCAACCATCACTGAAGCTTTCATTTTTTTCCAGAGCTTTTCCATCACCCCAAAAAGAAACCCCACACCCATTCACAGCCACTTTCACTCCCCTGCCAACACTAATCTGCTTTCTGTCTCTATAGATTTACCTCTTCTGGACATTTCATATAAATGGAATCACGTAATATGTGGCCTTTTGTGCCTGATTTCTTTCACTTAGCAAAATGTTTTGAGGTTCACCAATATACAGAAACCTGCATTTTAAGAAGCCTACAGATTCTGATGCAAATGGTCTGAGCACCTCATACCCCCCCCCCCCCAGCTGTCTTAGTCATTCCTGTGATTCCCCTCTGCTTTCACTGGTATTCCCCTCAAGTCGTACTTTGATCTGAACCCTTGGGTTTCCACACCATGGGTCTCTGGAGGAAGAACCACGTGCTTCTCACAGACATGTGACTCCCGCAACTCCTCTTCTACACCTGCTTTTACTCTCTCACCTGCTTTATTTCCCCTTTAAGGCTGTCAACCTGTATCCCCCACCCCCACCTGGAGTGGGTGACTTCTCTCTGCATCCCACTAGCAGAATGATTTCAAGCACAGGCTTTGGGGAAGAGAGAAGGATTTTGAGTGCCAGCTCCACGACTCACTAGCTATGTGACCTTGGATTAGTTACTTAGCCTCTTTGAGATCTGTTTTGCTTCTGTGAAGTGGGAATGGCAATGGTCCCCAACTCATAGGGCCCCCAGGAGAACAAAATGAGCTAATTCTCAGCACAGCTTCCAGCCCTCGTTAATGTTCATATTAACCAATCTCTAGACCCACATCCACCGAGGCGCTCTTGCTGATTCCACTGGAAATCAGTTTCTAAGCTCCCAAACCCCACATCCACCACGGTGCTCTTGCTGATTCTACTGGAAACCAGTTTCCAAGTTCTCAACAACCAAACCAGATTACAAACAAAGGGTTAGCCCCCACAGCTTAGGAAAAAAGATCTCATGCCCACACAGTGACTCTAAGATGCTGAACTGAAATCCACTCTGAAAGCTCCTGCTTTCTCATCTAAGTTCATCTAAGGCACCCAGGGACTTGGGGGGCAGGGCTGGTGACCACTCAGAGAGCAGCAATAGTTCGAAAAGTCAACTGAAAATCCTATTGTTGACGGATGACACCCCAGAGTGCAAATGAACTCCAACAGAGAAACTCATCCCGTTGGGGAAAATGCCCGCAAGCTGGCAGCCACGCTGGCATGGACGGCTTTTCCTGCGGGCTCTCCTAAGTGCAAACAGCCGGAAGGTTTTGCTTTCTGAGCTAAGCGCAACCATGTTCCTCACTGCACATTGCCTCTCTGCAGCAAATGTTCATTCCTATTGCATTGATTAAAAGTGCTTACAGAAGAGGTTTGAGGGGAGTGGTGACAGAGTGAGTTATGGCTCTGCTGGCTGCCGGTGGAGCCGGCGCTCTGCACGGCTGTGCAAGGGTGTTTTGAAAAGTGGCTGTGCCCATCAGGAGTGACTGAGTGTAAATGTTGCTGCCACAACATCTTGTAGCCTGATTGGGGCTATATTTGCAGAGTCCAAACCAGGAGGCTTGTTCAGCCTCAGAAATCAGCTTACCTTCCTACTTCCTCTGCTGAGCCCCATTTGCTCTTTACCTAGGTCTCTATCCAGAAGTGCTTTTAGCAGCAGAGTGACCCGGTGCCCTTTCCCAGTCTCACCCTGCAACTGCCCCTAGGCAGGGCCTAGGAGGAAATCCTTGAGGAAATCAATCACAGGACTGTTTGGAGGATTCTGGCTAGCCCCCAGAGGTGTTTGCATTTTTAAATTGGTTACCAGTTATCTCAAATGAGTCTCTAATTAGCAGAGCTTCAGGCAGTGTAAGGAAATGACGTGAAAATGTGTAGATATTGCGGGAAGACTCTCTCCCTTATGCCTGCCCCATGGGTGGCTTTTACTTATCTTAGCTTCTTTTCTTTGTGTCTAGTCATTTTCCTAAACTTTCAGGGAGGGTCCCTGGGGGTGGCTTCTTGGAGGAGGTTATTTTTAAGCTGGGTTTGTAAATTAGGACAGCTTGATGAAGTCATGCAACATGTGTTTGCTGTGGCAGACTGTATTCTCTGAGAAGATGGCCACAATAATATTTCCCACCCTATGGATTCTTCTGGAAACTTGTCACACCCCCATGAAGAGGTGGAGTACGTTCTCCTCCCTTTGAATCTGTTTCCACAAATAGGATGTGGTGGCCGTGGCTCTCTGTAACTTTGGAGGCTAAGTTAGAAAAGCCTGTGCAGCTTCCTTCTGCTTCTCTTTTTACGAGCTCACACTTTGGATTCAGCCACCATGCTGTGAGGAAGCCCAAGCAGCCCATGGCAAGGCCCACTTGGAGACACCCCAGCTGATACTGTGAAGAGCAGAAATGGGGCTTTCCTGTGGAGCCCTGCCCAAATCACAGATTGGTTAGCGGAACACATGATGTGTTCTTTAAGCTACTCAATTTTGGGGTGGTTTGTTGTACAGCAATAATCAGAACATCTACTTTGCATAAAGCCCCTGCAATTCAGAAGCCTCTGGAGTCAGAATGCTTGGGTTCAAATCCCCTTTCCACCCTGAATCATCTAGGTGACTTATGGCAAATCCTTTAACCTCCTTGTTTCTCAGATTCCTCATCTGTAAAATAGGGGTGATAATAACGTCTACCTCATGGGTGTTGTGAGGGCTTAATAATAATAGCGGTAATAATAATAGTAACGATAACAATTTGGGTGGGTGATTCTATCCCATGGATGTGAATTCCTTCACAAATGTTTTTTGGAATGCCTATTATATGCACTGGGGAGAGAGTGGTGAGAAAAATAGCCCTGGTCCCTCCATTCTGAAAATTAGTCTATCGGGGCACATGCATCTTAAACAAATAAACGATAAGTCAACATATGATGACCAGTTCTGAGCAAGTGACAGTTAGCTGAGACTTGGATGAGGCGTGGTCGTTAGCCAGATGGAAAGCTGAGGGAAAAGCATGTGTGGAGGCCCTGAGTATGAAAGAGAGGACTTGGACCCCCAATTTGGGCCTCAGTCAATATATCACTATCGTGCACCTTTCCTCAAGTATCTGTAAGCACTTCTTCCTGGCAAACATCTAAATGGTTTCTGGTTCCTTAACATAGAATTGCACTAATGCCCACTGTTTGAAATATCTTCGGGGCTGCTGGCTCTGAAAACAAAACACAATGAACACAATGAAGTGTGCATCAGTCAGGATTCTTGGCTGCAAGCAACAGCAACTAACCTTTATGAAGCAAGAAGGGATTTCACTGCAAGTTTTTCGGGGTGCTCACAGAATACACAGGCAACGGTGGGACCAGGCTTGGGGAATGGGCAGGGATGTGCGTGTGTGTGTGTGTGTGTGTGTGTGTGTGTGTGTGTTGGGGGAGGGGGTTTGGAGTCAACCAGCCAGAGCTATCCATTGGGATAGAACTGACCTCTGTCTTTGCAACCCTTCTTCAAAGAGTCAGAGCCCTGGTAGCAAGCGTCGTGGGTGTCTGGGAAGGGGGTTGGCAGTGGGAAATGGATTTTAGGATTTGCCCCGTGCCAAGGCTGTACACAGTGAAGACCTCTCCCTGTTGACTTGGAGAAGGAATATGACTACCAAAAAGGCTTCCTTGTGGTTAACAGGGCCCAAATTCATAATCAAAGCAGAGGCCTGCCATACACAGTGCATATCAGGGAAAAGCAGAAGACTAACTCTTCAGTCTCTGACACTGTGTCCCTGCCCTCTTAGCTGAACCAGAAAGCAGTTCTGGAACCGTGTTTCAACCAATGGGCAAAAGCCTGCCCTGTCCAATTGGAGCAGTGTTGCTATAGCCTCACTTACATCTTTACTGACCAAGCAGAGCGGCCCCATAATGACAAATCAGAATGAATGATTCCAACCATTCAGGACAGTGCTATCTGACCAATCAAACTGTGTAAATTAGGATTCCTCATTTGCATAAAACTGGACTCATCAGGGATGGGGGGGAGGTGACACTTTTTCTATATAAGCAGGCCTCCTCTTTGTTTCCACCCAAGGGTGCATTTCTCTGGTTTGCAAACTTTTTACCTGAATAAAGTTTCTTCTTTTACTGCAGCCCAGATTGGGGACTCCTTTTGATATTAGATTGGTGACAGCAAACTTCTGTTGACACCCCAAAGACGGATCTGGATGCTAATGGGGGTGTCAGCCACAGGTTGACAAATGTCCACTATCCCATTTCTTGGAATGCTTTTCATGGAGAATGAGAAGGTGGCTGTGTTCCCTGTCCACTGAGGCTTCTTTGAGAGGTGTAGTGACTCCAGAATTCATTCTGCCCCATTCCTACCTTCTCCTGATAGGAAGCATCACCAGGGTCTGAGAACTTTGTCTGACCAGGAGGCGAGCACCAGCTTCATTGCAAGGCAGCGGCACTACATAAAGATGTTCTCACATGACATCACCACTTTGGACTCATTCCTAATTCACTTGTGGCTTTTATAGCCTTGGCTTTCTGACATGAGTGTATAGCATTTGTCATTTATAGGACATGGTGTAGCTCCAGGGCTGGTCTTCCTCGTTTCTCCTCTGCTCTGTACTTCCATTTTATTGGAAATAAACCAAAGCATCCTCTCGTTTGTGTCCCATGCAGACCTTGGCTCTGAAATTGAGATGGAAAATTGTGACCCTTTGTCAGTATGCGAGTGGATTTGACCATGAAGCATTCTGGGCTTCCCCGGTGTGGGCTGATGGGGAAGGGTAGGGTGACTGAGCAGAATGAATGGTGAATCCCAGCATTCTCAATTACCATGTACAGAGGAGAATGGAAAATATAGGTAGGCTTTGGGCTGATGATGTTATCCAAGGTGGTCTAGCCGTGGGAGTGGGACTACCAGCTGCAGTTCTGAACCAATGCTGATTCTTGATCCAATTTTGTGGTCTGAGAATTGGGATAATGGTGCTATCCCATGCCTAAAGGTGTGGGCCATAGAGTCTAGTCTCTTAGGATGATTGGGAGGGGGTGGGCAGAGGTGCATCTTGGCATAGTGACTTTGGAGTCAGAAAGAACTCACCTGCAATCCTGGCTGTGACACTGACTTGGTGAAAGTGACTTCCTTTGTCTGAATTTTGGTCTCCTTATCTGTAATGTGGAGATAAAATGGAATCCATAGCTCAAAGGGTTATTGCAAGAATTAATTGACATGATGCCTGGTAAGCTCTCATCACAGCTCCCGGCACCTAGAAAGTGCTCAGAACTTGTTAGCTATTGTTAGAAAGACTGGGAATCTGTGGCTTGCTGGGCATGCAGGTGGCTCCCCTAAGCTTATCCCAGGACCACAACAAATAATTCCACAGCAGCAAGGTGGCTTCCAGGAACCATGGCTGGTGCACCCGAGCTTGTTTCTTTAATGCCTAAGCCTGCCATCTTCAATGCCTAAGCCTGAGGTGGCAGGTTCCCTCTAAAATGTCTTCAGACGCATCGCAACTCCATAGGCAGTCCTCTCAGGCTCTCACCATTCTTTGAAATTCCCCATCCCCCTGGGACCCTCAGCCCCTTTCTCTTTGCCTAGACTATTCGGATACCCATCTTGCTTCCCTGCCTCCCAGGATGCTCTTCTCTTTAGGTAGTCCATTGGCTCATGGCAGACACCAAATGCCGAGCCTATGTTCCCAGACACCCAACCCCAGGTAGTTCAAGAGGAGTGATCTGGCACCCCCAATTGCCTGGTTTCTTGGGTAGAGGTTGGTATAAAGATAAGAGTGGAGCCTTTCCCAGCTCCTGCAACTGAGGATGATGGAGGTGCAGGAACCAAGGGCCTTTGCTCTTGGCTGGTGAGATTCTTGGCCTTTTGGTTTCTGTCAGCTAAGGTGGGTGTCGAGGATCAGTTAAAATATGTGAACACTGATCTCAGTAAAGGCCTGAGGGACGGGTGTCTTGTCTTCATCTCTTCATGGGGTATTCTTCCAGACTTCTGCATCTAACTCAGTGAGACAGAAAAGGGGTGTATTGGTTGACATAACCAGACCATGGAACAGCCCTGTCTTGTTCATTTTCTCCCTCCCTCTCACCTCCATGTCTTGTTTTCTTTTTTTTTGCTCCTACCTTAGATGGAATTTTTATATATGGTGGGGCTCTTGGCAGAAGTGTCTTGGGCATTCACCCTTAAGGCTTTGTTGTCAGGAAGAAAATTGACTTCCCTTTCCAGGCTCCAATGTAAAAATTCCCAGAAAAGGGTTGTGATGGGCCCTCCTGGGCCACTTGTCCACATGTAGACCAGGGATTTGGAGTACTAGGATTGGCCCAACTTGAGTCCAGGGATGGGGTGGGTGCACCTGTTACCAGAAGAACCTGGGGAGGGGGAGTGGTGGCCCAGATGAGGCCACCAGGAGAAATCACTGTGAATTGGGTCTACCACAATGGGTGATTTTGACAAAGCTATTTGCATTGCACTATTTCTTAGCCACTTCAGCTCCTCTTTGGAACAAGGCAGGCCACTAATACATTTATCAAAAAGATATATGATTTTGTTATGGCAGAAATGAGCGTGAAGTTAAAACAAAGAAACCCACAGAGAGTTATCAGTAACCAGGAAATGACAGATAAGTCAGTTCCGCCGTACTGTTCTTTATTATTTGTAGTTTTGAAGGCACAAGTGAATATGAGATCAGGGAAAGGGTGAGTCCTTAGGCTCTCAGCCTGGAGACAGTTTGAAAATGGAAACACAGTACTTCCAGTTACCATGGGAGCATCTTCACAAATCTTGACTATGCAGAGGGTGTGGGCTATAGGAGGCCATAGGAAGAAATGATTCCAAGGCTTGGGAAGCTCTGCAGACCGAACAGGTAACTTCTAAGAGATGTCTTGAATTGTAAGTACAGCCAAAATATTACATTTGAGGTTTCTGAGTAGACATATTTTGGAAATATGTTTATTTTCTTGTCTGTGTAATTCTACATTGTCCCAGAGGGTGGCCCACATGGCTTGAGCTTAATAATATACAAGGTGGGTAGTGTTTGCAGAGGGATGAGGTCACTTAACTGCATAGGCAATGCCACATTTTTAATTAACTATTGATTCGTAGGATTGTGTATTGAGGTTAATCAGGTACAACAAGAACAGATAACTTTATTTGGCTTCCTTTAAACTCAAGCATATAAATCTGATGTGGAGTGACTGTATATTAGAAATGGAAGCTTTTTTTTTGGTCTAGAAGCAATCAATGCAGCCTGGGAGCTGAGAGTAACAAGCACAATTCAACCTTCTCCTATTTGTGAGAATCTGTATTTTATTTTCTTCTTGTGTTATGGGGTAAAGGGGACATAGTTCTTGCTTGTTTTGGAAAAACCTCACTGCATATGGTGAGCAACAGCCCTTATTGTGGAAGGACAAATGCAGTATTTTCCCAACGAGGAGTCGCCATGCATTCCCAGACAGAGCTGGAGCTCAGGTACAGGGATTAGTCAGGGCAGAAATATTGTTGAGCTTCCTACTAACTCAGGACTATCTTCAGGTTAAATTTTAAGTTCTAGTGACAACAACGAGAAAAATACACCAAGTGAGATTTCAAACTTGCTGTAAGATTACTGTTTTTTGATGCCAGATGTATAAAGCATGATTGCATTTGTTGTGAGTGTGGGATCCAAGAGTGAATTTTAACCACATGGTTCTTTATCAGGCAGCCTCCCGAGAGATCCTGGAGCTCACACCTTTCTTGACTAAATCAAAACCAATGAACAAGCAGCTCACCTAGCTGTCATTTTGGAATTAAGGAATGGCTATAGTTCTTTAAGCCTGAAAAGCTAAGGAGAGGGTGCCCAAAGCATCAAAGTACTTTTTTACTTGTCTCTTCCCTGCAAGGTATGGGGTCCTAGGGTATTACTCCTAGCGACCTACTTAGAACCTTTTGTGATTTTCTATATTCTTTTTGTGTGGTTTTTTTTTTTTCTGATTATAGTTTACATTTAATAGTATTTTGTATTAGCTGCAGATGACAGCATTAGTGGTTAGACAATAATGTCTTTACAGGGTTGTCCCCCCAATATTTCAAGTACCCACCTGGCCCTGCACATTCCTATGTTCGTTAGATATGCTTGTTGACTGTTGGGTACAAAGGGTAGGCCAGCAGCTCTTCCTTTGGTGAGCAACTCTCTCCCTCTTTCAGAGCAATTTTGTTCAGCTCAGGTGGTTCAGGGTGGGCATGTGACTCAAGTTTGTCCAACCAGAGGGCTCAATCCTGCTGGCCACATTGTTGGTTTGGGAATGGACATATATATGAATATCTTGTTGCAACCACTGAATTCTGCCATTGTAGAGAGAAAAGAGCCGTGGGCAAGATATGAATGAATGGACATAGCTGTGTGCCAATAAAACTTTATTTACAAAACCAGCTGGTAGACCAGATTTGACCTGCAGACTATAGCTTGCTGACCCTGAAGTTAGGCTGATTGGTACATGTTGTTACCCTGGTGACCATTATCTGTCTGGCCAACATGTCCTAAAGTTGACCTAGTTATGCTGAAGGGAACTTATGTTTCATGTGTGAGGGAGAGGGTTTCCCTGCATCCTACTGGGAATGAATGTGGAGCATGGAGCCCCAAATGACATCTCAGCCATGTTATGACCAGGCAGGGAACCAGCTTCGTGATGGAGTGCAGATGAAGTTGGTAGAGGAGACAGATGCAGAGTCTGGGGTCTCGATGGAATTATCCAGATGCATAAGGACCCTGGACCCTGCTATCCCACTGGCCTGCTATTTGCATGAGCAGACCACGCAAATTTCCTTATTGGGTGAGCCAGCTTGAGTCTGGATTTTCTGTTACTTGACTTCAAGAGCATTCTAACCAGTACAAGGTTCAAATAGAGGAGAAGGAATCTGTGGATCATTGGTCAGTGAGTGAACCTCAGTGGTTTGGGGGACACACCTTAAAATTTTGAGAGTGATATGAGGGGGAAACCACACATCCTTCAGTTTACCTCAACCAGGAGTGTTTGCCAGAATGGAAATTCCTATCTGTGGAAAATGTGCCCAGAGCAGGAGAGCATGAATTTGGGACCCAAGTGCTATCTGAGGCCACCGTTTGGTCATTTGACTACATTTGAAATAATTTATAATTGTTATGGATCCATTGATTTAGGACAAAATGTTTCCCCAAAGAGAATTAAGCCAAAAAAGTTTCAACCAACTGCTTCAGGTTGAAGACAGGGGGTAGGGTGGGGACACCTGGGGTGAGAGGTGGGTGGGTGGCACTCATAGCTGAACCTCTTCTGTCTTTAACTCAGACCCCACTCATCTCTCTCAGGTTTTATCTATGTGGTTTAGGAGAATAGCAAGTTTGAAAAACTTTTTTTTGTTGATAAAATATACATAACATAAAATTTACTGTTTTAACCATTTTAGGTGTAGTATTTAGTGGCAGTAAGTGGTTCACATTGTTGTGTAAGCATCGCCAGGACATTTCACCTTCCCACACTGAAACTGCGTCCATTAAACATTAACTTCCATTCTCCCCTCCCCAACTGCCGTCCTACTCTCTGCCTGTGAGTCTGACGACTCCAGGTACCTCACACGAGTGGATTCCTACAAGGCTTGTGTTTTTGTGTCTGGCTTATTTCACCGAGCGTGTCTTCAAGGTTCATCCATGTTGTAGTGTGTTTTACTACATTTTGTTTTTTAAATGCTCATCTTTTATTTATTTTTTGGAGAATGGCACATTTTTAGAAACTGTTATCCCACATGGTGAGTTCAGAAAGAGAGAGATACAATAAGACATTGGGACTAACCTAGAAAAAGAGCCAGCTCGTACCCTGAGGCTCTCTCAATGTCAGCACTTTCGGCTCCTTTAGTTCCTCTTGATCTGTTACCAGGATTGCTCCTTGAAACTGCTCGCTCTGATCTCCACTGTGTCTCTCCGTGCTGAGACCCTGCCACAGGCACAGTGGGAAGAGCACAGGTTGTCACTTCCCAGCCGTGGGACCTTAGGGTTCCGAGCCTCAGTTTCTTCCTCTGTAAAATGGGGATCATGACTGTGGTGTGTCTGTGTGTATGTGTATGTATGTATGCGTATGTTAGCATGTGCATCTGTGTGCATTTAGAAGCACAAATGAAGAAGTCATGCTCTAAACGGCATTCTGCAACTTCTTTTTTCATAAACAATATAGAGATGTCTTAGAGATCTCTCCATGCCAATACATAAAACTTTGTTCCATTTTTTAGTAGCTGCACATATTCTGTTTTATGGCCACAGTGTAAATTCACTTAGCCCAGCTGCCATGTGTGGACCTCTACGCTGTTTCCAATGATTTGCTTTTCCGAATGATGCTGCACTGAATTCCCTTGTACACCACCTTGGCTCACTCATGTGAGCGCAGCTCTGGGATCAATCCCTAGGAGTGAGGTTTCTGGGGCAGAAGTTATGAGCATTTAACATTTCTAAAGAGATGACCAAATTAGACAGTTTCATTTGCAAGGGTGTCCTGTTAGGAGGAAAGCTGTTAGATTAAGTCCACCTTGTAAATGTTATATTTAAGTAGTTCATTTATTAAATTGGTGTTCTGCCTCTTCTCCAAAGCACTCAAGGAAGCTTACAGCAAGAGGCAAAACAAATACAGCTGAAAATAATAAACACACAGAGAAAGGCCAGTATGGTAACAGGGACAGTTAACACTTATGTTGAGTACTTGCTATGAGCCAGACACGGTTCCAAGTGCTGTATATGCATGAACTCATCGAATCCTCACAGTCTCACTAGGAAAGGAGGAACACCCCCATGTTATAGATGGGGAAACCGAGGCACAGAGGGGCTAGACAACTTGTTCAATGTCATGCAGTTAGTAAGTGGTGGAGCTAGGGTTTGAACCAAGGCAGCCTGTTTTCAAAGTCTGCCCTCTTGGCTATTATAATGCTCTGCCTCCCCCAAATCAGGAGTTAGGGAGAGGGAGGGGAAAGATGGACAAAGAAGAGCTATCATTGTTGCTGTGATTTATTTATTTAACTGTTCATTAATTCAACCATAAGTTTATTCATTCACTCAGTCTACAAATAATTATCAAGGACTGCTCTTTGCCAAGAGTGCCGGGGATAACAGTGAACAAATGTATGTGTGGTTTCGACCTCTTTGATTGTGAAGGTCAAATCGCTACATGGGTGCGCTCCCCTGGGTGGGAGAAATTCTGACTGACGTGTTCGTTCAAGAGTGAGGGCCTTCTGAGCCCCTGGGTCGTCAGCCTCAGTATTGTGCCTTGGTCCCCTTCTTGTACCACCAGCCAGGGCCCTTGGCCTGGTCCTTGTAGTTCACCAGATACCCTGGGAGGAAGGGTGGGCAAGTGTGCAGGCAGTGCTGAGCCTCATTCCCTGGTCCCTCAACTGAGCTAGGTCACTCTTATTGCTAAGGTGTGGTGGCCTCTGGTCCCAGAGGGAGAGGGGACAGTCCTGGGTTTATGCTTCCTGTTGTCTGGTAGAAAAAGTGCTGGCCACATGGGCTCTCCCCTTGCTTGGACACCTGATTGGCCAGGCTTGGATAAATCAAGTTTTCTAGCCTTAATTTTTTTATCTGTAAAATGGTAAAAATCAGTACCATTTTTGCTTTGTCTCTTTAAAGCCTGCATGAAGTGAACACAATATAACACATAAACAAAATTTTTTTCCTTCAATAAGTAAATTTTTTAGTACTCAAGTGTGCCAGGCACTGAACTAGACCCTGGGGCTGTCATGAGGGACACAATGACCAAGCTCTGTGTTCTTGGAGCACCCAGGCTTGTGGGGGAGACAGACATGAATCAAACAGTCAGAGCACAAATAACAGAGGCATTCCTGGAGTGCTTACTACATGCCAGGCATATTTCTAAGCACCTTACCGATGTCAGCTCTGTTAATCTATATAGCAGCTCTAAGAGGTGAGTGCTTTTATAACCCTCACTTTTTAGGTGAACTAACTGAGGCACAGAGTGATTAAGTAACATGCTCAAAGTTAACATCTAATAAGAGGAGAAACGAGGATTCACCCACAGGTCCCTGACTCCCAGACATGCACCCCTAAACAGGACACCATCTTGCTTCTATGCTATAAAGTGAAATGAAGAAAAAGAACTGGAAGGTCCATGAAAGAATAATAATATTTGAGGATCTAATTTATATTGGGGTGTTTACAGAAGACCTCTGGGAGGGAGTAGCATTGGAGAAGAAATGTTGAGAAGAGAAGGAGCCAACTTGCAGAGCTGGGTGTGTGTGAGGAATTTAAAAGAGGCAGAGGAAATGGCACATGCAAAGGCCCTGAGGTAGGCAAGACTTTGGGGGCATTTTCTGTATAGAAAGAAAGCTCCTGCAGCTGAGATTGTTGAATTGGAGGTGACTTTGAGACTTGGTACAGTGCCTGGTACACTGGCAGAACTCAGTGGAGGTTAGCTCTTGCTGTTTCCTTTCAGGGAGATGAGAAATCGGAAGAGCCAGGGCAACAAGATTTCAGGGGAAGCCTCTGGGTGGGCACAGCAGGTATCATCTCAAGGCATTAGCATTAGGGGCAGTAAATTCCATCTGGTCACCTCTGGCTTCCGACTCCAGGTGCGGTTCTTGCAGGGGACCTTTTTGCTGGGGAATCCTGGCAGGGCTTTGGGTCCCCTCCTTTTGAGGAATCGTCTTTTGTTGAATTCATTGTGCCTGTTCCCTTTCCCCCCCCACCAGCCCTGGAATAGGAAGACGGTAGCTCTAACCTGCTCTGAAAGCTGGGCAAATAAAGCTCTTTTACAATTGGTTCCATTGTAGAGAGAACATTAGACTGATTTATTCAAATCAATTCTGGGTAAAAGCCATAAAAAAGAGCTTAAGAATGAGTTCTGTTTCCCCAGGAAACCCAGCTGATGGATTAGCACCTGATAGGGTAGCTCGTGGCTGGCTTCAGAGGGGACTGAGGATCAACTGGTACTTCAGGCAGACTCTGAGCATTTTCCCAGGGGACTGAAGTCAGAAGTGGCCCCCATCTGTGGCTGGGGACGCCCTGCTTCTTAGGCTCCTGGATGGGGAGAGAAGGTCCAGTGCTTCTTTTTTTATGGCTTTTGTGGGGAAGGAAGCCTTGTTATGAAGCACCTTATGGGAATACAAGCTGCTCTGGATGGAAGAATCGTCAGATAGCCTGTTTGGAGCCCCTCCTTTTTGGCAGCCAGAGGGCAGGTGTAGTGGAGGGAGGCTAAAGAGAAGAAATCATCATTGTCTTTATAAATATTTTTTGTTGAGATTGGAAAATTGTGGAGAAATAATTTCTAAGCTTGCCAAACCTAATTCGTTGAACTTCTCTGCATAGGACTAGTTTCTGCTCTTTCAACCATGTTGCTGCTTTTGCCTTTTAAATGCTTATGCTTGTGTCTGTTGCTTATTAGCTGTGTGACTCTGATCAAGTTACTCAGCCTCTCTGAGCTTCAATGTTCTCATCTGTCTAATGGAAATACTGTGTACCTCTTGGAGTTGTTGTCATAATTGGATGGCATGATGCATATAAAGCAGTTAGCAGTGCCTGGCTATATCAATTGTTCAAAAATGTTAGCTCTTTTATAATTACTTATGCAAGGTAATGAACCTCTTCCCAGGTGGATAATATCTGTTGTTTTTCCTGCTCTTAGACTGATTTGGCCTGCATCTTATCCTATTGCTAGGGTTGTTCATGGACACCTCCCTCTCTCCCTAACCCTCCCTGCCTCCCCACAGCATCTATGTACACACTGAGCCAGTTACATTTGAGGATATATAACACAGACTCTTAGTTGCAAGTAAGAGATGGTAGCATGCAACAGACTGAGGTATTTCAGAGGAGAGGGTGGTGGTAGAAGAGATTAGCCAAATAACTTATATGCATGTATACATAACCAGTGGAAATAGACAATAGTGTGGTGAAAGCCTGGGGAGGGGGTAGGAGTGGAGTGGAGTGGGTCCATGGGGGAAAAAAGGAGACATCTGTAATACTTTCAACAATAACATAAATTAAAAAATAAGAGGTGGTAGCCAGTGTGGGTGGGTGGTAGTAAAGAATCTAAATCCTTACTTAGCCATTTTTTCCCCCCAAGAACTTCCCTGCTCTGAACCAGGATGGAAAATGTCATGTTTGGAGATAGTGCCTCCTGGGACCAGTACGTGCAGTGTAGACCCCAGTATTTAACCCCTTTTATCCCTTGTCCCTTCTACAGGGGCTCAGTGTGCAAATCAGGCAGACACACAGCCAAGATGAGGAATCTCCAGGTGGTGCTTGTGCCTGGTACCTGCACAAGCTGTGTTTTCTTGGCCAGCTGGGTTGTGTCCCTATATCTGTCATAGAATCTTCCCTCCTTGGGCACAACTTTGACATCACCACAGGTGTGTTCGAATAGCATTAGGTAGAGGGGAAGAGGAGAGGGTAGGAAGGGGGAGTGAGAGGGTGTGAGAGGGATGGATGGGGAGAGAAGGTGTCAGAAATCCAGTCATCTACTGCCCTGAAGGAAAGGGAAGATTTGCTCTGGCCATGGTGCTGAAGTACAAGTCTAGCTGTGAGGGACTGTAAAGCAGTGACCCAGCCAGCAAAAAAAAAAAAGGGTATGTGTCATTGGGATTATGTATTGATAAAATAAGAGAAAGCCTAGGGGGAGTAGAGAAAATAGGAGAGAGAGATAGAGAGAGAGGGAGAGTCAGAGAGAGAGGGAGAGAAGGAGAGGGAGAGAGGAGAGAGAGGAGAGTTAAGGGGGGGGGATATGTTTATATACAGGTAACAGTGGAATGGCTTCTGCCTAGATAAGGGGTCAAATGCCACAGGCTCACAACAGGGAGACAACCTATTTTTTTGCAGGCATTTCCATTCACCTTCCCAGGAGTGTGTGTGTGTGTGTGTGTGTGTGCGCGTGCATGTGTGTAAGAAGAGGGTTATTATTACTATATGAATTCTACTCAGCCTTGGAGCCATTGCTTGGAAAATGACTTTACTCATGCTCATAAAACAGCAGAGTGGCAGAGCTGGAACACAAACACAGGTGCCCTTGCCCACTGGGACTTGCTCATGGTTGGCAGCTCTGTGGGAGGAAAGATGAAAGACACTTCTGTTCTGTCTCAGGAGCCTTTGACAACTTGCTTGGCCCAAGGGTTGGGGAATTTCCTACTCTATTTGGATAATCAAGGGCCTCTCTCAACCTATGTGGTTGCTTTTTGGTTGCTTCTGGTATAATCTTCTGGAGGTCACCAGGGCTGGCTTTCTTCCCTCTGTGCCTCACAGGGATCTTCCAGGGACTCGCTGCTCTCCACTAGGTCTAGGGCCTTCCATGTTGGGCCGGTGGCTGCCTTGTGGCTTAGCGCTCAGGCTCAGGTGATATACCTGGGTTCAAACCTGATTTCCGTCACTTCCTGTAGTCTTGTGTGAGCTTTCTTCACCTCTTGTTTTGTTACTAGTATCTATGTGGAGGCTCCTGGGTGGTGAGTTGCATTTGAACACAAGAGAGAACTGAGGACAAGGGTCTTGATAATGCTAACCCTGGAATTATTACAGAGCACATCCTGCTCTTTGCTGGTCCTAAACAGTCAAGTCTGTCTGATATTACAGTGATTGCCAGAAAGTTATGGGAGGTGGTGTCACCGAGAGGTTAAGAGTCTGGGCTCAAGGGGATTAAAGATGGCAGTGGACTGAGTGGAAGCTACCTTGACACTCTCCCATGACCAAACTGGAATTACAACTAAAATATAGAAAAACCATTCTGAATAATCAACTGCAACTGAAGATTAGCTGGAGAGCACCCTTATAACCAAAGAGGAAAAGTGGAGACCACACAGAGACTGATAGGAAGTGTGGAGGCGCAAGAGGGCTGGCTGGGCTCCCACAGGCAGCAGCTGAAGGTCGGGAGGGATAGCTCAGCTGTGAGGGTTCCTACTGAGGACTCTGGGGCCTGAACCCCAGGCTGAGCTTCCCAGCCAAGAGCACCAGAACTGAAGAAGGTGCCCACATAACATCTGGCTATGAAAAGCAGCCGGGTTTCTGTCTGCCAGGGAGAGATGGCTGGAAATGCAGGCACCCTCTTAAAGGGCTAATGCACAAAGTTTTGTGTGCAGCCACTCACCTTGGGCTCCAAGGTGAGGGAAGGCAGAGTGGATTAGACTAGTGTGAGGAGAATCCAGGGGGGCTGGCTGAGGGAATAGATATTAGAGGGCACCCATCTGGACCCTGGTGCTGAGTCATTCCCCCATACAGCAGAGGACATCTTTCTCAGCCAGGCTTTACCTTCTAAGCAGCTTTTGCCTGAGGGGGAAGCAATTGCCTCACCCTGCTGGAAAACCTCTCGCCCTACCCAAGTGGAGTTTCTACAGCCTGAGGCACATTAGGAGAATCAAATTAATCAGTCTGCGGGCAGAGGCAAACCTCCGAGTGCTTTGAGCCTTTGCCTGATCAGCTTCTGGACCTGGACCTTGGAAAAGCAGACTTTGGTGTGCACCTTGATCCTGTCCAACCACACCCAGCCCCAGCAGAGGGGACCTCAAGCCATGGGTTGTTGATAGCTCCAAACAGAGTACTCAAGGCCAGTCACAAACAGCGTCTGACGTTGGCCGGCACCAGAGACCTTCCAAAAAGACTGTGAGTCCTAGCAGGCCTACCTAATACATAGAAACATACCCAAATAGGCAGCCAAAATGGGGAGACAAAAAGACAAGCCCCAAATGAGAGAACAAGAGGAGTCTCCAGAAAAAGAGCTAAATGAAATGGAGATAAGCAATCTATCAGATATAGAGTTCAGAATACTGATTGTAAAGGTGCTCAGCAGCATGAAAAAGATATGGAAACTATGAAAAATGACCAGTCAGAAATGAAGAATGACATAGCAGAAATAAAGAATACATTGGAAGGAGTAAACAGCAGATTAGTGGAAGCTGAGGATCGGATCAGCCAATTAGGAGACAGGGTAGAAAAAAATCACTCAATCAGAGATCCAAAAAGAAAAAACAATTAAAAAAACAGGAGGACAAACTAAGGAGGTTGTGGGACAACATGAAACGTAACAATTTTTGCATCATAGGAGTACCATAAGAGGTCAAAAGCAAGCAAGGGATAGAGAACCTGTTTGAAGAAATAATGGCAGAAAACTTCCCTAACCTGGTGAAGGAAAAAGTCACACAAGGTTCAGGAGGCACAGAGAGTCCCAAGCAAGAAGAACCCAAAGAGGCCCATGCCCAGACACATCATAATTAAAATGCCAAAAATTCAGTACAAAGAGAGAATATTAAAGGCAGCAAGAGAAAAGCAATCTGTTACCTACAAAGGAGCTCCCATAAGGCTGTGAGCTTACTTCTCATCAGAAACTCTACAGGCCAGAAGGGAATGGCATGAAGTATTCAAGGTAATGTAAAACAAGGATCTAAAACCAAGACCACTCTATCCAGCAAGGCTATCATTCAAAATAGATCGTGAAATAAAGAGCTTCCCAGATAAAAAAGGCTAAAGGAGTTTATTGCCACCAAACCAGCATTGTAGGAAATGTTAAAGGGACTGCTATAATTAGAAGTAGAAATAGAAGCATTGCAAGTAATGTTAAAGGGACTGCTGCAATAATAAGAGAAACAGAGAGAAACATAGGCACAAAGAATTAAAATGGCAATAAATAAGGACCTATCAATAATAACCTTAAGGCCTTTAAGGGAGAGATCAACAGTAATACATTTATAGTCGTGGACTTATCACACCCCACTGACTTCACTGGATAGATGTTCAAGACAAAAAGTCAACACAGAAACAATGACTCTAAATGACACACTAGCTCAGATGGATTTAATTGATATTTACAGAACATTTCACCCCAAAGCTGCCAAATATACATTCCTCTCAAGTGCACATGGGTCATTCTCAAAGATGGACCACATGTTAGGACACAAAGTCAAGAAGATTGAAATCATATCAAGCATCTCAGATCACAAGGGCATGAAATTAGAAATCAACAATAGTAAAAAACACTCAAAAAGATTCAAACACATGGAGGCTAAATAACATGTTATTAAACAATGAATGAGTTACCAGTAAGATCAAGAAAGAAATAAAAAACTTTCTGGAAACAAATAAACACACAACAACCTCAAATCTATGTGACACAGCCAGGGGGCCAGAGTTTACAACTAAGGTACGTGCCCTTGGCTGAAATCAAACCCAGAGCCCTTCAGTCCACAGGCCGACTCTCTAACCACTGAGCCAAATGGGCTGGGGCAGTTTTTATTAATTTATTTTATTTTGTTTTTTTTTCATTTTTACATGATGATAGATTCATTTGTAAGAAATAATACAGAGTACTTTTTATTAATTTAAATGCAGAATCATATCTTCTGAGAAAAAGGAAATATGCACATATATTTTTAGTGTCTCAATAGTTCATGAGCTATTGTGGATTTTTACCCTATTACCCACAAAAAATAATTTTAATCTCCCTTTCACACAATGAATTACATAGAGTTGTCTGGAAAAAAAAAAGAAGACTCACAAAAACAAGCCCTTAGATGTCAAGCTCTGGTGATAGTGAGATGTTGAGAGTATGAGGGCCCCAGATGGCTTGGCTATGTCTGTTTAGAAGCTTCTGAGCTCAGGACCTCTGCCAGCTCCAAGGACTCACTATGCTTATTCCCATTTCTGTCCCATGGCCCTGGCTGAGGCCGTCTCATGGCTCAAGATGATGGTACTGGCTCTTGTGCACCCAGGCTGTGTGGGCGCTGCTTTTAACGTTCTCTTCTATAAACTCTGCAATTTTTGTGCAGTCATGCCAGGGTGAAGGCAGGGATTCATCTTTGTTGTAAGCGCTGTTTGTGTATTAAAAGGCTCTTACAGCAATCAGCATCACATGGCAGAAACCGATGGGACACAGAGCATACCTATTTAGTAAGAACAAGAGGAGGGAAAATTTGGATAATCAAGACAAATATTCATGCACCCAAGATGCCTCTAGGAAGGGCTGGCAGGAATGGTTTAGGTAAATGCTGATGTCTGATGTTTCCGCTCTTGTCCTGGCAGGTGCCTGCTCACCAGTTTCATTCAGAGCCATGGAGAGAAAAATTGGGGTGCGGGGGGTTGTGGAAGAGACCCTCATAAACAGTGTGCCTGAATTGTTTAAGTAGATGAAGAGCTGGATTGAAATGATACCTGGGAGAAGAAGAAAAACACAAGGTTCTAGTCACATCCCAGAATTAAAGACAAGATGGGCAAAAAGTGACATTTTTGAACCTGAAATCTGGTAACTTGTTGGAATGTCACTTGCATCTTGATAATATAACAAGAAAATTTAAAATTAAGAATAAACCACCCACAGGATTAGGTCTTCACAGTAGGGCTGATGGAAAGCTTGTTGATGGCCCTGATTGGAACTGTGGGTCTCCCATGTAATTTACAGGTGAAGGACATACTGGTGCACATCATTCCAAATGAAGTCGAAGCCAAGTTGGTGGCACATAGGAGATAGTTTGAGATGGGACAGCCACCTTGTCCCCAGTGACCACTGATGGGAAGTGAGATAGGATTTATGGGATTCTCAGCAATGGTGCAGAGCAGCACAAATCCTGATTTTTCAGTTCAGTGTATTGAGGGTCATGGCTGACAATGAGGGTCATGGTTGTCATTCGGGGTCATGCTGACATTGAGGGTCACGCGGACATTGAAGGTTATGCTGACATTGAGGGTCATGACTGACAGCCCATGAACATGCTGTAGGTGGTGTGTAGTTGGCACAGATGCTACATGGCTTGTGGGGCAGTTGCTTGACTATGTTATGGGTTTGGAAGGGTCAGCACCCCGTGTTGTGATTTCCCTTTGGAGAGGAAGCATCAATGCCCTGGCACCAGGGGTCTTCCCTTATGGGAGTCAGTACTCAGAAAGCTGGGAGGGCAGAGTGCTCATCTCATCCCGATGGAGCTCTGGCCCTCAGCTAACAACCTCAGGTGGGCATTAGTGGGAAGAGGGTAGCCCTGACTGCTGGATTCCTCCCGACACCTCCCAAATGGCTAGAAGTTTGCAAGAGGGATCTCAGCAGGGAAGCTGTGGCTTTTATGTTCCTCATGCTCTAATTCACGACCAGTTTAAGATGTCAGATAAGAGCTTGTGGCAGACCTGGCTCCAGGGCAGGATGCAGCTCCCCACACCCAGCCCTTGCCTCTGACGTCTTGCCTTTGGCTGTTAGTCTCATCCGTATTCAGTCTCTCCCTCCTCTCCACCATCACATCCTCAGAACCCTCTAACTTCAGGGCCAGACTTGCCTTCCCTATAAGAAAAGGCATGAGTTAATGAGTTAATGATATTTAAAAATAGACACACTTTCTTTTTGAGCCCTTGTGATATGCCAGGCTAAGAGCTTTCTATGCACAATTTTGTTCACTTCTCACAATAATCCCATGAGGTACTGTGATGCCCATTTTCCAAAGAGGAAACCGAAGCTCCCAAAGTTCAGTTTCTCCGTTTGAGGCCATGCGGCTAAGAGCGAAGCCAGAACCCCAGCCGCACTCTGCCCCCAGAGCCACAGCTGAGCTAACCTGCCTTCTAAGCCCCACTGTGGAAAGATGACCTGCCAAAGGGGCTTCTCAATCACCCCCCAAAGTTCTCCCGATTCCTCCCCGTTTACCTCTTTCTGGCTGGAGCCAGCCTGGCCACTGCAGGGTTAGGCTCCGTAGCAGATGTTATTGGGACCCTTGGACGCATCCTGTGCCGTCACCACTTCTGCACATGCTGACTCGCCTTTGTCTGAGGTTCTCTATGGCTATCAACTCCCACTTGGCCAGAACATTTGGGAAGTAAGGCCCTCCAGGGAGTAGCTGGCAGTCTACATGCTGGTCCTTGGTGCGTGTGTACCTCACCTCCTGTACCCTGAGATGGGGTAACTCTGAGGTGCACCCTCTACACTCTCTCCCAGTTGGATTAGCTCTGGGTGTCCACAGGGTAACTTTGTTGACAGCAAACCCTTTATAAGCTGCCTTTCCTTCTCCCTCTCATGTCCCCAGTCTACAGAGTTTCCTAAAATCACCTCCAAAATAAACTACTTGCATTTGAATTCTTGTGTTAGATTCTGCTTTTGGGGTCAAGTTCACCTTCTCTTGTGGTGTGTGGGTTAGGATGGCAGTCCAAAGACCCCGCCAATGTGGAAGGTGTATCTTCAAACAGACCATACGCTCTTTCACAGTTTCCATCACTTTAGTTTGTTTATTTTTCTATACCTGAGGTAGCCTTCCAAAGAATTTACGGACATTTTCCCAGGTGAAAGTAAAGGGGCTTAGCTTTGTCCGACCTTCCCCTCACCTTCCCAGTCACGCTGGGAAGTTAAGGAGTGGTTCCTTGGGCAATCTAGCCCCACTGGCTTGGTAAACTCATGCCCTTTCTTTTGAAGTCAGGCCCTATGACCTTTTGATTATCCCAAATTGTCCTGCCGAGTTTCAGATGCTGCAGAAATGGAATTGACACTTGCTGCAGAAATGGGCCAGGCTAGGGTGTGGAGACTGGAACCCTGAATTATACTTTCTTCCTGGAGATGTCAGGCATTTTGTGGTTGGAGCACAGCCTCTAAGTTGGACACCCTGGGTTTAAACCCAGCTCTGTCACTGTATAATAACCATAGGATGGGTGTGGAGACCCACTGGACACACTGGGAGATGGACTTGATCTAAAACTCCATTGGTCACCTGAACTTCATAAGCCCTTCTCTGACTGGTGGTCCCCAGTGACCTTTGGGTCTCTTGGAATTAGTGTCAGTACACAGGTAGCCTGTGCCCATTGATTTTGGAAGGGTCTGATACCCTTTTCTCCAGTGCAAGCTCTCTGGTAAAGGGCTGTAGATTCCTTGAGGGAACACTGGGAGGAAGAGTAATGGTGTATACATTTTGGTGGCGTACCAGGCTCCTTCCCCAAGGGGACCCAACCTCCTTTTCATTCAAGGGGTTCTGGATCTGTAAACTGGCTCAAGTCTGCAAATTGATTGGGGGAGCCATGACTCTGTTTTTTGTGATCCCATTTAGAAGTTTGTTCACTTGGCCTAGAACTCTTCTGCTTATATCGATCAAGTAAGAATTCAGTAGGTTTGCCATCTACTTCACTTCTAGGGAAATCATGGTCAAATAACCAATGCCATAGGCCAATGAGAGTCAGAAGCTTCTGATTGCTGCCTTGACCCTGCTGTGCATTACAATAACCACACCAACTTGCCTTAGGTGGTTGAATGTCTCCACTTGGCCCATGTCACCCTGGGTTCTAATGACTCTCACTGCATTTAGGTTTCCCAATTCAATGGCAGCAGTTCCCACTACAATGTGCCTTGGGCCTGTCATTTACTTTTTTATGCCTCAGTCTTTTCCTCTGTATATTGGAGTAATAACAGGGCTATTGTGGCATTTAGATGAATCAATATGTGGAAAGTAATAGAAGAGAGTCTCAAAGCCTATGTGTGGTTATTAGAATTATTTGTATTGGGAGAAGAAGAGATGGAGGAGAGAAGAAGGGCTGGAGCAAGAAGGGGAAGCTGTAGGATGCAGAGAATCCTTGGTGGGAGCAGATCCATTTACTCACCCAACAAATGCTTCTTGAGCACCTACTATGTGCTGCCCACTGTGATAGCTTTTCAAATTAAAGCCATGAACAAGGCAGAGGCAGTGGGGGAGGTGGGGGCAACAATGAAACAAGCAAGTACAATATGGTCTGAATATTTGGTTGGGGAAGCTCAGGAACAGAGGAGCCTGGTGCTCACTCAGCCTGCACTGGGCACTGGGCAAAATACCTACATGCCCCCAAAATGCCCCCTGGTTCAAGTCTGTCCATCTGCACTGCTGCTGTGCTGAGTCCTGCAGTGGTCTTCTAGCTGGTCTCACATGCCTGGCCCCCAGCAACAGCTCCACCCACCACACTGCTTTCCCCTGGACCACCTTGCTGCAGCCCCACAGACTTCTTGCTGCCTTTTTCCCAGCCTCTGTTGCGTGTGCTCTCCCCTCTGCCTGAACACCCTTCACGTGGCTGAGAACTACTCATCTTATAGTCTCCATCCAGGGGTCACTCCTCTGCCACTCTCCCAGCCCCAGACAGGGGAAGAGGCCCTTTCCAGCTCCCAGTTTCCAGCACTTCTTTGCAGTCCTTTGCCCTGCTGACAGTGTCAATCAATCACCACCTTCCCCACCAGGTGCCAGCTCCACAAGGCAGAGGAAATGCCTGCCATGATCGCAGCTATACCCCCCTCTTGCATGGCTGTGCCTGGCCCATAAACGCTTGATAAACATCCTTGATAGGTAAGCGCAGCTTTGAAAGATGACGCCTGTGCATTCAGCATGTCACCCTTCAGGTCAAATTCTCAGTGCGTTCTGAGCAGCCTCTCTTTCTCCCGCCACCTCCAAATCATTCACGATGCAGAATAGCACCGGAGACCAGGGCGTCCCTCCTTGCAGGGCGCTGGAAAAGCAGGCATCTGTCTGTCCTTTCTCTCCTCCCTTCCTTGGGCACGGAGACCACTGGGTGCAACCTGGGGGGGGGTGGTGGTGGTGGTGAGCAAGGCTTTGCCAAAGTGGCCCTGGCCCCGGGCAGGGGAGAGCCAGGGGTCCGTCCCCGCAGGTGAGACCAGCGCAGGCCTCCTCCACGCGTGCCCGCGGACAGCCAGCAGGGGGCGGCAGAGAGACAGGAGTGGTCCACGGAGGAGCCCAGCTCCGAGCGGCGCTCAGAAGCCCCGTCTCCCATCGACAGGCCGCTGGGCGCAGGAGGCTGCCGGGTCCCCCCTTTTGCTCAAGTGCAGGCAGAGCCCCGGGAGCCATGGCCAGCCCTTCCGGCAGCCCCGAGGACGCGGGCAGGCCCAGAGGCAGGGACGGCCGGCAGCGGCGGGAGGAGGCGGAGGACGCCCCTCCGGAGGAGAAGCGGCTGAGGCTGGGGCTGGAAGGCGGCGGCGCGGCGCAGGAGGAGGGGGGCCCCGCGCCGCGGCCGGGCGCCCCGGAGACGGGCGCCCAGACGGGTGTGGAAGGCGGAGGTGTAAGTGAGCGGGGCGCAGGAGGGACGCGGCTGGGGGTGGGGTGGGGGTGGCAGGGGCGTCCCCCCGCTGTCCGCCGTCAGGTCCAAGTTGGTAATTGGGCAGCAACTCCTGCGGGCGGGCGGGCGCGGCGGGCGCGGCGTGACAGCTCGTGGGGACCTCCCGAGAAACTAGATGCTGCGCTACTGATGGCAACTCCCTCCTTGTTTATGTAGCATGGACTTGCTGGTTCCCCTGGACGGCCTTGCCCGCTAGGAGACCCCGGGGCCCCACGGCTGGCTGAAAAGGGGAGGGGGGAATCGCTGCTTCCTGGGGGCCCCAGAAGGGGGAGGCGTGGGGAGTTGCCCTGAGCAGCCCTGGCCCTGCACCCCTCTCCTGGACAGCGGTGCTGTAAGACTTTGCCGGCTGTGTGTGCCTCTCACCTGGTAAGGGGCTTGGGTGGAAGTGCCTGGGCACAGGCTCTGCCAGACCTGCCCTGTGAGCGTGTGGGCTCACCCTCCCCACTCCTGCCCACTCCTGCCCACTCCTGCCCACTCCTGCCCACTCCTGCCCCGCACCTTCCTGTCACTGCACCCCTTCTGGCTGGGCAGTGAGAGTTCAGGGAGAAGGCAGGTGGCTCCCCCCCCCCCCCCCCAAGTCTCTCTCCTCTCCATCCCTTCGGAGAGGGACAGAGGCAAAGTTCTGTGCCACCCTCGGGTGCTGCCTGCCTCTGGTCCCTGCCGGCTGAGGGTATGTGTGAGGGTGATTTATCCTGTATGTTCCCGGGTATGTGAGTCATTAGGTGTGTGTGGGATGGATCTCTGTGGCCAGCCTGAACCCCCCAGTCCCCACTTTCTGCTTTCTCTCCTGAATCTTCCAGTTGTGACCTGGTGACCTTACGGGGAACACAGTGTCTGAGGACAGAGGAGGGCTGGTGAACAGCTGTCCCCACGGCGAGGGCTGCCACCTTGAGAGTTTTAATGAGTAATGGGGTTGACCTTTTTGTTTCTTCCAAATATTTATATTCTTGACCATTTGCTTGGCTAAGCTCGTCTTAAAATCTGATTAGTGGCTGGTGAGCCCCACGAGGGAGAGGTCTCCTTCTTCCTTCCAAATCCATGCAGGCAGCAGCAGCCTCCTCTCAGCCCCCGCGGACCCCGCGAGCCTCCCTGTGGCTGTCGTTGTGTTCAGATCCTGGGCCACCTGGACACCAAAACCAGGGGAACGTCTCTCTGAGAACCCAGGAGAAGGATAATGCTTTGGAAGGCTTCCTGGGACGCATTGTGGAAAGCACGAGAAGGGAGTAGTGTCGCAGTGGGGTGGGAGGAGAGGTCCTGTGTCTGAAACACATTGCGGGGGCGGTGCAATGCTGTGAAACTTTCGCCGTTGGTTTTCCCTCCTCCTGACACCTCCCTCTTTTACGGGGCACTTTGCCAAAGACCTGGACTCCAGAGTGGAGTGGAGTGACCAGGTGCAGTGACAAGCTTAGGAATGTGGATTTGGAGCCTACCACCTGGGCTTACATCCCAGCGCTGGCCCTCCTTAGCTGAGTGACCCGGACACGTTAATTAACGTCTCTGAGCCTTAGTGTCCTCATTGGCCAAGTGGATATGTCAACAGGCCTCGTTTCATGGGGTTGTTAATCCTGAGATTAAGTAAAGATTATCCATAGAAGGCACTTAGCATTGTACCTGGCACATAGCATGTACTGAATAAATGGGGCTGAATACTGAAATTCACTCCACGCGGCTTCCTTGCTGCCATGTTTGGTTCTGGGGTGCATGACAAGAGACAGAATCTCCATGTTAGGTGCTTTCTGGAGGTTAAAGGAATTATGTGTAGATGATGAAATTTTTAAAAGGCAGAAACCCCATTGAACTTTTTGGTTCACAAAGGGAAACAGGGATGCCATGGTTTGAAGGGTTACATTGCAACTGGACAGAAACTGTTCTTGTTTCCTGAGTCTGAAGACGACTCTCACCTTTGGGGGCTCCTAGATCTCTTGGGGGCAGTGGCACTTCATGGACATGGTGTCTTGGTTTTCAAGTTTAAAGGTTGACCACAGCTTGGGCTGCCCACAGTGCCCATCAGATAGATCTCTCCCCCTTTTTAGTTTCTGTAGGAATATTTCCTTTAAGGAACCAGGAAGCAGTTTCAGGCTAGTGCCGGGAGCAGCTGCAATTTCTCTGAGCAGAGCCCATTTCTTCACTCGGAGACCACGTCCAAACAGATCAAGAAGAACAGCATGCTTTTTCACGAGATTCTGTCTTTGTAGACCATTGCTTGGCTGAAATGTCAAAAACATCCCTGTTCTTTGATAGCAGTTTATTTTTAGATGCAGATAATTTTGGGCTTTTCTCTTCAGAAGCTGCATGGGCACTGCCTCCCTGTCCATATTGTATACAGATGTTTTTAAGGATGAAATACCCTTTTCCCTCACTAGCTCTGGCACTCTGGATGGCAGAGGTTTACATGGGACTAGTTGTCCCTCAGAGCAGCTTCTGGGCTCATCTCTTGTCTTTAAGAAAGGGGTTTCCTCCTCTGGTGATGGCTGGAGGTCACCTGGAGCCCAAGGAGCCCTCTCAGAGCCTGAGTCCTGCTGGAGGTGCGGTGGAAGGCAGGTGTGTGCCCAGTGAGGGCTGATCCTCCACCAGGCATCAGAAGTTTCACAGATTCCTTCAACCCCCTCCGGGACCAGTGCTGTTGAGATGGTATCAAAAAACTAGTCCTCCCAGAGCCTTCATTGGTTCCTTTAGAGTGACCCCAGGGGGAGTTCTACCCGCAGCTCTTCCTGGAGGGAGAGAAAAGTCTTTCCTAGGCAACTGGTTGTCATCCTCAGCCATTGTACAGTTTTTCCCAAGATCAGGCTTGGCACGGATTTCTGGGTTGTGTTGGGCAGAACTCAGCTTTCAAGGGTAGCAACTTGTCAGAATCCCTGAGATCCCCGGATGGACTCTCCACTCAAGAGTCCCTGGGGTTGAGACCGGAGTGGAAGGTTATCATCAGCATGGGGCTCCTGGGAGGGATGGATCCAGACTGCAGGTCTTTCCCTTCTTGCTGGTGATGGTCTGCATCTGGGTGTCTCCTCTTTGGCACTGTTGACATTTGTCCAGATAATTCTGTTGTGGAGGCTGTCCTGTGCACTGTAGGATGCTTAGCAGCATCTCTGGCCTCTGATCACTGGCACTGCCCCCCTACCTCCAGTTGTGACAACCAAAAATGTCCCCATTTGGCAATGTCTGGGGCTGGGGAAGGAGGCAAGTGAAATCACTTGGGCTGAGAGCCACTGGCCTACACTTGCAAAAATGTTTTAGAGTGTGGGTGTTGAGTTTTGGTCCCTGCTGTACCACTTGTAAGCTATGCGGCCTTGGGAAATGTACACAACCTCAATGGGCCTCAGTTTCCTCATCTGTAAAATGGAGATACTGAGAAACAATCTCAGTGCAAGGTTATGTGGGCATTCGGTAAAATAACAAGATAATAAATGGAAAATGCTTGTAGCATTTAGATACTGGAAAAGCACAAAACAAATGGTCAATTTGTGTTTGTTTTTTTAAAAACAGGATTTGGGTAAATCAGACTCAATCCTTCATCCCCTATGCATTGGGGAAGTGCGAGGGGGAATGTCATCCACTTAAAACAGCACCTCGGCTTTCCACATAGAATCACTGGTTTCCCCCCAATTTTCCCACTGGCTCTCAGGCCCAGGATTCCAGGAGGCAGGGGTGTGGGTGGGCAGAGCAGGCGGCGCTTGAGGTTCACTCTCACGACGGAGAATTCCGAAGCTGGCTTGGCAGAGACAGGGTGTTTGGACCGACATCTGGATTTTAGGATTCCCATTTGAGCACAGCTGGACTGCAGAAGGCTGAAGCTGTCTTTGCCGAGATATAGATATTTCCCTGGCAACGATCTCTCAAACTGACACGCAGACCTGGCCGCCCACTGGAACGCCGTGTGTCTGCCTCAGCTCTCCTGTAATTTGTGAGGCTAGCTTCCGAGGACTGCAGTGCACCGGTGGGACACGGTAGAGGGTTTCTTCATCCTCCAAGGGCCAAAAGTGGGTGCAGCTGGTAGAGGGTCCTTGGAGGAAAAAGAAGGCTTGGAGAGCATTCCTTTCAGCTAGGACAGAGGGGCACAAGCCGCGTGCTGGACTGGTCAGACCCCTTCGGGGAGGTGGGTGTCTCTGTGCCTGCAGCAGTTTTGGAGTGTGTGCTGTGTTGCCCTTGGCTTTAATCCTTTCAGAAATATTTAACCCCAGTTTTCACCAACTGGAGCTCGGTTTGGGCTTTTCAGCTGGTAAGACTTGGACTGCAGAACAATGTCTTCCTAATTTTTAAAATTTCAGTAAGATGGTTGTTGTCCCTCTCTGTCCTCTGGAACATGACTTGGTGCTCAAGGAGCAGGAAGGAGACCAATCTGGGGACTGGGACAGGGGTCTCTGTCGGGGGGCCTGGTGGCTTGGACAGTGGTGGTGGTGGTGGAGTTGTGTACCTGGACTGAGGGAAGCTTATGAGATACATTCCAAAGGACTTACGCGTCTACTGGGTGTTGGGAATGGGAAGGACGCAGGGTCAAGGTGATCTCCAGAATGGCAGGGAAAACCATGAAGTTGAGTTTGGACTCTGACTGAGGTCGCTCTGAGACCCACGTGGGGAAGCCCAACATTATAGATGGATCTGGGGCTGGAGTCACCAGTGTAGATATAGATATGGGAACACCCAAGATTGACTGGGGAGGGAGTAGAGTGGTGAGAGAAGGGACTTTGGGATAAGCCCAGGGAAATCTGAATGAAGAGAAGAGAGGAATCCATGAGAAGGTCAGAGGAGCAGCAGGCAGAGGACATGTGGCCCCACACACAGGAGAGGAGAAAGACGAGGGTCAGGGTGGTGGAGAGAGCCTTTGGGTTTAATTGATCATGCTCATCAGCTGTTGCTGGAATTTTAATGGAAGCCGGCTGTGGTGGATACAAGATTCACCTTAAGCCTGGGCACTCCAGCACCCAGCCAGGGTGTGTGCAGCGAAACACAGGATACTCATGGTCTTGACTCTCTTGCAAAACTGTAGTTTGTGTGTGTGACTCCAAAGCCTCTGTCCTCCCCACAACGACTGGCTGTCACTTAAATTACCTTGGAAAAGGACCCAGCCTTGGTGGAGAGCCCAGACCTGGCTGTGTCCCTCAGCACAGGATGGTACCGTTGGGATACCCTCCCCTCACTACACTGAGGGCCATTTGCCTTTCTCATCCCTTCTCCAAGTAATTGAGCAGCTGCTATGTGCCTGGTGCTGGGCTAGGTGCTGGTCTACAAGATGGGTCAGTCCCTGTTCTCCTGGGGGCCCTGCTCTAGTGGAGGAGACAGACTCTGGTTCAAGGGCCAAAGCTGGCCCCCTGCCTATAAATAAAGTTTTATTGACACATAGCCACACCCATTCATGTAGTATTGTCTGTGGTTGCTTTCCTGCTACAATGGGAGAGTTGAGTAGTTGGGACAGAGACTGTATGGCTCACAATGCTGAAAATATTTGCCCTGAGAGTCTTAGGTTAAGGGGCATTGGGTTTAATAGATCATGCTCATCAGCTGTTGCTGGAATTTTAACAGAAGCCAGTTGTGGTGGGTAAAAAGATTCACCTTAAGCCTGGGCACTCCAGCACCCGACAATGCATACCCACCATGGTGTCCTGTGGGGGTGTGGGTGCAGCTACTCTTGAAATGCACATAGCCCTGGGTGGGGTTGCAGCAAGTGCTTAACTTGCAGGACTCCACAGAGGAGAGGGTGACAGGTACCCTACTCTCAACTTTGCGGTTCTTTGGCATCAAGGGCAGGATTGGGGTTCTGAGCGGTCTTTTCTCACCCCTGTGGCAGGGCACCAGGCTAGTGCCATCAATTTTTGGGTGGCAGATAGAAAGGAGGGAAGGAAAGGTGGCTTGGCCTCCTCTTGAACGTAGACCTAAGATGGGTTTGGGGTTGTACTTTATACAGCTACCAAAATCTGGAGAGATCGCCCTTCATGAGGGCTGTGACTCTGAGATACCAAATCGCCAAGAAGAAAGAGAAAAGAAAGATGGATTTTGCAAGCATGAGAACTTGGATTATTGAAATTCACATATCCCCCGAAGTTTTATAATGTCTGGGCATGCATATTTAAGCATCTGCCTCAGAAGCTCTCGCTAATAAGCAGATGGCACATTTAATTTCCCTTTTTGTTCTCTGAGCAACACAGGGCTTCCTGCACGGCCCTCCTTGCAGGCAACTGCATGTGGAGGTGACAGGACTTCTGACCACCAGCACAGATTCCCAAAATTTGTAGGGCTGTTCCACTGAGGAGTGGGCCTGTTCCCTTGTTTTCAGCCCCAGTGGGAAATTGTCAGGTTACTCACAGCCCACAGGGCTCCCCCTTTGCTTCTCCAAAGAGTCTTGGCTGCATTTGACCCCCTGGACCTCACCAGCTGGGAAGCAGGGGTCCCAGGCAGGCTGGGGTCTGAGAGTGCAGCCCTGGAGGGGGAGGGGGCCTGGGAAAAGCCACTGGGGAGGAGGTTCCAACAGGAAGGTTGAGGCAAAGAGGAAGAGAGGCGAGTGTGCAGGCAGAGCAGGGACCCTGAAGACCCAAAGGAGAAAGCTGGCAGGACTCTGACTGGTATTTTCAAGAACACAGAGAAGGTCAGACACCTTTCACATGCTCCAGGTGTGGCTGGGCGCTAGGAATTTGCTGGGTTCCCTTCTCTCTGGCTTCTCTCCCTGTGTTACGGGGTGTCATAGAAACAGTCTGGCAGGGGCTCTGTGCAGCTTTGGGTTCCCATGGTCTTTGGGGGTTTCAGGGGCTGCTCCTCGGGTTCCCTGGCCTCTGTGCCCCCTCCTGCCCAGCCCCTGCACCCCTGACTGTGCGCCGACTTGCCTTGCCGGTCAGACCTGCCTTCTGTAGAAACCTGGGCAAGGCCTGGGTCTTTGCCCTGGGGTGTGCGTCTTGCGTGTCTGGATTAGGAAGACTTTGTGACCTGGAAACTTGTTGGCTCAGGTTGGAAGGTGTGGGGTACCTGGGAGGGAAAACGACCATCTTGTTCGTTTCCCTTTTCCTTCTGTGTCTGTGTTGTCCTGATGGACTTGTAACCCTGGTCTCTAGGAATCGGGCTGGGTCAAACTCTACACAGCCTGAGAACAATTTCTTGCTTTTGTTCTGCTTATTAGCAATACAGATTATTATTTGCTCATTGTAGAGAATTTATTTTAATTTTATTTTTTTAAATATATCTTTATTGATTTCAGAGAGAGGAAAGGAGAGGGAGACAGAAAGATAGAAACATCAATGATGAGAGAAACACTGATCAAGCCCGCAACCCGGGCATGTGCCTTGGCCGGGAATCGAACCCTGAATGCCTGGATCCTAGGTCAGCGCTCAACCACTGAGCCACGCCCAGCTGGGCTCATTGTAGAGAATTTAAACAATGCATATATGTATATAACAAAAATATGAACCCCTCCTTTATCTGGTTCTCTTCAAGCTTGCTTCTCAGAGGTGACACTGGGGAGGGCTTTCTCTATGTGTGTACAAGAGCATATATTTGCACGTAAATCATTTAATTTTACTCTTTTAAAAATAAAAATAGGATAATGCTATACTGTTTGGAAAAGCCCCCTTTTCACTCAATGATGTACGTTTGACATCCTCTCACACCAGGGGTCCACCGTCCTCGTAAGGCAGTTATCTGCTGTGTGGCTGCACTGTACTGTATTTAGCCAGCCCTATACCTGCAGGTCGCTGAACGGTTCGTGCGTCTTCCCTGTTGCAGATGGGGTGGTGATGAGCATCCCGGCCTTCATCCCCTGGTGCTCCTTGCCTGTATTCCTGTAAGATTCTCTTAGCAGCAGGTAGCCAGGTCAGAGGGTAGTCTGTGCTGAAGTCACACGCTGGTTAAATATCTCCCTGCCTCCTAGCTCCCTAAGGCTCTCCATGGTACCCTCCTCTGCAGGGGTCATCCTTCTAAAGGGCACCCTTCAGAATGGCATTGCCTGCCTCACTTTCACCCAGGTCAGTGCACACCCTGGCACCTTGGGGGCCCGGCCACCCCCCAGTCCCTCCTGGCAGGACTCTGGCTTTGGACTCTGGCAGGTAGCCTCACCTCAGAGGGAAAGTTTGCTTTCCCAAACATTCTAGGTGCTGCTACTGCAAGTTCCAAGGCCAGCATTTGCCTCCTTCAGACCTTACCACTTCCTGCCTGTGTGTCCTTGAGCAATATAAGAAATATAATAGTAATAGCTACCTCTGAGGGTGCTGGGAGCAGTCAGTGAAATCACCATGTCCACATGCTTGGTTTATGCTCATTCAGCAAGTGCCCAGTCGTTGCTGAGTTCTCGGCATGCTGGACTGTGGCTTTAACAGCAGCTATATCTTTGGTACTGGGCCTTGCACCAAGCCCTTAGTGCTACCCAATCCACGCTCAGTGAGATGTAGATCGGGGCTGAGGTGTGGCAACGGATGAAAGGAAATGGAGCTCCCAATAGATCCTCAGCTGGTGGGCTCCAGGATGAACAAACAGCCTTAGAGCCCCCTGCCCTGGCCTGTACTTGCCGAGGCTCCCAAGGCTTCGCTCTGTCTTCTAGGTTAGAGCCCAAGGGCTGAGCCTGGACAGGTGCTGGCCATTGTCCTGTTCCATCAGGGCACTTCCATCCCCATCTTGGACCTGGATGCTGACTGGCCCAAGGTGGCAGGGACTCTGCTTGTTCTGAGCCCAGGGACCAACAAGAAAATATGGAGGGATGGGGAACCTCATTTTGGCTCTTGCTTTCTCCTTTACTTTGGACACTGCAAGGCAGGCGGGTTTGTATGTGCGCATGTGCACGTGCATGTGTCTGTTTGTATTCTGTGCGTGTGTGACTTTCTCTGTGAGTTTTCAAGTCTGAGATTGTGTTTGTGTGGGACCAGCGTTGCCAGGTTAAATACAGGGGTGCAGTTAAACTTGACTTACAAGTTAACAACTTTTTTAGTATAAATATATCCCAATGCAATATTTGGGGCATACTTACACTAAAAATGATTTGTCATTTATCAGAAATTCAAGTTTAAGTGGCATCCTGCCTTTTACTTGCTGCAGCTGGCAATCCTAGGGGGTTGTCAGTGTGTACTGGTGTATCGGTACATTAGGAACGCTCTGTGTACCAATACACCAGTGGGTAGGTGCCAGGATGGGGATGAATCGAGAAGATGCTCCTGGGCTGCTTTAGTGGCTCAGAGGCTGTGGGGTTGGATGCTCCATCCCCAGGCCTGAGCAGTGATCCCCAGCATCGGCTGCTCCCCAACACCTCCCTTGGTTCCCTCCCATCTCTCTCCAAACACAGGGGCAAGAGCTGCCCCATCTGCCCTTGTTTGGAGCATAACCACTCAGCCAGACGAGATGCAAACAGCACGCAGATGGCTGCAAAGCTTCCCCAGCTCCCTCTGCGAGGGGACTGCAGATGAAACGGAAGCCCTTGTTCTCCCCCATCTCCCTTCCAGAAAACCTGGGCCAACAGCCACCCTGTTACTGCTCTAGACACTCCTCCCTCCTGGCGATTAAACCACCCTGTGTTTGCCAAACAAATGAAGCCCGTTATTCCCACCATAAACTCGTTCACGCGCACGTGAACTTGGTCCACCAGTGTGCTTCTTCATTTGCTCTCACTCTGGCAGGTGAGCGGCTCTTTTCCCAGGGGCTGGTGAAGAGCTGCTTGGTTTCCATCTGAAAGACCCTAGTTGAAACCAACTACAGGTTTGAAAGAAAGCTGCGTCTTTCCCTTTTGCAGGTTCAGATGCATTTGTGTCCAGCTGGCTGGGGGTGGGGGCGGTCAGGGAGGACATTGGACTTGGATTCTGAGTCCCTGACAGCGCTTCATGGGAAATACCACTAAGGAGCCTGTCCTGTGTTGTTAGAAGAAATGACTGTTTAGTCATTTACTGAACTCCTTACAGAGAGGGTCTCAGTTTCCTGGCAACTCCTCTATGCTGCATCAGTTGTGGCTTGCAGGGTGGGCAGCAGTTAGCATCTCACCTGGAGATCCCAGACAAGGGCCTTGTAGGGTGGGGTTCTGGTCACCACTGGCAGAGATGAATGACCCCCACCCCCAATCCCCTCTGCTGGAAGTCTACCAGATCTGGGAGTGGCTGGTTGGGCTAGGGGGCCGGCAGTGACGGTGGCCATCACCTGTCAGCACACTCCCTGTGTGGCATGTGGCAAGCTTGTGGTTCAGGTTCCTGCCTGGAGAGTGGGGTTAGGAATGCCAAGCCTGCTGCTCTCCCGGGACTGGTAAGAAGGTAAGATTAGATGGCAAGTGAGGGCCCTTTGAAAATGAAGACATTCATTCTATTTGAATGCAAAGTGTATTGTGACTGTGATATTTTCTATCCTGTGAAATCATTGTTGACCCTGAAACTGTCTATACCAGAAGTGAATGGAGTTGGCTTTTCCTCTGTGTCTCCACTGGGGGAAGGGATTTTTCAAAGATCATTGTTTCACACATGGGAAAATTAAGGAAGGTGCAGAAACAGGTCCAGGACCCAGGACTCCCGACTCCTTGACTGTGTAAGGTCTTACATGGGGGAACCACTTTGGGTTCTCTCTACAACTTGCTCTGTAAGAAACAGCTCTCATCTAATATTCACAGAAGGACCTTAGTCGGTATACAAAAACAAAAGCGGATGTTGGGTGGATTCAGTCATTTCTACAACTTGGACGGCTCCGGGGTTGAAGCACGTGGAAACATCTTTGGGGTCACGGATTTGGGTTTGAATCCCAGAATTAGAAGTTACAAACTTCGAGAGCTCAGGCAGGTTGTTTAACAACTCTGGGCCCCAGTGACCTTGGAAAATGGGACACATTGTACTGTGGCTTGTAGGGGGACCCCCACCTGGCTGGTGACCAGCAGGACAGAGTTCAAGTATCTCAGGTGCTTGGCTCTGGGGCTAATAAAGCCCACGGTCATTCTCACAAATGCTTCCCTTGCAGGGTTATGCTTAGTATTAGAGATCATGCACATGAGGTGCCAACACAGCATCTGGCACAGTAGTCAACATTTACAGGTTTATTTTAGTGCATTCTTCGGTGTTTTGCATAGTTCCACATTCCCCCAACCCTTAAGAACTTTGGAATCTTGTGTGGGGAGGGTGTTTATTAAATATACCAATCCCTGGGGCTTGCTCCCAGAAATTCTGATGCTTGAATCTGTTTACAAAAGCTCCCAGGTGAGTCTCACACAGCTGGCCTGGCTCTGGCTTAGGGATCCAGTTTGGGAACCAGTCCTCAGTGCTACTTTGCTTAAACTTCAGGTTTGGCTCTTCTACTCCATCTCGTACTATCATTGCTTGTGTTCAAGTCAGCTCTTCCCCTGGAATGTAAGCTCCTTGATGTCAGGATCATCTCTCCCTCATGTTTGCACCAGTGAACCAAGCTTTACATGGTGCTCAACGGAACGGCACTGCTTGCTGAGCCGGCACCTGTGTGTATGAGATGTGAACCTTTGTTAAAAGCAAATCTCTGCATTTGCTGGGAGTCAGTGTGATTTACTCTAATGGGAACCAGCGCAGCTTGAGCAGAGGTCTTGCCTAGAAATGGAGTGAGGTTATGGATGGGCAGAGCTGCCGAAAGCTTTCCTGGGAAATACTTCAATGTCATCCTCAGCTAATTGAGCTCATTTCCACTTGAGTTAAAGATGGCATGGAGGCCGTTTTGCTTTCTCCTGTGGAGTGGGTACTAGCAGAGTACCCATAGTAAAAGCAAGTGTGAGCAACTGGGATTGGGTGTGAGGATGGAGGCGCTTCTACTGAACAAAAACTATGGGATACTGGAACAGACTGACGAATTTCAGAGGGAAGGTGGGGGTGGGTGGGTGGGGAGAGATTAACCAAAGAATTTACATGCATAAATGCATAACCCATGGACACAGACAATAGTGTGGTGAAAGCCTAGGATGGGGGGTAGGTGCGGTGTAGAAGGGGTCAGTAGGGAAAAAAAGGGGACATCTGTAATTCTTTCAACAATAAAGATACATTAAAAAAAACCCCCACTATGGGATACTGAAACTGGATAAAAGGTGTCATCATGAATTACCACCATGTATGAGATGGGGACTTGGCATCTGAGAGTAGAGCCTCTTTTTAGGTCTTCAACCTTTCAGACTGTTCCTGAGTCCCTCTTACACACCTCACCAGTGTCATGATTGGTACTGACTGGGCAATGCTTCAGCTGCTTCTGGTGCTCAACAGGAAAATAAGCTGTAGGGCCACTTCCTTGAGGGTGGTTGCACCAGGGCTTCTCAGAATGCTGCCTGTAGAATTCCTGTAAGAAAATTATCATCGATACTTTATAAACACGTGGATTCCAAGGGCCCACCTTTTTTTTTTTTTTTTTTTTTTAATCCTCACCAGAGACTATTTTTTCCACTGATTTTTAGAGAGAGTGGAAGAGGGAGGGAACAGAGAGAGAGAGAGAGAGAGAGAGAGAAACATTGATGTGAGACACATCTGTTGGTTGCCTCCTGCACTTGCCTGACCGGGGCCCAGGATCGAACCTGCAAGCCAGGTATGTGCCCTTGATGGGAAACTGAACCCAAGACCCTTCGGTGCATGGGCCAGCGCTCTAACCACTTAGCAACACCAGCCGGGGCAGATACCACCCTTTTGATTCAGAATATCTGGGGTTGGGGGTCACAAAATGAATTGGTAACTCAAGAAGTTTGTAATCAAATAGGCAGATTAGATGAATATGTGAATAAGTGTAATACAAACTAGATTAATAAAATAATACCTTGATTATTTTTAACAAAACATTGTTTAAAAAGAAACTCAAGAACTGTGGAAAAGTACAGGAAACAAAGAACAATCATCTTAAATCCTACCACCCCATGAAATAAACCTTAATATTAAAGGAAAATCACCTCAGATTAAGCCTGTTTACAGATAGAAGGACGGTCAGAGAGATGGACAGACAATTCTGATCAGTCCAAATGTGATTTTTAAAACAAGGACCAAATTTAATGTTGCATGAATCTAACTGGAGAAGAAGCTGAAGTGAAACTGAAGGAACTAGTGATGGCTACAGGGTCCAGGCTGAGGAGGGCGGCAAAGCAAGGGGGGTCATGGGGTCGTGAAGAACAGTTTGGAAGGGCTGTGGGGGCAGGAGAGGCAGAAGGCAAGAAGATGCAGCTGGAGTGGGAATTTGAGATCTTGAGGCCAGATGGCTTTATCGTGACGATGAAGGTCACAGAGAGGGCCGTAGAACAAAGCTGTAAAGGCCGAGTGTTTAAGGCCGGGATGCGGAGATGCTCTCCCTGAAGGCTGCGGCTCAGTGGTGAGAGGGCGAGCATCCTGGCCCTGCCAGATCTCCCCTAAGGAGCACCCTGCTCTGTTCTGGGGGCCTTTTCCATGCTCCCGGTACCATGACTGTTCTGTATACGATGTTCATGGATCAAGGGTGAAATGGGAGAAAGCAGCAGCACCGGGGAGTTGCGGGAATGTGCGCATCGGTGAAAGAAAGCTCACTGGTTGTGCTTTTTTGGAGATTGTTCTGAAATCGTGCCTATTCACTTCCTTACTTTGGGGGAGTATTTGCAGAATTTTTTCTTTCATAAAATGCAATGGGGTAGACATTTCTGATATCTATATCCACTTTCCTCTCCTCCTTGGCAATGGGGGGATTATACTTCCTTTCTCCATTGCAGTGGTGGGGGGGTGGGAGTGGTCCTGCCCAGTGGCCAATGGGGGCAGAAGCGAGGTGTGTCACTCCTAGGCCGGAGAATTGAATTCCTAGTACCTGGTCTTCCGGCGCTTGTCCCCCTGCTGCCTTGACAGTGACAGAGCCTCGATTAGCCTGAGCCCCGGAGTAAGTTCAATGGGGAAACAGAGCTCCTGCACCCCTCTGCTCCTTGACACGCAACGACATGTAGCATGAGTGAGGAAAACAAGTCCCGCTGTGTTAAGTCTCCGAGACTCAGGGGTTGTTAGTTATTGCGGCAAAACCTAATCTAGCTTCACTATTGGTGGGTGTGTGTGAAATCGATCGTTTGAAGAAGTTCTTTCTTACCACCCCCCAAAAGGTGTTTGTCTGTTTTTTAAAACTGGGTTATGGAATAGAAAAATCTGGGAATCAGCAGCTTAAAGAACCACTGTGGAGTATTTACAAGGCTAGTTATTTTCCTTTATGGAAACTTCGCCAAGACTTGGAGTATTTCAGTCTTTCCTAGTCCACATTCATTGGATCTTGAGGTGCTATTGATAACATGTCACGGCTGGATGGTGCCTGCAGCCACAGCCCCCCGCATCTCAGCTCTTCAGAGGTGTTGTGTCCTAATTACGTTAAAGCACAACCGACGCTTCTGCTTCGTGGTCCCCCCAAATTAAACACCTCAATCACACAAACACACCCACTTGGATTTAGTGCGATGGATTCCCAACTAAGAATGTAATTAGATCATATTTTTCCCCCAGTTCAACTGAAAGAAAATTGCTGTTATGAAGTTTGCTCTCTGTCTTTGACGGTGCGTGTGCGTCTCTGGGTGTGTGTGTCTGTGGGTGGATGTCTGCATGTAAATGACAGTGTGTACCTGTGTGGGTGTGTACAGAATTCCCATGCGCACCTCAGCTTTGTAGGAATCTTAGAGCCTTGAGCCCAGGGGATGCCATTTTAAGAAAAATCACTTGAAAATGAGATAGAATTGAAATAGAAATTCCAGCTCTGAAGACGCCGGCTTGTGTGGGCAGCGCTGGGTTTTCTTTGTTTGGGATCCTACCTGCCTCTAAAGGACGTATTTGCTTCCTATTAAGTGATCAGATCACTGGATTAAAATTGGTCGCAAGCAGAAAAGCGTAGGTACTGTGTGATTCTCTTTGCATCAGGGTTTCTCAGCCGAGACACCATTGACATTTTAGATTGGATGTTTCCCTACTGTGGGGTTGCCGTGGGCACTGTAGGATGTTTGGCAGCATCTTTGGAGTCTACCCAGTAGCTGCCAGTAATGTACTTCCCCCAAATTCTGACAACCAAAAATATCTCCAGACCTTGCGGTCCTACTTGAGAACGACTGCTTAATGAAAGGCACAAAATCAGGTGTAAGGAATTGAGGCTGTTGGCAGTCAGGGTTGAGTAGCAGCTGAGAGTGGGGCAGGGGTTCTGGGAGGGGGCTGTAGTCCTCTGTTTCTGAATCTGGGTGTTGGTCATCTGAGTATGTTCAGTTTGTAGGAAATTTGTTGAGTCAGCCTCTTGTGTGTGTACATTTCTACATGTATGTTAAAATTCAACAAAACACTTAAAAAATCAGCCATAAGAGGAATGATTTGCAGAATCATATGATTGGCATGAAGGCTGATCATCTGAATTTGAACTGCTGTCAGATGAACACGACTGGCCACCAAGATGAGCCTTTCAGAGTGTCGGCCAAGGGGAGGGCATGTGCACACATGTGCACACGTAATGGGGTTCACTAGTTTCACAGAAGGATGAGACCTGCTCCTGAGGGCGAGAGCAGTGACACAAGTGAAATACCGAAGCACAGAGCTCTCTAAATGGATTTGCTAACACCTTGCCCATAACACAGGCCTCCAGCCCAAAACCTGTGTCCATCTAACCAGGAGTTCTCAACAAGGACCACACATAGGGTTTGAGTTGAGATGGAGAAATCACAGTGAGACTGGGGAATTTGTCTACAGTTTCTTGGAGATATCCACAGTTTCTGGAATCAACAAATGTATGGAACCACTGTGTGCCTAGAAGTTGCCAAGACAGAAGATTAAAAAGGTTGCAAAGTGAAACCTATCAGAGGTGACTACTTTAACACAGGGCAAGCACCTGGATAGACCTCATCCTGCAGGCTCTGTAAGAATAAAGGATGCTTTTTTTCATTACCCATGAAAATGTATTGTGTTTCATATATACAAATGTAATTTGTGTTAACTTGGCAGTGGAACTATGCCCATATTCTTAGCATTTTTTTTTTTTTTTTTGAGACAGAGATTTGTTTCTCAGCAAATCATCTCTAGAATATGTTGAACTGGAAATTTACTTAGAACCAATAAAAGGTACAGGAAAGTCAGGTCTTATGCAGGAGGTTGTAAAGTCAGTGGATAAAGCAAAAAATTCAGTACAGTCAGCATTACCCTTGAAAATTCCTCCATGTTTCATAAAGTCCACACTCACCAGGTCCAGCCCAGCATGTCCTCCTCCAGGGTTGGAACAGAGCATGGTTTCTTCCGGGGGAAGCTGATGAAGTCATCGAGGGGCCACGATTTATGAAGAGTTGTGTCTTCAACCTGAGAATCATCCATCAAAGTGAGACGTTCTCACTGGGAAAGGCAAATAGCAACGAGAGCCTGTTGGGAAGGCTGCGTTTGCAACTTCCCTTTCTCTCTCGCTCTCCTTCTCTTTGTTCTTGCCAAGTACTGATAGTTCATTTTCCACTGATTAAAAGAGCCCAGGCTGGTCTATGGTGAGGAGTGAAATTGCTGCGTCATATGGTAACTCTATATTGAAATGTTTGAGGAACTGCCAGACTGTTTTCCAAAGTGGCTGCACCATTTTACATCCTCAGCAGTGTGTGAGGGCTCCAATTTCTCATTCTCACCAACGCTGGTTATTGTCTGTCTTTTTTATTATAATTGCCCTAGTGGGTGTGAAGTGGTAGCTCATCGTGTGTTTGTTTTTTTTTTAATAAAGATTTTGTATTGAGTTTTAGAGAGAGAGGAAGGGAGAAGGAGAGAAAGAGAGAAACATCGCTGTGAGAGCAGAACATCGACTGGCCGCCTCCTGCACGCCCCCTGCTGGGGATCGAGCCTGCAACCCGGGCGTGTGCCCTGACCGGGAATCGAACCAGCAACCTTTCTGCGCACGGGGTAATGTGCAGCTAACTGAGCCATATCATCCAGGGCTCATTGTGGTTTTGATTTGCATTTCTCCAATGGGTAATGATGTGGAGCATCTTTTTATGTGCTTATTGGCCATTTGTATATCTTCTGTGGAGATATGTCTATTCAGAAATAAACACATAGGTGCACACAAAAATTTATATATGGATGTTTATAGTAGCATCATTCGTAACAGCAAAAGCCAAAAGGTGGAAATAACCCAAATACCCATCAACAGATGAACAGATAAACAAAATGTGGCATACCTACAGAATGGATATAAAAAGGAGTGAAGTTCTGATCCACGCTACAACATGAATGAGCTTTGAAAACACGATGCTGAGAGAAAGAAGCCAGGCATAAAAAGTCACATATTATATGATTCAATTCATATGAAAGTCAATAACGGGGAAATCTACAGAGACAGAAATTAGTGGTTGCCTAGGGCTGGTGAGAGAGTGGGAGGAGGGTATGGGATTTTTGTTTGAGGTGATAAAATGTTCTAAAATCGACTGTGGTAATGGTTTTACATATCTGTGACTATATTAAAAAATCATTGAAATACATGTAAGAAAGATCCCAAGTTGCAATTCTATTGATCATTTTTAATGGACTTAAAAAATACAAATTCTTGGGCCCTGCCTCCAATGATTCTGACTCAGTAGGTCTGGGGTAGGGCTTTTTTATCCCCAGGGATTCTGCTGTTTGGCCTGGTTTGGGGCCCATTGTGTTTGTAGGGAACCCTCTTTCTTCTGAAGTCTAGAGTCATGGAGATGATGGCTTATGCTTATGGAGAGCTCATCATATGTTCAGCAATGTGCTAAACACCTTTACTCTCATCATCTGTTACTCTCACAATAGCTTCTTTATTGGGTAGATAGAATGACTTCTACTTTAGAGATGAGGAACTGAGGTTTAGGGGAGTCTGGGTGACTTGTTCAAAGCCCCAGTAGGAAGCGGTGGAGTTGGATGATATACTAGGGGCATCTACTTGGGAGCCAGTGCCCTCACACCCACAGATTTCATGATCCATGGGTGCCTGAAGCCCTGCCTGAGATTTCTGCTGAGACTGGGGTGGAGGCTCAGTATCTCAGAATCACCCCAGCTTCCTGGGCACTTTCGTCTATGTCTGCTGCCTCTATCGCACTCTGATGACCAGACGTGGTCCCTGCCTTGATTTCCACAAGCATAAACCATTCACACTGAACACTGATGGGCTTTGTTGACTTGTTGAGATTTGGGGCCACGGAGAGGGTCACATCACTCCATACTTGATCTTGGCCAATTCCTTGACTTCTCTCGCTTTGCTTCACCCCTCCATTTTCCACTTAACCTCCGCCCTCCTGGACTGCTCTGGGAATTCTGATTCTTGTCCCTTTACTCTTCTTTGCAACCAGTCCCAAAAGTGTGTAGTTGAGCCCATGTCAATGCTCGACATGCAAAGGATCCAGCAAATGGGATCTGCCCTCTGGAAAGTGGTGGTAGTTACAGATTAATGTGGATGTTATTTTGTTTTCCCCTATAACACATACCACTTAACTATCAAACCCTTGGCACCCGGCGGCAGCCCTTGGCTGGCGGCAGCCCTTGGCTGGCGCAGTGGAGTGGATACTGCTCCTTTGTGACGCGAGAAGGAAGGCTGCGTCCTTAAAGAAAGAGGAACTGGCTCTTTTTAAGAGTCAGAGGGAGGCTTTGAGAGCTGATGCCAGTTTGCTTGGAGGCAAATAACTGTTGTATTAAAATTGCCCAAACTTGGGCTGTTGCCTGTGTGTTCAGAGCTCAAAGCCATGGTTGCTTAAATTCTTTTCTTTGGTTGGTTTTCCATCCTGTTGCTTGGCACGTTTCTGCTAACAGCTTTGCCCCCAAGAGTTCAGTTCAACAGACACTAATAACACCTACTATGTACTGGCCTTAATAGCACCTACCATGTGACAGACACGGGGATATTGTAGTGAGCAAGATAAACATAGCACTTGAACAAGAGAGCGTAGTTCCCACTCTCAGCTTCTCAAAAAAGAGAGGCTACCATTGGGCTTCTGAACACACCCCCTTCATTGTTTCCCTTAAGAGGGAAAGGGAAGAGCTTTGGTGTCTGAGGACCGTTGAGGAGGGTTTACCTGCGTCATCACCAAGGTTTTGGACTGATGGCACAAGCTGGCATCTGTGTTTAGAGGGGAGAAAGTGGGAGTGGTTTGACCTTAGAGGAAGCTGAGATTATGAGAAGGCGTTTTGGAGTTTCCAGGTTAGTGGAGACTTGTTACATGAGGGTTCGTGTGGCCGAGTGTGTGGCCAGTGGCAATGGAATGGTCGTACGAGGGTCTTCTGTAGCAGATGGCCCCAGAAGGGTAACAGATTAGGAGCAGCTGCAGTAATGGCCACCTCCAGGGACCTAGTCCCCGCCTGGCTTTCCAGCAACATGTGAGCCCAGAGTTCTCGTGGAAGCTCATGGAGAAGAGAAAGAAGCCCGATAATGACAAGATTAAATTCCCCACCAGCCAGGCATATGGGGGCTTGCAGCAGGTTTAACTGGAGTCACAGAAATAGGACTGTGACATTTCTTCCACCTGGATGCGGTGAAACAGAACGTATTCCCTCTGGTTCGGAGGGAAGGAAAACACGAGCAGACGTAACTCAGGTTTCCATTCTTAAGCCCAGTGTCTAGAAATGCAGTTTTTAGTGGTCCACAGACGAAAGCTCCAGAAGCATCACATCATTGCTGCATGTATCGTGCCTGGCACTGCCCCCAGTGCCCCCTATTTGTCCCATAGAGGAAGGAAGTGCCAGCATCACTTCTGTCCCCCCAGGGATGAGCGGGGACAGCAGCTTCCCTGTTTTCCCACATGTTTCTGTGAGAGGGGACAGGTTGATCTGGTTGGCCAGACTGAAGAAATGCTAATTCTTTCTGGCCAAGTTCAGGTACTGGTGGGTGGGTAACTTTGTCTAAACTGTGGTGGCAGGGTCCTCACCTTCTTCTGTGGCACAGGATCCAGGCTTTTGGGTCAAGTAGGACATGCAAGAGCTCCCTCTGGCAGAACCAGGCAGCAAGGGACTGGCCACTCATTTTGAACAATGGGGATTTATCATAGTCTCACATTTTAAGACTAGAGATAGCTCACTCCAGGCTTTGCTAAATGAATAGCTCAAGACAGTGAGTTGTTTGTTTGACTTTTCTGTGATGATCTTGCCTATCTCCTTGTGATCACAGAGGCTGCGCAATCCAAATATGAGGTCCTCACGGGGCAACACCTAAAGGCAAGAAGGAAGGGGCACAGCGTCTCCCTGCATATTTCTATACTAAGGTCTCTCCCAAAAAACCCAACAGACTTCCTACACCCCAGCCACTTCAGCCCTGAGCTGACAGGGAGTGGGGAGTCCCTCAATAGAATGGTCAGAATGGAACCTCGGGACCAGTCCTAAACCAATTGCAGGCAAAGGAGGTGGGGGGTTTGATTAGCAGGGTTAGTTTAGAATCTAAGCCTTTGACTAGGGAACAGTGAACTTTTCCTGTAAAAAATGGTAATATTTTAGGCTTTTTGGTCCAGACAACCTCTGTTGCAACTATTCAGCTCTGCCATTGGGGCGTGAAAGTAGCCATAGACAATGCATAAACGAATGGGCAGGACTTTGTTCCAATAAAAGCTTATTTACAAAAACAGTCAGTGGGCCAGATTTGGCCCTTGGGCTGTCGGTTGCCAAACCCTGCTTAAACCACTCATGATTTATTCCCTGGGGCTGGGCCAATGCTTCCTAAGAAACAAGGCAGCCCAGTACCTGAGTAAAATAGGAGTTCTGTTAACGAAGGAGAAGGAAGGAATAGCCAGTTTCCGGGTAGGTGGCTGGTGTTGTCAGGGCCAACCTAGCTCTCCCATTTCTTTGTTAATATAAAGGCAATTGGAGGGCCCCTATTTAGCTGTTTGTTCAAATTTGGTTAAACGCTACAGAGGTAAGGGACAGTCACGCTTGTATCAGTTATCTATTGTCACACTAGTGCTGTGTATCACACTGCTCCAAATCAGCGGCTTAATACAACAGCCACCTTGGGTCTGCAGGTCATCGGATGGTTGGTTGATCTAGGGCGGGCACCTCTGGGGAGCTCTGCTCTGCTCCTCGTGTCTCTTATCTTCCCCTGGGACCACCAGGTTAGCCTGGTTATTTTCTAAAATGGTGATGGCATAAATATAAGGGAACAAGAAGGACTGAGCATCTACTCTTGGAGCTTTTGGCCATATAACACAGACCAACATTCCATTGGCCAAAGTAAGACACATGACTAAACAAACCCATCATCAAGAGCCAGAGAAATATACTCTGACTCTTTGGTGCAAAGAACGGCAAAGTCATATGGCAAAGGGCCTGGATATAGGTCACTATGAAGGATAGGGTCCATTAATGCACTGTAATCAACTATAGCTCCCTAACCACCAATAAAATTTAAGAAATGTTTGTCTAATGCACCTGTGTCTGAATACTCCTGGCTGGAGCCCAGGCAATGGGGACCTGGCTGGGGAGAGACTGCAGCAGGGTGTCCCTATTTCATAGGTCTGGGTATAACGGTGTGTGGCTAACTCTGCACTGACCATGGCTGACTTGCCTCGTCTTGCAGCCCCAAGGGGTAATGCTTGGTCTCAATTCATTCCTGAGTAATTTTGACAAAATTGGTTTCAAGAGCCCAGGAAGTAAATCAATTATAGATTTGAATTTTGCAGGGAGTGAGAATGGTTGAATATATGTAGGCTTTTACATGCTGGTAATTGTTTCCTCACCACAAAGAAGGCTGGTTATTAGGAAGCTGCTGTGAGATTCATTTGCCCCATGAGCTGTGTGTGTGTGTGTGTGTGTGTGTGTGTGTACACACCCACTTGTTGGAGCTACTTCCCTTTATAATAACATTAACCAACATTCTAAATAAAGGGAGGAAATTAAATAGGCTTCTCCAGACAGCCACTCCGCCCTTTCAAAGTGGATCATACATTGTAAAATAAAACATAGTCACATTTTAAGAGACTTCTTTGTGTTAAATTGGTTCTGGCCTCAACAAAGACACGATTTGCCCGAACAGTGGAAGGTCCTTGTAACCCACAGTGTTGCGAACAGCAGCCCCACATCTCGTTCCCTTTTCTTAACAAATTCAAGTTGCTGAAAAGACTAGGTGGATGTATGTGAATGTCCAATTTTTGAAATTATTTTTGGAGGAGTGGAGCTTGGGGTGCATTCATTTATCAGTTTTCAGCAAATATTCATGGGATGCCTCTTATGTCCTGGGCACTGTACCAGGGACTGAGGATACAGTAACGGGCAAAAGGAGGCAGGGTTCCTGCCTTCAGGGCTGCACCTTGCAGTAAGGTAACCACTAGCCACGGGTAGTTATTGGGTATGTGAACTGCTGACAGTATGAACCGAGATGTGCTGGAGGTGGACAATACACACTGGATTTTGAAGACTTAATATAAAAAAGAATGGGCCCTGGCCATGTAGCTCAGTTGGTTAGAGCGTCGTCCTGATATGCCAAGGTTTCAGGTTCCATCCCCGGTCAGGGCACATACAAGAATCAATCCATGAATGCATAAATAAGGGAACAACAAATCGATGTTTCTCTCTCTCTCTCTCTCTCTCTCTCTCTCAAATCAATAAAAAAGAATGTAAAGTGTTCCATTAATATTTAAAAAAACAATACATGCTAAAACGTTATTTTGGATATATTTGGTTAAATAAATGATATTTTTAAAATTAACTTCACCTGTTTTGTTTTTCCTTTGAAAAAGGTGACTGTTACAAAACGTACAAGTGGATATGTGAGTGCACCATATTTCTATCGGACACTGACCGTCTGGAGGGGGTTATAGGAATCGAGTTGAGAGTTATCCAGGTCATTATATGTTTGTCACGACTGCTCTGGAAGAGGAGTACAGGGTGTGAAGAAAATATACAAATGAGGAGAGGGAACCTCGGTCTCAGAGGGCCCTGAAAGGCTCCCTTATACAGCTTAGCAGCTCCTCGAAAGGTTAAATATAGAGTTATCATGTGATCCCGATAGTCCACTCTTAGGAATCTACCCAGGAGGAATGAAGATGGGTCTGCACATGTCATATCAGCACTACTCATAATAGTCAGGAAGTGCAAACAACCCAGATGTTTACCACTCATGGGTGGATAAAAGAACGTAGTCTCTCCGTATGATGGACTATTACTTGTTCTGTTAAACGGAATGAGACATGGGCACATGCTACAACATGGAAGAGCCTTAACGACATTATGCTGAGTGAAAGAAGCCAGAGACAAAAGGCCACATGTTGTATGGTTCCATTTATATGTAATGTCCATAATAGGCAAGTCCCTGGGGACAGAAAGATTAGCCATTGCCGGGGGCTGGGGAGAGGGAAATGGGAGGTGACTGCTAGTGGATATGTTTTTTTTGGGGGGGGAGTGAGGGGGCAGTGATAAATATGTGCTAAAATTGATTGTGGTGATGGTTGCCGAACTCTGTGAATGTACTAAAAACCATTTAATTGTACGCTTTAAATGGGTAAATTGTCTGGAATGTGCATTATATTGCAATACATATAAAAAAATAAAGTCTTCCTTGATGAAGACTTGATGATGACACTGAAGAAGTGTTGAAACAGCATTTCAGGGTGAAGAACAGCACATGTGAAGGCCCTGAGGTTGAAAGGAATGTAGTAAATTTGAGGCACTTCAAAGAGGTTGGTGTGGCTGGAGCCTGGAAGGCAAGTGGAAATATTACGAAGGAGGCTGGAGAAGGGAGGTGTTGGGCCACGTAGATCTCTTGTTTGGTGCTGGAACCTCCCGCTAGCTGTGTCACCGTGGACATCCCACTTAACTGCCCAGCGGTGAAATAAAGGGCTGTTGTAAGGATGAAATGAGACGGCTCACGCTCAGTAAAGATGTATACAGTTTAACAACTCGTTTAAAATGGTGACAGAGGCGTGGCAGAGCAGCGAATGGATTCCAGAGAGATTTGGGAGGTAAAATCAACAGGACTTGGCATTGAATGTGGGTTGGGTGGGCTGGATGGAGGTCTGGAGAGGAAAGCTGGGAACAAAAAGCTTGAAGCAAACTGCCAAGTGGTCCTGCAGTCTGAGATTACTTGAGGTCTCTTTGGGAACAGGAGTGTTGGCGTTTATGATGAAGCTGTCTAGACTTCGAAATGCCATTTGCAGGGTGTTCTTGTACAGACAGCAACTCCCACCCCCACCCATGGCCTGAGCTTATTAATTCTTTGTTTTAATTCATAGCAGAGGGATGTTCATTTGCTTTTGTGAGAAATATGGAATGCCACCGAGAAAGCATATTAGAATAATCTGGATTGCTGTGGAGGAGTTATATGCATTCAGATTTGTGCCAGTGTTATTATTTTTGTCTAAATACACTTCTGGCCTATGGCAGAAGGACAGTCAGTGCTCACCTTGCTCTGATTTGCAAGACCCCAGCAATGAGCCCATTTGGCGCTGTCAGCCAAATCCCTTTGCAGAGAAACCAATGTCTCCATTGGTTTTTTTCCCCACCCAATCAGGGCAGAAATGTTGCTGAGAGCTTCACTGCTGATTTTCTCTGGTTTAATATTGCTGTGGAAAGCCTGTACTAACATTCCTCCTTGTTATTAAGCCTCAGGTCCAGTGTGGGCTGTGATTTGCCTTTCCTGTGGGTGGCACGACCATATTTTCCATTAAAACCTGATGCCAGTGGATTCTGGGGGGTCTGACCCTGTCACTTCCCCTGGTTGGGAAAGGAAGCCAGCTGGGTGATTCTAGTTTGCTACGCACACCAGAGCTGTTTTTGAAAGCTCATTCCTCTTTTTTTTTTAAAAAAATATTTTTTGATTTCAAAGAGAGGAAGAGAGAGGGAGAGAGAGATAGAAACATCAATGACGAGAGAGATTCATTGATTGGCTGCCTCCTGCATTCCCCCTGCTGGGGATCCAGCCCGAAGCCCTGGCATGTGCCCTGACCGGGAATCAAACCGTGATCTCCTGGACCTTGTCCATGCCGGCTGGGTGAAAGCTCATTCCTCTTAAATGAGCTTTGAGGTGCCCCATTTTGACTTTGGGGCAGAACTTTGGTTTTTCTGGAAATGGCAAGTCAAATTTCAGAAGGAATTTGTTAAGTTGGGCCATGACTGGGATCAAGGCTGACCTCTCTACACCTCAAGGGAAAATAGCACTATTTTTCTTTCCAAATGACCCCACACTGGGTTCCTTGGCCTCCTGTGTCCTAGGACTGGAGAACCCGTGAAACATATCAACTGGCTGAGGGACAAGAGGAGCTGAAATGTGTTCCCATGCTCTGAGACTGGGGCTGCTGTGGTCACACCTCATGCCCATCCCTTCAGCTGCTGGGCACCCACAAATGGTCATCCTCAAGGAAATGTCCTCCCCCTCCACTCATGGCCTTATTTAGTTCAGCCTGAACTATATCCATTGCTTAGACCAGTGGGTCCCAACGTTGGTTGTCCCTTGGAGTCCCCTGGGAGATTAAAAAATCCTGATGTCTCTTTCACTCGGTGTTTTCGAGGTTCATCCAGGTTATAGCATGCATCGGTACTTCATTTCTTTTTAAAGCTGAATAATATTTCAACATGTGGATGAACAGCATTTTGTTTATCCATTCATCCATTGATGGGCATTTGGGCTGTTTCCACATTTTGGCTATTGTATATATTGTATATGATATGATTCCATTGATAGGAAATATCCAGCGTAGGCAAATCCATTGAGACAGTAACAGCTTGGTGGTTTCCAGGAGCTGGAGGGGAGGTGGAGCGGGGTGTGGCTGCTTAATGGGTGTGAGGTTTCCTTCTGGCATGGCGGAGGTGTTCTGGAGCTATATTGAGTGTGAGTATACTAAATGATACTGAATTGCATGTACATTCTAAAATGGTGACTTCTATGTTTTATACATTTTACCTCAATTAATAAAAATATTGATGTCCATGTTCCCTCCCCAGAGGCTCTGAAGCAATTGGCCTGGGGTGTGGAGCCCAGGCCCTGGGATTTGAAAAGCTCTCAGGTGATCCTCTTGTGCAGCGGGCTGAGCACTCCTGCTTAAGTCTCTCTCCCTAGAACCTTCCCTTTCACGTTTGCCTTGAGTTCACTTGTAGCCCATAGAGTGGCTCTGCTTTCCATTTTCCTTCACATTTTGGGGGGTCATTTTTACAATGCAGTCTAAAGATCAGCTACGTCAGATGCCCTGGGATCTTTGTCCACTGCGTAAGCTCCCCTGTCTCCAACTCTGACTATCAAGGCAGAATCTTATGGGTGGGGCACAGGACTGTACATATTTCACAATCGCCCCAGGCAACCAGTGAGTGTACAGTGATCTGAGAACTTCCACAGGCTCTTAGGCTTTCCCACTGTTCATCCTGTCTCTCATTTCACAAGCGGGCCCCTCCACGTATCAGCCGCTAAGCCGTTGCCCTGTGCATGTAGCATGAAGAAGACAGAAGTGGTTCTTTTCATCAGCTCTCAGTGAAGGAGGAGAGCACCCATGTGGCACAGGTAGCTGGGTCACGTGTTTGACACAAGTCTAGGCGACTCCTGGGCAGAAAGAGGAGCATCATCACAGCCCTGCATAACTGTTCTCCCAGGACAGGTGTTCCTGAAATCGGGTTAAAATTCAAGTTCTACATCTTCCTTAGCTATGTCAAGCCTCAGTTTGTATATTAGCCATCTATTATTTTGTAACTATTATCACAAACTTAGTGGCTCAGAACGACACACCTTTATGAGGGTCCAGTTTCTGTGGGTCAGGAGTCAGGCACAGCTTAGCGGGGTCCTCTGCTCGTGGTCTTGCGAGGCTGCCGTTCAAGGTGTCGGCCGGGCTGTGTCCTCATTTTGAGGTGTAAGTGGTGATGGGTCTGTTTCTGAGCTCAGTGGTTGCTGGCAGCATTCGGTCCCTTGCATGCCGCCGTATGCAGGGCCTTGGTTCCTTGCTGGTTGTCGGCTGGAGGCTTTTCTCAGCTCCTTGTCACTTGGGTCTTTCCATCATGGTAGCTCACGACATGGCCACTGGCTTCTCCAAAGCAGCCGGCTAAAGAGTCTCTTGGCCAGACAGGTTTACCATCTTATCTAACAATCACAAACATCTTTGCCATATTCTCTTGGTTAGAAGTCACTAGTCTCATCCACGCTCATGGGGAGGGATTACACAAAATGTCTGAGTACCAGCAGGTGGGAGTCTGCCATCACTTTTCATCTATAAAATGGAGATAATTATGCCTCCTGCCTCATAGGAATATAGTGAAGATTAAATGAGAAGTTGCATGAAGAGCACTTAGTACAGTAAAGGCTTACAAAATATTAACTTCAGTGTTATTTATGATTATCACTGTCACCATTGGTAATATTATTATCAGGTCTTTTCTGGTCATTGGCCTCCTGGCTATGAAAGGCGCCCCCTCTGTGGCCCCAGAGTTCCTCCTGAGATCTTCCGATGCTATTCTCACAGATACCTCCTTCATCCCACCTTGGAGACCTAACCCTGGGCTCGGTGTCCTTTTCCAGTTTGATTCATCTGAAGCCTGCACTAAATTTACCTGGGTGTTAAAGTTGGGTGTGGCATTAAAAACCAACAACACAACGTCTTTACCCAAGTTGGAGATGTCTTTGAGGGACTATGTCCCTGGTGGCCTTTGTAACGTTGGTCTCTTAGTTCTTCATGAGAACAGCAAGAGACAGCTTCCCTTTGTTTAAAAAGTCTACGTCTTCACTGCATGTTTCCCACTTGAGAGATGTTTGTATATCTGGTACCCATTGAGTCCATTTAATGAGAAAATTCGTTAGTGCTTTCAGCCAGATATTGTGCCTGGTTTCAGGAATGGTGTGAAAATCAGTAACACACGTTTCCTGGTCGTCAGGGAGTTCAGAGTTCATTGGAGGAATTTAGACTTGAGGCCAATGTTTCTCACTTCGGGACAGAATATTGCTGGTTGCAAGCAAGGAGATTTTAGGTGGACCAAATGCTAATTGTGGGTGATACACACACGTAGCATTAAATAATAGTTCGGTTACAATGTGATCAAGTTATCTCATCTTTGATTCTCTCTCATCTTTATGACTAAATTAAGAATAAACTCTTTTAGATGCTACTATATCATAAATACTTTGTATTTTCCCTCTTAAATCCATTTATTTGGGTCTTTAAGTATTTTCAGTGTAGAGGTCTTATAAATCTTTCAGCTATTTGATTTCTTTTGATACCATTTTAAATAATAGCTATTTGATTTCTTTTGATACCATTTTAAATAATATATATATATAAATTTTTATTTTCCAATTGTTTATTGCTGCATATAAAATTTGACTTCTATATATTAACCTTGTTTCTAGAAATATTGCTAAACTCAATAATTCTGGTTAGCTTTCTGTAGCATTCATAGGCTTTTCTGTGTACACAATCATGTCATTTGCAAATAGTGACAGTTTTACTTTTTTTCCTGTAATCTTTATGCTTTTATTTAGTTTTCTTGCCTCATAGAACTAACTAGGGCTTCTAGTAAAATGGTGACTGTGGACATTTTTGCCTTATACCTGATCATAAGGGAAAGTATTTATTGTTTTACCATTCAATATGATGTTAGCTAGAGGGTTTTAAATAGGTGCTTTTTATCAGGTTGAAGAAGTTTCCTTCCATTTCTAGTTAGATGAGGGTTTTTAAAATAATATGAATGGGTGTTAAATTTTGTCAAATGTTTTTCCATCCATTGAGCGCAATCATATGATTTTTCTCAGTTTTTTTTTTTATGTGATGAATTACACTAATTGCTTTTTGAATGCTGAACCAATTTTGCATTCCTGAGATAAACCTCATTTGGTCATGTTGTATTATCCTTTTTATACAGTGCTGGATTTAATTTGCAAATATTTTATTTAGGATTTTTACATCAATATTCATGAAGAATTTTGGTGTGTGATTTTTTTGTGTTCGTGTGTGCCTGGCCTCCTAAAATGAATTGGAAGTATTCTCTATTATTTTCTGAAAGAGTGCGGATAATATTTATATTATTTCTTTCTTTCTTTCTTTCTTTCTTTCTTTCTTTCTTTCTTTCTTTCTTTCTTTCTTTCTTTCTTTCTTTCTTTCTTTCTTTCTTTCTTTTTTTTTAAAAATATATCTTTATTGATTTCAGAGAGAGGAAGGGAGAGGGAGAGAGAGAGATAGAAACATCAATGATGAGAGTCATCAATTGGCTGCAACCCACAACACGGGCATGTGCCCTGACTGGGAATCGAACCCTGATCGCCTGGATCCTAGGTCGACGCTCAACCGCTGAGCCACGCCTGGCTGGGCTTATTTCTTTCTTAAATGTTTGATAGACTTTACCAGTGAAGACATCCAGGACTGGGCTTTTTTTTGTGGAAAAATATTAAATTATGGCTTCAATTTGTTTAATAGCTATAGGGTTATCCATATTTTCTAATTCTTCTTTTTTCAAGTTTGGTATTTGTGTCTTTCAAGGAATTTATCCATTTCATCTAGGTTGTTGAATTTATTGACACAATGTTGTTCATTTTATCTCATTATTTTTTTAGTATCTATATGATCTGTACTGATACTACCTCCTTAATTTCTGATACTGGTAATTGTTTTTTTTCCTCTCTCTTTTCTTTAATTACTCTTGTTAGAGTTGTCTGTGGTAGACAAACTATAAAATGGCTTTCAATGGTCTCTTCTTTTTTTTTTTTAATTCTCACCTGAGGATATGTTTTTATTGATTTTAGAGAGAGTGAGAAGAAGAGAGAGAGAAAGACATCAATGTGAGAGGGAAACATTGATCAGTTGCCTCCCATTACGAGCCCTGACCGGGGATTAAACCCACAACTTAGGTATGTGTGCAGACTTGGAATTGAACCTGCAACCTTTTTGGTGTACAGGATGACACTCTAACCAGCTGAGCCACCTGGCCAGGGTTGTCTCTGCTTCTTGATGTTCACACCCTTGTGTAGTCCCCTCCACTTGAGTGAGTCATTTTTAATGATCGGAATATGGAAAAAGTGATGGGATGTTGCAAAATAACTCTGGATTCTGTCTTGCAAATCATTTTTTCTCTCTTGCTTATGTTTCTTATAAATAGCATATGGTTTAAGCTTGCTTTTTAGTCCAAACGATTAATCTGTGCCTTTTACATGGAGTATATTTGCCATTTACAGTTAATGTAATTACTGATATAGTTGGGTTTAAGTCTGCTATCTTGGGTTTTATTTTCTATTTGTTTCCTCCGACCTTTGACCCTACACTTATTTTTTCTCACCTTCTTTTGGCTTAATAAAATATTTTTTTTAGTATTTTGTGTATGTGCTTTTAGAAGTGTCCTTTTGGTTGATATAGAAAACTTCAAGTTAGAAAATAATCTTTATTATTTTTGATTCAGGAAAAAAATAACTGTCTTAAGCTTAGAGTCAGAAACACTGCCAGTCTAGACTAGAGAGGATGCTTCACTAGTTTCATTAATACAAGCATCATGGTGTTGATGGATCCCCAGAGCACAGGGGACACTGGATGTCATTCTTGCTCTCCCTGGGATTTGCTGTCAGGCTGTAGCACATGAGCCACATTGGCAGAGGATTATATGCAAACAGGGCTCAGTCTGTGGTAAATGCTAGTCTTTTGGAGCATGCATTTCATTTCCACGGTTAAGCTATGTCTCTCTCCAGGGGCTTCTAGACTTCAGCTTGCTGTCACCTCTCTCTCCATCACAGCTGCTTCTCTCAGTTTGATAAGTGACAGGGAACATTCTGAAATCCAGAGAAAAGCTGTTTGTGGGAGTCACAGACACCAGTGTGTTAGATAAACTTTAGACATGCTTATGACTTCGAGGGATTTGGTTCCAAACAATGCTTTAGCTCCCCTCCCCTACTTCACACCATGGTGCATATGGTGCATATTTTAGGAAAAAGGAGCCATGCCTTATAGGTATTGAATTATCATTCACTCAATTTCTTTCCATTTTTACTTTGTTTATGACTTAGATTAATTCTGAATTTCACAGGAGTACCTGGACTCCTATGAAAATTCCAATAAAGCAAAAATGATTAAAATTGGATTGCTCATAGAAACTGAGATGCCGTTTTTCCCCTGGAGCTAAATTCAGCATCTAAATAAGGAGGGAGGCTCCATCCCTGCAGATAAGCCTTTTAGACAAGGCACAGTGGGGATACCTCAGTTTGGATCCATAAATACAAAACAGAAAAACTTAAATGGGATTTTGCTCTACACTTAAAAAAAAAATCCAATATGAGATTATAGATTTGATCATAACTTAATTTTTTATTTCCATTTGAACTTTAATTTTACTTAAATTTTCTTCTGACAAATCTCCAAAGGAACATTTAAGTGACATGGCATAATGCTGGCAGATTATTCATATATCAGCCCTTAGGCTACCAAGGAAGGCTTCGTCATCTCAGAGTGAATTTTATTGGAATCCGTAGCTCACAAAATATTGCTTTCTGACAGTCCCTGTGCAGTAGACTTTAAAGGCTCAAGTTTTGGGAGAATTTACACATTGGTAGCATCCTTCACTACATCTTTTAGGAACATTAAATCAGCAGGCTCCCCAGTTATACTCCGTGGAAAGGTGTTAGGTAATCCTCTTGCATTTATCTCTAGATAGGTGTGTGGGGCTTGGAACAGCCCTTGTTCCTTTCACTCTTTTAATCTCATTGCGTGAGTGGAAGGCAGCCGCTGTGCTCTTTGGTCCAATATACTTTCCAAGGGGAGATCAGTTTGTCTTGGTGAATGCATGATCCCATCCCAGGGCTGCTGCAAAGATCTAATTGTGCTTTGCTCATTCGTTCATTCATTCACTCATTCATCAAACAAATATTTGTTAAGCACCTACTATTGCCAGACACTCTTCTCAGTCTTGGGGACATAGTGGTGAATAAATCAGACATTGTTGCTCCCTCATGGAGCACACAGGCTATAGGGAAGACAGATATTAAACGCATACATATTCATCGTAAATGGGGAGGAGAGCTATGAAGAAAATAGCATCTCTGCCTGGCCTGTGTAACTCTGTGGTTAGAGCATCAGCCTGCGCACCAAAGTGTTGTGGGTTCGATTCCCAGTCAAGGGCACATAGCTGGGTTGTAGGTTCCATCTCTGCCCTGGTCTGAGTGCATTCGGGAGGCAACCAATTAATGTGTGTCTCTCACATCATCGATGTTTCTCTCTCTCTCTCTTTCCTCCCCCTCCCCCTCCCTTCTTCTTTCCCTTCCACTCTCTCTAAAAATCAATGGAAAAAATATCCTTGCATGAGGATTAATAGCAACAACAGCAACAACAAAACAACTAAAAAGAAAATAGCATCTTTGTGGAAGACAAAATTCAGCTTAGACCTGAGGACAGGTGGAAGTTAGCTGGATGAAAGGGTTTTCATTTGCATTTTCCCCATTCCCAATGATTTTGAATCTCTTCATGGGGTTATTGGAAACCTGGATCTAATTTCATGAAATTGGCCTCATGTCTTTTCCCTGTTTTTCAGTGAGTTGTCTTTTGCTTATTGATTTGGAGGAATTTTACTTTTCCCAAGGAAGTTTAGTCCACATGCAGTTTGTGTGCTGCGCTCCAGGTAGGCTTGCAAGGGGGCTGGGGCTGAGTGATAACTGCCCTGCGTGGAGAATCCTGAACCGCTGGCCTCACAGAATGCTGGCTTGGTTGGATCAGTCTGGGGCCAAGTGAGTGTGATGTGTTTTGGAGTCTGCGTGGGGCATGTTTTTCCTGAATTACACTGAATTACAGAACCCGGGGCTCATATTGGAAAGAAATCAAGATTTCCTGTTCTGAGCCCTGTATTGCGCTGGCTTCTCTTGTGATCAGCAAAGTCCTAGTGGGGATTCTTCCCATGGCATCTCTGGAACACTTGGCTTCTGTCTTTCCCGGGGCGGGACCCGGTGCTTACTTCTATGGATGATGACTGATGGGGAGGCTGGTAGTCAACACTGGGTGCTATTTTTCTCCTTAACTCTGTGTCTCTATATCTTCCCCATGACTTCTTTAAAGAAGATGCTCTACTCCAGTGATTGGCAAGACAAAGCAGCTTTCAGAAGTCTGGTGTTGGGATCTGTGAAATTTTATTAAATCTTCCTTCTTCACATTTCTTGTCTTTGCAGATTTCTTGTAAAAATAAAGGCCAGAGAAGAGGAAATAAGAATTCCCATTTCACTGTTCATTCTGGATTTGTCAGAAATACCCTGAATAGGAAAGGCAAATGCCTGTGATGCCATCCCCCTCCTGTGTGCGCTGTGCAGACATCACTAATCGAGCCTCGCCCCTGTCCTGGTGAACCTCTCCTTGCCCATGCAGCATTCTAGGAAATCATTGTCAATGAGTTGAGCTGGCATAGAAATGGAAATGTCTTTGCCTTCCCTCACTAGGATTCTTTCCTTCTCACTTTCCTATTCCAGCTAGGTTTCCCTGAACCTCTTTAGCCTGGAATTTTCCGAGAAACACTAATCTGACAAAAGAGTTTGAGGTCAAATAAATGTAGGAAATGCTATACACTGAGATCAGTAAAGGATCTCTTGGTCACTGGAAGGAAGCAATGTATAGAATCTGGTTAACTTTCCAAAACGAGTGCCTGTTGACATCCTAAGAAACATGGAGTTTGCTATCAGAAATGGTGCTCTATTATTTCTTAACTAGAGATATTTTTGGGGCACCTACTCTTTGCTAAATATTATTCTTAATGATAGGTGCTCTAGAGAAAAAAAGCAGAGAAGGTAGGTAGTAGGTTGCAGGGTTGAGGGGTTTCAATGTCAGAATGGTGGCCAGGGATGAAAGACTGAGGTCCGAACATGAAGGAGATGGGGGAGTGAGACATGTTGATAACAGGGAAAGACATGCTGGACAGAGAGAGTAGCAGGTGCAGAGGCCCTGAGATGGGAGCATTTTGGTTGTGTTCAAGAAGAGCAGCGGCGCTAGTGTGGCCTCGGTGGAAAGAATAGGGGAGAGTCTTAGGTGAGGAGGGTTGGAAGGCTGCCAAGGGACTTGGAAGCCATTGAATGAACTTTGGCTTGGCGTGTTTGAACACAGAAGTGGCATAATTTGACTTCCACTTTAGGGTCCAGAATAGCTTGAGGTAGCAGGGTGGACAGGGAACTCAATGAGGAGGCTATTGCAGTAATTGAGGAGAGAGTGGAGATGGCGAGCAGCTATAAAATTCAGAATGGATTTTGGAGGTGGGATTTTCTGACAGATTGGTTGTGAAATGGGGTAATAACAGAGGAATCAAGGGTGCCTCCAGGGTTATGGCCAGGGCGACTGAGGATGGAGTTGTTACCTGAGATAAGGAAGATTTAGGGAGAGACAATTTTTTTTTTTTTTTCTGGGGCAGGGAGGGAGAGGATATGATTGGGAGGATATTAAGAGTTCAGCTATGACATGTAAAGTTCGCGATACCTATTAAATATGCAATGTCTGGCCGAAGTGGCTCAGTGGTTGAGTGTCGACCCATGAACCAGGAGGTCACATTTTGATTCCCAGTCAGGGCACATGCCCAGGTTGTGGGCTCCATCTCCAGTAGGGGGCGTGCAGGAGGCAGCAGGTCAGTGATTCTCTTTCATCATTGATGTTTCTCTCTCCCTCTTCCTTCGTCTCTGAAAGCAGTAGACAAACAAACAAACATGCCAGTGGAGGTGTTGAGAGGCAGACTCTGAAGTCAAACTGCTTGGTTTTCAATCCTGGTTCTACCACTTTTTAGCTATGTGACCCTGGGTAAATTGCTTTGCCTCTCTGTGCCTTGTTTTCTCATCTGTAAAATGAGATAATGATAGTCTCTACCTCATAGGGTTATTAGGAGGTATAATTGAGTTAGTATATGTAGCTTGCCTGGATCGACTCCTGCATGCAGTAAGTGCTAAATGTTTTCTGTTGCCGTTGTTGTATATACAAATCTGGCTCATGCTCTATGTCTTGGGGATGGGCAGCCATTTAAGGTTTTAAATAGGGAGTTATGTTTTAAAATAATGAGTAAAGAAGATTTAGAACCTTTGCTGATGTGGATAGCAGCTCTACCAGTATCCCAGACACTCCTTTTCAAGAGGAGGGATCTTGTAGAAGTCTGATGATCAGAGATTTATCATAAGAGATTAAGTTAGATGCACAGTCATGCTTGGCAGAGGAAGGTAAGGCCATTTCGGAGAGAGTTTGCCTTTTCTGGCCCACCTTGCACCACTCGGATTCCTTTATGCTGTGGCCCCCATCTGTCTGCTCTGCTCTCTGCAAGACCTCAGGGCAAAGTATCAGATCACTGCTGGGGTGGAACCGGCTTTATTTAATCTCCTCCATGTTTTTTGCTATCATCAGGGTTTGCAGGAATAATTTGGTGTAAAGCGAGAAGAATCATTTCTAGTAGCAGCAGCCACTGGGGGGGGAGGCTTATTTTGCCTCTCCCCTGGCTGCATCTCAGCAAAACTTTGGCAATTTCAGTTGGCTGGTTGGAGCAGAAATATGAAATTAGTATTTTCACTTCTACATAAGCTTCTCAGTGAAAAAAAAAAAAAATCGGCTGTTCCTGGGGTTACTCGCTTATTAAATTTCAGTTGGTGGGTCCCCAGGCTAGTCACTGTCATTACTGCGCTTGCATTTCATGCCTGGCAGGTTGAAGGTAGCATTTGACAAGTCCCCTTTCTGCGCTCAGATCGGGAGACTTTTCTGAGCACTCAAGTGTGCAGACCTTTTCTTTCTTCCCTTTGCTTTGTTTCACATCCACCCGCCCAGTATCTTCTACACTCCCGATTCTCTCCCTGCCATCCTCCCCAACCCCACCTAAAAAAATCACAAAAGCAGCACATGCTTGTGGCAAAACAAAACAGCAGAGAAGTTTTCGGAAGAAAACAAACGCACCCTATCTTGTTACCCCACCCTTTTCTGAGGGCGCTTCTTTCCCACCCCGTCAGGAGTGGGGAGTGTTCTAGTCCAGGCTTTCCCATGCATTTGCTAATACCTGTCTGCTCTCAGATCCAGGGAGTCATGCAACATATACACATACACATGTGCCTCAGGGTTTTAAAATACATTTAATTTAAAATGATCATTCTTGTGGTTAAAAATAAAGTAGTATGAAAAAGCACGTAATGGAAAAAATAACTTTCTGCATTTGTTCACTCCCCAGAGGCAATAACTTTGAATTCTTTTAGCTCCCAGCTCCCGGTGGTGGTTACTTACCACCATGGCTCAAACAATATGTAACGTCGGTGGTTCTTGATTAATCAATGTCAGTCATTATTAATTCAGGTTTTTAGCTGTGATAGATGAGATTTAACTTTATCTCCATCCCGTATCGCCCCTTCCCTCAACCTCGACAGAATATTTTTTCACTGTATTTAGTAAATTAATACGTAGAGCTCACAGCACTGGCCCGGCAGCTCAGTTGGTTGGAGATTCATCTCGTACACCAAAGGGTTGTGGGTTCGATTACAGGTCAGTGCACATACCTAGGTTTTGGATTTGATCCCTGGTCCAGACAAGTAAGGGAAGCAACCGATCCATGATTTATTCTCTCTCTGTCTCTCTGTCTCTCTCTCTCTTCTTTCCTTTCTCTCTAAAAATCAATAAAAACATATCCTTGGCTGAAGATTAAAATAAATGAATAAATAAATAAATAAATAAATAATAGAACTTACATGATTTTGGCTATGTAAATATTGTTCTTTTCAGAGTCAACGGTGCTTAGATGACATTTTAGCTCATGTTTTTTTTTTCTACTGGAGTTTTTTTCCTCCTTTGAACTGTTTGCCTTTGTTGTGTCTTAAATTTTTTTCAAGATTTTTTCTTACATTATGCTTATGCTTAAAGTTTCCCTCTTTTATTTTTTCTGAAGACACCCCTCTCAGATCCTCGCTGGCCCGGGCTACACTGCGCAGCTATAATCATGGGTCTTTCCTGCTGGATGCAGGCGATTTTGTTGGGCTTGTTATTTTCAGGTCTTAAAGCTCTCTGGGCTTCTTGAAGGTGAACTGGCTTCTTCCCTGACCGATCCCTCTCCTTTCTCATGTTGTGTTGGCTGAGTTCCCTGCTACCTGGTACCACTTCCTCAACTATGCTCCAGGGGATTATTAAAATCTGTCTTTAACAGATGAGTCTTCCTTTTCTTTTAAATCTTGCATGTCTTTCCATGGCTTTAAAAATCCCTTTACATCATTGTGATGGGTTTTTAGAAGATAAATGCACGTACACGGTTCCCATTTGAACCAGAAGTCCCTCTTAGGGTTTCACAAAAAGTCTCTCTCAACTTCTGTTTCTCTGTGTGTCTCTCTCTGTGTTATTATTTTACACTTAAACATATATAATGATTGATGACAGTGCTGTCAGACAAAACTAGATGGAACTGAATGCTTGCACTCCATGGTAAGTAACATCAAAGTTAATTCGTCCTGAAATTTACCTAGGGGTTCGTAATGCTTTGTCATGTGTCTGAGCCACCTAAAATTTGGTAATGTCATTGAGTAATTTTTAGTGATTATATATGGGGGTGAGACTTTGTCACGTGGTGAAATGTAAGAAAATCAATTTCATTAAATGATACCATATGTGCCTAGACATTCACAGACATAAAACCACAGTCCACCTGATTCCTAAAGACTGTGTTTACCTGCCTCACTTTTTCAGATGTGTCATGGGCATCTTTCTTTGAGCCATTTTAGAATTTAAACTGGAGCCAGAGCTTCTCCTGGGCCTATGTTTTTGAGGGAGCTGCTGAGTTCTCTTTGCTTACTTTGAGCACATAGACTATAGATGTGCTGTTCCTATTTTTCTCTTAAGATTCAACTCTAATATCACCTCCTCCCCAGATCTTTTCCAATCTTCTCAGGGCTGGGCAGCAGAGTGCAGAGGTGAAAAGTGTGGACTTTGGGATTAGACTGACTTTTGTGTTAGAATCCCAGCGCCAACATTTTCCAGGTACAGTGAACGTTATTCAGCACCTTCAGTCTCTGTTTCCTAATCAGTATAACGGGGGGAGATCACACCCATTGCTGTTGTTTTGGCTGGGCTAGAGATTTGTGGGCAGAGACCACACCCACAAGCCCGCATAAGGTTTTTAGAATCAATTCTTGGTTTATGAGAAACTTGAATGGGGGTCGGTGCTCAGCTGGGGTGACACTGTAAGTAGTAGAATCTGACTAGATCTGAGAAATTAACTTCTTGTTTTGCCATCATCTCTCTTTTCTTTCTTTTTTAATATCTGGGGTTGGCATTATTATTACTTTTCCACACACACAAACATTTTATTTATATCATTGTTGGATTATAGTTGGTAAACTTGTTGAAATTTCAGGGGGAGAAGCCAAGGGGATCTCTCATGCCACCATTCCTCTGACGTTCTTTTAAAATTTATATCAGAGGTGCTGCAGAGCAGTGGGAGAGGATACGTCTCAGTAAATGCTTGGGGGCCACTGGAAAAACATATATAGGAAAAACATTCATCTTGACTCTTACCTCACTATTAGCCAAAAATCAGTTCCAGCTGGATTTTAGATTTAAATGTGAAAGTTTAAAACAATAACATTTCTAATGGATAACATAGAATATGTTCTGACCATGGGGTAGGCAAAGGTTTCTTAGAACAAAGTATACTAACCATAAAGAAATATTGATACATTGGGTCTTATTGAAATTAAGAACTTTGGTTTATCAAAAGACACCTGTAAGAGAGGAAAAAGGGTAGGCACAGAGAGAGGGTAAGCATTTGCCACATATATTACCTGATAGAGACTTATATTACAGATATGTAACTAGTTCCCATAAATCATTTAGAAAAAGACTACTCGTCCATAGGGAAAAAATTAGTGTGGATTGAGGAGGCACCTCACAGAAAAGATAACCAACTCAAAGTAAGGGTGTCTGAAAAGGTGCCCCACATGACTGCTCACGAGGAAAACGCAAATGAAGCCACATGAGAGACTGCTGCACATACACCGCACTGGTGAACGTAAGGAACAGTGACAAGAGCGAGTGCTGGTGGGCATGTGGAGCAACCGGAACTCTCGCACACGGCCTTGGCACTGTTAAATCCAGTCTGTGTACTCTTTGGTGGTTTGCATGAGTTTTCAGATGGAATTTACACAGACAAACTATGGCCATAATAGGGAGCAATTACAGGGACCGACCTTGGCCACTTCTTGTCATCAGTCCGGCTTCAGCAAGCCCGCCTCGTTCACGGGAAGTGGTTCCGATGCTGTTCCCTCTCTCCACTCCCATGGTCACATGCCCCTTACTGCATGCTGTAATAACTTGGGGACACATCTGTCTTCCCCAATAAACCATGAGCCCTGTAAGGGCAGGGGCCATATTCTGTTACCTTCTGGAAGACACTCAGTGAGTGTTGAGGAGCTACATGAATGAAACCCCATATGAATTACACAGAGGGTCAGTTTGTTATTTCATTACATAAAAAATAGCCAGGTAGATTTTACCAACAAGGAGTGCCTGTTTAAGATATTCTATTAAATAATATAGCCAAATGTTATGAGTGGAACTTACTCTGGGTGGGAGGAGGAGTTCTCTGAGGCACGTCGCAGAACATACAGGCAGTCATTTTCCAGGGTGCTGCAACTTAGGATGGATTTTCTCCAAATTGGAAAGACCTGACAAATTATCAATGACATGGGCTACATTAGATTGACAGAGGGCTCTGGGGGCTTCCCGGAGAGAAACATGTCACCCTTTACAGCGGCTGACACTGAGCTTCAAGGAGCGACCTGTGTGGACCTGCAGAGATGTTTTGAACTTGGTAAAATCCTGTGGACACAGAAAACTGAAGAGCATTTTCAGGTACAAGCCCAGAATAAGGCGGTATTAGGGCAGACACTGCCAGTCGCAGGATCGGATTTGCAATCTTGACACTTCTCACATGAGTGACTTCGTTTAGCATGCTCCAGCAGGAGAAGCAGCAGGCATTTATTTGTTTAATGAGGTTTAGTGACTTTTCCCCCAACCATGTCAGGGAGCGTAGCTGGCCCAGTGAGGAGATGTGCTTCCATTTTGTGCCAGGCGCTGAGCTGTTTGCTTTCTGTGCCCTGTTTGATTTCGTCTCCATTCCACCCTGAAAGGCACATGCTGGTGTCCCCTCTTTAGAGATGAGGGAATGAAGGTGGGGGCAGCAATGCTAATTGCTCAGAATCACTCACAGCCATTGGCACGATTTGAACATGGGTCTGTTACTCCATTCACTGCAGTGTGTGAGGCTGCCTCCCCCTCCCTGTAGTCTTCTGGGGTGGGCCCAGGTTGTGGCAGTTGACGAGGGGAGCAAGGACCAGGTGACAAGGCTGCCTGGGTATGGCTGTCCTCACAGCACTGTGAATCTTAGCATTAGTGCCATTCTTGTTTTGGGGGAGATTAGTCTGGTCCTCACTTTATTTACCAGGGCTTTTCCTATAGAACCAACAGGGTTGTCTAAATATGGGTCCATGGGTTCCAGGATGACCCAGGGTTGGGTGGGTTTTAGAGTTTGGGGGTAGGCAGTGATGGTCTGAGTTCCCCTGACATGTATGGGACATTTCAGATGTCCTTTCTTTGGGTAAGGTAGTAGCTCCCATTAGATTCTCAAGAGGGGTCCATGACCTAAGAACACGACCACCACCACTGATTACACAAAGCCATCTATCATTCATGGAGCACCTTCAACTTCTTATCGCCTTAAAACCTCCTGGCAATCTGGTGAGGCGGGTGCTGTACTCTCCCCACTTACATACAAGGACACCATGGCCTGGAAAAGCAAAGCCACTTGGCTGAGGTTATGCATTTGGTATTTGATGGAGTTGGGGTCCAAGCCTTGGCACTCTGACTTCAGAATGTGGGTCCTGCCAATCCAGGAGGAAAGCAGCTCTGGGTGGAAAGGTAGCTGTTGCTTGTCAGGGAAATGTGGGGTGTTCCCAAGGGGAGTTCAGGGAGGTGGAACTGTGGAGCCCCCACCCCATGGCGTGTTGGAGCTTTGGCTCTGGAGCAGCTTCGAGCAGCCGCTCTCCTGGGGCACCTGGGAAAAGAAGCATCAGGGCCAATTTCGCCACTAGGCGCAGCAGGCACAGTGCTGAGGCCACTGGAAAAGTTCTAATTTCTTTTAAAATCAGAAGAAAAAAAAGAACTTTTAGGATGAAGAAAAAAGTTTATATAATAGTGATATATTCATCCTTATATCAACACAGTCAAAAATGTAATATTAATATATATATTTTAAATATATCTTTATTGATATCAGAGAAAGAAAGGGAGAGAGGGAGAGAGAGAGTTGAAACATCAATGATGAGAGAGAGTCATTGATCCGCTGCCTCCTGCACGCCCCCAACTGAGGATGGAGCCCTCAGCCTGGGCATGTGCCCTGACAGGGAATTGAACCGTGATCTCCTGGATCCTAGTTTGATGCTCAACTGCTGAGCCACGCCTGCCTGGGCTTAATATATATTTTTTAGTTAGGAATGAAGCCCACAAAGGCAAAAGTCCTTCAAGTCCACAAAGGTCCTGATGTGGCTCCAGAAAGGGCACTGTGGCCTCTGTGAGGTCCCCTCTATGATGCATGTCAGTCATTCCGAGGAGCTGGCCAGCTGATATCAGAAGCTGGTTTATCTGCTTGAGAAACTTAGTTGGGTTCTTGAGTCTCATGAATCATGATGGAGCCATCTGGAAAATGTACAAAATGAAATGTACAGCTAAACCTGGGGGGCTGATGGAAAGGAGATGTATGGGAGGGATACTGGATACGAACTTTCAATAGGGCCCATCTGCTAAGGGAAGAGGGAGAAGCCACCCATCTGTCCAGGTGAAATGTCTTAAGTCAGAACTAGCGTTTCCATGCTTAATTCCACTATTATGGCCCCCATAGGCTGCATGATCACTGGTGATTAAATGGGGACAGAGGCATGTGCTTAGCGTTCTTGCCTGCCAGGATCTGGATAAACGGTGGTAAAGGGCGCTGCTGTGATTCTTCTCAGTTCCCATGAGTTGAAATGACTGGGGTTTCATGGAGCAGGGCCTGGGAGTGGTCTTGTGTAGCTGGGACCTGAGCTGCCTTTGCAGGTGTTTTGTGCCGGAGTGACTTCCCTCCACCTCAGGGGCCGGACGGTGTCCAGGGGACAAGAGTCCCAATTAAGCCTGACATTCGTTTAGCAGGGGCTTCATTTATTAAGTGCAGTGAGTGCTTTTGCAGTTAATTTAAGGCCGTTTAAAGTTGCTTTCCGGGGGAGCTCGGTCTTTGAGAACATCAAGAAGGTAACTGCATGATTGCAGTCCTGCGTTGTTCCTTTTGGTAGGTGGGCCGAACGAGGGGTGGCACCTGCTCCCTTTCCGCGAGACCACATAGGGTGGTCACTCTGGGATGTCCAACAGTCTATGCCCTCACATCATCCAGAACCTTCAGAAGCACCCTGAAGCCAGAGAACAAAGAGAAGGCCCATCACACATACTCACGAGGCTGAATCTGGAGAGTCTAGGTGGTGGACTAGGTGGAATTTTGTGACAGATGCCATTGGGCCCCTGTGGTCTTTACCCTCTTTAGGTTCTCTAGCCACCAGAGATGCCCCACTGTTCCCCTTGTTACCTTTGCTCCAGCCACACTGGCTGCCTTTTGGCTCCCAGACTGAAAATCTACCCGCATTCCTTTGCAAGGAATGCTCTCTCTACCCAGCTAGCTCCTATACATACTTTACATCTCAGATCAAGTGTAACTTCCTTAAGGACGCTTTCTCTCCCTCTCTCCTCTTTATCAGGCATCGTATTGCTTTTGTCTTTTAAGAAAAACTTTAAAAATTGTGATAAAATATGTAACAAAATTTGCCTTTTGAACCATTTTAAGTGTAAAGTAGCATTAAGTACATTCACACTGCTGTGCAACCATCACCACTATTTATTTCCAAACATTTTTTCATCATTTCCCCAATGTTTTCATCGTCCCAAATAGAAACTCTATACCCATTAAGCAATAACTGTCCTTTCCTCTCTCCCCACAGGGCTCGGGAGTTCCTACTCTACTTTCTGTCTCTAAAAATTGCTTTTTAAGAGGCAGGGGATGGCTGGCCCATGAAGGCAGCCCTGGGCCTCTAATATACAAGAGCAGAGTCATGTTTTGGGAAATTTACGCGGATACCTATAGGCTTGGATTCTAACTAAGATGCTTTAGCTAGGTTATTCTCACTGACTGATATTAAATCTGGCCTGTATTCTTAAATTTGGCCTCTCACATTTTCCCACTCACAGTAAGCAAGCCCTGCCCCTCTTGCTCCCCCCTTTATTTTGTGGATTGTTTGAAATTATATAGTTGGAAATAATAGAAACCTCTTCGTGTTGACTTAAGCCAAAAAGGAGATTACCTTCTGGAAACCGAGGTTCCTCAGTGTGGTAGAATCCCAAGATGGTCCCTCAGGGTTCCTGCCCCTGCTGTACATGCACCTTTTCCCAGTTATTTGAACGCAAATCTAGCCACTGAAGTAAAGGAATTTTGCAGATGTAACTAAGGTCCTAAATCAGCTGGCCTTGAGATAGGGAGATTATCAGGTGGACCTAACCCACATGAACCCTTTGAAGCAGAGAGCCTTCTCTGGTTGCAGAAGGGCAGTCGGAGATTTGAAGCACAAGAACTTGGCCCACAGTTGCTGGCTTGAGGTTGAGGTGGCCACATGGCAAGGAATGCGAGTGACCTATAGGAACTGAGAGTGGCCCCTGGATGACAGTCAACAAGAAACTGAATTTTGCCAACAACAAGAATGAGCTCAGCAGTGGATTTTTTCTAGAGCCTCTAGACAAGAATCCAGCCTGGCTGACACCTTGATCTCAGCCTTGAGCACAAAGCCCCATCATGCTATGCCAGCCTTCGGGCCTACAGGACTGAGAGTAAATAAATGGGTGCTGTTTTGAGCCACTGCATTTGTGGTACCTTGTTATGCGGCAATAGAAACATACGCTCCTGGAATCCAGGGAAAGAATGCAGCTGAGCCTCTGGAAGGGGGTTAGAAATGCTCAGAGGCCTGATATCTTCCCCCTCTGTCTCTCATCTCTGCCTCTGGATATCTCCTTTATCTCCCTTCTCTGCAGACTGGCTGCTCTGTTTCCTGCCCACATGAAGGAATGTGGTGTCCATAGCTCCGAATGTGCAGGTTATAGCATGCATTGCCCTGTGGAGATGTTTTGGCTGTCTGTCTATCCCAGTTCCGGATACCCAAGGAGAGAGACTGATTGGTCCAGCTTGAGTTAAATATGGACCTCAGGTCCAATTAGCTGTGGAAAGTGGGGGTAATGAAGTACAAATATGACTTATAGAGAGGAGCCCACCTCTGTAGAAGGGGGTGTTGCTCCCAGAGAAAGGGGTCATTGTGAGCCAGGTGGCCACACCCAAATTACCCACTGCCCTTGGAGTTTGCTCTTGATTTGTCTTTGGTTTACAGCCCTATCCCAACAGGCTCTGACCATCTGCTTCCCTACTGGCTTTTTCATTTCCTTCTTTTTTCAACCACAACCATGATAAGGCCGTTTTTATCCCTAAATTATGATCTTCCACCTGGGAGTCCTAGGAGCTCTCCTAAAGACATGCTTATTGGGCACCAGTTCTGGGTCAGGCTCATTGCTGGGTGCTGGGGGCAGAGGAATGATCAAAGCTACATGGACCTTGTACTTGATGGGTTTCTACTCTGGTGGGGGAGATGGACTATTTCAGTGTCACATATTATGTTCAGAGACAGGTATTATATTAGCTGGGGAAAGTCACAGTAGCTGCTGTAATAACCACTTTAAAATCTTGGTTACTTACGCAATATAAGTTTGTTGCCCACATGATAGTTCATGGTGGTGCTGGTTGGATGGCTTTCCACACAGTCACTCAGGGATCCAGGTTCCTTCCATTCTGTGCCTAAATCATCCTCTGGGCTTTGGTGTTCTCTGCTGAATTCTCTGTGTCCACCCAGCAAATAGGGAAAGAGAGAGCCTGGAAGAAATCAAGGGAAGTTTTCATGGGTCATCTCTGCAAGGACTAACATCACTTCTTTCCACCTTCCGTTGGCCAGAATATAGTCACATGGCCTCACTGCAAGGGAGGTGGGGAATTGTAGTTCAGCTGTGTGCCCAGGAGGGAAAGGAAACAGAGCTTGTTAAACACATGGCCATGTTCTCTCTCTGCCACGGGTGTGCACAGAGCTTCTGGGAACACAGAGGAAAATCATTCAGTCCAATTCTGGGGTTTCAGAGAAGGGTTCTGGAGGAGATTGTGCCTGAATTTGTGTCTTGAAGGATAAGTCCGTTTTAATGAGCTAAAATTCGGTGAGGATGTCATTCTAGGCAAAGACAGAATTGGGAGGTATATTGGTGTCGATGGGAACTTCCCGTATTTAGACAGAGAGCTGGAGAGATTGTGTTGATTAAGCTTAGTGCTTTGCTAGAGTTTACAGAAAAGCCCAGAATAGAAAACAATAGGCCCAGAACAAGGCCCTCCAAAGACTATCTTCTTTTTTTTTATGTCTTTTAGAGGGCTCAAGGGTCCCATAAAACTTATTACATTTCTCAGACACCAGACCTGCTGTCCTATTCCCTGCAGAGTCTGTAAACAATGTATGTGTGTGTGTGTGGGGGGGGGTGGTGCCCCGAACATTCCTTAGTTCAGAATCTGACTAGAAAGGAATATATATGATGTTCCCAGGCAGATATAGTCATGGCTCTCCTAGAGTGACTGTCAGGAAGTGGCCTGGAGTGTGCAGGGGTATGTGTTAGCCTCTCTCCATGTTAGAACCATAGCCTGATGCCCTGAGCTTTGGATAGAGGGCGTTGGAGGCTCTAGGGAGTCACCAGGAAGCCCCAGGTATGATGTGGCTCTGGGATGTGTGTGTACAGCTGAGCCCACTGTTATACGATTCTCCCTGGTGCTGCCCAGTGGCTGCCCTGCCTCTGGCTTATGACCGCTGCAAGCTTCCCTCTGCCATGGCAAGGAGTCCAGCAGCTCCTGGGGCCTTCCGTCCGTGGGCAGAAGTTTTGATTTTTAGATGCTGCTGCTATTGCTGGCCCTGTGTCTTTCTTGGGTCCCAGAGAAACCGTACTTAACTAGTTTGCATCCAAGCAGTGGGGACTGGATACATTATGGCTAGACAAATTGTTAGCCATGGCACTGATGACATTTGGGGTCAGATTATCTTTGTTGTGGGGACGTCCTGTGCACTGTAGAATGTTGAGCAGCATCCCTGACTCCTACCCACTAAATGCCACTAACACCTTCAACCAAAAATGTCTCCAGATATTGTCAAATGTCCCCAAGGCAGGGTGGGGTGGGGGCAAAATTGCCACTGGTTGAAATGTGGATCACTGGCAACACAGGAGAGAATGTACGTGGCACGCTGGGGTGTGATCCCACCACACGCTGGGGTGTCATTGCTGGGGTGCAATTCTGTGATAACTAGTGTCACGGAAAGGGCCTGGGTGGTCTTCTTCCAGGGAGACCACTGCGGAAAGGAGCTGGGGATTTCACACCTCCTTACCCTTCCTGACACTGGCACCAATCACTAGTTGTCCACTGCGTGTCCCCTGTGTCCAGCCACCCTGCTGAGCCCTTCGGAGGCTCTCACTTGTTTCACCTTCCAGATCTACCTACCGCCTGTCTGCTGTGCGCCCTCAGCTGTCCTGTTGTAGAGATGAAGACTCTGAGACTCAGAGAGGTGAAGCATGCTGCCTCAGAGGATAATGGGACCTAAGCCCAGCATGTCTGCTTCCAAAGCTCAAGCTCTTACCTATATTTTCCAGGTCTGGTTTTGCTTTTGACATAGTGCATTTTGTGTTCTTTTCAGCTCTGGGAGCTTCCAAGAAAAAGATTATTCAAACCATAGCAGTAGAAAAAGCCCTAGAAGGGTAAATGGTTGAAGGGTCTCTCAGACTGCCCGGCAGATACAAATCTAACGCACCCACTCACACGTCTGGGTGCTGGGCTGGGCTCCCTGGGAGTGGGGAGAGGCTCACTTTCAGCATCTACACTGAAGCATCACTCCTGTCCTGGGAGGCACCCTTTGCGCCTCCAGGGAGGCAGCTTGAACTGATCCATCCCGATTAAGCAAAGAGGCTCCCAGAGGTCAGAAACGCCCTTGCTCAAGGCCTTTTGTTCTCTTAGAGCTTACTTGCAACCGGGACACTTGAGCCTCCAGATCTTTCCCATCCTTCAAGGACTAGCTCAGATCCTGTGGGCATGACACCTCCCTGTACTGTCTCACTTACTAGCTCTGTGACCTTGGGTGAATCATTTTCTTTCTTTGACCCTCAGTTTATGATCTGAAACACGAGGACGATCACAGTGCCTGCCTCATTTTATTCATTTTGAGGGTTAGGTGTGACGATACATGTGGGACTTAGCAGAGTAGGGGTCACACCCCAGTGGTAACAATTGCTATTAGCTTTTATTATTCTAGCACTCGTGGGTGCTCCTCTCTTCTGAACTGTTATCCCTGGAGTCTGAAGTCCTTGGGATCTAGAGTTTTGTTGAAACTGTGGGCTCTGAAGTCAGATAGACTGTGTGACTTCATTCGCTAGCTGTGCGTCCTTGGGCAAGTTTTTCTACCTCTCTGTGCCTCAGTTTCCTCCACCATAACATGCAATAAGAATATTTACCTTATAAGGATCAAATGGTTTAATGTTCTCAAAAACACTTAGAGCAATCTTGGCATATGGCAAAATGCTACATATGTATGTATTTTAAAAATTGCATTTTCTCGGTGACACATTCTACACATGTAAAATATATGTATATGGCTTCACATAATACTTACCTTTACCATCTGCAGTGCACGTTCCTCCCTTCCTTTCCTTCCCCCTCCTTGTCTTTCCATGTGATTAAAATAAGTCTCTAGTCATGACCCACCGAATTGACTTCATGACCCACAGATAGGCATGGCCTGTGATTTGGAAAACACTGCTGGACTGGCTTTTCCACTCCCACCTGGCTCGCGTTAATTGTCTGGGTCCCCTGGAGTCCTAAACATCTGGCCCCACATCAGCAGCCTCGCCTCATTCTCCATGCCCCACAGCTTGGGGGGACGCTTTGTTCTGTGCACCTTCGCAAGCCTCAGATTAATTAGACATTTTGGAGGCGATGGACTTTTAAAGCAATAGCTTCATTAGCATTGCTGTGCTGGAAGCTCTGAAAAGGAAAACTCAGTTATTTGTATGTTAATAAGCCAGCCGGGCTTCAGGAGCTAGCTGACTGGCTGCAGCATTCCTCCACAGAACCTGGCCTGGCACAGCTACACACACTCCGCCTGGCTGATAGATCTGTGAAAATCTGCCCATCGCTGGGCTCCCTGTGACACAGACTGGGGATAAGCAGGTGGGAGGCATGATGGGATCAGGCTGGGTTTAATTTTAACCCCTTCATTAGGCATTGAGTTTTGTGATGCTGATAAATACTGTATTATTTTTATGGACTTTATCATATTACATTTGTACGGCACTAAAGTTTTCGGAGTGCTTTCACAAACACTGTATTAGGTGAGACGAGCCCAGGTAGATCTGTACACACATGCCTCTTTTATGGTTGAGTCTCTTTGCTAAGTGCAAAGTCCTTCTGCCCGGTGCCTGGCTCCTCACCCTGGGGTCCTGGACCAGTGGCAGCAGCACAGTATGGGGGGTCCTTAGGAATTCAGGTTTTCTGCACCTCCCCAGACCTCCTTATCAGAACCTGCGTCAAAACAACACTCTTAAGTGGCTTCCATGCCCACTGGAGTTGGAGAAGCACTGATTTCCTACACATTGTGTCATTTTCTTCCTCCCTCATACCCTCCTCCTCTTTTCTCACCCCCCTTTACCTCACCGTGGCCTTTCCCCAACTACTTGTAAAAGGTACAAGTTATGGTCATGGTTCTGACATGTGGGAACACGAGACTCACTTGATTCTTAGTATCTGCACTTACTTTTATTTGACAAGCTCCTGTTCCTGCACAGTAGTGTGAAGACTAAATTTAGCCCAATCCAGCAGATTTTCCGTTATGTTCATTTTTTATTTAATTTTTAAATTAACGCACAGTAAAATTGACTTTTTGGGAGGTGTACAGTTCTATGTATAGACTCGTGTATCCACCACCACAATCAGGATATAGAATAGCTCTATCAACCCAAAACTCTCTAATCCCACCCCTTTGCAGTCACACCTTCACTCCCACCCCAACCTCCAGCAACCATTGACCTGTTTTCTGTCTTGGTAGTTTTGTCTTTTCAAGAATGCACTATAAATGAAATTATGTGAGATGCAAACCTTTCAGAATAGCTTCTTTCCCTATGCATTTGAGAATCATACAAGTTGTTGTGTTTATCAATAGTTCCTTTTTATTGCTGAGTCATGTTCTATTGTATGGATGTACCACAGTTTGTTTATCCATTCATCCACTGAAGGTCCTTGGATTTGTTTCCAGTTTTTGGCAGTTATGCATAGAGCTGCTATAAATATTCATGTTCAGGTTTCTATATAAACATACATTTTTGTTGCTATAGGATACAGACCTATGAATGGAATTGCTATATCATATTTTAAGTGTCTATTTAACTTTATAAGAAATCCCAAACTGTATTTCATTTTACATTTCCATCAGCAATATATGAGAATGCTAGTTGCTCTGCATCCTTGTCAACACTTGGTATTGTCAGTACTTTTTTATTTTAGCCATTTTAATAAGTGTGTAATAGCATCTCTGAACCCCTTTAACCCTTTCTATTTCCAAGACTCACCCTGATCTTGTGGCTGGGCCTCTAGGGTCCTAGGGTAAAGAAAATTCAGAGAGAGAATGTGACTAGCAGAGTCTCAAACTTTATCAGCCCTGACACATACATGTGTGTCAGGTCATTCTCCCACCAAAGAGACTCAGAGAGAGGCTTCCACAGTTTAGCACAAAAAATAACAACTACATTTCCAAGTCCCTTCCCATCACCTTGGGCCCAACCCACATACTTGAGGATATGGAGGAGTTACAGAAGGATACAGGAAGTTACAGGAAGAAACTGCTTAGGAGGCTCACTTTTCTGTTGCAGTTATTTGTCTAACAAGGACTTCCCCCTCTGGTATTCCAAGTGGGCTGTGGCCAGACAGACCCCCTGATGTCCATGTCCAGCATCTCATTCTAGACTTTGTATCACAGACCATGGAAAGCAGACAATCTTTGCCTTCCCTGGCTGGATTTTAGAGGCTGGGACTCTGAGGTCTGTAGGCGTGTTTGTTTAGCACAGGTAATAGGCCTCTGTTAAAAAGAGGAACATTTTGAAGCAGAATCTGTTAATTTGACGTCAGGCAGCCTTGATGATGATGCCTAGTAGTGAATGGGGGAGGGAAAATATAAGAAAGTTTTCTGCCCATTAGGCACTATCTGCTAATTCTATTTTAACATCAGACATCCAAATGATTAATATAATATCTCAACAGAAAGCACAGCACGGACCCAAGATATTAATTAGTTAATTCAGTAATACAGGGTGGGGCAGAAGTAGGTTTACAGTTTTGAGTATGGGAAACACAGAGTTTATTCTTGCATTATTGTTTATTAATTATTGTATTATTTCCCATACAAACAACTGTAAATCTACTTTTGTACCACTGTATTGAGTAAGTACTGTCTGTATACCAGGCCCTGTGCTGCAAACCGGGGATATAGCAGTGAACAAACATGAAAATCCCTGTCTTGTAGGGGGGCTGTTTGGGTTCAGGGAGATTGATTGTTGGAGTGTGTTAAAAAGTGATGAAGTGTTACGGGACAAGTAGATTAGGGCAAGGAGCCAGTGTGCTGATCCAGGAGACAAGCGTTTACTGTTGTTACTTATGGAAGAACTAGGAACAGCAGTTTCTGAGTGATCATGGAATAAATTTCCATCCACAGATTCCAAAAGTCTGGGTTATAGAGCCCCTGTATCAAAGTGCCTTGGGACTTGTGCAATAAGCAAGACAATACACCCATCTGTTAATCAGGTCCTGCCCAGGACCCGCCCCAGGCTGCAGAATCTGCCTACTTGGGGGGAAGCTCTGGGAAATCTGCATGTCCCACAGCACCACAGGTGACTCCCAAGCACCCTAAAGTTTGAGGACCACTCTGTTAAGAATCCATGTTTAAAATAGGAGTGGTCCTTTAGTCCCAGGAAATGATCAGAATCATCTCAAGCTGGGTCTAATTAAAAGAGCATTCACTGGATTAATTCAAATCTTGACACTGCCTGGCTTTGAAATTCGCAAATGTTAACCTTGCAGCTGCCACCGCTTAATTTTAGCCCTCAGAGAGAAATGCCCCGGCCTTCCAAATCGGTTCCTGGGACCCTGATTGGCAAACACCCTCCCCACACCTCCCCACTTCCTAACTTCGGAAATAGCAGAGCCTCATCCCCCTACCCAAATCCCTGGCCTCAGCAGCCAGCTGCCCTACTTTGCAAAACGAGAGTCTCTTACCTCATTAAACCAAAATGAAAATGAAATCCAAGAAGATAATTTTCTTCTTAGCACCCCTCATAAAGCCACTGGCAGCCTCATCCGTAGTTAAAACATCTCGTATCATCAAGCTGCTGGGGTCTGTGGTCTGGGAATGCTCGGAAGTAAAGCTTAGAAATGGTTTCATTCTTCCCTGATTTTACGTCTTTCTGATTGTGGTTGTTTCTAAGAATGAGGAGAATCCTCAGGGAGAGGGAGAGAGACTGCAGAAGAGTTGAAGGCCCTGTATGGGGACCAGAAAGATCTAAACCACACAGGCCCCATGTTGCTGAGGAGTCAGACACTCCGGGCCAGTGATCTCTCAGGCTAAATCTAAACCCCTTGTGCCCTTATGGGCTGAATTGTGCTCTTCCCCCCAATTTATTTGTTTAAGCTTTAACCCCAGAGCCTGAGTCAGAATGTATCTGTGTTTGGAGATAGGGCCATTAAAGAGGTAGTTAAATTAAAATGAGGCCCGTTAGGGTGGGTCCTAGTCCAATCTGATTGGCGTTTTTATAAGAGGGAATTTGGACACATAGGGAATTCCAGGGACGCACACACAGAGGGAAGACCATGGAAGGACAGAGCAGGAAGACAGCCATCTGCACGCTAATTAGAGAGGCCTTACCAGAAACCAACTTTGCTGGCTCTCTGATCCAGGACTTCCAGCCTCCAGAACTGTGAGAAAAAAATTTTTTTCTGTTGTTTAAGCTGCCCAACCTGTAGAGTGTTGTTATGGCAGCCCTAGCAAACTGATACAATGCCTTCAAGGAAAATTCAGTCTTGATGGCAAAGAATTGCTAATGCCCACAAACACAGACCACAGAGCTCTTTCTATGCTACTTTATTCAATTAGACATAATTTTTGAGGTCCAGCAAACCCCAGGTCTGCACATGGTAGATATACAGTAATACAAAAATGTCCAGCTCTGCCCAGTCTGACTGGTCTTATGCTCATGCTCAGCTGCCAGCCAGTCACTTAAGCCCACCCCCTGGCCACAACTGATTGGCTCAAGAGTGGTCACCAAATTCAAGCCAGGCCGATCAGATTTTGACGTCCAGGAATCAGAGGGAGAGATGTGAAACCCACATAGAGTTGAGACCAAGTGACTTCATAAAGAGGAAGAGACAGAGACCCTATTCCTCACTCCTGTCTGAAGGTCAAGGAGGGGTGAGACAATTGAGATGTGTCTTGGCTGGGTGGTTGGTTTTGTTCCACATCTTTTGTCTGTCTCCCCATCTATTTATTTTTTTTTTAATATATCTTTATTGATTTCAGAGAGGAAAGGAGAGGGAGAGAGAGAGACAGAAACATCAATGATGAGAGAGTCATTGATCGAGCCCGCAACCCGGGCATGTGCCCTGACCGGGAATCGAACCCCGGTTGCCTGGATCCTAGGTCGACACTTAACCACTGAGCCACGCATGCCCAGCCGGGCTCCCCATCTATTTTGGGACCTGTGGGCTACCCTGGGCATGTTCTTAAGGTAAAGGCAGAGCCCAATCACATAAACTCTTTTCAAATCTTTGGTAACAGCAAATCTGTTGATATTCCATGGTCAAAAAATTAGTCATGTGGCCAAACGCAAGTCAAGGGGTAGGGAAATAGGCTCCACGTCTTTAGTGGGAGAAACTACTAAGTCATACGGCCAAAGGGTATGGCTGTAGGAGGGGGTGAAGAGGTGGGGCCATTGCCGCAATCCACCACAGGCTGTCAGCAGCTCGGCCTTTTCAGAGTCACCGAAGAGACATGCACCTGGCAGGGAGGCACTATCAACCCTCCTGGTGTTGTGACTGCAGCTCAGTATAATATTAGTGGAATAAATGAAACGAATGGGAATAAATGCGTGAAAGGTGTAGACTTTAGCTCATTCTGTCTTCCTAGACCTTTCCTCCCAACCCCATGTTCATCCCTCTCTCTCCTAATGATTCATTTTGTAGCCTGAGATAATGCACTTTGTACTCATCAGCGAGAGGCAGTATTTCTTGACCCTGTAATAGACAAGACAAGGAAATTAGTATCTATATTTCCTTCCATCCCTCCTGCGCTTCCCCTGCTTACTATTACTTTCACGTTGTCAAGGTTTATTGTAGCATTTATCTTCTCTTCTCTGTCTATAGATTGATTCTCAACATTGAACATTAGTAACTGGCATTTTTTAAAAAAATCCTCACTCAAGGACATTTTCATTGATTTTTTTTTTTTTTTATAGAGAGGTGTAAGACGGGTGGTGGTGATGGGCAGAGAGAGAGAAAGAGAGAGAGAGAGAGAGAGAGAGAGAGATCGATAGGTTGCCCCCTGCATGTGGGCTGGGGTTCAAACCCACAACCCAGGTATGTGCCCTGACGGGAAATCAAACCCTCCACCTCTCAGTGGATGGGCCGACGCTCCTACCAAGTGAGCCACCCAGCCAGGGCAGTAACTGGCATTTTTGCTATTATGACTCTACAACTATTATTCACTATAGAATTGAGTTGGGATTGGGTCCATAAAAATGAGATGCATTCTGGACATTTCATGTAAATGAAACAATACATTATGTGGCTTTTTGTGTCTGACTTCTTTCATTTGGCATTAAGTTTTCAAGGTTCATCTATGTTGTAGCATGTGTCAGTATTTTATTTCTTTTCATTCCTGAATAATATTCTATCATCTTGACATTTATTTATTCATTCATAAATTGGTAGATAGAAAGTATATTACTGGTTGCTTAGGGCTGGGGGCCTGGGACTTTGGAGCGTGAAGACTAAGGAGTGTGGGGTTTCTTTTTGGGGTAATGAAAATATCCTAAAATTAATTGTGGTGATGGTTGTATAAATCTGTGACTATACTAAAAGCCACTGAATTATACAGTTTAAATGGGTGAATTGTATGGTATGTGAATTGCATTTCAGTAAAAGCTGTTTTACAAAGGAGTTATAACCCTAGGTCACTAAATTTGTGTTAGGGGACAGCATGCCATATTTCAGTGGTTCTAAGACATACTTCCCCCTTGTCCCCCAAATTTTGATATACATATATCTCAAATCAGGGTGACATGCCATAGTTTAATTTTCAGTGCTTTATCTTTCTTAGATAATACAGTGTTTTAAAACTGATGGTATCTTAGTTGCAATGAAAGACAGCAATTAAGAATATCAACAGGAGGAAGCATCAAACTCTAATAATTTAATCAAACTGATTTACGACGCCTTTGTTTTACTACTGAGATCATCCAGATTCTCTTTCTGCTATGTGTTACCTTCCCTTTGTCATCACCTTCTTCGAAGATATGGCCTGACCTCCAGGTAAAAGTAAAGAAAACAGCACCGTTACTTCCAGTTTCTAAGTTGCCAGGTAAGGACAAGCTTCCTTTAATCAAACCACATTAGAAAGATAAATTAATCATTAAATACAAGAGTTGGCAAACTATGGCCTGCAATCCAAATCCGATCTGAGGCCTGTTTTTGGAAACGGAGTTTTACTGGGAGACAGCGGTGCCCATTCATCTGCGTGCTGTGTACGGCTGCTTTCACGCACAGAGTAGAGCGGAGCGACTGAGGCAGAGCCAAAGCTTGAACTACTCCTATCTGGCCCTTCACAAGAAAAATGTGCCAATTCCCTGATTATATAGACAATGAAAAAGACGCTCCTCACTCATCTGCTCTTCTCTGCCTCTTCTGTGTTTGATTCAAGCCCTGCAAATACAAAAATACCCCCAGGGCACCAGCCAGAGTGGCTCAGCTGGTTGAGCGAAGTCCTCTGCACTGAAGGGTTGTGGGTTTGAGCCCCAGTCGCGGAGCATGGGGAGTGCAACCGATCAATCCTTTTTCTCTCTTTCTCCCTCCTTCCCTGTTTCTCTCTCCCCCACTTCCTCTCTCTGGGCATGACTTAAAAAAAAAAAAAAAAAAAAGATTAAAACAGAATGCCTTCAGGGGCCCTAGATTCTGTCACCGAGGCAAGTCCTCTCCAGGGACCACCTCAGGTCCAGAGCTTCTCACAGGGGCTAAAAGATGTCTGGGCCGTGCCCAGTTTTGGAGGGTTCTAGCAAATTAGAGAAATGAGACGGAGCAGGAGGAAGAAGGCAGGAAGGAAAGAAGGAAGGAAGGGATGGAAGAAGGAAGGAAGAGGAGAGAAATAATTTCAAAATAAGATTTAAAAAGCTAGGGTGTATTTTAAAAGCGTATATCTGACAATTTAAACTTTTGTCACACTCACGGAACACACACATGCACGCAGTAAATGTCATCCGGTTGTTGTCTTTATCATACAGGATTTATAAGAACACATCAGCTCATAGTGCACCGTGAGCAGCGTGGCCTGGCGACGGGAAATAAGCTTAAGGTCGGACAATGAAGACATTGTGTGTCTCCATACTGTCCATGCATCTTTGTGCTTCCATATCCTATAACTTGGAAATAATATTGAAAGTCTAAATGTGAGCCCTTCGTGTGTTTAGATCCAGGACACACGTCCCTTTCTGCTTCCTCTCAGCCCCGACCATCCTTCCCCGCAGCTTCCATCCCTAAGTGACCTTTCTTCTTCTTCTTCTTTTTTTTTTTTTTTTAATATCTTTATTGATTTCAGAGAGAGGAAAGGAGAGGGAGAGAGAGAGACAGAAACATCAATGATGAGAGAGCCATTGATCGAGCCCACAACCCGGGCATGTGCCCTGACCGGGAATCAAACCCTGATCGCCTGGATCCCAGGTTGACGCTGAACTGCTGAGCCACGCCCGGCCGGGCCTTAAGTGACCTTTCTGAGGCTTACTTTCTGGGTCACGCACTTGGTATTTCACCAGGTGACATCTAATTGGAACATGATTTTATTCCCATCTCGGCTGCGTGACCTTTGATGCGTTTGTCTCCTCAGCTTGGGAGCAGGGTGACGTTTTACTGGATTCTCGCTCAGTTGGTCAGGGGATGGATAGGAGAACACTAGGAAACTGAGACGTGCTTTTCAGGAGTAAGATATTATTATTTTTGTTCTTTACATCTTCTTATGTCCTAGTGTGCCAAACATGGTCATATGCTTAAAAAATACGTACGTATTTCCTATTATATATCTTATGTATCTGAGACTGCAAATAAAATAAGATATACTAATAGAAGATAATTTTACTACATAAAATATTTCCTGTTAGAATGTATGCTTCATGAGGGCCAGAACTGTGTCTTATTTGTTATTTTTCCCCCAATGCCTTGAAGAGCGCCTAGCACATAGTAGTCACTCAGCAAATCCTGTTGCATGTTGAGCAAGTACATAACTTCTTTTTCTTTTAAACAACTTTATTAGGCATAATTTATATACCATAAAATTCACCCATTTAAGTACAACTCAGTGGTCTTTTAGTAAATTTACCACGTTGTAATTTTTTTCAAATTATAAGACTGCTGCAGAATTTTAAATTAAAAAAAAATCAACAATGTAGAAGATAAAAACTGGAAGCTTTCCCTGTTCTTCACCAAATTCCACTCCTCCAGGGTAACCATTTCTAATGATTCGGTGCGGAGCTTCTAGATTTTTTTCTTTGCCAACATAATGCACACACACACACACACACAATTACAAAGACAGGCTTTTGCCACTTCACAATACATTGTGAACTTCCTTCACCACTGTTAACTCCTTTGAGAAAACAGCTGCATAGCTATTTTCATTAGCCCCATTCTACAGGTGAGAAGACTGAGGTTCAGCAAGGTTAAGTGACTTTCCCAGGGTACCACGCTGAAGATTTAATCCCAGGAGGTGTGGCCTCAGAGAATGAAATCTTTATTGCTGCACTCTCGTGGGTTGTGACTCATCTGTCCTTTAAGATGCGTGTCTTTTTCCCATCTGGGAACTGGAAGGACCAACAGAATGTCTGTCCTGCTGCTCTCTAATAGAGGGGGGCAGCAATGAGACCCTAAAAGTGGGCAAGGACTAGAGAGGCTGGAGGGTGGGTCTTTTCCTGGGCATTTCTCTCACTTTTTCCATAGTGACTCTGGGCACAGGTTCTCAATCCAGACAGGCCCTGGAGTCTATTCCTTATTATTTGTATGACACTGGGCAAGCTAGTGCCCATCTCGAAGTTCCCAGTCATCTTATCTGTAAACCAGGGATGAGACAGGACTTCCGTTATGGGCTTGTTCTGGGGATTGGATGAGAGCATGCATGGGGTGCCCTCCCTTCTCCAGGCTCAGAGTTGGTCTTGGCGTGTATGGGCTGTTAGTGGTCAAAACTGTGGACAGCTTCATCTCAGTTGTGCACCCTCTCGGGTAGGGGCAGGAGGTAGTTTGCCTTACTGCCTCTGTGCACACTTGAACTCCCCCCCCCCGGCCTGTGCCAGGCAACCTTTCTCTCTACCTTCCTCTGTGAAGCATGTTTGCTTGGCTGCCTGAGAGATGGGAGGTGACGGCTCATTCATGAAGCTGAAGGGAGCATAACCTTCCTACGGGGCACAGTTGCCTCCAGAAGTTGATGGGGCTTGGGGAAGCTGGCCCCCTCTCCTTCTGCCTCACACCCAGCTCACAACTCTTAGGTGGACTTTAAATGGTGCTCATGGCTTTTTAAGACTTCTTTATCTTCTCAGGTGCCAGGGCTAATGGATTTATAAATTCCTCCTGCCATTGGGGACATACAAGGTGCCTTCTCTTCTCTCACTGGCTGCGTCCTACAGCCAGAAGTACCTTCCTTGCTGGAGCTCAGGGAAATTTAAGAGGCACCAAATTAATTGCTTTCCAAGCCCAGCTGGAGAAAGGAGGCCACACTCTTGGTACTTGCTCTCCAAGCGGGTGGGAAGCAGAGGAGTACTTTGCAGAGCTGAGGAGGTGGCTGACCCGGCAACAGCTGCTCCGACAACTGGGGTTTAGACAGTGCATATGGTTCAGGTGGAAAAGGCTTCCTTTAGCTGGGGTTTTGGCCTGTGGAGATGTCAACTGTTCTGTGAGAATCTCCTTTTACCATGCAGGGGTGATGGCCCGTTGGAATGTGTTTAGGGTATTTTTTTGTTTAATTAGGTAAAATCTCTATTAGACAAATTTTATTTTCATTATTATTGGACAAAAATCATTTGCATGGTTATAAGTGCTCCACAAGTTAACACCCACCCACAGAGTTGTAAAGTATTCTAATCAGTGGTAAATAGTAAGTCAAACAAAGGTGCATACCCTAGAGATTGAAATAAACCTTGGATATGTTTGTTAGACAAGTTCCATCATGACATTGAAAGAAAATGTTGTCATCCATTTGCCTATTTCCAAGTTTTCAACATATTTTTTCTTACAAGTTCTACCTTATAATCATAAATAATCTCAAAAAATAATTCTTGATTACAAATTTTTGATTTTGTAAAAGTGTAATGGTGAGTTTTCCCAAAGACCACTTTCCTTTTCTTGGAGGCATCACCTGGGTATTAGTGAGTGTATGTGTCAAATTGAACAAGTTCATTCTGATTTTTTAATGTATATTCAGACAAAGTGATTTGCTAAGTATATGGGTTAATTTATAGATCCTTTAAAAGTTTTTCTGCATAAGTAAATGCAGAAATTAAAAATATTCCCTCATCAGATGATGAGACACAATATTTCTGTCAGTTTTGCTGTATCCTAGTTCCTAGAACAATATCTGGCATAGAGTAGGTGCTCAGTAAATACCCGCTTAATAAATATTATTGAATGTCTGGTTTGGAAACCATGATCATCTTACCTCTAGGAATGAATTTATAACATTACCATGGAAGAGATGAATTCCTCTCTGGGCTCATGAACTCTGTGGCTGACCAAATAGTTGAGAACTAGAAATGGCCAGCTGACTTAATATAGAAACCCTGGGAATGCAAGAAGGGGACTGGAGTTTTGGAACATAAATAATTTATAGGTTTCTTCCAAGGATAGAGGGTGACACAAGGCAGAGAGGGTTCTAGAAAGATGGCGCTGGTCACTGTGGTTGTTACAAATTCTTTTTTAAAAAAAATTATCTTTATTGTTAAAAGTATTACAGATGTCCCCCTTTCCCCCCATTGATCCCCTTCCCCTCCCGGTCCCCCCAGGCCTAAGGCCCTATTGTCTGTATGCATGGATTATGCATTTTTGCATATAAGTTCTTTGGTCAACCTCTTTCCCCCTCCTCCCTTCTCTCTGAAATTCATCAGTCTGTTCCATGCTTCCAAGTCCCTGGATCTATTTTGTTCATCAGTTTATTTTGTTCATTAGATTCCGTATATGAGTGAGATCATGTGATACTTATCTTTCCCTGACTGGCTTATTTCACTCAGCATAATACTCTCCAGGTCCCTCCATGCTGTCCCAAAGGGCAAGAGATCCCTTCTCTCACAGCTGCACAGTATTTCATGGTGTGAATGTCCCACAGGCTTTTTATCCACTCATCTACTGATGGGCACTTGGGCTGTTTCCAGATCTTAGCTATTGTAAACTGCGCTGCTATGAACATAGCGGTGCATATATTCTTTCTGATTAGTGTTTCAGGATTCTTAGGATATATTCCTAGAAGTGGGCCCATAAAAACTTCTGTAGAGCAAAAGAAACCATCAACAAAATGAAAAGGGGGCCCACTGTATGGAAGAACATTTTTGCCAATGATACATCTGATAAGGGGTTAATATCCAAAATATAAAAGGAACTCATACAACTTAACAAAAGGAAGACAGACAATCCAATTAAAAAATGAGCAAAGGATCTAAATAGACACTTCTCCAAAGAGGACATACGGATGGCCAAGAGACATATGAAAAATGCTCAACATCGCTAATCATCAGAGAGATGCAAATTAAAACTACAATGGGGTATCACCTCTCACCTGTCAGAATGGCTGCCATCAAGAAATCAATAAACGATGAGTGCTGGTGAGAATGTGGAGGAAAGGGAGCCCTAGTACACTGCTGGTGGGAATGCAGACTGGTGCAGCCGCTATGGAAAAATTAAATATGGAACTGCCATTTGACCCAGTGATCCCACTTCTAGAAATATATACTAACCCTTTTCGAAGAGTCTGCTCAGTCCACAGATCCTTGCCTATGAGAACAGAATCTCCCATGATATGCCTGGGTAGCCGTGGTTTTATTCCATGGCCGTAAATGATTGGTCCAGAGACGGGCACAGAGCTGATTCACTGTCCTGGGAATTTATAATTGGGAAGTAGAGATGCTTATTACTTTCTCCTATTGTTTCTCCATGTGAACTTGAGAGCTGTGAGTTGGCCATTTTTTGCCAAGGAGAAATAGGGACAGCTGATTTGCAGAAAGAAAATGAAGACCTGGAGAAAGAAGCAGAAACTAAGATCATCTGATCCCAGAGAGATGGTGACCTTTGTGACAGCTGTCAAGCTTCTCCTTTCAGTTGCTTCTGGAATCTGCCTCTTCTGCCCTTAGGTTCACAAGATATTACTGTTACTGTAATATTTAGTATGTTATAACTGTGCTGTTATCACAAAATGCTAATTTAAACCGTTTCAGGTGGATTTGTTACTTTCAACCAAAATGGCCTTAACAAAGGCAATGATCCTTAAGAGAGCAGAATCATGTTAGTTTATGGTGAAGGATTCAGATTTCACCAAAGGTTAGAGCCAACCTTGACAGTGAGTCCTCAGAGAAAATGGACAGGGTGAATGGGTCAGGCGTGAGCATGAACCTCTTGGTATAGGGCACGGAAGCTCAGACAAGGATGGCTTGGGAGCCTAGTGGGAGAGCTTTCCTTGCTTGGGGACTGAGAAGGAGCCACAGGACCCAAAGTGGCTGCAGGATGATGGGAGGCTGAAAGTGAGGACCCACATCCAGAATTTCAGGTGACCCTGGGAATCCCAGTAGACCTTGGATTGGTGCCGTGTTTACATTCCAAGCTGTTCAGAAATGAGTAAAGAATGGTAAGTGGCCTGTTTTCTCAGTAAGCAGTGTCAGTAAAATCAGTATGAAACTAGATTTGAATTACCTTAGGATAAGGAGTCTGAGCTTTGTAATCCACCCATTCATTGTTTTTATGACATTTTATTTTAAGGGAAGTTCTTTACAAAAATATAACTTACTCTAGGTTGAGTTATGATAAAAGGCAATTTTCCACATCTGGGCTGCTGTTCTTGTTTGTCTTAAACTCAGAGCACATTGATGGCTGTGTTAATGTAATGTCCTCTGCCCATTAAGAAGACCATTAATTAAAAATGGGTGGGAGGGCATGACCGTCATAGCTCAGCAGTTGAACATCTATCTATGCCCGGGCCAGGGCACATGCCCGGGTTGTGGCTCGATCTCCAGTAAGGGGCGTGCAGGAGGCAGCCGATCAATGACTCTCTCATCATTGATATTTCATTCTCTCTCTCCCCCTCCCTTCCTCTCTCTGAAATCAATAAAAAAACATATTTAATAAAAAAATGGTCAGGAGAGGCAGTTGGATCATATTAATGATTTTCAGATGTTAAGTTAGTATAGAGATGCCAAAGCAATATTGCTTTAGGCACAAACTTTTATCATTAGTGAAGGTTTCTTGGAAGGCTATTTTGAGGATTCTGAGGCTATGTCCTATGTCCTGCTTGGTGAGGAAGAATTTTATGATTTATTAGTGATGCCAGCCACAGGCACACAATGGGGATTGGTGACACCTGTCATTCCTGAACTAAGAGAATAGGAATATTTGGTAATAGCTAGTGAACACATTCATGAAGCATTTTGTTTATGGGAACTGAGTTTAGCATTTTGAAGGTTTTAGAAATGCAAACTGGCCCTTGCCCCTAGGAAACTTCCACTAAAGTTGATATAAATCAAGACATGGAATAGCAACTGATAATTTAAAGTAGTACATAATTAATTGAATGACTTCATTTGTAGAATGTTTGCCATGTACCAAGCACTGTCCAAGATTCTGGACAAGTGATGAATAGGCAAGACTGGTGAAATACCTACTCTAACATGGGAGACAAAATAGCAAAGAAGTGCAATAAACAATCATGCAGTTCCAGGTGGTGATATGTACTCAGGAGAAAAACAAAGCTGGGTATGTGGGAAGAAAGTGAGGGAGGTATGTGACCACTTTAGAAAAGGTCTCAGGAAGTCTTCCCTGAGGAGATGACAGTTGAGCAGAGACCTGCATGATACGAGGGAGCCAAATAAGTAAAATACACGTGAATATCTGGGGAAAGAGTGTTTCAGGCAGAGGGGACAGCAAGTGCAAAGGCCCTGAGACAGGAACAAGCTTGGTGTGTCTGAGATCCAACACAGAGGCCAGTGTAGCGGGAGCAGGAGGGAATGAAGTTGGACCACGTGGCAAGGGCTAGATCGTGCAGGGCCTTTTATATCAGGGTAAGGAGGTCAGGTTTTGCTTTAGGCCTGATGGGAAGCCACAACAGAGCTTTGAGTAGGTAAAGACCTGGTCTGATTTATGTTGAACAATTATACTGGCTGCTCTTTGAAGAATAGACTGTTGGGAGACAAGAGAGAAGCAGGAAGCCCATTTAGGAGGCTGTTTCAGCACAGTCCAGGAGAGACATCATGGTGGCCAGAATGAGGTGGTTAGGATGGGGCTAGTGAAAAGTGGTTGGATTCAGGATATATTTAGAGTTGGAGTTGACAGGACTTGCTGATAGATTGGATGTGGAGATATCTCATAAGCGTTTGGGATATCTCATAGGCGTTTGGGATATCTCATAGGCGTTTAGGATATCTCATAGGCGTTTGGGATATCTTATAGGTGTTTGGGATATCTCATAGGTTCTTAGCTTGAGCCCAGGGCTAGCCCCATGGACGTGAAGCCTGCGCCGTGGCACAGGGCCCAGCACTCTGAAGGGCCCAGTGCTTGGTGTGATGCTCTGTTATTCCCATCTTGAAATTCACAGTAACTGTTGAACAGGGGCTCCTGCCCTTCATTTTTCACTGGGTCCCTCCCATTACGTGGCTGACCTTGCTTGACCCATTGGACTCGTTGTGGCTCCATTTGTGGAGATGGAAGAGACTGAAAGAGGTTCATTTTGGGGGGGAGGGTCATGGAGTTCTCTTTGGACAATGTTCAGTTTGAGGGGCCAGTTAGACACCCCAGGGGAGCTGCTGGGTAAGTTGTCTAATGGAGTTTTCAGAAGGAGAGGGCTCCCTGCCAGGACTGGGGTCATGGAGGACATTCTGAAGGGGGTAGATTTGAACTGGCCTTTGGGGAAGAGAGCAGGTCAAGGCCCGTCTCCCCTTCTCACCCGCATGGAAAAGGGGTCAGTGGTGGGCGCGGTGCTGGTTACGTCCTTCAGTGCGGCCTATGTCTTAATTTTCTCTTCCAGAACTTGGTGCAGATGGTACACGTTGACTTACTGGACAGGCATAATCTTTCACCTCCTGATTGCTGTGTTAATATATGCCCTGCCCCCTCATACAGTTCTTTTGCTGAGGGCTGGGGTGACCGCCAGCTGCAAAGGTGAACCCTGCAGCCATCTGTTGCGTTTTGAGGAGACTCAGCAACCTTGGCTTTAGAGACTTGGATCCACCATGGTGACAAGTCCCAGGCTTTGAATGACTGTCAAAGTCAAGGGGCTGAGGTTGCCATGGGGGGCCCTGGGTAGTGGGTTTGTGGTTAATACCTAAGTCTCTACATACAGAGGGTTCAGACCCTATCCCGTCCTGTCCCCAGACCTTGGGAACTTAGTCTAGCCTCCGTGGACCTTGGTCTCCCTTTGTAAAAGAAAGATAATAACATTTCCTACTTTATTACGTTCTTGCAAAGTGTAGATGAGGCCAGGCGTGCAGATCCCTTAGCTGAGGCCCTGGCACAGGAAAATGACCTGACCATGCTAAACGCCCCTACTCCCCTTGGAAGCAGTTCTCCCTTCTGCTGTGGGGAAGCAGAGCTGGCGCGAGACTGAGCCACGAAGGAAGACTTGGACAGTCTCTTACTTGCACCTCAAAGCTTCTTTCATCTCCTTGATGTGCATCCAGACCCTAATTAGGATTGGTAAAGCAACTTCCAGCATAGTGAGCCACTTATCTGGCTTTCCTTATTGTGAACATGTGGCTGATTTTCCAGCACCTGCTACTCCCCTATCATGTAGAGGAGCCATGCAATTTGTGGGGGTTAGAGGTGGGGTGGGGAGTGACCCCCAACCCTACATCCAGTGAAGGGTCCTGATTAGACCAAAAAAATATGGGTAATTCCTCCTCTTTTACCCCAGTGGTTGGCTCAGGGTTAGGCATACCACTCACTGGCATTCCATGACCACACTGATTGATGAGTGGACACACAGCCTAGAATGGTCCAGTCAGAGTGAGGCTCAGGACTTTTGTTCCTCCCCCACTGGACATGAGGAAACATTGGCCCTACTTGCTTTTGATATCCATCTGGTCCCCAAGAAGAGGGGTAGAGAGAGGGAAAGAGAAAAGTTTGGTGACTCTTGATCAAAGCATACCTGAAGACCTGCCACGGTACTTTTCAGTTAAAGAGTCATTAAATTCCCTTTAACACTTTCATTCCTCTGAGGTTTTAAAATCGCTTTCATCCACAAGCATCCCACTGATACGAATGTACTCTGGGCATCCATTCCACAATTAAACAGTGAAACTGGGTTTACATGGGTCCTATCTTTGTATCTAACAATATTTGGAGGATTATGCAACTCAGAACTTGCTAATACGGCAAAAGGTTGTTTGATAACAGTGACACTCATATTCTGGAGTGATAATCTATATATTTTACTAAACCATTCACTTAGAGGTACTTATTTTTGTAGTGTGCATTCTATGCAGTGGGTTTCTGCTATGCTTGCTTCTCTTTAAGGAAATGGTAAAGCCCTCGGGGACAAGTTACTGAGAGGCTAGTCTTTCTTTGGGTCTGGGCCCCGTGCCCTGCCGACGCCTTATATAGTACAACCTTCCCCTCTCCCTTGCTGGTCTGTGCTGCGGTGGAGTGCAAATGTTTACATCATGTTTCTGTTCCTGTTTTCATTTGTTCAAGGGCTCGTATTAAGAACAGTTTTTATCTCAGTATTTCTGTGGGTATCCCCCCCCCAGCATTCTCTGCAAACACCTACTGCTGTTCACTGGCTTCGCTAGTTTAGGTTCTCTGTGTCCGTGCCTGCAGCTCCCCTCCCTATCCAAGTGCCTCTATTCTTGGATCAGATCTGTGTTCTTTGTCACCTTTGTGATTGGTAGGAGCTGTAAAGCTGAGTCCTTTTGGCTGCAAGAGTGGCCTGATTGGAAAGCAAGCTAAAAAAATTCTTCCCATAAAGGCATGTGCGCCCACCTGAATCACACTCCCGGGCCATAGCCCATCTTGTTCCTCCTGAAGTACCTCCACCCCTTCTCCAATTCAAAACTCACCAGTTCAGCGCACTGTGGTACTTTTTTCTCCATTTAGATTTACGGATTTCATACTCAAAGGGCCTATTCCCTCGCAGGGACTTTTTCTCGGCCACGAGGCCATGTTGGGGAAACCTAATTGGAATCCTCAACTTCAACATGATTTATCTGCATTCCAGATTATATCCATTAAAATTTTACATTTTTTTGTTGGCAAAATATAACTTTACTGAAAAAAGTGAACAAAACTATCCAACTTTATTTAAAAAGCATATGCACAGCTCATGCTTTAAAGAGACAGGCAGGTCATCACAATATCGCCAGCTCTTGCCACTGATGCTGCTGATGGAGACATGTTAATCTTAGTAACCCAAGTTCATGGTTTTGCTTTAATCTATGTACACTCGACATCCAGGCCCAACTTGTAAAATTCCTCTTTCTTCCAGTATTTGAGCTGTACAAATGCCCATTCATCTTCCTGCCCATTGCAGTAACCATCACGAAGACATTCCTGTCTATGCCCAAAGGGGGCTGCCTCCTGACCCTCCTAAAACTGCCCATCCTTGCAGTGAGAGGCAGGGCTGTGTTCTGTACTGAAAGGGGGCCAGTTCCTCCCCAGTTCTCGTTGTACTTTGTCACCCAGGCCACACAGCAGCTCCACTGGGGCCCAGAGTCTCCCCAACACCAAACCAGGCCAAGGAGCCCCATGAGAAACAGGAGCATGCCCTCCTCTCTATTCTCAAAACAAGATAGCACAGAACACCCTGTCTAGACCTAAAGTAAAGTCCTGGTGCAAGTCCATGTGTGTAGACATGGCCCAGGGAGATCAACCACCCTCCAGTTCCACCAACAGCCAACTGCGAGCTTCAGCTCAGATTTAGCAGCTCCCAAGCCACTGGGAACAGCTCTGTATATCTCCTTGCCTCTCAACAGAGGATTTCTGTTCGTGTGAAGCAGCAGCAGTAAGAAGATTTAATTACTGAGTCTACGTTTGGCCCTGCCTATGGGGCTTCCTGTGTACCCAGGAGCAGCTCACTCAGTTTTCTTTCAGTCCATGGGAGAGCGTGATGGGAGCCAATGGTTTAATGTATCACATACCCGCTCCCTCCAGGCTCACATTTTAACAAAGGGCCTTCTAGACGTGATGCCTAGACTTAAAGGAATGATTCTAATGGCACATTGGTGAGCTGGTGGGGGAGATATTTTAGGATAGGTGGAAGCTCCCCAGCCATACTGTGTGGAAGACATCTGCCAGTTCTGCCTGTGTGAATCTACCAGAGACCTTGCTTCCCCGGAGACACGTGGAACAGCATGGCATGGAGGACAGTCCCTAAGTGCTTGCTTAGTGCCTTTCGAGATCTGTGCTGGGACTGGGAAACGCAAAGGCTCTTTGCCTTCCGTTAGCCTGCAGCGTAGAGGAGACAGACAAGCATACAGACGGCTCTGAAAAACTGCATTACCCTGTGGAGCTCCCGGGCCCTGGAGGCAGGTGGGGTTCCAGCCCTGCTCTGGGTCCGTACTGTCTGTGTGGGCTTCTGCAAGTCCCCGCTTCTACTCTCGGTGACACCAGCCATAGGAGGGGGAACAAAACAGTGCCCCTCTTACGGGGCTTGTGATGAGAATTAGCCTGCACACCCCTGGCACATCACTGGCACTCAGTTGCCTGACTTAAATCATTATTGTTATATACATTGTCATGGGAGTAAAAATGAGGCAGGAATGACTTGTAGGGAACTATGGAAAAGTGATGACACTTCAACCACGTGTCAATGGATGCGCAGGATTTCACATAGTGGCTGAGAAGAGGGTGCCGGCAGAGAGAGGTGGGAGCAGCAGCAAAGGCCTTTCGTTTGGGCAGCAGTGCTTCTGCCATCAGGCTTCATCCGGAGCTCCTGCTGGGCCCTCACAATGCGTCATTTGTTTTTTCCTGTGTGCATGTCTTTCCTTCTGCCCCTGGGTTTTAAATGCAGCATAGTACAGCGGAAAATGACCTGGGAGGGGAGTTATATCAGGTCCTGGCTTTGCTGTTTTCTAAGGCATGACCCTGGCTTGTTGAAGGACGTTTAACAATTAGGAGCGTGGTCTCCGGAGTTGAGCTGGCTCATCTCCTTCTGCCTCAGCTCTTCCGTCAAGTGACTTTGTCTTTCCGCTCCTCAGTTTTCCCACCTGCGCAGTGGGCATGATAACAGCGCCTCTCTCAGGAGCTGATGTGAGGGTTTAATAACTGATCGTATTCAGTACTTGGAATAGGACCCGACGCACGGCAAGTGCCCTGACACTTTCAGTGGATGTCTGGTATTTGCACTGGCGGCTCCCTCTCCCTGCAAAGCTCTTCCCCGAGACACCCATTTGGCTCTCTCCCTCACCTCCTTCAGGCCTTTGCAACAGTGGCACATTTCCACCGAGCCTTACCTGGCTATCCTATGAAAAGTTGCAATTCCATCCACCTTCTGGCACCTTGTATCCCCTCTTCCTGCTTCATGTTTCTTCACATATATTTTTCTTATTTGTCTATTAGTGTCTGTCTTTCCCAACTGGAGTATGAGCTTCATGGAGGCAGGGATTTTGTTTGCTTTGTTTGGTGCTGTATCTGATACATGGTAGGTGCTCGACAAATGCTTGTTGAATAAATAAATGAACTCAGCCTCCTTGAGCCATACTTTCATCTTCTGTAAAATGGAACTATTAGCTTATGTCAGAGAGAGTACAAGATGCCTCTTTATAAACCACAAAGCACTAGACACATAGACGAGGTAATAATTATCATTGAAGGCAAGGATTGTGTTATATGTCTTCTATTGACATCATACAGCTAGAAAACTTATTCATGAACCCATCCACCCATCCACTTACGCTCCCAGTCATCCATCCATCCATCCATCCATCCATCCATCCATCCATCCATCCATCCATCCATCCATCCATTTATATATCCAGCTATCCATCCATCCATCCATCCATCCATCCATCCATCCATCCATCCATCCATCCATCCACCCACCCACCCATCCACTCATCCACCCATTTACCCATCTATCTATTCACCCATCTATTTCATTCCATCCTATCTCATCCCCCACTGATCCATTTATACATCCAACAAGTATTTATTGCATGTGTAGCGATTACTAGGCATTGGAATAACATTAATGACTAATATTAATAGGTAAAATTTGCTGAGAACTCACTACATGTCACACCCTATTTTAAGCATTTTGCAAAGAATATTTTATTCCAATAGCCATACGAAGTAGGCACTATTATCACACCTCCATCGATAGGTGAAGAAACTAAGGCACTGAGAGGTTAAGCAACTTGCCCAAGGTTGCACATCTGGGAAGTGGAAGAGCTTGTGTTCAAGTTCAGGTTGGCTGGCTCCACCATCCTTGCCCTTAACCCCTCACGGAGCTCACAGCCTGACAGTAAAGACAGGCACAGAACAAGTAATTATGCAAGCAGTAGGCACTCAATAAATGTATTTAATGGATGTGTGCTTTTAGGGTGTTAGTTAAGGAGGACTCCTTTTCTGAGGAGAGGGCCACTTTGCGAAAATTCCCACACCCGGTGCTGTTTTGAAAACCTCACTGCCTTTTCTTTATCCAGTCATCTGTTGATAGACACCTAGGTGGATCCCGTGTCTTGGCTGTTGTGAATAACCTTGCAGTGAACATGGGAGTGCAAAGATCTCTTTGAGATCCTCATTTCGATCTTTTGGATATTTACCCAGAAGTAGGGTTGCTGGATCATATAATAAATAGTTTTATTTGTAATTGTTTTGAGGAACCTCCATGCTGTTTTCCAAGCGGCTGCACCATTTTACACTCCCACCAATAGTGTGCAGGGGTTCCCGTTTCTCCACTTCCTCGCCAACGCTTGAGATCTACAATGGAATATTCCTCAGCCCTGAAAAAAGCAGGGCTTCCTGCCATCTGCAGCAGCATGGATGAACCTGGGAGACATTATGCTAAACGAAAAAGCCAGTCACAGAAGGACAAATGGCACATCACTCACTTAAGTGTGGAATCTAAAGCAGTCAAACTCACTGAAGGGTGGTTGCCAGGGGCTGAGGGGAGTTGCTGCTCAGTGGGCATAAAGTTTCAGTTATGCAAGATAAATAAGCTCTAGAAATGTGCAACATTGCACCTGTAGTTAACCATAATATGGAGTACATTGAAAAATTTAAGAGGGTGGAGCTCATGTTATGTAGTATTCTTACCACACACATGCAGAAAGAAAACCCCCCTGCCGCTGAATGGCTTGGAAGCCACGGCTGTGGATCTCGGGGCCTGGCAGACCCTGGAGCTGAGCTGGGCTCCCATTGCCTTCGCCCGCAGCGCTGTGCAGAGGAAACGGCCCCACCCCGCGTGGGGCCCCTCCCTGGCCAGAGCACACCGCCCCCCTCCAGTCCCCACTCGCCTGTGTTCGTTCCCACCACAAGGCATTTTTTACTCCTCTATAATTACCCACACTAATTAAATAAATTGATTTGCTGATGTATATGCCACAGTCCTTTCTGTGGTGTAATTTGGGTTTAATAGAACCGCTGCTTGAGCGAGAGGAAATGAAAGCCCTGGGTAGAAGTGGATCTTTTAACTTTCAAGAAAATTTATTTTTTAAGGGGCTTTGGGTTCCCTGCGTGTGCATCGTGTATGCGCTTGCTGTCGGAATGAACTGGGAAACAGCAGCTATCTGGTAAGGAGAATAATTTGGGAGCTCTTTTGTTATGAGAAGCTCAGACCAACTCTGAGTGTTGACAGGAAGCTCATAACTTTGGAGGCAAATGGGGCCTGAAGCATGTTGTTGGCTGTCTGGTGGCCAGAACGTGGGCTCTTTCCTCCGTGGGGATGTTCTGGTGCATGGCTGTGAACTCTGGAGGATGCATGGGATGCATCAGGCTGACCTACTCCAGGGATGGAATCTGGGGGTCCCCAGGACCGTGCGATGGTTTAGGGTGTGGTTTTGGTCAAGCACCATCTGGTTCCTATGCCACCTTTGCCATTTGCTAGATGTGTGTGTCTTTCTGCAAGTTGCTCATCTACTGGAACCTCAGTCCCACACCTGGAAAATATACCACCTTGCAAGACTGTGGTTGTGGAATAAATGAGCCCAGTAGATTGAACATGGAGAGTGTTATAGAAACATTTGCTGCTGTTCATAGTTGTGCCAAAAGCCATCACTTACCCACCCAGCATTTATTAAGCAACGGCCATCGGACAGGGTACCCCCAGAGAGGCCTAAGTCTTGTTAAGACTAGAGTCTCTAAGGGGAGTCTGCTGCCCTGAATCCACCCACAATTGGGGTCAGGATCCTGACTGCATCAATTACAGTTCATTGATTGAGTTCACCTTACCGTGTCCAGGCACTGCTCCAAGCACTTTGTGGGTACCAGTTAAATAAATGATAATGCTTGTTATCTGTTGAGACCCGTGCTAGAGCTTTAACCTGTATGATGCCATTTCATCTTCCAATCACCACACGAGGTAGATGCATTTATTATACCCCTTTTCAAGGTAAAGAAAGTGAGGCTCAGAGAAGTTAAGTGATTGGGCCATATGGCTAGTGGGAGGAGAGTTTGGGGCTGTCTGACACCAGGGTTTGAACCACCTTGTCAAACTGCTGTCAAAAGTGGGGCTCAGGGCAGGTTGCAGAGACCCTGGACTTATGTGTAATAGTGTAGACTGAGGTGTTAAGATGATGATAAAAGATTTTGTTGAAAATGGATGAGCCTTTTCCTTCTATGGAGACTTGCGTCCAATTGACTTTATGCCTGTGAACTTAGGAACTGGTAAGAACCTCTAACTAATGTGGCGGAGGGAGGAAGTCAGCTGGGGCCCCTTTATCTCCCAGGCCTGGGGACACTGCTGTGTGACTCTCTTTATTTCTCTTGGTGCCTTTGTTGGCGTATGCGAGAGCTCAGCCACAATCACATTGTCATTATTAATGCTTTGCCTTCTCCCAAGATAGGAACGGTACTGACTGATTTATTTCCCCCTTCTTGGGAAAAAAGCATAGGTTCATCGAAGTATACTTTACATACCATAAAATCCACTCCATGTCAGCGCACAATTCAGTGACTTTCGGCGAATTTACAGAGTTGGGCGACCGTTACCATGATCTTGTTTGGGAACATTTCCATCAAGATAGCCAACAAGCACGTGAAAAGATGCTCAGCATCATAAGTCCATTAGGCAAATGCAAATCAAAAGCACACCGGGGTGCCTCGAGGATGCTCTAATGAAGAAGGCGGACAGTAACAAGGGCTGAACAGGATTTGGAGGAATCGAAACCCTCATACATCGCTGGTGGGAATGTAAAACAGTACAGGTGCTGTGGAAAACAGGTTGGTGTTTTGAAAAAAAGTTTAGCATACATTTGTCATATAACCCAGCAATTCCATTCTTAGGTATCTTTCTCCTAACTTTTCATCTAAAAAACTATCAACTCTAGAGAAAAGAACAAACGGTCAATGAATATTTATGTGCCTTTCACTGGTTGTTAAATATTTTCCCTTATTGGATCTCTCTCTCTCTCCACACACACATATACACTTTTCATTAGACTAAATCGAGAGTAAGTAGATATTATGACACTTGAACACTTGATCACGTATCACCAAAGATCAAGGGCATTCATTCTCTTACATGACTACAAGGTAATGATCACACTCAATAAATTTAATGATGATATAATACTTTTACCTAATATACATTCCATGATCAAGTCCTAATAATATCATTTGTGGCTACTTTTAAAACATTCCAGCATCCAATCAAAGACAAAACATTGCATTTAGTTTTCATATTTTTAAAGATACTTTACTCTGGAGAAATTCTCCAGCCTTTGTGTGTGATTGTGTGTATATGTGTTTGCATGTATGTATGTGTGAGTGTGCATGTAGCATGTGTTTGAATGCATAGGTGTATATGTGTATGTATGTCTGTGCATGTGTATGCATGTGTGTATATATATATATGTGTATGCATGTGCATGTGTGTGCGTGCTATGCCATCCATATTTTTAAATAGTCCTGGTCAGATGTTGGCAGAACATCCTGTTTGCAAGTGCAGCGTGGATTTATCTGATCGCTGCCCCTTGATTAGGTTGAGGTGAGCCATTTTTGGCAAGATTACTGCATAAATGATGCTGTGTCCTTCTCATTGCATCTTGCCAAGAGGCCCATGATGTCAGCATGTGCTATCATCAGTGATATTAAGGGAGACACATTTTAAAGTCACTTTGATGAGAAAAGTCACTTCCTGCTTGAAACCCAGGTTGGAAACCAGTCTCCCATTGAGTGAGGAACAAAATGCTGTGCTATGTTCTGTGGACAGCTGAGCACCCCCTGGGGTGTCCAGGGATGCTACGCACTTGCTCCTGCCCGCTCCTGCGTGGTTACACGAGGGGCCAGGGTACTGAGGCAAAAAGACACAGCCTTTGCTCTACAAGGGCTGGCGTTTGGAAGGAGAAGCTGTGGGATACATAATCCCAGAGCATAGAGATAAGTGCTGAAACTAAGGGTGTGTACAGGGCAACCCTGCACCGCTTGGGGTCTGTGTGACCTTAGACAAATTGTTTCACCTTGCTAGGCCCCTGTTTTCTCGTGTGCAGTAGAGTTAAGGTAGTACCTCTCCCAGTAGATTTGCTGTGCACATGAGCTGGAAAAGGTGCCCAGTTAGGATTACAAAGCTATGTGTAATCCTAACTGGCTGCCTTTGCCATCTCAAGGCTCAGAGCCTGAGGTCGACTGAAACTGGGCTTAACCGCGAGGACTGGCCAGCTTTGGAGAGATATTAAGGACATTGCATTCACAGACAGACTTTCTCCTTGATGTAATTGGGAAAATGGAAGGGGAGTTGGAAGGGGACTATACTAGATTGAATAGTATCTCCCAAAAGATATGTTCAAATCCCAGCCCCCAGTACCTGAGAATGTGACTTTATTTGGAAATAGGTCTTTGTAGATATAATTAAGTTAAAGGTATCAGGATGAGATCATCTTGGATTTAAGGTAGGCCCTGAATCCAGTGATTCATGTCTTCAGAAAGGAGAGGGAGATTTGAGACCAGGGACACACACAGAGAAGGGCCATGTGAAGATTGGAGGCAGAGAAAAACCACCAAGGAAAACTGCTGCCAGGGTCCTGCCCTTGGCAAGCCAGGGACTGATAGCGTCATAATTAGCTAGTTAATAATAATAAAGGAGGAAAAAGAAGGCCAGGCATTATAGGCATGTCATTTGGGCAGCTTCATCAGGAAGCTGTAATTTCACAATCCCCAGGGAACCACTGGCCCATTCCCCACAGATCACTGGGGGAAAGGGTCCAACAAAAGGGAGATAGAAACATGCCCAGTGAAGTTGAGGTGACCTAGGGAGGGTACTTGTCAATCAAACCTGAGAACAGAGATCATTGGCCAGAATGGACGGGGCTACTGCAAATCTCGAAATTTGGGAATACATAATCCCCTAAACAAAGGAGCTCAGTCACTTGGAACTCTTGGCCCTTGGCTCATAGCTCTTGGTTTTCTTGGTTTCCTTGCATTTGCCCATGTTTCCTCCATAGCCATGTGGCCCTGTGGACCCCACATACAATGCACTGACAGACTGTGACTGGGAGCACAAACTAAGCTAGTCTGATGTTGGATTGGATTGCTCCAACATGGAAAGAAAGCTCTGGACGCTGACTTTGATTTTAGCCCTGCAAAAGGCAAAATGGGACTTCTTCCTGAGGGCGGGGGGCTGAGGGAAATGTGACCTTGGAAACTCAGGGGTTTGATTCCACAGAAATAAAGCTTTCTACAATGCCTCATCCTCCCATGTCTTAGAAAATTACGTTTCTTGGGATATCACAAGAATTCCACTCCCACCAGCAACAGGTGGGGACAAGGATCTCTCCCCACCAGTAACAATGAGTCAGTCCACAAGCCAAGGGACACCAAGAATTGCCAGCAGTTAGAGGGGAGGCATAAACTGGATCCTCCCTCAGAGCCTACAAAAGGAATCAACCCTTCTAACACCTTGACTTTGGACATCTGGCCTCTAGAATTGTGAGAGAATATATCTTTCTGTTGTTTTAAGTCAATGAATTTGTTACAATTTATTATGACAGCAAACTCTACAGGAACTAGCTCTCATTGTGACTCAAGGCTACTTGCTGCCATGCTCATGTCTCATAAGGTCGCCTTTATAAAGGCCCCTCTAGGACCAGCAGTATGTGTGTCCGTGCTTTGGGGAAAGAACTATTGGGGTGTCAGTTTCTCTAGACAGGACTTTTGTCTCTTTGTGGTGTCCCTAGCTCCTGGCATGGTATCAGGCACAAAGTTGTTGGACGAATGACTGGACCCCATAAGGAAACTAGTACCAACATTATGGTTGAAAATAGCAAACTTAACAAGTACTAGCAGTACTAGTGGTGACAGCCGATCTTTACTGAGCACTTGCTTTGTTACTAGGCATTGAGCTGAGTGCCTTATGTATGTGATTTCATTCAAGCTTTACAGGTACCCAGGGAAGTTATGTCCTATTACTTTTTCCATCTGATAGATGAGAAAACTGAGGCTACAGTTTGAGTAACTTGCCCACGGCCACACAACTCAAAAGCAGTGGAGCTAGGAGCGGAACACAGGTCACCTGACCCAGAGTCCGTGCCCTTCACCACCATGCTCTGCCACCACCCAACATGAACCCGTGAGCGTTTATTGAGTGCGCCTCTGGGATTGGAGACCCGAGCCCTTCCCTGTTTTGGGAACTGCACCCCCAGCCACAACCACATGTTACACTGCAGCCGTTCTGTACTGTGCTGGCATGCTCCTTGGCCATAGCTAACTGGGCCAGGGATGAGCACATGACCACGCCAGGACCCATCAGAGGCCTCTGCCAGGAATTTAGAGTTGGGACTGAGAAACAGGGAGCCATAGCTAACCTTGGGATGCAGGCAGGTGCAGAGTAGCCATGGTTTCTGTGTAGATGAGGGAACACAATAATCAGTCTATGGGGAAAGAAAAATGAGGCACATGTTCAGATATGGGGGAGGAGATGAAGAGGAGGTGGGGGAGACTACTTTGAATTTCCCACAGCAGTGCATCTGAAACTTTAATGTGCATATGACCCCCCTGGGATCTTATGAAAATGCAGGTCTGGTTCAGTGGGTGCGGGCTGGGGCCTGAGAGTCTGCATTTCTAACAAGCTCCTAGGTGGTGCTGATGGTGCTGGTCCATGGACCATAACCCAGGCTTTGGTTCCAGCCCAGTCCTGAGGTCTGACAGTGTCCCTGTTTCAGGACATGAGAAATGTTTACATGTCTGCCTTCTGCACTAGATTCCAGAGACCAGCTAACAGGCTTCTTGTAGCCACTTTGTATCTTTTTCATCACGTATCCCTTGCACCTGTCACATAGGTGGCATTCAAGAAAGATCTGTGGAATAAGTGAAAGAAAGAATATCACATGGGATGCAGGAGTCCCAAGTGCAACCCTTTGTTCCAGCAATGACTTTCTGGCTAAATGTCTTATTTTATAAAATTATTATTCCATTTACTGTAGGGGTGTTGTTGAGACGATCGCCTGTGAAATTTCTCAGCATCCTGTGTTTTATTGTTCAGCACTGAGAAAGTTCCATAGGCCTGCCAGACAAAGTAGCACAAACTGGCTGGCTTAGCCAACAGAAATGTATTGTCTCAGAGCTCTGGAAGCTGGAAGTCCAAGATCAAGGTGTTGGCAGGGTCGGTTTCCTTGAGAGCTGTGAGGAGGAATCTGTTCCAGGCCTCTCCCCCAGCTTCTGGCCTATTGCTGGCAGCCTTTGCTTTCCTTGGCTTGTAGCAGCATCACCCTGATTTCTGCCTCATCTTCACATGGTGTTTTTCCTGTGTGCATGTCTGTCTTCAAGTTTCTCCTTTTTATAAGGGCACAGTCCTATTGGATTAGGGTTCACCCTGCTCCGGTATAACCTGACCTAGACTTAACTACATATATCTGCAGTGACCCTGTTTTCAAATAAGGTCACATTCTGAAGTGCCGGGGTTAGGACTTCAACACATGGATTTTTATTTTATTTTATTTTTGTGGAGACACAATTCAACCCATAACAGATCTTGAGTAATTTCCTCTATGAACCTCCATTTTCTCACTTACAAAGTGGGGATGCTGGAATAAATGATCTCTAAGGGACTTTCCAATTCTCCCATTTGATGATTCTTGGTGATTCTTTTTCTCTGTTCCCACTCCAGAGTCTTTGTTCCAGTGGGAAAGCAATGTAAAAATAAATTTACATTAAAGTTAAGTAAGATGATCTCTCATGGGCACCTGCTTGTGCAGAGACTCCGCAAGGATGGAGTAATCGTCCTTCAGGTCAGATCGCTGCTCTGGGGGAAGGGGCAGTTGTGGACGTTGCTCCATTGCCTCCCAATCACCCCCTATCTGCAGATGCACAAGCAGGGAAGGGCTCGCCTGGCCAGCTCCGTGCACTGCTGACCTGCTGTGGGAAGGCCCAAGGGCGAAGGATAATTAGTGGACAGGCTCCTCTGAGATCAGTGCTGGGGGCCTCTCTGCTCAGGAGCATGTCAGCACCAGGTAGCTCTGTTTTCTGTGTTCTGTAGCCCGAGACTGAATGTGCGAGTGTTTTCCTCAGGGAGGAAAGGTATGGGGCTGGCTGCTTGCCGGGAGACTTCCTGGGGGCATACATATGTCTCCTACCTGCACAAGTACCGGGAGAGACTGCACTCCACTTTCTTGCAGTGATCAGCTTTGTGCCATCCTGGGATGAATGAGTTAAAAAACTGAGTGTCTGCCTACGCTCCCTCCAGAATGGTGTCTAAGTTAGAATCTTTGGTTGCAAACAGCAGAAACCACTGTGACTCGTGTAAGCAAGAAGGAGGCTTGTTGGAAGGATGTGGGGAAACTCACAGGGTTGAATGAAGGCTGGAACAACTAGACAGCTCCAGGGGGTCTCAACAACTGGCAGTGCCCTCCAGTGTTGTCTGGGCCATTGATGGAATCACAGAAAACAAGCCACAGTGTTTTGCACCTCTGCTGTTTCAGCTCAGCTCAGGAAAGAGTATGGTGACGGAGTTTGTTTCATAAGCCTGATCCCCCCAACAGTGCAAGCACCTCAAGAGGAAGCTCTGGTGGGAAAATCATCCAGAGTTGCCTTTGGCTTCTGTGGTGAGGAGGTGTGTGCCCTGACTAATGCCCACACCAGGACTGTGCACAGTGCAGGGAGGGCTGGACGCTAACACAAAGCAGCACTTACTATGTGCAAAACACTCTACACCTGTGGACTCATTTGGCCTCCACAACAATCCTGCTGGTCTATTGTCTTTTCAGGTTTAGAGATTTAGAGGAAAAGGAAGCTTGGGAGAGGTTAAACCTCTTACCCAAGTTCACCCAGTGGGTCAAAGGCAGAGTTGGGATTTGAACCCAAGTCTGCTTGGGTCCAGCATTATTGCTCTTATTGGTGATGTGCCCCTGTCTTCCGATGCTGCCAGTGTGCCTGACATGGTGAGACGGAGAGCTGTAAACATGAGTACAGTTGCTGTCCAGGGATCCCAGCAGTTTTTGGCCCCAGAAATAGCTGAAGGAGTGGGCCAACTGGGTAGCTGCCCAGAGGGCCAGGTTATTAAGGAGTCTCGGAGGGACTTATTAGAAGGAAACAGCGTTGCTCTTTTAACTATCCTTCTGCTCGTGAAAGGGGCCGTCAGTGACTGAGAAGGTTGTACTTCGGTCAACTGCTTGGGGAGAGGCCGGGGCAGGTGCGCAGTTCGCAGGGTCTAGTGCAGAATAAAACCACGAGGCCTCTTGTTTAAACAAGGAAGAATTTTAAGATGGCATCAGCAGAGCCTCGAGTGTGGGACCCTGTGCGACTACACAGTGGGCACATCTGTGAAGCCAGCCCTGGGGTTGGTGAAGGTAAATGGTGGCTGAGCTCTCGATTGAGAAGTGTGGTCCTAGTTACCTTCTGGGCTTCTCTGCTCTGCCAGGTTGTTTTCTTGCTCAGTCCACCACAGGTGAGCCACACTCAGGTGAGCCTGCGTGCCCTACGTGGAGCCTGGGAGGCCACTGAGGCGCAGAGAGGGCGCTTCTGGGGCTGCAGGGTGGGCCCTCTTTACAGCACACAGTTCATGGGTGACCACAGAAGTCAGCTGTACATTCTGACAAGTTTTAACAGCAGGTGGATGATGCCAGAATGGCACTTCATTCATCTGGTAAAGACATCACCACAATTAATATCTCAATTAATGAAAACCTACTATGTGCTAGGTGCATTGCATAAGTTATCAAGTTAATGTTGCCCTCCTCTCTCTGGCGTCAGTCATGAGAGCCTTCTTTCAGTTCCTCCAACGTGCCGTGGAACTCAGGGCTCCCATGCAGGCTCTCTTCTCTGTCTGGAACATTCTTCCATTTTTTCCGCTGTCTGGAGAACTTCTCACCCTGCAGGTCTCAGCTGGTCTGAGTTTTCCCAGCCCTCAAGATTGGGTAGCACCTTGTACTTCAGAACTGTGGTTCTTGCACACGATAGGAAATTTCTTGTGTAATTATTCGCTTGTCTGTCTCCCTCCCATGTCGGTGTCCTTGGGGCAGGGACCCTGCCCATGTAACTGTTATTTCATCAGGACTAGAAGAGGCAGGGGGTCTGCCCGGGGCTGCCAGGGGCTCTTGGCTACTTCATTTCTGGGTTGCTCGGATGAGTCTGTCCACTCATTTTTCTGCCAGCACATTTGCCTAGGTGAACTGTACACGCCCACAGAGCTCTCCCCTGAATTCACAGCTCCCAGACATCGCCTTTGACATCCTGGCCAGGCCTTCATCTAGAGAGTCCACAATTGAATTCACAATAGAGTTACCGGTTTTTCCAAGAGAAGGAAAAACCAACCTCAAGCTGGTATTTCTCCCTTCCCTCCCTCAGGAATTCCCCACGTGGGGCGCCGGAAACAGAAACCGGCAGCCCGATCCCTTTAATTAGGAAAGCGTTGGAGGATGTTGTGAAAATGTCACTGCTCAGGTTGCCCAGAACTTCATTAATTTTTAAGTTTCCTTCACATGTATTTGGGACAACTCACTCTAGAAGTTCCAGCCAAGTGCTAAGTTGTAACTTGGATTTGTGCTGGTTTGAGAAGTGACTGTGCCAGTAGTCTCCTGGGGGGACAGGGAGAGCACAGAACCTCCGGGTTGAGCTTTTTCCCTCCCCTCTTTTGACAGCTTAAAAGCTGTTGTGCAGCTGTCACTCATTTCCTAGAAAAATAAACCAGTCGCCGATCGCCTTGGCAACACCTAAGAAATATTCCAGCTCCAATTAGAGGTTGCCAATGGCAAGTATGGCCTGAGCCAAGGAACCAACTCCTTTGGCTCCTAGTGCCAGTGACCTGGCAATAGAACCAGTCTTTTATGTTCCTAGAGAAGGTTTTGCTCCATGTGATGATAATTTCTCTTTGTAAAAATATCTCCCCAACAAATCCCTGAGATTCTGCTCTTTTGAGCTCATTCCCTTGTGCCAAGCACTCAAGTTCTCCAGGCACCACTGGAAACCTTGCGCCCCCACATCTCTTTAAGGAAGCTCCAGCCGGCTAATAGAAAGCTACGAAGATTGAGTCCACTCTGTGCCAGAATCCTCACTGAAACCCTATGAGGTTGGTATTGCTTTTCAGATGGGGAGTGGAGGTCCTAGTTTATACAACTAGGAAGTGGCAGAGTTGGGATTTGAGCCTGGTCTGTCAAGCGCCCCTGCCTGAGCTCCCTCCATCATGCCACTGTGACCCATGGGGTTGCGTGAGAAGCTGGGGAGATAACAAGGAGGAAGAAGCCTCCTTTGGGTTGTCTTAATTTGGGTTCCCCCCAAAGCAGACCCTGAGACGGGGATTTGAATGCAAGATGATCCCATGATGAAGGGGTGGGAGAGATACGTAAGGAAGGAAGCCAGTGAATGGCGGGTCAGTGAGCAGCCGACTGTGGTGGGCAACCAGTGTTCCATCCTGCTGAGGGACTCTGGGGGCTGGCACAGAACACTCCTAAGAGTTTTACCATCTGAGGTCCACCCATTGTCATCTCTCACTGGTTGAGTGTCTCTCCAGGGGGTGTCATCCTATAGACCCAGCCTGCCCAGAACACATGCTGAGCAGGCTCCTGTGGCTGGGGGATGTTCCTAGGCAGAAAGATCCATCAGTGTGGGTGGAACTGTCCCCTGAAGGTGACCACCGAGTTGCCTGAGAGGGGACGGGCTCCAAGTGCATCTGCAACATGGACACTAGGGAAGAAAGAACCGGCGTGATATCAATAATGTCTTTGGAGTATTAGATTCTTACAAACACTCCCTGACTTGCAATATTTCAAGTCTTAATTGTACTAGAAATAACAACAGCCCTAGCTACCATTTATTAAATGCTTTCTCTGTGTCAAACATTGTGTGTGTGTGTGTGTGTGTGTGTGTGTGTGTGTGTGTGTGTGTATATATATATATATATATATATGTATAATTTTAGTGAATTCTCACAACCACCCCAAGAGTTAGAGAGCATTATTCTCTTGATATTGCAGGTGAGCAGGGTCCCACATCCAGAATGTGGCAGAAGAGAGTCTCAGACCTGAATCTGTTTGTTTCCAAAGTTGCAATACTTAACCTCCAGGCTGGTGAGGGTTAGACCAATCTTTGAAATAGGACAAGTTTTTTTCACTTGCTCTTTGATGGAACCCTGGGCGATGGAAGATCCACACTTCACTCGTTTGACCTTGAGTTATTGGGAGTTTCCCATTTTTTATTCCAACGAGATGTTGTGGATTCCATGGGGGTCCCTCTAAGCAAGGAGGGTCATTAAGTGAGAAAGGTGGTCAGAGCCAGAGAGACCCACATGAGCTCCAACTAGTAACAAATCAGGTCAGACCATTAGATTTGTCATAAACGTGTGATGGATGCTAATTCTCTGGTCTCATATCCAACCTCTGGGAGCGATCTGTTTGAATGATGTCACTGCTTAATGTTTCAAGCTGCTAATGCGATTATCTGAAATCATTGGAGAAATACCAGGCTTGAGCAGATTTCACAATAACTTTCTTTGCACTGGTGACTGCATTTTCATCCCTCGGTTCTTTTCTTATACAAGGAAAGCCTCCCAATGTATTCTCCTTGGGTACTGCAGTATTAATGCTGATAGGAATTGCTTAGCAATGCAGAGGCAACCTACCCGTGTGGGTTTACATACCCCTCCTCCGTTGTTTGTTTTTCCTGAGTAAAGGGTAATAAAGAAAATAGCCTACCTTTACAGCAAGGAGAAATAACATCTGTTTAGAGGAACTTTAGATGAAAATATGCTTGTTTCATATTGGGTAATCTAATTTAGTTACTCTCGCTTAGCTTTTATTTCCAATGATTTAATAAAATGTGGTACGTGGTTTTTAAAAACTCTCACCATCAGTTGTGCACATTTTCTGAACTCTGTTTAAGAAACAAAACTCAAAATGCCATCCTTTAAATAACTAGCCCTCACAAAGGGCAGGAAGAAGTGGACCTTAGGTGCCGTGGTTCCACGGTGACCTCTGTAAGCAGGAGGTCTTAGCATTGATTCCTTTCCTTTAAATCTAATCCAGGGTCTTCTGGGGTCTCCTTGCCCATTCCTAGACCTGCAAGCACACAGTGTCTTGTCAAGAAAGGCCATCCTTTGCCAATGCATCTTAGTTTTTACATAATATGAGCAAGGAGGTGTCCTTGGCTTCTTCCCTCAATTCTTACTACTGTAACTTCAGCCCATTTGCCTTGCCTTATCCTCAGGAGCATTGAAGAAGAAAAGAACACAGGGCTTTAAAATTTTAAAGCAACATTTCCATTGATATTGCAGCCTTCTTTATTCTCATGAGGTTAGAACCCTTGGAATAACCCGGGACAGGCAGCTGACAGATAGATGTGCCTGCCTGATCGCTAGCATTTACAGGGGACCCACTGTGCTAGGCACTGCACTGAAGGGCCTTCATGCATGGCCTCATTTAAAAATAATAAATTTTTATTTTTCAATTAGAGTTGACACACAATATTATATTAGTTTCAGGTGTCTAACATAGTGATTAGACATTTATATGCCTTATGAAGTGATCACCCTAATAAGTCTAGTGCTCACCTGACACCATACAGAGTTATTACAATATTATTCACTATATTCCCTGTGCTGTACTTAACATCCCCGTGACTAATTTTATAACTGGAAATTGGTACTTCTTAATCCCTTCACCCTTTTCATCCATCTCCCTAACCACTCCCTCTCACCTGGCAACCATCAAAATGTTCTCTGTATCTAAGGGTTTGGTTCTGTTCTGTTTGTTCGTTTATTTTGTCTTTTAGATTTCACATATAAGTGAAATCATCTGGCCTTTGTTTTAAAGTCTATTATGTCTGAAATAAATATTGCTACCCCAGCTTTATTTTTTTATTTCCATTTGCATGGAATATCTATTTCCATACCTTTACTTTCAGTCTGTGTGTGTCTTTGGATCTGAAGTAGGTTTCTTGTAGACAATATACGTATAAGTCCTGTTTTCTTATCCGTTCAACCACCCTTTGTCTTTTGATTGGAGCATTTAATCTATTTACATTATAAATTATTATTGATAGGTATGTAGTTATTGCCTTGTATTATTCATATTTTTTATCTTTTTTTCTCCTTCTTCTTAAAGAAGCCCCTTTAACATTTTTTGTAATACTGGTTTGGTGGTGATGAACTCCTTTAGCATCTTCTTGTCTGGGAAGCTCCTTATCTGTCCTTTGATTCTAAATATAGCCTTGCTGGGTAGAGTAATCCTGGTTCTGAGTCTTTTCTTTTCATCACGTTGAGTATTTCATGCCACTCCCTTCTGGCCTGCAAAGTTTCTGTTGAGAAATTAGCTGGCAGTCTATTGGGAGATCCCTTGTAGGTAACTAACTACTTTCCTCTTGCTGCTTTTAAGATTCTCTCTCTGTTTTTAACCTTTGCCATTTTAATTATGATGTGTCTTGGTGTGGGCCTCTTTGGGTTCATCTTGTTTGAGACCGGGTATTTCCTGGACTTATATGTCTATTCACCATGTTGGAGAAGCTTCCTGTCATTATTTCTTTAAATAGGTTTTCAATTTCTTTTTTAAAAAAATCCTCACCCTAGGAGACGTTTTTATTAATTTTAGAGAAAGAGGAAAGGGGAGAGAGAAACATCAATTGGTTGCCTCCTGTATGCATCCTGATGGAATCTGAACCTGAAACCTCAGTATGTGCCCTCACCAGGAATAGAACATGCAGACTTTTGATGTATGAGACAATGCTCTAACCAACTGAGCCACTTGACCAGGATACTTTTCAATTTCTTGCTCACTGTCTTTTCCTTCAGGTACCCCTACTGATGTGGATGTTGGTATGCTTAAAGTCGTCCCAGAGGCCCCTAGAACTATCCTCATTTTTGGATTCTTTTTTCTGTTCTGATTGGGTGTTTTTTCACTACCTTGTCTTCCAAATCACTGATTCGATCCTGTTACATCCAATCTACTATTGATTCCCTCTAATGTATTCTTCATTTCAGTCATTGTATTCTTCATTTCTGACTGGATCTTTTTTATGTTTTCTATCTCCATTTTTTATGTTTTTCTTTATCTTTGTTAAAGTTCTCACTGAGTTCATTTACTCTTCCTCTAAGTTCACTGAGCATCCTTACAACCAGTGTTTTGATCTCTGCCTCTAGTAGATTTCTTTTTTCTTTTTTTTAAAGTATATCTTTATTGATTTCAGAGAGAGGAAGAGAGAGGGAGAGAGAGATACAGAAACATCAATGATGAGAGAGTCATCGATTGGCTGCCCCCTGCACGCCTCCTATTGGGGATCAAGCCTGCAACCCAGGCATGTGCCCTGATTGGGAATCAAACTTCTATTTCCTGGATCATAGGTCGATGCTCAACCACTGAGCCGTGCCAGCTGGGCTCTGGTAGATTTCTTGTCTCCGTTTTGTTCAGTTTTTTTTCTCGAGTTTTGTTCTTTTTGTTCATTTGAGACATGCTTCTTTGTCTCCTCCTTTCGGTTGCCCCCCCCCCCCCCCCGTTGTCTCTATGTATTAGGTAAAGCTATGTCTCCCAGTCTTGGTAGGGTGATCTTATGTAGTAGGTGGCCTGTGGGGCTCAGTGGTACAGTGTCTCTGGTCACCTGAGCTGGGTGCTCCAAGTATGTCCTTTTTGTGGGTTGTACGCGCCTTCTTGTTATAGTTGAGCCTTGATTGCTGTTGGCATCTCAGTGGGAGGGATTAATCCTTGGGCCGACTGGCTGTAAAGAATGGCCATGACTATATAGCTGAGAAGCTGTTGTGCAGGGACTGACCCCATTGAGCAGGATTTGCGTTAGCAAGGTTCTGGTGCGTGCTGAGTCTGCCTCTTTGGTGTATTATTTGTGGAGTTGGCTCTGGTGTGGTCTGAAGCTGACCACTGGGTATGTTGATTCTGGGGCCTCTTGGGGGGGACTCTGGTGCAGGCCAAGGTCAGCTGCTCTCTGTGCCTGGCCTGGGACCACCTTGTATGCGCTACAAAGTGACCTTCAGATGGTTGCCATTTTTCTGGGAGAGGCTAAGCTTCGAACTGAGGCTGGCTGCCACTAGTAATGAACTTGGGGCTGCTTAGCAAGTGGTATGGGGCACACCAAGGCCAGACACTGCTTGTTAGGGGTTTGTGAACCTTTGAGAGATTTTAGGAAAGTCCACAAGCATGAGCTAAGAAAGGCCATTTGTATGGAAAAGTTGCTGGAAGCAGTTTGGGTGAGTGGAAGTTGGGTGGGATGATGTCTCAGGGAATCACCAGAGTGGGAGGAATGGTGTTAGCCAGGTTAATGGAGAGTCAGACTTGGTGCTTTCCTACACCTGGGTGAGGGGAAAGCTCAACAAAGGACAATAGCGCCTGCTAGAACTTCTGTCTGGGAGAAAGCTTCCCCTCCAGCCCTCCCCCTGAAGCCAGACGATTCAGTTCCTCCCCGTATGTCAAGCTGTTGCTTCAGTGCTGAAGCTCAGAGGGAGTGAGTCCAAGTAAGCCCATGCATGGGCCCTTTAGGAGGAATGCCTAAGACTCCAGCAGCCCTCCATCTCACTCAGCCATGATTCCTGCTGGTTTTTACAGCCAGAAGTTATTGCAACTTCTCTTCCCATCATCGAAACCCTCAGCTGGGGAGCCTGGTGTGGAGCTGGGACCCCTTGGACCTCCACAGCTGAGATATCCCTCCTGTTTCTTCACATCCACACCGTGGGTGTGGGGCCTGCCCACTGTGCGTTTCTGCCCCTCCTACCAGAAGCTATAAAGTTCTTGTTCAGACAGTCTTCAGGCGGTTCAAGGGGAGTTGTTCTGTAGTTTAGTTGTAATTTTATAGTGATTGTGGGAGGAGACGAGTATAGAGTTCACCTACTCGCCATCCTGACTGGAAGTTGGCATGCATGGCCTCTTAAAGCCATGGGCACCCTCTGTGCTGTGTGCTCCGATTCTCCCATTTTACAAGAAAAGAAACTGAGATACGGAATTGTTCAGTAATATGCCTAAATCTTCACACATTTAAAAAGCACTGGTGCTGAGAATCCATGCTCCTAACCACCAGGCAAGCTGCCTTCCCAGTAAGCTGGGTGAACTTTTTGGAACCTTTAAAAGAGCTACAGATATTTTCAGAGCAGACCTATTTGAAATGGTGGGTCTTAGAACACTGCGTCTGGTTGAAGTCACCCTTTTCCTTTGCTTATATCTAATTCTTTCTTCTAATTAGGAAGGTTGGTCCTGATCATAGCAGCACATTTTAAGTAACGAAATATGGACGACTGAGAATGTGGGGAAAGCACCCAGGTGGGATCACAGGGGAGCGGCTTGGAATGGCTTCCTATCCGTGTGGGCCGGCACTTGGATGTGGTTTCCTCCTCTGGGCTTCCTTTTATGCATTCATTCAGTTTATAAGTACCTGCTATGTGCTGGGTGGGCACTGTTGTATGTGATAGAGATGTAGCAGGGAGCACAACGGACAGAAATACCAGCTCTTGTGGGCATTCAGCCTGTTCTTGGAGCTCCTGGGCACACTCCTGCCCACTGTGGGATCTGGCCTTCCTGGGCCCCACGGGTCCCACTCCACCAGTCACTTCTGTAGAACTGAGTTACAGGCCAGCTGCATTGTCCTCAACACAGCCCAGCAATGGGGAACCAGACCTGCAACAGACTGAGACCCTGAGCATGAGGTCTAGACAGAGCTTTTAGAGTGTCTGTTTTCTTTTTAGTTATTAAAATATTTGAGTACTGTGGATGCCATGAATTGGGAGAGGACACTGCCTGAGGCAGAGAGAGCTAATTGAGCCCCCAATCCACCTCCCCTTCTTATCAACAGCTCTCCTACCCAACTTTATTTATTTATTTATTTATTTACTTATTTATTTATTTATTATTTAATTTTATTTTTGTTTAAAATATTACAGATGTCCCTTTTTCTCCCCAATGACCCATTCCACTCATTCCATCCACCTCCCCAGTCCCTCTCCCCACCATTGTCCCGGTCCTTGGATTGTGCATATATGCATATAAATACTTCGGTTACTCTCTCCCCCTCCACCCACCTGCCCTCCTCCATCCCTCTGACATTCGTCAGTCTGATCTATGCTTCCATGTCATTGAGTCTATTCTGTTCACCTGTTTATTAAGTTCTTTAGATTCCACAGATAAGCGAGATCATGTGATTTTTGTTGTTGTTAATCCTCATCTGAGGATATTTTTTCCATTGATTTTTTTTTAGAGAGTGGAAGGGAGGAAGGTGGGGAGAGATAGGGAGAAACATCGATGTGAGAGACATTGATTGTTTGCCTTCTGCATGGCCTCAGCCAGGACCGGGGATCGAACCTTAACCCAGGTACACGCCCTTGGCTGGGAATCGAACCCATGACCCTTTAGTATGTGGGCTGAAGCTCTAACCATTGAGCAACACTGGCTAGGGCCCTCCCATCCAACTTTAATGGGCACATGGCTCCCTATGATCAAGATTACATTACCTGCTGTTATGTGCTGAATTGTGTCCCCCCCAAATCTATATATGAAAACCCTCCCTCAGAAAGTGACTGTATTTGGAGATAGGGCCTTTAAAGAGATGATTAAGATAACATGAGGCTTCAATGGGGTGATATCCTCATTGAAGTGAAAATTTGGACACAGAGAGACACGAGGGATGCACTCACAGAGGAAAGGTCATATGAGGTCACAGGAGAAGGTGGCTATCTGCAAGCCAAGGAGAGAGGCCTCACAAGAAACTATACCTGCCGACACCTTGATCTCGAACTTCCAGCCTCCAGTACTGTGAGAAAATAAATTTCTGTTGTTTAAGCTGCCCAGTCTGTGGTATTTTGTTGTGGCAGCCCTAGAGAATGAATATTTGCCTCCCTTGCATCTAGGTGTGGTCATGCAGCTAAGTTCGGGTGGAAGGGGTGTGAGCAGGTCCTGGATGGTTTCCATTGGGATAGCGGGCCAGGCCCTTCTCCACTTGCCACATTCTCTGATGAAAGGTAGACTTGGTACTGAACCACTTTGGCCATGTGTCAAGGGGGTGTTCAGGATCTGGGGAAAGGAACTGGGCCCTTGTGTCATGTCAGTGCTGGGCTGTGTATGCCCAGGCTCTTATGTGAAAGAGAAATAAACTTCTATGCTATTTAATCCAGCTTCTTTGATCCCCTTCAGTATAAATGGGAACTTACTGTAGGTTGGTGAGGTGGGAGGTTTCTCACCAGGAAAGCTTTCCTTCCTACCTGGAACATGGTGGGTGGCTTTTCTCATGGCATGTGTTTAATGCAATAAACAGCAAGTGCCGCTGTCTGCAGAAGGGAACACTTCTATCAAGATAAGGCTTTGTGAAAGCAAAAGGGGTGGAACATGGGCGCTGACTTGAGATATTTCCTTTTAGGATCATGGGGTCCAACGTGTCCTAAGATGAAATACCTTTGAAGACATGTTAAATTGACTTTGGAGTGGATTTGGCCAATATTCGATGTGAGGGCTCATCGGCAGCAGCTGGGGCCAGCTGGGAGGATACTGTGGGTCAGAGGTTCTGTGCACAATTGCAGAACCTTATCTAAAATTGTCCTTAGTCTACCCACATGAATCAACCAAGTGAAGGTCCCAAAAGATGGTGGTGGTAGTGGCGAGGGAGATCTACTTATTGGGTGTGTGGATAAAAGAGAAGATCAAATGGCCCAGTCTCCGAGACTCTGATGGCTCCACCTGTGGCCCGCAGGTCGGCCCGTGCTTCTGCGTGTGATGGAGGTGCTGTCACGGTGACGGTGATGCCTGCTGCATTCTGGGCCTCAGCTCACCCGTTCTGGGCAGAGGAGGGGAGCAGGGCTCAGATCTTTCTGCTATGGGGTCACCTTCCTCCTCTCCTGTCAATCATAACAGAATGGGCTTCTCATGGGGTTGTGTCTCTTAAGGTTGCTGTGCATCCATTTGATCTGTTTCCCCGAAGATCCAGGTCAACTCTCATTAGCTAACCCCCTTTATCTCATATAGAGAGGTGAGATTAGTGAAGAAGAGCATTCCTCAGCTGGGTCGTGTTCACTTGCATTGTACCATTTCAAGATAGTGTACTTTTTGAGTCCCGACACACTCGCTATTTAAACCCTGTGTGTTAGTATGACTTTGGCTTCTGTTATGTTTCCAAAGGCGGGGAGAAGAGCCACCAGTAGAGGGAATTTCCAAACACAGACCGACTTCTGTTTCACCTTTTCCACTTCAACCTTTGAGGTTTTTTGGAGTTTAAAGCAGTATCTTCCATGTCTTAATACCAGCCCTCTCCACTTCTGAAATGTGTGGGGGCCTACACGGGGCAGTCGAGGGATTGGAGGGATGGGGAGGAGGCTGAGGAAGAGTTTTCTTAGCAAAACCACCATTCTGTGAGACTCAGCTTTGGTATTACTTGCAGGAGTCTGTTTTTGTGGCATCAAAATATGATGTCATATGCAGTCTACTGGGTCAGAGAGACATATACCGACAATTTTAGGTATATAGTGAGCAGTGTCATATGTGATATGCAGATAAAGAGGTCTGGATATTGAGAGGGAGGAGCTATCAGCTCCCCTTGGGGAGAGCAGGGGAGGCTTCCCGGAGGAAGTGTCCTTTGAGTTTGTCCCTGATAGACAGACAGTGTTTGGATGTACAGAGACTGTGAGGAGGAATTCCAGGAGGAGGAAGCCATGTGAGCAAAGACACAAGAGTAGGAAAGGATGGGGTATGTATGAGGAGCAGTGGGAACATTTAACTGCATAAGACAAAGGGTGTGTGAAGGGGGTGGTGGGAAGTCAAATTGAACAGACGAGTGGGGGTCAGGCTCTGAGGTTTTGAATGCTGGGGGGATAATCTGGTATTTACTCTGGAAGGGAAAGGGAAGTCTCTGAACATGTTTTAACACAAGGGTGGTAAGAACTTGATTTTAGGAGGTGTGATTTATCTGTGCTGTGTGGGAGGTTAAGGGTTGGCATCTACAGTCTGCTCTTCAGATCCTGCCCACTGCCTGTTTATCTATGCTTGGTGTGCAAGGAAAGAAGAACTTTTACATTTTTAGAGTTGAATAAAAAAACAAAAGAAGACTAATACTTCATGACATGTGAAAATTATATGAAATTCAAATTTTGGTGCCCATAAATGAAGTTTTGAATTCTGTCAATAAAAAGTTTATAAAAATGTGTTTTCTCTCTTGTAACACCCACAAAACCTAAATATTTATTACCTGGCCTTTACAGAAGTTTATGAACTCCTGGGATAGATGACAGGGAAGAGAGCTTGGTCAGGAATTCCAGAGGGGGTCGATGGTGAGAGACCTGGGCAGTGGTTCCCAATCTTTGTCCCATGGTGGAAACATATTAAGTGGGGAAAAAGGATTTTGTAGCCATGTGTGTGCTAAGTGCTGGGCTACATAGAATTAAACAGACCTTTTTGCAGGACTTCTCAGAGTCTTTACCATGTTAATGTTCATTGTGACTCTTTGAGAAGGGCATATGACATGCAATATTTCCCAAAGTTAATTGACTGTGGAAACCCCTCTGGGTCCAGACACCAGCGTTCTTGGGAACCCACTTTGAGAAATGTTGGTCTAGGGAGGGGGGGTGAAGAGGAAATGAGAGTGAAAAGAAAGGTGTGGATGAGGCTGAGAAATGTGGAGGATAAGTCTCCAGGATCTGTGGGGGGAGAGTAAGTCAGGAAGGACCCCAATGTTCCATCCAGCCTGAGATCCTGGCTGCTCCTGAAGGAGAGCCGGGGGAGGAAGGAGGAGAGGACCATGTGAGGCATGTCTGCAAGGACTCCTGGTTTCTGTCCACATCTGTAAAATGGGCTGACAAGAATTACCAACATCCCATGAGGACTAAAAAGAAGATAGCACATGTGAAGTGCTTAACACAGCCTGGCAAATACTGATACTGTAACATCCAATGTTTATTAAGCGCCAGTCGTGTGCCAGGCACTGTGCCAGGGGTTGGCAAACTTTTCCCATAAAGTCCCAGATAGTGAATATCTTTGGCTTTGAGGGCCAAAGGGTCTCTTTCGTAGCTACTCAAGTCTGTCATTGTAACTCAGAGGCAGCCGCAGAAGATCTGAACCGAGGGGCATGGCTGTTCCTATAAAACCTTATTTACAGAAACAGGCAGTGGCTTGATGGGGTCTGCAGCCGGAGCTGGCCCAGCCCTGCAGTGCGCCGAGCCCTTTAATGTGCTGGCGTGGAACTTATTCAGAGCTCTGAGCCGCCCTTGGGGTCGGACTTCCTTTATGGTCCTTTTTGAGACAGTTGGTAACTTGTCCAAGTTCAGAGCTGGTGGGGAGCGGAGGCAGCCTCGGAGCCCAGGCAAGTTGATCCCGAGAGCGTGCTCTTAGCTCACGCTGACTGCGCTGCTCAAAATCCTACCCACGGCTGCTGCTGTTATTTCCGGCAGGAGCTCAGGGGAGGGCATCCCGGGGTCGGGAGCGGCTGGCTGGCTGGTTTGCGGCCTCCCCCAGGGAGGGGTGTGTAGAGGATGGGGCAGTGGGTGGAGACCTTGATGAGAAGGGTTGGAGAGGGGTCAGGGATGGAGACCCAGGATGTGCAGGCGGGGCAGTGATAGCATGGGGAAGGCAAAGGGGGAAGGCATTCGAAGCAGGAAGGATGCCCCACCGAGCAAATGCTGTGGAAATACAGTCCGCAGGACAAGGACCTCTAGGACACCAGGGGTTTGCTGGTGGGGCCCCCCATTGTTATGGCCTCGGTTTCACCATTGCTGCGCATCCTAATTCGGTCCTTTGGCAGCACTCAGGACTCGGCCAGGGGGCCTTCTCTCATCGCAAGCCCAGGCACACAGAGGTGTCAGGGGTAACGCCCCTGTAGCAGCCCTCAGACAGGGACAAGCGCCCTGGCGGGGGTACAGGTAACTCGGAGGCATGTTCTACATTCTCTCCTCGAATTCCCCCGGCTTGAGCCCTAGTTGCCCACATTGGTAGCCTGCTTGATGGCACACCCTATAATGGTGCCCTTCCCTTCCCCAACTCCCTTCTCCACTCCAGGATCACCTCCTAAATAAACTACCTGCACTTGCATCTTTGTCTTGAGGTCTGCTCCTGGGGGAGCCCAACCTAAGGAACCACTGATCATCCAGGGAGCAGGTCAGGAAAGAGGCCTGGGGTTAACCACTCAATCGTGCCGTCACAAATGTTAATGGGGTACCTACTGCACCTGCCAGGCTCAGGGAGAGGCCCTGGGATATGAGTAAGAACAAACGACAGAGCGCCTGCCTTCACTGAGAGAACATTCTCGTGGGATCCACAGACCAGGGCGTGATGGAGACATACACAGCACGCCCATGATCTAGCCACAAGGAGTAATGTGCCCAAAGAAAGCTGCAGAGTGCTGAGGGAGAGAGAGGGAGAAGGAGAGGGGGAGGGGAGGGGGAGGGGGAGGGGAGGGAGAGGGAGAAGAGACAGAATAAGGGAAGGAGAGAGGCAGGCAGGGAGATGCCAGGGTTGAATGCGAGCAGAGAGGGGCTGTAAATGGTGGAGCCTCCCCAGTCCCAGTCCTGGGCGAGGCTCGCAGTCCTGGGGAGGACTTTGCACTCAGGCCCCCTGTTTCCCCACTTTTCAACAAGTGCTCCCAACTCTGACTCTTAGCAGGGGAAGGGAGATAAATATGCAGAAAGACTTTCGAAACATGCAGGGAACGTTTTAAACACAAGTTGAAAACACAGTGACAGGGCGACATGCTTTCTCTTGAGAACAGTTTCCCACTTTTTTCTTACTCCCTACGAATCGGAACCCATTCAGGCAGTTTGTCTTTTTTTTTTTTTTAAAGACTCATTGTAAAGCGCAATGACCTTTTTGATTTCTTTTTCTTCCTGTAGTCCTTCACAGTGAGAGCAAGACAACAGCACACAGTGTCACGTTGCCTGCCAGGCTGAGTGGGAAAAACTGAAGAAAAAAAAATCTAAGAGGGGAAAAAAAAAAGAGTGAGTAGACAGAGACATGGAGCAGGCCGTTGCTAACGTTGTGTGTGCTTTCTGGAATATTCGGCAACAGCTTCTAATAGGGAAGTAAGGTGGCCTGTTACTGGGACTGAGGGAGTCCCTGGGACTTTCAGAGCTTACCCGGACAGCCCGTGGCAGCACAGGCCGGTTGGCCACCCCAGTGAAACAGCAGAGGGGAGTGCGTTAAGCGTGCCCTCTGTGCAGGCCTTCTGCTGGATGCTTGCTCTCCAGCACCTGCACCTACATTTGTAGCCTTTATCTTTTTTTTTTTTTTTTTTTTTTTAAATATCTTTACTGATTTCAGAGAGAGGAAGGGAGAGGGAGAGAGAGAGAGATAGAAACATCAGTGATGAGTCATCGATCAGCTGCCTCCTGCACGCCCCCTACTGGGGATTGAATCCTGCAACCGGGAATCGAGCTGTGATCTCCTGCATCCTAGGTTGATGCTCAACCGCTGAGCCATGCCCAGCTGGGCTGCAGCCTTTATCTTGATCCCACTCAGCCCAGAAGCAGGGGTCAGCACCTCTTCTAACTCCTCAGAAAAGCCTCGTTAACCATATGACTTTGCTAAAGGCACCCCCACAGCCAAGAACTTTAAACAGTCATATGAAACATTTCTGTTCTCTGAGCAGCCTCCGTCAACCCTCCACTAGGGTGCCCAGTCGTCCCAGTTATGCCCAGGAATGCATAACTGGGATGTGGTACTTTCAGTGGTAAAACCTGGACAGTCCTAGGTAAATTGGGGCAGTTGGTCATCCTGCCAGGAAGGAAGAGTTTCTGCGTCCTGTAACTACCATGAGTGAACTGTGAGATTTGGGTGACTTATACTTCTAGAATCTCAGTTTTGCCATCTGCAAAATGGGAGATGATTCTAGTGTCCGTCTCATCTTCATTCAGTGTTTACCATAGTGCTGGGCATGCAGTAAGTGCTCAATGAACATTTGCTGCTATGATAATTGTGGATTAGGCAGAGCAGACTTTCTACATAGGAGAGATTTCAGGAGCTTGGGATGAACTTTCTCCATTGAAAATCTCTTCCTTACTCTGTTTCCTATAATTTTGCCATTACAGAGTCATTCTTTTAGCTCAGCACTTCTCAGAATTTCCCACCAGAGTACCTTAGTGGCAGGGCCAAGTGAGTTCATGTTGTTATAAGCCAAAGCTGGAGGGTGATATGGGGGATTCGTCTAAAGGCACTGACTACAGGGGCAAAATTTATTTGAAGTCTCCAGTTTAATTATAAAAGTTCAAGGGAATTTCCCATTTGGTTCGGATTTCTATACAATTTTAAAATATGAAAGCAGTGTTTATAATTTCCCCCCTGGTTGTTATTTAACTTTTCCACACTCAGAACTCTTAGTGAAACCCCTGATGCAGGAGAGATCTGCTGTTTTATTCTGTGGGTTACAGTTGGGCTATGGGTTGAGAAGTCTGGCTCTGATAGAAAATGTCCCAGGAAAGAGAATAATCGCGGAATGAGACAACCATTCACACCTTAGTCTAAAGAAGCACAAGCATTAAAGAAGTTGGCAGAAAGCACAGTGGTCTGGGAGTCAGAAGTCAGGAGACCAAGGCCTGGACTCTACTTCTTGCCATTGTGTGGCCTTCGGTGAATAACTCCCCCCTCCATGGGCTCTAGCCACCAAATCTGAATAACAAATTGGACCAGATGCGTGGTTTATAAACTGTGCTCTAGAGGACAGTGAGCATCTCAGGGGAAAAGATGAGGCTCTACATTCCCCCCTCTAACTACCCAGCTCAGTGCAACCTTTTATCTGCTTTATAATTAGGATTCTGAGTAGGATTTCGGGGCTTGGCTGCTAGGTCATAAAATCACTGTCCTGGTCATCTTCCATGTCCCTGCTGGCCAGAGGGAGCTCCTTCTGCTTTGCCTGGCCCCTGGCGAATGAGCACTTGGGGCGCGTGTGAGGGAGCAGGTGCTCCTGGTTACTGTCAGCCTGGGAGCCTGGGTGTGGCCTCTCAAGGGACGGTTTGAGGGCGCTGAGAGGGGAAGGACGCAGCAACCAGCTGTGACAGGAAGCAGTGACTAACGATGTGCTTCCCAATTCTGAGAGGGTTAAGGACAATTGTTTATTTTGAGTGTGCCCCAGATTGTCGTCATCCTTCTCGTCCTTGGCAGAGACTCTGGCGAGACCGTCTTCTGCCTGACTCTGCTTCCTGGCTGCCCCGCTCCCCAAGCCTGACATGCTGGGAGCTTGGCCACCTCTGCGCGTCCAATTTACTCCCAGCGGGAAGAAATGGGAACAACCTGAATGCCCCCAGTGAGGGACTGGTTCCCACACCACGGAGCATCCATCCAAAGGATGGGCGTACAGAGCTCTTAAAGAAAACAAGGGTTATATCTATGCGACTGGTATTAAAATATCCCCAAGCTTGGTTCAGCTGTAAAGCAGGTTGCAGAACCCAGGTCCAGTGTGGTCATGTTTATGCTGAAGGTGCGTTTGTATTTGTAGGGAGCACATATAGGGAAAGGCGTAGCAGAGGGTCTCGAAGTCTGAGTTGCTCGCCTTTGAGGAGAGAAGTGGGAGAGACAGGAAACAGTAACACCTAATGTGTGCCAGGCCCCGTACTAAGCATTTCTCAGGCATTGTCACATTTACTTCTTGAACAGATTTTTGAGGCCCAGACAAGGAAACTGAGTCACAGAGAGGTTAAGTAAGTTGTCCAAGGGCACACAGCTAGTAAGGAGTGGAGCTGGGATTCAAACCTAGACCGTGTGGGTCCAGAGTCTGCTTTGAACCCTTTGTGGTTTCTCTGATGAAAGGGACTTTAGCTTTGTACTCTATATACTTGTGGAGAATTTGAATGGTTTATACTGAGGATGCACTTATGCATTATTTACATGATTTTAAAAGTAAAAAATACTAGAGAGACAGAGTGTGCTTTCTGATGTCACCATCCTATGCCCCTGGAGTGACTAATGTGAAGAGAACACTGCCCAGGACTTGAGTTTTGGCAGCAGAGGTCTGGGATCTTCTGTCAAACAGAGGCAGAGAGTATGGTTTGAACTTTGCAAATATCTCTGGGAGAGGCAGCGTGTGCCCTGAGTCATTCACATCATAGTGTGAAATAGATAAGCCACGGAGAGAGGCACAGGATGTTGAAGGAGAAAGGGTGGCTGAGGGATCAGAAGGGCTGGATTGGGCTGAACAGCTCTTCCCGTTTTGACCAGTGGTCTTTATCCATATTGAGACTTCCTAAAAGGCAGGGCAGACTTGATGCCCTTGGCGTAGACAAGGTTCCTTCATGAGATCTTTGCCACATCCATGTGTGTTATGACTCAGTGTCTGAATTTTACTCTAGAGAATCTCTCTCTAGGCTATAAATGATGGTGACAATGCAAATAATTAATATTTATTTAGTGTTTACTTAGGAACTAGGCACTATCCTCAGCCTATTGTTTCTCAAACTTTAACATGCACATGAGTTGCTTGGAGATACGGCTAAAATGCAGATTTGGACTCGGTTGGTGTAAGGTGGGATCCTGCATCAACAGCAAAGTCCTGGTGATGCTTGGACCACCTGTGAGTATAAAAAATGAGGCCAAGACACAAGCTACCGGGATTTGAAACCCGCTCCCCCTCCAGCAGTGAAATCTTATTTCATGGGGTTGTTATAAATACAGAATAAAATAATGTTCATACAGGCTCTTGGCACAGTGCCTGGTGCAGAGCGAGAGCTTGCTGAATAGTAGCCATTATTATTATGAATATCTCGCCAAAACCTTCAACGGCCCTGGAAGGCAGGTCTTATAAAGCCCCCTTATTTGACAAATGAGGGAACTGAAGCTCAAAGAGGGTAACTGGGCCCTCAGGTTCATGCAGCGAACAGCAGCCTGGCTGACTCCTGCACAGGTCCTCTCAACCTCGGATGACGAACATTTGGGGCCAATTGCTTTTGGTTGTGGGGGCCGTCCTGTGCTCATAGGAGGTTTAGCAGCATCCTTGCCAGTAGCAGTCTTATCTCCTCCAGGAGTGACAACCAGAAGTGTTCTCAGACATTGTCAAACATCCCTGCGATGGCACAGTCACCCTCACATGAGAAGGCCTGCCCTTCCCCACGAGTGGTGCCCTGCACAGGTTCAGGCTGTTTCCCAGGCACCTTGGAGACGTAGTATTGCCCTTCAGGCCATCTAGGAGTTAACTGAGACTCAGTATTTGAGAATTATCTCTAATGCAGTGACCGAAGGAGACACGGCTTTTTTTTTTTTTTTTTTTTTTAATACTTCAATGGTTCCAGTTCAGCTGTTATTCAGCTGTTATTCAGCTCTTTGCAGAATTTTCGGTTGGACATTATATACTACTGCTTGTTTGAATATGGTGCTGTGAGAGCATGCCATTTTCATCTCTCTCTTTTTAAACAGACATTGCCAACTCCATCTTTAAGTGAACTTTTATTTGCCTTCTGGTATCTACATATAACAGAGCGTCTGGAAAATGGAATTTATGATTTGCAATCTGGCCATTTCTGTAGCGTCTGATTTGCAAACAGGATTCACCTCCTCGTCTGTATTTTTCTTGCGTGCTTCCTTATGTTTGACTAATTTAAGGTTCTAATAGACGCTCTTGTAAAAAGTTGCCTTATTTATCACCAAAGCCGCCTGAGCAGCCTCAGTGAAATTGCGCTGACCTCATTTAATTATTTGTAAAACTCGTGTTCCAATTCAGTTGGCAAGGTTTTGGATGTCTTTTTTATGTTTAAGGAAATTAAAGAGCAAACATCAGATAATTTATTGAGTGCTTACGATGTGCTACTGTGGTTTATTTCTCTGAATCCCCTAAACATTTCTCGGAGGTATTTTATGTCCACTTTATGGGTTGGGAAGCCCAAATCTTAAATCTCCATTTAAGATCACACAGAGAGTAAGTGGTAGGGGTGGGATTTGAACCCAGAGACTGCAAGGCTCATGCCTTTTCCTGCTTTGCTGGGATGCGTTTAGTGATCAAGAAAAAACTGGAATGAATGCCGTCTTTGCCCCCAGGCTGTAAAGCAACCGGCTCTGACTGTCTGTTTGGTGCCAGATGCAGTATAGTCCGTTATCTGGATGATCCATCTGCCTAATTTCACACTCCAACTGCTGAGAAATAGCTGGGTTTCCAAAGCCATGGAGACACAACCAGCGAGTCTTCATTCATTCTTAGGGAAACAGAAGGGGTGCAAGGCACCCTCGAGGGCCTGGCGGAATCTGAAATCCAGGAACGTGTGAGTGGCGCCCATCTGCGTGGATGTGACTCTCTCAAGTGGGCTCAGGAGCTGGGGGCGATGGCAGTGTCTTGTGGGTAAAAGTGAACTGTGTTCAAGCATCAGGATATAAGCCTGCCAGGAAGGTGAGGTGGAAGGAAAAGGCGCTCAGACTGAAAGATGACGGCCACTCGGACCTGAGCCATGCCTTCTTCCTCATCAGAACTCAGCCAGCCTCCTCTAACCCAGGGCAGCAGAATGCCAGCGCAGGAGCTCCAGGCCAGTTAGGCCCAGTCACCTGGCACCGATTAAGCACCAACTGAGTGTACACCGTGAAAATCAAGAGGGTAATTAGCAAAGACATAGAACAGATGGACACTATGATTATTTGGAGCAAGTTTCTTAAACTTTCTTACCCTCACTTTTCCCATCTGTGAAATGGGGATAAGACTTCCTACTAAGTCCCCAGGATCAGCTGAGCTGGTGCCCAAGAAAACATTTGAAGCTTCCAAGTTGGATTTCATTGCAACACATGTTTCAAGGATGTTTCAGACCACGAGTCAGGCCCTGGGAAGTTGAGTTAGATAAGATTGTTCTTAGAGGACCTCAGTCAAGGTCTAGAGATTGTTCTAGTCAGGGCTCCTTGGGTTACACGTGATAGAACCTGAACTCTAACTCTCTTTAGTTGAAAAGGAAATTTATTGGTTCACATAACTGAGGAGTCAAAGAATAGAACTACTTCAGGTAAGGCTTGATCCAGAGGCTCGACCAATGTCATTGGGACTCAGGTTTGTTTCTGTTCCTTTCCTTTCCTGTTCTCCATTCTCCTCCATTCTGGCTTCATGCTCAAAAAGTACCTCTCCCCTAGGTGGTCTGGTGGCATCAGGCTTTAGTTTCCCGGGTCTAAGTTCTGCTCCAAGTTAAGCAAGTGCATATATCCAGGCCACTCTATCAGTCAGGGCTTGTGCCAGAAGGAGGGGTTTCTGTCCACTATAGTGGGTGCAACAGGCAATAAAATCTGGCAAATGCCAACCAATAGAGATTCTTCTGAAGCTGAAAGGGGGCAAAAAAGTTTGAGGCAGTAACTTGGTCCTGGGTGGAGGTGTTCAGAGAATTCTTCCAGAAGCAGCGAGTTTTAAGCTGGGTTTTGAAGGATGAATATGAACTTTCCAGGAAGAGAAAGGGTAGGCCACGCAGAAGGACAATCTAGGAAGGACAGACTGAGAGCCTAGAATCAGAATGAACTTAACTTGGCCCTAGAGGGGATGCAGAGGCATTCTAGGCTTCTGAGCAGAAGAGGGACCTGGTGCAAATGAGGTTTGATGACAATTATGGGAGAAGAGAAGATGGGTCACAGTGAAATAGCTTTAGGAGGTCCTCAGGGGTTGGAATTTTTTGACCCCTCAACATAAAAGGCATTGATTAGGGACTTCGAGGCCAGCCACTCACTAGCTGTGTTACCTTGGGCAAGATACTTAATCTCTCTGTGCCTTATCTATAAATGTGCATATTTATACCTACCCCCACCTATGGGGCGGTTGTGAGGATTAAATGGATTAACACATGTATAGCACTTAGAACAGTCCTTGGCTCATAACATGGCCTAAATACCAGCTAAACTAGAACAAAACCACTTACTGAAATCTTGCGCTATAGTGTTTCAAGGAAAACTGGTTTCATAGGATGTAGCAGGTGTTACTACGAGAGAAAGAACGTTCATATGTGTTTTAATAAAAGCTGGGCTCAACATTAATAATTGTTATTTGGCAAATAAATATTAAGCGCTTATCACAAGCTAGGCACTATGCCTCACATGTTTGCTCTTTACTCTCCGATTTAATTCTCACAAGCACCCTGCAGGGTTACAGGACAGGAAGAGGCAAGGCCAGAATGAGAAGCCTCACTCCAGATACTGAGCTGCTACTCTGATTGTTTTTCTGCAGACCATCTCAGAGCCTTTATATTTACACGTGCACTGGACTTTTCACATGTGGAGAGAATATACAATGTTTCCCAACGATAGTGCATAAAACCTCTCCCACACCCAGTGCATATTATGAGATAGGAAACCAGCCTCTAAACAGAGGGTGCTTAAACAACAACAACGGCAATTAGTACCGAGAGCAATTCAGGGAACATTCCCCTCAAGCTGCTCACTGTTTTTCCCTCTTTAAGTTTCCTGGCTCAGCTCCCTAATGGGCTGCCAGGGTCCCGTACAAGCAGAGTGATGCGGACATGACAGAATGTGCTGGAGGTTCTTCGCCACTCATCCCATTATCTGTGTGGTCGCAGCCTCCCCCTGCGTTTCGTGTCCTCTGCTCAGGGAAGAGAGGTGAGCACCGTCTGATTTAATGAGCTATTTGTTAGGACCACCCTTGACCCTGTACTTTAGCAGTGACTTTGACTGTTTTTTGTGAGTCCTTCCATCAGTGCCACTGCTGAAATTTCCATGAGAGGCGAGCCTGACTGATAACAATGCCTGATTGGCCTCGTCCTCTGCTGGAGTGTGCACAGATCCACGTTAGTAAAAATGCTGAACTCTATTTTTGCACATCTAAACCACAGGTGTAAAGAGAGGAGGGAATGAATGCCTCTTTCAAGTTCATGTTGCCTAGGGGAGGGACTGCGTCGGCCAAGGTGGGATAATTTTTAGGTCCCATTTTGAGCTTTGAAAATCTGCAACTTTTTTGGGGGGGCGGAGGGGGGATGAGGGTAGTTTACTTTATCCAGGTTTCTTAATAATCACCAGCTGAGAGGTCAAAGTTAACAACAGGAAAATGAAATAGGAACTAAAATTAGCAGCTGTGACGTGGAAGGTGTAGAGATTAAGAATTAGGTTCTGGAAGCCCGAGGCTAGGCATGCCTTCCTCCTTCACTGAATGAATGACCTGCAATGGGCGTGAAGCTTGGGGAAGGGATCCTGAGAGCATTTGCATCACGGGGGCTCATGGGAACGGGAAAGTGGGCTCAGGCACTTCACACCCGTCCCTGTCACTGCTCAGCCACCCAGCTGGCTTCTCCTAGGGGCCCCAACATGTAAGCCAACTCTGCAGCGTCACACACCTTACCCTTTCCACTTCCCCCACACATGACCTCTCCTGCTCTCACCTCTCTGTCCATTTGGCTGCTGACCTGCTGACTGCCTCATCATTTCCGCCCCCGGGCACTTGTGTGATTTTTGTCTTTGTCCATGATGTCCCCTCTGCCTGGAATCCTCGCTCCCCCTCTCCCAGCTGCAGGCTCTGCATATTCTCCCTTCCCCCCCAGGCAGAATTGTTACCTCTGCAGCCCAGCTGTCATTCTTCTAGAAAGCAAGCCCCACACTGTATTGCAATTTATGCCCGAACTGTCTCCACATGAGCCCATGGACTCTTGGGCCCCAAGGACTGTGCAGGTTTCCATTTGCATGTTTATTATCTAACACCCTACCTGCCCTCAGCAGGCTCTTCATACATGCGTGATGAGGGGTAAATGAGTAAATGAATGCTTTCATCCTCAGAAACTGCTAGGAAGTTCACTTTGCTGTAACAGAACCCACTTCCAACCCCTCGTAGATATTTAAACACACAAGTGGTCTTGTTCCTCCCAGATAAAATAGGTCCAAGGCGGGCCCTCTAGGTTGTACGGTGACTCAATAAAGTCATCGCAGACTTAGGGTCCTTTCAGCTTTCCATTCTATCGTGCTTACAAGGTGGTATTGTCATGGCCCAGTGTGGCTGCTGCAGCTCCAGCCATCACATCTGACTTTAGACAGAATTGAGGAGGTGCTGTAAAAGGAAGTGCTCCCCCACCTTTAAGACTTTCTGGAAATTGCACAAGCAGTTAAATTTATATCTGACTGGCAGAAACATAATATCCTGGTCACATCTATCTGCAAGGGAGGCTGGGGTTTTCTTAGAGGGGCCAGGGAGTGGGTATGTGATGTGGTAGACAGAATAATGCCCCACTGGAGATGTCTGCATCCTAATCTCTGCAACCTGTGAATATGCTATGCTCCATGGCAAAGGGGCAGTAAGGGTGAGGTAGGAATTAAGGTTAATTGTCTGTCCTTGAGATGAGATTATTCTCAATTATCCTCAATTAACCACAAAGGTCCTTAAATGAGCGAGAGGGAGGCAGGAGGGTCAGGATCAGAGTGATGTGATGTGAGAAGAACTCTACCAACAGTCTCTGGCTTTGAAAATGGAGAAAGGGGCCATGAGCCAAAGAATTCTGGTGACTTCTAAAAGCTGGAAAAGGTCAGAAAATAGGTTCTTACCTGGAACTGCTAGAAAGGAACCCACCCTGTCAACACCTTGGTGTTAGCCCAGTGAGAACCAGTTCAGACTTCTGACCTCCAGGACTGAAAGATGATAAATTCATCTTTTCAGCCATAGTAGCAGCAGTAGAAAACTAATACACGTGCATAGACAGCTAGTGGTTTCTGCTGCATCCATCTCTCCAGGATGCATTTCAGAAGATGCAACTTGCTGGTTACTTTGGACAGGGGTGGGGTGGGTGGGAGCTTTTTAGTGGGAGAGTTAACAAAAAAAGATGGTCTATGTCAGAGGTCAGCAAGCTTTTGCTGTCAAAAGCCAGAGAGTAAATATTTTGGGTTTTGTGGGACAATAGCAAAACCAAGGCTGTTGTGCATGTACTTGTAGAACCAGTTTAAATGCGAGCATTTGAACACGTAAAAGCGCTTCAGCTGCTGGGCTGGACACACAGGCGGTGGACTGGGTTTGGCTCATGGCTGTAGTTTCCTGACCCCTGATCTATGTTGTCCCCACGGGGAGTGTTTCTTTTTATTTTTTAATACGAAAGGTAAGATGCTTTTTTGGTAAATATTTCAAAAAATGAAATATAAAAGAGGAAAAAACATGGAACTCCTCTTTCCCAGCTCTCCTTCCTCAAATTTTGCCTGTTTGCCAGGGCTTCTCAGCCTCGGCACTGTTGGCATCAGGCTGGTCAGTCTTTGCTGTGGGGCTCTCCTGTGTACTGTGGAATATTTAGCAGCACCCCTGGGCTCCACCCACTCAAGGTCAGTATCACTCCCCCACTCCCTGAGTTGTGACGACACAACTGGTCTCCTGGGGGGCGGGAGCCCCTGGTGGAGAATTGCCCTGCCTCTGTATAGGGAGCCACTAAGTCACTGGGGAGTATCCTTTTGGGCATCTCTCTCTCTCTCTTCCTGACTCTATTTATAGTTCCTTCCTTGTTTTCTTCCTCCCTCATTCCTTTTCTCCTTCACCTCCTCTTCTTTTAAAAAAAATAGCATCATACTATACAGTTTTATTCTGTAGCTTATTTAAAAACACTTTTATTGAAGTTTGACATATATACATAAAAGTGCACAAATCAGAAGGGTATGGGTTATGAAATTTAGCAAACTAATCACACTTATGGTCTAGCACTCAGATTTTAAAAAGTTGTCCCTCATCAATTTTTTCTTTAACAATATATTTTATGAGTTACAGTTCATTTATGTACTATTATTTAATAAAATATAGATGCATACAAAATGTGATTTGTAAATATACAAACTCATGGGCTTTATATGTTATTTATATATACACTGTAGCACTATATGGTGGTTATCTTTTTATATCAATTTACATGTAAATTGCCTTCATCTTCACTTCAAGATGGTTGGAATGGGAACCTATCTTCACCTTCCTAGGGACCACCTGAACCTAAGCCAATCACCACACTGCATTCCTCAGACCAAATAATTTGTTCCAGAATAGGCAGATGTCTCAAACAAAGCCAGGGAGTTGGGGGAAGAGCTGCTTATGTGTCCTCACTGGACTTAAAGGAGAGTGCATGTGATGCTGGAGCTTAGGCAGCCAGCTTGTCACTATAAGGAGACACTAGGGCCCACCTGGAGAAGGCAGAGGCTAGACATGGAGAGAAGAGTGGATCCTGGTGGCATCTTTTGAGACCTGATTAAGCCATACCTGTAGCTAGCCTTGCCCTGCGGCGGTCAATCCAGCATCCTGCCTGGCGAGAAGCTCAGCCAGCTGGTGCAATGTCTTTTTATTTTTCACCCTTTTATACCTCATGCCACCCCAATCAAATTGCAGGGACATTTCCTAGAAATACAACCAAATACGCACACTATTTTCTCTTAGGACAGCCACTTTGCATGAAGTTTTAAAGAAACTTGGTGCATTAGTTTCTTATTGCTGCTATAACAAATAAACTCAAATGTAGTGGCTTAAAACAACACAGATTTCATCCAAATTTCATTATGGAGGTCAAGAGTCCATAACGGGTGTTATGGGGACTAAAACCAAGGCCTTGGCTATTTCTTTCCGGAAGCTTTAGGGAGTGTCTTGGTATACTCAGGTGACATAAACAACAGAAATTTATTTCTCACAGTTCTAGAGGCTGATTCAATGTCTGGTGAGGACCCACTTCTTGGTTCATGGATGTCAGTCTTCTCACTGTGTCTTCACGTGGTGGAGGGATGAAGGAACTCTCTGGAGTCTTTTTTATGAGGGCACTAACCCCATTCACGAGGGCCCCAGTCTCAGAACCTAATTGCCTCCCAAAGGCCCTGTGGCTCTGCTGGGCAGGGGCTTCCTGGCCCACACAATCATAGAGGAGGCCCTACCTTTTGAAACACCCTCTCCGACAGACTTGCACTCTGGACTTGTGATGGGGATGGTAGCTCTGATGATATTTTAATTGCCTTTGGGGCCATCCTTCCGTTGCCTTGAACAACAGCTCCTGGTTTCTATTGAGACAGCTGCTCAGTACTCATCTCCTTATCAAATGGCTACTCGCCACACCCGCAGTGCCAAGTGGGATGCTGTAGCCCTGAGGTGGAGGTTAGACCTTCAAGGAGAGATGGCACTAAGTCAGCTGGGAGTGTGAGCCCAGAATCCAGGAGAGTGGTCACGGTGGGACCCTGGATCTGGGGTGTCAGCATGGAGACGGCTCCTGGAGTGATAGATATGGCCTCTGGCTGTGTTTCTGTCTTCCCACCATTTCAGCTGTGGCTGTTCTGAGTCTCTGGCCCCCAACATTGGATACAGGAACAACTTGGAAGCCCTATAGTGACTCACCGAATGAAAGAATAAATGAAAGAAAGAATGAAGGAATGAATGGATTAGATGAACACTTCCAATGGCTCCCTGTCGCCTTTTCCAAAGAAAGTTGTTTCTAGTAGTTTTGGTAATATATACATCACATACAACTTATCATTTTAACCACTTCCAAATGTACAATTCAGTGACATTAACTCCATTCACAATGTTGTGCCACAGCCATCACCATCCATTTTTCAGAACTTTCTCAACTTCCAAACGGAAAACCTGTACCCATTAGACACTAACTCCCCATTTCCCTCCCTCCCCCCAGCTCCTGGAAACCCCTAGTCTACTCTCTGGCTCTGAATTTGCCTACCTCTAGGTGCTTCATGTAAATGGAATCATGCAGTCTTTGTCTTTTTGGTTCTGGCTTAGTCCTTTAGCGTAGAGTTTAACCATGTCTTTTCCCGAGAGCCCGTATTTCTCCCTTCCCTGCCCTCCTTTGGCTCCCTGACCTCCGTGTGCAAATCACTGTGCCCGGACCCCCGTTATGGGGTCTGGCTCTCAATTTCTATTAAAATGATCACTTTTTTACTTCCTCCTGAAACCTATCTTAAATCTGTCCTCTCTTCTTGTCACATCTCTACTTCATTTCTTGCTTGGACCAATGTCTTAATGCCCTAACTGGCCACCTTGTGTCCAGCCAGGCTTGTTTATCAGCTGATGGTGCTGCCCTGGCCCACTCCCTTCTTTGGCTCCCACTGCTCAGAGCTCCAAGTCTCACACCAGGCATTTAGCGCCTTTCACAACCTGTTTCCAGCCCTCCCTTTTGGCCTCGCGTCCTGTCCAGCCTCGTTCATTTTCTGTGGGTTTCAGCCCCAGGAAACTGATGCAGCCGCCAGCATCTCAGGTGGCTCTGCTTTTGCATTTGTTGTCAGTCCCCCTGGCATTCTCTCACTTCTCTCCCCTCTCTTGCTAACTCATCCTGAGGCCAGGCACAAAGGGCCACCTGGCGGAGCAGACCTTCCTCCCAGTGCAGGCTCTCTGTTTATTTGTCTATGGGATTCTTGCCAAATTGGATCAGAAGGATTTGCTGCTGTCTCTGTGGTAAGTGAGGGAGACTATGGCAACTCGAGGGCGGCGATGCTTCTCAGAATAATGCACTTTTGGATGAGATCATGGGCCTGGGAGTTCTTCATTCTTGACTTCAAATTCTAGGTCCTCCACTTGGCTGTATGTCAGAGGTGAAATTTCACCTACCCTTTGCACCTTATTTACTTTTATCTGTATAATGTGGGTGCTGGATAAACTTTGAGGTGGTCTTTAGGATTCCTGCCTCCTGGCTCGTGACTGTGTGATGCCCTCCCCTTGAATGTGGGCGGGACCTGGGACTTGCTTCTGACTAGTAGAATGTAGCAAAGATGATGAGATGCCACTCCCCTGATTATGTTACTTGCTATAAAACTCCATCTTGCCCACAGACTTGCTTTCTCGCCATGACTGGCTTGGGAGAAGCAGGTTGCTGTGGAGTAGGTGGCCAGCCTGGAGAAGCCCAGGGGGCCAGGAACTGCAGGCAGCCTCTGGGAGGTGGCTGCCAGCAAGAAACCAAAACTCTTGGTCCTGAAGCCACATGGAAAATGTCCTGCCAACAACCTGAGGAAGCTTGGGAGAAGATCTTTCCCCAGTCAAATCTCTGATGAGACCACAGCCCTGTAAACATCTGAATGGCAGCCTGGTCGACCCTGAAATAAGGAACCTATATAAGCTGTGCCCAGACTCCTGATTGACAGAAACTGTAATATAATAAGTGTGTGTTGTTTTAAGCCTTCAAGTTTCTGATAATCTGTTAGGTGGCAATAGATAACTAATACAATGGGCACATCAGTACCTACTCTTGGTGGGCAATCCTGATTGTGATGAGTAAGCGAAACAAAGCATCCAGAACAATAGCACATGGTAAATGTTAGATGTTATTGTGGTTACTCTTATCCCTGCATCCACCAGACCTTAACCTGTACTAGATAATCAGGAGGACTGGTAGCTGGCTGAATGGATGAATGAGTGAATATCCTCTACCCAGGGCTAGATTCGGGAACCTGGCCCTTGTAGTCACGGACTCATCTGGGCCTTGGAAAAACCAAAGATAAATGTGATTTCTATTTAGTTGGAACATTTTATTATCTCCTTGAAGCCAGGAAACTCCAGTGGAGAGAGGAGATTGATTTTTTAAACTTGTTTTCTCAAAGAGTAAACATCTACCAAGATTTATAGAGATCCCCTGTTAGAAAGGAGTTTGGATATCTGCCTTGTCCAGAGTCCTATCCAACACCTCTGGATATGGGCCCACCCCCTGGCCTTTCTGTAGCCTGTACCAGCTTCTTGCCTTTGAAGATCTCAAGTTGTCTGGCTTTTCTGGGCCATCCATCCCAAGGGCCACAATAGGCTCTAAGAAAGAACATGTGTGGGATCAACGGGGATGTCCGAGAACAATCTGCTTATTTAAAGACAGAAGTAAGAGCAAAGTCAAACTGCAGAAGATGTTCAGTCATTTAGACCTACCCTTGGAGGTAACTCTCCAATCCTTGGCAGAGAAAGGGGGAGGATTCCCAAGGACTCCTTGAGGCATCTTACCCCTCTTCTGGTCTCCTGGTGTCCTGTATAAGCCAGGTGCTCCATACTTCCTCCTTCTGGAGCTGCAGCCCCTCTGCGTCCCTAGCTCTGGACAGTTCTCGAACCCTGAGTGTTGGGATCCATTTAACTAGAACAGGATCAGGCAGGCATCTGTCTGGTGTCCTCTGCACTGAGATGACCTGAAACCACGAGTGGATGTGAAGTCTGTGATACCTGCAGAGTCTAGAGGACAGGCCGTCATGCTGGGAGTCCCGTCACGGGCAGAATGCCATGTCAGTAACCCCCGTCACAGCGCCCTGCTAAAGACATTGATTCAAGGTAGGGAGTCGTTTCTGAAAATTAAATATAGAAGGACAGGTGACTCAAATTCTTCAACAAATGAAGGGCGTGAAGAAAAGGAGAACTGTGAAGGGAAGAGACTTAAGGGACACATCACCCAAAGGTAACGCACGGACCTTTTGAGGATCCTGATTCACGCAAAACAACTATTAAAAAGATATTTTCCAGACCTGAACTCATTGAAGATAGACTGGTATTTGATTTTATTAAGGAATCATTGTTGATTATGTTGGAGTGACAGTGATGTCATGGTTATGTATTAAAAAGCCCTTGTTTGTAAGGAATACACATTGAAGTATTTGTGGGTAAAACATAATGTTTGGGTTTCCTTGAAAATACTCAAAGAAAACCAACCAAGCAAGCAACCAATCAAAGCGGGAAGGACAGGCAGATGAAACAAGAATGCAGAAAATAGGTGGCAGCTGGAGCTGGACGATGGCTACATGGCTGTCTGGTAGTGTTTACCCTTCTGTGTGTGTATTTGAAAATGTCCATGATAATGTTAACAAAGTAAATGCCTGTCACCTCTTCGGAGTTAAAGGCTGAGTCCTGGTGACTGCTGATTCATGGGGGGATCAATGTCTCCATCTTTCAAATGGATGCAGTGATGCCTTCCTTTCCAAGATCTGTTCGGTGACTTCCGTGCACCGTTACTCTGTGTGCTGGGTGCTGGGTACACAGGACAGAAAGTCCCGGCCCCACAGAGCTCATGGACTGGTGGGAAAGACAGGCGTTAAGTAGACATTTGCCCAGGGATGCATTTAATTCAAATGTGGTCAGTGCTGCAAAGGGAAACAACACCATGCTGGGAGAGCTTGTAACACGGAGATTTCACCCAGACCTAGACAGAGGGTATCTCAAAGGCTTTCCTGTGTTTCCTGACATTGAAGCTGAGACTTGAAGGGTGGTGGCTTGGACACCTGTGTGTGCACATTTGTGCATGTACATATGTGAGTGTGCATGCATGCGTGTGTGCACACATGTGTGTACACATGTGTTTGCATGTGTTGGGAAGGGTGAGGAGACAGAGTAACAGCTGTGCAAAAGTAGGAGGCACATTCAGAGGTGGGGGGGATCGGTAGAAGGGGAGCAGGTGATGGTGGGGGAGGAGGCTGAGGGCTCTGAGTCCCCTGAGCGGAGTGAGTGATGATGCCAGGGTTCCGGGGAGGATATTTGGGACAGCTCTGGAGAGCAGCAGCACCTTGGGAGCCCTGCGCTCATTTCTGAGCAATTGAATTTGAGTCTGATTTAAGTTAAATGTTTCAGGCATGAGTCACAGCGCCCAGAGAGCCTATTATACGCTTCATTTCAGCAGTCAAGGCTCTGAACCAGAGGGGGCCCGGATCCGTGTTGGACACTGCCCCTTGCTCTCGGCTCCTTCTCAGCGCACATTCTGGGGCCACAGCTGTCATCCGGGGGTTTAAGCCCCTTCCTCGAAGCCTCTTCTTACCTTGGTGTTTGAGAATAAACTTCATTTGGCTTTTATTTAGTCTCAGAGTACTAGCAGATCTCTGTGCCAGGGGAGAGAGGTTTCTGGAGTCTGGGGTTCAGTTCCCAGCTCTGCCATTTACTCGCTCTGTGACCTTGGACAGGTCACCTGACCCTTTGGAGCCTCCGTTTCCTCATTTGTGTTTGGGAGGAGTCGGTGAGATAAACAGGCATGTGGTATGCCCAGTAATCATGAGTTATTATTGCCAATATCACTCTGTTATTACTAATAGTCAATATTCAACTCCAGGGTTTGCACCTCAGCCAGAGGTGGGGTCAAGGGCTTGGATCTCGGTTTATGTCTTCTTGAGCCAAGACTAGATATCAGAGTAGGATAGAAAGGCAAGGAAACTAATGCGATTTTGCAGTCTATAAAACATTCCATTTTTCTCGTAGAAAATCTGGGAAGCAGGAGATAAAGGAGGAAAGATTAACTGCGCTTAATCATCTCTCCAGGAGGCGAGCACACTAACTTTTCAGTGACTGACTCCCGAGTCTTTCTGGTTTTCAAATTGAATTAATCACAGTCCTTAGTCTTGACGTGACTTCAGCACTGGGTCAGTCGTGCCCGGTTTTGTCCACGTGTCTGTCATCCATCTATTCATTAAAATGGGCTATTAAAATCGCCACTTTTGAAGATGAAAAGAAGTTGATGTTAGCAATTTCACATGATTTATCGTCATATTTGATAAATTTTTTATTAGATAATAAGAACCCGTGAACCCACCCCCCGAAACAAAAGCCATGTTTTTGACAGTAAACTCTAGGTAACTATGTGGTTACTCCCCACCCTCTCCCATCCTTTGCACCCCTTTCCAATGAGGTACCTGTGACCTGGGGCCAATGTTCACCATCCCACTGCTTGCTTTTCTTTTCTTTCTTAGAATCTACATGTATTTCTACAAGGCATTTATATATTTCCCCCAGTTTTATCTGTGCAGATATATAATTCTCTTTCAAAAGAAAATTTAAATCATACCATATGTAGTTTTTTTTGTCCTGATTAAAAAATATTATCTCTTGAACATGCCCTCTTCTCATTAAAAAGTCTCTGGAAATATAAAATGTAATGCTTATATAATATTCCATATTTTGGTTAGACCATAATTTATTTATAATTTTTTCTTCTAGTGGGCATTTTTATTGATTTTTTTCCTATTGCAAATAATGCTGTATAAACTTTTGAAGGATTCTCAATGTATTTTATTAAATGGTTTTTAAGAAAGATTGTAAAAGAATCACTCTCTACCTCTCCCTGTGTTCCTCACCCCCCAGCAAGTCTTTTTAAATATGTTGCCAATTTGATGTGGGAAAAGTGGTATTAAACATATTTTCATGTGTTTATTGCCTGTTTATATTTTTGTTGTGAATTCTCCATTCAGATTCGTCGCTCATTTTTTTATTTGGGCATTAATGTTCTTCTTATTGATTTGCAAAGAGTTCTTTATATATTGAAGAAAATAGTCCTCATCTGTCATAGTTGTTGGGGATATTTTCCAGGTTTGTCAGTTGCCTTTCGATTTCGTTTATGATGGCTTGGAAATAGAGATGTTTTTTATTTTTATGTTAGGTAATCAGTTTACTCAGTCTCCGTCTTGGCGATTTATTCCCCATTGATTTTGTGCTTAGAAAAAAAACCTTCCCTGCTTCACATCAGCTAAAAGTTTATCTAGATTTTCTGCAAGTCTTTATGGTCAGTTTTTACATTTTAAATCCTAAATACATATGGAATTCATTTTGATGTATATGTGAGGATCTAACTTGATTACATCCCTAAGAATAACCAATTTTCTAGAGACGAGTGTATGAGCAATTTTCCTTATTCCTTTGGTTTGTGAGGCCCCCTTCAGCATCTGATAAATGTCTCTGTTTAAGCTTGGCTTGCTTCAGGGATGTCCCTGTGGTAACTCTGTCTGTCCACTAAGTCTTGTACCTTATGTGCTCGAGTGACTGCAGCCCTATGATAGGAAATCTCTCCCTGCTATTAGTCTCATTTTGCGGTGTGTTTCTTAAGCATTCTTAGCTATTTCTTAATCCAGAGACTTTCAGAATAATTTTATCACTCTTCCTGTAAAAACAATTGGAATTTTTAAAAAATTTATCTTTATTGTTGAAAGTATTACAGATGTTCCCCTTTATTCCCCAGTGATCCCCTCCACCCTGCACCCGCCCACCTCCCCAGGCCTCCACCACACTATTGTCTGTGTCCACGGGTTATACATATAAGCATATAAGTTCTTAGGTTAATCTCTCCCCACCCACCCACCTACCCTCTGAGATTCGTCAGTCTGTTCCATGCTTCTCTGTCTCTGGATCTATTTTGTTCATTGGTTTATTTTGTTCATTAGATTCCACATATGAGTGAGATCATGGGATACTTTTCTTTCTCTGACTGGTTTATTTCACTTAGCATAATACTCTCGAGGTCCCTCCATACTGTCCCAAAGGGTACGAGATCCTTCTTGTTTACAGCTGCGTAGTATTCCATGGTGTAAATGTCCCACGGCTTTTTATCCGCTCATCTACTGATGGGCACTTGGGCTGTTTCCAGATCTTAGCTATTGTAAATTGCTCTGCTATGAACATAGGGATGTACAAGTTTTTTGTGATTGGTGTTTTGGGTTTCTTAGGATATATTCCTAGAAGTGAGATCACTGGGTCAAAAGGCAGTTCCATTTTTAATTTTTTAAGGAAACTCCATACTGTTTTCCATAGTGGCTGCCCCAGTCTGCATTCCCACCAGCAGTGCACCAGGGCTCCCCTTTCTCTACCCTCGCCAGCGCTTGTCATTTGTTGATTTCTTGATGGCAGCCACTCTGACAGGTGTGAAGTGATACCTCATTGTGGTTTTAATTTGCATCTCTCTGAAGATTAGTGACATTGAGCATTTTCTCATATGTCTCTTGCCCATCTGTGTGTCCTCTTTGGAGAAATGTCTATTTAGGTCCTTTGCCCATTTTTAATTGGATTGTTTGTCTTCCTTTTGTTAAGTTGTATGACTTCCTTATATATTCTGGATATTAACCTCTTATCAGATGTATCATTATGATTGGAATTTGGCTTGGGACTGTCTTAAACTTATAAGTTAATTTGGAAAGAATTAGTCTTCCCTCCAGGCAAGCTTGTGTAGGTCCCATCAATTTTTGTTAGCATTTTCTCTATCTCTCTGTTTTTGTTGCTACTGGGAATGGAATCCTTATACCCAATATAGGTTCATGCTCTGGCTGGAAACAAAAGACACTCAATTTGGGTAACTCAAGGGAGTTTTATAAATGGACTGTTTACTAAGATGTGGGAGAAGGAGACTATAGGGAAATCATAAGGTATTGGAGAGTCCTCCTGGGCTAATAACAGGGGAGCAGTTAGCTAGCACCCCTGGGCTGAAGAGGCAAGAACAGGGAGCAGAGACCAGACCCTTGAAGAGTGGTGCAGAGAGGGCCTCCTGGACGGAAACTGGAAACTCTGTTTGGGATCCTCGCCTTCCAGGGGGATTGGGAGGGAAGGAAGTTGGGGAATAAATGCCCCCGCTCTCCTCCCCCTCCGCTGTCCTGCTGGTGTTCTCCATTGGCTAACCCCCCTGGAAGCTGACGCAGGCCTTCCTCACAGACCAGCCGCGTGGACAGGAGTGGGGAGGAGGTGTGACAGACAAATGGAAGATCTTCGCCCAGCAACCTTGCCTCACTCTATATTCTTCCCCCATTATAATACCATCTGGTATTTGTCAGCATATCCGGGAACAATTGATGCTTATACCTTTATTCCACTCCCCGAATAGTTTTCTAAATACTTGATCTCTTGCTACGAGTTTTCTAAGAATTTTCCAGTGTATTCCCTCGGGTGTTCCAAGTGTACAGCCATGTGATCAAGTAATTGTTTAGTCTTCCTGCTTCCGATGGTTGGGCCTCTTATTTTATTTCCTGTTCCTGTTGCAGGAGCCAAGCCTGCCGTAAAACCATATGTGGTTTTAAAGAGGCCCTTTTAAGAGCCTTAATTTCAGATCTTGAGAGTCAGGAGAAACCTGTGGGTTGGTCTCTGCATTTTCTCCTCCCCCTGCTCCACTTTCTTCCCCTCCCTTCCTCCAACCATCTATCCAACACACGTACACCCAGAGCTGACCACATTCAAGCAGTGGGCAGTTCAGAGAGACAGTGTGCAAATAAACAAACAAACAAAATGAACAATAGAAATAACACAACAGCATTTTGCAAATTCTTTAAATCATCCCACAGTAAAAATTTAATTTGCCATTGTGTCCCAGCACACACACAGGTGCACACACAGACACACACACAAATGCACTGAAACAAAAGGTCCATTAAACCCTTACCACATGCAAGGCAATGCATTAATGTGCTCAGATGTTTTCTCTTCTAACTCGCTGTATTTATGAAGAAAGAAAGGAAAAAGAAAAACCCTCCTGGTTGCCACTCACATGAATGATTTCACGCCCCATTCTTGGGTGCCAGCTTGCAGTTCCAAGAACACCGGGGCAGTGACATGTACCGAGCTGAGAAGTAAAAAGGAAAGAGTAACTGGGGTGCAACTTTAGTCAGGTGGGCTGGGAAGATACCTCTGAGGAAGGACATATGATAACAGGGAAACTCAACTGTGTGGCGATTAGGGTTGGGTACGGGGTGTGTCGTGCAGAGGAAAGAGCAGATGGAAACAAGCTTGTCTTGCTTGAGTCACAGGGGATGGCCCTAGAGAGGCCGGAGCACTACTGTGGAGTGGAGAATAAACTGAGATGATGTGAAGCTGGACAGGGGTGAAGACTTTTGCAAGTAGGAGCGAGGAATCTGTATGTACATACGTATACGTTGCTTAAATAAAAACAAACATTTCAACAAATGACATATTAGTTTTCTATGGCTGCATAACAAATTAGCTTAAAACATCACAGACTTATTGCCTCATTTTGGTGTTACAGCATCTCCTATGGGTCAGAAGTCTGGGTGTGGGCTAGGTGGGTGCTCTGGTCAGGGTCTCACCAGGCTGAAGTCTAGGTGTCGGCCAAGGCTATGATTCTCATGTGAGGCTCTGGGTCCTCTTCGAAGCTCCTTCAGGTTATTGGCAGAGTTCATTTCTTTGTGGGTAAATGACAGGAACTAATTTTCTTGTTTGGTGTTGGTTGGAGACTACTCTCAGCTCCTAGAGGCCACCCACAGTTCCTTGCCACATAGCCTCCATGTAGTTGCTTTCCAACCATAGCTGTTGCTTTCTTCCAGGCCAGCAGAAGAGAATCTCTCTGACTTCCTTGTTTTAAAGCATTGTCCTGATTAGGTAGGGCCCACCCAGAACGATCTCTTATTTGATGAACTCAGACTTCTTGTTTTAAAGTCTTCACCTGATTAGTTCAGGCCCACCCAGGATGATCTCTCTTTTGATGAACTCAATGTCAAGTAATTAGTAACCTCAAGGGGAGGTTACTATAAAGGGCATGTGCACTTGGGGAAGGCCAGAATCTTGGAGGCCATCTGAGAATTCTGCCCACCACAAATGGGCAGGGCAGAAAATCAGGAACCTTGAAATGGTGAAGTCATCAAAGCTTTTATTCCAAGAGGAACTCCACCTACCAGAGAACTTAGAGTGAGCCCTCTGGGAGCACAGAATCCTGCAGAATGATTTGGGAATTCTTTTACGTGCAACTAAAAGCATTCTAACTTACAACTTGCACTTGAAATTTATTTCTTCTTTTATTTATTTATTCATCATGCATCCAGTAAATATTTATTGTGCATTTAATACATGATGGGTCCTGCACTACGAGCTGGGGATTCCCTAGTGAATTCAGTCATGACTATGCAGAAAGAGGCCCTTCAGTACTAGGAGGTAGGTGTTAAAAAAGCATCACTGGGTATTCCCCACTGTGAGAAGCGCCGTGAAGGCGGAATATACCTGCAGGGTATGTGATGGGGGGACCAGTCTTGTGAGGAGGTAGGTTGAGTTTCCCCAAGGAAGTCACATTTGAGGTGTGGGCTAAGGCGAGAGCAGGAGTTCATTTAGTAGGGAGGTGAGAAGAGGGTGTGTTTCAGTCTTGCTGGTGTCTGAGGACAGGAGCCGATGGATGAGCTGGTGTCTCAGAGGACAGGTGTCTTGGAGCTGGTGTCTGAGGACAGGGCTGAAGTAAAAGAGCAAATTTGCCTTGCCTTTCCCTTTTTGTTTTATTTGGGTCCTCAATGGGTTGGATGATGCCCACGTGCATTGATGAGGGTGATCTTAGTTACACAGCCTACTGATCAAAGGCCAGCCTCTTCCAGAAACACCCTCACAGACACACCCAGAAGTGTTTTACCAGCTATCCGGGCATCTCTTAACCCAGTCAAATGGACACATAAAACTAACCATCACAGAGGGGAGGCGGGCAGGGCCGGCCCCGGGGAGTCCTCGGTGTCATACCAAGGCCTTTGGGCTTTATCCCAAGACCTGTGGCATCCGGTTAAGCAGCAGGATGATGGGATGAGATTTGCACTTGGGGAAGATCACTGCGCTGGACACTCTTTGGGTTGAAAAGCTGTCACAAGTTTTGCAGAACAGTGACCATTCTGAAATCAGAGCTGGGCGGGGAGCCCTTTTCTCTCCCCCTTGTGGCCCCGATTGGAGCTCCGTGGGCTCCTGTGTTGAACTCGGCTGTTTATCGAGGTGCAGTGAATTATGTTTGATTCGGCGCAGATTCCTCTCTCTCTCCCGTTTGCCTCTGCAGCGTCCCCTGGAGGAGAGAGGTGGCTCCTTTTCTGCTGCTCAGTGTTTGAATGCGTGCTCCCAAAGCAAGGCGGGCTGTGGGCAGGGTGGGAGCCGCGGGTGGGGAAGACTCTGAACTATTCCGCGGCCTTAAACTGCAGTCCCTGCTCCGTGATGGGGGTGGGATCTCTCTCCCTCGTGGACCACTCCTCGGGCACCTGTGACTCTGCTTACAGCTGGAGGTGGGTAGGTGACACCTATGAACGTCCTGCACGTAGGAACTTTGGGTAAGGCTGTGCACAGTGTCAAGATGGGCGGACATGCCCTGGCCGGTTTGGCTCAGTGGTTAGAGCGTTGGCCTGCGGACTGAAGGGTCTTGGGTTCGATTCTTGTCAAGGGCAACCAATCCATGTGTCTCTCTCACATCGATGATTCTCTCTCCCTTTCACTCTGTCTGAAAAGCAATGGAAAAAATATTCTTGGGTGAAGATTAAAACAGCAACAATGGTGAGCAGACGTAATTTTGCTGGATAGTCCACAGGCAGCAAGCAGGAGGGAGCGGGAAGAAGACCTTTCATTGACAGATAGCACATGCAATAGAGTGGTTTTTAACATAAGAAAGTGTGGCAAGTCCATTTAAATGGCCACTGATGGACAGGAAGCATTGTCCTGGCCTTCTGTGCATCCTTGGGGACAGAAGGCTAGAGTTTGGCTGCCTCACCACAGACAGCTCTCCAGGGGGCCCTCCCCCCAGGTCTGGTCCTCTCAGACACCCCACTGACCTCCCTCTACGTCGCGTCTCATCCCCTCCCTACTCTCTTCCAACCTTAGCGACTCTTTCTAATTTGTTTTTATGGGCTTTTATGTCCCATGAGGCTTTTCCTTTTTCAAAAAATGCTCTCTTACAAATCAAAGGTTTGAGCTTCGAGATGATTCATTCTGATGTAGCATCAGAAGCATTTTTTAAAAGTTAAAAAAAAAGAACATTTTTCCCCTTCTCTGTGTTCACTCATCAAATATTTATTGAGCACTTATTATGTGCCAGCTGTGTTCCAGGTGCCAGGGATATAGTCGGGAATAAACAGACATCCCTGCCCTCATGCAGCTCATCTTCCGGTCAGAGGTGATAGAAAAAAGTGCATGTTCCCTTGACCCGAGGAAGGTCCCCATGAGGAGATGCAGAGGAGAAAGGCACAAATATGACTATTTCGTGATGTCACCTTCCTTCACTCTGATGAAGTATTTCTCAAAAAGCAACTAGAATGTCAGCCTGAAATTCAACTCTTGCATGCTCCTCCAGGAGAAAGGTCAGTTTCTGTCGCTTGTCACTCAAGGTCTTCAATAGGACTTCCTCTTGCATGTCCAAGTCTTTTTCCCACTCCTTCCCTCCACCAACTCAAAGCTCCTGTCAGTGCAGCCTATTTATGGACTTCTGCATGTGAAGTGTGCTGTCTGCCTCTGGGCCTTTGCTCCAGCCATTTTCCTGTCTAGAATGCCCTCCCCTCTCTTTTTAGACTTTCTAAGTTCAATTCACTTTTCAAAACCCACCTGACAAGTACTGAAAGTACTTGAACCTGGTACGGAGTGAGTTAGATACATGTGGTTTCAAATCCTTGCTCAGCCATAAGCTTGGGCCAGTCACTTGACCTCTGCGAGCCTTGATTTTCTCATCTCTAAGCTGGGTTGCTATGTAGATTCTGTGGGCTAACACAGCAAAGTGCTCACCACATGGCAAGCACTCATTTGGTGTGAATGGTCATTACACTCCCCTTTGATGGGTTGAGACTTTTGGGGGATGTTGGCATGGGGTGAATGTCTTTTGCATGTGAGATGAAGATGAATCTTTTTGGGCCAGAGGGTGGGCTGCGGTAGGCAGGAAAATGGCCCAAAAGGTGTCAGCATCCTAATTCTTGGAAAAGTGTGAATATGCTATAAGCAACTTGTGTTTTTTAAAGACACATAGTTTGTGGTAAATTGTTACAGCAGTTATAGAAAACTAGTATGCAGGCATCTGCAGTGACTCATGCTCTGCCTTTGGCAAACTTGAAAGATTCCACTGAGGTTATTACTATCTACTCAATATTCCTAGTTAGCATCAAAGCCACAGACGCTTTCCTTAAGCACTGTTTGCCACCTAGAGAAGCACAGAAGTTTTTTCTCCCTATATTTAAGGTAGTCTGCATTCATTATAGAGATGTCACGTCCTGACAACCTGTACAGCCCAGAGGTCAAAGGACTGGGCTCCGGATCCTCATAGATCTGGCTTTGAATCTTGGGCAATCGCTATGAGAACTTAGGGAAGTGACTACCCATCTCTAATCTTTACTCATCTATGAGTTAGCAACACGAATTCAGGGTTATCATAAAGAGCACAGGAAACGATGCACGTAAAACTCTGCCTGGCACGTAGTAAATATCAATAAGTATTAGTGGCTATTATTATTATTTTCATTAATCATTATTGTTATTCTGACGTGTTATTGGCTTGTAAGAGTTACAGGGTAATTTCTGCGTTTTTCGGGACTGTGGATGCTGTAGTCCTAAGAAAGCCAAATGCTATATCGCTCATGGATTACTGTGGCACAGACCACACAGGTGGGTGGATTTGTATGGAGGGATTTGTAGGGGGGATGCGCAAGATGAAACCCAAGAGACGTTAGAGTAGGACAGGGAGGCAGCCAGATGTCATGATTAACGTGGAGTCCTTACTCTGTGTCCCACACTTGCTAAGGGCTTCGCATGGATTTGCTGATTCATTGCTCCCAGCAGTTCAGCAGAGTGGGAATTAGCGACTGATTCCAAGGGAGAGACATGAGATCAAGGAGCTAAGCAGCCCGCCCCCGTGTAGCACCTAATCGCAGACCCGCCCAGCCTTGCCTCCTGAAGCTTCACATTCTTGGGAACGACCTAGGAGTCTGAGTAGCCCTACTGTGAGCAAATGCTGGAATGCCCCAAGGAGAGGTGCAACCCACTTAGGACTAGCTTTCAAGGCCTTTTCAAGTGAAATGACAGGGCTCACTCCAGGAGGCAGGTGGAGTGGCGCTGGCCCTGCCTTCTCGGCGATGGCTTGGATAAAGCCACTCAGGCCGGTTTTGAAGTGCAGCTGCCCCAGAGGGTATGGAGAAGAAAGGCTCTGCTATTGATGTCTCCCATCAGGACGCTTACAGTTTCTCCATTTCTGGTCCCTGAGCCTCAGGACTCCTCAGTGCAGCTGCCAAATTACTTCAGGCTCCAGAAAGCGGGGTGCCTCTTAACTAAGGAAAAAACTTGCATTTTCTACCAACAACCCCAACTGCTAGAGCTTCTTATAATATTAAGAAGGCGTCCACAGCATTCCCCAGAGAACACTATGTTTCTTTTTCTTTCTTTCCTTTCCCAGAAATGGCTTTGTTCTTTCTCTCCTCTTTCCCGATTATCAGAGGGACTATATCTTGGCCTTCTATGTTGGCTTGGGGCTGAGTCATCCACTATAGTATCCACAACATCCATGTGCTATTTAAATTTAAATTAATTAAAATAGAATAAAAATTCAGCTTCTCTGTGGCAGTAGCCACATCTCAAAGGTTCATTTGCCACTGCAGCTAACTGTAGGACACATCACTTGTGGCCACCACGTTGGATAGCACAGATACAGAACACGCCCGTCCTTGCAGAAAGTTCTATTGGGTGGCCCTAGTCTAGGGCATTCATTCAGTCACTCATTCAACTCTTATCGACCGAGCACCTGCTATGTGCCAGACACAGTTCTAGGTTGTGGGAAGTAAGCGATCAACAAGAAAAGCAAATGTCCTCCCTCATGGAGTGACTTCCATGGTATGTGAGATAATCAACAGAAAAATAGTTGCAGAATGTGAAGAGAGTCCAGAAGGAGACCAGCAAAGGTGAAGTGATAGACAGTGATGGTGAATGGGGGGGTCATAGATAGTCACTGGAGAAGGCAAATGCAAGGTGACTGTTGGTATTGGCCCTCCAACCCTCTTTGCCCCATGCCCCTAAAAGTTCAGTACTTCAGCCCACTCTCTGAATCCTTCCTTTGGGTGCTGCCGCCTCAGAATGCAGGGGAATGAAGAGGACACCCCCAGAATGGCTGGCTCTTCTCTGTGGGATTGTGCAACAATTAGTAATGAGGTCAAGAGAACTTCCTGGTGCGCTCCCCTACATGCCGCGGTGAGAAAAACAAGGGTAATCACTTTATTGACGACAGGCTGGGGAAGGCAGGGTGTCGGGCCTTTTCCTTGGGGTAGAGGGCAGAGAGTGTTGACATGCAGGGGTCTCTATTCCAAAGCACAGGCTCCTCTCCCAGTTACCTCTGAGTTGCTAAGGAATTAAGGTCCAGCTTTATATTTGACCTACTTATTCCCTGCAACACTGAGGATTGATGTTTTCCTCTTCATGGGCTTGCCTCAAGCAGGAGTGGAGATGTCAGTGATTTGTCATTGATGAGGGGAGATCTGTTACCTCTAAAGCACAGAATGATGGGTTCCAGTGGAAATTTGTCTGCATTTGCTTACTGGTAGGGTCCCGGAGGAGGGCTGGTCAATTGTTGGGGCTTCTCCAGGCATGGTGTCTCCCATCATTGCTTCATGAATTGGTACCTAACTTCCAGAGATCTTAGCTAGAGGTAACAGATGGACCCCACGGCTGTACCCAGCATTTCCGTTTGAGTCCTATTTTACTGTGTCCCAGACTTAGAAGACTGAAATTGGAAAGGACCTCTGACTGCCTATTCACCATCAGTCCAAGTGAGGAGTTACTGTTTGGATCTCGAGGATGAAATCGGCAAATGGCTGCATGTAGCACAGCAGGAGAAGTTTGGGGCAGCCTGGGGCAATCATAACCCCAGGTGGCATTCTGCTGGAGGGAGCGACAGAGCCATTGGGGGCTGAGGTTGTGTGTTTCAGCCAAGGAATCGGGTAATTATTTCTAGGGTAATAATTCATGCCCGTCCTTCAGCCTTGGTGGAAACCTTCATTATCTACATCTCATAAGTTTGTTTTGTTGTTGTGTGTTTACCATATGCCAGGTTGTATGTCTTAGTCCTTGTAACAGCCCCGTAAGACTGGCCCTATTCATCCTGCCCGTTGTACAAACAAGGGAGCCAAAGGTCAGACATTTGAGATAATGTCTCGTTTACACAGCGACTGAGCCACAGAGCTGGGATTCCAGTCTCAGGGTCCAGCTCCAGAGCCAACTCTCCTAACTGGGGAGGAATGTCTTCAACAGAAATCACTTAAGAGATGAGGCCTTTGCTTGGAGTCTTGGCAGGCGATAGCACGGAGCCAGACTCTCACATCACGGTGTTCGTTGCTTTTATTTTTACTTGGAATGATATTGATTTTCTGTGTACAGCAGGGATAAAATTTTCCTCTGAGAGTCAATGTATTTTATGTAAAAAAAACAAAAAAGTGATTCTATTTAAATAAAAATATGAAGTAATTGTAAAGTGGTGTGGAGATGGCAAAAGTAGTGACCGTGGCATGATGATGCCCACACCTTTCATGAAGCCTGAGTCACAGGGTCACTGTTAGTTACAAGGGCAAAAGGCATCGCAGATGGGCCTTCTGGACATTCAGAAAACCAAGTGCCAAGTGCTCGTGTGTGTGTGTGTGTGTAAGAACCACTGTGGCAGAGCTGAGAGATGGAATGCTTGATGGTGGCAGACAGGGGGTTTCTCTGAAACATCTTAGCGAAGGGAGGCTTGACTGTGGCAAAGCAGGGCAGGGCTGAGTTTTAAGTCTTCCTGGGAAGCACGTGTACACCTCATTTAAGGAGGGTTGACATGAGGCCTTCACTCTGTGCCAACCACGTCATGTTCATCATCTTACTGAATCCTCTAAACAACCCCCGAGACACTTGGGGTTCCCATTTTACAGATGAAGACCCCAAGACTCTGGAAAGGTGAGTGATTTGTCTAAGCCACACAATTATGGGTGATGGAGTCAGGATTTACATGCAGGGAGCCTGACATCAGGGCCCCTGCTCTTAACCTCTACATTAAAGTTAATCATGAGAGCTGCTTATACCATTCTGTTTCTCTTTTGACCTCAATTCTCTGATGAATTGAAGAAGTGTTGTTGATTTTTAGTTGATTTTTTTTCCTCCTTTTTGTCTGGACAGGAGTGAAGCCTTCCTTCCACGCTGGACTAGAAACCTTAATTTTTCAACGATATTTTCATGGGGTATAGAATTCTGAGTTGACAGTTCTTTTTTCTTTCAGCACTTGAACATTAATGTCACTCCACTGCCTTCTGGGTTGCGTGATTTCTGATTAGAAATCTCCTATAGTGCGTACCATTGTTCCCCTGCATGTAATATGTCATTTTTCTCTGGTTGTCTTCAAGATTTTCTTTTCTTCTCCTCTTTTGAGCCATGGTGGGATTGAACTCCCCTCCTCCCATTTGAGTGTAGGTAAGGCTAAGAAACTTGCTTTGGCCAATGGAATACAAGCAGAAAGTTCAAGAGACTGCACAATTCATCATATTCTCTTTTCTGCTGCCATGGCAAGTGGCAACAATGCGTAAGACAGTGGTTGCTCAGCAGATCTGGGTTCTGCTGTGAGGACAGAATGGACTAGTTCCTTCAGCGGCCCCACCATGAGCACGAAGCATGCAGGGAATACATTTTTATGGCTACTAAGCTTTGAGAGATGCTCCTTATTGCAGCAGAAACCAGCCTACCCTGTCTGATAGACTATCTCACTTTCCTTCAGATGAAATCAAGGGGATGGTTTGTGGGAAAGAGCCCAGTAATAAAAAGTCCTTGTTTTTAAACCTAACCCACTTACAACCAGAGATGGAGGGGGAGCCAGGAGGAAGATACTGTAGAACAAAAGAAAAAACACACACACTACAACCAATCCTACAGAAATCCCATAGACCCCTACCTCATCTTGCAAACAGCAGTAGCACTGTTGGATAATTAAGATGCATATGCCACCTGACATTAAGCAGCGTTTTGTGAACTGTTAATTAAGATTTAATCAGTCACATATTTTATTCTTACTGAATTAGAAGATTAGTGTTAACTCCTGGCAGGGTTCCATCACTCCCCATTGAAGGAAATCAATGTATCCCAACATAATTTAATAAGAAGCTGGTACCAGAGTAAAAACAGGCTGGGGAGACATTATCTTGACATTTTAGGTAACTCAGTAAGTCCAGCAAAAGAGGAGTGATTGACAAAGTCATTATTTGTTCCACCGAGGGGTAGAAAGCACATTTATGACAATGAATTAAGATTTTGGTGGTGAGAGAGCGCGGTGAGAATTAGAATGGGGTTGATGAAGTGCCCACTCGCCACCTTGTGTGTGGCGTCTGGGCAAGGCTCGTCCATCACGGAATTTGCATTCCTGGCTTGAGGCGAGGAAAACGGAAAACGACCGCAACAGAGCAGAGGCTGACAGCGTGGGCGGTTGTGGTGGGATGCTTGTTTGCAAGGTGTTTTCAGGTGACATCTGGTGAGGACAGTCATTTGCAGGAGGTCTTTGTGGCTGGCAATGCAGCAGGCACTTAATAAACGTATGTTGAATGGATAGGCCCACGGAGCTGGATGTGCCCTCAGAGAATATTAGGTGTTCCCTAGCTAAGATAAGTAAAAATCTGCAGAAGTGCCCTTAAATGTGCCTCATGTCCTCACCGCACTGAAACCGTTCCTTAGGCCCATTTAAAAATGCAAGAATAAATAATGGTCACTAGTTAATTTATTGGCAAACATATTAGATGTTATCTATTTAGGAGATTATGGCAAAGCAGGTGGGGTGTGGTGGACTGGGCTCTGGCCCCAGGTGGTGTCTGGAGGTGAGACAGGTGGGCTCTCCAGTATCAGTGTGGCACAAAGGGGGGAGGCAAAGAAACATCCCAGGAGAAGCTGAGGAACCAGGGGCACAGTGTGAGCATCAGGCCCAATGTGATCAAGCCAAAAGGTGATGCCTAAGTGAGGCCAGGAAAAACCAAATAATTGGGGACAGGACAGAGGCCAAAGATGAACTCAGGAGATATTTATGCGTCTGTTAAAATAGAGAGAGAGACAAAGAAAGAGAGAGAGAGAGAGAGAGAGAGGAGAGACTGTCAGAAGGCGATTTGGTCTTGCCTGTGAGTGGGAATCTGCCTCAGTTAGCTACAGATTGTATAGGATAGGGATGGGTTCCTACTGAGTCCCCCGTTCCTCCTTCCCCTCCCTCCTTTTTGCCCTTTCTCCCACCATTCCTTTTTCCTTCCTCACACACTATTTATGGAGAGCTCACAGTAGTACTGTGTCTCTATTAGCAAAGAAGAAAGAGCCATCTATGGAAGAGATGCAAAACTGTCAATGGTACAGCATCATAAGCAAATAGTATGGGGTGCAGGCAGACAGGAGCATCTAGCTGAGGTCTGAGTCAGGTTGGGGACGCTGCAGGGCCAGCCTGGGCCAGCAAGAGCGACGTGGTGAAGACGCCTCAAGGAGAGGCCAGCCTGGGGCCCCAAAGAACCGGCTTAGCAGAGCCCCCCTGGTTTCTGGGCTTAGTGGGCAGAATTTCTAGAAACGGTCTCAGGATTCTACACCCCTGATCACCGGAACCCGTGAATGTGGTGATTTGTCACTCCTGTGACTGTGTCCTGTTACACGGTTCCCAGGGGGCTAATCTAATCCAGTGAGCCCTTAAAAGCCGAGAACTTTCTCTGGTTGGTGGCAGAAGGGGAAGTGAAGAGAGACCCAAAGAGTGAGAGGGACCCGAAGTGCTGCTCCTAGTTTGAAGATGGAGAGGGCCTCATGAGAATTAATGAGTGGCCTATGGGAGTAGAGAGGGACCCCTGGCCAGTGGCTACCAAGGAATTGGGGACCTCAGTTTACAGCCACAGGGAGTGATAGCCTGCACGGGCTGGGTGGCAGAATCTCTTCCAGGTCCTCCAGATAAGAGCACAGGTCAGCTAACATTGTGACATTGGCCTGGGAGACCCTGAGCAGAGAGCCCAGCAAAATGTCCTGCACTTCCAACCTGTGAGAAGGTAAATGAGCGCTGTTTAAGCTGCCAAGACTGTGGTCATTTGTTACTCAGTAACGCAGACTAATACACTGGGCTTGATTTGACCAGTCATATCTAAAGTTGCATAATGCAAAGCCAGGTTGGGATCAACAAGGTAGATTTATTTTGCTTAGCACGATACTTTCCGGGTCCCACCATGCTGTTTTGTAGGCTAAGGGATCCTTCTTTTGTACAACTGCATAGTATTCCATGGTGTAACTGTCTGAGAAGATGCTGGATATGATTTCAATCTTTTTGAACTTGTAGAGACTTGTTTGGTGTCCTAACATGTGGTCTATCTTTGAGAATGTCCTGTGTGCACTTGAGGAGAATGTATATTCTGCAGCTTTGGGGTGAAATGTTCTGTAAATGTCAATTCAGTCCATCTGATCTAGTGTGTCATTTAGAGTCACTGCTTCCTTGTTGGTTTTTTGTCTGGAAGATCTATCCAGTGAAGTGAGTGGGGTGTTAAAGTCCCCTACTGTGACTGTATTGCTGTCGATCTCTCCCTTAAAGTCCTCCAGAAGTTTTTTTATATATTTAGGTGCTCCTATATTGGGTGCATGTTCTGTCTCCAGTTAGCATGGCTGGGGTGCCTTAGGTAACCAGGGAACTATTCAGTAAGAAAAATAGAAACAACTCCATATGCACATTTCATTCCGTTGAGACCTTTAAAAACGACACTGAAGATTTTTATGAATATATAATCATTGTGCACACACACAAACCTCACAGAGACGTTGTATCTACCTTATATTAAGAAAGAGGCACTCTGCACAGAGGGTGGCCTGAATTTCGCTTCTTACTCCTGCACTATCTACTCTAGTCCATCGGCCTCTAGAGCCCAGGGACTGCTGGGCCTGGGAGTGGCACCCAGCAAGTGTGACCTCAGAATATAGTGGGTCCTGGGAGAGAAGCGAAGCCCTGGAGGGAAAGCCGAGTGAGGTTTGTTGCCTCCATGAGCCTGGGAAGAAAAAACACCTGCCCATAACAGGGCCTGGGAAATAGAAGGCATAAAGGAAGAGTCAGGTGGATTTGATTCTTTATTAAAAAAGACGTTTGAATGGCAAAACGTCATAATGTCAGTGGATGTATAATAGACTTGGAAAATATTATGCGAAGAGTATGTAAAGAAACCTTGCAAGTCGAGCAGAAAAAAGGGGAGGCAGAGGCCGTTGACGGGTGAGCAAATTCAAAAGGCCCACAGATGCTCGGAAGCGCGCTTTCAGTCAGTGGTGCTAAAACCAAAACCCGGTATCCGCTTACGTCTTAACCAACGTCCAGAACATAAAGAGTCCTGACGCCTGCTGCTGGTGGGAATATGGGAGAGAGGCCGTCCCTACACTGCTGGTAGGAAGAGGGGGGCTTTTCTGGAAAAGCAATCTGGCGGTAGCTATCCATTAAAATGAAAGTACACAAATCTCTCGACTGAGTTGTCTCACTCCTGGAAATCTATCTAGCTCATGGAGCCGAAAGCACAAGTAAGCAAAAATAAATGACCAAGGATGTTTAATGTGGCATTGTTTGTAGAGGCAGACAAACAATGGGGAGAGAGGAAGGGAGGGAGGGAGGGAGGGAGGGTGTATGGGAAGATGCTCCAACCAACTGAGCCACACAGCCAAGGCTCCTTTTATATATATATATATATATAGAGAGAGAGAGAGAGAGAGAGAGGGAGAGAGAGAGAGAGAAAGGGAGGGAATGGAACAAGGTAATGATTATCTATAGAGGAATGGTGAATTAATGAATGAATTAGGGAAAATTTTCTCCCATTGAAAAGAATAAATCAGAGCAATACCAATTGTGTTGGGGGCATATGCGTGAAGTATTGCTGAGTGAGTAAAGTAAGATGCTGAAAGGTGCATGTACAATCCCATTTTAATGAACTACATATATTCGTGCATGCAACAATATATGTACTTGTTGATAAACAGTTATTCAAGAATAGAGAAGAATATGGAACAATGAGTGATCCTAGGCTGTGCCGCTGGGGGTGGTAGGAGGACTGGAAGGGGTGGGATTCATGCATAAGAAGGAGAAAGGAGCCTTGGCTGGGTGGCTCAGGTGGTTGGAGCATCATCCCATACTCCAGAAGGTTGCGGGTTCGGTTCCTAATCAAGGCACATACCTAAGTTGTGGGTTTGATCCAGGGTTGGGGCACATACAGGAGGCAGCCAATTGATGTTTCTCTCTCTCTCCCTTCTGCTCTCTCTAAAAAAAATAAAAATAAAAAATCAATAAAAAATATATCCTTGGGTGAGAATTAAAAAAAAAAAAAAAAAGGAAAAAGGAAGATAGCATAAAAAATTACATTTAACCATTTAAGTACAGTTGTGTGAAGAGATTTAAAATCTTAAATTTAAAAAGGGAATCCATTTGCCAAATGGAAGAAGGTTCTGACAAGGCCTGCAAACAGTGTGGGGGAATGCCAAGTGCGAAGGACTATATATTAAATTCTTCCTTTTAAAGGAGATATCCTTTTATTTTTAAAATTTATTTATTTTTATTTAAGGAGATGCCCCTTTATTTTTTTAAAATTGAATTTATTGGGGTTACATTGGTTAAAGAAGTATTATATAGGTTTCGAGTGTACAATTCTGTAATACATCATCTGTGTATTTTATTGTTTGTCCACCATCTAAAGTCAGGTTCCCTTCTATCACCATTAATCCCCCCTTTACCCCCTTCTACCTCCCCGACCCCCCATTCCCTCTGGTGATCACCATACTGTTGTGTGTGACTATGAGTTTTTATTTTTTGCTTAATCCCTTCCCCTTTTCACCCAGCCCCCCAAACTCCACCCCTCTGACAGCTATCAGCCTGTTCTCTGTATCTATGAGTCTGTTTCTATTTTGCCTGTTAGCTTATTTTGTTCATCAGATTCCACATATAAGTGGAATCATGTGGTTCTTATCTTTCCCTGACTATGCTAAGTGAAATATATTAAATTCTTATACGATGCAGCCCGGTGTAATATTCATCCATCCCTGTAACATGATGTAGGCGGCCACAGCCAAGTGCTGAACAGGATAATTGCTCTCATCCATGGAGAGGCCTTTTCATCCAGGCAATACAGTCAAATTGTCCTCAGAGAGAGAGAGAGAAGGGAGGGGGGGAGAGAGGAGGGGTGAGAAGGGGAAGGTGAGGAGGGGGAGGAGTTGCCTCCTTGAACAAAACTTTATTTTGAAATAATTCTAGACTCACAGGAAGAATGTGAGACTATTAAAATAGCCTGGGCCCCAGCTTCCCCCAGGGGTGACATCTTATGTAACTGTAGCACAAGGTCACAACCCGGATACTGACATTGGTACAATCTGAACCAGACTACAGACGCTATGCCGTTTTCTCCAGTTTTACATGCTCTCGTGTGTGCGTGTGCATGTGCATGTGTGCAGTTCTAGGCCATTTTCTCCCACGTAACCACTGCCACGATCCAGATATGAAACGGCTCCATCACGGCAAAGGGTCTGTCTGCCCTTTACTCTTGTCCCCACCCTGCCCCTAGGGAGCGCCATGGGAGCAGAACCCTCGACTCACGGCTGCACCCCCTCCCCGCCCCGCTGTCCCCCACTGAAGGTGCCACGGCGCCAGGCCCGCTCTGGGCTGTTGCTCCATGTCCCTTCTGTGCCTGTCCTTGTGGCTTTTGCTGCCTCTCCGTGCCCGGGGTGGCCCACCCTGCTCTGTGCCGCTGTCCTTTTGACATAACACCTCCCTTTACAAATCCATTCCGCTGGTCCTCTGGCCCTTCCCTTGACGTGGTGGCTGTGACAGCTCCTGCCCCTCAGCCCGGCCGCCCGGCCTCCGCGGGAAGGGCAGAGTCGTCTTCAGACCCCGCGCCGCCTTTCGCTCAAGCATCTCACAGCCGTTGAGAAGATGAAATGCATTTCTCTGACAACCCCGAGGAGTTCCCTTGGTGTGGTGTCAGGACTCAAAGCTCAGGGCTTTATAATTCCGATTTCTCAGGCAACTTAAGGAAAAATAAGGAGAAATCAACCAACCTCACTGTCCTGGGGACTCTATGCGGTTTTGTCCTTCCTGGCACTGGTCCACCAGCCACTTTTCAGCTTTATGCATGTGCTTGTCCCTTGGTCTTACTTCCCCCCATAAGCCTCTTATTTAGTAGGTTTTCAATGAATATTCAGGAATTTCTGAGCACCTAAAGAACTGGTCTCGCCCAGCTGGGCGTGGCTCAGCGGTTGAGCATGGCCTAGGATCCAGGCGATCAGGATTCGATTCCCGGTCAGGGCACATGCCCCAGTTGCGGGCTGCAGCCGATCAATGACTCATCATTGATGTTTCTATCTCTCTCTCCCTCTCCCTTCCTCTCTCTGAAATCAATAAAAATATATATAAAAAAGAACAACAACAAAAAAGAACTGGTCCCTCCCTCCCTCCCTCCCTCCCTCCCTCCCTCCCTCCCTCCCTCCCTCCCTCCCTCCCTCCCTCCCTCCCTCCCTTAATTTGTTGAATTTCTTAGCACACTGTAAGGGCTCAGTGAGTAGCTGCTGAATTGCATTGAAAGCGCCACCTAATTTTGGCCAACTTATATTTATTATAACTTGCCCATGCAGGCCCCGGTCGTCCGGAGTTAGCTGAAGGGCTGTGTCGTTCATCAGAGCGGTGGGTTGGAGCAAGACTGGGCTGGCCGCGTAGCCTCGGGCAGTTCGAGCCCGCCTTTCTGACCCCACGCATAACGCGCGATGATAATGCTGTGTGAGGCGGAGGGAGAAGATTGACCAAGCGCCCGGCGCTCAAGTAGAATTTTGATAGTCGGCTGGCCTGCTATTTCTTTTCACTTGGCGCTGGTCCTATTGCAGGGGGGTTGCCTGGGAAGCCAAGAGGAGGGGATGAGCGTGGTTAGGATCAATGCCTGCGGAGGGGAAGCCCAAAGCGGATCTGGGCGGGGTGGAAGGTGGGCTGTGGCGCAGTCCCCACCGGGGCTTCCGTGGGGCGCTCTGAGGCTGGGCTGGAGCTTGAGAGGTGTCCCCACGGGCACCGGGAGCCTGGCTCTTATAACCCCATAACCTAGCCAGACCTTTGGCGAGCCGGGCTGCCCTGCTGAGGCAGTCCCCAATAGGGGCGGTGGCAGCTGTCCCAGCAGCTCAGGGGGCAAGATGCTCACTACTGAGGGAGGACCTGGGTGCATCACAGCATCCACTGGGCTCTCGCCGTGGAGAGGGGAGGGCTGTTTACTTTAGCTTTCAATGGGGCAATTCGTAGGGTGCTTCTTAAGCTTTTTTTTTTTTTTTTTTTTTTTATGAAGACAAAAGCTTTGACATAAATGGGTGCTTTAGACACGACTATATCTAGGTTTTGATTATGGAGCCTTAGGGCTACAGAAAAATAGCCTTTTGACCTCTGCCCTGATGCCCTGGCACCTGAAGGCAGATGGCTTTGGAATGGTTCTTCACTCTCGCTAGAGGGATAGCAAATCCATTTGATAGAGCCTGTCAGTTCAAGCCAGTGGCTCACCGTTGCCTGAATCGCCGTGTGAAGGAGTCTGTGCTACTGTCTAAGTTCAGCAGGAAAAGCATCGGGATTGATTAGTAAAGTCTGCCACCGTGCAGGACTCAGAAGAGCTGGCAGTGAGCTATTCTGGGACTGTGCTTCTTCAATCACCACATCTTTAGGAACCCCAAACCCGCTCTAGAGAAGCTGCGGGTGAAGGGAATTTTATACTTCCCAACTGAATTCCCTCCCCTCCTCTGTCTCCAGGACTCCAAAATCTTTCTTATTCAAGGAGATTTAGCAACAGGTAGCGGCTGCTGAGGCTGCCAATGTCCTGCAGATTTGGTTAAAATACTCCCTGAGCAATGTTTTTGCTTTTCCTAAATGTTAGTTGAGTGTTCCACACCATATTAAGAACAGTGATTTATTATGTATTGGTATGTTTTATGCAATAAAATAACATTTGGGGATGTTAATTTTATTTGTGATATATTAAGATAATTAATAAATAGTTACAGCCTATAATAATAATAGCTACTATTTAATGGTTGCCTTATGTATGCCGGCAATTTATACCCCTTAACTCTTTCAGCCTCATAAACATCTTATCTCATTTACCAAAAGGGACATTGAGGCCCAGAGAGGCTAGGTAACTTTCCAGAGCTCACACAACAGATATTTTTTATTCCAGTGCTCATGCCCTTTACGCTAGGTCACACTGCCTCCTTGGGGCCTCTTAGACTTTTATTTTCATGTTCTTTCACTATACTTACACTCCTTCCAGGAGGTCTTAGGGTGTTTCTAATTATTCCACAATGAAGCAGAACAAGAGACGTATGTTCAGAGAAGCTCCCAGGCAGCTGCTACTGTTTGGTGCCCACATTCTCACTCACTCCCTGATCCTCCTCGTGACTCTCGAGCTGTGTGGCCACGGGAGACAGTCAGGCATCTCCTTGGATGCCTCAGGACTCATTGGCTGCAATTCCAGGTAGAGATCCTGGTAGCCTACGGGAAGAATGGGATTTGCTGTGACTGCAGGGGGGTCTCAGGAACTCTGAGGTCGGGGAGTCAGCTGGGCCTTAGGAGGTCCCAGGACTGTGGATGCCCCTCTCCCTCTGCCTTGCATCTCTGCCTCTGCACACGGAGCATATTGCCCTCTCTGGTGAAGGCTGTCTCGCTTTACTTCCCCGGCTACAGGACAGGACGTGGCTGCCACCAGCAGCTCTCAAGTTCACACGGCCTCTGTTCAAGAGAGCAGCCAGAGACACTGGACTCTAGTTTCAAATTCCTAGGGAAGGGATCTGGTTGGCTCAGGTGAGCAAACTATGGCCAGGAAAGTGGCTTGACGTTGTACAAGTGTGGCCGATCCTGTGCTCGGGAGAGGGATTTTACCACATTCCTTTTTAAAAGGACGGAAAAGAAACAACATCCAGTCAGAAGTCTAGGGAATTAATTGGTCGAAATGAAATTTGGACTGTTTTCTGAGCCGGCCACTAACTTGTTATGGGGTTTTGGAAAGCAGCTTAACCTATCTGGCAGGTAGAAATAGCTAACACTATGCAAAGCTTTTACCACTGCCAGGTGCTCTGACTTTTTGGGAAATTCTATGGGTCAGGGTGTGGGTGTGGGAAAAGGCACAGAGAGGTTAAGCAACTTGCCCAATACCGCACAGCTAAGAAGTGGTAGGGCTGGGAGTTGAACTCAGGAGGTCTTAGGCCAGAGTCTGTTCCTCCTAAGACTAATGCACCTTACTCCCTGCCACATAGGAAATGTGGGTAGAAAGTGGGGTGAGAACCCCTGATGCTATCAACTCCCTAGGAATAGAGCTGGAAGATTCTTGGAGAAATCCCTCAGACAGTGGCCTGCAGTGAAAATGTGCTTTGTCCAGGGGCCTTGACCACAGTGTGGACCAGCCGTATCCCTAGACATAAGCCCAGGACCACCTATCCAGAGTTCTGGGGCTGGCGGGAATGGCCGTGCCCTGGACTGCCCTTCTCTTCCTGGCTGTGTGTCCATTCTGTATGTAAGGCACCCGGTCCCATGAAGTCACTGTGGTCCCTGACTCGGGCATTGATCCTATACTTAAAGTTATGATTGTGCTTCTTAATCTGGAGAGTAAGAGTTGTCCATCTCTCTGTGCAAAATCAAGGACTGCAAAAAGCAATGAGAAGTTTCTAAAAATACAGACTGTGCAGAATGCCATTTCATGGAGGTTTAGGATGTCTTCAGGTCTGCTGGCGCTGCATCAAGCAGGTTAGGGTCTGGGCAGACTGTCCCCAGGCCCGGTTTTGCCTTCCTCTCCCGTGAGATGATGGTATGAAGCATCCTTTCCTCCCTCCCGGCGACTTCACCTCCCCTTAAACGATGCTTGGAAATTATTTGTTCATCTCTTCTTTCCGCTGACGGAGCATCCCTTCCTTGGGCATCTGTTGGGTCCATTCTGATTCCTCAGTGTCGTGCCCACAGTAGGCACTGCAAATCTTGGCTGGACGGGTGAAGAGATGAAACGTCTCTGTTAGCCAAGTGAAATCACTTTCCTGTCTTGAACGCTTCCTTCTGCAGTCACTGTATTCGTGTGGGCGTGATGAAATACTGTTTATGAGTGAAGGGCCTCAGAGTCTTTAAAAAGACGCTGTGGTTGGATTTCACGTTTCTTTATAAAGTTGCCCCTTGGAATTCCAAGTAAAATGTTCTCTCCCCCGGCTCTTAATATGAAGCGCTTTCAGTGACAGGCCTTTCTGGGGGCAGAGCTGACGCTCTCACAGACATCGTTGTCTTTCCTCATTGCCACAGCTGGGCCACACGTCCCAGTTCAGAATCTGCAGCTGGGCTCCGAAAGGAAAGGGGGCTCAGGGCCCACAATCTCCATGTTTTCTGCACTGCGTCCTCAAACCTGCTGAGTGATGGGGGTCTTTCCCTGACCCGAGCCCCCAACTCTCTCGTTGCATTGATGACCTCCCAGGAGAGAGGACACAGTGATGCTCCTTATCAAAATGGGCCCAACACAAAGTCAGCTGTGAGACTCCCTCCTTCACTGTGGTCCCCACATCCCAGAAAGAGGGGCCACTTTCTTTTCTCTTTGAATGTGGGAAATGGACCTGGCTAAGCGGGCTGGGCAGGGGCAGGGAGGGCACCAGGAGAGCTTCAGTGCAGAACGTGTGCCCACATGGAGTGTAAGCATGTACCCCCTGACGCTGTCAGGATTTCACCCTTCCCAGCGATCCGGGAACCTCCTGCATCCCCAAAAGGGGGGCTTGGAAAGAGTCTGGTCAGCTCACTCCGGATCTTAAAGATATGCTTTTTGCTGCCAGCAGAATCCCAAACCCCAGATCTTGCGTCTGCAGCCTCTCCCTGGGCGCAGCTATGTGTGCTTTCATGGGCCTGACGCGCACCCCACCACTGCCTCGGCCTCAGTTCCCCCTGGAAGAAGGCAAACGGGATACGAGCCTGGAGCAGAGGTGGTGCTGGTGGGAAGCAGTGAAACTTCAAACAAAACAAACCTCCAAAATGAAGTCCTTGGAGCCTCCTTGCTTCTTTAGAGCCGATTTAACATTCAAGTGGAATTCAAAGACATAGTTTTCCCTAAAGCGAATTCGTTCTGAACGGATGAAGAAATAATAGCTCCAAACCCAGCGGTTCAGTGGCAGGGCACACGTGAACTTGGTCCCACCCGAGCTAGATTGCATGCAGGGACCCACATCTTCACGGACACATGCAGCATCCCTTAATTCCTGATCCGATTCGGGACGTCTATAAGCAGGAGGGTGGCTGAAAAAATTTTTTTTTTGGAAAGGAATGAATAATTTAAAACCATCAGATAAAAGTACCAATTCCACTGAACCTAAAAGACCCAAATCATACCCAGTGTGCACAGCGGCTGCCAGGGTAGCTGTCAGTAATGGAAGGGCTGTATGAGGTCCCCTGGATCAGCAGAGTCTCCTGCTGGCTTCTCTCCAGAGATGCTAGAGATGAAGCAAAAACAGGCCCCCCGCCCGCCTTTTCTTCTTATTAAATTCTTTGCTGGAGGAAGTGGCTGTTACCTGCTCAGCACTGAGTCCTGAGGTGGCTTCTCACCAACCTGTTAGCTACCTCTTCCTGTCCTTGCTCCAGGGAGGAAGGCAGGGAAACTTCTGATTGACCCCAGGGGAGCGCTCACCAGCCAAGAGTTCCTTGTTTGCACAGAGGTGTCCATTCAGGCTTGTAAGTTACCATTAAAAGGCCTTTTGGGAGGTAGGGTGGGGACCAAGCCAGGTGGTTAACAAATGACTTGATGATCCAGGAGCTGCAACCATTCCAGTTTTATAAGTGAGGAAACTGGTGTTCAGAGAGGAATTGCCACTTGTCCAAAATTACCCCTGAGTAAGTGAATTCAAATCCACATCGGTGTCTGGCTGAGTCCATCCCAGGGCCCCTCAGCACCCCATCTCTGTTCATGGTGACTCCTATGTTTTCTTGACTCTCATCTCAGAATGTCTCATAACAGCAGGCCTGGGCCAGCCATCCTCTCTCCCTTTTCCAGTCTTCCTAATGTGCCTGGGACTGGCTGTGACCTGGAAGGTTAGAGCTCCTGAGTGGTGTATTAGGGTTCTCCAGAGAAACAAAGCCAGTAGGACACGCGTGTCTCTTTCCTCCCCTCTCTTTCTGCGCATAGCTCTCTCTCTATAGAAAGAGATTTATTTTAAGAATTGGCTAAAGAATTATGGAGGTTGACAAGTCCAAAATCTGCAGGTTGGAGCCCCGGGGGCCAATGCTGCAGTTCAAGTCCAAAGATCATCTGCTCCAGAATTTTCTGTCTCTGGGGAAGTCAGTTTTATGTTCTATTCAGACCTTCAACTGATTGGATGAGGCCCACCTACACAAGGGAGGACAATCTGCTTTACTCAAAGTACAACAGTTTCAATGTTCATCTCACCCAAAATCATTGTCACAGAAACAGCCAGAATAACATGACCACATATCTGTGACCCAGCCAAGTAGATGCATAAAATTAGCCACCACAAGTAGAGTCAGGTCAAGCTGGAAATGCCTTGGCCCTGAAACTGCTGCCATCCACACCAACACTGTGAAGCACGGAGGCTGCGGTGTTAATTGTCATGCTGCCTGGGTGGCTTTGCCTTGTGGACCCTGTCTCCTAGGGGAGTAGGGAGCAAGGGAGCAGTGGAGGTTACCAGGGGCTTTCGGTGTGTGTGTACACACACGTGTGTGTACGTATGTGATGCATGACACAAACAGTGGGAGACCTTACCTGAACTTTCCCCATTTCAGAAATTCACACCTTGCAAAGCTAGAGATGCGAACCTGCCATTGTTTGCTCTGTGAAATGGTGAGTGATGCGTCTCAAGCATCCAGCACAGTCCCTGGCATGTGCTGGTTACCTGTACGTGGTTGAATAAACGGATGGCTCGATTCAGTAGCAAGTGTCCCCAACAGAGTTTCAGTCATGTATTCAACACTGATTGAGTGGGCACCTACTAAGTGCTAGGTGCTGAGCTAAGCTAAGCAAGGAGACTCCAGAGGGACCGAGAGACATGGTTTCCAGTCTGTGCTGGCTGCATTCTAGTAGGGAAAATACAGCAAAATAAGTCATTAGGCAAATAAGTAATAAACTTTCGTACTAACATATACACCATTAAAAACCAAGCATGCTGCTCAGACAGAGGGACCAGGAGAGACAGACCTTTGCCAAAGAGGTCTGGGGAGGCTTCTTGGAGGAGGTGACATTTAAGCTGAAACCTGGGGAAGAGTGTTCTAGACAGATGGGGGATCATGTGCAGAGGAAGCCATGAGGTTGGTGGATTCATGAAATGGAATATAATTCAATATATAACAATTTTTGATGGCATGATTTTTTGGGACAGTAGTGAAGTTGAGGACCATGTGCCCAGACGCAGAGTCACAGGGAAGCTTCTTTCCCTGGACAGTCACTGTTTTGTTCATATATTCATTTGACAAGGTCATCGCTATGGCTGGCTCAGTGTGGGCAGCGCAGGTGTCCTCTGTTTCAACACAGCCCTCCAGTCTGAGGATTTTAGAACAGGAAGCCTCGGGGAGGGTATGCTCAACCTTGAAGGTGTCAGCCCCTCCTGGCCCTGCAATGGGGAAGGGAGCCAGGGAGCCAGGCCTGCCCTGGGCTGCCCCCTCCCGCTCCTGTCTGACCCCATGAAGCACTGTTCCTTCCCCCCCTCCCTCCCCAGCAGGAGCCTTTTCATAATGACTTACCCACAGTAATCTCTTTGCTTAAGGCAATGACTCTGGAGAGCAGGGGTGGGGTTGGTGGGGAGCCTCTAGTTCCCTGGTCCTTCCCTGCACCGTGAGTCTGGGCCTTTGTGGTTTGTTGGGGTTCTTCTGCATTGGGGTCACTTTGCCCCATGAGCCTCCGAGCTGCTCAGATGCTCAGGCCCCGGGCAGGACTTGGCAGAGAGTTTCTGATGGACTTGACATTTATTGAAGGGATAGCGCTGAAATGGCAAAGTACCTTAATCTCAACCACCCGGGGATTTCCAGGAGGATTTGTGGGGCTCATGAGGGCCTGGGAGAGTGATCTGAAGCATAGCTGAAGCAGGTACAACCTCTGATGAGGGCGGGATGGTCGTGTTTGCAGCGTGTGGTTCTACACGCTGGGATGAGATATGGAGCAGCCACAAAGGCCTGGAAAATTCACCTCTGCCTCTGTTGGGCCATTACTTCTCCTTCAAAACCATCCCAAATGTGCCACTGCACCATCCTTCTGTGGTTGATTGATTGGTTGGTTCAGTGAGCATCTATTGGGCCCCTTCTGTGGGCCATGTGCTGTGCCAGGTGCTGGGGCTACATCAGTGAACGAAATAGACGCAGATCTGTGCCCCAGGAAGCCAACATCCCTGGAGATTTTCCTAGAAATTCTTCCTCGGAGAGCGTCTGGTGCAGATTTCTTTCCACTGTGCTGATCACACAGGGAGGCAGAGGGAAGGCTGTCACTGTCTCAAGAACTTCGAGTAATGAGTTTGGGTTTTATGTTCGCATTCACTTACTCATCAGTAAATACTTATTGAGCATCGGCTGTAGAGTTGTCACCTTCTAGATGAGGGGATATAGTGAGGAAGGAAGTATGGGAGAAGTCCCTCTCCTCATGGAGCACTGAGTTAGCAAGGAAGGCAGATGTCCAGAAGACGATCACATAGTTCATTACAGTCGTGACCACTGTTGTGCAGGGAACAGCGGCAGGTGGCAGGGGCCTGACCTGGGCTGGGAGTCAGGGAAGCCTCTCAGAGAAGGTGATACCTGAAGTCTATATGGGGGTCAGCCAGGAACAGTTCAGGGTGAGGAAGCTGCACCCGCACAAGTCCTGAGCTGGGAAGGGGCTCAGTGTTTGAGAAACAGTGAGAAGGAGAGGTGGCTGGAGCATGGTGACCCAGGGAGGCGAAGTGCAGGTGGAGGGGACAGAGCATCCAGGAGTGGGAAGGGATGTCAAGATTCTCTCCAGGGCTCCAAGGGCAAGCACAGTGGCTGAAGGTGTGAAGTCTGACCGTCAGGTCGGGTGACTCCGGGTACCGACAAATCAGAGCTCAGTGCCAGCCTTGCCTGATTTTTGTATATAAACAACATCGTTTGCCTGTTTGTGAGGCAGAATTAATCAGACCTAATGTCCCCATTTTTATAGCAAATACTTTACAACAACCCCTTTACTACCGTGACAAACATACAGGAAACACAACTTACATTTACCCGTGGCATCGAAAGAAATCCTGCCCTCACATAAAGGAGAAATAAAAGGAGGTAATTTATAATAGTAGGCACTTCAATATGTAAATGCTCAATTATGCTGGAGTACATGATATGAAGTAACAGCTCTCGAGTCTAATTCTAATGGATTTTGAGACTTGAGAAGGGTGACAGCATCCAACTGGGTATTACTGACGCTCTTTCTTTTTAGTGACATTTTGGGATGGAGGCCACATCGGAATGCTTATAAGCATACAAAAATGTGAGGGCCAAGAGTTGCTCTGAGTGTGACATCTACTGAGGCTGATCTGGTGTCCCAGTGGCTTGAATACCATGAGGTGTGTTTTCCTTGGTGACTCAATTTCTCCAAGTACTAAACAGGTCTTGGTCAAGTTTGAGTGACACAAAATACAGCCCTTCTTCCATTTATATGTCTTAACAGAGTTTATTTCAACCGAGAAAACACACTTTGTATTAGCATGTGAAGTGGACATAAGGTCAAGGTCATTCTAAACTGGCTTATCTGTTATTATTATTTGCCACTGAGAATGTCTGCAGGCCAGTTCCGAGTTGTGTGGCACATGGGGAAGTGTGTAGGTCTGTCCCAGACAATGCGGGATGCCTAACCTCTCTGCTCACCAAATGCCAAGTTGTGTCCCCAGAACTAACCTGACAACCCAGATCATCCCCACAAATTCTCAGAGCTCCCTCCAGGAGGCAGCACTTCCCCTACTGAGAACCATAGCTCTGGCTGTGCTAATAAGAGGACTTTTGGGGAAGTATTTACAGATACAATTGATTGGCCTAGGGGGGCAGAGAAGGAGGTAAGCTATAGCTACAGCTGATTGTTTCTTGGAGGTAATGAAGATGTCTCTTGTGGAGACTGTGTGGCCTCGAGTCTTTGGGATCTAGGCCAAGAAAGCCCCTTGTAGGCCCGTGGGGTCTCAGGTAGAGAGAAGGGCCGTGGGGATTTGCACAGGGAGGCCTGGTTGTCACAACTGTTTGAAAGCTTTTGTGCCATAAATCTGAAAAACTCAATTTTGAAAGCGCGGGACAGTGTCAAATTGGCCTATAGAAATAAATACATGGTTATGGTAGAAATGAGACGAACTGGGGAAAGGCAGGAGCTCACTGCAAGGAGCCTGTCGTTGTCGCTTATCAAATTAGTCACCTAATAGCCCCGGCGCGAAGCTCTCGGCAGCGCCAGGCCTCCGTCCGCTCCTGTAATTTAACTACAGGACGCACCTCTGTTCACCCGCCGTCCTTAGCCTTGTCTTTTGCTCTTTATTGGTGCTGGATTAAGTTAAGGGCTCTGATTTTCTATAATTTTTCATTTTATAGTCTTACAGCTAGAGAGGTTTTTAAAGTTTTCACTCTTTTTCCCCTCTAGCAAACATTAACTGGCAAAGCGAAAGAGTCACTTGACTTTTTCTGTTATCAGAGAGAACACAAAAGGTCAGAGGGCAATGACGGTGGATGCAAGAGCCCCATGCCCATGTGCAGCCCCCTCTCAGCTATCAGTCGCCACCTGTGCCATCCTGGTTGATGGGGTCCGTATTTCTCATTGCTTCCTTAGTTTTCTTGGATGGTTATGGTTGGGGGGCAGTCCATGGAGATGTCAGAAAGAAACCCTGACTGCAGGCCTGTGTCATATCAGAGGCACACTGCGGTGTGATATTTCGGGTGCCCTCCTTCATGTTCTCTGCCCACCCTTTGCGCTCCTTGCTGTGGGTGAGAGTTTTGAGCCACATGCATGCTGTAAGCAATCACTCTGGCCAGTTGCCAGGGTCTCAGGACACAGATTTTAAGGTTGTAGCTTATGATGGCTTGAGGGGCAGGCTTCCAGCCCTTGCTTGGAGATAGAATTATAGCTCCTAATGGCTGGCGTCTCTGGGAAGGACAGAGTTGCTGACCTCCAGTCTGGGAAAAGGGAGGGGCAGAGTGATGGAGGGATTAAAAAAAAGAGGGTGGATTTAAAAAAATATCATCTATTTTATTTCCTCCTGATTACAAACATAGTGCATGGTTTCCTTGCATCCTTTCTTTTTTGTGTAGCATTCAATCTCCGCAATATTGACTGTAATAGATAAATATCTATTTATTGACGCATAAGGAATTCAGCTGATTTGCGACGCCTTCTCTCCGTATCCTGATTTTCGGTGGTTCTGTCATTAATACTAGCTATTTTACTGGTTCCCTTTACAGCTCTCAGTAATGATCTGGAGCCTCTACTTTTCCCGTCTTTTACATCATGTCTCTCGATTGCTCACTAAGGAAGATGAAAAAAATGTTAGGGCCCTAGCACTTACCTCCATCTCTGCTCCTGCCATTCATTTTACATCGCCATGGTTTATAACATTTCCGTTTTCTCCTACAACTGTCCTTGTCATCCAAGCTTTGTCTGTCGATTGATTTTTTTAAAAATGAAAAAGCACTTATTGATATTTATTATAGAACAGATAACACAATTGGTCTCAAGACAAGGAAAGGTCTCTTTACAGAGCTGGTATGGGTTCCCTCCGCTGAGTGTGGATCTGTTTGTCCATTAGGCCTTACCTCTGAGCTGGAAGGCTGTGTGTGTGTGTGTGTGTGTGTGAGATCTGGTAGGCTCTGTTCTAGGAAGTGCAGGAGTAGAGCTGGCAGGCAGGCTGGTCACGCCCTCCCCGATGCCAACACAAATAGCGCCATCCTTAGGAACAGGAACCCTGACCTAGAAGTGCTGGACCTCCCTTGGGAAGATGGGTCAGCTTCCTCAGCAAACACCTTTCTCGTTTCAGTGTTCGGGTGAACTTCACTGATACCATGGGGACACAGGTAGGATGCAGGAGGCCACTCACTCTTTCCAGTTCTAAGCATCGTGATCATGTTTATTACTGCTTCAATAAGATTTGGGGAGTAAGTGAAGGTAAACATGTGTCCTCAAGCTGACCTATTGAACGCTGTCTTTTTCTACGGCCAAAGCAGTTACATGATTGCTTTGTTACCTGCTTTATAAGAATACCACTAAATATTTGGTCACCTAATTTTTAGAGATGGCATGCGTCCTGCCGTAAGGTGGATGTACATCATTTATTCAACCAGCTCCCCATTTCTGGTTGTTTCGGTGGGTTATGAGTAGAGTTGTAGCTCCGGGGCTTCAATCTGGGTACATGCCTCTGATATGTCCTTAGAAATCTGAGCTCTTTGGAGACATTTGGTGCATAGCTCTAGGATGCCCCTCATGGGGAAGCTTTTAGGGGCTTACATCTAAGTAGAGAAACAAACTGAAAAAGCTCATTGGCAGATTCAGAGCCCCAGTGAAGCAGTCATGGAGGGGAGGGGCCAGTGTCAGGGTGAGTGTGGCAGGAGGGGACCCTGTGATCCCCTCACTCCTTTATCTGGGGAGAGGCAGTTCCAGGGTCAGTTCCTGCCGGGGAGCACTTGGACGGTGGCTGGTACTGAGGCCATGTTGTTTCTCTTCGACAAATAAGCCATTTGGTGCCCTTGGTTTCAAGGTACAGGCACTGGTTTTGGTGGATTGGATCGGGGACCACCGAAGACCAGGGCCAGAAATCCCCACCGTTTTGCATAGCTGAGCGATTTACATTCACAAGAAGCCTGGGCTTCTCTAAGCTCTTTGCTTTCAGGCCACATTATTAAGCAGTGCTTCTTTAGAGGAGATAAAGAAATCCTCAGAACTCATCTTTTTTTTTTGCATCCAAGACAGGACTATATTTGACATATCAGAAGAAAATAGTTCTTTCAGATCATTTAAACTCTTTGAACTGAGTTTTTAATTTCATCCTAAGCCACATCAATCCCCAGACTCTTCTTCCATGTTGAGTTTCTTGCCCTTGACATGTACCTGCCCCCCTTGCTGGCAGAAAGGGCTGTTACTGCGCCTTGTCTGGAGGCTGAAGGGTTGGCATTCTAACCCTAAGGGCCATAGCATGTGACCAGATTGTGGCCTTTTCCCAACCGCAGCGGCAGGAAGAGGCGTTGATTAGAATTCCATGGTGACGAATGGAAATTTGTGGGTGGGAATATCCGAGGAGAGAAATGAAGCGTAAGGCTCTGAAAGACGCTCTTGAATCATGTCAGGAAAGACTTAGGAACAGCATAAATAAAGCCAGAGTCAGAGTCACTCAGCTTAAAAGCAAACCATTTTCTTTAAAGAAGGTAATTTACCATGTCTCTTTTGAGAAACAATTGGATCATGTAGATAAAAACCCTTAAGCATATCTTTAACATTAGTGCAGAGATTCTGAGAATTTCCTACAAGAAAGTCATCCTAAGTGTCATAGAGCTTTAAGAGTAAAGATGCACTCAGATCCGTGACAATATTGCAAGGGACCTAAACATCTAACCGTAGATGAGCAGCTAAGAAACATAAGGTTCGTCCAATTGATGCCGTTTTATGCAGTCCTTAAAAATCCTGTTTTTAAGGAGTATGATGTAACACCAAAAAGAGTAGAACTATGATGTTAACTAAAAATAAGACACGATGTTGTACATATGTGGTATAAATCTAGCTCTGTTAAAAATAATTGGGCCTGGAAAAAGATGTCAGGAGAAAGAATCCCCCAATGGCTGTGAGTCATTACTCTGTTCTTTCTTATGCTCTGTAGTTTTCAAATATTTTTTAATGAGTATGCCCCTCTTTCATTTTAAAAATAAATATTAGGAGAGCTATTGCAGTATACATTAGAAGCTCTAATTAAGGCATGTCATTGTTCTTGCCCTTCTAGAGCAAATGGGTGTATGGTCAAGAAGGAAGGGTCTGACCATGTCACCATGTTGTAAAGGTACAGGGACACCTTTGAGTACAACAGTTTGGATGAAAAATAAATGAAAGAGCTGAACAGGTGCTTGTATAGAAGACCTATTCTTCATCTATAACATTTGTTCACTTGGAGTTTAAACAAAATATTGCATTGATCTTTTCCTCTGAGAATATTATACTTCCAAGCCGCACAGATATAGTAACAGTAGCCCCCCCCTTATCTGTGGGGGATACTGTTCCAGGACCCTCAGTGGATGCCTGAGACCCCAGATAGTACTGAGCCTTATATACACTATGATTTTTTTCCTATACATACATCCCTAGGATAAAGTTTAGTAAGTTGGGTGCAGTAAGAGATTAACAACAACTAATAATAAAATAGAACAAATATAATAATATGCAGTAACAAAAGTTGTGGTCTCTCTCTGTCTCTTAAAATACCTTCTTGGGATGATAGGAGATGATACGAAGCCTACATGCTGAGATGAAGTGAGGTGAATCTCTTCTGACGCTACAGCTGCTAATTGACAAGTGGGCAGGGAGCATGTAGAGCGTGGATTTGCTGGACAAAGGGACCATTCATGTCCCCAGTGGGAGGGAGTGGGGTGGCACAAGATTTCCTCAGAACACCACACAATATGAAACTTATGAATTGATTATCTCGGGGATTTTTCATTTAATATTTTTGAAACACGGAGAGCAACACCATGGATAAGGGGGCACTACTATACTAAAGAAACAAAGCTGGTTAGGTGGCGAAACTGAAGGAAGACTCCCAGAAGTATCACTTGGGGAAGCTGAACCACACTCACTACCCCTCCAGTCACCCGGGCACCCTCTGAGTTCTGGAAGTGTCTAGATGGTCAAATCAAAGGTGGAAAACAGAGGGGATCCTGACATCTCTGGGCCTCACAGGCTTAACCAAAGACCCCAGAATTATGGGGGTTGTGCGAGGCCCCCTGCTCTCATCAGATGTGCTTAGCCCGGCAGGAAAGGCTCTCCCGCAACTAGTTCCCCCACCAGTCAGACCAGCTGCACTCCACCCGGTCCTTAACCGAATAGGCCTTTCCCTTGCCAACTTGTGAAATTATTGAAATAAGCCAATCACCTCCTCCGATGGGAACCAGGGGGTACCTCACCCTCTTGTCATTGCAGAGCCTGCTGCCCACAGCTCCTGCTGGTTCACTTTGCTCCCACGTGCCACACTGTGTGGTCCTGCCTGTGTGCGGTGTCTTATCCTCAGGCTGTGAGTGTGTGTGGCTAGTAACTGCTGTGGACCTCACCCGCCCAGCGCTGGGTGTCATGTGTACAGCCATCTCCTACTACTGAGGGTCAGGATCCCTCCTTCACCAATGGGGTGAGTAGGAAGTGATCAGAATAGCAAGAGAGGCAAGGTCTCTCTTGTTTTGGAGCTAGAATTCCAGGGGGGCATGGAATGGAAGACGGTCAGAGAGGAATAAATGAATGAACGTGTTAACTTCCAATTATACTAATATTATGAAGGTAGAGAGCAATGAGAACAAAGTAGTAATTCTGTTTTGCAGGGGTGATCAGAGAGGCTCTTTGTGGAGGTGACGTCAGGCTCAACTTGCAGATGAGAAGGGGCCAACCTTGGGGACAGATGGGAGTCAGTGAACAAGGTGGGCCAGGGCTTTCCCAGGGCAGTTGGTTCCTCGTGGGTCAGGAAGAGAAGGATCTGACATGATCTGACCAGACACGTGTGGCTTCAGAAGCCACGAAGAAGTTGGACTTGATCTTACACATAACGGGCAGTCACCGAAGGCTTTAAGCAGGGAAGTGACATGACATGGCTTATGTTTTTGTTTTTCGTTTTTTAAAAAAATATATCTTTATTGATTTCAGAGAGAGGAAAGGAGATGGAGAGAGAGAGATGGAAACATCAATGATGAGAGTCATTGATTGAGCCTGCAGCCTGGGCATGTGCCCTGACCGGGAATTGAACCCCGATCGCCTGGATCCTAGGTCGACGCTCAACCACTGAGCCACGCCTGGCTGGGCGGCTTATGTTTTTAAAAGATTATTTTGGTACCTGGGAGGAAAATAGATGATAGGGGAGCAAGAGGGCTACTGCAGTCATTCTGATGGGAGACAGGTGGCACTATCACCTGGTGGGTCAGGTGGATGGCGAGAATGGACAGACTCAGGATATGTATCGTGGAGGTGGAACCAGTGAAACTTGCGATGAATCGGACCTGAGGAATGAAGACATGGACATAGGGATGTTCCTGAGGTTGTTGGCTTGAGCGACTGGGTAGACAGTGGTGCCATTTAACGAGATGCGAAAGACGGGAAGAAGATGAGTTTGGAATGGGGTCAGTTGGAATTGAAAGTTTGATTTAGATTTTGTACTCTCTGAGTAAGTATTCGTGTGGAGATGTCAAGCTGGCAGCTGAAAATGCTATTATATAGCTCAGGATAAATGCCAGAGGTAAGGATATTAGTTTGACTTTTACCACCATTTGATAGTATTTAAATTGGTTGAATAATATGGGGAGATGATAAAAAAATCAGAATGATTTATCTGCCTAGAACAAATGTCATGTTAGATATGTTTGCCTATATCAGCGGAATAATGTATAATAAGACCACTTGAAACCATGAAGCAGTGTGCAAAGGCAATGACTGTTCACACGGCCGTCATATCGGCCTCGTGCAACCCTCGTAATTCTGGGGTCTTTGGTGCTTTATTGTTTCAGGCACAAAATCTCTTCTCCATCATATACTCCCATCCAAGTTCCTTAGGGGACACCTGCCCTTCAACCTAGACCGATGCTTTAGAAAGAATTCTGGCTAAACATTGGAATATTGGAGAACCAAGATAAAACTGTGGAGATAAAATTATCTTTTGTTTCGTTGAAAAAAATTTCAGCTGAGCTATTTTAGCCTCAACCTAAAAGAACTAGGGTCCCCAGGATTTTTCTGACTTGCACGGGAGTTTAGGGAATGCACAGTGTTCAGTTTTTCCGGGAGCCTTTGGCTGAGGCCAGGTTGGAACTCTCAGTGGCTCTGGGTAAACAATTCATATTTTAGGACTGGCTGGAAGCCCTGCTCTACTTGGCCAGGAATCACATGACCAATGGATCTCCTTTTAAGGAAGCTGAGTGTATATTTTATAAAATTTAGTTGAGTGAAGGTTGGGGTGGGGGGGATGAATTCAAGGGCGGTTATTTGAATTTCAAAGAAACAGAATGAGATTCTCATGATTCAGTCTTCTAGACTAACTCACTCGTTAAATAGTGGGAGCTGTTGAGGCCTAAAGAAGTTAAGAGATTTTTCAAAGGTCACACAGCTGGTTAAGACACATTTCCCTGACTTACCTTGTTATACACCTCCCAAGCACCAAGCTTTTCTTTGTTTCTTATGTATGCATGTGGATTTTCAAAAACAAATTGAACCTGAAAATTAAGTTTGTCTCCATGATGGTGGTGTCTAGGGAATTGTTCTGGCCTAGAATATTGCTGTCTTGGATTATTCTGGCTCTGTCCAGAACCACAAGAAAATCAGGTCGTAGGTCTCTAGTTAAATAACATTAGTGATTTCAATCTCATATTTATCAGGTTCTTGTAGGTAGAGCTGTGAGGATTCATTCATTGATTCCTTTGTTCATTGGATTTTCTACAATGGGCCTGGCTCTAGGTTTGGTGTTGGGGATATCGTGGTGAGTAAGGCACCATCCTTGACCTGAAGAAACTCTTCATATGTCCAAGTAGATAGACATGTAACCAGCAGGTATACTACTGAGAGAGAGACGTGCTTTGGTAGAGGTAGTCAGGGAATATACAATAAGGCACTTAACTCAGAACTGGAGGCTCAAACTAGGAAGGCTTCCTGGAGGAGATGGTACCTTCTCTGCGACTCGAAAGTAGAGTGTGACTTAGTGGCGACACATTCAAGAACAGGGTGTGAAAGGATGTTCTAACCAGCCAAATAGCATCGCAAAAGGATGCAGCATGCTTAAGGAACTGCAAGTCGTTCAACATGACGAGCTACTGTCGTGTAGGCTCCCTAGGAAACTGGAATTCAACGTGTAAATATCCTACCACGGAAAAGTCACAGACAAATTCATAGGCCTCAAAGCAAGAACAGTGGGTTTGTGTCTCACCTAAACATTTGGAATTTTGTTTTTTCAAGTAAAGTTGAAAAAAAAAGAAAAGAAAAAGAGCTGGAGTCGGAGCTGGAGCTGGAGCTGGAGTTGGAGCTGGAGCTGGAGCTGGAGCTGGAGCTGGAGAGGGAGGCAGGGCCAGACCATGAGGCCAAGATTTGGACCCTGACCTGAGTGGCCTGGGAAGCCAAGAAGGGACGGAGGTCCCACAGGGAAGGAAAGCCCCCTCTGGTGGCTGTGGGGAGCACTGCAGGGCATTCCTAGGCCATGACTCAGCAAACTGTTGCTGCACTGATAACCCAAACTGGGCGTGGCAGGGTGCACAGAAAAACCAAGTAACCGAGGGAAGCGAGGACAGCCGTGCTTCCAGGAAAATGCGCAGCTCTTTGGGAAGTGTAAATTAGAGTAGCTGCGTCTGTCTCTAGCTCTTCCTGAGCCCTACTAGGTGCCAACCCTTGGCCAAGCCCCGTATGTGTCATTTTCTCACTTAATCTCACTGACCATCCCAGGAAGCAGGTTCTGTCATAACCCCCTGTAGTGGGTTGACTAGTGCTCTCCCCAATTCATATCCACGTGGAACCTTATTTGGAAATAAGGCCCAAATTGGGGGTGAAATTAGTTAAGGATTTTGAGAGGAAATCATCCTGGATTTAGGACTTACCCAAATCCTAGAAGAGGAGAGGACACGCAGACAGAGAGGCAGAGATTGGAGTGATGTTGCCACAAGCCAAGGGACACCAGGAGCCGCCAGAAACTGGAAGAGGCAGGAAGGATTCTCTCCTAGAACCTTTGGAGGGAGCATGGCTTCATCAGTGCCTTGATTTTGGGACCTCTGGCCTTCAGAACTGTGCCAGAGTACATTTCTATTGTTGTAAGTCTCCAAGTCTGTGATAACCTGTCAGGGCAGCCTCAGGAAACTAATGTGATAATGCCCATTTTAGAGTTGGGAAAAACCAAACTCTAATGCTCAGAGGGGTTGGCTCTAAGCCTGAGGTCACCCAAACTGAGAAACGGCAGAGATGGATTCTGACTTCATCATGTGGCTTGCAGTCTGTGATGTAAGCTCCCCCCACCCCATCGATAGCTAATATTTATTTAGCGCTGACTCTGGATCAGGTGCCATTTTAAGCATTTTGCTTTGATGACTTCATTTATCTTGAGGATTATCTTGTGAGAGATAAGTTCATTAGAAAATATAGATGGAGGCTGTCTCTGTTTTGAAGGGCAGTAAACCATTTTTAAGGGCCTGGATTTACTTTTCAGCTTGTCCCTGACATCTCATTTGCCGAATGGAGATTTTTTCCATCTTGAGCGAACTAAGCAGTATGAGAGGAAGTGTCAAGCATGTCAACCAGCGACTCATGAAATATTTCATCTTGTAATACATTAATAGAGAAAACCGAGGTGATTTTCAGCCCATTCCAGTAAATTGGTTTTAACACTAATGAACTGTTCTGTTTGAGCAGAGCGTTAGTGGCAAAACGCTGACGTTAATAGTGACACGGAGGCGTTTGAAACTCCATCAAAAATTATAATCTCAAAATAAAAGGCTGGGGAAATTTCTGTGTTCTATTAATTAACGTAGGTTGTCTGATCAATGCTTTTAATTGGTAGCAAATTAAAATATGGATTTCTGGCATGGCAGATTTGCAGATTGGTTGTCTTGCTACCTGTTGCTTCTGATGACCTCATTCCAACATTTATATTCAAATCTGAAAGCTCAGACTTCGGCAGTCAGCGGATCATAAATTTCACCCAGTTCCTCTGGCTGAATTTCAAGCGTGTAGACCATGTGCTAACAGTGAGAATGATCGGAAAGACAGTTGTAGACAAACAGAGCATGAAGAAAATCATTCTTGTTGGAGGATATGGCAGAAACAATTTTCCTCTGTGCTAGGCAGACATCAGCTCTGCAGAACTGGCTAGAAATAAAGATCTTTCCACTGATGGGCTGTAGCCTGGGGAGAAGGAAGGTGCCTGCCCCAGCCTCCCCTTCAACCCAGATGTTTCAGGGTCTCAGGGCCAAATGCCCATGGAGCTAGCAGCCTGGATGCACAAAATGGCCAGAGTGAGTTTTTGCAAAGATAGAAGGTAGGACTGAGCAGAGGGAAGGCTCAGCCCTGTTCATGGGGCATCCTTGTATGCCAGGTGCCGTGGTAATCTCATTTCACCTTTCCCCTGCCTCACGATGAAGGCATTCAGTTGAACCATATGGAATCGCCATTCTTGTAGGTCAAAAAGAGCTGAATGTTGGCAGTTTTGTTTAGTTCAACCTGTGCTATGATCAGCTCTCCTTTGTAGCCGAGGAAAGTGAAGTTGAAGACAATTGGCCGAGATCACTTGCTAGGAAGGTCACAGCCACTCAGGGAAGCAGCAACCCATTTCCCCCCCCTCCTCCCCCCTCCCCCTCCTCCTCGTTTTCTTCTGGTGGGCTTTGTGGGGGGGGGTGGTGGTCAGGCTTGTACTTCAAAGACCCCTCTGGGTGACTCTGGCAGCCCTGTGTGTGTGTGTGTGTGGGGGGGGGGGGGGGTGGTGGTGGCAGGGGACCAGGGTGGATTCCTGGAGTCTCTTTAGGAAGCTTTTACAATAGTCCAAGTAAAGTGACTTGGTGGCTTAGACTAAAGTGACAACAGGGAAGGTGTGGAGAAGGGGACTCATTTGAGAAATACTCAGGAATGAGAATCAGCGGGACGTGGTGTTTGATGGAAGTGCCCCATCCCTCTGGCAGCTCTCCCAGCTCTCGTGTCTCTGGTTCTCGGTGCTCGTAACATCTCCTGCTTTCCCTCTGCCGCGAGGATCTCCGCTGACCGTAAGCTCCCTGCGGTGGCAGTCGTGTCTCTCATTTACGGCTGTCCCTGGAACCAGCGTAGTGTCTAACACTTAGTTAGCCGTCGGTGTTTGTTGGATAAACGAAATAATTCAAAACAAGCAATCAGTTACAACCAACTCGGATCTTCCCTGCAGTGGTCACTCTCCATTGCTCCAGTTTCTGGGTTTCCTGACAGGGGGCCGTCATGGGTGGAGAAATAATATCCACGACCACCCTGCGCTCGTCCCTCAGGCCTGCAGTATCGTCTCCGCCACCCTGGTGGGACTAAGTTCAACTCAGCAGCCTGTTACTCAGTGTTCACACTCACAGGATGACATGTCAGCTAGTTTGGACCATTTCCGTCAAATTGCTCTGGACTATTTAATAAGGAACAACCTGACCAGTACAGTATGCTGAATGGCTTTTAAACAGGGCACGTTCTGTCATCGGCAAAATAAAACATCTTTCCTCTGAGTTCCTTTTTTGAAAATCAGGTATGCTTTGAGTAGGGAGAGGAGTAAAAGTAACATTTAGCTTGAAGAATCTTTATTGCCCTAACAAATAAAAGACCCTTTAACAATCACATTGATTTTTTTTTTTTTTTTTGCTGATGGATGTAAAGCTTTTTGAAAGTGAATTCTTACCCTGGGCAAGACCCACTTGGCTATGCCGAGATTGTACTGCGTCCTTGTAAGACGTTAATGGGAAATGAAGGAAGACGGGTTTTGCCACGGGAGTAACAATTCCAGCTGATGAATTGCATCAGGGGGACAATAGAAGTTGAGTAACCGACAGTTGAGTGGTGGCATTTGTCAGGTAAGAGGGACAGTGATCTGGCTGCTGGTTTTTGTTGGCAAGGTGTCAGAGGATACAGTGTCCTGGAAACACTGAGGAAAACCTTAAATGGGGTGTGAATGGAAGGGTGGAAGGTGGCAGCCGTTACAGAAAACCCCAGGAAATGCTTAGAATCCGAAGCGATCGCTGGAAATGTGACTTCCCTTTTCTGTCATCTCTCTCTAAGAGCTATGGAAGGTTCCACGTATTTAGCCTGGTGGGTGTCCCTGGTTGTCTTTCTAACTGGTCCTCTGGCTGGCAGCTCCTCCCCTGAAATGTCCTTTGGGCCCTCCCCTCCATCCCATGGCCAAGATGCCTTTCGGGCCTCTGCTGTGCTCAGCATGGCGGGGAAGTCATGCAAGGCAGCACGTAGTCTTGGTTGGCACACAGACCTGGCTCACACCCTGGCTCCACCAGCAAGTGGCTTTATCTTCTGTAACGTGGATTAATAATAACTCCTGCATAGGCCTCTTGTGGGTGGTGCCTGGGATAAGCACTCAGTAAGTGCTGAACAAACCGACATCAGCAACAAAGGCCAATGCCACAGCTACAGCACCAGGCCCTTGGTTGTTCCCTGCTTTCAGCACCTCCCCTTTTTACTCTGAGGACCCCTCCCCTTCTCTGAATAATTAGCAGTTTTACCCTGCCACCCTCCTCGCAGAGAGTAGTGTGTCCTGTTACAAGAACTCAGAGCCTGGAGTTAGGCTTGGGCTTAATCCTGGCTCAGGCTCTTACAAGCTGTGTGACCTCCGACCTGTTACTTACCCTCTCTGTGCCCTTTTCTCTCTCTCCCTGGGTTGTGTAGCCTTCCAGCAGATTCTTCCAGCACCTATCATATCCTTGCCCCATCTCTCTGCAGCCAGGGAGCTGGCTTTGCTTGCTGCTCAGTTTCTTCTCCGCCTGGAACTGCATGGGCATATACGGCTCAGGTGGCTGTCACCACTCTTTGCTACTGGACTTTTCAGTTCATGTCCCTGTGCCTCCCACTATGGCCTCTTCCCACTTATTCTGTGCAGAGTGAATCTGATTTGTTGCCCATCAGCCAATGGATTGGTTCCCTCTGGGTGTGGGTCCCAGCTTCCATCCATCAGTTGTGGCTGGTGGTGAGGTCCCATGGGAGCCAATGCATGGTGGAGGTCAGCTCCCAGACAAGGGACTGGATGTGCCCTCTGACATCAGGTTCCTGAGTCAGGAGCTGTTCAGGTGACCAGGAGGCGGCAGCCTATTTCTCTGAGAGTCTGGAACTAAACCTCTGTTTCTTCACCTGTGAGCAATATTATATTAGATACAAACACCACATCTCCACCTTCCCTGGACCCCCATCTAGGGCCTCAAGGCTGCCTACTCTCAGTCCTTCCTGAACCCCACTCTCCTAACTGGGAGAAAGAGGAGGGAAATGCTGAGTATTCCAGAGGCAAAGATCCCTAATTAGGTGTGTTTGGGGCATTTCACCACAAAGTGGGGCTGTTCGCTGAAATGTAATGAACAGCTGGGAAATGAACACCTTTCCTATGTGGGCTGTTAAGCATAGAATTTCCCTGGAAATTACCTCCCAGAGAAAACTTCCTTTCCAAGCCCTGCCTTGGCAAACCCACATTTTCTGTGTGTTTCTGGCCCAGGCGGGAGGCAGGACTACAGACCCTGTGGGAGGGCACAGGGTGGGTGCTGAAGGCAGCAGCCTCTCCTCACTGTGGACAGTCTAGAACCCTGGACTCTCCCTCTGGCACTGCTCGCCATGGACCAGCGCTCAATGCAAGGTGCGCTCACCCCTCAGCGACCGGCTTGCTAATAAGTTTTATGAGCTCACCTTTTGTAAGTTCGGCAACTATTTTTTGAGCACCAGCTATGTGCCCGGCATTGCTCTGGGCATCTGGGGTGGGTCAAGGAGCAGAGCTGATAGAAAGCTCTGTCCTCTCGGACATTTCTTCCTAAGGCCGCCGGGGTCTGCCTGCTGCGTGCCTCTCCAGTTTGGAGCTGTCATCTCCCTCCCTGGCTGCCGACACCAGGCCGTCTTCCTGCCGTCACCGGGCCTCTGCAGGTACCGCTCCCCCCCCCCCCCCCCCCCAATGCTCCTCTGCCTCTTTGCCTCCCGGCTCCTGCTCACCTCAGCTTCCTCAGAGAGACGCCCCCAAGCTGCCCTGTCCCGGCCGTCACTGTAGGCCGCTTTGTTACTTCACTTTCCCAGAATCATTCTTTCCTCCACAGTAGCACAAATGTCACTTTCTGTTTATGCATTTTATTTGTATGATTATTTGACACCCTTTCTCTCACATTAGGCCCTAAACTCCACGAGGCTCAAAGAGGTTAAATAACTTGCCCAAGATCCAAAGGGATGTATCAGGATTTGAGCCCACGCCTGCCCCAGTCTAATACTGAACGGGAAACGGGGAAGTACTTGTGCCACCCCTGGGCTCTGTCACCTCTGCCCTCCCAGTTTCCCCATGGCTCTGCAGAGCAATTTGCTTGCTGTCAGCCGTGCAGAGATAGTAATAATAGCCAACGGTTAACATTTGCTGAGGTCTCGCTGTTTGCCAGGCACTGGGATGAATAAGTGCCCTCTATGAATTAGCTCCTTGCACCTGAGGAGGCAGGAGCTGTAATTAATCCCATTGTACAGATGAGGAGAGTGAGGCTTGGGGAGAAGAGATGAGATGCCCAAGGTCTCACGGGCAGGGTCTGGAGCCCAGCCCGCTGGATTCCAAGCCACTGTAATTCCTTGCTGTCTCCCTTCAGACACGCTCACCCCTGGGTGAAATTGAAGCGGGGTTAGGAGGGGCAAGCTCAATAGCCCCCGAGATTTACAAAGGGTTCTGGTGACATGGGGGATGGATCATCCACAAATTTATTCCTCATTGATTTCTTCTGCTTTGGCACATACTGAGCTGAGAGAATCTGAGTTGGAGAGCCCCTTGTGACATGGTTCCTTCATGCTCAGACCCACTGCCCTAAAAGCCAGGGGCTGGGTTGGGGATGCTCTGTGTCATCAGAAGATGTTGAAGCTGCTCGGAGAGCCCGAGCCACGTCTCTTTGTTTCTTTGCTCTCGGGGTGTTCTCAGGGGTGTACTGTTTTGCTTAGTCACACACAAAGCATTCTGTGGAGGAAGCTCAATGCCAGGGAAAAAGAAGGAATTGTTGCCTGGGGGCAGAGTCAGGAGGAAACTTGTCACTGTTATCATTCTGTGGTGACATTCCGGGCTTCAGGCAGGGATGCTCTGTGACTTCTAAGCAGGATCCTCTGGGGCCCCAGCGACTCAGAGCTGGACGTTCACACCCGACGTGCATGGCAGCCTGCTTTGGGGGAACGTGTGCAGGTTTCGAGGCGGACCTGTGCAGCCTGACAGCTCCAGGACCGGAGCAGCCTCCTTACCCTCTCAGTCTCAGTTTCCCCATCTGGAAAACAGGGCTGATCATAGTCCAAACCTCTCAGCATCCTTGTGAGGATTAAATGGGGTCATGTGGACGGCTTGGCCGGTGCCTGGGGTACGGTGGGCACTCCACAAATGGCAGACATATGCTGGAAATATCGGTTTGATTGAGGCCCGAATCGAGCCTTCCATTTACTCCTCTTGAGCAATATGGATTCTGTCTGGAGTGGGCTCTTTAGAAAATCAGAGCGCCTCTTCCCTTAGTGTGGCTGGTCCTGGTTAATAATTTCAAAGATCCATTTAATTTTTTTCCCTTTCACTTTCAAGAACAAAGATATCCTGCTGAAAGATCAGGAAATGAGAGATAGAAAGGGGACCTCTCAGAGAGCGATGATTTGTAATGACCCATCAACAGGGATAAACTCCGCTGTGGCAGAAAATAATGAAACATTGATTCTCTGAACTTATTAAGAGTTGGATTTAGATGAGAGTTTAAAAAAGCAATTAGTCTGGATTGAAACTAATTAGTGATTTCCCCCCATCCTCATACGGTTCAGATTATGGGGAGGTTATTAAGGACCTACTATGTGCAGGACTTCAGAGGACTCAAAGATGGGAAAGAATTCTACTCTACTTTAGAGAGGTTAGATGCAAATAAAAATGACTTATTTAAGAAAGAAATCAATTCCACCTTAGAAGTACAAATAGTGTCATGAGGTTTCATAGACCTGCATCTTCTCTCATTCTGCTTCAGCTCCAATAGGATCCTGCTCAGCATCTCTATTCAGCTCTTCTTTCTGCACCAGACTAGCTGAATTTTATCTTTGGCCCTTTCAGTTTCACTTTGTATACTTTTCAGATCGGCTCAATTGTGTCCATGGCTCCCATCACCTCCCCCCCCCCATGTGCTGACACCCAGCTTCTCTATCTCCAGGCTCCAACCCTCTGGTTGACATCTCTCCCGGGAGGTCCAAAATCAAGTTCGCCATCTCTCCTACCCCCTCACCATTCCCTTTTCTGGGTCCCTCTCCAGGTTTTCACATCACCGTCATGGGCTCAATCCCCAAAGTGCCAATTCTGTGGTCCCTCGAGATTCCTCCGTTTTTCAGCCTCCCAGATCTCAGTTGGGCACTGGGTGCAAAGATTTGCTTCTGAAACAGCTCTTGAGACTGGTTTATTTCCCTCATCCCCACTGCCTTTCACCAGGACTATTAGTGATGGTCCTCTGATTGTTCCCTGCCTCTCATCTCTCCTGCCCCATTACCCCCCATTCCGACTGCTGCCAGGATGACCTTTCTGAAACATAAACTATATACTTTCTCTTCTTTCACTTGAAACTCTTCAGCATCTTTTCAAGGTCCTTAGGGTGATTCGCGGCTGATGTGCATTTCAATAAGGCGTCTGCAATTTGGATTCTGTTTACCTCTTACTTTGTCTCTTGCTGCTTCCTCTAAACTTACTTGTCTGCCCATCCATCCATCCATCCATCCATCCATCCATCCATCCATCCATCCATCCATCCATCCAATATTTATCAAGCTCCTACTGTGTGACAGGCAGTAGGGTGAGTGATGCATTTACAAGAATGAACAAAACAAACATGGTCCTTGTCTTCCTCAAGTCTAAGGGACAAGCCAACAATGTACAAACAGGTATTCAATAAAACAAGTGTGTAAGGTGCCACAGAGGGAAAACCGGGATGCAAGAGAATAGTGGGAGCAGGGAGGTGCGCTGAGGGTCTTCCTAGGTTCAACTAAACATTCAGACTCTTAAGAATACAGTGTGTGGCTCACTCTTAGCACCGTAAGCTTTAGAAGGACAGAGGATGGGAAACCCAGCTGGGCCCCTGGGCCACACCAGGTGTCCCTCCTCATCGGAAGTCCGTGCAACATAGCTCGAGGACAAGGAGATGACCCCACACCTGGCGGGGTGGGTCTGTCCTGGCTTGGCAGCTCCATGCCTCATAGGAGCCAGCGTCTCTTGTCACAATCCTACAGGCAGAGCTCTCGGGATCTCTGCAGGGAGCATCTTATCGCTGAGTAACGATGTCCAGCGAATGCCATTCCATCAGCTATTTACAGTCCATTCACAGTGGAACCTCGGTTCTCAGACTGAATTCATTCAAAAGCCAAGTCACTTTTGCCCATTAGAAATAATGTAAGTTGAATAAATCTGTTCCAGACCCCCAAATGATTCTCTGTTTTTACCTTTCTTACATACAGTACATGTCTAATGTGCTGTTGAATCTATAAACACTAAAAACAAAAAGGACATGAAATGTGAATGGAAATTTAACACAAAGGAAATGAAATAATGTACAGTAAACGATGAAAATTTATGTACACACTAGAACTTGCCTTTAATGCTGAGAGCTACTGATGACTGACTGTGGGGAGGAGGGATGGAGGGATGTTATTGTTCAGAAGGGGAGTCCCTTCCATAAAACATCAGGTAGCTGTTCTCCTGGGTTCTTTCTCTCTTTGTCTCTTTGCTCCACTAGAACTTGCTTCAGGCCCACTGGGCCTCTGTCTCTCCAAAAACCTATCCAATGACGTTTGCTTTTGCCTGCGTTTTAACACTTGCGTGGAGTGAAACACTGCACTGTCACAAACAAGTATCTCGCACGGTTTGCTACTTCTTTGTCAGGGTGATAGTTCTCAATAAACCTTTGCATTTCTCTCGATTTCCCAAGCGTTTCCTAGATTAGTGAAGTAGGAATAGCCTCCTTCCTTCCCTCCTTACTCCTCTGAACAGAGCTCCTCAGCTGCTGTTTGTTGCTGCTCCCTCTCAAGGACCTGGAGCTCCTCGGTGGTCAGCTCAGTGCTGTGGTCCTCCCCCAACCCCCTAGGTCATCATCATCCACCTCCAGGCCTGTGGACTTGCCCAGAGACGCAATATCCTCCACAGCAGAGGCAGGCTGGTTCTCACAGCCCTCAAAGTCTCTCCTTCAGCCACACTCAGGCCACAATTTCTTCCAGGCTGATTGCATGGTCCTAGAAGACACTGGCCCCCATGCTTTGTCTGTGAGCCTCAAGCAAGTGAAAATCTTAAACTGTTCCTGCCAGAACTCCCTGAGGGTTAAATTAGTTTCAGAGGTCACCTCAAAAGACCTCTGAAACAATGCCTCTGTGTAGAATTTCTTAAAATCAGATTTGACCTGCTGGCCCATGGGCTGGATGAGAGTTGTTAGGTGGCAGGAACCTAACAGTGACGAAGCTGTACCCCTGCACCAACTTGGCCCCCAAGCCTGGAGGGTGGGCAGGAGCTCTGTCCAATATAAGAAGTGCCCTGAGTGGCAGTTGTTTTGCCTGGGGGTATTCCTTCACACTTGGGGCAAACACTTCATCAGTTCACTCAATACAAAATTGCCCGGTTACCCAAGCTTTGCTATTAGCCCTCCACATCACATTCAGCTCATCTTCCATGACACTATTTTTCTTGAAAACACGCCGGTTTTCAGGATGGTAGATCAGTGGAGGCTTCAATTTAAAGTCCCCACTCGCATTCCGCACAACAATAACATCAGCCTGTCCTCCATTGGCTTCTGTCCTGGCAACAGCTTCTCCTCTTTGCCATTGTCTTCCAGAAGAGGCCCGTCTCATCACAACTGAACACTTGTTGGGGAACAAATCCCTTGGCCTCTTCGTATTCTTGAAATTTTGTCATAAAATTATCAGCAGCTACTTTGCTAGAACTGGCAGCCTCCCCATGCCTCACTACACTATGAATGCCACTTCTTTTCTTGAATTTATCCAGTCATCCCCTACTAGCCTTAAAACAATCACTTTCAACACTCGTTCCAGGGGTGTCTTTCAGGAAGTCAGCATGAGGCATCTGCCCCTTTTCACACATCATTGTCTCTGAAATGCTGTCACAGGCTAACTGCTTTTTGTTTAATCAAATCAATAACAATTTTTCTACCTATTCAGTTGCCTGTGATCATTGTTTCTTTCACACCCTTAGCAACATCAGCATTCTTGATGGCCTGTTTATTTTTTAAAATTGTGCTAATTGTCAGTTTTGTCATGCTATATTTGGTAGCCAGATCAGACACATGAACACCTCTATTATACTTAGCAATTATTATTTTTTTAAAGCTCTATTGCTGTCTTCACAGCTTTCCTTTTCACTTCACTGCTATCACTAACCTTCTGAGGACCCATGGTGACTTACTGTACATATTTAATAATAATAAGCAGCAACAAAAGCAAAAAACCAAAAATATTCACAGCACAATTTCCTGAGCTGTTCACAACGTGAGGTTTAGTGGTAAATTGACCCATACTTGCGTGTTCTCTCCTTTGTTGCCTAAGAGACGTATCTGCATAAAAGGGTTGTTGGGTTGAGAATCGAAGTTTTGTTTGACAACTGAGACATTTTTCCTGTGAACACCTTGGTTGGGAGCAGAATTGTTCGAGATTGGAGACCTTTAAGAACCAAGGTTTGACTGTAGAGTTCTTCCCAGACCAGATGCAACACATCAGTGGGAGGTCATTTACGCCTTAGGTAATGTTGTCTAGTAATAGAATTGATATCCCAGCTACTTAGGTTATGAGGGAGGCCTGCTAGGAAGGTAACTGAAGGTTAAGTTCTCATGTAGAAGGGTTTATTAACCCTTTGCCCATTTGGGATTTCCTTAGATAGAGGGGTGGTCAGAGAAAAGAATGTTTGACCTTAGTTCCCAAGTAGGAAAAAGGTGGGGGAGAGCATCCTAGGCAAAGAGAATAGAAAGAGTTTGGTGTGTTCCCTGAGGGGTGAATGAAGTAGAGGGACCATTAGGGAGAGCCGTAGGAGAGAGGCTGGAGAGTGGGCTGGGGCCAAATCCTGTCAGCCCATGGGAGGAATTTGGGTTTTATTTGAAGTTTAGACTGATGCTGCTGGGCCACGATGCCCAGATATGTGGTTGAACATTACTCTGAGTGTTCTTGTGGGGATGTTTTTGGATAATATTAATATTTAAATTTGTGTACTTTGAGTAAAGCAGATTGCCCTCCATAATTGGGCAGCCCTCATCCAATCAGTTGAAGACCTGAACAGATCAAAAGACTTGCCCAGAGCAAGACCTTTGGGCTTGAACTGCACACAACCAATAGGATGTGTGTGTATATAGAAAGGCATTTATTTTAAGGAATTGATCACATAATTATGGAGTACGGCAAGTCTAAAATCTTCATGGAGTATGGGAAGTCTAGCCAGCAGGCTGGAGACCCAGGGGGGATGGCTCCCACATCCCAGTAGGAAGGATATTAAAGAATTTGGGACCATGCTTTTAGAACAAACATAGTATTTCATCTGGCTGCAAATTATTTGCATTTCTCTCACCTGCAAAATACACTTGACTCCCCCAATACCCCCCCCAAAGTATCTCATTACATCTTCAGGCTTGGCCTGAGGCCAAGGATCTCATAAACTTTAAGTTCCAGAGGTGGATGAGCATCCTTGAGTTTGGTTCCTTGAATACAGTTCCTCTAGATTTGGAGACCTGTGAACTAAAGAGACAGGTTATCTATACTTCCTCCCACCTACCATATGCAATGATGAGACAGGCACAGGATAACTGTTGTAGATAATCCCATTCAACAAAGGGGAAAATGTAACAGTCACTGGCCCCTAGTAATTCTGAAATTCAGCTTGCCCATTTCTTCATTAGGGTTCAAAACAGGTCCTTGGGAATGATTTTTGTGGTTTTTGGCTCTGTTCTCTAAGATCTTGGTTCTGACCTTTGAGTCACCCTTTCCCCCAATTAAAAATAGCCCATGCTTGCAATGAAGTAGATTTCTCAACTTGCTTTCAGTCAATAGAAGTTTGGGGATCCAAGGGATTCTTTTTATTAGTACTGCTTTGGTTCCTTTTAGTCCAAGTTGGCATACTTTAAGAACTTTATGGATTTCTTACGTGTCAATTTATTATCTATTTCATTAGACCAAATCCACACACACAAATCTCTTTAAATCCTTCTATACTGGACCCCCCGGGAGACTTCTGTGGCTCAGTAGTCTTAGTATTTTTTTTTTTTAAATGATTGTGTTCAAAGAATCTTCTTAAGATCCCCAGAAGGCATTTTATTTGACTGAAATGGAGGCACAACCTTAAATCTTTCTGAAATTTTGACAAATGAATTTTTGGTCACACTAATTGACTTCATCTTTACTCTGAAACAGGGATACTATTCAGATAACAATCTGGAATTGAACTTTTTTACTTTGAGTGCCCTTAGCTGGCTGGAGAGATTGTCCTGGGCCCTTTATATTTGTTCCAGATTTTATCCTGAAATGATATAATTTATTCTTTCGTCGAGTTCTTTCCTTGCCCAGTTTATTATAGGAGGCTAAAAGAAGCCAGGAGGCACCTTCAACACTCTAGTCTGCAAATCTCCTTACATGCACACTGAGTTCATGCAGTACATTCCCAGTTTCCACATTACTGCAGGCAACAGTGTCAGGCTTTCTTCCATAACAAGGGACCATTTTTTCTTCAGCTCCCAATAACATTTTCCTTCTTGCCCTCACTAGCTGTTTCCTTGAGGCCTGTCACTTGGTCCTTAAATGAATTCTACATGTTTTAGGTTTTGATTTGGTAGCATCCCACTTCTGTTCCAGTTACCTGTTGCTATGTAGCAAATCACCCAAACTTAACAGCATAATAAAATGATGGTTTTTATTGTGTTTGTAGATTCTGTGGGTCAGGAATTCGGACAGGGCATAGCTTGTCTCTGCCATGTGATGTATGAGGCCTCAGCTAGGAAGACTCAGGTGTCTGGGGGTGACTCCTACAGCTTGAGGCCGGCATCTCTGACTGGAGACTTCTTTACTCACATGTCCTTTGCCAGTTAGAATGACTCAACAGCCAGACTTGGCTAAGATTCGTGAACAGAGCGTCTCCATGAGGCTTACTCAGGTGCCGTGGGCTTCTCACCACATGGTGGCTGGGTTTTGAGAGGAAACATGTCAAGAGGAAAGTGCCCAGAGAGTGAATTTTCTAAGATAGCCAGGTGGAGGTTATATGGCCTTTTATGACCTGGCCTCAGAAGTCACTTGGCATCACTTGTGCCACACTGTGCTGGTTTAAGCAAGTCCTGAGCCCACCAGATTTGAGGGAAGGGGAGCCTCTTGATGGGAGGAGTATCAAATAATTTAGAACCTGGTTTTTAAAAACAGCACAGGAAGCAGGCCTTGGAGAACATTAAGTGGTTTCTCTCCCATCCTTACCGGAGATGACAGGGTAGGTTTCTGTAATGCTTTATTGGACCGGACCCCTTCTCCCATTATTGCTCTTTTTATTCTACACATGTCTGATTTTTAACAATGCAGACAGGCAGTGCTTTAGCATTCATTTACATTCCCTCTGCTCACCCTTTTTATGGGACGAGAGAAGGATGGTGGTATGGCTATGGTCAAGAAAAAAGAGCTAGGGGTGAAGTATGCTTGGCCACAGAGCCCTGGTCTTAGGAAATAAGTCCTCGAGTCCTTGAAATAGAGACAATAGGTGTTGGAGCATAAAGAGCCTTTGACTATGTTCCTAGAGTTATGGAGGACAATTCATAGCATTAACCTAGGCTTGGAGTGCTTTTATTAGGTATTGTTGTAAACAGATTGAAACTCATGAGCTTTGTTTACTTTTATAATGTTATGAATACCCAAAGTAATGCATGCACATTATGGGGAAAAAATTGGAAAACGCAGAAAAGTGTAAAAAGAAATAAAATATTAAAAGAAGACTAATGTTAATAATGTGGCACGTGTAATTCTTTAAAATGAACTTAAAATAAGATTGCTTTATGTACACCGAAACTTAAAAAATTTACAATGCATGAAGTCCATTTTTCCACATCATTAAATATAACATTGGAGCATGATTTCTGAAGGTTGTATAATATTCACTTGTATGACTCTGTTGTACACCACTTAACCAGGTCCTACTGTTGGACATTTAGGTTATTTCAACGCTATATTTATTTAATTCTCCTGTGGGATGAAACCAAGTGGGACTCACTTTATCCTCATACTTTGCACCTTTCATGTGTTACATTCGTTTTGGGGAACAGATTTGAAAGAGATTGTGCTGTGCAAGTAGAAATAGACTTATTCTGTGTAGTCCCTGAGGGCAGCATCAAGACGTCAGTAATGACATGAGAGTAGTGATAACAATGACATTGATAGAATTTATTTATTGCACTCACCCAATTGCTCACATTAAAATCCTGCATAGCATCTTTCTCACCTGTTGGTGGAAGCAGGTCACCGTGACCCGTCAATTCAGTGTCCTAAATATTTCTTGAATCTGCCTATTTCCTTTCCGTTCCCATTTATACCTCTCTTCTCTTGATTACTTTAATAGATGTTAGCTGTGGAACTGTCTTTCAGCCTGTGGTCCTTCTGAAGTGCAGCCTTGTCATGTTGTTCCAATGCCTAGATATTATTACCTTTGGAATAATGTCCAGACCCTTCTTGGGGCTCACGAGGCCCACCCAGCCTCATCTCAAGCCACCTATTTCTCTTCTTTTTTCTAGCCATTCTGAACTTCTGGCACAAACCTGTCTCCAGGCCTTTGTCTTAGCCACTTAAGGCTGCCATAGCAGGACACCAGAGACTAGGAGGCTTAAACAACAGCCCTGAAGGCTGAAGCCCAAGATTAAGGTGCTGGGTGATTTGGTTCCTGGTGAGGACTCTCTTCCTGGTTTGCAGGCAGCCTCCTTTTTGCTGTGTCCTCACTTGGTGAAGAGATACATCATCTCTCTCCTGTCTTTTCTTATAAAGACACTAATCCCATTCATGAGGGCCCTACTTTTATCATCTAATTACCTTGCTAAGGCCCCACCTCCTAATACCACCACACTGAGGATTAAGGTTTCCACATGTGAATTTTGGGGGCAGATACATTCAGTCACCAGCAGCCTTTGAAGCAACTCTCCCTCTCCTCCCCCAAGTTATGTGAGTTCACTTACTGCTTCCTCCAAGAAGCCTTCTCTGACCATACTCCCCCTATCACCCCCAAGTGTAGGTTAGGTGCCCTGCAAGTGCCTAGTATGGATCTGTAGGGTCCCTTCCTAGTACTTATTTTAGTTGTCACAGAGTTTTATGTTACTTCCCACTACATTGTGAGCTCTGTGAGAATAAGATCCCTTCTCTCTTCTCAACAGATCTTAGCCTAGTGCCCAGCACATTGTATGCCCTCATTAACTATATGAATAAATGAAATCCATGGCTACTGCTTCTTGGCCAAGTCCACTCACAAGATGATAACTCTGACCCACTTACAAGAACCAGCTCAAAAACTCTCCCATATTTGCTTTCTGTGGGTAGAAAATTATCTGCTAGGCAGAAAAACGCTTTAAAAACAGAATAGTTGAGCACTGTGTAAATCACTAATCTGTTTACTGTTTTTATTTGCATTAGATATGAAATTAAATATTGCATTGAGTTAAATATTAATATTGCATTAAATATAAATTACATTTTAAAAATTAATTACTGGATGCTTTTCTTTGGAGCTGGGTTATGAAGGCTTTAGCACATTCAGCCCAGCATGTGCTAACTGGGTATAGTTGTTTATGATGTCATTGATGACTTATTAAAGCCCACAGGACTAAGGGAAAAGGCAAAAGGCTGTGAGGGCCTGCAGATGTGTGATGTGGCCAGGCGGGCAGCCCAGCACAGTGAGAGCTAATGTCAGATGTCAGGGAGACAAAGGAGAGGAGAGGAGGGGGGTATATAATTGACCCTGCAATTGTTATTTGCCATATACATTGTCCTAAGCAATTTACAAGGGTTATCTCATTTAATTCTCATTAGAGACAAATGAAACAGGCACAATTATTTTTCTACCTGACACAGGTAAAAACTGAGCCTCAAAGAGGTAATGAGATGTGAGCAAGGTGTCCTAGCCTTGAGACTATTGCAGGCGGTAGACTCATATTCTTAACTAAGATTATCTATCGTTTCGTGCAGGAGGTGCTTTAAGGTTGCTATGAATTGAAATGGACACAGGAGTCTTAATTTTGGTTGTTTCTATTCCTAATGGCAGTGGAACATAATGGAATTTAGATTTGTTTATCCATCCATTCACCCACCCATCCATTCACCCACCTGTCCCACTCATTCATCTCTCCATTCATCCATTCATTTATCCATCCCCCATTCCCCCCACTCATTCACCCCCTCACCCCCCATCCACCCCCCCACCCCACCCCATCCATCCATATTACTGGTTCTTGTTGAGCCCCTAACAGGTGCCAGAATAGCCAGGCCTGGAATGGGGAACAAGACAGATATAACCCCTATGCTAATGGATCTCATCGTCTAGTGGCAGAAGCCAGTACCCCTGGCTTTTAACATCCTAAGCTCTTTCTTCTCCACCAAGATGCTTCTGTCGGGAACCACTCTTTGTCCTTACGGTGTTTCCTGTATCCCATGTCTCTGAAGAGCCAGGCCCGGTGTGGTGCTGAAGGGTTGTGGCTAGCCACGCTCGCTCCATCCGAACCATTCTCCCTGCGAGAGTAAGGATAGTTCTGTCCCTTCCTGCTGTCATTCCCAGTGACTTCCCAATGTACTTGGGAAAACTCTAGGCTCCCATCTTATCCTGAATTGTAAGGCTCCTTTGATACTGTGCCCACCTGTCCCCTAACCTCACCTTATAGCCACCTTTTAGCTTGCTCTGTCCCCACAACTAATGCAAGCCCCAGGGGGCATGAGCCACTACAGGCTCACCCTGTATTACCTACCGGTTCACCAGGCACAGTGCTGGGACACAGCAGCCCCTCAGGAAACAGTAGTGGAGTGAATGAATGAATGAATGAATGAACAAATGAGGCAGCCGGGTGATAGGACAGGCAATGATTCCTTCCAAATTGGTGATGGGACACAATCCACTGGGCTCCTTACCCTGGGTGAAGATGTTCTGTAGGTATTGGTTTGGCAGCTGCGTTTGGATATTAAAAAGACCAAACACTGTTTCTTTTTCTTTTCACTCCTGCTAAAGTAATCCTCCCAGAGGCCGGGAGGAGGCCTCTGACTAATGAAAAGTCTTATATAAGGAAGGGCACCAAGGAAAAGTGCCAAAATTAATCCAAGTTCTAATCCCATTGCAGCAGCAAAGTGCGTCACCTGCTTGGGCCTCGAGCGGCAGCTGTTATGAATAGTGTTGCTTGACCTCGCACAACGTTATTTGTAGTTACTGTACTTGTCATCAGGGTGGGGGGTGAAGGACACACTCAGAGGTCAAGGTTGAAATTCTGCTCATAAAATGAATAACAAGGACAGGGGTGCCCCCGAAATACTCCCTTTTTCAACTTTTCTCTGTTGGGAAGAGGGACAACAGAGAAGCTGCGGGCAAGCTGGGCCGTTCCCCGGGGGCTCCTGCAGTTTTGCATTCTCCGTGTGCCTTCCAGGAGATGGCAGGCTGGGAAGGAAAGGAGAAAGTCAGCCTGGAGGCGAATGGATCCATTTTCAGGACTGGGGTATGCAGAAGTAGCACCTGAACTCCCACGAGTGCGATGATTTTGATAACTGCAGTTAGAGACAGGACGGATCCCGCTCTGAACTGTCTCCCCGCCTTCTCTTCCTTTCTCCCCACTCCTTCCTTCCCCTTAAGGCACTCATGTTCCCAGACGTGGAGAGCAGAGGGGGTGGGCGAGGAGACCAGCAGGCCTGCGGGGAGGGAAGGTGCCTAATTATTGCACTGGGCACCGTCCAGAATTAGAACTTCGGGCTCCACAGCTCCTGCAGCAACCAACCGGGCTCTGATGAAAGTTTCATGCGGTTTTCTCTTCCCTTTAAAGCCTGTTGGGACATTTTCAGCAAAGGAGAAAGGGGTAGAGTTCGCCTTAAACCTTCTCTGTCCCATATTTCTGGCTTTAAGTGGATCCAAGCTCGAGCCTTGTAATTATCTCAAAAATAGACCCGACAGCCACCGTTCATTGTGTGGGTTTCCTTGGTGGCGTCTAATGAAACAGCAGGGCCAGGAGGAGAGAGCCCGTTGGCAGGGTGGATAGATGGCCCTGTGTCTGTTAATCTCACATTTCATCTCTGCTTAAGCAGTCTCTGAGCTCATTAATTGTCTTTCTGAGAAGGGCCAGGCATTTATCTTCGAGAGCCATCTAGCCGCACTGATTTCACCCAGCCTAAGGAGAAGGGAAGGGACTGAACGCCGCTCTCCGGTCTGGCTGATTTCACTGAGCGAGAAATAGAGAGTTAGACAGGGTGACGGTGCTTGAACCGTTTTTGCCTGAGTGCCCTCCAGAAAGGCTGTCACATTGCCACCCCGTCCGCAGTGTATGAAAAGGCACCGCGCTGGGCCGGCGCCAGCGCTGAAGACCACCCAGCCCTTCCTGACACAGGTGGACTTCTGTCCATGCCCATGTCCTATAAACCAACAAAACAAGCTCACAGAGCTGCCTGATGGACACAGAGTACCTGTCTGTTTTAAACAAACCAGGAACACAATAATTAAAATTTTATGAGAAGAATAAAGTAAAATCACTATCTATTGTGGCTTTTTTTAACCATTCAGTTCCTCTGATGCATTTAAAATAGATTTTGAATGTTGCTGAATGGGAAAATAGTTAAATAAATTCTTGTACCTCCATAGTACGAAATTCTAAGCAGCTGTTAAAATGGAAGAGGTAGCTCTACCTCAGGGGTTCCCACCTGGTGGTCCCCTCAGGGAACCCTTGGCCATGTCTGGGGATATTTTTGGTTGTCACCATTTGGGGAGGGCATGTGCTACTGGCATCTAGTGGGGAGAGGCCAAAGATGCTGCTAAACACCCTACAATGCACAGGACAGACCCCGCCACAAGGGATTATCCAGTCCACATTTTCAACAGCGCTGAAATTGAGAATTGAATTACCTGGAAAAGATATTTACGCTCTATTGATACATTTATAAAAAGCAAGTGTGCAGATCAATATCTATTGCCCTGATCCATTTTTTTAAAAAATTAAAGTATATTTGTGTGTATGTATAAATCTACAGGCAGGGGTGTTTGTAATGTTTAGGGAAAAGCTTGAAGAATACATGTCAAACTTGTAGGGGTGAGTTTGGTGAAGGGACTTTATTTATAATTCAGAAGAGATTTTGATTGATATAAATTCAATGGACACCCCACCTCTCCTAATCACAGACACTACACAGTGGATTTTCACAGGGCAGCACATGACGTGAAGCATACACATTGCTTTTCAAAGGGCTGCTATGTTACGCTATCCAGATGGATGCTGAAACCAGATTTTTATAGGAGACTTTTCATTGCCCGCTGCCTGCCTTTACAGTTGAGCCTGGCGATGGTAGGTTTTGATTTCTTAAATAAAATGAAACTCCTAATATAAGAATAAATGGATCCAAGTGGTTAAAGATGCATAAGAATTTTTAAAAATCCACTTCATGGCCCACCAGGATGACCAACACTCAGAAAAACAATCACCATGGAATATTCATTTTGACCAAATTGTCCCAGGTCCCCTTGCTTTTAGCCAAATTGTTTTCAGCAGCACAAAGAGACACGTCCAGAAGCCTTGGAAGAGCCTGTGTTATGCAATTATTACGCAATAACCAGGTCGGGGAGGAGAGCCCGGTGCAGGAGATGCTGCAGGGGATCAACAGGGATTGAGCGTGGGAGCAGTGGGAGGAGGTGCCCAGGCTGCTGGCTCCGAGGGCTGAGAGCACTGGGGTGGTCCTCTCTGACCCAGGAGATGAAGGAGGGGCAGCTGGTGGAAAGAGGAGAGGGTGGCGTGGGCCCTGTCGAGTTGAAATGTCAGTGGGACACATGGAGAGAGCGAGAGGACAGCCAGTTCGTGTGGTCTGGAGCTCAGGAGGTCATCAGGGCTCCACGCACACATTCACCATCCTAAAGAAGGTGGGGATTGAGTCCGGATGGGATAGTGTGTGGCTCTAAGGGAGGGCGAGTAAAGCACACACGGAGCAGGTTCCCAGAGGATGCTGGGGTCCCAGGATAGGCATAGAAAAAGGAGCCCAAAGGAGGAGGCACTTTGGGAAATGAAACCAGAATGGGGACAGACAGAGCTTTCAGAAGGGAGTGGCAAGTCCTGGCAGAGGGCTCCTGGTAAGGTGAGAAGAAAGAAGGGCTGAGGGTTTGCCATAAAGCTGTCTGGCGGGTTGGCGGGGCTTGAGGAGTGAATGAGAGAGGCGAAGGCCTCCCCACCCCCCACACACTATTCTTCAGAGTTGTAGCCTTACATGCATCTTGTGGTTCCCTCCTCACTATCTGCTACCCCCTCCCGACTGTAAGTGCCCTCAAGGACCTTGTCCATTTGAGCTCCTCACTGTGTCTCCAACGTCCAGCACGGTTCTGGAGGGTGGGTGGAAAGAAGCAAAGAGGAGTTGCCAAGTGGGGCAAACAAGCAGGGAAGAGAGGAGATTTGGATACGCTTCTGGGCCCAGAGAGGGAGCCGGCAGAGGAGGGGTCGAAGATAAGGAAGGGGAGGGATGATGGCTGGAGGAGAGGCTGGGAGGCACAGGGCTTGGTTCTAAGAGCCTGGGAGAAAGAAATATGTTCATTCACCCCCTGCGTGAAGACTCTGGGCTCTACCTTGTGCTCTCAGTCTCGGTGTGTGTACCTCCTTGTGCACTCTCGGTGTGTGTGCCTCCCTTGTGCACTCTCGGTGTGTACCTTCTTTTAAGCTTGAGGCTACAGACTCATCTGAGCCAGCAGCACAGTGCTCTAGAAGCTGACACGGGAGAAGACAGGCACTCTACCTTGTCTGTGCCTTTCAACACAGGCAGGCAGGAAAGGGGGCTCTCTTGTTTACACCTTGCAAACCGGAGAGAAAAGCCACAGGGGTCCCTGGCGTAACAGCTGGGGCAGGGACAGGAGGAGCGGTGGCTCATCCTTCAGGTTTTTACCCAGCATCCACCCAGTGGATTATCTGCTTCCAAATTGTGGCTGTAGCTCAGCATCATCGGATTTCTCTTTATGTGGGCCTACTGTGCTGGCTGGCCCTGGCCCATGTTCATTAATCTCTTGGTCCTGGGCTTGACCAACAATGATAATAAACATGCTAACAATGGCTCTCAACACTTGGGCCTTCACTGAGCTGCACTCTATGAACCAGGCACGTGTTATCCCCATGACCACTTGTGAAGTGGGCTGAGGAACCTGGGACTCAGCAGCAGATGTTTGTGGGAGGCAAGGGTTGAATGTTGTCTTCTCCAGGCGGCCAGGTCTGCTGGGCCTGAGACCTGGGCAGCAGAGCAGAGCAGCGTCCAGTCTCTGTCTTTGAGGTGCTGGCTTGGTTAAGCTACTGACACAGCTCTTTGGGCCTGGAGCCCTGGTTGGGACCAACCAGCAATGGGTGAATTTCCAACATCGGGCAGAGGCTCAGAAAGGGATTCTCTTGTTTCTCTGCCTTGGAGTCTGAGGTGCTGGTGGAGTCCTCAGGAACATGAAAAAGGGGCTCAATCTGAGCTTCTGGAAGAAAAAGGGAGAGCTTGTGGTATCATCTTTTCTTCTGGGAGGGAAACCATCTTGGGCGATAGGAAATATGGTGGAAGTGTGAGCTGGAAAGAAGGGTGGAGAGAGAGGGAGGAAGGGAGAGGAGGTTTTCTTGGCTTGGACAGTGATGGCCTGGGCTCTGGGCAGGCTGGCCCTGAGATTCCTGTTTCACAAAGTGCAGCTCAGCCAGGGCTGTTCTGTGCAGGGAGCTGGCTCGGTGTTCTGAGAACAAGTGAAGCAGGTGTGTGGGTCAGGCCAATCGGGAATATTGAACTGACTGGGGTGTGGCTTTTGGTTCTGTGAAAACATGCTTAAAAAAATATTCCTGTGGCTTTCCAACTTGCTTAGAAAAACACCCAAATTATGCATGTTGACCTCCAAGGGTGGACAGAACCTGGTCCCCGAGTGCCTCCCTGATGCCTGACTACCCCCTGGCACTTGATGGACATTTTTCAAATGAATATTCAGATATTCCCTTCTAAGGATTGTAGCTATTTTGTCTAAGAGAAAAGCAAAAGAAAGGCAATTATTTCAATGTGAAGCTCAACATTTCTCGTTTTTGTATTTTTTTTTTAATGCAGGATCTACTGTTCCTGACATACAGCCTGGCCCAGGGTCAGGTAAATACTCATTTTGTCCTGACTTAAGACTTTTGTTAAGTCTGGTGTAAATGAAGGAGGGAAAAGAGTCTCACATACTCACGTGATTACTATGCAAACACTTAGGGGGCGTGGCTAAGGAGAGGGCTGGGCATCACCAGTGCTAATAGCCTATTGTTGTTTTAACCTGCCCTCCCAGTTGGAGAGACTCCTGGGCATAACTGGCACATGCTTGCCAGCAGGCACAGCACTCCAATCCTGTGCCCAAGGCAGACGTCTGCAATCAACCCCAGCACAATTCAACCCTTACGCAGAACAGTCACTGCTAACTGATCAGGGAAGGCTGGTGAGGGACACCTACTTGGCACCTGCAGTGTATGAACTCTAGAAATGAAGTCCGTTTTGCCAGGGTTTGGGAGGGTGGGTGGTTCCATGGCTTCTTATTAGCAATGATGAGAGTGGTTGAGAGGATGGGAATCACACCCTTGCTTCTGTTTCGTCATCTGGCTTTGGAGGTGAATGAAGGAAGCCCACACCTACCAGCATTGCCTCACATTTTCAGGAGCGTTAAAGCCACCAGCGCTTGGCCATGTAAGAATATAATTGCACCAAATGGATCTATACCTTGGGGCGATGTATTTTTTTTATTGATTTCAACTCTACATTATTATTGTTGCTTAATGAGGAACTAATGTAATTTCTAATGAAGCCACATGGCCCTCGGATAGATGAAGTAAGGTTTTATTTCCCTTGTGATGCTCTATTCTCTCTTCAATTAAAACCCGGGAAGGAGAATTAATATAAATGTAAGAATTTTTTTTTCCCTAAGATTAGTGTCAGGACTGAAGCCTTTTATTACATGTGTAAATTTCCTGTGTGATGGGATTGCAGAGGCAAGTGGCTGGCCCTGGAGTGGACTGGAGATGGTTTAAGTGGCAAAGCAGGCTTTGTGGGGAGGCTGAATCTGCGGTCTCTGCCATTGGAGTGGTGATTGGAGTGTGCTCTGTGCTCTCCCTGCCCCTCCTCCTCCTGCCAGTGTCACTGCTCATTGGGGTGCCCCCCTGCCAGGCCTCTCCTGCTGGCTGCCAGTTATGGGCAGAATAATTTGAGCAACTACATTTTTTTTCAAGTAATTAATTCAGGGGAAATTCACATAACAAAATTAGCTATTTTAAAGTGAACAATTTAGTGGTATTTGGTACATTCACAGTGTTGTGCAACCATCACCTCTAAACATTTGCATCACCCCAAAAAGATAGACCCATTAGCAGTCATTTCCCATTGCCCCTCCCCAGCCTCTGGCAACCACTCATCTCCTGCCTGTCTCTATGGATTTGCCTATTCTGGACATTTCATAGAAATGGAGTCATACAGTATGTGGCCTCTTGTGACTGGTTTCTTTCATTTAACATAATGTTTACAAGTTTCATCACGTTGTAGCATGAATCAGTCCTGCGTTTCCTTGATGGCTGAATAATATTCCATTGTATGGATAGATCGCATCTGTATATCCAGTCACCTGTTGGATAATTAGGTTGTTTCTGCCTTTTGGTGATTGTGAATAGTGCTGCTGTGAACACGTGTGCGCGAGTATTTGTTGGAACACCTGCTTTTAGTTCTTTTGAGTACATATCCAGGGGTAGAATTGCAGGATCAGGTAGTGATTCTGTGTTTAACTTTTTGAAGAACTGCCAGGCTGTTCCCTTCTTTAACCAGAGGGGACTGGGTCTCAGCAAGGTCTCTCCAGTGCCTGCTGGGATCTGAAGCCTGGCGTTCAGTCTGGGGCCCGTATTTGCCACCATTGTGTCCTGCACTTGGGGGCGTCAGCCTTGGTCAGCACCTTCTGTTCTTTTCACTGTACTGGGGAATGCGGGGTGGGAAGGAGAGAGGAGGGCAGACAAGCTCCTCTCATCTCCCAGGACCCAAAGTCTGATTTCTGGCCGACCTCTCCAGGGGATTTCCTGGTGCCTGATCTGCCCTCGTTTCCCACTGACACCTTGACCTCTAAACTTAGGAAAGTCTGTGAGGTTTCTGGGTCACTTGATTGAGTTGGTTTGTCCATAGGTTGGTTGACCCAGTTACTCAGCCGCTTTCACTCTCCCATTGTCTCAGGGCTGACAAAGTCAGTGTGATAAAATAATCATTCATTGGGCCTCAGCTATGAGCCATGAGATAGCACTTGCATTTTCCTAAATCTCCACAGCACATAGGCCAACTAGTTCTCACCATCCACCTTTTCCACGATGCGGGGCAGAAGCCCAGAGAGGTGAAGTAACCTGCTCACAGTCACACAGCTTGTAAGCAGCGGGACTGAGATTTGAACCCAGGTCTGTGCATCTCTACAGCCTGGACTCTTCACGCTGTGTCTGCAGGCCTGTCCAGACTTCCCCAGGCATCAACATTTCCCACACTAGTATGGTTGATTTTTTTTTTTAAACCTCATTACAGTTCTGGCTTTCCTGGACCCCCACAACGCCCAGAGCATCTTGAGATGCTAGGAAGTTCTAAGTTGGTGGTGAGAAAATGAGAATCCCCACTGGGAGAATGGCATTCAATTCTCCTCTCCTCCTAGTGGTGTAGTAACCAGCATATTGCAAAACAGGTGATCTGGTGTCTGTGGCCAGGGTGACTGTCATTGTTTTTGTTGTTGTTGTTTAAAGACTTTTTTAGGGAAAGAGGAAAGGAGAGGGAGCGAGAGAGAAACATTGATGTGAGAGTGAAACATCCATAGGCTGCCTCCTGCATGCCCCATACTGGGAATCAAGCCCAAAACCCAGGCATGTGCCAGACTGGAAAGTGAACCGGCGACCTTTTGGTGCATGGCATGGTGCCCAAACAGTGGAGCCACACAGCCAGGGCTCGTTTAGCTGACTTTGCATGCCTTCTCAGTGCTTTCATAATTGGGGTGAGGAGTTGTTCATCTTTCTCTTCCTGGAGGGAGCTCCATGAAACTGGACAGGGAGGGCCCAGGTCCCTAACGTAGCTGACAGCCCAGGAAGCTGGAGGCAGGATGCTCCTCAGGTGAGGGAGACAGGGGTGTGACAGGTGACCCGGCAGGTAGGCCCTGCCCCCAGGGTCCCCAGCTCCTCAGGCACCAAGTAGTTAAAGCTCTACGTGGAAAGTAACTTCCGGAGGCTGCACCTCCCTGGGTCCCTCTCCTGAGAGTGATAAAGCTCGCAGGGGAGCTGGGCACATTGACACCTGCTCTGTGCACAAGTTTCAATGGCAGTAATTCTCTGACCTTTTAAAATGGAAAGGTCTCCTTGGCAGTGGCATATTTCTCAGGCTTAGCTCGGAGTGCTCGGCCGAGGGGCTGGGAGACATGGCCACACCAAGGAGATGGATGAACCCCGAGGGGGTCTGGTCTGAAAATCTGCCACACCTGTGACCCCACTCAAGCTGATTTGGGCAGAAAAAGTGAGTTTTGGCTGGAGTGGGAGTCCTTGCGTCACCTCCCAGCCGGATGAGGCAGGCAGGCTGTTTTTCAGATTGTGAAGGGGAATTATTCCTTTGATCACCTGCCTTCATCTGCCTCCTCTGCGTGCTGATGGATGCTCCGTTCTCAGGTCTCCATTACTCGCCGTCACAGGGACACGGGGAGAGAATCCTATTATCACCGGCTCTTTAGCTCCCCGCCAGCATCACCAGCGAGCATAATCACTGCTGTGGCTGGCGGTTCCCTCCTTTTATTCTCCTTCCCTTCCTCCTGGCTCCAGAACTTCCGACCAAGAGGTGTGGGAGGACCCGGAGAGGAGGGTCTGGAATTTCTCAGACACCTATCGTGTGCCAGGTGGGCCCCTCAAGATAGGTTAGTATTAAACCCATTTGCAGGTCTGGAACCTCCCATTCAGAGAGGCAAATAAGCAGCCCAGTTCACCCGGCTCACTGGGGGCAGGATAACAATTAAAATCCGGACCTCGGAGTACTTGCTCCTTCTGATGCTGCCTCAGGGACAGGGAAGGGCATGTGGAAGCTCCAGCAAGTGTCCTTCCCAAGGCCTAGGCTCCTCATTCATTTCTCGGACCCCTCCGGACTGGGTCTCACCCGCTTTCGTCAGCTGTTTGTAAATTCACAGCACCCGCCCTGTTTGAGAAGCTGGGACTGGCTTCCCGGAGATCATTTCCTAGCAGAAGAAATGCTGTTCCCTGCTCAGCAAGTTCATAATTACAAGCGTCATTAGCACAGTTACCATCTGAGCCTCTGTGGATGCCGCAAGGCTGCCTGCCCAGGTAGCTGGGACTTATAAGGGTGTCTGGCTCCCCAAGGAGCCCCTGGTGTCCTCAATGCCCCAGCAGAACCATGTGGAATTACCTACTCCAAGGACCCAGGCGGATCCAGAGGCTTCTCATGGTCCCAAGGATAATGCCCAGGCCCCCTGATGTGAACGGCTCCCAGGCACCTTTCTGACCTTGCCTCTGCCTCCCTGGCCCTGGAGGCTCTCGGATCCATGCCACCTCCTTTTAGGAGTCTGTGCTCACTGGCTACAAGTGTCAGCATCTCTCCTGCCCGCACAGTGCTCTTTTCCCTTGATTGTTTACCTTCTTCCTGGCATGTAGCACTATCTGCAACAGTATTCTCTTCTTGTTCTCATGTTTATTTACTTGACCATCCCTTATTAAATATGCAAGAGAACCATTTCGTGTTCACTTGTCTTCACATGTCTTGTTGAATGAAACCTGAGACCTTAGCCGACGCCTTATTATTCCTGTTACACTCGGTCTCATCCCGTTGTTCATCATCGCGCCTCTGCTTTTAATTACTTTGTCTACTAACTCCCCACCACCCCCACCTTTTGTGCATGAAGGAGGAGGTCTGTAAAATACCTAACAAGAAGCACCTACCTTTGTATTCTGTTGGACCCCAGCACCTCATGTGGTAGCTGATATGGAGTAGATTCTTAATATATATTGGATGGATGGGTGGGTGGGTGGGTGGATGGATAGATGGATGGGTGGGTGGGTGGATGGGTGGGTGGATGGGTGCGTGGGTGGATGAGTGGGTGGATGGGTGGATGGGTGCGTGGGTGGATGGGTGGGTGGATGGGTGGGTGGATGGGTGGGTGGATGGATGGATGGATGGATGGATGGGTGGGTGGATGGGTGGATGGATAGATGGATGGGTGGGTGGGTGGATGGGTGGGTGGATGGGTGGATGGGTGGATCGGTGCGTGGGTGGATGGGTGGGTGGGTGGATGGATGGATGGGTGGATGGATGGATGGGTGGGTGGATGGATGGGTGGATGGATGGGTGGATAGGTGGGTGGATGGATGGGTGGATGGGTGGGTGGATGGATAGATGGATGGATGGATGGATGGGTGGATAGGTGGGTGGATGGATGGGTGGATGGGTGGGTGGGTGGATGGATAGATGTATGGACAGATGGATGGGTGGATGGGTGGATGGGTGGGTGGGTGGATGGATGGGTTGGTGGATGGCTGAGTGGGTGGATGGATGGATGGATGGATGGATGGGTGGATGGGTGGGTGGATGGATGGGTGGATGGGTGGGTGGATGGATGGGTAGATGGATGGGTGGATGTGTGGATGGATGGGTGGGTGGGTGGATGGGTGGGTGGATGGGTGGATGGATGGGTGGATGGATGGGTGGATAGGTGGATATGTGGGTGGATGTGTGGATGGATGGGTGGATGGGTGGGTGGATGGATGGGTGGGTGGAAAGATGGAAGGGTGGGTGGGTGGGTGGATGGGTGGATAGGTGGGTGAATGGATGGATGGATGAGTGGATGGCTGGATGGGTGGGTGGATGGATGGATGGGTAGATGGGTGGAGGATGGATGGATGGATGGGTAGATGGGTGGAGGATGGATGGATGGATGGATGGATGGGTGAATGGATGGATGGATGGCTGGGTGGATGAGTGGTTGGATGGATGGTTGGATGGGTGGGTGGATAAGTGGACAAATCTGGTTGGATTTTCCTGAAATACCCCTAGTATACTTGTAAAGCTGTGCTCTCTCTGACGAATCTTATAAACTTTACCCTTCAGGAGCCTCGGGTCATTTATTTTTTTATCTGAAATGGGTTGGTTAGGGTCTCCAAGAGTTACTGTATGTCTTTCAGGTGGGCTTTTGTGTGTGTGTGTGTGCTGGTCGAAATTTGTGCTTTATTATTTTGAGCTTATGTCATTTGATTCACAAAGGCTATTTATTGACGAGCATTGGTTATGGATTGGGCCTTGAGCTTGGATGGCGCTTTCTGGCCTGGATTTCTCTGAAATCAATGTTGCTTTCCATCTTTCTTTGGTTCCTCTGCACCTGAACACACCCGCTCGTCATTTCTCTTCTTTTCTCATTTCCTTTTGTTGCCAGTGTCTCTTGGAAGTAGCCTGTAAATGAATCCTGCTTATTTCCCCAGCCTGAGAACCTTTGCCTTTTAATGAGGAGTTCACTGTAAGTATGTTTGTGATAATGGGTATGTTTGAACACCTGCCATTTAAAAAGTTACTCCTGAGAAAGACCTTTTCTTGCTGCTTCATTTGTCTTCTCTCCTCTCGGCTCTGCAGAGTGGCTTGCTTTCATCGTGCCTGCTGATTTGGAAGGTAGGCATCCTAGTATTAATTCTACATGTGGTTGCCTTTCACTCCTTTGAAAAGGATGCTGTAACACTAGTTTCCCTAATAGTCAAAGTCAAGAGTGAAATGGCATCTTTGAACTCCATCCAGGCAAGAGGAGGGAATTCAATTCATCTGCAGTTTGCATTTCTCTGCACTATCTTCCCTTTCCCCAGGCTGTGTGACTGCAATTGGGACCTGCATTAATGTCCAGATTAATGTCCATAAGTTACAATTTTGATGCAGTATAGCAATAGGCATGCTTGTGGAGGGGTCAATATGTAATAGGCGCTGTGCTCAGCTCCAACAATGAATTCCTCACCTGTTCTTCACAACAACCCATGAGGAACTCTCCTTTGCCTCCCCTTTTAGATGGTGTGAGTCCATAGGTTTTATAACTTGCCTGAGCTCACACATGTGAGGCGGTGACAGAATCCTTAGTACCAGGACCTGGCCCTGGTTTCTAACCACGCCTGCTTCGTTCACTTTCAGAAAAGACTGCTGTCACCTGTGGTTTTGGAAATGTGTTTACCCCGTGCAGCTCCTCATGGCTCTTTCCTGCTCTGTTCCCACCCACTGTGCTCCTCCCTTAAATTAGATTTGTTTTCAGCCTCAGACTTCTGGACCAGTGCCACTCATGTTTCCATGCGTCGAGGAGGCTCGTGTTAAAATGCGGAATCTGATTCTGTAAGTCTGGAGTGGGGCCCGAGGTCCTGTATTTCTCATAAGCTCCCAGGCAATGCTGCTGCTGCTCCCATCCCTGTCCGTGACAGCAAGATTTGGGATTACTCCAGAGCCCAGTCACTCTGCCTCCTTAGCTGGCCTTGTTTTTCTCGGTGCCGTAGCTCATTACTTTTTAATGCACTGGTTAAGCCAATGGACCCTAAAGACAACTATTTCCTTTCAAATCCCAGCCCTGTTCCTCACTTGCTAGGATGATAGCACCCAGCTCACTGGTTGTCGTGGGTTAAGCAATGGAAGATAAGCGAAGTGCTTAGAATGGTGCCTGGCACATGCTGAAGGCAGGCCACATGCTGGGTATTGTTATTTGCTCTATCGAAGCCCTTCGATTTATCATCACATAAACCCTTTGCTGCCCCTCTCTGCTCCTTTCCCAGCCTTTGGGATTTGTGCAGACCCTGCCCTTAACCTCCGGGTAACTCCGTTTCCTCTGCATGAATTCTCTTATCACCTCTTCCATGCCACCCTCCAGGTTAACCTTTCTCAGTCTAGTCCTCCCAGTTAGTCATAAGAATGTCTGCCTTTCCATCCGGCTGCAAGAGTACATATTGAGCTCTAGGTAACTGGCGTTTTGCGTGTATCGATTTGGAAAACACACTGGGACAAGCCATTTGGATTGGGGGCAAGAGCCAGGGGGCTGTTTGAGTGAGGACAGAGCGCTGCTGTTGAGCTACCTGCAGGACTATCCTTCCCCAGTGGGCTGCACAAGCTCAGGTTCAAAGGGGAGTTGCTTAGGATAATAGAGGTTTAGAGCCCAGTGGGCAGGGAGAGCAATGGAAGAAGGGGACACAAAGCAGCTGCCATTTGGAGGAAAACGGAGGAAAGATCAGGGGTTTTTAAAGGGGATGGTCGGGAAGTTCTGCTGTTATGGGCAACATTTTCCCCTTTCCGGTCAGCCTGTGAGTTGTTCAGCAAAATGTCCTTTTCCTGCTAGTGTTCTGTGCTGTTGGCTCTGTTCTGGGGGTGGTGATGAAGTGCTGGGTGTGGTCTCAAGTTGTGCATGGCTGGGTCCAGTGGACATGTGGTCAGCTCATCTATACTGAGGTGGGCTCAGGGTTAGTATTTGGGAAAACCTCCCAGGTGATGCTAATGCACATCTGAGGTTGGAGGCTTGAGCCCTGTGCCCCATGTCCGTTGTGTAGGATGTTCATAGTGTTATGTTCTCAGAGCAGCTTTTAGAAAAGGTTTCTGTGGGTGGGTAAGTTTGGGAAACAACTCATTAGGTTTCTTCACTGCAGGCCTTATCAGGGCCTTTAATGTGCTGATGGTGTACTTGACCAAGCACTCTTTTTGAGGAATATCTCTTAATCTCATGTGAGCACCACTTTCCACTGAAAGCTTCCACTGGAGACCTTCACGTTGGTGGATTTGATGATGACGATGGTACCAGCAAAGGAGGTAGTGATTTTGATTATGATCATCTTATGATCCAGCAAAGACTCAAAAGACCAGGAGGGAAAGGCTCAGTTCCACCCCCTCCCCCACTCACCCAGGGACAGGCTGTCTTCTCTTCCAGGTGGCCTGGTCTGTCATTTCCAATTTGGGAAACAGTCTTACTTTGCATAAGTGATTGGAGTAATTGCACTGGCTGTTTCTCTTAATCTACAAGATGCTGAGTAGGGATGGGACAGCTAATGGTGTTAGTCCTGATTTTCTCTAGATTGTTTCTGATCCACAGTCACTGCCGTATCACTCACCCTAATTGCGAACTCCACGTCGGGGAGCGTGGGTGTATATTATACCACACTCTCCCCTTTCCTGACGGGCTTGTATGCCAGGATGGATTCCTTATGTGGGTGCTCCACAGCTTCCTGATTGCAGAAAGGTTTCCCCAGAGATGCAGACTTGTTGAATGATGTGTCGTGTCACTGAAGGAAGTTTCTGGCTCAGGCACTATTGTCTTTCCCCAGCCATTTAGTGTGACATTTTTTGTCAGCTCAGGCAGAAGGGCTGTGATGGAAAGCTCAGCTCACTCAGCCCACAGTGTGCTTCTCCTTGCTGCTCCTTGCACCCCCAGTGGCCAGCCTGGCTTCCCCACTCTTAGGCCACCTTTCTCTTTTGCTCCAGCAGCTCAGTAGGGAGGGAGCAAGGGATCCACAACCCAGAAAACTGAAAGTCTGCATTCCCTACCTCCCTTGGAGGAGCAGGTGACAGAAAAAGCAGCCAAACATTCCTGTGATTCTACAGCCGAGTGTTACCTCCTCCCTGGGGGCTCAGGCTGGCAAAGTAAATTTCAGGGCCTTGGTATTTTTCATCCCAGTTTAGGTGACACTAGCAAAGGGAGTTTGCTTTCTGAAAGTGGGACGGTGCTCACACTGTCTGATCCGAGCAGACAGAGTTACAGAGGCCAACAGAGAGGCGAGGCTGAGTGTGTTTGGGGTTGTGTGCTCCTGGCGGCAGAGCTCCCTGTGTGCCCTCCAGTTATGGGTAATAAACGTGCAGTTACATATTTAATTTGGAGTCAGTGGCAGCGTTATGGATCACCTGGAATCTCTAAAGCTCTGGATGGTGAAAGCCCCTTGCACGAAGAAGTGTGTCTGTAGCAAATCATTGAGCATTAAAGTTAAACAGACATACAAGGAACATACATGAGGTAATTCTTTTGGCCTTATGAGTGCAGGATTAGAAGTGCTAGTCGACTCTGAGATGCCAGCCAAACATTCAGATGTGCAGAAGGATGGATGAGTGGGTAACATCTGCTCATCTCTCCAGATCCACTTTCTGCTCTTCTCTGTTCTGCACTGTGCCCTGGGAGGCTTCTCTGTGTGGACCACAGCACCAGGCTCCCTCACCCACTGGCTGCTGTTTGGATTTGAGCAATAGGGAGCCACAGCAGGTTATAGGGAGAGGGCAGTTTTATCCCTTGCTCCCTCCTGTGGGCTGCTGCATTCCTACACTAAGATCTCAGGCAACCCTCTCTGTCTGCATTTGGGCTCTGAGATGGTGGCGGAGCCTGTAATCCCACTGTTACTTGTCCCAGAACACTGTATTATCTCTTGTGGTTCCCCTACCCCCGACCACACCTTTATAAATAGTCTCTTTATTAGATTTCCCTCAAATTATCCTAATTTGACTGTGTCATCTGTTTCCTCCTGGACCCTGGCTCAAAAAATGGGACAAGACATGGCTTATTGCACTACATTAAAATGGAGTCATTGGAAATGCCACCTTTTAAGAGAGAACCTCCTTGGCTCCTGTTATTTTCTGTTACAGCATCTGTCTGATTTCCTGTATGGCACTTGTTAAATCTTGGTGCTGTCATTTGACTTGCTTGTTGGTGTGTTTGTTGCTCATCTCCTCCCTTAGAACAAGGACTATCAGCACAGAGAAGTTAGGTGACTTGGCCAAAGCCACACAGCTAGCGGAGGCTGGAGGTGCAATTTGAACCCAGGTCTCTCTAATTCCAAAATCCCCTCCCGGAGCCATGCCCAGAGCCCAAGCTTCAGGTGGGGCACTATGTCCTTAGAATCACTCCACCTGTTATCTGTATTCGTGGTGGACAAAGAAAACCTGAGTTTCCTAAAACTCTCCTTGAGCCCAAAGTTGCCTCCTCTTTGCCAGCAGGCATTTTGCCCAGACACAGAGGCAGAGACTTGCTTTCAGGGTCTCTGTTTCCCTCTTCCCATGCTCCAGCCCAGCCTCCAGGAGGTCCAGAGGCCCTTCTTTCTCCAGTCAGAGGTGGTTTTCACTCCCAGGCCTGTTGGAAACTGGGGCCACTCAGATGCCCAGGTGGCGGGGTCCTCCCTGGAGCTGGGAGCTGTCTCAGATTCACAGAGTGACTTGTGATCTGGGATTCCTTTCAGTGGGAGACAAAGAAATCCCTGCTGTTCTCTGCAGAATCTAATGATGTGTGTTGAAACGTTTGACCACAGGTGGAAGCTGATGGGGGGTTTCTCCTAATCTCCCTCAAAGGACCCAAGAAGGGTGAGATAAAAGCACCTGCATACCTGTTACATGTCCAGAAACACCGCTCCACCTGCGCATCATGTGTAGATAAAAAGCAACTCCGGCAGTTTCGTTTCTCTAAAACACAGACCCTTATAAAGAAGAAAACCAAGATATGTCACATGATCCCATTGCCTAGATGACCCCCGCTGACATGAAAAACACACTTGTTAGACGATTCAAATGGAACAGAAAGGTACAAAATGCCCATCTCCCGGTCCCCCAGCCCGGCCTATCCTGCCTCCCAGTGGCTCCTGAATTCCTTCTAGAACAATCATCTTCAGCTATGCTAGTGTGTATGTGAATGTATGTATGTGAATGTGCATATGTGTATGTGAATATGTATGTGTATATGTGTGTACGTGAATGTGTGTGTGAATATTTATCTGTGTATGTGAACGTGCATGTGTGTATGTGAATATGTATGTGTGTATGAGTGTGTATGTGTGTATGTGAATATGCATGTGTGTATATGAATGTGTGTGTGTTAATGTGTATGTGTATGTGAGTGTATATGTGTGTATGGGAATATGTATGCGTGTATGTGAATGTGCATGTGTGTATGTGAATGTGTGTGTGTTAATGTGTATGCGTATGTGGATGTGTATTGTGTATGGGAATATGTATGCATGTATGTGAATGTGTATTGTGTATGGGAATATTTCTGTGCGTATGTGAATGTGCATGTGTGTATGTGAATGTGAATGTGTACATGTCGCCTTGAACACTGACACCAAAGTGGTCACACCTAATGTGCTCTTCTGTGACCTGACCCCTTTCTTCCTGTATCCTGGAGCTTTGTCCACATCAGCACAAATAGTTCTATTTTTTTCTTGCGATGGCTGCATAATATGCCAGCATAGGGATGTACTTGATTTGTTTGATCTTGACAGGTTGTTTCCACGGCTTTGCTCTTAGAAAGAATATTTCAGTGCACATCACTGCATATATCTTACCACATTTTGCAAGGAAATCCATGTAGAATATGTCCCTGAAGGTGGGTCAGCTCAGTCCAAGGTGTGAGAATTTTAAATTTCAGTAGATATCGCTAAATTACCTTTCATGAGGGTTGTGCAGGATCATATCATTTAACACTAGTGCCTGGTACTCCACACAAGTATATCAGCTCTAAAAATATTCGGCGGCTTGCTGCTGGAAGGGAAGGAGCTCACTTAGTCTTTTCTTTACATCCACCTTGGTCCATGCGACCTCTGTGGCGGCGCTTTTCACATTGAGCTGGTTTTTCTTTTCATGCCTGGCTCCCCCGTTAAACAGGTGCCATGTAAGGCAGGGTCGGGCCTTACGTTCAGCACCCTTCCTCACCAGCCGCCTTACAGTCGGCGCCCATACGTGCTGCCTCGGGTCTCAACGTTGTTCCATAGGACAGCTGCCGCGACACACCCCCCTGGCTCTCGCCGCTATGACGATCACCCAGCGGGGTGTCTGTCTTCTTGATCCCGGCCGTCTGCTGGGCCCTGGGAAAGGAAGACATCATGTACCTCACTTAGGCTAAAATGTCTCTGTCAGCCTTTGTATTGCTTTGCTCAGGGCTGCCGCAACAAACTACCCACGTGCCGGGTGGTTTAAATAACAGAAAAGCATTTTCTCATGGTTCTGGAGGCTGGAAGTCCGAGATCAAAGTGTGGCAGGGTTGGTCCCTCCTGTGACCTTCCTCCTTGGCTTGGAGATGGCCATCTTCTCTCGGTGTCCTCACGAGGTCTTTGCTCAGTGTTATCAGTGTCCTAATCTCCTCTTCTTGTAAGGACACCAGACATACAGGGTTAGGGCCCACCCTAATGATCTCATTTTACCTTAATTACCTCTTTAAAGACCCTACTGCCAAATACAGTCACATTTCCAGAAACATGGGGCTAGAGCTTCAGCGCACACACTTTGGAGGGGCACAACTCAGCTCATAATGGCCATCCCCTTCGATGGTGGTGACAGGGACCCTTGTCCCGGTGAGGATCCTACATTAGAAACTCTCACTGTGGCGAGTCACATGATACACCTGTGGGCTACCACCTTTCACCATCAGGTGCCTTTTCCAGTATCGTCAGAGACTCAGGACTTACAAGACTCTCGGTCCAGGAGAGCTACAGAGTGTCTGTGGCAGGGGAGCTGCGGCCTTCTTATTTCTCAGGCTGTGGGCACGGGTGGCTTTCTTGTGTCTAGCACTCCTGCTGGCTGAAGAAGTCTTACCCTCCATTCTGTGCTTGGAAGCAAGGAGTTTGCCTCCCAGGCCAAGGAGAAGCTGGGCAGATGTGTGTTGGCTGCTCCTCTGCCTCTTGGAGCCCAGCCAGAGCTGGCTGGTGAGGTGTGACTTTTCATGGGCGAAGCCTGTACAGGAAGAGAGCCAGGGCTGCTGGCAAAAGTCGGCGTGTGAGCCAGGAAGGAAGACGAAGCAGGCACTTGAGTCCAATCTAATTCTGCCTGCTGGTGCTGGTGGGTTGTGGGGAGTGCCGAAAGTTCTGCGTGTACCAGATTTTGAAACCACACCCAGGTCTGTTGAGAAAGAATGTCTTGCTCAGTTACGGGTGTGTGTCCAGGGTAGAGGGCAGAGCGTGAGGGCAACTGTGCCATTCCTGCTTTTGATGTGTGGGCCATCCTGGCACTTACTACTCTTCGGGGGCCTCTGGCGAACAGCTCCTGGGAGCCAGGAGTGTATCTTTGGGCTTAGTTTGCTCCCTGGACAGGGGATATTCTCCAGGTCCTGAAGGGAAAATGGAAAGGTGAGAATCACTGTTCTTTGGAGACCGAAAGCAGCCTGTGGGTCAGAAGACCCTTTTCCAACCCCTTGCTTTTGAATTTCCCCTGAGAAGTGACCCTATGAGGCAGATACAACCCATCGTCTACCACAGTCAATGAAACAGGTCCCACATCAGTGTCTCAGAGTCCTGACTCCTTCGTGTCAATAGCCTGTGTCTGCAGCTTCATGTCTATAGTCATGTCTGTAGGGGAGTCCTGAAAACATTTTACAAAGCATGAATCGGGGCGGCGATGCAACTGTTCTTTGTCAGAGGTCAGAGTACTTTGTGACTCGGGGTTCTGCAATGGGACATAGTCGCCTTTTCTTCTGGAGTCATTCTAGAGGCACCAAAAGTAAAGGTGGCCAACATGGTGTACGTGCCACTGGATGCTCTTGGCAGATGCCAGTACTCCATCCAGACGTACTTGGTCTCTGCTGACCTGTGACCACCACTCTTTCCCAAGTCTGGTTCCATACGCCCCTAGAGGAAGCCTTGCTTGACGGATCCCACAAGGCATGTCCCCCGCCCCTCCCCATTTGTAACACTGTGGAGTTGCTTTAGATTTCCAGGACTCCTTCAGATCTAATTGTCTCCAGTTTCCACACCTTTCAGATCTCATCTTGTAAGATCTCAGCTTCCTGTCTGTAAGGTGTCCTGGCTGTCAGGCTCCATATTTTGAAGTGTGAAATCTAGGGAACCTCATCTCTTTTAGATATGCTTATTTGTCTTCCGTCAGGCTCCAGATGGGATCAGAGCTGAAATATCACCTCCTGATCTGCCAATAAAGCAAAGACTTGTTGAATGGATACAGATACAAATGAATGAATCAGTTATCTACTGCTGTGTAACAAATTACCCCAAAACTTTGTGGCTTAAAACAACACCATTTATCATCCCACGGTTTCCGTGAGTTAGGAGTTTTCGGTGGCTTAGCAGGTCATCTGCCTCAAGATCTCCCACAGCCTGCAATCAAGAAGTCAGCCAGACCTGCTGTCCTCTCAAAGCTTGACTGGGGAGGAGCTGTTTCTAAACTCCCGCATGAGGCTGGTTGGACTGAGGGCCTCAGGTCTTCAACATCACTTGCTTGCCACCTGGGCCTCTCCATAGAACCGCTCATAGGGTATTGGCTTCCTGTAGTGAAAGCAAATAAGCAAGAGAGGGCACCCAAGAGAGAAGCTGCAGTTTTTTGTAACCTCTTAGAAGTGATATCCCATTGCTTCCGCTTTGTTCCTTTACAATTATAAGCAAATCAATATGTTCAGCCCACACATAAGTAGAGGGGATTAGACAAGGGTGTGAAACCAGGAGGTGGGGATCATTGGGGACCATCTTGGAGGTTGCCTACCACAATTAGTGTTCATGATGATGTGCTTAGTAATAATGACAATATCACAAATATTAAGTACATACCAAATGTCAGGGGCTTACATGGATTTTAAAATGTATTTCCCATTATAACTCAAAGAGAGATACCACTCTCCCCATTTCACAGATGAAGAAATAGAGACTTACAGAGGTTAAGCGACTGGCCCAGGCAGTCAGACTCTGAAGCCCAGGTTTTAATCATGAGTCTCCATTACCCTTGAACTGCTTTAAGAAGTTTTCTTAAACATGGTCAGAAACTTCAGAAAGTGCTTGTGAATGTGCTCCCTGCGTGGGAACCCAAGAACGAGCGTGGGGTGGGGACTGCGATCAAGTTTATGTTCTGGTTCCTTCTCTGTCACCTTACAGCTATTACTATCGCCTTGGACCTGTTTCTTTTCATCTGCAAAATAGAGGGGTGATAATCATGTTATCGTATTATTGTGAGAACTGGAAGAAGCAGCACATGCAAAGCACCCAGCTCCTCGTAGGAATTCCATATGAGCCAGTTTCCCCTCTCCCTGCTTCCCAATAATTTATTCTAATTCTGACAATTCTTTTCTCTCCCCGAAGCATTTCCTCTAAGGATTGCTTTATTCCAGTCATTCTCTAAAGTAATAACACTTAAAACCCTATAAAAATGTTCTGCAATGCCAACTGCCTCCCCCCCTAGGAAGTCCCAGTGATGAGACTTGACTGCAGGGCTGTCGGAGTGATTGAGGCTCACTTTTGTGCTCCATCCAGGGTCATCTTACTTCCTGAAACGACCCGTGATGGAGAGAGCATTTGGAGAGAGGGACCAAGGGGGGGTCCATGAAACTTCTTGTCCGTCTGACCTCCAATTTGGATGTCTTATTTTCTGAGCAAGGGGAGAGGAGCCAAGGGGGCCATTCCTGGCAGACGTCCTAAACTCCATCACTGTCTAGGGCTGGGAGTGTTAAGTGTGGCCTCCCTGGCATGGACAGAAGGGGAAACGGGGAAAGGAGGTTTAGGCAGATGGCAGCAGGTGCTTGGGATGCCCAAGTGCCAGTCATCTGTCAGGTCTTCTTGACTGGAGGAAACAATGCTGTCTCAGGGAAGTGCCTAGAGTGTTTGTCTCCCTGGGTCAGCTGGATGCTCCTCTCCCTCTCCCTTCTTCCCTCTGTCCCCCCCCCTTCTCCCTCTCTCTCTCTCTCTCTCTCGTCAAATTCTGGCTTTACTTGGATCAGTTCTCCCAGGGATAGAGAAGACACTGACCAAGACTCAGTGCCCTCATTTCAGAGCCCAAAGCAAGCACTGGTAAGACTCAGGTGTTTTTTTTTCTTTTAACGTAAATGTTTCTTTAATGGCTTCCAGGGATTTAAGAATAAAATCCATGACTCCTTTACTTGGCTTAAAAGAGGCCCAGCAAAGTCAGAACCCCCTTTGTCTTGTCAGCCTAGTCTCATTCTCTTTACCCTCAAACACTCCCGCCTTGGCGGAGATTCAGGTCCCCCCAAAATGCCTTGCATGAGCTTGTTCTTCTCAAAATACCTTTCCCCAACTTTTCCCAGCCCCTTCACTGTGAGAGTTCCTACTCAGTGTTCAGATCTCAACTTATGTGTTGCTTCCTCAGGGATGCCTTCCTGGAGTTCCCCAACTAGGACAGGCTCCACATCACATGCTGTGAAAGCTCCCTGTGTGTTTTTCCCCTGGAGCCCATTGCAGCTGTAAGTACAGCTATAATTATGTCTTGCGTCCAACTGTCCCATTGGACTAAAGGCTCCTTGAGGGTAGAAATAAGGACCATCTTGTTCTTTACTGTTTCTTGAATTCCTAGCATAGCACCTGGGAAAGAGAAGATGCTCATTTGTTAATTTTTTTTTTAATGAACGAGAGAATGATGTGGAAAAACAGGAGAGAGAAAAGAGCCGAAGATGGCATGAAGGTCGTTTTGCAGGACCTGGCAGCATGGCTCGGCTCTGGGCCGCTCTGGATTGTTAGGTGAACTGAAGGATGAGCCGGGCTTGGCTTCCTTTCTCTCTCCTGGAAACTCAGGTCTAGGGGGGCTGGGCCTGGGCCTGGTCCAGGGAGGGCCAGAGGCTGTGTTCTGGGGAAATGGAGGCACTAGAGTCTCATCACTATCCCTGGGATTCTCTTGTGTGCTTGAGACAAAGGCATGTGGAATCTAAGGAGCAGGACAGAGATAATAGTCATGTCTTCCGAGATGCTGGAGCTCACGTCTCCCTTGCAGGCAAAGGAAGCTTTGTCAGGCACCTCCTGGTCTTCCACGTGATACACATTACCTCCCTGTGATGGGCGTTGGTGGTGATAACAGAGGGTGATGGTAATGATGGGTGATGTTTGCAATGATGGTGATCACAGAGGATGGTGATGGTGGTGATGATGTCATAGCTAAAACTCGAGTGCTGATGTACATGCCAGTACTCGGCCAGGCACTTTGAACGCGTGATCTCCTTTGGTCCCTGCAGGGACATTTTCTGGTAGTTCTCGTTTCTGGCATTAGTTGCATTTTCATAAATGAGGACACCGCAGTTCAGAGGATCCCTTAACGTCCCCCAAGTCACAGGGCTACCAAGTGGCAGAGCCAGGCCTTCGCTCCAGCTCCGGCTGACTCTGAAGCTCTGTGGGCAGAATGGGGAGAAGCGGGGCGTCTCTGCATTATGGGAGCCCCGGTTTTCTTCTCTGCTCCACCCAGTTTTCTTCTCTGACCTCCTCTGTCATCTCTCTCGACTGTGCTCAACACTGTGCTTAAAGTGAAGCGTCAGGAGCCAGGGTCTGAGTTGAGAATTGTCAGCTTTCTTGGGAGGAGAACAGAGGAGAAGGAAATGGGCCTCCACAACCTTGATGTCCAGGGTTTGTCCCTGAGGGCTGGCATCTGAGACAGCAGCTTGAGTTCTAATACAGTCAGTAGGTTAAGAGCACAGCTCTGAAACTCGACAGACTGGGGTTCAAGCCCAACTTTTAGCCCTAACTGGCTGTGTGACCTTGGGTAAGATGACGTCCTTGTCTTTACTTGTCTCAGGACTAATTTTCCTTGCCTGTAAAATGGGGTCGATGGTGCCTACCCAGAGGCCTGTCACGCCATGTAGTAAGTCCTCACATATTAGCTGGTATTATTATTGTTGCTGTCACTATTACCTCACGAGCTCAGAGCCGCCCGGGGAAGGGAAACCAATATCCCCTGAGCCCTGTTATGTGACAGGTGCCTGACAATGACCGCATGTGGCTCTCATCTCAGTCCTAAAGATGGGTGATCTCCCTGTGAAATAGGTGGCTCTGAGAGTCAAGTAGCCTTTTCAGGGTCATGCAGCAATTAGATGCCAGCGCTGGGATGTGGAACTCAGCCTTAGCTCCCAGGCCGTCTTCTTCCCTCCACCAGACCTGGGCGTTCCAGGTAGCTGCTAACCGTCTTGGCACCATAAGTGCTGAATCCTAGGACTTCACAGCCCAGAGCATCTGGAAGGAGGTCAGACCCAGGCCTGGGCTGTTGTTCCAGCTGCTGTCGACTGTGGTGCTGCCAGCAGGCTCACCTCGGCCACCATCTCTCGGGTCAGAAGTCCGCGAGCTGTAGCCACTGGTCTGACATGAACTTGCCCTCAGCTTCTTTATGTGGCCAAGCTGGGTGGGTGTAAGGAGATGGATTCCTAATGCCCCTCTGTGACCAATTAGTACTGCCTGGAGGGGGGAGGGGAAGGGGCCCTCTGTGCCAGTTTGGTAGAAATAGCAGCTACTGATGACACTCTGAGCCAGACACTACAACCCCTTGAGGTGGGTGGTATCACCTCCTTTCAAGAGCAGGGAACAGAAGTTCAGTGTTTTGTTCAAGGCTACCCAGCTGGCAATGACAGCACCAGGACTCGAACCCAGGTTGCCCTGACTCAGCCACAAGATCCCGTCTCTCTGTGTGCAGGGACTCGGGGATGTAGAGAGAAGGGCCCTAGGAGCCCAGCATTGCTATCCTGAGCTCTCTTTCAGGTAGAATTGCTTTGGGATGCTGAGAGCTTTTGAGAACGGAATCTCCAGCCTGCTGTGGTGCTGAGCTGAGGGCTGGGGAAGGTGAGTGTGGCCAGGCCTTGCCCTGGCTCCTCCGGAAACTCCCCCGTGTGAGCTCAGAGCATCTGCTGCTCCTCGGGCAGCCCTGAAACTTCAAGGAGACCTGGCCAGCCAGATTCCACACTGGAGTGGAAGCCGGAGAGCAGAGTTCATGAGGCTGCTGCGCCCCCTGCAGGCCGTGGGCAGGCAGTGCATACACCTCTGCACTGCGAGTTTTTATTTTTAATAAACATTTAAAAAATTGAAGTATACTATCTATACAGAAAAGGAACTGATATTAAGAGTACAGCTTGATGCATTATCACAGAGTTAATGTATCTAGAACATCAGGACCCCAGTGCCACCCTCCTGTAGCACGCCCCCTCCCAAGTGCTATCTGACTGTCTGAACATAGGTTGATTTTGCCTGTCTTGAACTTCTTGTAGGTGGAATCACACAATATGCTTTCTTTTGTATCTGGCTTCTTTTGCCCACAAGAAATGCATACATATGTTCACCCAATGATGTGCACTAGATTGTGTCTAGCAGCACTATCCTAGTAGTCCCAGATCATCGACAGTAAGATCAGTGTAGCATTTCCATACAGTGGAATTCTTACTGCACTGAAAATAGATTAACAACTCTGATGAATGCTCGCCGAGTTTTGCTTGTGTTCATGTGTCATTCAGATGTGCCCTAGGAGCTGTCCCACAGCCTTGAGCTGGACCCTGGGGAAGACACCCCAGCACATTCTCAAACTGCCACTGCAACCCAGCCAAAGCCAGGACGGGAGCCCAGCCCCTAGGACAGCTGTGGCACTGTGAACATCCAGTAGCTCAGTTGTTCGTAAGCCTAGCTGCACACTCCAATCACCACGGGGCTTTTAAAAACAAAACAGAAAATAAACAAAAAACGGTGTCCATGTCCCATCCTCAGAGATTCTGATCTAATTGGTCTGGGTTGGACCCCCAACACTGGTATTTTTTTAAAGCTTCCCCGGCGATTCTCATGTGCAGTTTACCCACATTAGAAGTGAGAATTGCAAAGTGCGGTCCTTGGACCAGCCGCGACAGCATCGCTGGAAGCTGGTTAGAACCGCACATTCCCAGGGTTCATCTCAGAAATCCTGAGACACTGGGTACAGGGCCTGCACTGGGCCTCAGTGAGCTCTCCATGGTGCTGCTGCACACTCGGGTGGGAGAGTCCCTGCAAGGCCCCTTTTCTCAGTAAGGATTTGTTGGATGAGAGGAAACTCAAAGGTCACAGGTAATTGTGTTTTCCAATTCTAATTAAAGTCTTTCGTGCCCATTTACTTACGGCCTGTTCACTTAGTGCTTCCTTCAGGTCAGGTCCTGTGCCGTGCGCTCAGTGCTAGGTGCAACCTCACGGAGTTTCTGGTCTAATGAGGGAAGCGAGACTGTCATATGAGGACACAACTGCAGTAAAAGAAAAGTACAGGATGCTAAGAGCGCTTGGCAAGCGTGGGAAACACCAGACAGGTCTTCTCCGCAGGAAGCGATCTTAGTTCAGATAGGAATATGAGGAGATTTAATTGAGAAAAATTGGAACAAAGAACATTTTAAGCAGAGAGAGCACAGCATGTTCAAAGGTCCTGCAGCCACAGATACACACTTATGCATTTTTGGTGTAATGTGTGAGCCATTTAGGTGAAATGACTTTCTTTACCTTCTCCCACTAACTCATCAATCGTCAAAGCAATGTCTTCTGACTTCCACACAGTGACTTATGGGAGGAGAAAGCCGATGTTGATTTTCTCCATGTTTGCTGTGGGATTCCACTGATGTCTTTCGACCCTGGAGCCTAGATCAGGGATTGGTAAACTATGGCCCATGGGCCAAATCTGATCGGCTGCCTGTTTTTGTAAATAAAGTTTTCTTGAAACGCAGCCAGCCCATTCATTTATATATTGTTTGTGCCTGCTTTCATGGTACAATCGCAGAGTTGAAAGACGTGTCCGAGACCGTATAGTTCTTTTCAGAATAAGGGTGCTGACTCCTGGCCTCGATGCTTCCCGAAACTCAGATCCTTGCCAGCTCTCACTGTTGCCTGATCATCTTGAGGACAAACCCTCTCCTCCCTCTGTGCTTTGTCTCCTCCTGCAATAAGAACTGTCTGCAATCCGAGGGATGATGACTTTGAAGTAGAAAGAATGAACTTCCACCTTTAAGCACAAAAAGCCCCTTGCCTCCACCCGCTTAGCAAACCTTTGCAAAGCCCCCTCCCGTGCTGACTGATTTCACAGAATATTTTCCCTGCACACCCGGGCTGGGCAAATGCAATAAGAGCTGAGGAGGATGACAGAACAGACCCGGGGAGATTGATGGACCAGCCCGGGCCTCTCCCCGATGAGGCCGAGCTGGGTGTTGATGCAGCGATATGTTTGCCTTCTCTGCTCGTTAAAGTCTGATGTTTGAAAACTCCTCCTTCGCCTCCCATCGGAGAGCTTCTCGAGCGCATGAGGTAGCTCCACGAGAGACTGATTAAATCTTTACTTTCTGCGCCAGGGTTTGAGCGAAGGTGTTTCTGCAACTGCAGCCAAAATATGAAATTAATCAACCGGTCTCATTTGCGAGTGTCCCAAAAGTGATAGTGGAAGACAAAAGGAAGGAAGAGGAAAGAAAATAGACGGATTTGGGAAGGGCAGAGACGAACAGCCTTGTCATGGGGCTTTGTGAGGACTTGTGAGAGGGACGATTTGCTCCGGGCTCAGGAGATGGGGCCCTCATGCAAAGACAGCACATTCTGTTCTCTTTTATTCTCCATCATGTGCCTCATTGTCCAAAGACTGGGTGACTGGGTGCCGAGGCCTTGTCGGAGCTCTGAAAAGAAGCTGACCCTGAGCTCAACATGCTTTCCTCCCAAGCAATTCTATGCCGTCTCGTCGGTGGAACCTTGTCCTCATGGAATACCTTGTCCCCCGAGTCCAGGCATTTGGAGTCCAGTCTAACACTAGAACCTTCAGGGTTTGTGACCTTGAGCAGACACTGGACTTGTGTGTCACAGGCGAGCTGTCAGACCCTGAGCTGCCCATGTCCCGAGCCCTGGGGAGAACTGAGTACTGGATGTACCTTTGCCTCCTGACACATGCACAGAATTTGGCAGTGACGAATGACTCCGGGGGCATCGATGGATCCTGGGCAGGTGCCCAAGATCGGACCTGAGTCCCTGCTGTGGAGGGCCTGGGAGAGCTGGTGCAGTGCTGTGGTCAGTGGGATGAGGGAAGCAGTAGTCAGGAGGTCTCTCCACGTGTCCCTCTGCTCCCCCAACGTCTCTCGGAGGCAGTGCATTCGTGGGGCCTGTGGGCCGAGGGCAGAAGAGCCACCTGGCATCCACTTGGCAGTCGCTGGGCGTGTTTGGGTTTGTGTTATGGGCTTTATGGGGTTACTGAGTAGTGGAAATGGGGTGGAGAAAAATCAAGATGAAAGGTAACCTTCCTGGCGGTCCCTTTGGAATCAGATATTGTCTTAGTCTGTCAGGGTGGCTATAACAAAAATGCCGTAGACTGGGTGCTTAAACAACAGAAACTTAGTTTTCACAGGCTCGGAAGCTGGAAAGTTCAAGATCAAGGTGCTGGCAGATTTGGTGTCTGGGGAGGATGCACTTCCTGGTTCACAGACCCACATCTTCTTGTGGTCTAATCCCATTCCTGAGGGCTGTGGCCTCGTTACCTGGCCACTTCCCAAAGGCCCCTCCTCCTAACACCATCACCAGGGGGTTAGGGTTCTAACACCTGAATTTTGGGGGAACATAACATTCATTTCATTGTGGATATGCAATAGCTTTTCTTTTTTTTAGGAGAGAGATGTGTTGTTCCACTTATTTCTGCTGATTCTTGTGTGTGCGCTGACCGGGGATCGAACCTGCAACCTTGGCATATAGGGACGACACTCTAATCAACTGAGCTACCCGGCCAGGGCCAATACCCAATAGCTTTTGCTCACTGGGCATGTGGGGTGGACCAATAGAGGAACTCCAGAGATAGAGATGGTGGCTCAAGGTGATTGAAAACCCCAATAGCAAATATGATCCTAGATTGACCCCTCTCCACCCCTTGTTCTTTATGCTCTAGACATACCGATCATCGGTTTCCTAGCTTCTCTTAGGTTCCTTTGCTTATTCCATTTCCCCGCCTTCCCATGCCTGGCACCTTCTCTTATTCAGTCTTGTCTTAAATTTGTCTGTCTTGGCAAGGGATCCCTACCCCCCTACATGGCCTCTGTGGTCACACTGCATTTCAGCACTCTGTTTACTTCCATCATCTCACATGTCACAGCCTGTCATTATCTCATCGACTCATGTGCTCACCCCTGTTGGTCAGGAAGAACTGTATCTGTCTTGTTTACAGCTGTTGGCCACAGGGCCTGAGCAGAGCAAGTACTCGGTAAATGAGCAGGAGGGAGCAGGCGATGCTTTGGGGAGAAATAGGTCCAGCTTTGAGCTCTCTGCATTGCCAGGAGTTTGGTGGTTACATTGCATCTTTATTTGCAATTGGTTGCACCATCCCGGTGCTGCGATTTGTTTTTAGTTAGAGATCATTTTCAATTAAAAAGTGCATAAACTACAGCCAAAGCGCTAATACATTTCTGCTCAGTAGAAAGACCCAGATCATGGATTTTGTCATTTGCCACCATTGATTTTCCATGAGTAATAATTACATTTTATACACAACATCTGCACTAAGTGATATTTATATCTGCAATTATCTGCAGTAACTTTTAATGTTAAAATATATTTGGGGGGAGGGAGGGGGATGTTGAATAAATTGAATTTTTTACTTTTGCCATCGCTTTTGATCCAGACAATGCTCTCTCTCTTTTATGAAATAATAATTTGGCAACCAGAGCCTGAAATGGTTTTATAAATGAAGTTTGAATTGACATTTCCACCAGCTGGGATGGCAATTTTCAGCTTTCATGGGGGCTGGTGAATTTAGAGCCACTCTTGAAATTTACTTTGCTATTATTACCTTTGAAATCTTCTGGGGATTTTTTTTCTCAGACAACACAGACACTTCTTTCCTCATGCTGGGTTTTACTCTTGCTGTGAAGTTCTTGGCAAATTTTCCTACCCTTTAGCTCGGCATTCAAGGCTTCCCGCAACCAATGGGGTTTTTAATGGATTCAGAAAATGCATGTTGAACCCCCTCCTATGTACCATGTGTTCCAGGTACTGGGAGTTTATTGGTGATTGAGACAGATTTCCTGCCCCTTCCCACTTGCTAGAACTTGCTATACGGATGGAGAGACATAAAGAAGCATATTTAGGCAAGAGAGAGAGTTTACAGATTCTGACAATTGCCCCAAGAGAAACAGGGTGATGAAAGAAAATGTTAGGGGAAGATGCTTTAGATAGGTTGGCTGTTGAGGAAATAACCAACCTACCTCTGGGGAGGTGACAGTTTTGAAGCCTGGAGAGAAGTGCGGAGTAGCTGCAGTGAGTGAGCAATGAGAGGGGATCAGAGGCCAGACCCTGAAGGCCTTGTGAAGGGGATTGGATTTTATCCGAAGAACAGAGGTTGGAGAAATTTAACCAGTGGTGGTGGTAGGGGGGAGTGTTAAGTCATTGTTCAGTTTGTTTAATTTGTGCTTTTAGAGGTCACACTGGCTATTGCAAGGACAATAAAGGGTCGGTAGATCATTTAGGAGCTGTGACTGTTGTTCCAGCAAGAGGTGTACCTCGGACCAGGCTGCTGGCAGTGGGGATGGAGAGGAGTGGATGCGTGTGAGAGATGGACAACCACACATCCAACCCGATGCTCTCTTATTTCCCACCGAAATCGTCTGACAAGTGATCCCAACATATGATGTACATTATCCAAATGTGAGTTACGGTTTCACCTCCGGGATTCATGCTCCTCACCCTCTGCTTGTCCATTGCTTTTCCTGCCTGTTGTCACTTCTGCGTCCTCAAGCTTGGCGCCAGACTCTCTCCTCCGTGAAGCCTCCGGCCATCATGGGTCTGCTAATGCCGCCTTCTCGGTAGCGCTGTGTCGGTGGTCTCAGTGTTGGCGTGTATAAGTGGCTCCCGGGCAGGTCCATGGAGCGCAGTTTTCAGAACTCACTTTCTGGGGATGCGGGTTCATGGGGTCTTTGCTGGGGCTCAGGTGTCTGATTTTTCATAGCATCCCAGCTAGTTCTGATGCTGGCAGCCCAGTCTGGCTCTGTTCTGTCTTCTGCCATTTCAGTTTACGTTTTAACTTCTGTTCTAGATCCTAAGCCTTCGGAGGGGAAAATCAGGCCATATCTCATGTTTATAATACTCTACTTCCTGGGCCCAGAGCTGTGCATGGAAGAGATACTCAAATATCTGTATTACTTTGGTAGAAAATCCCAGAGAAGTGGTCAGACTTGGCAGTGTGGCATGGCAGCCTGGCCTGGCCCAAACGGCATCACCCTGTGGCCCCCTTTTTGGACTCTCCCTGACCGGGTCTCAGATTCCCACCCCACTTCGCTCACTAATACCCACCAATCATTCAGGCCCCAATGTAAAAGTTAACTCTTCATTGTCCCTTTCACTCCCATTTCACAGATGGACAAACAGAGGCTCAGAAAGACTAGATCATTTGACCAAGTCACCACAGTTATAAAGGGCAAGACAAAGATTTGAACCAGGGTTTCTGACTTTAAAATCCATGCTCCTAATGCCCACTCATCATTTCATTCCTTCATTAAAAAACTATTTATTGTAGGCCTATGCCATGCCAGGCATCATTCTGTTGCTGCCTCCCTTATTCGCCTTCCCATCCTCAAATTAGCCTGAATCTGCCCTCAGGGAGAATAGACTAGGTCTCCTCTCTCACAAGTATAAACCCTTCAAATGTTTGTAAGCACATTGTAAGCTTCCCCCTAGTTCTTCTGGCTCTTGCCCCAGACACACCCTCCTTAGCCCGTGTTTCCCACAGCATGGGCCTCGCTCACCCTTGGATGCTTCAGGTCTGTTCCCATCAGGGCAGAGCGGTCCTGCCAGCCTCTGACAGCATGGCCTCTAATTCCATAAGCTCCTGGGGAGGTGACTTCATCGCGCAGTTGATTCACCTGCTTTCCGGTCTCCCTAAAGCCAACTTTCATTCTGTAGTTATAAATGGCCTCAGCTTTGCAATGTTTGCTCCATTTTACCCCTCAGACTCCCCGGATCCCAGAGAAACAGACTATAAGGACAAGGAATCTGTGGCTAACAGAAATTACACCCCCGTGGTGTTTTTCTGACCAGACATCATAGTTTTTAATATGTTGTTTACAACAATTGCTTTCCATATTGCATGAGCCTTATAAGAGAAAACATGATCGCCCATTTCCCAGCCAAGCAGGCTCCCAAGTTTCTAAATCAGTTAATAGCACATGGACTATAGGGTCACCCGCCTATTAAGCAAAAGGGTTGGAGGGGAGGTGAGGCGAGTCCTGGGTTAAGAGGTTTGTCTCTGGAGGCAGATGGGGCTGAATTCAAACTGCTGGCTGGCTTTGGTTAAGTACCTTGCCCCTCAGAGCCTCAGTTTCTCACCTGTGAAACGAAGGCACCGGTAACATCTCCCTCCTGAGTTGCTGAAATAGTAACTGAGATGGTGCATGCAAATACCCGAACACGGTGCGTGGTGCCCGATCGGCGCTCGGTGCACATGGGTCTGATCACTGTTGTCACTGAGGGAGACAGACAGGTAAGCAGGTACAATGCAGAGTGATCAGCGAGGTCAGCAGAAGAGGGCTGGGGGCTTAGCTAAAACAGGGGAAGGAATGGAGGGATGCTTCTTGGAGGGTGGAGAATGAGATGGTGCAGAGGGCAGCAGATGTGGGCAGAGGGATCAGAACGTCCTCAGGGCAAGAAGAGAGGTGTGGACACCCTTCAGCCCCATGGGATAAAGAGCGGGCCCTCTCTTCCACTTGGTGTGTTCCCAGTGGATGGGGCCCCCCCGGGGAGGCGTGGGGAGAAGGCTCTTGGACGTTCTTCCCCAGCCTGGCCTGAGGGACTGGGGCAGAGCTGGGTGTCAGGACTTGGGCTTTGGCCTCTGGTGCCCCATTTCTCCCCTGTTTCTCCAGGTCTGGCTGAGACCTGCCTTTTGCTGCAGCTGCTGTAGGTGGCAGCAGAAGCCTGGCAAAGCCCATCTTTTCAGGGCAGCGAGAGGGGAGGAAATGCAATCAGGACCCGGTAGCCTCCAGCCTCTGTTGTCTGCACAGTGGTTAGACTGGGAGCTGAGGGGTTAGAGCAGGCAGCAACCACATTAGCAGAACTCTCTATTGAGTTATAGCCTTTCTGCAGACGTCTGCGGAGACTGCAGTGCGCCAGGGCCTCTCCCTGCAGGTCAGAGCTTCATCAGATCGACGCCTGCCAGCTCCAGACTCCCAGGGCCTTGGGGGACCCTGAGAAATAGCCAGAGCAGGGAGATCAGGGCACAGATGCTGAGCCAGATTAAGACCTTGAGAAACCTGGTCCCGGAAACGATGGGCCCCTGCTGCAGAGCGTGCACTGAAGTTCTATCCTTGTCGGTGACGATCGCTTTGGTTATTCCGTTTAGGAGTGTCAAACACGCACACCTCTCCTGCAGTATTTCTCCTTCCCTGGTGCCCGAAGCAAGGGCTTGAGCTGCTTGTTAGGCAGGGACAATACAGCCAGTGGTTAGGAGTGCAGGCTGTGGGACTGGACAGGCCAGGAGGAGCCTTGACTACCACTTGCTGCTGTGTGGTTTTGGGCAAGAGATGAACCTTTCTGTGCTGCAGTTTCTCCTCACGCATCTTATCTTATTTATGTTCTTATAAGGGGCCCTGAGTAGACCTTTGGTTTTGTGGACAATCATGCCTATGGGAAGTCATTGTTTTTCTGCCTACCCTCTCTCTCTCTCCCCTCCCTCCCCCAGTGATTTATCTTTTATTGATTTGAGAGAGGAAGGGAGAGTGGAGAGGGAGGGGAAGAGAGAGAGAAACATTAATCAGTTGCTTCCCATTTGTGCCCTGACCGGAGATTAAACCCAAAACCTGGGTATGTGCCCTGACTAGGAATTGAACCCACGACCTTTTGTTTTTGGTGTACGGAATGACATTTCAACCAACTGAGCCACCCAGCCAGGGCTCTCGTTTTTTTGGTAATGCTTTGTTGGGATATGATTCACATACCATACGATTCACCCAGGTAAATGTACAGGTCAGCGGTTTTAAGTGTATTCAAGTGGGGCAGCTGCCACCTTGGTTAGTTTTTCAGCACTGTTATCACCGCCTAAGGGAACACATATCTTTTAGCTATCAACCTCCAACCCCCACACCCTCAATGGATGTGAATCTGATTAGTATTATTATGCAAGTTCATAGTGATAATCATCTACTTTCTGTGTCTGGATTTACCTCTTCTGAATGGTTCATAGAAATGACCTCCTTCCTTCTTTGCTGGGTTCAGTCACAAGGCTGGCTTGCCATCACCTCTGGGGCTGTTTGGAGCTGTCTCCCCAGTCCCTTCCTCTAGTCCAGAAGGGGTGGTGGTGTAGGAAACCTGCCAACAAGCCTCTCCTTCACAGCACAAGGAGCTTGGCTCCGGATTACTCATTTCAAACTCAATTTGTGGCTCTGCCAAGAGCAGCAGCAGCACCCCTGGAGCATGTAACTGGATTACTCCCTCCCCTGCCTGGGGCCCTGGAGCTTGAAGCACACAGCGGGCAGCCTCCCAGGACTGATGGCTACCCAGGGCCTGCCTGGCCTGGTCTGCTGGCTAACGAGGATGCCCTCAGCTTTTGTCTTCAGGACACTGAGAGACTGTTTCCTGATCATTATGGCCACAAGCTTGGCCAGACTCACTATTCCCATCAGCGGTCCTGTAAGTGCTCGCATTTGTTGAGCAGGGTCCGGGTTAAACCCTCCGTGTGTGTGGTCACCTTTATCTTCGTGGAACCTCAGCATCGTCTCTATGGCCCTGTGCAGTCCCCACCGGGCAAGCCAGACACATGCACACACACGCACCATCTCCCGTTTGCGGAGCTCTTCCTGGGTGCCGACGCCGTGTTAGGTGCGAATGTGTTTCACCCTCCCTGCAACTCCCTGGGTAAAGAACAACGACCGGTCCCGTTTTCAGGTGAGGATGCCGACCGTGAGTGGCAAGGTTAGAGCCAGGGCACAGCCAGACATTCTGGCGGCAAAGCACATGCTGACCCCAGTGAAGGAGAAAGGAGGCCGTTTCTATGAAATGTCCAGAGTGGACAAGTCCCTAGAGACGGCAAGTGAATTAGTGGTTGCCAGGGGCTGGGTTGATGGGGATGTTGGGGAGGTGATAGCTAAGGGTACGGGGTTTCTTTTGGGAGTGATGACCGTGATCTAAAATTGATTGTGGTGTTGGTTGCACAACACTGTGACTATAGTAAAAACCATCGAAGTCTACACTTTAAACGGTTGAGTTACATGGTGTATGAATTGTCTCAGTAAAGCTGTAATAAATAAAGACGAAATGAGGAATTGCGCTTGTAGGCTGCATCAACATTTTGTCTCCCTTCGCCCCTCACCATCCCATAATGAAAACCTGGAATTTGTCACCTTCACATTTAACCCAAGGATCAGTGGGATAGCCTTGACTCTAGATGGCAGAAACCGTTGGACCTTAGCCGTGATTTGCCTTGCTCTGGGCCTGCGATCTCCTTCCAGGTATATTCCATTCACAGAATCCAGGGAATGTCTGCCTTTCATTTCAGACGGTAGGGTAAGCGCTGTGGGTGGGCAGACCCTGGCCCAGGCCCCCTCTCCTGCTGCCCTCACAGTGGTCTGGCTTTCGGGAAAACTCTACACACAGCAGGACCTGGGTACTGTGCTGCATAGCGCCTCCCCTGCATGGGCCCCTGCATCTCACTTTGCAGAAAGGGTGTCCTGAATTGCATGGCAAAAGCCTTCTGATAAGAAGAATGACGGGGAAGAAAGGCCGATTCCAGCACACTTATGAAGCCCCCAGCTTTTGGGGACCCGTTAGGGGGGATTCCCTGTGGGGGGCCCGGAGCACTCCTCCGAGACTGTCCAGGGTCAGTGTATGTATTTGGAGGGGCTGAAGCCTCACCCTGCCAGGACATACCTGCCAGCAAACCAAACTACAGCAGTACCCTTCTGTGTGTAGAGACCTTTCCTTACCCCCTCTTCCAGCTCTGAACCCTCACCCATCCCAGCTGGGGAAGGAGGGCAGCTGTTGACCGCGCTTCAGACTGACTCTGGGGGTCCTGAATCTAACCCCACATGAATGAGAATGAGAGCCCTGCCCTTGCCTTTGAGCCCAGAGCATTTTGTGTGCCGCTGGTCTGTTGATTTGGCTTTGAAATCATTAATGCACTCTCTCCCAGGGTGCTGGGGACCCTCTGAACAGGGGCCCCAAAGCCCTCTTGTCTCCAGCTCCCAGCGTTCAGCACAGCGCCTGCACAGGTCACACCCGTGGGTCACATTAAGGTCACTAAGATGCTGGCGGTGGGGAGGCACAGAGATTCAGGGTGGGCAGGTGCTCCTCGCAGTTCCTCTGCCCAGTGTCCTGACGCTATCCTCCGTCCCCCTGCACTCAGTCTTCCCTCCTTCCTCCTCTGGTCCCTGGACCATCCAGAGCCAGTCATCCGAGTCCAGGTGGGTGAAGCCAGACCAGGGAAAAACAAACCAGGAGTGTCCCCACTGCAAAATGAATGTAAATAAGTATGCAGGGGCTCCTCCCCACCGCTGACTACTCACGCCGCTCCGGAGGCGTAACTGCCCCAGCTCAGCTCCACCAGCCTTAATGATAAATTAAACCTATTAATCACCGCAGGCAGTGGGGCCAGCCTGAGCGTGTCCTGGGCTCAGAGGCTACAGGACGCAGATGCTGTTGCGAGGAAACGGGGTGCATTGCAGCATCCCTGGGGGGGCACAGCCCTCGATGGCGAAGATCCCCTCTTTCTTAGAGCGCCGGCCACTGGGTATTTCAGAGCGGCCCACCTTGGGAGGGGTGGGCAGATCTAAGCCCTTCCACGACCAAAGATCCTTGTACCATCTTCACACCTCCCATTTCCATTCCCCCTTCAGCCAGCCACAGTCTGGCCTCCACCCTCCTGTTCTTTGTTCAAGCCCTGACCCCTCTCAGGGATGCCAGATCCAAAGTCCTGTTCCTTCCTCCACCTCTTTGTTTTCTGTGCTTGGGTCCCCGGAGTTCAGCTGCCTGGGTTGAAATCCCGGCTTTGCCTGTAGTTGTGTGGAATTTCCCTGTGCCTCAGTTTCCCCATCTTTAAAATGGAGTTGATAAGGGGCTGTGTCATAGGGTTGTGGTGAGGCTGGAGAAAGCAAATTCCCATGAAGTGTTCAGAACAGCTCCGGACACAGAGTAAGCCTCGTTAGTTGCTGCCATTGTCACCGTGACTGCTGTTACTACAGCAGCTGTGTCAGTAGTCATACCGCCTGCCGTGGTTGGAAATGATCTCTTTTATCTGTTGGCGTTGACTGTCCGGTCATTGCTTCCCCCAGCAGAACGTAAGCTCCGTGAAAGCAGGCACTGTCTTGGTTCCGTTCCCCTCCGTTAACCCGTCAGCAGCAGCCCCCATGGGTGCTCGGCAAACAGGTGATTAACGACTGAACCTAGAATTGGTGGGAACCCAGGGGGCTGGAGTTGGCAGAGAGACCCACATACTCTGCATGCTGGGTGTGAAAACAGCACCTTTTGTGGGGTGAATTGTGCCCCCCCCCCCAAATGATGTGTTGAAGTCCTAATCCTCGGTGCCTGTGAATGTGACTTAGCAGGAAGCAAGGTCGTCGCTACATAATAGCATCACACAGACTTAGCAGCTTAATACAACACCCATTTAGTATCTCGCAGTTTCTGGGGGTCCAGAGTCCGGGCAGGGCTTAGCTGCACCCTCTGCTTCTGAATCAAATGACAGCAACCAAGGTATTGGTCAGGATGGAGGTCTCGCCTGAGGCTCGACTGGGCATGGTTCCCTCCCTGTGGCTGTAAGACCCAGAGTCTCAGTTCTATGCTGGATGTTGATCAGAGGCCCCCTCAGGCCTTTGCCATATGGGCCTCTTCACCCCAACATGGCCACCTGCTTCATCAAAGCCAGAAAGGGTGACAGGATGAGAGAGAGAAAGAGGGGGGGTGGGGGGAGGGGTGGGAGAGACAGGGGAAGGGAAGGGGAGGGGAGGGAAGGGAAGGGAAGGGAAGGGAAGGGAAGGGAAGGGAAGGGAGGGGAGGGGAGGGGAGGGGAGGGGAGGGGAGGGGAGGGGAGGGGAGGGGAGGGGAGGGGAGGGGAGGGGAGGGAAGGGAAGGGAGGGAAGGGAAGGGAAGGGAAGGGAAGGGAAGGGAAGGGAAGGGAAGGGAAGGGAAGGGAAGGGAAGGGAAGGGAAGGGAAGGGAAGAGAGGGAGAGAGGGGCAGGCAGTTTCCAACAAGGTGGACGTTGCGATCTCATGTAGTATAATCACATTTTCCATATTCTGTTTGTTAAAAGCAAGTCACAGATGCTGCCCACAGTCAAGGGAGGAGACTACAGAGAGTGTGACTCTGCAGGAGGTGGGATCCCAGGGCCGCTCCATAGTGTGTCTCTGTAATCAGGGTGGCAGGAGTTGAGAGCTGGCCACACCTCTGGTGGGACTGTAGTCTTCGTGGTCAAGCGGACCCGGAGCAATCCCTATGGCAACCACCAGACTAAGGGTTGTGCCATGTCCCTCAGGCCGTGGGAGCTCTGCATCTTTGCCACTGCTCTCAAGCCATGGCTGCACTTGAACTCAAGGGTCTTGTTGTTAACTGGCTGTTTTCTCTCGCAGTTACAGCCTCCTCAGTCATACTGAGCATAGCTGTGCCTAAGGCACTGGGGGTAACACCAACGGGTTGAGTGTCCACCCTCAGAGCCCTGGAGTCCAGAGTTAGACATTAAACTTCTGCACGTGTCCCAGTGCATGATTACCCACTGGGATTTGTGGTTTGATGCGATGTCCACATGCAGGTGCGAGAGCGTGAAGCCTTGGGATCAGACGTGGCCCTGGGCCGGTGAAACTGCAGCACAAATATCCCCCAGCTGGGCAGAGCCTGGCACTTTCTGGGAATGGCAAGAAGGCTACTGGGTCCTTGTCTATTGTCGCCCCTTTAAATTCTTAGCTTCAGGAGGTCAGGAGCCTGGGTTGCTTTTCCATGATTGTGTCTCCAGCACTCGGCACTGTGCCTGGCTCATAGTTGTCAATGAAGGAATATTTGTTTATTGAGTGAGAACAGAGAGAGTGAAGGGGACAGTGGAATGGGGGCGGCAGCCAGTCCAGATGGTGCAGGCCTGGCTAAAGTCAGTTCCTGTTCAGAGAGCAGTGGGGGTCCTCGGGGACTCTCCCCACTCTCCAGGGAAGGGGTGCCATTGGAGTGCATTTTCAATAATTACTGTGGCTGTCACTCTTGCCCACTACATGTGTAGAAGGGACAAGAGGGGATCCCAGAAGGGCAGAGAGTTAGGGGGCTTGGGCCAGGCTGGTGTAAGTTCAGGGCATGGTGGGTGCACACCCAGAGAAAGAGTGGGTGGAAAAATCCAAGAGAGATTTTTGGAGGCAAAATCGACAGGGCTCGGCAGTGGTTGTAAGTAATTGGGTGAGAGGTGTTCCAGGTGGCACCCACTAGCCTGTGTCATAGTGTGGTGTAGGGTCCCTTGAAGCAGAAGGTTGTCTGTCATTGAATTCCTTTCCTGTTAGCCAGTGGTCACATGGTATCAGGGCCCAGGTACACCTATGTTCAAAGCTCAGCTCCACACTTCCCAGGTGGGTCCCTAAAGCTCGTGCTGTTCCATCGCCTTCTCTATAAAATGGGCCTACAATACCCGCTAGACAGGATCCATGATAAAGATCCCCGATACCCGAATGACTGAAAGCACCTGGTGCGCGGCCTGGCGCAGAACGGGTGGAGGTTGACCCTCCTAGCTGCGCAATCTCTGTTTCTCAGTTTCCTCATTGCTAAAATGGGTTCCATGGTTTAGGTGTTGGAGCAGGACAAGCCACCCCAGCACGGAGTGGCTTTAGATGAGCTGAAGCATCAGCTGTCCCTGGGTCTCCTGTAGCCAGGCCTATCTGCATATTTTAGATTTACCAGCCTCCATAATTACATGATACCCACTCCTTATAAGTCTCTCTTGCTCTGTCTCCCTGTCTGCGTCTGCTCGTCTGTCTATTTATCTGTCTGCCATTGGTTCTGTTTTTCTGGGGATCCCTAATACAGTGGGCAAGGAGCTAGTACATGCAAAGCTCTCAGAACCTGGCCAATAATAAATGATCTACGTAAACCAGAGTCTATCGAGCTCAGTATTACTGACACCTTGGGCCAAGTAATTCTTTCTGGTGGGGTCACCCCTGCATATTGTAGGAAGTTTAGCAGCATCCCTGGCCTCCACCCACTAGATACCAGTAGCACCTCTTGGTCATAACAAACAAAAAAATCTTTAGACATGGCTATGCCCCCTGGTTGAGAAGGTTAGTTATCATCAGTACTATCTGAATCACTGCAGGTTGTATAATCCATCTGTCTATTACTTTTCTTTTGCTGTTTTACTTAAGCCATTGCTATAAAAGAGGAGGCCTTTGGAAGGAAAGAGAGCCCCGCATGACACAGTCAGCAACGGAAAAACAGTGTGGTTTGTTTTCCCAAATTGTCTTCAAAGGAATTAGAAAGTTCCAAAGAGCTCAGCCTAGGCCTGGGCCCCAAAGTTTTCTTTGGAAGAAAAGACAGACGATTCTTGCCACCAGAAGCAGCAGCAGCAGAGGCATTTTAAACAATGGCCTGGGCTGAACACAAGCACGCTGTGGGCTTTGGAGCTCTGGTGTACGGACGTGTGTGAGGGCAAGAGGACTGAGGCTCCTGGTCTCTTCGCTCTGTTTTCTCTGCAGAGATCCTACAGGGGGCCTTTATTTTCCTTGCCATACAAAAGGTTTTGTTTTCATTTTGTGCCCCCCCCCGACATACACCATGAACAATTAATAACCTTGTGAGATAGGTTCCGATTTTATTCTCATTTTATAGATGAAGACGCTGAAGCTCAGAGAGGTAAAGCAACTAGCCCAGAGTTGCACAGTGATGCAGCTAGGATTCAAACCCTTGTTGGTCCGATTCCAGTGTTCAACTTCCTAACCATATGATGATGCTTAATCAAGGTGAATCTAATGGCATCCCCAGAGGTCTCAGGATTGCAGGGTGGGGGAGAGCAGGATATTCAACCGCGATGTCACTCCCCAACTGCACGGAGTACATCCTGAATGAAGTGCATAAAGCAGGTATTAAAGTTTATGAGTCTATTAATCCACGGCTTCGGGGGAATTAAAGTTTCATATTGATGATAAACCTTCCCTAATAAAACGTAAGGGAAGCAGGAATAAATCTCCGATTTCAAAGGACTCCAAACCACTTAAACAATTGTATGCAAGATGGATGTGTAGGGTGGCAATGGGGCGATACGTCTTGTCCGGCGGAGGGTTCTTTGGCAAAGTGTTTTTGGCTCCTGCTAAGCGGTGGAGATAAAATGATGGATGTGTGCTATTGATTTCATGGGAGTTTGCAGGAGGGCGGGCACAGCTGGGTGAGAAGCCCACGGTGAAGCTGAAAGCTGCTGAATATGCATCTGGGGGGAGAGGAGAGAAGGCATTCGGATGGCCAATTTCATCAAGCAGCGAAAAGCTGGCAAACACAGGGCAACCGATCTCTCCCCCTCCCCTCGCTCTCCCTGTCCTTTCCCCCTTTCTCTCTCTCCTTCGTTTCTTTCTTCCTTCCCCTCCCTCTATGTCCCTCCCGTTCTGAGTTTTGTCACGTGGACAAGTGTTACCGTGTGAGCAGGTGAGCTGCGGGGTGTTGGCGAAGCACAGTCCTGGCTTAGAATCTCAGCTTTGCCATTTATTAGCTCTGTGACCTTGGGCAATTTACTTAATCTCTCTAGGCCTTGTTTTTTTTTTTTAATTTATTTGTGTTTAGGTAACCATTTGTTTTAGGATTGTCTTAGATTTACAGAAAACTTGCAAAGATAGTACAGCGAGTTCCCATTTACCCGGTACCCAGCTTTCCCCATTGCCAGCGTTTCACATCACTGGTGCCTTTGTCGCAATTAATGCACCAGCGCGATGCATGTTGTTAGCTAAAGTCCATGCGTTCTTGGGGCTTTCTTAGTTTTGAGCGCATGCTCACTTTCTGTTCCAGGATTCCTTCCAGGACACCACATGGCATTTCTCATCCTGTCACCGTAGTTCTCTAGACTGTGCTGTTTCTCAGACTTTCCTTGTCTCTAATGACCTTGACGGTCCTGAGGAGGCCTGGCCAGGTCTCTTATGGACTGTCCCTCTACTGGGGTTTGCCTGATGTGTTTCTCCTGATTAGACTGAGGTGTGGGTGTGGGGAGGAACACTGTTCGCATCGTGTCTTATCAAGGGTACCAGCCGCCGACATAGCCACTGCTGCTGCTGTTGACCCTCGGCGCCTGGCCGAGGCGTGCGCGTCAGGTTTCTCTGCGTCTGGCCCCCTTTCCGCCGTCCTCTGCGCAGTCTTTGGAAGGAAGTCACTAATGTCAGCTCGCGCTTACAGAGGGGGGGCTGGTGCCCTCTTTCCTTCATGGGCAGTGTCTAAATAAATCATGTGGATTTCTTCTGTATGGGGTATTTGTCCATTTTTCCATATTTATTCAATTATTTATTCACATCAATATGGTCTCGTGGCTATTTACTTTATGCTTTTAGTTATAACCCAATACTGCATTATTTATTATGTTGTTCAAATTAGTCCAGCTTCATATGGACCTTACTTTTTTGATAGATTTCTTTTTATAAGGAATAAATGGGGTAACCAGGGCTGAAAATACGGTGGAGTGGCATGAAATTTAAGGAGGCACCAAAAAACCACTCAGTAATCAAGATAAATGATATATTAATCAATATATAAAACAAATAAAAATTCATAAAACAAATTTCATGATGAACAAAATATCAACATTTTAAACCAAGACAGAATCCATAATGTATGAAAATAGTTTAGGTGCTTACTATTAAATACTTAATAGTATTTAATCGATTAATTCCATCAATTTCTATGGATATCCCAGTAGATCAGTGATTTCTTTCTTAATGTTGTGTAACAAACTACCTCCAAACTTGGTGGCTTAAAACAGCAAGCGGTAGTTTGGCTCAGAGGTCTGAGTCAGCTGGGGGTCCTGCACTTGCCCAGGTTCATGTGTGCGTCTGCGGGTCGGCTGTCTGTCTACTGGCTGATCTTGGATGGCCTCAGCTGGAATAGCCAGGGCAGCCTGGCTTTCCCCCAGGGCTCTCATCCTTATTTTGAGACAACCAGACTTGTCTGGGTATGTCCTTCTCATGGTGACGGCAGAGAGTAAGGGAAATGGGAACATGGAAGGCCTTTGGGGTCCAGGCTCAGAATGGTGCATCATCATTTCTGCTCCACTCTAGTGAACAAAGCAAGTCACAGGCAAACCCAGATTCAAGGGGAAGGGGCAGTGTGATCTGCCTCTTTAGTTGTGGGCATGGTGTGGGTACAGGGAGGGGTGAAGAATTGGGCCCATTCATGCACCAGTCTACCAGCCAGGCGCTGTTTTAGGTGCTGGGAAGACGTCAGTGAACAGGCCCAAGTCCTATGCTTTGGGAGCTCACATTGTAGTGATGATGATAACAGCAACGGTGATGATGAAGAAAGGAAAGATCAGTTCTCCGCCTCTCAGGAGGCCTGTGGATACTGTCAGATCCATGTGGACTCGTGGAGTGGTTTTTGACTCTGTCCTCAGTGGCAGTCAATACTTTGAGGGGTGCAGAGTGCCCTGTGTCACTGTCAGCTGTGGGTGGCAGGATCAAGTCCAGGGAAGGAACCCAGCCTCCAGGAGATAGGTGGAGAGGCATGTTGTCCTCTCAGGGACCTTCTGTCTTATGGTTCTACTTGTTTTAAGTTCAACTCAACAGCTCCTACCTTTGCAAAACAGAGACTGTTTAAACTGAGATATTGGAAGATGTATTTCCTAATTTTTGCCTAATGGAAAATCCTTATGTTTGATCAATTTGGGTCAGTTTGAGGCAGTTGCTGCTATAAATGAAGTTCATGTAAGGTTATGAATGTTAAAAATCAGTATCGAATGCTTTGGGGAAAAGTGGCAAGTTCTGCTGTAGAGATGCTTTGCAAAGCAGCGAGAGTGGTGGGACCTGCTGGTTCACGAAAGTGCCATGCAGTGTAGCCTCCTAAGAAGTCAGTAAGCAACTCTTGCCACCCCTTCAGTGGCTGCTCAGGCACAGTGCTGGCACTTTTGCATGCGTCATTTTACTAATTCCTCACAACAGTCCAATGAGGTAGTCTATGATTATTTCTAATTTGTGCATAAAGAAACTGAGGCCCAGGATAGTGTCACTGAAACAGTGAGTGATGGAGCCAGGATTTGAGCCCAGGATCTTAACCACTATATTGCCTCCCTCCCAACTATTTCCCAAGGTAGCTGATGCTGGTTGAGTGCATGTCCCCACCTCTGTTTGGAGGTGGTCAGCAAAAAATACTGATTACACATAGGTGGCATTCTGAGTTTTGCATCTGGTCCCAGGACAGAAATTCATCCCCTCTAAAGGAAGTTAAATTTGATGGGAAATGAATAAGCTATGAAATCAGACCCACCAATCTTCCATTATTTCCAATCTTCCGTTACCTCCTGTCTCCTCTCTCCACTTCCTATTTCCCAGCACTTCTGGTCTCCCATCATTTCTTACGTCCCATCACTCCTTACCTCCCACCGCTTCCCATCTTCCATCGTTTCTTATCTCCCATTCCTTCCTTGCTGTTGGCCTTGAATAAGTTACTTGACCTGAGTCCCGGTTCTTGGATTAAGTGTAATAATGCCCATGTTTCAGAGTAGCAGAATTAAATATCATCATGTTTGTGAACTGCCTACTCAGGGTGATGATTTTCTTTTAAGCACTCAATAAATATTGATTCCTCTCCTGACTGTCCTCCTTTCTGGTTCTTGTTGTCAAAAGTCTCCCGGGAAAGTTGGTGCATGGAGGCATGGAAATGAAGTGGATGTGAAGATATGTGAAACAAGCTGAAGGCCATAGAAAGGACACTTGCTCACCAGGGACAGAACCCCACCCAGGCTAGCTCATGTCAAAGGGGCTTGTTGAAAGGAGATAGGTGCATCTCACAGCACGTCTCCTGGGCCTGGGGCTGGGATCTGGCAGTCAGCAGGATTGCACAGGGCACCTCAGGCCCCTTCCTGCAGGCTGGATGGACTGCTATGCCCACTGCACTCTCCCCAGCAGCTTCCTCTGCTCCTTTACCCATCCATGCCCGGCCCTCGGAGGCTTTTCCCAAGTGGTGGCCTCTTCTCTGAGTCTGCAGGACCTTTCAGCTTGGCTTCCAATAGCTGGTTCACTCAATCTCTCAATATATTGATTACAAAATTCCCAGAAGAGAGAATCTGATTGGTCCATATTTGAACAATTGTCCAACCCTGGCCCCATAAACTGAATGATGGTTCTGCCTCTACTAGGGGTTGGACAGGGCGAATTCTCTAAGAGGTGTGACTGGGGAGGTAGGTAATGTCTGGCATCTCCAATACGTCAGACTTTCAGAAAACTCATTAAGGGAACGAAGACCAAACCAGATCAGAAATAGAGCAAGAAAGACTGTCCTCTCTGCGTCCACTCCCTTTTAGTTCACTGAGCGATTCTGATCCAGAGGCTCGCCGCCCGGAGAACAGCACTGGGTGCTGCAGCGTATCTCAGACTTGAGCATTATGTACATGGTGGTCTTTAATGAGGAAGTTTCCCCACGGAACCCCAGTGTTGACTTAAATTATTTTATATTAATGTTAAACTTAAATTAATATTATTTAAGTAGCACAAACAAAAATACCTATAAATGCCTTATGCTTATTGCTCTTATATAGCTGTAAAGCTAAAACAAATTTATAAATTAAATACAAACAAACTCTAAAACCAATAAAATTCAAATTAGCAGCATTAACTTAATGTGATGGATGATGTTCCTGGGCCCAAGCTAAATCACTTCTCACAAAGCACATTGGGTACTGACGGCTGGAGCACGGTGTCCTTTGAGTTAGATGCGCCTGGACTACTCTTTGCCACTTTCTCTCTCCAAAATGACAGCTTTTGACCTTCACAGTTGACTTTCATCATGGATGTGTTAAGATCACCTCTGTTCTTTCCCATCAGCTCAAGACAGTTCAAGTGGCAGGAGTTGGCACCAAGGGGATTATAAAGATGAACCGCAAGTGCTCAAGCGTGCAGTAGGAGGAACTAATTAAGGGAGTCAACCAGGTGATACAGGAAAATGCATGTATTAAGTTTGAATAGATTACCTTGGAATTGAAAGTTTAAAATAATTAAAATAAAAAAAATCAGCCCAGCTTGTGTGGCTCAGTGGTTGAACGTTGAACCAGGAACCAGGAGGTCATGCTTCGATTCCCAGTCAGGGCACATGCCCAGGTTGCGGGATCGATCCCCAGTAGTGGGGGATGCAGGAGGCAGCCGATCGATGTTTCTCTCTCATCAATGTTTCTATTTCTCTATTCCTCTCCCTTCCTCTCTTTCTAAAAATCAATAAAAGCTTATTTTAAAAAAAAAAAATCTAGAGAAAACTCATAAGTCCACAAGGATGTGTCCACGCTAGAACTCCAGGACAGGACTTGGACTTGTGGTTCAGACTAGTGGGTTCAACCAGAGACACAACCATGGGGGAGTCCGTTTACCTTCTGATTTACTCACCTTTGAAGTGAGGATTCCTGCCCTGCCGAAGGCACAAGCCTGTTGTAAGGAGCATAGAAGATGGAGTCTCTGAAACTGCACTGAAAACCACAAATTCAAGTGGTGGTTGTTATGGATTGAATTGTGCCCCCCCCCCCAACCTCCCAAATTCATATATTGAGGCCCTAACTCCTAGTGCCTCAGAATGTGAGTATATTTAAAGAGAGGGCCTTTAAAGAGGTAATAAGGTAAACTGAGGTCATATGGGTGGGCCCTAATTCAGTAGGACTGGTGTCTTTACATGAAGACATTAGGATATATACACACACAGAGGAAAAGCCGTGTGGAGACACAGGGAGCAGAAGATAGCCATCCACAAGCCAAGGAGAGAAGCTTCAAAGGAAATTGATGCTGCTGACACTTTGATCTCAGACTTCCAGCCTCCAGAGCTGTGAGAAAATAAAGTTCTGTTGTTTAAGCTGCCCAGTCTGTGGTACTTTATTATGGCAGCCTTAGAAAACTAATACAGTGGCAAAACTGGCAAGCAGGGGGTACTGGCAAGTTGGTGAGCAGATTAACTGAGTTGGGTGCTAGCATGCATGGTTTCTGTGCCCTGGGCAGTTACTTTCCTAGCCTGGCTTTACTCTCTCCGAGATGGGGAGGTCTGTGGGTGCTCTCTTTCATCAATATGGGGCATGTGTTACAAAAAAGGCTATTAAATACCCTAGGCCCATTACCCATTGATAAGGCTGCCTGGGTGACTTGCTTTCCGACCACTTGACAACCTACTAATTATTTAAAACTTCTCTTGAGTCTCATCTAATCTCATTCATTCATTCATTCAACAGATTCTTATTGAGCTTCTACCCTGAGCCAGGTACTGTAATGAATAAGTGCTGGAGTTATAGTGGGAGACATAGCTCCTGTCTTCATGGAACTTGCAGTCTATTGGGAGCAGACATGAAAGGGCGAACTAACAAACATAATCACACAACGTGGGCTGTGCCATGAAGCAGAGGTATAGGATATGATAAAGACATTCAAAGAATGTGGAGGGGAGCATTCCAGGCCGCCGGAGCTGCTTGTGTGCTGGGAGGGAAAGGAGGTCGGTGTGACCTGAGAGTGGGCAGCGAAGGGGAGAAGACAGGAAAGGCAGGTGTGGGGCCCATTCACCTAGGATCTTGTAGGCTGGGATAAAGATTTTCCATTTCTTACTCATTAGAATTTTTTTTTCCAGCTTAAAGTAGCAGAAATCTCAACTTGAAATAGCTTAAACAGAAAGGTGGTGAATACTTTCTCAGAACAAGCAAATTTGGAGGCAGGGCAGTGGGGCCGACTCCTTTGGATGGCTAACTTGACCGCCATCTTCTCAGCTACCTTCCAGACATGAGTGTTCATGTGGCCTAGTTCTGGTCAATGAGCTAGAAATAAAACTGCTCGAGTTCCTGGGACAACTTTGTACTACTCTATTTCTTATTTCTTTCTGCCTGGATTGGGATACGATGGCTGGAGCTACAGCAGCCACCTTGTAGTCTTGAGGGAAAAGGCCATGCGATAGCTCGTGTTCCCGATCACATCTATTTGCTCTCTCTCCTATAAGGATATTATACACCCTTTTTTTGCTACATCCCTGTGAAGCCTCTCTGTAGGAGGGCCATACATCTTCTCTTCATTGTCAGACATGGCCATGCGACTTTGGGCAATAGAATGCACGCAGATATGACATTTGATGGTGTGAATAGATACCCTAAATGCAGTTGTGTGGTTGGGCTCAGCCTCTTTGATTCCCTCTGTCAGTAGAATGGGCATTGCCCACGTGGGATGTGGTCCTGCAGTCTGGTACTAGAATGAAGTCACATGGGGGCAGAGCTACAGACAATTGCAGCCTGTAAATCCCCTAAGTGAGTCATGTGTATTGTTGAAGGCCATTGAGATTTTGGGGTCATCTGTCACTTTAACAAAGTTGATTAATAGAGGCCATGAGGATACCCTAAGCAGCACTTTGTTTCTGGAATTCTTGTTTATTGAGACAACTCCCTATTTGTTTAATCTGCTGTAGTTGGGTTTTCTGACTCTAGCAGCTGAAAGCATTTCTAACTGATATGAGAGTTACAGGGTTGGTTGACTCCGAGGTCAATGGAATCACCAGGGCCCCAAGCTCCTTCCATCTTTCCATCTGCCATACCTAGTATATCCTCAAGCTAAGCCCATTCAAGTCTGCAAATCTGTACAATGACTGCCTCAGATCCAAGGGGTCCATGCATACGCAAAAATCCATGCAGCCTGTCCTCCCTCCATAAAAGTTTGCTTGCTTACAGCTGCTCTTCTTTTGGTCCATTATACTTGGCATCCTTCCTTATACCACAGGACCTTTGCACATACATTCCACTTGCCTGGTATGATCATCTCTCCTTCTTTCATGTCATTAATTCCTAGTCATTATTAATGCTGCTGGAGAACAAAAAAGATTATCCCAGCCATGCACACCTGTTTTTAGGATCTAAAGTCATTTCTTAGAAGCTCCCAGCAGACCTCTTCCTCCCTCCCAGCCCCCTCCCACCACAATATCTCAGTGGCCCGAACTGGTTAACTTGCCCATCCCTAAACCTATCACTTAGGTTGGTGAGACCACCATGATTGGTCTGTGCAGATTAGAATTTCCCAGAGTTACCCGGGGGCAGGTGGAACCGGAAAACATTTGTGGGCTCTTCCAGCATGGAAGGGAAACCTGACACTGGGTGAGCAAGCAGCAGTCTGCACAGATCTCTTCTAGAGCCATTTCTGACCTTAAGGCTGGGCTGGGGGCATCTGTCTTCTGTTCTCACAATATCCTTAGGTATCCATCTGATTTCATACTGTACTGCCATCTATTATTTACTAATGCAGCTGTCACCTTAGGAAGTTCACACCTTATCCTGCTCTGTCCCCAGCTTTTGTCCAGAGCCTGGCAGATAACAGGGCCCAGTAAATGTTGAGATGGATGAATGGGGTTGGTGACCCATTGGACGATGTCAGACTGTGGAGGGGCTGGGTAGAGAAAAGGTTGTAAGATACAGAGGGTACCTCTGCATTCCCAGCACCCAGGATTTCGCAGGTGGTTCAGGAAATGTTTGTTGAGTGAATATATGTATCCATGCTGCAGGCAGTAAACTCTCTGGAGTGAGTGTCCTGCTTCATTCACCCCAGCTCCTCCCCATCTCTGAAGGAGTACAAATCTTGACTCTTCTACTTTTTTGGTGTGTGAACTAGGTCAAGTTGATATATCTCTGTGAGCCTCTGTTTGCTCATCTGTAAAATGGGGCTCATCATAGATCCTATCTCAGTGTCATAATGTGCATAAAGCACTTTACAAACACAGAATATGGTTAGCTCTCAAGAAATAGTGCTTTCCTTTCTCACTGCCTCCAGGGTGGGCAGGGAGACAAGCTGCAGGGCCCTCTGGAGGACAGAACAGAGGGTCCCTTGGGTTCCCACTGAGGGCCTGTTGCATCCCCGCTGGTCCTGTTGAATAGTGTGAACCAAGAGAGGGTTGAGTTATCAGCACCCCCTCGCCCCGTGCTGGGCCAGGAGACGACTTCGAATGTGCTGCCCATTTAAAGCTGGATGGTCCACCAACACCTCATAGACTGTTTTGTTTGTGGTTGAAAGGGTCTGGGGTTGAAAAGTGCCAAATTCATTCTGCCAGCCGCACAGGATGCAGCAGACACACTCTGGGAGAACCTATTTAAAGAAACCGACATGTGAGGCGGGCGAGCCTTAGGAGCCGAAACAAAGCCGAGCTTTTCAGCGCATTGCACGCCCGTGCCCGTGTCGGGAGCAGGATCACGCGAGCAGAGTGTACACCTCTCCGCGGGTGCAGCTGGAGGCAACCACACCCTGAAACTTCTGCCTCCCTCTGTAGGCTCTCCTGTTAACATTCTCTGGGAGGGCCGACCTAGTAAGTCACTAAAACATCTGTGAATGTCTTATTTAGTTGGAGAGTTGGCCCGCCAGGATCCCTTGGCATGTCTGGGGGTTCAGGAACCCTGAAGTGGAGCTAAACGGAACAAGGGGATGTTTTAACTTCAGCACAGCCTCTTCCCCCTCCGTAAAAGTTTGCTTGTTTGTAGTTTCTCTTCTTTTGGTCCATTATACTTGCCATCCTTCCTCATACCCCAGGACCTTTGCACACATGGTTCCACTTGCCTGGCATAATTGTTCCTCCTCTTCGCCTCGTTAGTTCCTGTTGATCATTTTTATTTCAGCCCTTGTGTCCTTTCCTCAGGGAAGCATTCTCTGGTTTCTCTGCCTGGTGAGTTGTCCACTGTACCTTCTCCCACCCCAGCAGGTGCATTTCTATTAGGCACCTGATCTTAGTTGTCATTTTAAATTTGCGTGTGTGATTATTCGATTAATGCCTGTTTTCCTCAGCAAAGCTTAACATTTATCAGGGTAAGAAGTTTGTTTTTTCTCAATGCCGCTTCCTTGGTGCCTGACACACGGGTCCTCAATAAATGTGTCGACTGGATAAATGGAAAGAGGGCTGGAATGTTCCCGGGAAGAGTGGCTTGTTGGGAAATACCCCCAAGGTGGCCCAGGTGACCTTCTCCTGCAGAGTCAGGGACCTGCTGTGATCACTGTCCCTCAGTTGAGCAGACACAGGGATTAATAATTAAATCTAACCTTTACTAAGCACATCTAGGAGTTTCACATGAATGGTATCACTTATTTTGCATAAGAATCCTATGCGATGGGTACAATTATCACACTGATTTTCGTGGAGGAAACAGGCACAGAGAGGTCACACAGGAAGGGGAGACTCAGGGCCACACCCAGACAGGCCGCTCCACAGCCCACGGTCCACACAGTGGCCCACACTAACAAAGCCTCCTGCTTGACGCATACACCGAGTGCCAGCTTTAATGTTGTTACAGTGAGACACAAAAGGCCCAAGGCTGGCGCCTCTTCCCCTGAAGGCAGGCCTCACTGTAAACCGAATAGCCACGCGGAGACTGCTGAGGAAGTGTGACCACAGAGAAAGGAGAACTTGTGTCAAGACTGATTGATATTTGGGGACCGATGATTGTGATGGCCTGATCTGAGGTGTGGGTGGGTCACAGGTGAAGCTCACCGACCCCTGGACCCTGCGTGGGTGGACACTGCCAGTGCCTCAGTTTCCATTTCTCAGCCTCCTTAGCTGCTCAGGTCACTTTCTACCTGCAGGGAGGCTGAGGCCTCCATCTGGATCCACCTAAGCCACATGGCCGGGAAGCTGCTCTGTCTCAGGGGTGACTTTGCCTGTCTTTCTATCCTGATGTTTGCGTGCTGAGTTCTAAAATTAAACTGACAGAAGGAAGCCTTAGTTTCCCCTAGTTCCCAGGGTCTCCCATGCCCTGGAATGAACCTTAAACAGCAGGACCTGCCTCCTCTCCCTTTTATGAAGCTCAGAGAGGCTAGGTAATTCCCCTGAGGCCACACAGCCACAATGGAGCAGAGCTGTCCTCAAACCTAGGTCTGTTCAGTTGCAGAATTTGAATACCTCCCCTTCGGTACCCCTCTGGATCCCCCAGGATGAACCTACATTTTATAAAGCACACGGCCAAGGGCTTGGTGTGCACTAAACATCCACGTAGCATTTCTGGGCAGCAGGTGTGTACGAGTGTGGGCTTTGAAATAAGACTACACAGATGGGAACCCAAAGCTGATTGGTTTTAACACCTTGGGCATGTTTGCCGGCTTCTCCAAGCCTCACTTTCCCCATCTGAGAAATGGGAATAATAACAGTAGTAGTCCTTCAAGGGGTTTATAGCACAGCGCCTGGGACACTGCCATCTGGCCAGTGGGGGCTCTTTCAGTAATTGTGACAGAAAACTGACTCTCACTAGTTTTTGTAAAGAACTAGCTGGCCCATTAGCTAGAAAGGCTTGTGGTAAGTTGAAGCTTGAGGCTTGGCTGGGTTCAGTGCCTCTTTCCTCCTCTCATCTCTGACTTCGGTCACGTTAAGCTGATTATCAAGCTTGCGGTGGGTCCCGTGCACTGCAGCCCAAGTTGTCAGGTGCGACCAAGTCCTCTTTCTCCGCAGCACAGGGGCCGTGAGCTGAGGCTCATTACTTCCGATCATCTTACTTCAGATGATGTGCCCATGTCTGAACCAGTACCTGCCAGGGCAGTTGGGTACTTTGTTCCGGTCTGGGCCGCATGACTCCATGTCCTGGGTTCAAGGGAGACAACCCCTTTGGAACCAATCGGTAGAGAAAGGGGGAGGAGTCATCCCCAAATCCGATGAAAGGATACTTGGTGAGGAGCTGAGACTGTCCACATGACACCACCACCACCACCACCACCACCATCATGATCATTGCTGTTGCCGCCTGTCAGGATGTTTGTTGTTATTGTTATTACTATCTTTGCTATTCATTTCCCCATGATTACCTGGGTTGGGTTAAATAGGCCTGTGAGTGTGGAAGAAAACAGTCACTGTTTATCAAACCCACTTCCCCTTCTTTGGTCCAAATGAGACTCCAGTACTTCTGTTCACGTTCCATCGGCTACAGCTCAGTTTTCTGACCGCACCTAACGGAGCCTGGGAACTGGAGCCCACAGAACCTCCCACAGGCACCCTCCCTGCTCTTTCCTGCTGCCTGGGTGCCGGTGTGTATGGTGATCTTGGGAGCCACACGGTGGAGATGGTGATGGAAAGATGGAAACAAGGTGGAAAGAGGCCCGACCCCTAGATCATGGCTGGAGGAGAGCTTCTCTCTGACCTAGAATAACTGTTTTGAACTTTATGTGGGCAAGAAATGTTTTCTATTATGTTCGAGCCATATCTATGTACGGGTTTGTTTGTCAGAGCAGCCGGTGCTGGCCCTGGCTAACACAGGGCCTCCTCGCCCTCTCATGTCCCCTTCTTCCCACAGGAGGGCAGGGCGGGGTTAGGAAGGTTTGGGGCCTGTGTCTGAGCAGCAGATGTGGGAGAGGGCTGAGGGGAGACCTGGGCCCCCTAAGTAGCTCCTGATCTCTCCTGGACTCCTCGCACTTTGTGTTTGAGGGAGCTTCAAGAAGCCCCTAAATGATAACCCATCATCATGAGCCTCAGGGTTTTTCCTTTGGTACCGCAGGTAACAAAGTGGGACTTTCCGAGAAAATATTAGGTATCAGTTTAATTGTGAAACATAGAGGCTCCCCTGAGAGCCTGCACAGCAACTTCTATCTTTATGAGGAGTTTTATGACTCCAAATTGCCTGCCAGGATGTTTAAACAGCCCCTCGGAGCGTCTGATGATGCCCTCATAGCCATTACACACCACTGATGGGTGCTGAGCTTTTGGAACGCCTCCTGACTGCGTGGATTTAGTCCCTCCTGGAGGACTTGTTTCTGATTAAATAATATGTGACTTCACAGCATCTGAGTGCGGTGCACGTGCCTAGCACTGCGCTTCTGGGTCCTAAGGTTCTCCACCTACAGACGTGCTCATGGCTTTCCTGACGGGACCCACAAGGGGTTTTCTCTCTGCCAGGCTGTGCAAGCTGCAGTGCCTATCGGTTTTCCTCGGGGGAGTGTAGCAACCCCAGATTTCTGGGCCCCACCTTAGAGAGCCTGACTAAACAGGTCTGGGGTGTGGAATCTGCATTTTTCAGAAGCATACCCAAGTGATTCATGCGCTCCGTAAATACTTACTATACCCTTACCCGGGTCAGGCTCTGTGCTCAGAAGCCGAACTACATCTGAGAAGACCAGATTGCGGTCTGCGTGGAGCTTGCTGTCTGAAGGGGATGGAATTAGCGGGCAAAGCAATTTGCGATCCTGCATATCTTCCCCAAAGTTCTTTGTTTTGTCTTTTCCCTGCCCGATCCCTAATTCTCTAATTTTCCAACTGTTACCCTGAAGGTTGATCCCGACTAGTTACATGCAGCAGAGTGGCCAGTGGCTCCCCACCTCCCTCCTTGGATCTTTTGCTTGTGCTAAAGACCCCCTTTATCTCCCCTTAGCCCCTGTAGGGTCTTCCTCCTCAGAGCAGTCACGTGGACAGAAGACAGTCTTAGGCCTTGCACCTGCGTGCAGCGTTGAACCTTTCGAGGCCTCACTCACCCCATCTCTAAAACCGGAGATGATCATAGCTTACCCCCCTAAGGGTGCAAGGCCTCAAGATGCCTTTGTTATGGAATGAATTGTGTTCCGCCAAATTTGTATGTTGAAATCTTAACCCCCGGAACCTCAGAACATGACCTTAATTGTAAATAGGGTCATTGCACAGGTAATGAGTTAAGATGAGGTCATCCTGGGGCAGGGTGGACCCTTAATCCAGTATGACTGTGACCTTGGGGGAAATTGGGACACAGAGACACAGGGAAAAAGCCACGTGAAGATCGGAGTTATCCTTCCACAAGCCAAGAAGAACTGAAGATTGCCAGAGGCTAGGAGACAGGGATAGAATTGACCCTTCCCTCACAGCCTTCCTAAGGAAGCGACCTTCCTGACACCTTGATATCAAACTTCTGGCCTCCAGACTGCGAGTCGGTACATTTCTGTTGAGACATCAGTTTGTGGCACTTTGTAACAACAGCCCCCTTTGGATCCAAGATCTTTGATTCTTGAGCGCAGTTGTAAAGGCTTTCTTCCCAGTAGTCCAGGGACTGCCCTGTGAGTGCCTGCACCATGCTGAGGTCTGTAGCAAAGCAACATCCCGATGATGAAGATGAAGACCATTGCGACACCCACTACCGTTTATTGACTGCTTTTATTGTGCCTGTTGCTTCCCTCATTGACTGCTCTTATCGACCCTGTACGGTAAGCCTCGAGAATCCCATTTAAATGATGTGGAGTTGAGGTTCAGAGGCGTGAAGCGACTTGCCCAAGGTCAAGCAGCTAATGAGCAGGAGAGTCAGGATGTGAACCCAGATTACTTGACTCTAAGGCATGGCGTTAGCCACTGCCTCAGAAAGCCTCCAAGCTCTGCTGTAAATATTGGTGTTTAGTAGGAATTACTCTCTAAGGCAGAGTTTCTTCACGTCAACGCTATTGATTTTCAGTTCCAATACTTCTTTGCGTTCTGTGGGGGAGTGGCTGCCCTGTGCACTGTAGAGTGCTTAGCAGCACCCTTGGCCTCTACCTACTAGAGGCCAATAGCAAACCTTCCTGTCCCAGTGTGACAGCCAAAAATGTCTCCAAACAATGCTAAATGTACCTTAGGGGGTAAAGTTGTCCCAGCTGAGAACCATGGCTGTAAGGGATGTATTTTTTTTAAATCAAAGTCCTAGTAGTCCAGGAAAAGGCCTATTAGGTGGGTGGGACATTTCAGAACATCTCAGAGGAAGGCTTCCCTGCTGTGTGTTACAAATGCTATCCAGCCTGGTGGGCAGGGGCCTGTTAATCAGCATGCTGTGGGCTCTCTCAGGTGAGCTGAGGCTCCAGCAAAGAGGCAAGAAGGGAAAGACTAGGGTTCATGGCCCAATCTTTGTCCATGTTGTAAAAGCCTTTAAATTATGGAGGAGGAGAATTGGGAACTCATATAGATCCAGAAATCCTTTACACAGCATCACCATCACCTGGGAGCTTGTTAGAAATGCAGACTCTCAGGCTCTGCCCAGGCTGACTGGCCAGAATATGCATTTTAACAAGATCCCCAGGCAAGACAGATGCATATTAAGGCTTAAGACATAGGGCTTTTGGGAGCAGACGTGCACGATATGGCACAGAGGAGGTGCTGGGTTAGTTGAATGGATGAATGAATGGATGAGTGAATGGATGAATGAATTGTGGCAAAGATAAAAATTGTTCTCTTAAGATTCTAACAGTCACCCACAATGCTCTGCACTTGCTGGGTTAAAAGTGGGCCTGAGTTTTATCAATAGTGGCTTTACTTAGCTCATGCAGGCCCTCCTGGGTCAGGGTGCATTGGGGTGGTGGGTAGTGGACCAGGCAGAGGCAGGGTTGTGAGGTCTTTGCAATGTACTCCCAGCCTCTGAGGGGACTCTGTCTGTCCCTGTTCTGCATGGAGACCTTTGATACTGACCGTCGGGGTTGGGGGCCTGGAAACAGTGCATTTAAATGTTTCCCAGGTCAGTACAGTGAGGAGAGAAAGCATATAAATACATCATGTCCTCTTGTGTTTTTGGAGTTTGTGTTGCAACCATTAGAAGCTTCAGACACAGTAACTTCAGAATTGTTCTTGTTTTGCTCCTTAAAGCGAGGTAAAGGTGAACGGGGCAAGAGAGGCAGTGTTTCTCACGGCTGGTAGGAGGAGAAATCAGAGGAGAGTGGATGCCTTCAGAAGCTTGGTAAACACTCTTCAGCTTGAGCCAGGGGCTGGTGACTTTGAATTGGTGCTTAAAGGCAATTCACACAAAGTCCCTTTTGCCAGCCTCCAGTCTGAAGTGCGAAGCCAAATTGCAGAGATTAGACATAATGCTTTGAGAAACAAGTGTCCTGTTTTAATGGGGCTTATGATTTGTGCTGAGCCAATTGTAAAAGGAAATATGCCTTAATAAATACTTTTGACGGTGGTGATGAGAATTATCCTTCAGTGTGGGTAATAACTGGGGAAGAGTTGGTGAGCGGCAGGTAGACTGAGAGAGGCTCCCTGCTTAAAACTGCTGGTGGCTGAGTGTGTGGGAGTGTGTGTGCGTGTGTGTGTGTGTGTGTGTGTTCCAGAGATGCACAAACATTTAAAGTCTGAGCAGACTCCATGACAACTTCAAATAGAGGCTTGGCTGAAATCCCTCCTGGGCCCCAGTAGCCATCTCAGCATGGATGAGGTATTATCAACTCCTGATGAAGATTGATTTTAAAATAACCGAGTTCTCAAAGATCCTAATTCTGGAAATCAATTAGATGAATCAGCTTTGTAAAACGACCGTGTGGAATGTGTTTCAAGGTTACTGGGGAAATTCTGGACCCATCAGACCGATTAGCTCACAGAGTGTGCTGTGGTCTGCGCTGTTGGTATGTTTGGTTTGGTTTACAGTGTGGCTTTGAAATGGAGCTGAGTGACCTTCTCCTAAGGTGAGGTAGGCTGGGGTGTTCATCAGAGCTCTTAGATGCAGGTGACAGGAGGTGACTCCGATGGTTTAAGGAGAACAGGAATTCCTGAGTTGGTGGTGAGGAGCCCACACAATCAGACGTGATGTATCTCGGATCACTGCCCCAAAGTCACACCATTGAACTGGCCGCCTACAGCAGGGGATTTCTTAAACACAAGAAGGAGGCTACAGATGCTGGGGAGCCACAGCAGATGACAAACTTTTAGTATAGAAGAAAAGACATTCATTTATTCATTCAGAAAATATTTATTGGGGGCTTACTGTGAGCACAATTCTATGTGCTTGGGAAGTCATGGTGAACAAGGCAGACCAAAATAATTACTTTCATAGGGCTTATATTCTGAGACAAAACCAGAAATGTTATAGAGCTGTGTTGACCATTATGGTAGCCACTGGCTGCATATGGCTACTTAAATTTAAGCAATTTAATTGAAATTAATAAAACGAAACATCCAGTTCCTCAGCCACACTCGCCACGTTTGACTGCTCAATAGCCACGCGTGGCTAGTGGCTACTGTACTGGACAGTTCATGAACTCAAAGTCCCAAATCTGGTCTAAATCGCATTAGCTTGTCTAAATTATCCAAATTCAGCATGGGTGAGGATATGCGTGTGATCTATCCTGGTGCACAATTCCTTTCCACCCGTGGACCTATGAAACTGAAAAAAGTTCTCTGCTCCCAAAATACAGTGGTGGGACAGGCATGGGACAACAGCTATAGTTATTCTGGTTCAGAATAGGAGGAAAAAAGGAAGGTCACAAGGAGTCACCAGTCCTCAGCCATTTATAAAACCAGACAAGAAAATTCCATAAAGTTTCAAGCCCTAGGAATAATCCAGTGCTTTGCGGCTCTACCCTCTGGAGTCACAGCTCTGCCTTCTTCCTGAAAGGTAGCCCGTGTTTTGCAATTGAATAGTTTTATCAGTCTGTCTCTTAACTATAGAATTTGAGGGACGGACAGCCTTCTTTCATTTTGTGCTCTTCCTCTAAGTCCAAGTTGGCAGTGTTTCTGCTGATACCAGTTTCTGAAGAACTTTGTGGATCTCTCATGTATGTCACCAGGATTCACTGCCTTAGACAAGAGGATTGCCCATAGATATTTCTGAGATAATCTTTCATTTTGGCTTCTGCGGAGATGGCTGAAGAAGGGGCCTATGAGTCGTACTTTTAATCTCTTCGAGGAACATTTTTGATGATGAAATAATCTGAGATTTTAGTCATCCTGATAAATAACAACAGGTTACACAGCCACACCCTTGGATTTTTCTGCAGAGCACCCCTTCATAACAGTGCATCTCTTAATTTTGGCATCTTTGGCTTAGAGGGTCCCAGATCATCCAACCCTGCTTCTTTTTCAACAGTTCTTCCCTCAAGGTATTCCTCTCCTCTCATATTTAACAATAAATATTAAGAAAAAAACCATGTTGCACTGCCAACATTTTGCTTGGAAATAGTCTAAGTTAAATATACAAGGTCATCACTTATAGGTCCTACTTTCCACAAAACTGCAGAATACATTGTGCTAAACTTTCTGTCACTGTGTCACATGGGTCATCATCTTCCCCCAGTTTTCAGTAACCCGTTCCTCACTTCCTCTTGAGTATTCACTGACACCATCCTTAATGCCCGTGTGTCTACTAACAGTCTGTTCACTTTGACTTAGGTATTTTCTAAGGCAATTTAGGTTTCTCTAGCATGCTTTCCATTTCCTTCTGAGCCCTCACGAGTGGAGTCTTAATGTCCATATTTATAATACAGTCTATTCAAGGTGATCTGGGCTACTTCTATTGTGCTCTTCAAAAGCCTTCTAGTCTCTACCCATTGCCCAATTCCAAAGCCACTTTTATGTCTATAGATATTTGTTACAATAACACTTCACATCTAGGTACCAAAATCTGTATTATTTTTCTATTGCTGCTGTAACAGATTACCACAAATTTAGTAGAGTAACATAACACACACACTTTAAAAAAAATATTACAGTTCTATAGGTCAGAAGTTTTGCTTGGGTCTTACTGGGTTGAAATCAAGATGCTGACAGAGCTTCCTTCCTTAGTGGAGACTCCAGAGGAGGTATCTCTATCTCTTTCTTCCCTCATTTGGTTGTTTGTAAAATTTATTTCCTTGTGGTTGTAGGACTGAGGTCCTTATTTTCTTGCTGGCTATTCCCAGCCTCTAGAAGCCACTACATTCCTTGGCTTGTGACTTCCTCCTTCCATCTTCAGAGCCAACAGTGGTGAACTGAATCCTTCTCATTTCACATCTCTCTAACTCTTCTCTGATCCAGCTGGGAAAGGTGTTCTCTGCTTTTAAGGACTCATGTAATTACATTGAGCTCACTAGGATAATCCAGGATAATCTCTTTATCTCAAGGCCCATGCTCTTAATCACATCTGCAAAGTCTTTTGGCCCTGTAAGGTAACATTCACAGGTTTTGGAGATCAGGTGTGGACATCTTTTAGAAGTCATTCTGCCTGCCATGAGTTATACAGAGTTACCTCACACTCACTGAGAGCGTAACCCTCTGATGATCAGGTCAGGGTAAGGGCCACAGAAATACCAAGAGCCTCTTCATATATTTGGTGACACACCAACCTGGGGCTCTGGAGAAGACCGATCCTGACCCCACAGGCACAAAGCTGTGGTTGACTGGGGCAGGGGCATTTATGGAGACATTCATAACCAGAAAGTCTGTGCTCTAGGGGAAGGGGGTACACGCATAAAGCCTAGAGGCTAAGAGCTTGGACTTGTTAGACAGGTATGGCTTCAGATGCCAGTTTGTCCACTTGACTTTCAATTAACTTTGAGCCTTGGTTTTCTAATCTGTGAAGTAGGGGTAATGAAAATTTGTATGCCTAGAGTAACTTTTGGGGGAGGATTCAGCAGGAAAAAAAATCACAAGAAGCCCTTAATCCCATGTCTACCACACATATATGGCTTTCTCAGGGGCCTTAAAAAGGAGTTTGGGAGATAGATATGTTGCTCTTTTTTTGAATCTTCACCCTAGGATACATTTTTATTGATTAAAAAACATTCTTTGAGAGAAAGAGAGAGAAAGGGAGAGGGGGAGAGAGAAACATCCATCGGTCGCCTCCCATGCTCACCCAGACCGGGGATGGAACCCGAAGCCGAGGTATGTGCCCTGGTGGGGAATTGCACCTGAGACTTTCAGTACAGACTGACGCTCTAACCAACTGAGCCACACCAGCCTGGGCTATGTTGCTTTTCAAAATGCTCCCCAGAACAGATAAAATCTGACCTTTTGGCCTTCCTTGTGCCTGACTGGGGGGCAGGGGAGTCACAGTCCTGAGGCACCATGGTGGTTCTAGGTCTTTGGCTCATAGGAACGGCAGGAAATGATGGGAGAGAATGGACCTAAGGGAGGCCTGGGGATGCTGCAAAGTGACTGGGGTCCGGGCTTTATTTCTAAGGAAGAGTGTGGAGGAATCACTTTATATCTCTATTTGTTTTTCAATCTTGTTCTCAGGGAGTGGTGGAAATAATTGATTTGCAACTGTGAGGAGATTATGAGATCTTTTTCTTTCATTTTCTCTTCCAAATTATGTTCTTATGTTGGGCAATAAAGAAGAAACCAAAACTAAACTGAGTTCTGCTTAGACATACATCTTAAGCATTATGATCTTGCAACTTGGATTTATAATTGAAAAAGTGATATAGAATCTTAAAAAGGACTTTATTTTGATCACAAGGGAACTTAGGAAATTAACATTTAAGAGGTAAATGTGCATTTTTCTGCATATTTTAAGGAGGATTTTTACTTTAACAGGGAAAGATTATTTTCAATGGGAAAAAGTACATTTTAGCATTTAACCAAGATAAGCATATTACACTTTTCACAGATTTTTCTCTGTTCTGATTTCTTCCAGTCTCCTTGAATGGCAAAAATTCTTCTTCTTTTTCTAAAAATTTAATTTATTGGGGGTGACATTGGTTAGAGACAGATAAGGGAGGTGTTAAGAAAGCAAGCGTGCTGAATAGGAAAACAAAGGGAGGGGACATCTTTAAATTTCTTTATTTTACGTTTTTTATTTTTCATTTAGAGTTGACGTACATTATTATATTAGTTTCAGGTGTACAACATAGTGATTATACATTTATATAACTTATAGAGTGATCACCTGATACGTTTAGTAGCCACCTGGCACCATTCATTGTTATTACAACGTTATTGACAATATTCCCTATGCTGTGCTTTTCATCCCTGGAGTTGTTTTAATAACTGGACACTTGTAAATCTTAATCCCCTTTACCTTTTCCACCCATCCTCCCAACCCTGCTCCCTTCAGGTGATCAACAATTTGTCTTTTGTATCCGTGAGGTTGTTTCTGCTTTGTTTGTTTACTTGTTTTTTTTTTTTAGATCCCACATATAAATGAAACCATATGGTATTTGTCTTTATCTGTCTGACTTATTTCACTTAGCATAATACCTTCCAGGTCCATGCATGTTGTCACAAATCTCAGGATTTCATTTTCTTATGGCTGAATAATATTCCATTTATATATGTCACATCTTCTTTATCCACTCATCTATCAATGGACACCTAGGTTGCTTCCATATCTTGGGTATTGTAAATAATGCTGCAATGAACATAGGGGTGCATATATCTTTTCAAATTAGTGTTTTGGGTTTCTTCAGGTAAAATACCCAGAAGTAGAATTGCTGGGTCATATGGTAGTTCTATTTTTAATTTTTCAAGGAACCTCCATGCTGTTTTCCATAGTGTCTGCAGTAATGTGCAATCCCACCAAGAGTCCCCTGGGGTTCCCCTTTCTCCACACCCTTCCCAGCCAACTTGCTTGTTGATTTATTGATGATAGGCATTTTGAAGTTGTGAAGTGAATATCTCACTGTGGTTTTAATTTGCATTACAGAAGGCTTTAAAAAAAAAATCCTCACCTAAGGATATTTTTTCCATTGCTTTTCAGAGACAGTGGAAGGGAGAGAGAGAGAAACACCGATGTGAGAGAGAGGCATCAATTTTTTGCCTCCTGCATGAGCCCTGCCCGACCAGGCCAGGGATTGAGCCTGCAACCAAGGTACAGAATTGAACCCGGCACCCTTCAGTCCACAGACTGATGCTCTAACCACTGAGAAAAACTGGCTAGGGCAAGGCTTTTTTATTTTATTTTTATGAAAAGAATCTAGGGTCTTAGACACCATTTGGCACTGCTGAAATGTTTGTTTCTGTTCCTGAGCATAGAATTTTCAAAGCTACTGAGTCTAGCCTGCAGGCGGTTAACAGCCGAGCACAGGAGAAGGGAGGTGGAAGATCCCACGTTCAAACAAGTTTGGAAAAAATTGGCATAAATCATTTAAACTGCTTTTTATATTACAAAACTTTTCAGAGATGATGTGCCTTATGTAATGTCAAGAGAAGGACAAAGTAGCCAAAATATTCCAATCTTATTTGAGCACAAACTTTTATTTATTTGCCTGTTGCTTTGCTGTAGGAAACATTGACTTAGTGTTCCAAGCTGAGTTTGAGTAATATCGCACGTTTCTCTGTGGGGAAATTTGGTTGAAGTTGAAAGGAGTGCTTTGGTAAAAACCGGGGAAGCCCAAATCATGCTAGGGTGGCATTTCCCAAATTATGGCTCATGAAGCATCTGTCTCAGAATCACCTGAAGGGTTTGTTAAAAATCCAGAGACCTGGGTCTGATGTTAGCTCTATTGTGTAAGAATCTCTGGGGTTAACGTCCTGGACTCTGAAATTTTAAAAACGCCGGAGGTCTTTGCTGCTAAAAGTGGTCTGTGAGCCAGCAACATAGCACTGCCTGGGCTCTTGTTGGAATGCAGAGTCTCTAACCCATCCCAGTCCTATTGAATCTGGATCTGCATTTCCAAAAAGACCCCTAGGTGATTGGCATGTACATTTAAAGCAAAAGGCACTGGATTAGAGAATAAAGCATCTCATTTTACTTAGATATTTGTATATTTTTAAAAGCTTGATCTAATTATGTATTCTATTTAAAAAGCTATTTGAAAAGAGTTCTATTTTACTTTTTAAAATTAATTTTTTTAATCCTTCCCCGAAGATATGTTCATTGATTTTAGAGACGGCGGGCGGGGGGGGGGGGGGGGGGTAGGGAAAGAGAGAGAGAAAAACATCAATGTGAGGGAGAAACATCAATAGGTTACCTCCTGTATGTGCCCAGACCAGGGATCAAACCCTCAACCTAGGTATGTGCCCTGACCGGGAACTGAACTATTGAACCCGCAGCCTTTTAGTGGGACGACACTTCAGTCAGCTGAGCGACCCAGCCAGGGCAAGAGAGCTCTATTTTGCTTTAAACAAAATCATAATTGAAGAGATAGCCTTGGTGACCTCTCTCTTAGTTTAGAATGGCAAGCGTTGCTGTTTAGATCAGGAACCTATTTAAAGACACCACTGTTCAGTTGCCATCAGGGTATACTGATTTTATTCAAACTGCTGGAAGAAAATAGGCTCTTGAAGGATGATATTGTTCCAAATTTATGGACATGATGATAACTGTCAGAGCCAAAAGTGGAATATCTATCAGGAGTAATTGACTCTGCACAGCTTAATTCCACTCCCCCTTCCATGCCATCCATGAAATGCTTGTAGTCATCTCAATTTAATAACTTAGATATTGATTTTACTGACTTTAGCTACCTTGCATCTCAGTCTTAGAAAACAATGAAAGAACAAAATTCGAGTGGGCAAAAAGACCACCCGACACTTCCACCGTCATTTATAACTGCATTGATTTTTAGCAAGGAGGGCCAAAAGTGTCAGTTTGAAATACTAGTTTCATGAGTTTTTGAGTAAGCAGGCCACACTTATGCTTTATTTCGTGGTAGGTTCTGTGATTTGGGACTTTAACGTGCGTGCGTGTTAGTCAGTGATGAGGCGGGGTCCCAGGGGGTTCAGTGCCTGCTCAGTGACCCGATCTAGGGAACATAAGCCAGCAGTTAAAAAGAATTTTAATAGCCACTCATAAGGATTAGAGGGAACTAGGCCTGGTGTTCACCCACTGCTCAGAATAATGCCCATTCCCAGCAGCCCGAGGAGAAACCTCCTAGCTCGTGAGACACGGGGTGAAGACCCCCAAGGTCCCTGCCTCCACAACGGAGAGTAGCCACGTCTGGACTAAATAAACATGGGTCTGTCCGGTCCCGTCTAACAGAGCTCAACGGTAAGACCTGAAGGGATCAACCCATTTCCAAGTAACTTAACTGCATCTCAGAGCAAAGCTCAAGAATATTAACAAGAATACAAAAATGCCCAGCCCAGTCAAGTTGTAAAGAGCCTTGAAAATATAACCTAAAAGGATGAGAAAAATGAATCAATCGAAAATAATTTAGGACTGACACAGATGTTAGAATGAGTAGGGACGGATGTGTTAAAACTATTAAAGGGAAACATAGAAGGCAGAAAGAAGACCCAAATCAAAACTTTAGAGATAGAAATCTACAGTACCTGAGATATAAAAAAAAAACAAAAAACTGGTTGGGATCAACAGCAGATTAGACATTGCATATGCACACAAAGAAATTAATGAATATGATAATATAGCATTAGAAACTATCCAAAATGAAACACAGAGGAAAAAAGAATATTAATGGAAAAAAATTGAACAGAATCACAACTTCAAGTAACTGGAGTCTCTAAAGGAACCAGTGAGAGGGAGGGATAGAAAAAATATTTGGCGACAGTGGCCGATTTTTTTTCAAGTTTGATGAAAGCAAAAACCCACAGATGCAAAGAAGCTCAATGGGTACCAAGCACAAGAGACACTGAGAAAACCACACTAAGGTGCATCATGATCAAGTGCTCAGACCCATTAGTAAAGATCAAGATTTAAAAGGGCCCAGAGGAAAAAAGATGGGCTACTTACAGAGGACCAAGGATAAGGGTGGAAGCAGATTTTTGTTAGAAGTAATGAAAGTGAAAAAAGACAGTATGACAGAATAAAGTATGGAAGTAAAATGAAAAAAAAACCACTCCAGTTTTCAACAAAAAATCCTATAAGTAACAAATATCTTTTTCAAATGAAGCAAAAGAAATACTTTTTTTGCTCATGTGAAAACTGAAAGGATTCATCACCAGCACTCACACTAGATGAGTTTTTTTAAGTCCTTCAGACAGAAGGAAAATGATACCAGATGGAAATCGGGAATCTACGCAAATCAATGAAAACACCAGAATTGGCAACTGTGGATAATTACACAAATCACTGAAAAATGACTGACTGTTTATATAAACATAACAACAACCTTGTGTGGTGACTGTAATATATGTAATAGTGCAATGTACAACAATTACACAAAGTCTAGGAAGAGAGAAATGGACATATACTAGGAGAAGGTTTTCATAGGATATACGATGTGTTATAATGTCACTTGAAGGTATATTGATAAAATATATTATGGACCCCGAATCAACCAGTAAAATAAAAAAAGTCAGCGTTATAGTACATAGACCAACAAAGAAGATAAAATGGAATCATTAAAAATATCCAACTATCCCAAAGGGTAAGAGATCCTTCTTTTTTTATAGCTGCGTAGTATTCCATAGTGTAAATGTGCCACAGCTTTTTATCCGCTCATCTACTGATGGGCACTTGGGCTGTTTCCAGATCTTAGCTATTGTAAATTGTGCTGCTATGAACATAGGGGTGCATAGATTCTTACTGATTAGTGTTTTGAGATCCTTAGGATATATTCCTAGAAGTGGGATCACTGGGTCTAAAGGCAGTTTCATTTTTAATTCCTTGAGGAACCTCCATACTGTTTTCCATAGTGGCTTCACTAGTCTGCATTCCCACCAGCAGTGCACTGGAGAATATTATGCTAAGCAAAATAAGCCAGGCAAAGAAAGACAAATATCACATGATCTCACTTACATATGGAATCTAAAGAACATAATTGATGAGAAAAATAGATTCAATGACATAGAAGCATGGAAGAGACTGACGAATCTTAGAGGGGAGGTGGGGGTGGGTAAGTAGGTGAGGAGAGATTAACCATAGAGTTTATATGCATAACCCATGAACATAGACAATAGTGTGGTGAGGGCCTGGGGTGGGGAGTCGGTGCAAGTGGAAGGGGTCAATGGGGAAAAAGGGGGACATCTGTAATATCTTCAACAATAAAGATAAATTTAAAAGAGAAAAGAAAAAAATATTCAACTAATCCAAAAGAAGGCAGAAAAGGAAGGAAAAAGGAACAAAGAACAGATATGACAAGTAGAAAACAAACAGCAAACTGATAGACTAAAGTTGGCCGTATCAATAATCACAATAAATGTAAATGACCAGACACCCCACTTAAAGGGCAGAGATTGTAGGACTAGATTAAAAGCAAGACTAGCTAAATTTATAGCACGAAATGCTCTTGTTCAAGAAGAAGGCAGGTCTCAAATTCCACCTTAAGAAACTAGAAAGAGAAGAGTAAATTAAACCCAAAGAAAGAAGAAAATAACAAAGATCAAAGCAGAAATCAATGAAATGGAAAACAGAAAAACAAAAGAGAAAATCAGTGAAATAAAAAGCTGGTTCTTTGATGAGATAATAAATAAACATCTAGCCACAGTGGTCAGGACAAAAAAACCTCAATTAGCAATATCAAAATGAGAGAGGTGACATTGCCACAGATGCTGTAGCTATTAAAAGGGTAATTAGAGAACATTATGAACAACTTTATGCCTATAAATTTGACAATATAGATGAAATAGATAAATTCCTTGAAAGACATAAACTACCCAAGCTCACTCAAGAACTAGATATCCTGATTAATCCTGTATCTATTTTTAAAAATTGAACTTGTAGTTAAAAACCTTCCCACAAAGAAAACTCCAGATGGCTTCACTTTTAAATTCTAACAAATATTTAAGGAAGAAATAATACCAGTTCTATACAAACTCTTTCAGAAAATTGAAGATGAGGGACTACTTCCTAATTTATTTTATGAGGCCCTTACCCTGATACCAAAACCTTACAGAAATTAAAAGAAAGGGAAACTACAAACCAGTGTCCCTCATGAATATAGAGGTAAATATTCTAAACAAAGTTTTAGCAAACTGAGTCCAACAATATATAAAAAGATTATGCATTATATCCGGGAGTTGTTTATGCTCGATTGGTTTAACACTCAAAAATCAACCAGTGTAACTCACAATATTAAAAACAAAAAGTTAAACACCTAAAACCATCTCTATGGACACAAAAAGTATTTGCAAGAATCTAACTTCCTTTTCAGATTTTATAAATTCAGAACAAATAAGAAATAGAAGGAAACTTCTTCAACCTGATAAAAGGCGTCCATGAGAAATATTCAGCTGACATCATACTTACTAGTGAATGACTGAATGCTTTTTCCCTTAAGATCAGGAACAAATGAAGGATGCCTGTTTTCATTTCTTTCCAACGCCATGGTGAAATAAGTCACTCTAATAAACCAAGAGATATACATAAAAAACACATATATTGGAAAGGAAGAAATAAACCTGTCTTTATTTGCAGATGAAACGATGACCTATGTTGAAAATTCAATGAGAGCTACAAAAACATCTACCAGAGCAAACACGAGAGTTTAGCAAGGTTGCAGGACAAAATCATTACATGAAAAACAACTGTATTTCTATATACTAGCAGTGGACAATTGGAAAATTGAAGTAAAAAATAGCACCTACAGTAGCATCAAAGAATACAGAATACTTAGTTATAAGTTTGATTAAAGTTGTATAAGATCTGTACACTGAAAACAATAAAACACTGAGGAGAGACATGAATGAAGTCCTAAATAAATGGAGAGATGTTTACAAATTAGAAAGGAATGAATATTGTTAAGGCATAATTTCTTCCAAATTAGTCTACAGATTCAATGCAATCCAAATCACAGTCTTATTGTTTGTTGGGTGTTTTTTTTGTTTTTTTTTTTTTTTTGGTAGCATTGACAAGCTGATTATGAAATTAGATGTACAATGAAATACACAGAACAGCCAAAACAATGTTGAAAAAGAGGAGTAGGCTTGAAGGGCTAACATTCCCTGATTTCAAGATTTATTATAAAGCTATCGTAATCAAGTCAGTGTAGTATTGGCATCAAGATACATACTTATATCAATATAATACTAAAGAGAGTTCAGGGGGGAAATCAACAAATGGTGCTGAAAAATTGGATATCCATATCCAAATAAATGAACTCCCAGCTGTACCTTGTAGCATATACAAAAATTAACTGACAACCTATCACAAACCCACATGGGAAACCCAAATCTGTCAATCTTCTAGAAGACATCATAGGGGGAAAATCTTTATGCCTTTGGGTTTGGCAAACATTTCTTAGATATGACACAAAACGTCTGACCCATAAAAATGGATATATTTAATTTCATCAAAACTGAAGTCTCTGCTCCTTGAAAAACACTGTTTAGAGAATGAAAAGCCACAGAATGGGAGGAAACGTTTGGCAAACCGTATATCTAATAAAGGGCTTTAATTTAGAATCTATGAAGGACTCTCAAAACTCAATAATAAGAAAACATGTAATAAAACAGTGATAAAATGCTTGAACAGACACTCCTCCAAATTAGATACACACGGCAAATAATCACACGAAACGATATTCAACATCGTCTGTCATTAGAGAAATACAAATTAAAACCACCATGTGATACCAGTCATCTAGAATGACTAAAATTAAAAAGACTGACCACGCCAAGTGCTGACAAGGGTGGGGAGGACCTGGGACTGTCATAGGCTGCTGGTGGGAGAGTAGAATGGTGTGACCACTTTTGAAAACAGCCTGGCATCTTCTCAAGTGGTTACACGTACACCCAGGCTGGGATCTAGCCCTTCCACTCCTAGGTTTTACCTAAGAGACAGGAGAGCATAAACCCAAAGACATAGGCAGGAATGGCCCTGGTGATTTTATTTGTTACCCCCAAATCTGGAAACAACCCAAATGCCCATCAACAGGTGGATGACAAGAGGATTTGTGGCACACGCATCTAATGGAATACTGCTCTGCAATAAAAAGGAACGAACTGTTTATGTGTAGAACCACACGGACGATCTCAACAGCTTTACACGGAGTGGAAGACGCCGGGTGCAAACACACGGACTATCTGATCCCATTTATGTGAATTCTTAAAAGTGTGGACTAATCTACAGTGACAGAAAGCAACCACTGGTTGCCTGGGGACAGGAGCAGGGGGAGGAAAAGGGTAGGGGTGGGGATCACTAAGGCTCACAGGAAACCTTTGGGGCTGACAGATGCATTTCACTGTCCTGAGTGTGTTGGCGGTTTCATGGAGATATTTGTGTGTATGTGTGTGTCTGTGTCAAGCTGTACACATGAACACTGAATTAAACCTCCCAAGCGAAAACGCCCGAGCATCTCATGGATCAGGTGGGAATCAGGCAGGAAGGAGACAGAGGAGCCACGTGGGTGCTCCTGCCAAGTGAAATGCCCTCCACCTTGTACATCTTCTCTCCACTGTTTCTGAAAATCATCTTTGATTGGTAGCAAACAGAGGGCGATTTCACTTAAAGTGGATTCTGAAGTAGCTCATAGCAGGTTAGGCTGGCTGCAAAGCAGAGGTATGCAGATTCTCTCCCCAAAGGGGGAGCTCCTGCAGGAGCCCAGCCTTCTGGGATTAGTGCAGGAACCCAGCGTTCTGGGATTAATGCAGGAACCCAGCGTTCTGGGATTAGTGCAGGAACCCAGCGTTCTGGGATTAATGCAGGAACCCAGCGTTCTGGGATTAGTGCAGGAACCCAGCGTTCTGGGATTAATGCAGGAACCCAGCCTTCTGGGATTAGTGCAGGAACCCAGCGTTCTGGGATTAATGCAGGAACCCAGCCTTCTGGGATTAATGCAGGAACCCAGCCTTCTGGGATTAGTGCAGGAACCCAGCGTTCTGGGATTAATGCAGGAACCCAGCCTTCTGGGATTAGTGCAGGAACCCAGCGTTCTGGGATTAGTGCAGGAACCCAGCGTTCTGGGATTAGTGCAGGAACCCAGCGTTCTGGGATTAATGCAGGAACCCAGCCTTCTGGGATTAGTGCAGGAACCCAGCGTTCTGGGATTAACTCCCGAGCTGCCCATCGCAGCCACATCACGGGGGGTCGGCCCTGAGGTGGCCGTGAGCAAATGGGGAAATTGGGAAGGAACTGAAACGCAGTGTTTGGGAAAGCCTGGGAGCCCCATCTTTGCAGCCTGCTGACATCTGTCTCACTATCCCACACCCTGAGCTTGACCATTCTGGGGTAGACTCTGGTCTCTCTGCTGGGTCCCCCACTGGTAACTGGGTCCGCATAGGGTTACCCCAATAACCAGTCTGATGGGTAATGCTGATCAGAGGAATTCTGCCATGTCAGAGTTCCGGTAAGTAATGGGTGTAGGAAATGGATCTTATAGGTGGTTCTATTTGTTAGTTACACTTACCGGTTACGAGCTCTCGGAAATGCTTCGGTAGAGGAAATGGCTGAGCCAGCAAGATGCTTGGAGATGCAGGTGGAAATGGGAGGACGATAGCGTCAGTGCTGCCGTAACGCGACGTGCGTGTTCCTAAGTCACTGCTCGGTGCAGAATTGCACAGGAAAACTCATGGGATGGAGCACATTGTTCAACAGCTTCATCAGTGAGGCATGAAGGAAGGCAGAAACCTGATAAAAAAAGTAGCACGATTTCACACGTACTCTAATACCTGAATTTTGGTGTGCAAGTGAGTGTTGGAAGGAATGTAGTTTGTGAGTAACTATGGAGGATGTTTGTGTCCCGTGTGTGGGCACAGGTATGTGTTTTGCACACTTCTAAGTGCCTCGGGTCAGCTGGTTAGAGCATTCTGTGTTTGCTTTGTGTTCCTTGCAGGCAAAATCATGCATAAGCAAATGCAAAATATGTGTACTGCTCAAATTGTTCCCTAGTGTATCAGTGGTACTGGAACAAATTCACACTTTCAGAACAAGTGCTATTGCAGAGCTGACTGTCACAGTGAGAGAGGGGCCGTCTGCAGGAGCATTGGGAAGGAGCGTGGGTGGGTGGGGACAGTGGCTGAGGTTGTATGGGAAAGGCTCTAGGGTGGGACTGAGCCAAAGATCTCGAGGACACTGAATAGGGCCACCTGCCCTTTGTTTGCTGCTGTTACTAAGCCAGGAGTCGATGAGCCCAAGTCCTGCCAGTGTTGCTACATGGGAGGGACTGGAAGGGGCAGCTCCTTCTTTGGTGGCTGTTGTGAGTTGACCTGGGCTTTAGTTACTGCTCTCTCAGCCCCGTTTGCCCAGAGGAAAGGGAGTCAGCTGCTCCTTGATCTAAAACAGAGTTGTGTAGAAACACGGTTTCCAGATGTGTTTCATATCTGTAGCATTAAAAAAACAAAAATAAAAACGGCCCGGCTGGGCGTGGCTCAGCAGTTGAGCATTGACCTAGGATCCAGGCGATCAGGGTTCGATTCCCGGCCAGGGCACATGCCAGGGTTGCGGGCTGTAGCCGATCAATGACTCTCTCATCATTGATGTTTCTGTCTCTCTCTCTCCCTTTCCTTTCCTCTCTCTGAAATCAATAAAGATATATTTAAAAAAAAAAAAAAAAAAAGCTGGTTACTGACCTGATGTTGCCAATTCAATCAACAAATATTTTTTGACTTATTGAGCACCTACTATGTGCCACATACCATTCTAGGCTCTTTAGATATATTTACAAATAAAGCAGACGAAAATATCTGCCCCTGTGGCATTTATATTCCGGTATGAAAATCAGATAAAGGATGCTTTGTTTTTCCCAATGAGGCCATACAAAATTTAAAAATTAGCAATAACAGTAAAAACTCATGCTTTCATTTTAAGAAATGAAGTCACCTGTATTTTCAAAGGGCATAGTTAAACCCCATGCATGGGGCTGAAATAATTTCAGGATGAAGGGCTGGTCTTTCCAGAAAACGTTACATCCACTTGGAAGCCACAGCTGCAGAGCAGGAAAGGGTTAAGCCAAGAGAAAGACCCCGTGGGTGTCTTGATTCTGGCCTGTGGCTCTCAGAACTAAACCTGTCTCTTGCATATTAAAAGCTCAGAGAGATGATGAGGTCCTTCAGTTGTGGAAGTAACCACGGGTTAAATTATATTCTTAAAACACTCACTGCGTGGGCCTTACTCGCTGGGAGCTTTCTCTTGCCACGTCTCCTCAGAAAGGTGAGTGACTCCCTTCGCCGGCACGTTCCTTCCCTGTCTTCCAGTCTGAAAACTTAACAGAGGGATCCGTGCATCAGGTGCCTGTTCATCTCATGCTCCCGCATCCTTGCCGCAGCCGGCCTGCCCCAGGACAGGCTACCGGGCGTGAGCAAGAGCTCTGGAGCCCCAGGCTCTGCTTGGGTGTTGCATGCGGGTGAGGCTGGTGGGCTGGCACCCAGTGAGGGTGATTCTGACAAGTCCCCCTTCTCACCTCCAAACTGTGGGGCTGCATCCAGAGAAAGTTCCAGCTTCCTTAGGATATTTAGAACCAAAAATCCTCCCCACACAGCCTGCCGTGGGACCGTGGTCTGTAACTCGTGGCCCTGCTCTCTGGAAGTTTGCAGTCAGCGAGTGACAATGCACGTGCGTTTCAGGGCTTTGTGGGTCTGGATTCAAGGCTCAGCTCCTGGTCCTATTAGCTACAGGTGAGTCAGTAAAAATTCCTAAGCTTTGGTTTCTTCATCTAAGGATACAGATAATAATAGAACAGACCTCAGAGTGTTAGGGAAAAGCTTACGTAAGATAATGTAGTTAGCACATGGTAGGAGCTCACACACACAGCTTCTGCCATCAGTTTCATGCAGCTCCTCTGAGACACCTCTCTTGGTGATTGCTGGCCTGTGACAATGATTCTTTCCCTCTGGGCTGAAGTGGTTTATTATCCATCTCTCCTTGGGCATTTAATCATATGTTGCCTCCTATGGAGTTTAACATTCACAGTGAATTGCCTTATTTCCCCATAATGTTTGCTGTCAGTTTATTGAGCTCTACAATAGCAGATGCCGAAACAGACACTCCCAAATGTTACTATGTTTCATCCTTACATGAATGCTAAGAAGTAGGGCACTAGTATCCCATTTTCAGATAAGGAAACCACAGATCAGGGAAGTTTAGTAACTTGCCCAAAGTCACACAGCTAGTTAAGTGCAGAGCAGTGGTTAGAAGCCAGCCTCTTCTCTCCACCCATAAGTTACATTGCAAACCCTCAGAGAGCAGAGGTCAGGCTGTGCTATATAGTATTTATGATCACAAGGAGGTTGGCTATTAAAATAGAATTGAAAATTGGCCCGGAGAACTCCCCAATCTGCCAGTCTTCCCTCTAGAGTGCTTCTAAGCAGGTGGATTTCATAGCTGGATGTAATGGTCAGACAATGAAGTTAACACTGCTAAACAAACATATCCCCAGGCCTTAGAGCGGTTACAGGACTTTGTAAACAAAGGAAAGGAGGGAAGGTCAAGACTTTTCCATTTTCATCTCCATCTCTAGCTTGGAGCAAGAGCTCACAGGCAATGTGAATGCCGAATGTCTGAATATTTTAAAGTTGCACATTAAGCTAAAACTGTTAGTGCATGGTGGGGGTCTTAAATTTTTATAAGAAATCATTATTTTAAAACGTTGTACCCTTATATTGCTATGGAGGCAAGCTCCTGGTTGTAACTCTTGAAATGAGGGTTGAGGGTCAGGAAGTTTTTGACTAAGTGTGGACATATTCCTTAGAAAGAGCCCCTCTCTCTATTCTGCTATTATGATTTATGCCTAAGCCAGAGTGCTGGAATTTATATTGGGGAAATATGAACAAGTGTTAGTTAAAGAACACATTTCCCTCTTGTGGTTATGTCGGTAGAGTCTGCAGAGGGTCCTCATCATACTAATGCTGGTTTTGCTTTGCCTCAAGAATAATTCTGAGCCTGCCATCTACAGAGAGTGTTATCAAAGGGATCTTGATGTAGACGGTGACATTCGTGATTGGCTGTGGTGGGGGCTTGCCCACCCTCCCCAGTAGCTGCTGAAATTGAGCTGTCAGACGAAGAAGATGAAATGCTACTTTGTTCTATGGCTTGAGCTCCCAGAGGCAACGTTTCCCGGTCATTTGACATTAGTTCAGAGAATGGGAAAGTATTTATCTTTTTTTTTCTTTTTTCTAAAACGTAGGGGGAAAAAAATGTTTTCTGCTCGTCGGTAAGTTGGAAGTGACAGCTCTCCAGGACAGCTGCCTGCATGTTTGAGGGGAGACGTTTCCCAGGGTGGCTGGTGGGGTTGGAGATGCCAGCTCCGCCCCTCCTGGGAGTATCAGGCACTATGTTCCAAGCATCAGCCCTTAATAAGCACGTCACATACTGATCATCTTTAAAGCAATGTTTCCCAAAGAGTGTTCCTTGGGACATTAGTTACACAAGATGCTCCAAGGAAAGAAAGATGCTGTGAAAAAAATGAATTTCTTTCTGTAGCCACACAAGTTTGAGAAAACACTGCATGCTATATTTATCTCCTTCCTGTTGACATACACTCATATTAGTATTTTAAGGCTCTCAGGATTTCTACAGGCAAGGAACTTGTTAAGCTTTGCTTAAGCTAGACTTTCACAAATTTATTTGAATTTTTGAAGTTTCTGTTATGTATCTGGCACTTTAGAAGACACAGAGATGAGAGATACAATGGTGAGTAGGCAGATGGTCCTTATGTGGCCTCCTGGAGCTTATAGATAGATAATAAACAAGTAAACAAAACAATAAATAATTATCCATTGTGATGCACAATATGAACAAAGAAACAGGGCACATCAATGAAGAATAGTGGGAGGGGTGGATCTGATGGAGGACAGGGAGGGACACTCCAAGAAGGCAACTTACAGTTGAGAACTAAGCATGAGGAGGAGGTGGTCATGTGGAGTATGGGAGAAAGAGCTAGGGAAGCATGTGCAAAGGCCCTGAGGTATCATGGGTCTAAGAAACACCACGTGAAGTTTGTGTAAATTGCCCTGTGACCAGAGCAGCTCCTAAGATGTTTACAAAAGGCCTGGTATAAAAGGTGCAATCCAAGTAGATTCGGTCCCCTTCCTTCCCTTGTCAGGGGATTTTGAACATGGCCATCGAGAAAGGTCTTGGTCTTGGGCAAGCTCCATGACTCTGTTCCTGCATCATCTCAGCCTTGCTCAGTGGTGTGTGTGCGGTGGGACTCTGACTGTTGCCCCCTCAGAGTGGAGAGGGTGTGTCTGGCCAGAGCCCCCAGTTCATTTCAAGCTTTGCAATTTGAGCTCATTCGAGGTGCAACAATGAGAACGCAAAGGGGTTAGACATCTAGATCAGGAGCTCAAACAATGAAAGAGACACCTGGAGAATTTGTAAAAATGCACAGTCCATGGCCCGCTCCCCCAGCCCCTCAGACCCACCTGGAATGCTTCACGCATCTGGGCCCCAGGCTACCGAGCAGGCCCGCAGCACACACTCTCTTCTGCTTCAGGGCTTGCTTAGCCACAGTATGTGTAGTTTTTGATTTATCAACTCTATTAGGAACATCTTACAGGCCATAGTAAACCTTGATTTAGAAGCCATTCTTTTGTAATCCAGCGTGGCTATGATCCCCAAATATGAAATATGGCAGTTGGTGGGATAATAAATCAGGAAACAGACTTATTTATGTACTCTCAGAACAAAAAAAACACACAAGGCCAGGAGTTTCCGCAGATAAATGAAACCCACTCCCCTGAGAAGCCCCATCAGGTTGGAGCTTGGTCACTGGGGACAGAGGAGGGTGGGCCACACCTCCTTCCCTAAACCTGGTCTGACTCCCTGTTCTAAAGGGACTCCTCACCTGTGGTTTTGAGTACTCTCTCCTCCTGGAAGTTTCTCTGTCAGTTTTCTCCCCGACCCCCTTTGGAATATAAATAAACTCCAGTCTTTCTCCTCCAAGGAAGGAAAATTCTCCCCTGTCCCTGAACATCTTTCTTGCTACTGATCATGCCTGCGGTGCTCCAGCCATCCTGAAATTTTTCATTCTACCCCCGCCCCCTGTGACTTTCTCAACGGGATCTATTTGTGTCTGGACGATCATATTTGTTTATTGCCTGTCCCTCCCTAACTAGAATAAAAGACAAGTGAATTTCGGAATCTCGTCTGTCTTGTTCCCTGCTATATTCCACGTGTCTGAAACAGCACTTATTTAAATGGCCCAAACATACTTATTATTCAAATGAATACATTTATTCTCTTCTGGGTGCTTGACTATGCTGTCTCATCTGCTTGACGGCCTCCCGCGTCTCTTACCCTCTTCACATGCACACTTTGCCGGCTAACTCCCGCACATCCTGAGATTCTCAGCTCCCGTGACACTGTTCCCAGGAAGTACCGTGTCACCTCCTCCAGGAAGGACAACCTGACTTCTCAGGTTTGGGATGGATTTCTCCTGTTTGCTCCCAGAGTACTCATCCCACTTTATTACAATTGCCTGCGTATTTTTCTTTTTCTTTTTCTTTTTCTTTTGTAGACTATAAACTCCCGGGGGGAAGGGGGGGACAGGGGCCCTGGGTTCCTGTGTGTCTTTGAATCTTAAGTTCCCTCCCACAGGGTCTAACATAGTGCCTTGGAAGGTAGGCAGTAAATATATATCGAATAAGAGGTTTTCGACCCTCTGTCCCTCTTCTCTGATTTTTATCCAAACATCTCAAGCGTGGTCTTTGCTCAGTGTCAGTCTACTGCAAGTTGACTCTGGGACCTGCCATTGCACGTCTCTGGACAAGACACTCGTGAATTCCATGCGGCCAAACCCAGCTCTTATTTGTCATCCCCGTGGCATTTAACACGGCCACCCGGTCCTCCTTGATGGTCCGGGAGCCATGGAGCCAGGTCCTGTTGCCATGCAGAGACATTTTGGCGAGCGGGTACCAGGAGGTTTGGGTGGCTCGCTGGCAAACCCTGTAGCATGAGAAATGGGTGATGTGGAGACTCAACCTCATGCACAGAAAAGGGCTTTGGTAAAGCCTTTGTTATAATTTGGGGTTTGTAAAGTACACCATTTGCATCCCTCCTATCAATTCGTGGAAGTAGCTTGTTGCCTGATCCTCAGTCTTGACAGGGGACTTCACGTAAATACTTCCAAGAGATGATGTCTATTCTCCTCTATGGCTTGCAGTCAAAACTCAAAAATTCTTTTTTAAAAAAAAAATGTTTTTATTGATCCGAGAGAGAGAAAGAGAGAGAGAAACATCAATGTGAGAAACATTGATCCGTTGCCTCCCCTGTGCATACTGGCCAGGGATTGAACCCGCAACCCAGGCCTGCGCCCTGAACTGGCCACACTTCGGTACATGAGACAACGCTCAACCAGCTGAGCCACACGGGCCAGGGCAAAACTAAAAAATCCTTAATTCTGCATTTTGAATACCAGATAGTGGGAAAGAGACATTTCCCTCCCTCCTTTCCTGCCTTATAGACATGTCTGGAGGCAGGTCTGCTTAACAGAGGTCGTCTAACTCAATTAGTTGGGCAGAAAAAGTACAAAAGAAACCATAATGGAAATGTCAGGCCTTGTGAGGCATGGGGGGAAGGGTGACAATGTAAGCTTTTGAAAGTATTTCCAGTTCTATTTGGCTGTTAGGCCTTTGGATGATCACGGTTACCGATAAAACGCCTCAGTGCTCTTTGCCCTAAAAATGCTCTCGATTCTCTTATCTCGAGGAGGGTCTCCCTTCTTTTGGGGGTGGGAGCGTCACATGTTCTACTCTCGTGTGTTTTAATAGAAATTACTTCAGGACCATGTTCTTAGTTTCTTTTACAGCTTAAGTTTAGAGTTATGACCCTGGAATTGATGAGAAAATTGAGGAGAAAATTCTGTTGAGGAAATTGAGTCCACCCCATATCAGTCTTTCCGAGGCGTCATTCCACTTGTCATTGGTTCTTTCCTTAGTTAATTCATTCACTCACCTAACTCGGTGCCATGGATGTGAGGACACGGGGAAGATGGTCTTTCATTGGCTGCCTTTTATTTCTAGGGCGAGCAGCTTTGAAATGCCCGGCACTAATTTTGTCTCTAGCTCAAAGGCAAAGCTCTCTCCTAGCTCATGGCAAGGTTAGGACGACCTCTCATCATTCAGGAGAAAGATAGACTTGATGGAATGGATTTATTTCTGTTCCATCCAAGTGTATTTCTGAGGACACCATCCGCGGCAAAGTGTGGAGATTGGGGCTCTGCAGCGATATGTCAAGCAGAGCTGGAGCCTCCAGCGACTCTGCTGAGAGCCTGCGAAGGAACTGCCAGGGTCAGGGCTCAGCGAAGCAACCTCTTGGTCTTGTGACCTTTGCTTATGCATTAGATTGAGGCTCTGCTGGTGGATTCTGGGGCCGGGGGCCACTCTAAAACCGCTGCAGTCAACAGAGCCATTTTTCAGGCAGGAGGAGAGGTGGAGAGACCTGGGGGAGGAAGGACAACTTCAGGGGAAATTGGTCTTGGGACCAGGGGACGAGACCCTCCGGCACCGCTGGCTTCCTTTCCCGGGGGCGGGTAACGGGGGCCTCGCGCTGGGAAGTGCTGGGGAGTCTTCCTAACGTTCCCGGGGCGGCGAGAGGGGGTCTTGCTGGTGGCTGGCCGCACTCCCCCGCTTCTGGGTGGTGCCTCTCTAGTCCATAGCTTTTTGTTCTTTAAATAACATTTTTATTGAGGTACAATTCACGCACCGTACAGTTACCCATTTAGAGTACAGTTCATTGGTTTCTAGTGTCCGCACTGAGGTGAGCAGCCGTCATCACAATAAGCCTTAGGGCCTCTCCATCGCCCCGGGGAAACCTCCTACCGAACCTTTAGCAGCCCCCTCCCACTTCGCACCCCCTCCCCGGCCCCTGGGAACCGCTGAGCTCCTCTCCGTCTTTTGCCTCCATGTGCAATTGTACGTTCAGTTGGTTTTTCCGTTTTCTTTTTCCCTGCCCGTGACCGACGCTAGACTGTGAACTCAGTGTGGGTAGGAACCGTGTCTGTGTTGTCTACCACTCCAGGCGCACAGTACATATTTGATAAAACTAACAGAGAAGAAAGCTTCCCCCCAGCCCTGCTGTGTCACCTTCTGTCGCTTTATTACGTCTCCTCTCAGGATTAAATTTTCATTTCCTCCCGCTGAATTTGTCCTTCTGGCTCCCTTCTTGGATTATTTTGTTTCTTCGGTCTAATAAGAAATGATAATGGTGGCTTTTACTTGTATAACGTGTCTGTTTTATTCCCAGCTTTGGTGAAATATAAATGAGGTATAAGATTATGTAGGTTTAAGGCGTACAATGTAATGCTCACACACACACACACACACACACACACACTGCGAAATGGTTACCTCGTGAGGTTAGTTAACATCACATAGAGTTTTTTTATGGTGAGAACTTTAAAAATCTACTCTCTTGGCCATTTTCAAATTACAATAAGGTATTGTTAGCTATGGTCACCATGCTGTGCATGACATCCCCAGAGCTTAATTCATCGTATGTAACTGGGGGTTCGTCCCCTTGACCACCTTCACCCATTTCTCTCCCCCCGCGTTTGTTCTGGTCGCATACAAATATTTCTCCCCGGTGGTGCGGGTTTCTCTCCTAATTTCTCCCGCTTTGCTACGGAAACGGGGCCTCCTGGTGTTGGGTTTATTTCCTCCTGCCTGTGTCGTGAGGCGATCGGTGGGTTTGCCAGAAGCAAAAGGCGCAGCCTCAACCCCCTGTCGCGTGAAGCGTAGACGGATTATGTGCAGCCCCAAGAAGACCTGTCATAAGATGAAAGTCTCTTTGGATAAAGGGCAGGGCCCCTTGTCCAGTAAATTTGGGGAATCAATTCCAGGGCTCTGCTTCTCTAGTGATGCGCAGTCATCCTGGTGGTCAGGCGTCTCGCCTGGAATCGGAGACGGGGGTCCCCTGGCAAGATGCCGTCAGGTCGGACCGAGAAACCAGTTTCTTACCTGGACTGGATCTCTAGTTTCTTCAGGCCGAAGGAGGGCACTTGAAAGCGCCTCAGCCGCCTAGACGTTGTGCCGTTAGGACGTGGGTAACAGCCGTTCTGCCCATCCCTGGCGAGCAGGGAGCAGCGGCGGTGTCAGGAACATGGGCACAGCTGGGGTTCGTCGCAGTGGCCGCAACTTTAGGGAGACACTGAGTGGGAGAGAGGACATGGGTCATCAGATAACCAGAAGCTCAGGAATGGCTTCTCCCGTGCCTTTTGCTGATATTCCGGGACTCAGAAGACAAGGTGGGGGGGGTGTGCGTGCGTGTGTGTGTAGCACTCTGCGTTAGAATTTGGAAGTGCCTTTTCCTCCTTCACAGCCATCTATAGAGATAGCAGAGCAGAAGTTGCCTGGCATCTTTTCTGTAAGCGGCCCTGAGATATTTTCCTACAGCCGGCCTGCTCAGGCTATTGTGTAGACATGAGGAACAGGAGAGGCTCCTGGGGACAGGGATCTCCCTCCAGCCAAACCTGGTCTTGAATCCTCCCCAGTTTTTCTTAGTTTCCCTATGAAGGTGAATATGTCAGCCTAATTAGACTGACTTTTTTTTCCCAGCTCTCCAACTGCCTTCCACACATGAGGAAGATAGACAATAGACAAATGATCAAACACATGAATATCCACTTGCAAATGATGGTGCAGGCGGTAAAGAATATTAAGTGTGAGGTGCGTGATGGTGTTTACGGTAGATGGAGCGGTTATTATATTTTGTTTCTGGATGACTTCCTGAAGTTGGCTGATTTTTTGGGGTAACTTGCCCCATTTCCCAGAGATTGCAGAAATGCAAGAATAAAACAGAAATCCACCACTATGTGGATACACCGCCTGGGTAGCTTCAGGGTGCTTTAAAACTGGTTATTTTTCGCGGGGTGTTAGGCAGGGAGACACAAGACAGCTCACCAGCAGACACTTCACATCGACTCAGTCCCTTCTTGTGTATTTAATCAAATAGCAGCGTAATAAATTAGGGGCGATTCGTTTGGACACCAAATACCAAGTTGCTCTCTTAAGTGACCCGGATTGATTTCCAGGTGTCGCAATTCATCAGAAAGAAGTGGCTTCACAGCTGGGAGTCCAAATACTCTCACGCATTTCTGTTCTCACATTCACGTTAACCAGTGAAAGACATTTGGTTTTCTGCCTCAGGTGGTAAGTTTCGCAATTGGTGGGGACTGGAAATGCCAGAGGCCTTCAGATGGACTGGCCTTCCCGGAATGGAAAGGCCTTGTGAGTCACCGGGGAAGACCCGGTGGAACCCTCACCCAGGAGAGAAAGGACGGGACCTCTGGCCCCTACCTCATGGCCTTGTGGGCATGTGGGCACCAGTGTACCCAGGGCTGTGTGTGTGTGTGTGTGTGTGTATATCTATATATCTATATATCTATATATCTATATATCTATATATCTATATATCTATATATCTATATATCTATATATCTATATATCTATATATCTATATATCTATATATCTATATATCTATATACCTATCTATATATCTATATATCTATATATCTATATATCTATATATCTATATATCTATATATCTATATATCTATATATCTCCACACATATATCCAGACCCCAGGGCCGCATCACTTTGGAGTAGTTGTGAGTTATGGCACACTTGTCAGATTAAATGCTGATGTTAACAGCTAACACATAGAGTCTTTAGATGCATCAAGCATTCTTCTAAGCGCAGTGCAAGTACTAACTCATTTAATCTTTATTACCACCCCATGAGGTAGGTAGCACTAGAGTCTCCACCAGTAACCTGCCCATGGTTTCTCAGTGAGGTGACGGTGGATTGAGTCTTCAAACTAGGCTTTCTGTAAATAATGGGGCTCATTTCTACACCTATGGATGGATGGAGGGGAAACCAGTTCAAACCACAGCAATAGACTATTCAGGTTGATAGCAAGAGAGCCTCTGGATGGAAGGGCTCTGTGTACGTTTGGATGAAATCGCCTTCAAAACCACCATCACCGTCACCACCGACACTACCGTTGCTGTGTGTTGCCGGTAAGCTCTTTGTCAGTGTTGGTGGAGATGGGACACAGAGTGGGGATAAGTGCATATAGTAAGTACTTTGCAACTTGAGAGTGAGGCACCTAATGACGTAGGAATGGGTAAGGATTGTCACTTTGTTCACATTTTATCAACCCAGTGGGCTGGCATAATTTTTGAGTACGTTTTATGTTTTCCTACAATTCCTTCTCTGCCCACCTTCAAGATGAACGTCTCCTCCCCTGTCCTTTCTCTCTCATCCAGACTCTTCCTGTGTCCTCAACTTTTGCTCAATGACGGTCCTAAGGCTCATGTTTTGAAGTCAATACTTAAGGCATTTGTTTTTTCACACAACCGGATTTGGAAAGTCATAATGCCTCATCTTCACGGGTCCTCATGAGAGGTGAACACCTCTCTTGTGATCCAAGGCCAGGCCTGGTAGAATATACTATCAGGATTGACTGTCCCCCTGGGTGTCCTAGAGCTTAAGTGGATAGGATCTGAAAACAGACACCTTTGAAAACTGGTTCTGATTTTGTCTTGCCTTGTGAGAGCCACCTGCTGATTCTCTGAACAACAGAGTGAATGGTGCTCTTCAGAAAATGTTGTTAAGGATCAATGACAGGAGTTTAGATCCCATTTGAGTGCTCTCCGTGTCCTGGCCACTGTGCTAGGAACTTAAATTCCCCATCTCACTGGATTCTCAGAACAGCTCTAGGGGGCAGGCCCTTTATCATCCCCATTTCACACATGAGGAAACTGAGGCCTGGAGAGATTGGATAAACTTCCCCAAATCAATAAAACGGTGGCACCAGGAGCCTGTATGACTCCCAAACCACGTCTCTAATCACGCAGCGTGACAGAGTGTGCCAGGGACTCAGGAATGAGTCTCTTTTTTCCCTTCCCGGTGTCCCCTCCATGTGACCTTTGTTATGCACATCCTGCAGTGGGGATGAGACATCAGGATTATTTCTCTCCTGTTCCTTTCTCAACATGGATATTTCCATGAAAATAGTTTGGGGTTCGTCTTGTTCCATCTCCCACGTAAGTGGACCCTAATAAACGAAGAAGACATGATTTCGGACATATTGCAGAGATCACGAAGATTAAAAACCCGGAGCTCAGCAGTTCAGTGAAGATGTCCACGTCAGGAGAGGGCTTTAAACTCTCCGAGGCTTTTCATAGCTCCAGCCCCCGGTGCTACCTACAGAGGAACGTTGTACAGGGCGGGGAAGTACAACCCGTAGGTGGGCACCCAGCTGCGTGCCCCTTCCCTGCCAACCGTCACAAGCCCGCACCCGAGGCCTTTGCCCGCCTGCGTTGCTTTTCCTCCATCGGTTCTCTTTTTCTTTCTGAGCCAGAGTTGCATACACAGCTGGGTTTGCGCAGGGCGTACATGCTGGGTTTGCGCCGGGAGGTCTGGGTTTGAAGCCTCACCTCACCCCTTACTTGCTGTGTGCTTTGGACCTCCATTTCCTCATCTGTGAAATGGGGGTAATAATCATTGTCCCGAGGTTTAAACACCAGTTAGTGTATGTCAAGGCCTGAGAGCGATCCCCGGTCCCCAGCAAGCGTTCGAGAAGTGTCCGCCATCTGACCATTCTGAGTGCTGAATCGCTGGTCCGGCCAGGTTAGCCCGTGATGGGCAAACTCATGGACGGTGCTTATCATATAGCTCAGAAACCTTTGAAAAATATCGCAGCGAGTCCAGACTCGGAGCTGGTATCAGCCAGAAGGGTGCTTTATTCTGTGGCCAGCGATGAGATGACTCGTGTTTAGCTTTTATAACTAAGATAGGAGACCCTTTCTATTTCTGATAGAAATATAGGTATATCACAAAGCAAAACCCGCAGATCTTTCCTATGCAGAGCGAGCCTTTCAGCACACCTCAGACGTGCGCTCCTTCCCATGCGGCAACTTTAATAACTTGGGAATGAAGTGGCTTAATCCACGGAGCCTTAGAAATCTTTCATTAGGTCCATTCTGTATCAGGTGAGGGAGGCTCAAGCATGGTTGGCAGGCCCCCCAGGCTTTCCTTATATTCTGTGGCGGGATTGCTTACTCTGTTTTTAAAAATGCTTTTATTGATTTCAGAGAGAGGAAGGGAGAGTGAGATAGAAACATCAATGATGAGAGAGAGTCATTGATCGGCTGCCTCCTGTACATCCCTTTCTGGGGATCGAGCCCGCAACCTGGGCATGAGCCCTGACTGGGAATTGAACCATGACCTCCTGGTTCATAGGTCAACGCTCAAACACTGAGCCACGCTCGCCAGGGGGGGATTGCTCACTCTTGGCCTTTTAACGTTTTTTGCTATGGGAAACAGTCCTGAGCATTTTAGGGTGCTTAGCAGCATCCTTGGCTTCTGCCCCCCGGCTGCCAGTAGCATCCCCGCCCTCACTTATGACAACCCAAACTTCTCCAGGCGCTGCCAAATGGCCTGTGGGAGCCAACCACCCACGGTTGAGAGTCATTGTTCCGTGGGGCGGGAGATGATAACCTGTGAAACAGTGTCATGGAGAAACACTACTCAGGGGAGAGAGAGGATCCCTGGGGTGGGGGGTTGGCTGTTTGACAGAGGGAGCAGAGCAAAGCCTCACTGGGTTGATATCTGAGCCAAGGCATAAAGAGGAGAGGGCGTGGTCCCTGTGCACATCCCGGCAGGAGAGATGGGCAAAAAGAGCAATAAGTGTAGGAGCACATGTTGGCGATGGAATGAGCAGGCGGAAAGGGCTCTGGGGGATAATGCCCGGTGGGTAATAGTGGTGGGGGCCGGGGCAGAGGACCCTATGAGGCTCCTGCTCTGAGGGAGACAGGAAATATTGAAGGCTGTAAGCAGAAGAATGGCATGACCTGGCTTCTTTATAGGAAGGATGCCCCGGCCATATAGGACAAGGGCAGGTGCTGGGGGGAGGGGGGCATATTTAGGAGGTTATCATAATAATGGTGGTCCAGACAAGGGTGGTGGAGATAAAGGTGGTGAGATCTCCACCGGTGTGGCTCAGTGGTTGAACCCCACGAACCTGGAGTTCACCGTTCGATTCCTGGTCAGAGCACATGCCCGGGTTGGGGGCTTGATCCCCAGTAGGGGGCATTCAGTAGGCAGCCAATCAATGACTCTCTCATCAGTGATGTTTCTATCTCTCTCTCTCCTTTTCTCTCTCTAAAATCAATAAAAACATATATATATATATTTTAAAAAGGTGGTGAGAAGTGGGGGTTCCGGTTATGTTCTCAGAGTCAAACTGGAGGGTTTACTGGGAGATTGGCAGTGGGTGTGGGTGGAAGACAGGCGTCAGGATGGCTCTGAGGCACGTGCAGTGAGCAGTGGGGGAAAGAGTGTCAGTCCCCCTGACAGCGATTGGAGGTGCTGGCCCTTGTTCCCAGCTCAGGTGAGGTGGTGAAGGCCATGAAAGTGCTTCCTCTCTGGCTTTCTCATCACTGCTTTGGCCTGAGCTGTTCCACCCCTCTTCCGTCTGAACCCTGGTCACTTTGGGGTGCTCATTAAAATACAGATTCCTGGACTCCATCTAAATATACTGAATCAGAGATACTGGGGTGGGGCCCGGGAAACTGCATTTTAGGATAGCTCCCAGCGATTCGAACACTGCTCATTTTTATGGCTCCATCTCCAGGGGGTGCGTAGATGTTTGCTTCCTCCAGAAGAGCCTGCTTTTGTCCGGCCGTCTCCCTGGGCCCAGACCCTGGCCCCTGTGTTTATCCCCCTTGGCTGGCCTCCCAAGGCTCCTGTCTGGATCAAGCTTGTCCTGTACCATGTTGTGTTTATCTTCCAGCTTCTTCCTATTGCCCCTGATGCCATTCTTCTAATGAGTTCTGCAGGTTTTAAGCTGTTGTTTTTGGTGGAAGGCTGAGCGACTAGAACAACTGGCGGATCTATAATCTTAGAATGGTAGAATTTTGCACCAGCAAGGGATCCGTGAGGGCGTCGAGATCATCTATTTCCTTTTATCCATGTGAGGAAACGAAGGCTCAGAAGGAAGCAACTATGTGCAGTCCGACCCAACAGTAACGCTGTTAGGTGCCCCTGCTTGGAAAACGTGAGCTCTGGCGGTGGTGCATCCGCATCGTTAACCTCCCAGCCCTCTGTAAAGCCCCCCCGCCCCCCCAAGCCTGTCCTCACACATCTTAATAGCTGCTCTTGTTTTTCAGCTTCAGGAAATTGTTGCGTGCTTTGCATGGAGTGTCAATACCTCTAACTCCCACGTCTTTCAGTCCCTGCTCCTTTGGGCTCTGTTTTAGGGAAACCGGGGGCTTTAAGGGAACTCTTGAAAGTCATTATTTTATTTCCTCATTTTGCAACAAAACGTTGGCCCCAGAAGGGGAAACTTCACAAAGCCGGCAGTGAGCAGTGGCAATGGTAGCCGCCCAGCTGCCGAGCCGTGAGCCTGGCTTTTCAAACCCTGACGCTTGGCGAACACGGTGCTCAGTGGATTTGGGCCCCGCCCAGCCCCGCAGCAAGTGGATACTTCGATAACTTTGTGATCCTCGGGGTCGTTCACCTTGTGGAACAGCAGCGTCTGCTGAGGGATTTCACTTTGGGATTATTTTATCATCGCGGAAGCCTGCTCGCCTTACAAAGAGAACGTATTTTACCACAACGGCGAAGCCACCTCTCCCCTACAAACATCCTAAATCGCTCTCTCCGAATAGCCAGCGTCATTATTTTCATTCTGAGACATCAAGTATTGACGAATGGGTGAAATAAAGGCGAAGTAAGCGACCATGGTCATCCCTCTCAGCGTCGTCATCATCGTTGTCACCACCATCCTTAGCATTATCACCACCATCATCATCATCAAGTCCTCAGTCACCAGCAGCAGGGTCACATTGTCCCTACTTGTCATCGTCAGCATAGCCATCATTGATTGAGTTGTCCTTCCTGTGGCCTAACGCAGATGACCATCCTAAGAGCTCCGTGTCAGGTAGGACATTTCTCATTTGATGGGTGATAAACCCGGAGCTCAGAAAAGTGAACTTTCTTGTCCCAAACCATCGAAGTCTCTTTGGAACATGGCAATAGCTGGCACCAGGTTCCCTGGCAACTACTCCTTACCTGATGGGAGTGGAACACGCATCTCGTGCCAGTTAGGGCTGGAGGGACCCATGTCAGAGACAAAGCTTCCAGAGGCACATGGAGCAGTCAGAAGTGCTGTGTGGTATAGATCCTAACCAATAAATAATCAGTTGATATTAATTGATATAATCGGGCTGACCAGCTCCCTGTGAAAAGTGGAAGAAGAGAGAACGCCATCTCTATTTGCGATGGTTTGTCATCTCTTCTGCAGCTGGAATTAGTGCCCAGAGAACCTGGTGCCAGGAGACCCAATTCTCCCTCATTTTTTATAACATCAAAATCTGGCATTATATGAAGTTTGCAGCAAATGGAGCGCCGTGTCTGCACTTTGAAGTGGGGCTATTTGCTCGTTTGGGCTGGCCCCCTGGGGTTTGCGGGCTTTGCAGGAATTTTTTCTTCTGACGGAGTCAAGAGCGACTTCACTTTCCTCCCTCCGTTCCTCCTTTGCTCTCTCTCTGCTCACCTTTCTGTTGCTTCCAAGTCCAGCTCCACCAACAACAGTAGCTGGAAAATTCAAAGCAAATAGCTCCCACTCACCCGCCTAAGAGAGGAACTAAAAAAAATATGTTCATCCGTCAGTACCGCAAGTTGCTTAACTGAATTGCGATAATTTCCCAGATGAATACTATAGAGACGTGCATCCTGGCCCCTTTCTCCCAAAGATCCAGATGCTATTTTGCATTAATGGGAACTAGGAGAAGTGCCAAAGTCAATTTTAGGTTGGTTTTGGAGATATTGCACACATGCTGACTCATTTATCTCTTTGGTCCCTCTTGCTTTTCCATTATGGGGAGTTCCCATCACAGCCCATTTCTCAAAGGCACGCCCGTGGGTTGACATGCCAGCGAGCCACCCGGAGCAGGAAGGAGGTGCGGGGCGGCTGCGGGTATCACCGGGACTGAAGCCGCAGCGTCTGAGTGCTGAGAACTGAATAAATACCGGGAAGAGATTTTTCAGAGCTGTTATTGATTGGGTGCTGAGCAGTTATTAAGTTCTAAGAACGGCTTATTACACCACTTGGGCCAAGATTAAGAGGAGTTAAGCCACAGATCCCCATCGGGAGCCATTGCTGCGGTTTCGAGCCCTCCGCCGAGGCCCCTGCCTCCCCAGCTCTCCCCTGGCTTCCCAACCTCCCGCTTCCTCCCACCTCCAGGTTGTGGGATATACGACACTGTCAGGACACTTGCCAAGTTGGTTTTTCGCTCTTAATTGAACGCCCCTAGGAGCCCCGTGTGGGATGTCTTTATTGAATCACACATTTCCCCAAGTTCACGCAAACCATTTTCCAAGAGAAAAGCACAGTGTAATTATGTCGTGTGGATCTGAGAACAAGCAGACTCGGGGTGTAATGAGGATCCTGTTAGGCTGATTGGCTCTGTAACTAACAGCTTCCACTCTTTGCAGCTAAATCAGGGTTTTCCTTCAGATTGGGGGGTGTTAGGGAGGCATGAACCTGTTCCGGGGATAGGCTCACCCCAACGTTGTTACGTTAAAACAGCAAAGGGCTTCATGGGGGAGAATTTTGAAGGGGAAAAATGGTGCCTTAACTGTATCCATATAATCGGCATCCATGAACCCTTTACCCATCCTTACTCCCAAATGAATCGTCTTGATGAACAGAGCCCTGTGCGTGGAAAGTGCCCCTCAGATGGTCTTAGTGACTGTTCTGTTACTGCAGGTTTGCAGTCCCCTGGGGCCAGGTGTGGCTTGGAATTCATCATTTTTTGGGTTTTGGAAAGGCTCTGAGGTGCCCATGCATCACATCACACCTCCCCTGGCGGCTGGGGCAGCACTCCGTAACCAAAAATTAATATTTCTGCAAAAGAGCCAGTATTTCACTAAATGGGATACGTAAATATTATTAGGCTGATGAATGGTATTTCTTCAGGTCAAAAACAGTCCGGTCAAATGAATGTTGGAGATTTCTTTTGGTTCAACCTCAGGCTTGCAGGTTATGATTATTACAGTAGCTTTCTTTTGCCCCTCAGGATAATGAGTCTCATGGTGGGTTCCGGGAGATTTTTGCCACCAGATGAATCTAAGTTAGATTTAAGCAGAAAGTTTCAGTTTGCAGAGAGGTTTTGGGTTTTGGAATTTCTCGCAGGTGACCTGGGCTTCTACTTACTTATCCCTTATTTGTCAGAAGGCATTTCTTTCTGGGAACCAAATTTTACTTGCTGAATGGTGCATGTGTGTATGCGTGTGTGTGCAAGTGTAAAAGATGGAGGAGAGAGAGATGCTTCACCTCCTTCATCCTTCCTGAATTTCAAAAAGGACCTTGGACCCCAAACCCCGCCAGGAACACCCCATCCATGGCCTGACATTTAGAAGTTTATTGACTGGAATAAAAGAATTGTCAATTTCAAAATGTGAAAAGCCACAGGGAGATCAGGTGCTTTCTGCAAATATTCTTGCACAGTGACTCCTGGCGTGGAGAAAGAAAGAAAGAAAAAGCTGCCTTGTTTTATTAATTTAGTTCTGACAGCTGTTAGTGCTAAGGCCTTCAAGGTTCTCGGCGGATATTAAAAGAATCCTCAGGAACCCCTCTGTGAAACACCAGTAATGAACCAAGCAGGAAACGGAGCTTAAATGAAGGTGAAAACTCCAGGGGCCAGGTGCTTTCCATCCCCTTTACGCCAGAGGTCAGGTGCACGAAGCACACACCCCCTGATTCTCCAACCAGGTCAGAACGGAACCTGCATCTTCTCCCCACTGGCACTTCCATGGGGATCTCGAGAGGCCACCCAGGTGCTCAGAAACCCAGGGTTATCCTGTCTTCCTGTCCCTCACTCCCACAGCCCATGAATCCTCCTGTCCTAGGAAAGCCACCCCCTGAACACTTTCCCTTCCTTCCGTCCACCTCTCCAGCATCTTGGACCCTTGGACGCCCCTTGCGTCTTCCTCCTGTGTTCCTCCCACCTACTCTCAAACCAAGGTCCAGAGCGGCCTTTTTCAAACACACAGCAGATCTTGCTCAAACACCCTGCTGCTCTCTGAGAAAGGCTCTCGGTGTGGCCTTAAGACCCCGAGCCCGCCGTCCTGCCTGTTTTTCCAGCTCTCCCTGCCGCCACACTCCAGGGACAGTGGGTCGGTCTCTAAAACACCAGCCCAGGGCCTTCGCCGAGCTGCCCCTCAGCCAGGACTGTTTCTAACCCCACTTCTTCTGCCAACTCCTGTTGTTCTTTGGATCTTGTTGCACCAGGGGAATCTCATAGCACCCTGGACTTCTCCTTCCATGGCACTTATCATATCTACCTACCCAATTAATTCTGTGATCGCCTGCTTAGCATCTCCCACAACAGGCTCTAAGCCCCAAGAGGCTGGGGAGCTTGCCCCCCTCCCTGCAGCGGTCTCTCTCGGCCCAGCACTGTGGGGGCGCGTGGAAGGACCCCAACGCCAGATGGCTGGGTGGGGGTTGCACCTGGAGGGTCTCGCTCCCCCGGGTTCCCGTGAGCACTGGCCCTGACCCGGGAGCAGCTGCAGAGACTGCCTGGGGATGGAGTCTGTGGGAAAACATGCCCAGCTACACGGTTTCAGCTTCGAGTGGCACAGGTCCCTCAGAACAAGCGCGACTGAGCTGTGGATCTTCTCAAGGACTAGAGAAGTGGTCCCTCTCCCCGTGGTGGCACAGCCTGCCCCACTTAATCACCAGCGACTTGGATGCTGCCCAGCACCAGGCCGTCAGCATGCGGGCATTAGACCAAGGCCAAGGCTGCTTGGCTGGGTTGCCTCCTCCAGCTGGTCCTGCTTCAATATTCGTCATTGTCCTCCGGAGGCTCTCAGCTTCCAAACATCTGCTCTGTGTGGGGTTTGAGGTCCTCATGTGAACCGTCTTGGCTTCGCTCACGGGGCAGTGCCTCCTGGTCCTACCGCCGGTCGGGGGGTGGGGGCTCCTGCACTCAGGTGTAATGAAAGGCAAACTGGTGGGATTCCAGCCAAGGACAACCCAGATGCAGGAGGCTGTTCAGCAGATGGCACTACATTTATGTCATAACCTGTCTTAACGATCCCATTCCTCCAGCAGTGGAGTCTGGGAAAACATACATCCAAGCAGGCCCTTCCTTGCCCTTTCCAGCCTCCCGGGGGTGAGAAAAGGCCAGGGCTCTCCTGGGATGGGCCACGTGAGGAGCATTTCAGAGGAGGAGGTCTGCATGCTGAGCTGGTGATTCAAGGAATGTTCCCCCAAGCGGGGCTGGGTGGGCCTGTAGTGAGATGGGAGAGGGTTGTCTGTCTTCCTAGGGAAGTGCCAATACCCACACTAACCACCCCCAGAGGCTATGCTTGGCTGGATCCAAAGAGGACAGGGAAAGGCTGCCTTGGACTCGTATTTGCATTTTTCTTACCAAACAAAAGTAGGAACTCAAGCACGAGTCTGCTTAAAAATGCTGTCATTTTAAACTAAGCACGTTCCATGTTCCAGGGGCTGTACTGGGTTCTTTGAAGGAAGAAAAGAAATCTGCCTCAGACACAGGCCCTACTTCGAGCAGGCTGCACTCATTAGAAAGAATAGCGTTTGCATGACTGAACACTCCTTCATTCAACACAGGTATTGAGGACCTGCTGTGTACCAGGGGCGCTGTCCTGGGGGTTAGAACAAAGGAGGATCCAAGGGACATGGATCGAACACTCGGTTCTGTGGGGGACAGCCATCCACTTAATAATTATGCAAATATATGACAATAACTAATACAAGTGAATCACAAGCTTTAGGAAGAGCCACAATGCATGTGACATGGCAAGGGTATGTTACAGGGGTTGTATCTAGCTTGATGTATCACAGAAGGCTTCCCGGAGGAGGTGATGTTTAGACTGTGACCTAAAGGATGTGTAGGAGTTCAACAGCAGAATGGATCTAGAGAGCTTTCCAAGCCAGGGTGACTGCAGGCTTGGGTCAAGTGACAGAGCAGAGGAAGAAGGTGGGGAAGTGTGCGGGGCAGACTATGTGCAAAGCCTTGTTGGCTCCAGGTAGGCATTTGGAGTTTACTTAGGAACAGAGGAAAGCTGCCCAGAGGTCGGAAGCTGTGTGAGCTTTAGGAAGAAATGGAGGATATTGTGACATAGCCGAGTAGGTGTAGCTGAAAGCAAAACTGAGAAACTCATTTGGGGTTTATGCACGACGCAGGGATTACACTTAAGCAGCAGTTGTTCTGAACAGAAGGTGGCTTCTAATTGCAGTTGTTCGGCATAGAATCCACATTCAAACTTGCAATTATTTCACTGTTAAAAGAGCTGACAGCTCGCTCTTCTGCAGGGAGGCAGTCTCTAGGGAGCCCTAATCACTGGGACTTGGCTTACACCCGGGGCCCCAAGTATCCAGCCACACTCTCAGGAAGCAGCTCTTGTTGGTGGGCATGGAGACCGACACTGCGTGGGGCACAGGGTAGAGACGGGCTGGAGAGGAGGAAGAGCTGTCTCATCAAGGACTCCAGATGCCTCTGGAGTAGCTGAGTGGAAGAACGCAGACCCAGCTTAGCAAAGTCAGTGTCTCACCTTCCACGCAGGGCACCAGCCTGGAGCCAGCAGAAAACACTGATGGCAAGGATTCGTGGTTATGCATTAGGAACGGATGTGCTGTTATGATTCCCTTCCCTAGAGACAGAGAGGTTACACAACCCTCCACAGCCACATGTCAAAGTGAGAGCAGAGCTGGGACTCGGACCCAGACTTGTCTGAGTCCACAACACTCTACACCACGCTGTGTCTCCGGAGAGCCTGGGGATTTTCTGGAAGAGGCTGTACCATCAGTTAAGCCCTGGGTGTCTATGGAGTGATGCACAAGACTGAAGAGTGGGAGCTACAGTCAGACGGACTCTATTTCTTATCAGCTTGGTGTCCTTGGGCAACTTGCTTGCCCTCTCTGGGCCTTGTTAATAAGCTGAGCTAATATCAGTGATGCTATTGACAGTCACATTTATTGAGCCCGCACCAGGCTCTCTTCTCAGACCTTCACATGTAGTAACCCATTCAGCTTCTTAACAGCCCCCTGGGAAAGGTGTTGTTATTTTCTCTGTTTTTTCAGAGGAGGAAACTGAGGCACACAGAGGTTACATAACTTGCCCAGGTCACACAGCGAGGGACAGGTCCAGTCTGGCTCTTGAGCCTTACAGATTGTTGTAGAGATCAAATGATATGATTCATACAAAAATATACCCACAGAATGCCATACACACAGCAAAAGCCAACACACAGGAGAGAGACACCCATGTCTAAGCCTCCGTTACCTCTCTGTAAAATGGGATAACAGCTGGAATTTATTGGGTGTTTATAATCGTCACATTTAATCGTTTCCTATGGTGAAGGCTGTTATCCTCATTCTACAGATGGGAAAGCTGAGGCTCAGGGAAATGGATCGAGTTGTTCAAGGGCATATATCTACTAGAAGATAGAGCAGGATTCCAGCACTGGGCCCCCTGAATCTAGACCCCATGCTCTTAAGCCCTGCAATGTAGTGAATCTCTGGCCGGTGCCCTCTTCCTTCGCAAAGACCTCTGTCCAGATTGGGAGAAGCTCAAGGCTGCCCCAGGCAATCCTGGGTCCACTGAGTCCAGGCCACGTCCCTCTCATCAGCCTGCTCAGTGCCCCGTGGTCTAACTGTCCCATTTCTGCACGCGGGTTACTGGCAACTTCTCTCTCAGGAACCCTGAAGAAATCCTGGGCAGATTGGATAAAAAGCCCTTGTCAGACATCCTAATTTTAGTGTTCTCCCTTGTGAGCCCATTCAGGAAGTATTTATTTAACAGTTCGCTCGTTTCGCCATTCTCCCAGCTTCATTTTGCAGAAGCTCCCGTAATAACCCCCGGGCTCCCTCACCAGCCCCCTGCTGCTCTCGTCCTTGGGAAGCCTGAGCGCTGCGTTCAGCATCTGCAGCCGGAAACGCGCCGAGGTTCATCCTGCGCCGCTAATGCCCCCTCCATCTCCAGGCCGCGGCTCCCGGCACCTGCATCCCCTCTTCCCTCCGCTCCTTACGTCTCTTCCAGATGCGGCTGCCCACGTGCAAAGGGACATTGCTCAGGCCCCGAATTTCCGAGCAAGGGCACAGCGAGGGCGCGTCCTTCCCCGGGCTGGTGTCTATCCTGCCCCCCAGGGCCGCACGAGCAGGCGGGCTCTTCTCCCCTGCGTGTCCCCTGCCCTCGGGCATCAGGTGCCGTCCCTGCACCACGCACAGGCCACGCGGCCCTGGTGACCCGCACCTCGCTCACGGATGGGAGATTGAAATTCTCCTTGCGTTGGGGGCCCACAGTTCCGCTGTCGCTCACACTTGTTTCTTGATTCAGTGAATCGGTAACTCTATTAGACATTGGGGATACAGACCCTATTAATTCTAATGGCTTTTGAGATGAGTAGAAGAAAAAACTTCTCTTGATTGGACAAATGTACGTAGAAGCCTGTGGTTTTATATATTCCTTTTTATTACAAAAGTACGGTTGAGGCACCAAAAGAGAGACGGAAGTCTGGGTCTGTTGGGATTTTTTTTTTTTTAAATTGAGGTAAAATTAACATAACATAAAGTTAACCGTTCTGAAGAGAACAACTCAGTGGCATTTAGTACATTCACGATACTGTGCAGCCGTCACCTCTGTCTACTTCCAAACACATTCATCTTCCCAAAATAAACCCCTGTAGCCATTAAGCGGTTTTATTTCCCATTCCTCTCTCCTCTGGCCCCTCGGAACCACTAGGAACCTTTCTGTCTCTACAAACTTGTCTGTTCTGGACACGTCATGCATTTGGCTAATTTCACTTGGTACAATGTTTGCAAAGTTGGCTCATATTGTAGCATCTGTCAGCACTTCATTCTTTTTTATGGCTGAATAATATTCCATCACATGGATAGACTGCATTTAGTTTATTCATTCATTGGTTGATGGGCACTTGGGTTGTTTCCACCTTTTGACTTTGTTGGGTTTTTAAACTTTGCAGACTTTGTCCCAGATCTATGCCTATGCTCTGCACTTAGCTGTTTTTCCCTGTGTGAATATCCTTTGTCTCAGCTCACCTGCCTCTCTTTGGAGATAGCAGTTAGAGGGTTAGGAGCTGACATGGTAAATGAGAATCATAGGATTACACACGGGGAATCTGGCACTGCTACTTGCAGAGGTCCTGCCACCCTATGGGGTGACCTTGACTCCTCAAAACACAGCCCCATCCTGGACCACAGCCCTGTACTCAGGGCTTAGACAAGTCGTTCACAGCCTGGCTACACTCTAATCACCTGGGGAGATTTGAGAATTCCTCAAACTACCCCCCTCACCCCCAGAGTCTGACTTGATTTATGTGGGGCCAAGTGTTGGCATTTTTTGTTTGTGTGTTGAGTGGGATGAATAGTGGCTCCCAAAATATATGTCCAAGTCCTAACCGCCAGGGGGCGCCAGGACAGAAAGCTCTGAAAAGGTACTGTGGCATGCCCCGTTGGGTGCTTATTTTCAATAGGCATAACCAAGCTGCTTTCATATAAGGCATAGTTCAAAAGTAACCGGATAGCCCAAAGAATAGGAGAGAATATTTGCAAATATGTATGGCAAGGGACTTGTATCTAGATTATAAAAAGAACTCTTACAACTCAATTATAAAAAGGCAACCCAACTTAAAAATGGGCAAAGAATGTGAATAGACAATTCTCCAAGGAAATACACAAACAACCAGCAGGCACTTGAAAAAACGCTTGACATCATTAGCTGTCAGGGAAACGCAAACCCAACCCACAATCAGATACCACCACACCCACTAGGATAAAAAAAACACAGGTAATAACAGGTGCTGATGAGAACATAGAGAAACTGGACCTTCCTGCACGCCTGGTGGAATGTAAAAGGATGCAGCCACTTTGGAAACCGATTGAACAGAGTGAGCATACGACCCAGCTACTCTACTCCTAAGCATATGAGCAAATTGTATGTTACGTGAATTTTATCTCAATAAAGCTGTTTTTAGAAATTACAACTGAGAACTGTGGCGCAGAGCCCAACTCCCCTTCCAGAGCCTGACACTTAACTAGCTGTGTGGTCATACCTGAAAGTACTTAGTAAATGCTCAGTTAACTGGTTTTGCTTTTCTAACCTTGCATCCCAGGAGACCGGGCACTTCCTTGACAGCTGTATCACAGGTGGTGTTGTCAGACATGGTCTGTTTTGTGTCTCCATGACCAAGCGACATGCTCAAGGACTACAGTCCTCACTGCATGCACCACTCACACGATGGCGACACCGCAGGGTCCCAGTGGCATGGGGGGCGGGAAGGGTGTGTAAGTGGGAGTGACATGAACCAATTTATGCTCGAAGACACCCCTTTAGCTCTGGAGCAGAGAATGAACTGTAAGGGAGAGAAAGTGGCGTCAGGGAGGCGTCCGTGGGAACCACGGCCATGAGAGCGATCTGAGTTCAGGCACGAGCCTCGGGGATGCCGAAGGGGGACAGGCCTTCTGCAGGTGGAGACATGTCGCAGGTGGGGCAGTAGCCTTGATAGCTGATTGGACGGGCAGGTGGGAGCTCAGGGCTGGCTTGGCTGAAACACAGAGAGGATGGTTTGGGGCCACCGGGGACCGTGGCTCCTAGGGGCACCAGGCCAACCTGCTAGATGGTTGAAAAGTCAGAAACTGCGTGAGGCCACCTAAGGCCAGGGCTGGGCGCTGCGTGTGGAGAAACCATCTCCCGATGGGAGGAGTTCCACCCACGGGAAGAGGGGGGCCCCACTCTCTGCCCTCATCACAGGCGGGGGTGTGGGTGTTGGCAGAGGAGATGGGAGCGTGCTGTGCAAATGCCTTGTGAACCCAGGGGGTTTTCAAGGGAAAGTCTCGTGTGCTGCGATCACCTGCCTGAGGTCCTGGGGTTCGTGGCACCTTCCCCACCCCGGGCCCTGGATACTGAAGGGCAGTGTTGCCTGGGGGATGGCCCAGTGGCTTTGGATGCATGGATTCCGGGGTTCAGACGGGAGCTGCCTCGTCTAAGTTATGAAACCTGGGTGAGTCGTATAACTTCCCTGAGTCCAGTTACTCACCTGCTAAGTGAGTAGGATAGTTCTTTCTAGAAATGGGTAATGCCGTTACTTCCATTTTCCAGAGGAAGAAACTCAGGATAGGAGATAAGTATCTTGTCCAGAGTCATGCAGCTCAAGAGTGGAGCAAAGACAGTTTGGACACCTGCAGTCAGGCCCCAGAGCCTGTTCCCTGAACCCCTACACTGCCCTGCCTCCTGATGAAGAGCAGCTGCATAAACCTGGCTGTCTAGGCCAGTTCTCCTGAGTGTCTAACTTTGACAAAGCCCATGAAGGACTGGCCTGAAGGGTCCTGAACATTCACCTAGCTCTCATCTTATTTTAAGTAATCTTACAGATAGTGACTCTGAAGCTCAGAGAGGTTAAGTAACTTTCCCAGAGTCACACAGCAAGCCAGCCAGACTCCCGCCTGAACCCAACTCTGACCCCTCTTGCTGTTCTCCTATTCCCCTGCCCTGGCCTACAGAGGGTCGTTTTGCTGAGTCCTGTTAACCCTGTCCTTCCCAAATTCATACTCAGAGCCATTGGGCCACAGGGCCAGCATCTCCCCTGTGCTTCCCTGACTGATGTGAGACGCAGTTTTCTGTAGCTGCACATTGACGCCTTAGACAACAGTCTAGCATTTCAGAGGAGTCTGCATGTAACAAAAAAGGGCAGCAGGTGTTATTTGGGCTAAATTGACCTTGAAATTGATTTCTTTATTTTATGACTTACTGAGAGGAGATTAATACTTTTTTTTCCTGCAGTCTGAAACAATTTACATGGTAATAGAAGGCATAGTCAGTCAAATAAATTGCTGGAAGTGGTCGTGTTCCAAGGGAAAAAAATGCAGAGCTTACTCACATTGATTTCTTTGCCCTGGGGAGAAGCAGAGATTTTAACATCTGGGAACAGGGAGCTAAATTTTATCTCTCATTTTAAAAGCAGAGGAATGAAGAGCTTAATTTGACATTTACACAGAATTTTCTAAGTTGGGGGAAATGGGGGAGCCCGAGTTCCTTGCTGAAGGTTAACCGGCATCTCCTCAGAAGGGCTCTCGGTGGTTTGATCTGGGATGGCAGAAGGGGCCCAGATGACATTTTCAGAAGCTGGGCCTTGGGAAGCTGGCTGCTGCGATGCCAGGCACCTGTGTGGGGAATGGGCAGGGACAGGAGAAGCTGGTGATGTAAACTCATTTCAGGCTGAGAAATCATATGGAAACCCTGCTTCCAGATTTCTGGGCTTTGCCCCATGGCTACCCTGCCCTGCCCAGGGACAGGATTTGATTTCAGCTGATGTGTCAGTGCGCGTAGCTGAGTAGTATTTCTGAGTGTGTCGGAGTGGATCCTGACACTGCATCTGGGCTCAGCAGGAAAGTGCAGCACTCGATTAGTACTGCCTGCCCTGGGAACAACAAGGGCAACTGTAGCTGTGTGCCACACGTTTGAATTTCTGGGTAAAAACCATTAATGCCAATATTTTTGCATTCAGGCCATAATGACAGGGCTTTCTTCCTTCAAAGAAACCTTAAATCATTGTCCACATTGTGTGAGCTAAATTTTTTCAGATAATGTTAAAAAATGAATTCCATACCCAAAGGGCTCTGCTAGTAGTACCATATGTTAATCCCTTAAATTATTTTTCTTTTCAAAATAAAAATAAATTTAAGCTAAAATAAATATTTTTAATTGAACATACATGCCCAGAGTACACAATTAAGAGTCAGAAGAGTAAAATGAATTTCCTTAATAGCCCATCCTGCTCAACTAGTTCCTCTCTCCAAAATCAGCTATTTCTCCCAGCCGGTGTGGCTCAGTGGTTGAGCGTCGACCTATGAGCCAAGAGGTAACTGTTCTATTCCCAGTCAAGGCACATGCTCTATTTTGGGCTTGATCCTTCGTAGGGGGTGTGCAGGAGGCAGCCAATCAATGACTCTCTCTCATCATTGATGTTTCTATCTCTCTCTCCCTCTCCCCTCCTCTCTCTGAAATCAATAAAAACATATTTAAAAAAAAAAAAATCAGCCACTTCTTAAAGCATTTTTTAAAAATCTGTCTTCTGGAGATTTCAATGCATATGCTACATATGCATATATTCTTAAAACAATAAGCAGATGGTGGCATGCTAGACACACCACTCTACATTCTATGTCTGTCCCCATCGTCCCACACTGGCTGCCTCCCTGTGATTTTACAGAGGGTGTCTGGATGCACCCAAACCTATTTACTTGGTCTCCAAATAATGGAAATATATGTTGCTCCCAATATTTTGTAATTAAAAAAAAAAGCTTCCATGACTATCTTTGGCGTTGGTCATTTTCCACACATGCAGACGTTCGATAACAGAAATTCCAAGACATGAAATTGCCGGTTCAAATATTATCAACTTTTCAAATGTTGGCCAATGTATATAATTCTACTGTGTATAAGAATACATGTTTCTCTACACTGTTATCACCTCAGGACTTGGCCGAACTTTCATCTTTGCCAGTCTTAGTAAAAAAATAATACATCGTTTTAATTTTTATTTCTCTTATTATGGGTGAAGTAGAGGACCCCTTAATATGTAGAACTGACATTTGCCATCTCCTTTGTGACTTACCTGGATGTCTCCTTGGCTCATTTTTCCCCTTTGATTTCCAGTGATGTTTTTCTTATTGATTTGGGAGAGCTCTTTATAGGTGGAGGAAATGACTCTTTGTTCAATGAGTTTGTCTTACACTTTGTTTAAGATTTTATTTTTCATGCAGAAAACGTTCTTCGTCAACATTTTGGATCATTTGCTTTGTGGCTTTTGGGTCATAATTAGAAAGGTTTTCTCACCACCACTCTGAGATGACAAGAATCTACACGGTTGACTGAGTTTGTTATGTCCTCTCATCGATTCCATGGGTCAAGGAGTTATTTTGATTTTCTGCTTTGGACAATGCATTTTCCGTGGTGTGGAAATGTGTGTCCTTTGTGGTCACCTAGGGCCATGGTCTGGCCTTGCGGGCTCCCTAGCTGCCTTCTTTCTCTTGGCACCCAGACTTCTTCAGGGGCATTACACCTTTGTGGTCAGGACATTGTAGGGTGCAGTGGGCTGGGGTAGCCTGGCAGACATTTGGAGTACTGACCACACCTGTCTGTCACAGCCCAGGTCCCTGCAGGTCTTACTGGCTCCATCCTTAGAAACCCACCATGCCCAGACCCACACCTTCTGTCCATTGCTCAGGAGGCTTGGTCTTGGCCTTCTGTTAACCTGAAAGATAAACCCTTTAAAGGTCATTTTTTAGGCAAATTAGTGTCACATTCCAATGCTACCTGCCACTGCTGTCTGGGAGCTCACACCGGTTCATGGCAAATTCCTGAGAGAGTGATGGGTGATGGAGAGACATCATCTCTTATCTAGTCTGTTTCCCTCACCAAATCTGGCTTAGAACCCGTGTGTTTCTCACTGTCTTTAAGGTAAGGAGGGAAATGGGCCCAGGGGACTGGGCATAGAGTCAGCTGTTCTGTTCAGGATCATATGGGGACTGTGCTAACAGTGTCGGGGGCTGCTGATCAAGGTGGGCGCGGGGACAGTTACAGGGCCTGGAAAGGTAAAAGTGGCAGGAAGGGCAGAGAAAATCTCCCAAGGAATGCAGACTGAGTTGTGCCTTCTCAGTCTCCCTGTGCTCCTCCTAATCAGCATGACATGGAAGTACTGGCGCAACGAGGGACATCCCCTAAGAAGAGGAGCGGCCTCTGGGACCTTAGGCTCAGGGATGTGTGGAGGGGAGGCCACCGGCTCCTAGGTGGAAAAATGTGTGGTGTAGGCTGGAGCTTTTGGAGCAGGGCAGCCACCCAGAGCTGGACGGTGACCGACTGTGACATGCCATGTGCTGTGCTTCATGGGGAAGCTGATGAGGCATCGGAGGGAGAATCTGATGACGACTGACATCCATCCGTTAGCATCTTGGTCCAGGCCCTGGCCCTCCCGCGGCTCTGCTGAGTTGCTTTGGCTGAGTCCTGGCCTCTCTGTAAAATGGGGCTGAGATTGCACCCCTTCCTTACATCCTGTGGGGGCTGAAGAAGAAAATGCACCAGAGCACTAAGCACACAGCATCGCCGGCGCTCCTTTAACAGGGGCTGCTGCTGCGGAGAAAGAGCAGAAAGTCAGCCCAAGCCCAGGGCCGGGCGGCTGGCGTGGCTCTCTGAGGGCCACCGCGTCCTCAGGCCAGGCCGGCGTCCACGCTCAGGGAAATCCGGACCAGTGCTTCCTGGCAGACGCCACGAGAGCCACGGAGGCAATTTAAGATGTTCTAGTAGCCACATTAAAAAGTAAAAAGAAACAGATGAAATTAATTGTAACAATATATTTTACTTTAAATATTCATAATATATTTATATATTTAAATATAATAATACACTTTATTTTTATATATTATTAAATATTATCATTCGAACATGTAATTGATGTAAAAGTATTAATGAGATATTAATATTAATGAGGTATTTTACATTCTCCCCCCCCCATACAGTCTTCAAAATCCAGTGTGTAATTTATGCTCATAGTGCAAGCCGCACGTGGCTTGTGGCTGCTGTGTTGGGCATTGGGCAGCACAGGCCTAAGAGGGGGCAGAGAGAATACGACTGAAGGAGTGAATGAATGAATGAATGAATGGTGTGGCTAGGGGAAGGGAGAGACTCAGGGTTACTCCAAATTGGAACTGTTTTCTCACCTTGGGTTCCCCCACCTATTTCCGTTTTGTTTTGCCAGGACTACAAGGCTGAGAATTCCGCCCCCCTCTCCAGTGCCAGGAGCAGTCCGCAGGACTCGGTAAGTAGACACGTTTTGCTGACCAGATTAGATTCTGAAACTGCTTTTGCACCCTTTCAGCCTCCGCGGGCTCCGTCATCAATCACCAGGAGTGGTTTTTACCTGAAACCAATCTTGCTGGAGAAGTAACTGGGTTTGAGGGGAATCAAGGTTCCCAAGTGCTCGCAGAATTTCTATTAGGAAGCCCCCGGGGCCCGAGCCTCAGCCGCGTGCTGCATGAAAGGCGAGCTGAGCGCCTCTCGTGGAGAAAGGCCGGGTCGTTTGGGAACAGATCTGGGGGAGCCATGGCTGGTGGCGGGGCCACAGGCGAGTCTCTTTACTCTTGATGTGAGGATGGACCCCAAGGTGCTGGGGAGTGGGAAGGAAGTTTAACATCATTTGATTGTCCCTGTGGTCATGTAAAGAATGCTCGCGGAGCGCTTTGGGGCCCACGTCATGGCGTTGGACTTGAGGTCATTGGGGCACCTGACTGGATAGTGATAAATGTGGATCCTGTACAGTCCCCATCAGTCATCCGGGCAATGATGACAGAGATGCTCCCTGCACTGCAGTCCCCAAAACACTCCCGCGCAGCCCTCCGGGATGTGTAACCACGTGGTCCGCTCCCGCAGTGTGGTGTCTGTGTATTGTGGGTGACTGCGATGATTTGAAGGGGCTCATAGGCTTTTGTCATTGTTGTTTCATAGTGATTGTTCTCTTTTTTTTTTTTTAAATTATCTTTATTGTTGAAAGTATTACAGATGTGATTATCTTTATAGCAAGCGACACTGGCTTTCTACTTATAGTCGTGATATGAAATTTCTTTAGAAAATATTTAAATAAAAAAGGTGTGTTGATGTAAAAGTAACAAAGAGCACGGATATAAGAGGTTGGAAATAATAATGTAGATATTGAAGGACATTGTGATAGTGATAAGTGCATGGCCGAGAGTAAATTCTTTTATGAAAAGATGTCCGCGTGACCCTGAGCAGTGTTCATATGTGGGCTCGACATTCGACGTGCTTCCCCCGCTGTGTGCTCCATCTGTGCTGATACTGGTGCAAACCAGACTCTCCGAGAACCCACTTCTTGGCGTCTCTGTCTGTTCCCCAAAATGACTTTCAAGGCTGGGTTTTTATAATAAATTGATTTCTGGATCACCTGAAAGAAGTGTTCATCTGTGATGCCAAGAGAAGGAGGAGAGATGATAAATGACAATCACACAGCTGACATTTTTTGGTCCCATTTTAAAGTTGACTAAGTGTCTCATATCTGTTCTCATTAAGTTCCTGCAATGACCCCATTAAGTAAGTGCTGTTTCTATCTTCATTTTGTGGGTGGGGAACCCAAAGCTCCAGTGAAGTAAGGTAATGTGTCCGAAGCCACACAGGCTGGACTCACCCTCTGACCCAGCCTGTCACTGGAGGAACAGTCCTGTAGCTTCACACCAGTCCTGTGAAATAGTCTCCCCGTTTTGTGTCGGTGGAAATGATTCAACGAGCAAGGAAGTGCATCCATTATCCCTTGCCACATAAAAATTCACCCTGGACCTTAGTGGTTTAAAAGGACAAACATGATCTGTGGTCTGGGAATCTGGGAGTGGCTTAGATGGATGGTTCTGGCTCAAGGTCTTTCATGAGCTGGGGCTGCTGTCATCTGAAGGCTTGACTGGGGCTATAAGATCCACTTCCAGGATGGCTCATTTACAATGTTATTGTCCGGTGGCCTCAGCTCCTCCCATGCGGGTGTCTCCATAAAGCTGCTTGAGTGCCCTTGTGACATGGCTGGTTGCTTCTTCTAGGGTAAGAAATCTGAGACACACACACACACACTCACACAGGGAGACGGAGAGAGAGAGAGGCAGAAGCCATGACCCCTTTGATGACCTGTCCTCAGAAGTCACACACTGTCTGTCACCTGTGCCACATTCCATCCCTCATGCCAACCATCCCTGATGAAATTGTGGTAGGAGCTATGCACTGATGTAAATACCCGGAGGATCGTTGGGGCCACTTTGGAGGTTGGCTACCTTATTTTTCGTAATTGTAAAAAGAACTATGTCTGGTTGTTCCATACAAGATTCTTGTAACCTCACACCAAGCCTGTGAACAGAAAACATAAAGATACTAAACCCACGTTGCAGGTAGAAAAATGAAGCCTGGAGCAGGAAACAGTCATGAAACAGGAGGTCCAGTGAAGACAGTGGAAAGTAGAGAGAAAATGTGCCCACAGTAAGACTGAAGGGGGCTGGGACCGGTTGGTTTTCCAGGTGCTTAGAAGAGCACCGCCTGGGTTTTCACTTTCTCGGGTGGGGTTAGGCAAAGCAGTCCCGGCTCCCAGCACCACCTCATTAAGGTTGATGGAGTCTCTCTACTGGAGGCAAAGATTCTACTCTGCTTGTTTCCCTACTGAAGGCTGCAGATTTTTAAGATTCATGCTGCAAAGATCCAACGACCCTAACCCTTTCCTTTTGCCCCACCCCTGGCCCTCCCAGTGCTGCTGCTCGGGTCCTCCTGGCTGGAACCCAGGGGTCAGCCTCCCACCCTAATGTGTCACAGGTAGAAGCAGTCGTTTTTTGTGACCTCTGTTGGTGGCAGCCTATTGTGACCAACATTCTGGATGTCAGTTGTCTCATGTGCTCACACTTCTAGGTCTTTATAAGTTAGGGATGGCTGTACCCATGTGAGGAGCTGTGTTTGTGTATTTTTGAAGGATGATTGTATTTGCAAAAATAACAACAGAAAAGATACGCCCTCTATATCCATCAATATGGAACTGTTTAAATAAATTCTGTGTATCCATGAAGTCTAATTCCAAGTTGCTGCTAGAATTGCGTAGTGAGGGCTTCTGTTTATTGGCTTGGAAAGATGCTCATGACACATTGTTGAGTGAGAAATATAGCATATATAATATGGTCCTGACTATGTGCAGTTACATTCGTGTATTTCCCTTTCTGAGTACAGAGAGAGATGTCAGAAAGGCAGATGGGAGATTAAGCTAAATTGGTGGGTTTTGCATTTTCTCTTTGGACTTTTCCGGTTTTAGTGTATTGTTTTACATGAGTGGTTATGTTACTGATAATAATACTTATAATGATTATTTATAAAGTGAATCCATGAGTTCTGAGCTCTTAAGGGAGGTTTCCGGGACACCTGATGGCATTTTATTTAAGTTTTATTCTCGGTTGTTGTAGAAATGCTGCAGTCCTTTGGGGGAGTGAAAATGAGGCTCACCAGGCTGAACCAGGATCTGGAGACAGACTTTTGGTCCTTGGCTACCTCAGGAGGCAGGATGCCTCAGGCCTTGGCACCTCACCACGCTTCCCACACACTGCCCCGTGGTGCCAGCCAGTTCTGTGATTTCTGACAGCGAACTTTCCACTTTAGTGTCGCCTCCCAGAAAGTTCCTTTCCTGGATGCAGCAGGTGCGATTCACTTGCGTGCAGAATAAGGAAATAATAATAATAATAATAATAATAATAATAATAATAAATAGCTAGCAATATTGGGCATCTAAGAAGTACTTGGCACTGTGCTCAGTATTTCAAACGCACGCTCTTGTTATGCCCTGGAGCAGCCAAGGAGAGATGATCTGTCGCTCTTCCATTCCCACAGGTGAGAAAACAGGCTCAGAGGACAGTGGCTGGATCAGCCTTAGTGAGAGGTGGTGAATCTGGGACTCACCCTGGGTTAGACTGTTTCCTGAGCTGAGTTGAGCTGAGGGTGAGGCAACCTGGTTCTGTTCAGTGATGCGAGGAACATTTCTAGGAGCACCTGAGATGCGGGGTTGATTCTGGAGTCAGCAGGGAGGGTGAAAATCACATCTGGTCAGTTAGCTGTTAACGATTCCTCTGGAGGAGGCCAGGTTGGAGACCAACCTTTCTGCTCCTCGCTACATCGAAGGCAGACAAGCGTTCCTTGAATATTTAATGGACAGGAGTTTTGCTTAGGCACCAGATGAAGTGGTTGTGTTGAGGGGACACCCTGGGTGCATGACCTCTCTTTAAATGTTGGGGTTATTTGCGGTCAAATGTTCACATGATGAGAGGTGTTTGGGAAATGAGGCCCAAACTTGCAGATTCCCACTCGATCCTGGGCTTCGCTCTGGAGTGAAGGTGTCCTAAACCAAACGGAGGTGACACTGCCCCAGCCAGAAGAACATTACTGCTCTCATTTTTTTCTCTTCTGTGATTATACGGAAGACATAGTGCAGTTAAGTGGCAGAGCCCAAATTTCCATTTTGCTCTGCCTCATTTCAGAGCCGTATTTCATAACCTCTACACTTTTCTGTAACTGAAATAGACTGTGTTCATTTTCTTTTGCTGAATAAAAAATCACCCGAAACTTAGCTTAAAACAACACCCATCTATCATCCATGGGCAAGGCACTGGGTCGTCTCCTCAGGGTCTATCTAACAAGGCTGCAATCAAGGCCTCGGCTGGGCTGGGGTCTCATCTGGAGCGTGGGGTCCTCTTCCGAGCTCACTGGTTGTTGGGAGAATTCAACTCCTTACAGCTGCAGGACGGAGGCCCTGTGTTCCTAGGCTGCCTGCAGTGCCCAGCCAAGTGGGCACTCGCTTCCTCAAGGCCAGCACGGGGGGGGGGGGGGGTTCCCCTGGGGCATGCTAGTAAGATGATGTCTCATACTTACATGTTCTAACATGGTCATGGGACTGGCATTCCCTTCACCTTTCCTGTTGTATAGAAGTAGGCCGCAGGTCTTACCCACACTCTAGAGGAGGGATGATACCTGGCGTCTACATGGGTCTGTACACCCCAGATCCTGTGCTAGGGAAGCCCCAAAATGAGGCTTTTTCCCTGTCTTGCGGCCAAGTGTGCCTCTCCGGCTGCTTTCCACCCAGCACCCTCCCTTCGTCCCCCAGTAAAGTGCTCACAGTTCCCCCCAGGCGCCCGTCCCCCGTCAGTGCTGGGTTGTCCCTCTGTCCTGACCTCTCGCCATCTGGGCATCTTAACTTCGTCCCCATGTCAATTCTGTAGAACGCTCCCTCCTGCAGGCTTAGCAGCAAATGAATATTTAATGGAATGCTGCCACCTTTTGGAATTTAGCAAAAGTGATCTGTGCCGTTTGGAGGGATGGATGTGAAGCCCGAGGAAGAAAACGCCGTCCTGCTCCCTTCTATAAGCGCCCCGCACGCGGACACCCCCTCGCCGCCCGCCCAGCCTCTATTCCTCTGGGATTGACTAAGGTCTGATGCCAGAGTCTAAAAGCGAAACAAAGGGAGCCAGTTTCTTCCCGAGGCAGGTTCGTCCGTCTTTTATGCTCTGGTTCATAATTACTGAGTGCTGACAGCCTGTGCCCTGATTTACACCCCAAGAGGCAGCAGAATGTGTGAGCAGAAGCGTTGGTGTAGCGGGGGGACTCCGGCCCCGGCTCTGCCACCAGCTCCCCGAGGACGTTAGCTTCCTCATGTGGACAATGAGGGTCAGCCAGGCCCTTTCGGCTCTCAAGCCCCTGCCCCCAGGTTACAATGCCTGCGACCAGGAAAGGGAAGCAGGCGACACAGCATCTAGAGATGCCGGTCAAATAGGAGTGGGGCTACAGCCACTTCTGTCCTCAGCAGGAGACAGTGGCGCCATCCATTAGTAATGCCCACCTGGGCACAGGTGGGGACTGTGCAGACAGGCGAGTCCCAATGTCAGCCGTCTCGCGGAGACTCGCAGCAGCCACCAGGGAACCGCCTAGGCCCCCCCCCCCCCCCCATTACTTCCTTCCTGTATACTTCAGGCCCTCCCGGCCTGGAATCAGCAAAGCTCATCCATTCCCCCTTGGTCTCCCCAGTGGTGCTCTGGTCCGTGCCTCATTACATAGCTTCTGGATTATCTAACCAGCTCTACCCAGTTTCCCTCTTTGGTTGGCCCCTCACTTGTGCGACCTGACTCTCCTGTGGCGCCTGCTTTGCCAGCTGTGAGAGTAGAAGCAAACGCCTCTGGTCCCACGTTGGCATTTGGCCCCCGCCTGGCCACTGCCCCGGCCCTGGTCCTCCATCTCCATTCCCTGACCGTGGACCTCGCTCAGGTCCTCCCCTCTGCGCGAGCTCTCCCCTCAGATCTAACTGTCCACATTCCTAGTCATCCATCAAGACCCTTCGGAAAAGCCTTGTCCAAAAATTCTTCCTATATCCCCCTGGCTGCGTCGAGCTCCTGGCCCCCTCGATGCCCTCTGCCCTGCCTTCCTCCTTTCCTCCCCTTCCCTTCTCTCCCACCCCTCCCTCCCATCTCCCCTTAAACAAACTCTGTGGCATTCCCTGCTAAGAGCTGGAACATATGAAGAGGAATAAGACCCAGACCCTGCCCTCAAAGGACTTCTAGTCTATGAGGAAAGACACAAAGTGAGCAAAAAGAAACCCATAACCGAGGCTCACGGTCTGATTGCTTCTTAGTGAAGGCAGAAGATAAAGCTTGGTGGTGGCACAAATAGGTGATCAAAGAAGGCTTCATGGAAGAGGTGACACTTAGAGACTTGAAGGACAAGGGGAGTCATCACACCGGCTGTGAGGAGTGGAGGGTCCCGGTGCAAGGAGCAGCAGGGACGTGGCCGAGATCTGGAGGAGGAGATGGTGGGGCCGGGCGGGAGGAGGCATGCCCTGGTGCTCCAGGGTGGCCAAGGCGTTGAGTTTATGCTGTGATTGGTGTCGGGGCCACTGGAGGGTTTCAAGCGAGTGATTATCTTGATCCGATTTGCATGTTAGAAAGCTCTCCCTGGGGCCTGGCTCAGGAGACGGAGCGGCTGGAGGGAGCCTTGGTCCCTCTCGGGCATTTCTCATTCCCACGCCCCGCTGGAGCAGGCTTCCGGAGCAGAAGGGTCAGCAGCTCGAGGCCGGGCTGCTCTGCACGCTCCGCTTCTCGCTGCTAATGTGCCTTTCCACAGCGTCTGCGCGGCAGAAGACCGAGTGCGCGCGCGAGATAACGGCATTAAGAGCAGAAGGACAAAGCTGATACTCGGGGCAGTGAGACATGGAGGCTCCAATTCTTTCCCTTCAAAGTGCTGCACATGCTTTTGGCCACGTGATCCTGATTAAAGCGAGCCGGGCCTGCCGGGATGAAACGCGGAGCGGCGCTCCGGACCCCGGGCACGGCGAGCGAGTGCAGAGGGCTGCTGCTCTGACGAGCTTCCCTGCCGTTTCTCCCCACCGCTTTCTGCCGGTTAAAGGGGGAGATCGTTTTAGCGATTTCCCCAAATTCCCGAGGATGGCTGTGCCTGTGGAGACACGGTGACACTGACAGGTTTCCAACGTTAGCATCGAACTTCAGGTTGGGAAGGTCCTGCCTGCCCCTACCCCCGAGGGCGTGCTTAAAATACAGTGGGTGCTCAATAAATGCTTGTTGCTGAAATGAATGAGGCAGTGAACCAATCAGTCTCACTAATTCGGGGCACCCCCAAAAGGCTCCCTCATGCCTCTCCTGTCAATACCGCCTCTTTCCAGCTACCCCCCCGATTCTTATCACCAGAGATTGATTTTGCTTGCTCCTGCGCCTCACGTCAACGGGCCCCTTCCAGCACATGTGCCTTTTCTCTCTCAACAGCACCCCTGAGAGATGCAGCCACATAACTGCATGTGTGAGTAGTTGTCCTGTTTTAAATTGTTCAGCGCTGTTTCATTGCGTCATTGCACCACCATGAATCCATCCATGCTCCCACTGATGAGCATTCGCATTGTTTCTAGTTTGGGGCTCCGTACGCTCATGTAGATGTTGTTTGGTGGACATACGCACCCAGTTCTCCTGCAGATATACTGAGGGATGTATTCGTTTGGTCACAGAATAGACACGTGTTTAGTTTCAGTAGACACTACCCCAAAGTTTTCCAAAGCGGTTGCACAAACGGCCCCTCCCAGCAATGAAAATTAATGCCACTTGAATGTATGTGTTGTGAATTGTCACAACACCCCAGAGGGGCCGGTGTGACTATCCCCTCCCCCACTTCACAGACGGGCACCCCGGGTCTCCGCTAACTTGGTGAAGGCCACTAGCTAGTCAGGGTTGGGGGGGGGGGCTGAGGTTAAGGACTCTGCCTCCAGAATGGCAGCAGGTCTTAAACTACCTCAGTGTACCGTGGGTTCTGAGCGGCCGGCTCTGCCGCCGAGAGGCCAGTGTCGGAACCACCCCGTGGGGGAGAGCGGTGTGGAGCAGGCATTGCCTCCCGGCTCGGCCACTCGCCTTGGGGAGGCCCGGGCTGGCAGCGGGACCGCTTGTGCCACACTTTTCCCATCTGTAAAATGGAGTCAATAAATCAGGTTGTTGTGAGGGTTAAATGAGTGGATATAGGTAAAGGCTTACGGGTGGGCACTGGGAAGCACGACTCTGACCATTACCAGTATTTCAGCTGTGCCCAGTTTGAGCGCTGGGCTCATCTCTGCTCCTGGGACAGGGGCTGCAATCGTAGCTGCTCTCACGGTTGTCAGGCAGGTGGCATAATCCTTTTCCTTTCGCCTACCCTCGGATGGTAGCTGACTGACTTTCCTGATGGAATCTGGAATCTAATTTTAAGCCCTGATCATCAGTTTCACAAAGCTTGCCGGGGTGCCGTCCGGCTCGTACCTTCTGAAATGAGTCTCTGCTCTTTAGTGCCCCTAATAAGAAATGCAGTGTGTTTGCTCAAGGTTTTACCCTTTATAGAAATGGTCAGATTCCTTTCTCTCCCCCTCATCTCCATTCCACAAATCCATGCCAAATATTGATGTTTGATAACTACAAATATCACACATAGCTTTTAATCAAGAGAGATGGAGGGAAGGTAGGGGAGTAAATACGTCTCTGTAAGGTAGTTCAATATTCTCGGGAATGATTTTGCTAAGAAATAAAATGACTGGAGGGAGGGGAGAGGGCTCTGTGATGTGCCTCTGAATGGGCTGGACCACCCCGACATGCTGGACCATGCCTGGACCCTTGCTCCCAGCCCCAGGTTTGGATTTATGTTGGATGTTCGTTACCTGGATCGGTAGATGCTATCTCCTTTTATGGAGAGGAGAGATGTATTTTAAATGTGAATTTCCAATATGCCATCAGTCTATGCTATTACCAGCAAAACACACTGAGCCAGCTTCTGCCCTCCATCACTGGCTGAGACGGGAGAGGAATGCGAATGCCTGCCACCCCCACGCGCGAGAGAAGTCATCCTGCTGGAGGCCAAGGGCAGGTCATTCTCCAGGCTTTTGTCCCCCAGTGCTGTGTTTTCCTCGTGTGGGGACAACGGACAGTATGATCCTGGAATATTGGCAGGTGTCAAGCATTTAGAGATGTTTGGCCAGCATTGATCCGGGGCTACTCCAGGCCAGAGCTTGGCCAAAAACCAAATGAGACCTCATGACCTGAATCCAAATCCAGGCAGCCCCCAACAGCTCACTGCAACCCTAGAGCACCCCAGTTCCCGCTCGGTGTGGGAACACAGCACATTCTAATGGGGTGAGTGAATGAATGAATGAACTGATGGGCCTGCCTCCACCAGCAGCATTACTGCTGGGGTTTTTTTGGTTTTGTTTTGTTTTTGGCTCCAACTTTGGCTTTTCTTACCCTTTAATAGCCTTTTGCTTTGTATTTTGATGTCCTCAGTTTTTTCTAACTGATAGAAATAATCAACCTCAAAAACCATGTCAACAAAAACCAGTGATTCACTCGCTCACTCATCCATCCATCTCTCCACCCTCCCGCCCACCTACCCATCCTTTCACCCACCCTTCCATCCACCCAATATTTGGGCACCCACCATGTGCCAGGCCCTGTGTGGCTGCTGAGGCTGCAGCGGTGAGCACAGGAACACCTGAGCCTGCCCTCCTGGAGCCTACAGTCCAATGGGAGAGACAGATTAAGCAGATGATCACACTAAAGAATATCTATGGAGATCAGGAGGAACGTGGCTCTGGGATGGCCTATTGCAATGAAACCTGCTTATGTCCAGGTATATCTGGGGTTCCCCCAGCAGGGGACTCATGAGCTGAGTTCTCAAGAAGGAGTACAGGATCAGGGCAAGGCAGGGACGATAGCATTTCAGACAGAGGAGGCAACATGTGCAAAGGCCCTGAGGCCAGAGGGGTGTGGTTATTTCCAGACACTGTCAGAGGTCAGCTAGAGTAACTGTATCCTAGATGAGGACGATAGGAATTGATAGGGCAGGGACCCGCCCACGCAGGGCTCCCAGGTCATGGGAGGACGGTGGTCTTTGTCCCAAAGCCCGGGAAGGTCTTAAAAATTCTTGCAGGAAGTGATCCAGTACACATTTTGTGAAGATCCCTCTGACTCCTTTGAGGGGCCTCAGCTGGAAGGGGGGCAGACTCTCAGAGCCCACACGATGGAAAGCAGCTGGAGGCGTGGCAGCCCGTGGCCTCCGCCCAGCTTGAGCAGGACCCCTACCTGCGGTCCAGGTGGGCTTCCTCCAGAAGTCTCAACACACTTATGCCCACAGTCTGCATTTGCACAGTTGAAGGTGGATTTCCTAACATACACCTTCTGCTTCTTGGCAGAGGGAGTGTAAAAAGGCATTTCTGTGTGGGGGCTGCCACACTACCCCACCCCGCTCCACCCTATGCGCACAGGGGTCTTCTGCTTGCCTTCCTATCTGCCCGGCATGCGGGTGGAGCTGGTGGGAGCCCAGAATACGACTCCCAGAGGCTGAGGTTAAGTCGTTTAAAAAAAGGGTGGGGGGATCAGGGTGCCAGATGTGCAAGAGTGAACCCCAAGGTAAACCATGGACTTTGGGTGATAAGAATGTGTCACGGTAGATTCATCCTTGGTGAAAAGTATGCACCATTCTGGTGAGTGGTGTTGATAGTGGGGGCAGCTATACATGTGGGGGGGGCAAGGGGTATACAGGAAACCTCTGTACCTTCCTCTCAATTTTGTTACAAACCTAAAACCGCTCTAAAAAGATTAAACCTTTTAAAACAAACAAACAAAAAATAAAAATAATGCATGGGATGAAGGAGGCATGGCCCAGTGGGGAATGTTCACTCCTAGACGTCTGCAAGCTGACAGCAACACCAGAACGTCAGGTCCAGCTCCTGGGACAGTTCCTATGGCTGCTGCCCGGGAGGAAGCCGTCCGGCACCAGGGCCATCCCGGGCCTATGTACGGGGCCGGTTCTGTCATAGAGTCGAGCACTCGCTACCCAGGTGCTTCTTCCTGTGTCTCCAGGTTTGAATTCTTGCCTTCTTCGTCTCTTACTCCACAAATCAAAGTGCACAGGGGCGTCTTTGCGGCAGCATCAGACAAGCGGATTCGCGGGTGGGCCTCAGAAGTCCCTCTCTCGGTCCTGCCTCGCCCCCCACTCTCCTCCTCCAGGTGCCAGCTCCCCATCACTTCACCCTCAGTGGGGCTATAGGAGGGAGTGCCAGTCCCGCAGGAGCCCTGAGGAGAAAGGCTAGCCTTCTGCTTGCTCAGACTGGCCATCTCTTTGGGAAAACTCTCGTGTGTCTTCACGCTCGCCAGGTCTCTTTTCTGTCTTATCCAACATTCCCTCTTAGTTGGAAGGCGGGGCTCGAAGGGAAGACCCTGTTTTATTGTATTCAGCCTGGAATTTGCATTTTTTTTTTCCACAACTGGGACTGCAGACACTTTTAAGCCAGAAGAACAAAGCACGTTGGGGGATAGGTGAAAAAGAAACCCCATCTCCCTCCAGGTACCCCCGGGGGGTGGTACAGGGGGCTCTGCACAGGTGGGGGGAATTTTCAACAGACCTTCCATCTTTTGGTTTTCCTCCCCGCATCCACAGGGATTTCATAAACATTATGTTGTTCAATTTCAGTTCAATGGCACAGAGTTGTTCCAATGTGTTCTAATTACCCAGACATAAATGATTCCTGGTGCACTTTAAATGATTTCGGATGCACTTTTGTCTATCGGGCTGCTGATTTATAACTCCCCGGGACTTTGATGTTGTGCTTCATTGATTTCTTTTAAGGCTCTTCAGAGGTATATTTATTATAGACAATACATTTCCCTGCTCATTTGCTCCATAATTCTGAAATACTCATTTTCCAGTTGTCAACACTCCACCCCTACCCCCTGCACTTACGCTGCACCGATAACAAGGAGAAACATTTATTGAGTGCTTGCTGAATGCAAACCCGGTGTGTGATAGATACTCAGGAGATACGCACATTAAATTAAACAAACATATTTCTTCTAATGGCATCCTTATCATTTAAACAACATAGGCACATAGACTCATGTGACACGATTGGAGAGAAAGAACACAGGGAGGCCACAGGGGTTTGGTCCCTGAGCTACAAAGGATATTTGGAAGAGAAGGGGGATATGAGATGGGTGGGGTTGGAGTTTTGTGTCCAGATCTCCACAGTGATGTTTCATTTGACAAGGTAGCGAGTGGGCTATGGTCCTGATGTGGTGGGAGTCCCAGCGTAGTCCCTTTCTCACCGGTCTTGAGCTTGCCGCTTGATTTTCTTGAGCCTCAGTGTTTTCATCTGTAAAATGGAGCACACCCTGTATTGTTGCCACTGTGGACTGAGTACTTACGATGTGGACTGTACCGGACAGAGGCCGATCCCCGGTGTGTGTGGGACCCCAAACTTAGTCAATGTGGGGGGGCCCTTTCAGAAAAAGAGCCTCTAATTACGAGCATCCAGCTGGGTTTCTGTCCCAGGTGGAGCCCACCAGGGTTAGCGCTGGGTCTTCTATGCTTTTTAAGCACTCGGTTTGTTTTCCTCCCCAGTTATTTGCTCCATGGATACCTGGTGTGTACAGCAGACACTAGTGGGGCTTCTGCGACTGGGAATTCATTCTCCCCCTTGTGGCTAGGCTATGAGGTATCTACAGGAAGCATTTCTGTGACTGCTCTTGGGGTGAACTCAGCCCTCCTCCCCACTCTCCAAAAGGCATGTTTCTTTGAGAGCATCTCTGAGGCCAGGCCCGTCTGGAGAGGGACAGCGTGGACCCCCTTGATGGGCAGGCCGGGGTGACGGTTCTTGCCACCACGGGCTGCTCTGCAGTCCACTGGGCTGGCTTCAGGTGGCATCGGTGGCAAGGACCTTTGGGTTTCCTGAGCTGAGAGCTTTCCCGCAGCCGAGAGCCTGGGGAAGGGCCTGTGAGGAGCACACGCCACCTAGTGACCGTTTCCAGTGGCTGCCACTCCCAGCACTGCCTCCGGGAGGAATCTCATCTCCGGGCAAGGATGCTGGTCAGCGAGGTCCCGATGCTGCCCTTTGAGAGGCCTGGCTCAGCTTAGCATCTGGGTGCATGAGAGCAGGAGGGACTCCCGTCAGACTCTGCCACCGTGAATGCGGGCTCCTGGAGCAGTGGCGCCTCCAGCCCCGCTCCCTTCATCACTGCCAGCCCTCCTCTCTGTTTCTCCTTCCTTCCCTTTCTCCCCCTCACCTCTCCTGGCCTCTTCCCTTTTTCCCGCTCCCCCCCCCCATCCTGCCTGGTGTCCCTGCCCCTTCTCTCCCAGCTCAGACTGTCCTTCACCCCGCTCTCCTGCTCCCCACCTTCCCACCGTCTTCTGAATGCCCCTTCCCTTTCTCCCTCCTCCTCACTGTGGCTCAGCCAGCCTTCCTTGAACTAAACAGGTATTTTTGGTGGTTCTGTTATTTGATCCATATGGAATGGGGGTCAGTCATTGAGTTAGAGGCTAGACCATGAGCCCCAGTGGTGGATACTGAGGGACTGAGATTTCCCTCATCCATCCATCCATCCATCCATCCATCCATCCATCCATCCATCCATCCATCCATCCATCCATCCATCCACCCACCCACCCATCCATCCATCCATCCATCCACCCACCCACCCACCCACCCATCCATCCATCCATCCATCCATCCATCCATCCATCCATCCATCCGTCCACCCATCCGTCCATCCATCCATCATTCGTGCATGCCTACGTTCCTTCACTTACTAATTCACGAGCACACGCGCAGATTCAATAACTGCATTTTGAGGCCAGCTGTTGTGTCAAGCATCATGCCGGACACGGACCCCACTTTTGGCTTTGACCCCCGGGTGTGGGGCACGAGCCTTTCCTCTCTCTTCGCCTGCCAAGCTCCTACTCACGTTCAGGACCTGGTCAGACACTGCCCTGCAGACAAGCTCTGAGCCCTCGCTCCTCCCATCCACTCGCCCCGAGGTCTTTGGAGAGTTTTCTGCTTCTGGGTTCAGAGTTGTCTCCTCTAAACCCAGTACAGGGGTGCCCAGCAGTCAAAGCCAGCCTCACATTTAGCCAACCCCCCCCCAAGCTGGCTTCGTCTGCCCAGGGCTCTGTGCTCTCCCCACGGGCACCCTGTGCACAGCGGCATCCGCGACACCCAGGAGCCTCAGCACCAGCAGTGGGGTTCCCCAGATGAAATGCTGTCTGCAGTCTCTGGGTTTCACCAGCCCTGTTCTAATTGACTTTTTAAAAATTATTATTATTCCTAGGGATTTAGTGAACGTGAATTGTCTCTCAGGACTTGTTTCTCAAAACTGTTCTCTTTGTTTTTGTTCTTTCTCTCTTCCTCTATATTTCCAAGTTAATGCAGGAAGTGGGGAAAGTAAGTTTGCAGGGCACAGGTTAGGTATAAATTGTAGTGAGAGAGGAGGGATTATGAGAGGGTCTGCGCTTCGACTTGGCCACGCTCGCAGGGTTTTCTGTGGCGTCGTGGGAGATACCACCCTCATCTGAAAAAAATGTTCAGACTCCCAGCATCCAAGATCTGCTAGACATACACACTCAATGAATGGCTGACAACTTAAAAAAAATTGAGGTATAAATTACGTACCATAAAGTGCAGCTTCAGAAATTCTTACATATGCGTTCCCTGGTATACTCCCACTCAGATCAAGAAATAAAACATTTTCTCACCTGGAAGGTTCCCTGGTGCAGCCAGGCAGGTTTGTGGGATCTGAGGTACCCTGTGTGAGGTGTGGGACATCGGGTTACTGGCGGACAGAGACGCCTCCCAGATATTTGCTCCACGTGCTTTTAGGGAGCAAAACCCTATTTATTTATTTATTTATTTATTTATTAAAAAATATTTTTATTGATTTCAGAGAGAGGAAAGGAGAGGGGAGAGAGAGAGATAGAAACATCAATGATGAGAGAGTCATTGATCGGCTGCCTCCTGCATGCCCCCGACTGGGGATCGAGCCCACAACCTGGGCATGTGCCCTGACCTGGAATCGAACCTCGACCTCCTGGATCATAGGTTGATGCTCAACCACTGAGCCACACCGGCTGGGCAAGCCAAGGCTACTTAACAGGCATCTGACTGTCCCCCTGGACAGGGCACGAAGCCTGATGCATATGGCCTCTGTAGTTCATGCCCTATGTAACAGTGCCAGAGCCTCATGAAGAAATTGACGGGTTTATGAGTCATCCCAGGGGGTCCCCTGTGAGGCCTGATTTCTGAGGCTGTCTTTGTTCTTGGAAAACAGTGTTGGCCCCACTCTCTCCCCACTGAGGAGCCTGTAGGGTGCCCAGGGACGGGCCTTCTAGACTCCCACAGCACACACCAGGGCGAGGCTGCCACCCTGGGACAGATGGCCTAAATTCCTGGACCAAAGTGCCCATGGAGGGACACGTCCTGCACAAGATTAACAGGCTCTGGAGGGAGGCTCGGGGCCCTGGGTTTTTGGACTAGATTGCTTTGCGAGGTAAGCTCTTGATTTCATGACCTCATCTCTTGCCCCAGCCCCGAGACTTCACTCACAATCCAAGTTGTTAACACGGAGAGATCTTATCCTGTTAGCCTTTCACTCGAGAGAAATTGGATTGAAAATCTTGCCAGACTGCCTCCAGACAGCACTTTCCATCAGCCGCGAATGACCCTCGGACAGGGAGAGGTGCTTTCCTTTACACACCATTAGCAGGGGACAGGGGAGGCGTCCCTCTCTGCCTGGCCGCTGTCAGAAACTCTTGGAGAGGAGTCACTGCCAGGAGCTGGCTGCCCGACCCACGGCAGAGCCGAGAAGTCACTCCCCCTCTGTGCACGGGATCATCACTGTTCCATGCGCTAGATCTTAAAAGAGTCTCTTCAAAGACAGTTGTACCTGGGCAAGTCAGCTGGGGCCATGAGGTTCACCCCGCTCTCCAGGCGCCCCGGGAAGGGCCTTAGGGAAGACCTACTCTGCTGCAGCCACTGTCCACTGCGCGCGTTTGCTTCATGTCGAATCTCTGCGCAGGGCACAGGCATTCCTTGAACTCCACCGAAACCTGAGCTCACGCCAACCCCTGTTTGGTGAGCACCCTCTCATTGGCCTGGTTAGCTCTCCTGGTCTAGTGGGAAGGAGCAACGGCTTGATCTAGAGAATGGTGCTCGGGTTCCACCTCCTTGGACCTCACAGACTTGAGGTCAAGCTGGGATTCATCCAGCCAGGTGGCCTGGCGGTGGTGCGGGTTTGGCCGCCCTGCTCCCCGCATTCTGCAGGGCACCTGCGTTTCCCAGCAGTCACTGCAGCCCCGGCCCGGGCTGGGTGCGTTGTGTTCATTTCTGTGTGATCTCAGTTTGGCCCTGGACCCTGAGTACCGGCGTCATCACCATTCTGTGGGTGCGGAAAACGAGCCCCAGAGAGACCTGACATCCCCGCCTGAATTCAGGCCTGTCTGGTTTCTGAACGTGTGTCCGCACCCCCTCACTGCGTTGCCTCTGCAGGGTGGCGATAGCTGGCACCCACTGGGGACTCTGGCTTCCGAGAGCTGCATGAGTTTGCTCCGGCTGCCGTAGCGCAGGCTGGGTGGCTGAAACCACAGAGGTTTGCTCTCTCACAGTGCTGGGAGATGGGAGTCTGAGACCAGCGTGTCTGCAGGCTGGTTTCCTCTGAGGCCTTTCTCTGTTACATGTGCTAATCTCTCTTCCATTTGCACACGCCCGTCTTCCCCCTGTGTCATCATATCTCCCCTCTGTGCCTGCCTGTGTCCTAATCTCTTCTTCCCAGAGCACCGTTCATGTTGGCTTAGGCTCACCCTGAAGACCTTGTTTTAACTTAATTACCTCATTAAAGACACTATCGCCAAGTGCAGTGACCTTTTGAGGGACCGGGGGTTAGGGCTTGAACATGAATTTTGGAGGGACAAAATTCAGCCCTGAACAAGTGCTTTGCATGTGTTTAATTCATTTCATTTTCACGTCACTTTGTGGACTACGTATCATTGCCAACCACACGGAATTGATGAGGAAACTGAGGCATAGAGTGTTTACATAGACGAGGGTGTATGGGCTTCAGCTGGGCTCAGTGCTGACCTCCCCTGTCCCCGTGCTACATGTGAAGATTAATCCTTAAAGCCCATATAACTCCCTGCGTCACAGGATGGCTCAGGGAGAGGAGGATCTGAAAACACCAGATGGAGAGGTTTCTCTCCAGGCGAAGGAATTTCTCCAACCCTACTGAGAAGGGTTTGGTCATTAGCCCCATACTTTAGTGAGGCCATCAGCCAGGTCACTGTATTAGGATTTTATGCAGATGTGTCTATATCCAGGCTCATAGTAATCCACCCAAGGGTTCTAGTTGCAGTGCTAAGGGATCAGGTAAGAAGGTGCACACCATTGACACTTCTGTCAAGGCTCCAAACAGCGGCCAGGACCGGAGTGTCATGGGCACGATGGGGCTCTTGCAGCACCTAGGACCTTAGCCACATGTCGAAGGGTAAGGTGGCCATGGGGAAATATAATTATCTGGGTTATCCGAAGCTCTTCCAGAAGCACATGGATCCCAGTTTCTCACATTACTTTTTTATTCCTGAAAAGTATATTCCTATAAAAAGCACCATATGCAAAACAAGTCTTCCCACCCGAGTTCAACCTTTCCGACTACACTGATTTCGTTTGGCGTCGATGCTGCATAGTGAAGGGTTTCCCATTGAGGTGGTAAGGGTGGCAATGCTCCTTCACAGTGTGTAAGGACTTCAAAAACCAGCTTTATTGAAATGTAATTCACATTTCACACAAGTCACCCATTTAGTGTGTACAATTCAGTGTTTTTTTAGTACATTTGTGGAGTTGTGTAATCATCACCACAATTAACTCTAGAACATTTTCATCACATCCAGAAAGACTATTTTATGTCTATAGAACCCCATGAGAACAGCAAGGCAGATATTTTCCACCCCATTTTACAGAAGGGCAAACAAAGACTTGGAGAGTTTAGAGATTTGCAAAAGAAGCTTAGGGGATAATTTTAGGTCCATTGAAACACTAGCAGGTGCCAGGGAGTTCCCCCAAACACAGATTTGGAGTCTCTGAGTTCCAGAGTTTTTTAAGCAAAGGCTCCTATTCTCACCCCCCACCCGGGAGGCACACGGACAGAGGTGGAGGCTGCCTGGGTAATGGATTCAGACCGCCGGCTGCTCCCTGAAGAGCTAGCTCTGTGCCATCACGAATATGCATCAGGCAGGCTGGCTTGGACGTAGCCACTCAATGTGGGGTGACAGGGCCTGGGGCTTGCCTCGGGGATCCTTCAGGGACCTCATGCATCGAGTGCCAGGTCGCACTGCAGAGCTCTCATTGTGGAACAGGGAGACCGACAGAAGGAGTCTCTAGGAGAGGAGGCGAGCTTTTTGAGACTTGGAGACCAGTTGATAGGTTTATCTGGAGCCAAACAACAAAACGCACAGCCGTCTGCCGGGGCACTGCCCTGACTTGGGGCAGTGTGAATGAGGGTGACTCTGGTGTCGCAGAGCCTGGCGTGAGGAAATATTAGCAGTCAGCTGCCTTGGGCTACTATAGATTATATTTTAAAATGGGATTCTGGGACATGACATATAGGGCACAGAAATGGACCAAGCATTAGAATTTTGCATTTAAGCCATTCTCCCTTTCCTTCCTAAAGGGCTCCTATTGTCATTATTAACTAACCCCCCCACCAGAAGATAAGCCCCATAGGGAAAGATGTTTTGTCAGTATCCCCATATCTAGAGCAGTTCCTGGACACAGTGTGGGCTCGGGACACGTTTGTGCAATGAATGAAGAGATGATCTTGCTGAGTAGTCCCCCTGTGGCAGGTGCCACACTCTACCTCGGTCCTCACTGCAGGTCTCAGATGAGGAGACTGGCACAGAGAGGCCAAAGAACCGGCCACAGGTCATGCAGCTCGTAGGTGGTCTGGCTGGGATTTGAACTGGGGCAGTCTGGAAGCTAAGCACTGTGCAGTCCCTCCTAACCAGCCAAGTCATAAGGACCGGTTTGGATTTACTTTGTAATTCTTCATGTCCTCCAGTTTATCTTCTGGGTGCAGAATGACTCAGTTAATAAATCTGCTTTATTCACCACTGGCACAGCAGGCTCTGCTCTCTTGGAGTTACAGCGTAATGGGAAGAGAAGAGACAGAATCTGTAGCCGAGCCAGGATATAGCTGAGACCTCGTGTTAGTCAGCTCGGCAGCCATAACAAAGAATCACAGACCGGGTGGATTAAATGACAGGAAAAAAAAGTTGTTTACGAGGCTGGAAGCCTAAGATCAAGGTGTCAGCAAGGGTTGGCTTCTTCTGAGGCCTCTATCCTTGGCTTGTGAACAGCCACCTTCTCCTGTGTCTTCGAGTGGCCTTTCCTCCGAGCATGTCTGCCTCCTAATCTCCTCTTTTTTTTAAAAAAAATATGTCTTTATTGATTTCAGAGAGAGGAAAGGAGAGGGGGGAGAGAGAGATAGAAACATCAATGATGAGAGAGTCATTGATCGGCTGCCTCCTGCAGGCCCCTGACTGGGGATCGAGCCTGCAACCCGCGTATGTGCCCTGACCGGGAATTGAACCACGATCTCCTGGATCCTAGGTTGATGCTCAACCGCTGAGCCAGGCTCAGCCGGGCCTAATCTCCTCTTCTTATAAGAACACCAGTCAGACTGGGTTAGGGCCCGCCCTAATGGCGTCATTTTATCTTAATTATCTCTCTAAAGACCTTATCTCCAAATACAGTAATACTCCAAAGTACCAGGCGTCAGGACTTCCAACCTATGAATTTGGGGGTGACATAATTCAGCCCATAACACACCCTAACTGCAAAGGGTCAAATGTCCTACTTCTGACTTCTCCAGCATCAATTCTGCCCTTAGCCCCTTGCCCCTCCCACTGGAGTCAGATGTCAAATGTTAACACGAACTCCCCCCATTTGCCAGTTTAAACAGCTGGTTATATCAAATGCTTAAATGGAAATGAGTTTTCTTATTTTCTTGGGGTGAGTCTTACTTATGAATTGGACAGAGGTTTCAATTGTTTTTTTTTTTAAAAAAAAAACAAAAACAACACACAACAACTCAGATGCCTACTTTTTTCTGCTCCCTTCTGAGCACATTTGAACAACCATTTTATTTTCCATAAGAAAGAATTTTGCTTAATTGGATCTCATTTCTGTTCTCCCCTTAACAACCAAGTGTCTACATTTCTGTTGGGATTGAAAGCCCCAATCAGTTCAGATAAATCAGCTTCTTTTAAAATTATGATCTTGGAGAATATAATGATCTAACTTACTTTTTGTTAATTACTTTTAGGGTGAATTAGACATCCCAGCTTTGCAGTACTTGGTTTCCTCAGAAGTATTTAAGCCCTCAAATCTAGTTAAACCTTTTCTTTTACTCAAATTAAGATGCTGAAAAATTCCACTATTAGAAATAATTTAGTTTTTTAAAGTTCAGCTCCATGGCTCTGTAATTTTAAATAATTGGAGCTGAAAATGATTCTATCACATCCCATGTAGTGGCAACAAATTACCACTTTTCTTCAAAATCCTCTCACATTATTGGTGTGTCAGAATTAGTAAATAAATAAAAAGAGAGAGGTAATGAATAACCTCAATGAATTCAATCAGGTAGAATTATAAAACAAACAAAAAAGGATACCCCACAGAGAGGAATTATGCCTTAAACCATAGTGATCATGGTGTATGTGTGTGTGTGTGTGTATGTGTGTATCTCTAAGGGGGAAAAAATCATTGTAAAGGACAGAAAATGCTATAGCTTTGACTACAAAGCAAAAATGAATAATTTTATTTGTTTATACAAAAAATTCTGAACCTTCAGGAGTGAAGCAACAACCTTTTAAATAACAGGGTTATTAAGAAGGCAATCGATATTCCTTAAGAGATGCATATAATTGAAACTTGTGAAAAGTGGCCAAAGCAGTCCTTCGAGGCATTCTTATAGCTTCAGGTTTTCCATGTCTTCTGTCATCTGAGAGAAGAATTCTTTACATGTTGAGTACCGAGTAAGAGTGATGGTCTTTCTACCTCTGCCACCCTCATCACAATCAGCAAGAACTTTGTCCCGTTAGTGTTTATCCGACACTGGGTAGCTGCCTTCATTTCGGATAATCTAATGAGAAATATAGTCCAGCCCACTGTCTGAATGAATGACTTTGGGGCATGAAGGAATCCGACAATTCACGTTTCTCTCTACCATGCAAATGGAGGTCCTGTGGTGCCATTTCTTATAGACTAAATTTTCTTCTTTCTCTTTTCTCCTTTATTTCAGCTCTTTATTGACGCTTCTGGATTGGAGGCACATTCTCCACTGGTAAAGAAATCAGAATGAGCTCCAGACTTCTGGGGCAAATGAACCAGTGGAATAGTGTAGCTTCCTAGGGTCTGGGCTAGGGAAGGAACCCTTTAGGCTAGTTAAGTAGTATTTAACTGTAGGAAAGATCCCAAATCTGAGGCCTGAAGTCTCATGCGATTGCTCTGTCTTAATCCCCAGTGAGAGTGGAGACAGTCCAAGAGCTCTGTCAGCTGAGACAGCCAGATAAATGATGGAGGAAGCCTTGCTATTATGGCCCTTGATAGCCAGCCAGGGCCGGCAGAGCAGTCTCCGGTTTCTCACCTGCCAAGTTCCGACTAGGGCATTCCATATCCCCAAGAAATGCCAAATACGAGTAGCCCACTGCTAAAGTGAGGTCCCACGGGACTCATGTCCATCCTTTGTCAAATGCTTGTCCTCTGTGTGCTTTAATGAGTCCTGTGGCATCCGACCAGTTAGTGCTAAGCTAAGTCAGATCATGCACAAAGGAGTCTTGTAGCTTTGGATGGATAGCAAGTTATGGCTAACGCCAAATATCATTAGAGTAAACTGTGTGACTGAATGTCTTTCTAATATTGCTGCCCATGTTCCAAGCACCCATCACAGAGTGAACAAATGAACTGGAGCAGCAGTTAGCTCTAAAGAGAAAAGACCAGCTGACGCTCCAAAGGGAACATGCTACGTTACTCTTCACTCTCCACTCGGAATAGTCTGCGAGTGCAAGGCTGGAAGACTCAGGCTGGCGACAGGGTGCCGCCAGGGCCCGAATTCAACCCAAAAGTGATACCGGGACACCCTCCCTCTATCCCCACTTCTCAGATTTTAAGGACCTACCGGGTGATAGTCAATATTTAATAACCCACGGGGCTTGGATGCCAATTTGTCCAAATTGATGCAGCAACTAAACAGAACAGATGCCGCCATAAAGCCTTTACGGCTGTGCCACGGTGAACTAGGTACCACGCCCTCCATTGGATCTCTAAGACTCTGGCAACTAATTCTCAGACGGTCCCCACAGACTCCAAGCCACTGCCCGAAGAGGGATGCGTGGGCATGTAAGCGCTGGAAAACCAGAGAAGGGGGCCGATGTCAGAACAAAGACTGAGAAGCAGGTCCAGCTAAGGGCCAAGGCCACAGCTGCCCTCCTTGTTCATGGGAACGATCTTGCCCTTGGCACCTGCCTGGGGTCCTGGTATGACAATGGTTCTCCTGACGCCTTATTTTTTATGATGTTGTAGGAAGGATTCAGTGAGCTAATGCTTACCTAGCTCTTCACTCTTAAGCAGCTCTCAGGGCTTGGTAACTCTTCCTGTTTGGGGATTGGATCTCTCTCTACTTGGAGGTACTCCTCGGAGGAGGTCAGTGAAGACACATCCTAGGACCCTCTGTTTTCTCTTCTCCACCCCCATCAGTCCCTCAGAGGTCATTTGTGGCTCAGGGGCTCCGGGATGTGGGGTCTTCTGAAGGAGAAGAGAGCGAGGAGGGGCCGTAGGGACTTTAGACATTGCTCCCCACCCTCTGATTAATAACTTTCATGTTCACAAAAGTCTTTCAGGCTCTGTTCACAGACCACAGGAAGACCTTCCGAACACTGGTGAGTGGCTTTCACGATACTCTTCATGGAAAGGACTTAGGTCTTCAATTGTTGGTGCCAATGCCTGCACCAACCAGCATTTCCCAGAGACAAACCCACTTCATATTGCTTTTTCCATCCTGATGAAGGACACGGGCTTGTCATTCAAACCTAGGCAGGACCTGGAGGGCGGGCCCAGAGGTCTCACCGTGGCCTCAGTTGTTGGAGTGAAGACGACAGGGAGATGGGGTGGGGAGGTCGTTGCAGAAGGGAGCAACTTGAGCTTTATGTTTTTATGGTTGCGGATGTTTAACAACCAAATATGGTTTTTAGATGGTTTCTGATGTTATTTTCTCCGCCTATTGCAAAACAGCTACAGAATGGCAACCGTTGACATTTAAGAGGGGAACATAGGGTGGCAAAGTTATTTCCTGTGGAAAGGTCACTCTTGCATCTGGAGGTTGTCCATGACAAATGGCCAAACCAGCTTCCCAAACTGTGACTGCAGACACTTGGAGGTGCTGCCATCTATGTTTGGGGGGAAAAAAAAAAGTTAAAAAAGAAAGGAAACTCAACCGGTCACTTGCTGTATGTCAGAATCTGCTCTGATGAAGGTGGTGAGGTCGGTGATGCATACTGTTGGTTAGGCTCTCTGAGGCTCTTTCCGATTCCTCCGCATGCGTTTAAAAGTCTGTCTTCTGTGGACCATTGCGGCTTTTACTTTACTTTTATTCTGTATAATTTATAACACACTAGTGTGCCCATCGCTTTTATGTTTCCCACTCCCTAGGGTGTGGCTACTTATGATCTCTTTTCTTTTCTTCCATCTTTTGTACCTGGTATGAGGCTTACTGAGTATTTTTAGAATGAAATAAATGTTCAGGGTTTGGTGAAAGGAAATAGACTGTTGCCTGGATGAGCTGTTCTCTTGAGGAGCCAGAGTTTTGCCAAAGGCATTTCTCAGTGCAGGATCATTTCCTGGGGTGGACATGGGGTGGCCCACCAGGGCTGGTCAATGATAGGATGGCACACGGGTGAAATGGCATTGTCCCATTGCAAATAGGGGCCAAACTTCTGCTTGTTTGCTCTGTAAGCTTCTGTCCAGGGATCTCAAAGGGGAGTTGGATACCTGAGGTTTCTTCTCTAATTCTACTTAACTTAGGGACCCGGGGAGGGATGGAGATGCCAGAAGAAAGGCCATGCTCTGTGTACCCAGAAGCCTCTTCATAAAGGACACAGAATATAGATCAGCCACTTCGTATGGCACCCGCCACATCTACACAGTACAGCATCATCGTCATCACTATTATTTGATATTAAGGAAGGTGTCATGAGACAAGTAACTCGACTAGCCACGGTCTGGTATGTGAGAGCAGGGATGGTTTTGGGAGTTGGACCTGCTGGGTTCCTACCCCACATCACGCTCTCTGTCCCTTGGGCAAGTCATTTGACCTCTCGGAGCTGTTCCCGGGTCGCTGTTTGTTTCCCCACTGTGAGATGGAGACAGTCATTCCTCTGTATTTTGTGGTGAAGGTCAAATTAAGTAGATGGAAGGGCCTGGCCTAGGAATGGCTCAGTAGGTGAGAGCCACCGTTGTTGTTGTAGGTATGTTGTTACTATTTTATTGTATAGCAAGGCAAGGGCTTCCCGTCTTTTAGGAAAAGTTGAATTTTGATGTTATACGTAATATCAGTACTGATCCATCCAGAAATAACCATCACCACCAGTCCCTTCCCCTAAGCCGCCGGATCCTGCCGGTGTTTATTCTGTCTCTGCTTTCAGAGCTTGTAAGGAAACCCTGGGGGTTGAAGACAGTGAGCGCCGTGACTGTGGTTTCGTGAGCAGTTCCTACATGGCAGACGCTGTGCTGACTCTTGACAGAGATGACCTTGAATTAGCCCTCAGGTCATCCGAGGAAGGCAGGTACTGTTAGCATCCCTCTTTAACGGGTGAGGAAACCGAAGTGCACTGAAGTTAGACAACTTTCTCAAACATACCTAGGAAAACACAGGGCTGGGAAACCAACCCGGTTCACCTGTTTCCAGGGCCTGAAATCTTAACAACTGTGTCCTGGTGGAAATGAAATGCCTCAAAACGACCACTTCTCCCATGGAAACCACACAGTTGTGGTTTCTCTTCTCGCCCGAAAGCATAGATAGATGCACTGGTGAGGGCAGATGCCTTACATCAGCAACCCCTCCGGGAGGGTAATGGTGTGTGTTCCCTCTCCTGCCACCTGAGGGCTGGAGCTTAAACAAGTGACTCCGTTTTGTGCAATTTCTGGGGTCCAATTTTCAATGGCCCTCATTTCTTACTTTCCAGCAAATTAACCTGCTGGGTTATTTTGTGCCAGAGTTGCCTCCTAGCTACTGGTTCAGTTTTGGCAAGGTCTGCAATTTTGTTCTTACAGCAATTTTTTTGGACTGTTTTATTCCACGTATGTCCTTAATGTTTTACAAAGAGTGGAAAACAGGCACGTTAAAATGCTCATACGAGGGATAAAACTCAGGGACCTCAAATACAACTGAGACAAAATAGAGACTGCTTAGCTTTAATTGGCTACTTATTAGATTTAAACTAATGAATCATTTTAAACTGCAAAAGGGAAAATTGAAGAACTTGTACAAAGTGCTAAATCTATTTTATCAAAAACAGGAGTGTGATTAAAGATATATCCTTTCTGTAACCAAGTGCGAGTTGGGATGTTTTGTGACAGCACCTACGTTTAAGCCAGGGGGAATTTATTGGCTTACGTAGCTGGGAAGGATCCTGAGGCATCCGGAGAGTTAAGGAAGAATTGCGGGCACCAGGCGTCGGAGTGGAGAGCCAGGAGTCAGGGCCACCATGCTCTCTCCATCTCTCTTTCGTGTCTGATTGGCTCATTCTGCGGACAGACTCTGTCCGGGTGGCAGAGACAGTGTGGAAAACATTCACCAGGCTCCCTGGCTTTATAGCCTCATGTTTAGCAACCCCAGAGGAAAGTGTACCTTCTACTCACGGCACGTATATATCAATCCCAGGATGGATTCTGATCGGCTCTCCTTGGCCAATTTACCCCTCTCCCCCCGTCAGTCCCTGTGTCCAGGCGACGAGAGTGAACATGATTGGTCGGGCCTGGGTTACACGATTAGTTGTGGACTCAGGAATGCCCAGAGTCTGCTCCTGGAAGAAGGGAAGAGCAGGAAATATCTGCCAGGCAGCCCACACGACCACCATCGCAGTCCATCACCGAACCACACTCCCTCCCCACCTTTCACCTTTCACCTTTCACCTTTGGACTTTAGTGCAGAGTCTCAGCTCATTTAAGAGACAAGGATTGATTGTGTCCCTGGTCAGCCATCTGATAGAACGTCGGGCTGTTCAGCTCTATCAGCCTCACCGCGTACGCTGCATAAATAATTTACATTCTGTACAAGGATCATACAAATAACTTTGGCAGGGTGGGGATTTGGATCTTCCCAGGCCATCCTTCTTTCTGAGCGCGGCTCCCGAGGCAGCAACGTAGCAGCATCTGTTTTGAACACCTGGTGGCCTCCATCCCTCAAGGAGTTAAGCTGAAAGCTAAAGAGATTGAAAATAGGGTCAGGGAACTGGAGGGGCTCTGTTGAGTCGAGTTTCCTGGTTTTGAGTGACAAATGTGTTGAGATGTGAAGGAGAGAAAATAGGTATCCCGTAAAGACTTGTTTTTCATGTAAATAAGTGGTTTAGCCTCAAACTTTCTGGCATCTCATTATGCAGGCGACTTCTCCATTGACATGCATACCATTTGCATTTCCCCCATTCTTTGCCAAAAGGGCAGAGACTGTGACTTGGCCAAATTACGCATCCCGGGTGCACAGACAGACTGCCACCTTGGGCGCATTTATAAGCACCGAGGGCTGTATCTGGCCAGAGTGGGACCTGGGTCCTGCTGGTTTGTAGCATTAGGCTTTTCTAGAGGATTCTATCCCATCCTATTACCAGCATATAGCCCATTTTTCATGCTATGGATACTTCAACCAGGCATGTCCCGGGCAACACATGGAGGGATGATATTGAAAACATTTAACAGCCCGTCAGGTACAGACGGGACGTTAGAGGCCAGAATGAATGCTGGCCACAGTGCTAGTACAGGATCTGAGGACCTGCACGGTGCCCGACATTAACTTCAAGTTGGTGGGTCATGGAGAGGTCGGGAGGGTGATCCCAGGGCCATTTGGCAAGGTCAGGGCAGCCGTCATTCCCTAACCCATACGGCGAGAAGCCCCGGGCAGCGGACCAGGCGCGGCCGACCGCAGGGCTGCCCTCCAGAGCTGCGCCTGCTTGTGTCTCTTTCAAACGGGAATTTGATTCAGGACCAGCCTTTGGTTTCTCCCAGACCTAGGAAGTAAACATTTCTCATTCTCAAAACCCACAGATTAATCATTTTTGCAAATCAGCGCTGAGCTCTGAGCCTCTGACCGGGAGCCCGGGCCTGCTGGCCCCGCAGCCCGGATTTGCGGGGCGTGCGGCTAGATGCATATGCATTTGCTCTTCCAGCGGGAGCCGGGCCGCGGGCTTCAAGGGGTGACGCTCTGCTCACTAATCATAATGCGATATCGGTGTTTGCCGCAAATCCCCTTATTATCTCTGCATCATTAGCAGTTTCTGAGCTTGTCTACAACTAATTTCACAGCGAATCTTATTTCTACCCAATATTTTAAATAAGCTCTCACGCCGGGCAGAAGCTGACACGCGCTGAGAAAGAAGCAAATCATCCTCAGTCGGGCTTTCAGACAGCTTCCGACAATTAAACTTTGTGTCCTAATTCAGGGTCGGGGAATGTGGCAAGTTTCTAGAACAACCCCTGCCTCCAACCCCAACTGATTTAGTCATATTTTCCCAGTTAGGGAAGTGATCTCTAGGGCTGGGCTTCTACCGGTCTCCTTGCTGTTCTGCTACCTCCTGTAGGTCACCCTTGTGAAACAATGTCTCTGAGCTTCAGATGGCAAAATGATATCTCCTCCCAGGGCTGTGTGGGCCTAATGAGTGAATGTTTAACATGTGCTTAATGTAACACACACAGCATCCTGAACACCTGCTGTGTGCTCCATAAACAGAGTTTATATTATTTTTTCATTCATTTATGAACTATTTAGGGAGTGACCCCTCTGTGCCTTGCACTGTACAAGGTGCTGACACCATTTGGCCACTGGCCCCCTCTGGTCCATCCGTTAGTTCGCGTGGAAGGTGATGCAGGGGAGAGAGATTCACACATCCAGGCAGCAATAAGAGAGCTCGTGTGCCCTTGTTGAAGACCTGTCCCTGGTTGAGCAGAAAGGAACGAGAGCAGCTGGGTTTATAGCCACTGGATTCCAGGGACTTCTCCCACCCCTTAGCTATGATCAGCTGCTGTCCCCTGGAGGAAATGCCACCCTGTCTTTGGTTGAAGGCCACACCTCTTTGGGAAAGCACCTAGGAGCCCAGTTTTCTGAAGTGTGTCCACTCTGAAACATTCGATAAACTGAGAGAATTCCCGTGACTGTTATATCCTTTGGGCAGAATGGACAATCCCACCACTCCCACCCCACCCGGGGTCCCTATGGGAGCTCCTTTTCTAAATAACTGGAGGCAACAAGGAATTAATCGTAGCAAAGTTACAGAGAATTATCACTCCTAGGTACAGTGCTAAGTGTGGTACATATATGAATATTTAATGCCCACTACTGCCCTATGGAGGGGTGCAATTATTACTACCCCGCCCCATGGCATGGCTGTGACTAACGATGCTAAAGGCTATTTGATCAAGATGTTTTATGAGCAAACAGCCCAGGCAGAGGGATGGCTGCCTGGTGAGTAGCTACCCTGATTTTGTAGGCTGGGTATACAGGGGCTTAAATTTCATCTCCCTTCACCCTTGCCTGCTGCTGCCTGGAATAGCCTCCCCGCCACACCGTGCTCCTCTCAGTAAACACACTGCTCCCCTAGAAGTGATTCAGAATAGTGTATTTGGGAACTAAAGGAGATATGGGAAAGTGGGATTATAGGAATGGGACTGTGTCTCGCCCCCCCATTAACATTTGATATTAATAATTTTTTGTTTCCTGTAGATTCTAGATGGGGAAGATTAGGATGGGAAAAAGAAGGGAATAGATTTTCCGCTCCCTGTCTGTCGCATGAATACTGGCTCTCCATGTCATAAAGCTACAGCAGGACACTGTGCTGGATTCAGAGATAGCTGAGGCGGGTAGAGAGCAGCATTAGGTTCTGGGTTGAGTGGGCTCAGAGAAAGCAGGAAGAGAAGATGCTTTGGTACTTGTGGTTCTTCTGCACCATATCCTTCCTCTGCGAAAAACTCCTATACATCCTGTAAAGCCCAACCCAAATTGCCCTTCCTTTATGATGCTATCCTTGATTTCTACAGAAAAAGCCATTCCCTTCTACAGAGGGTCATTGCCAGAGGAAGGAATAACATACTTGCTCAGAAGAATTTGGCCTCCTAAGAATGCTGAGCTCAGTTCTCGTCCTGTATACTCACTTCCCTGTTCCCCCTCCACCTCTTTTTATCTCAATCTGTGAGATTCCTAGATATTTCTAGGCTAGGGACTGAGTTTTATTTGTATGAGACAGGGCAAAGGTCTCAAGACTGCCTGGGGCGTGCCTGCTGCGTTTGAGGGACAGCAAGGAGGCAGGCGACACAGGGTGAAGGGGTAGGTCTTGCGACCCAGAGGTGGTCAAGAGTCAGCTCATGAAAGGGTCTTCACGACCAGCACACCTCAAACTTTAATGTGCACACGGATCACACGGGGATTAGGCTAGGGTGCAGATTCTGGTCCAGGGGCTGTGAGGTGGGACCCCCAGTTCGGCATTTCCGATGAGCTCCTAGGAGATGCTGGGGCTACCGGGCCCTGGAGCACACTTTGAAGATCAAGGCTGGGGGCTGTGGTCCAGACAAGGGAAATCCACTGGAGGGTCAGGAACTGGCCGTTTATTCTGCCTGGCTGAGGAATCATTCACTTTAGAGTCCAAGTGCTGGTCGAATCGGCCTGGGAGGGAGCAGTTTTGATCCCTTTACCGCCCGAGCCCGCTAAGGGAGGCTGCCGGAGGAGATAAGGGAAGCTTTATTTGTGTAGCTACTCGAACTTGGGGCTATTTATAGTCGATGAATATCTGTCTTTAAGCAGCTGTGTGAATTATCCGAAATACATGAAAGCAATCCATTCGAGATCAAAATCCTTAATTCCAGACCTTTCCAGGTTGATACATCTTAAAAGAGGGTGGTTTGGTAACATTGTTGAACATTAATTAGGTAACACTTGTGCGGGGCTTGTGCGGATGAAAAGCCTTCGGCGTGCAAGTGCCTGGGAGCGGGGCTGTGAGACGGTGCAATCTGAGGCTGGGATTGAAATGAAAATTTCACATGAGCAAGTGCTCATCCGTCAGGTGCGGTGATTGGAGATTGTGTGAGGATGAATGTGCCCGGGGGCTCCCCTCCCCCGAGCGGCACAGCCTCAAGTCCTCCCTGAATAGAAACCGGCATGCAGATGAATGGGGAATTTACTAGAGGTAATTACAGAAGGAGGGAGGGAGGGAGGCCCATGTGTCCCCTCCGGGGCGGAGGGGTCCTTCTTTGTCCTGGTCACAAAGCACTGTTTCCCCTGTCGGTTCTGCCCAGGACTAGGTGAAGAGAATGCACTGGAGGGAAGGTGCTTCTTGGTGCCACGTGTGGCCTCTAGCAGGTCTCTATTAAAAAGCACAGGCTCCTTGCCCATCTCACCTGTCGTCCCCCGTGGGCCTCAGTTCCTTGCAGGGCCTCCTATCCCCTGAGCAAGGTGAATAGTAGTCCAGGGCTGGGGTTCCTGTGCTGCCCTGTGACCTTCCCCCTTCCCCCTTCCCCCGGGAGACACACTCCAGTGGTGCTCTTGACCTGAAGCCTCCCTGATGCCCAGCAGGGAGTCCCCCTACCCTGCCCTGCCCCTGGGAGCCCTGGCGGGGAGAGAGGCTCTGCCTTCACGTTAGGGTCCATCTGTTCCTGCCCCCGGGTCCTGCGGCTCGGGGAGGAGCCCTGTGCTACCTCGGACAAAACACAACACAGCAAAACAAAACGATGCCAGGGTAAGAGTAGCGAGGGAACCTGCTTCCAGTTAGAGTCCTGCCCGCACCCCAAGCCCGCCTCTTCATGGGCATGGCTGTGCTTTCTTGGCCACTCTTGACTATCTTTTTGCCAGGGCAGAAATGGGCCTGTGCCCATCTCCGTGGGCACTCGGGAAGGTGGCTGAGCTTCATGCTCCACTGTTTTGTTTTATTTATTTATTTATTTATTTATTTATTTATTTATTTATTTATTTAATATGTCTTTATTGATCTCAGAGAGAGGAAGGAAGAGGGAGAGAGAGAGATAGAAACGTCAATGATGAGAGAGTCATTGATCGGCTACAGCCCGCAACCCGGGCATGTGCCCTGACTGGGAATCGAACCCTGATCGCCTGGATCCTAGGTCGATGCTAAACCGCTGAGCCACGCCCGGCTGGGCATCCACTGTTTCCTTTAAATGCCTCCACGGTGTTCTGGGGGGACTTGGCCTGTGTCCCCCCCCAGAACACCAGCCAGCTCCCTAAAAGCATCAAGCCGGGTAGCTCTGCCTGGAGATGCAGAAATACCGTGTATCCGACTTCACGAGCCTAGCCTAAGAAGTTCAAAACATCTTTTGGGGCAGTGACTGTTTCTCGATTTATTATTATCAAGCACTGATGAATCGCAGCAGGAGTTTTAGGGGCAGTGTCCCCTGATAGCACTTCCAATTATAATTTGGCATCCAATGCCTGATTTACCCACAGCCCGAGTCTACTCAGATGTAGATAATGGTACCCTCTATTTTTTATTGATTCTCTTACTGATTTGAGACCCCCTCAAACACCGATGCTTGTGGCAAAACCTTCCCGGCCGCCAGTGTCCCAGATTCACAGACCAAGCCAATAACGGCGCCAGGCGCGAGGAGGGATTCGCCTGGAGCCGGGCTCAGCTTGCACGCAAGTCCACAATATGAATAAAAATTAACTAAAAATCTCCCCTCCCTCCTTCACAATGACATTATACCAACGGGCCCACTTAATGTCTTACATTTGTACCTTTTCCAAAGGGCCCACTGTTTTACGATGTCAGATGTGACCTTTGCAACAAAACTTGCAAACGGCGTTGTACACAGAGGGCTCTTCAAAGCTAGTAATTTTCATGATGCAAATTTCAGAGCAGAATGAGCCCATTAACCAAATTAGCAATTCATAAAAGCAAAAGTTCATGGTCAGGAAACAATCACGTCTCTTCAGAAAGGTATAATTTTAGCCCATTGTGGACTTAAAGGGTGTTTTTTTTTTTTCCCCCTCTTTAAAAAAAAAAGTAAATTAGAGTGCTAATTAAATAGGTTAAAGCTCTATATGAAAGAGAAATGTGCAGGAAAGTGAATTAGTGATTCCTAAGAAGCCAGAGATCCTTGATAAGGGCATCGTCACCTCAGCCCATGTGAATGAGTGATTTGGGCCATTGTGGGAAGGCACCGCCCATGGTGGTGCTGGTGGCAGAATTTGGTGAGACCACATGCGAGGCTCCTGGGCTGCGGGTCGAGGCCGGATTGTACACAGTGGGGAAAGCCTCACCTTACTCTCCATCGCTTCGCATGGGGCATCCTCGAGGACACGAGCCAGGGAGTCAGTCCCAGATGCTCACATTTTCGGGGACACGGCCAATTTTGGAGCAGGAAGGGCTGGCTGGGAAACATGAGACTGGCAATGTTTCTGTTTCTCGATCTTTTCATCCCCAAATTGGAGGCTATAAAATACTACGCACTCCACGTCCTCACTCTGACCGTTAGCTGAAATCGTGGACGTGAGAAGCCCCATGGTTCAGTATGCTGAAGCCCCATTGTGTGTTCATAGATTTCCTTTACCCACTCATCGGCTGATGGGCATTTGGGTTGTTTCTACCTTTTGTGAACAGAGCTGCTTGAATATTTGTGTGCAAGTTTTTGTTTGAATGCCTGTCTTCAGTGTGCATACGCAGGGGGAACGAAGCCCCGATATGTGCCACCATGTGAGTGAGACTTAGAAGCGTTATGCAGAGTGAAAGAGCCCAGACGCAAAAGGCCACGTATTATACGATTGCATTTATGTGACATGTCCGGAAGGCAGATGCACAGAGACTAATCAGTGGTTAGCAGGGGCTGTGGGGTTGGGGGAGTGACCCCTTAATGGTGCCGGGCTTCTTTGCAGGATGAAGGGAATGTTTTGGAATCAGGCAGAGGTGATGCTTACACAATACTGAAGACACGAATTGCCACCGGAATGGTCGCTTTAAAGCGGTTAGTGTGATGTTTAGTGAAATTTCATGTGATGCGATGTTCGCCCCAGTTGAAGAAAAGCGCCATGTAAACTGGAACAGGCTCTGCCCGATGGTTTCTCTGCGCATTGTGAGCTTCCTTGGACAGATTCCGTGTTTGCTTTATGTTGAAGTCCTTGGTCCCCAGCTGCTCGCAGGCTTGTGGGGAATTGCTCCAACCACAACGGTCAACTTGCGTTAAGTGCAAGTGACACGCTGGACACTGGGCCAGTCCCTTTACAAGGCGGAGACAGAGGGTTTGTTCTCCTAGTTCCCGGGGGACTTTGCTCAGTAAGAGAGGCGCATGCAGAGGGGGACCTGCTATGGCACAGGGCACAGGAGGTGGCCTGGCATGGAGAGGGGCCTGCCAGGGGCCGGGCGATGGCAGAAAGACAGCCTGGAGAAGAGGCAATGGCGTGGGCGCTGCAGAGGCTCGGAGGAGAGGACACGGGTGCAGACGTTGTCCTATGTGACACACTGTGTGAACCTGGGCTCCCCTTCCAAGAAACGCTCCATTGATCTTAAATGCTATGGGCCCTGCATGTGTGTGCGTGTGTGTATGTGTGTGTGTGCGTGTTTAATGCATCAGTGGGCAGAATTGGGCCCCAAGGCAGCCGAGTTATATTTGGGTTACGTGTGCACCATTCCACTGAAGACGATGCCTGGGCTTATAAAAACAGTGGGGCATATAGGAAGGTGGGTCATTCCCCCGGGGTCATACAGCTCCGAAGCGCACAGCAGGACATAATCATATTATACTACCGCGGGTGAGAGCGGATTTTAGAAATACCAGGAGGCCCCTGTTACTCTTAAGTGTGCCTGTAGTTGCTCCAACTAAATACGATTCTGTGGTTTCATGTCCTTTCTTCATCTGTGAAAAATGAATCGCATTGTCTACTGTGCAGAATTTTTATGAGGTCCACAGGGTTAGACTGCTGGAAGCTCACGGCACACAGTAGGTACTCAGCAAGTGTCAGTCCCTTCCCCCTGACACCTCCCCCCTCCCTTGACCCACCCCCACTTCTGTAGGGGGACGAGGGAGAGAAGAGTGAAAGAGCAGGTTCCAGTAAGGGGCAGGCCCTCTGGCCACTAGGGTGTGGAGGACAGCCTCATGGCTCAGCAACAGGAGCCTAGAGGCCCGGGTTCGAGGCCCCGTTCTGCCCCTCCTCAGCTACGGGTCTTGGGACAAGTTGCCTGACTTCTCTGAGCTTCAGTTTCTACCTCCTGGCAATGGGTTCACATGCAGCTCAGAACCAAAAAGAAAACGAAGGCAGATGCCCTCAGAAAACAGCAAAGCCCTGTGTATGCGTGGTGCCCTGCACCAGAAGGGGAGAAAGCAATGTGAGCTACAGGGTTTCATCCAGGCCAGGGGCCATCCGAGGGTCATTTTTGCCCCACAGGGGACACTTGGCGATGTCTGGAGGCATTCTGGTCGCCACGGCTGTGAGTGACGTGCCATTGATGTCTAGTATGGGCGGAGGCCAGGGATGCTGCTAAACATCCTACAGTGCACGGGACAGCCCCACGGTAAGGAACTATCCTGCGCAAAATGTCAGCAGGCCAAGGTCGAGAAGCTCTGATCTAGAAGGGAGAAAAGAATACATGGGTTTGGGCAGGACAGGAAACCTTCGAGGACACAGAGATAGCTTTTCTTTTGTCTATGTTCTTTTTTTGCACATAAAAAGTTAGATGTAGTTTAAAGGTACATGAAAAAAAAAAAGGTGATGTCAACCGCCGGCTGCTTAAGCAAACGCAGGCTTTGAAGGCCGGTGGGGGTCCTTGTGGACGCGCTGACACCTCAGTTTACCTCTTGAGGGCCCCTGAGGTTGGGACAGGGACCCGCCAGCCTGCAGCCCTGCACTCCTGGCGAGAAGGTCTCAAGACGGGCCTCCCCGTCTCCCCTGTGCAAACAGATCGACGCTTGGCCCAGAGAGGCTGACACAGGCGGCGCCTTGAGGCGTGAAGTGCCCTTCCCGGGCTTTCTGGCCACTCTTGTCACCCTCTTCACGGGCAGCCTGGATGCTTTGGTTTTGGGGAGCGGGAGGCCCTCTGCTGAGTGCCTCCTTTATCAGCCTGCAGTCGGTGGGGGGAGAGAGGCGGTGGGCGTCCAGTCTGCATTTTTTGGAGACAGAGATGGAAAGTAAAGCAGCGGCTTCCTGCTATTAAACGGGAGTGTGATTAGTTATAGGAAAATCAATTCATTCTTTGGCTTTGGGAAAGGCTTTTAAGTGTGAAAGGGGATGCTAATCCCCTGGGAAATGATTTTTAAGCAGAACTGCCTTAGTTCTGCCAGCTGCCTAGATAAACACCACAGGGGAGGGGACAGCTTTTCTCTCCATGTAACAGGTTCCAGGGGAGCCTTCTTTCCCTTTCCTTCCCCCCTTCCCCCCTTCCTCCCTTCCTTCCTCCCTTCCTCCCTTCCTTCCTTCCTTCCTTCCTTCCTTCCTTCCTTCCTTCCTTCCTTCCTTCCTTCCTTCCTTCCTTCCTTCCTTCCTCCCTCCCTCCCTCCCTCCCTCCCTCCCTCCCTCCCTCCCTCCCTCCCTTCCTTCCTTCCTTCCTTCCTCCCTCCCTCCCTCCCTCCCTCCCTTGGGCAAAAAATCACCCTTTGCTCTGTCCCGTGTGCACGTCCACCGCCCCTCACTCCCAGGTCTTCCATCTGTAGGGCGGTGCTCTCAGCGTCCCCCTTGAGCCACGTCAGCCCCCCTGTGTGCACATGGCCCCCATCTCTCCCCTCATCTTTCACGCTTTCCCCTCCGGGTATACATGGGACAGTGCCTATTACATAATTTCTTCCCCTTCTGATGATGATGATGGTGATGATATTTACACAGCGGAGAGATGGCTAGTCACCAGACACTGTGGAGCATGTCACATATTTGATCTCGTTTAATTTTTGCAGCCACCTCCTAAGGTAGCTGCTGTCATCAACTCTCGTTTGACAGGTGGGAAAACGGAGGCTGAGCGAGTGAGACTGACTGACTCGCAGACGGCCCCGTCCTGGGAGATGAGTGCAGAGCTGCTGGACCCCAGCGCCTGTGCGCGTGGTCGCTGGCAAGGAGATGCCCCGCCCCTCTGGCACCGTGGGAATAAGGGACGGAGCCACGGGGTTACAGGCCCTAAGAATAAGTTATTTTTCAGCAGAATCTTCACTCAGCGGGAATGGTGACAAGGTCACACTCGTGCAACCTTTTTGTGCAGGACCATTCCACCCTGACCTCCACTCTTGAAGTGTTTGTATGTCCTGCTCCAGTCCTCACCCCCCCGCCCCGCCACCCAGCATTCGGAAGCTTAACTGGTGGGTCACTGCGTGTAATGTACACCCGGCTCTTTCTCAAGGCAGGGAGCTCTCCTCCCCGGCCCCTCTGTGCCCCACCTTGTGCATGCACATGAGCTCACCCGCGTTGCAAAGTTGGGGGTGATGAGCGGTGTGTTGGGCTTGGGGTGACTGTCTCCCACCTGCCTTTCCCCTAACAGAACAGCTTTTTCTGCCTTGTAAGGAGCTTCCCTTCTCTCTTTGGAATGCTTGACTTCAGGGGCAAGCGCCGGCTGTGGGAGATATTATTCATTTTCCAAAAGTGCTTAGAGCTGCTCGTTTCCACGGGTCACGGCTGCGGCGGCTCAAGGCCAGCTGGTTTACCTGCAGCCGCCAAGCCCAGGCCATATGTACCCTCTCGGAAAGGAGGCAGGGTTTGGGGGGCTGTGCGGAGCTCAGCCAAGGCCAGCATGCGGGAGGGCTTCTCTCAGCTCCTGAAATATGAGGGATAAATCTGGTGCCTGCTCGTCCATCTTCCTTCTCACTTCGTGGATGTTCTGAGATCCCATCTGGTCGGTCACTCACCCAGCAGGGTGAGCAGGTGGGGGCCCAGCTGGTGCAAGCTCTTGGTTGATGAGCCTGATGTCGAGAGTTCGACGCCTGCAGTGGGAAGTGCGTGCGCTTTGCAGCCGGACACCGGCGAGTCAAAGCCTAGCTCTGCCGCGCTCTTGCTGTGTCACTCTGGACAAGTTCATTTCTTCCCAGGCCTCAGTCCTCTCATCTGTAAGATGGGCCCACAATCACAGCTTCCTAGCCTTGTGACTGTTCACCGAGCTAATCCATGTAAAGCGCTTCAAGGTCTTCTTTGGCCCATAATCAGCAATAATACTAAAAAGCCGGCCCATGTCAGCTTCGGAGAGCCAGCTGTTAAATTTCTAGGAATCTCGTAAGCTTGAAGTTGGCCGTGCCGTAGCAGGACTGTTTGCACCATGGGAATCAGCAAACACTCTCAATCAGGGCTCCCCCGCCCTCCCTGGAGCCCACCCGGCGGCACACGGAGGTGGCCGCACATGTTTCTGTTCCTTTCCCTTTTCCCTGTTGGCTGTGTTCTCCTTTCCAATTCAGAACCATCCCCCAAGACTCAAAGCACAGACATTTCTGGGCCAGCCTGGCCTGTACTGGATGTGAAAACACACTGTTCCTTTCCCACCCAGCCCCTCTGAGCCTCTGAGCACGGGGCTGGCACAATATAGGCCCCCAAGGACCCTACTGCTTGATGGGATGTGCCCCTGCCTCCTACAGCCCCTGCAGCTCTAGACTTCTTTTCATTCCTCCCTCTGACCTCCAATATGCCCTTCATTTATTGGTAACTCGCAGCGGGTCTCTTCCGTCCTGCCACCCTTTCAGCACCCAGGACAGCTCCCCGGCCAGTAGCCGCTCTTGCTCTGTGGCTGACTTACCGCATCCAATGCACTCTGGGTCCAGCTTGCGCCTCCCACCGCAGACCAGACTTTTCAGATCCAAGAGAGAACGCACTGACGGCGGCTTACCCATTTCCACACCCAGGAGAACAATCTAAGGGCAGGGCTGGCGGGTGTGCCATCTTGAAACGGGACCCGTTCGATCCCTATCTGGAATGCAGGTTCCATGAGGGGAGCATTTGCACACGTCTTAGCTCCAGGTCCAGCACACCGCCAAGAGTATCGGCCGGGGCAGTGCTTGGCTCTCATTAATCTTTGAGTTCGTGAATAATAGCCTCTAACTGCTTTGTCATCATAGCCGTTGGATGTAAAGCAAAAATATACTCCGCGTGGAGCGGAGAGAAGTGCAGCTGTGTGGCTGGCACCATGCAGTAGGTGACTGCACTGTTGTTCTACTATGTCAGCCTCACGCTCATCCACAAAGACCCAGACACTCAGACTTTAATAGAGTTTTTCAGAAAAAGAATGAAAAGATCCCAATCGTTCCTTTCCCAGGAGCTCAGAGGTCCTCGCACCACCACCCTTTCACACACTGGGAAGCTAAGGTCAGGGAAGGGCGAGCCGTTCAAGGTCATTTAGTTAAGGAGAAGCACAGCCCACGTCTGTGGACACTTAGCTTGATGCCAGAGCCTGGCTGTTGACCGGGTGTGCTAACTCACCTTGTATTTTCCCTTGGCATCTGGAAGGCATTATCAATCAACTATAGGCGGCCTGGATAACCAGCACTTGTCACCTCTAGTTTCTTGTCCAGTCCAAATGGCTTACTCCTGTGTCTGGTGTTGGGGAGAAATGCATGAATGGGGCACCCACGGTGTGCCAGGCACCAAACTGGGCACTTGGACAACCTGCTGTACCCTTTAATTCTCCCTACAATATTAAATATTAAGGACTGCTTTGCCTCCTACCCAGGAAGGAAAACGCAAGCCCCTAGGGTTTAAATAACTTATCCAGGATTCTACAGTAGCAGGAGTCAGAGTCAGTGTATTTATCAATGAGGTAATTGACTCTCAATATTTTCTGTGCCTTTTCTTATATAAATATTCTTAAACTGCCTGTTCCCGGGGAGGGATAAAATATGCGATGGGCTGAAAAGAAATAGCAGTATGGTAAATAGCGTGTGAAATAGGTATTAAATCAATGGAACCAGGTATAACAGATTGAATGTATATTTAATTGCTGCCACGTGCTAGGCATTAACGCGAGTTGATAAACATGGGCTGTGCGGGTAGAAGGGCAGGGAATGTAATTTACACGAACTCCAGGAAAAAAAATGAACCGGGCTCTTGTTCGTTAAAGGACTGCCAGGTTGAAGGAGATTTCAGAACCCCAAACCTCGGACTCGCGCCGAATGCCCTCCGCGATGCCCAAGGACTCCAGGTGACGGCCCTGTGCGGTGGGAAGCCCTGTGTCCCTTTCTTTTCTCCGCTTATTAGAAAGGCCGTCACACCGTGTGTCTCCAGGCCTCTCCTGTAGTTCCAGCCGCCCGTTCCCGGCTGCGAGCTGCACGACAGCCCTCACTGAGCCTGCCTTGCTCTCCGCTGTTTCTCCAGCGCCTGACGCCGGTCCTGGCTCATCTTTAGTGCTCACAAAGTATTTGTTGAGCAAATGAACAGATGGATGACGAATGGCCCTAGTTCTACTCTGAAAACCCAGAGTAAATCTGGTCTCTCTTTCGTATGCCGGTCCTTTCAGTATTTTGAGCCAGAAATCACATCTTTAATGGGAGACTTTTATGAACTGTGATTTTATGTTTGGAGGGCTGATGAGGGGGGGGCAGGATGATTATAGATCAAGGACTGTGTATAGGCCAGATGTGTTAGCCACTTTACATGTCCGTGTTCCTTCATTTTATGCCTCCGACGCCCCGGTGAGGTGGCTAAACGTGACGATTCCTGTTTCACAGGGGAGGAAATTGGTACATCGAGAGCTTCTGTGAGTTACTCAAGACGACGCAACGGCTGAGTCGGGATGTGGACTCACGCGTCCCATTAATCATTTTAATGCTCCTCGGGTAGCAGGGCTTGAGCTCACTTGAAACTTGGGGCTTACTCAGCATTTGATAAGAGTGGTGGAAATTCAGGTTTTGAATTTTTTCCACCCTCCGAATTGGAAGAGAAATCATGACTAACAGGAGACCTGCATTTACCGAAATTGTGTGGCTTCTGGAACGATGAGAATGACCATTTGTGATGCCAGGGTGGGGTCAGGGACAGGCGATGGGAAAACGTGTTACGTGAAGCTGCTTGGGGTTGGAGGTTGATGGAAGCTTTTTATGAACACATCTGGTGGGAAGTCACATCTGTGGCAACAGCTGGCTGGGAAAAGACTGAGGATGGGTGGGGCTAGGTTCGGTGATGGGTGGTGTTTTAAATTCCTTCCCAGGGTTTTCCAAAGTGAGTCCTATTACAGCTACAGAGGGAATAGTTGGGGGAGGAGCTTCCCTGTTTGTCTTTTGCAGAGAAGAGTATCTTTGTGTCCTGCTCAAGCTTTGCAGGCAGAGGAACTGGATACGCATCTGTGCTTCCATATCTCACAGGTACAGCACAGTCCTTGAGAGGGTTGGGAATGAACGCCTTCTGGGAACTTGAGAATACTCCTAAGTCTCAGCCATGCAAGAAGCGTAAGTTAGTAGGTGCCCCTGAAGCCCCCACGTTACTCTCTGTTTCTCCCGGGAACTACTTTGCACTCTGGGGGTCGCTTTTAAAAGTGTGTGTAATTATTGGCTAAGTATCTCTTGCACAGCTCTAGATTGTGAGCTCCAGGAGGGGAAGGATGGCGTTCCCCATGCCTGCCTTCTCCACTATTATGCCATCAGCAGTCTTCCGTGTCGAGCTTCTAGTAGGTGCTCAATACATGTTTACTGAGTGATTGCCTGAAAATCAGTGTTTAGAGTAAGAAGATCAATTATAATAGCAAAAGTACGGATAACATGGATGATTTGGGCTCGGGAAAAAAATCAGGGTTCAAATCTTTGCTTCACTACTTCTTAGAAGTGTGTTCTTAGACAAATCATTTTGACTCTGAAGTCTTGAGTATCTTATTTTATAAAATGTGAGCAATACCACCTGCCTTAAAGGGTTGTTGTGAAGGCTGAAAGAAATAATGCACCTCAAGCCCTCAGCACAATGGCTGGCGTACAGTAAAAATGGTTATTTATTGTTAATATAATTATTATTATTAGTGTGTCCTGAAACGCTTTTACTTTCACTTAAGAGTGCTGGTTGGGAGAAGGTTGCATTATTATTTTTTAAACCACTTTATTGAGGTATGATTGACATTCAAAAAGCTGTACATATTTAATGGAGACAACTGGGTGAGTTTGGAGATCACTCTACACCCATGAAACCGTGGCCACAATCTATGCCATAAACCTATCCATCGCCTCCAACAGTTTCCTCCTGCTCTTAATTTTTGATGATGATGATGATGGTAAGAATACATAACATAAGATATACAGCTCCTATAGCCACACCCAAAACTTCTTTTAAGCAGGTCTACTGTGCATATGTAGGTTCATGTCTCTAGGAACCTGCTTACTAACGTTCTTTGGGAATGACCTGGATGAGGTGTAGGCCTCTGGTTTTACCAACTTCAGAGCAAGCTCTAATGGTCTTAGGGCTATCCTTTCCCAACAACAACGCTAATAACAGCTAACATATAAATTCTTACCGTACGACCGTCCCTTTGCAGTGGTTCTCACACTTCACCCATGAGACACAACGGTGAGGTGGCTCCTCCCATCACCATTTTACAGAGGAGAACACTGAGGCTGGGCTGATAAAATGCCTACAATCACAGGGCCAGTAAGTGATGGTGGAATTAGAATGTGAACCCAGACGGCCTGACTCCGGAGTCTGACGTGCTGACCAGCACGCTACAGTTCATCTCTCGCATAGAGATGCTCAGCATGCCCTGGTTGAGCAAGGGGGCATAGACTGAGACTTGCAGGTCCTTGATCCTATTTCAGAATCTACACTGTGGGACAGGGTTGAGGAGGGCGCCTGCTATGGGGCTACAGGTCCGTTGTGCACAGAAGCAGTGCCAGGATTAACTAGCAAGTGGGTGGCGAGAGGGGTTTAAGACATGTCAGCAGGCAAACGACCTTCTGGGAAGCTTAAGCTCCAAGACTAAGACGCCAGTTGGGGTTGGGAAGGTATCCGGACACAAGCAGAGTAAAATTCTCATTTCCATCCAAGGTTGGGGCTGAAACAAGCCCAGGGGAACCAGGCTGTACTACTTGAATGTGGATCTTGAATGACTGTCTTTTAGGGCCATCATTCAACTTGGATCATCAGATCGGGACAGCTGATTTATTTACTTGACGACACTTAGGGAGGAACGTCTGACTTTGGACAAATCGTAGTGAGTTTCCAGTTCAGTTGACTCTGGGGATGGATCATCATTCCCTTCCCTTCCTTCAAGAACAGAGTTTGACCTTGGGTAATGCATGGAGGGAAATTCAGGGTCCCAGTACCCAACCAGGAAAGTCAACTGGCCATTTTAGCTGAAAGGGTAAAGGCGCACCTACGATGATGAATGTCAAAATAATATCAGAATAATCTCCCCATCCATCCTTCCTTCCTTCCTTCCTTCCTTCCTTCCTTCCTTCCTTCCTTCCTTCCTTCCTTCCTTCCTTCCTTCCTTCCTTCCTTCCTTCCATCCTTCCATCCATCCACACATTCACCCACTCACCCACCTGCTCATGACTCCACACCAATACCCATCCATCCATCCATCCATCCATCCATCCATCCATCCATCCATCCATCCTTCCATCCATCCACACATTCACCCACTCACCTACCTGCTCATGACTCCACACCAATATCCATCCATCCAACAAATATATATTGAGTGCTTTTGTATAGTCACCATGTTGAGCACTGGGGGTATAGAGTGAACATCAAAGACACGGTCCCCCTGACCTCAGAAAGTTCACAGTCCTCGGGAAGGAAGATCTGTTGCTTCTAGTGGTTGGGACCTACATCCTTTGTCTTTGTTTATTTCAGGCTTGAAACCTTTCTTGTTACATCAAAGGCACCCAAGAAATGTATGTTGGTTGGATGAATGAAAAACCACATAGATGCTGTTAAAAGAAGGCAAGCTCCGGTGCAGAGGAAGCCCAGCCTCGCCAGGGAGGCGGGCATGAGGCCAGGAAGGGGGAGGCAGAAGCTTAGAGCCAGAGGCTGGATGGGCTAGGAAGGCGGAGACGGGTTCAGAGGGTGAGGCCTGGGGCCAGAAATACATCTTTTTCTACCTGGCTGCAGCTTGCAGATTAACCACTGCCAGGGTTCTTGAAGGTCTGAATTCAAGGATTCTGTAAACTTGGGTGTGAAAAAATGACATCTTTATTTGCATTCACTCTAACGGCAAAGTTAGCATTTCTTTCCATCGTGAATGCCGGCAGCAAACAGAATCTGTGACTGTCATCGGTTGAATTATAGATTGTTTTCATACCATGTTGTAGTTGTTGCCGATATCCCCAAATATTATTTATTTATGCCCTTCACTCACTACTTTGAATTATGATCGTCATTAAGTCTCCTGCTAGATCTTGTTATTTAATGCATTAATAAAGAAATCTATGTCTCGCCAAATCATAAGTTTGTTTTAAAAGTACTTTGATAACTCTGTTGCGCTATCATTGATGTCCTTTGTAATCCTTTGTAGTCTATGTTTGTGAACCTAAAAACATTTTGAGGAGGGGTTCATAGCCTTCATTGGACCGGAGGGGTTCGAGGTGCACATGGGAAGTTCAGTCTCTGGTTTAGAATCAAAAGCCGTTTTGTTGAGAGAGAGTGAGACTCAGGTTGGTTGTGCTGCTGGAGGACTGAGGTCAGGGTAGGATGTTTGGAGCCAAGGCCTTTGGTGGACCGGCTGGTGTTCAATGGTATTCTCAGTGCCCCAATGAGAGACTCTTGACTCTGTCTTGAGTCCTTCTGTCTAGGTTCATAGCCTTCATTAGACCAGAGGGGTTCAAGGTGCACAAGCTCTTGAATCTGTCTTGAGTCCTTCTGTCCAGGTTCCTTTATGCATAGGGAAACCTCCCAGGTTTTCCTCACTGCCCCCGATGGGCTTCCCTGGCAAAGTCCATTAAGTAGGAAGGAAGCTTCAGGCGATCGCTTCACAACTAGAACCTGAAGGAAGACGTCCCCCCCCAGATGCTTGTACCAGACTTTCAAATTCAGTATCACTTCGCCGTGAGTAATGAATGCCATGCGTCCTGCGATGTATTCTTTTAGGCTTATTAAATCACCCTGGATGCTACTCTGATTGAGTGTTTTCATCACCTCTCGAAGAGATGTGAAATTTATGGTTGCGGCTTACTCTGTTTAGATAATTTTGACATTTCCCCCACCCCCTGTATGGTTCATTATTTTTTGTGTATTTGCCATCGAAGTGAAGTGCTTAAAATAACTAGCTCAGAGCTGAGCTGGTAGAGCTAACAGATCCATAAAGCGGGCCGTGAATGATCCTTTAGGGTGCCTGCTGTGCCCGGGAGGTGAGCTGCGGCAGGCGAGCGGCGGGCGGCTGAGGCAGGCAGGGGCGGGTGAGGAGGGGAGCCTGGGGCAGGGCGGGGCGTCCCAGCGCTCGTCCCACAGCAGCTGCTGTGTGTGCAGATGGAACCGAATTGTCAGCGTGCCCAGGAGGGAGGCCCGGGCTCCAACGATGGCTGGAAATAGGGTTGAAGAGGTAAACGCCCCGTTAAACTGGCCGCAAGCTCTGTTCTGACATGGCCGGGAGCCCTGGCTCAGTGGCGTGTCCGCCCAGCCATCCGCCCGCTTCACTCCTTCCACTTTCCTTGGCAGATTTAGAGGAAACTCAAAGGCCTCCCGCTTTCCGTCATCATATGTCTTCACGACTCAAAGTGCAATCTGTTTTTCTTATTTATTATTAAACATGCATAGAATTTAAAGGACTAATATAATGAATGAATCTTACAATGTATGCCGTGTCCCTGCCACCCAGATGCAGTGACTGTGAATGTTTTGCCGCTTCTGCGTCGTCTGCACATATTGTGTAGTAAAAAATATGTGTGTGCGCATGGCTGTGTGTGTGAGTGTGTGTGGACCACAGTAAAATTTCAGGTATCGACCCTAAAACCTTCAGCTGCATCATCTAAGAACAGCAACGTCATCGTCCATAATCACAATTTTCAGACACCTGAGAAAAATGAACAGTCATTCCCGAATGTTATCTAATATACAGTAAATAGTGAGATTGCCCCAGTTTTCCCCTCAAATATTCCTTTAAATCCCCCTTTAAAAACCAGGATCCCATCAAGATTTACATGTTCCATTTGACTATGAACCTTTGACTTTCTTTTAATCTAGAGCAAACACTCTCAATATTTTTTATTTCAAGATCTCTTTACACTCTTAAAAATACTGAAGGACTTTTGTTTATATGGATTATATCTGTCTATATTTACTGTTATAAATTGGCACTGAGAACTCCTGAAAATGTAGAAATACATGACCACGTATTCCATCATCTGCTACAGCAATGATATCATCATACATTTGAGCTGTTAGAGCCAAATACCACGTTTCTCTCAGCTCTGGAGGCTGGAAGTCCAAGATCAAGGTGCTGGCAGATTCGGCATCTGCTGGGGGTCTGCTTCCTGGCTCATAGACGCCGTCTCCTCTCTGTGCTCACAGGGTAGCAGGGGTGAGGGAGCTCTGCGGGGACTCTTTTATAAGGGTGCTAATCCCATTTACGGGGGCCCCATCCTCATGACCTAGTCATCTCCCAATGGCCCACCTCCTGATACCATCACATAGGGGGCTAGGTTTCAACATGTGAATTTGGGGGGTGGGGGCACACACATTTAGTCTGTTAAATATCCCATAATGCACAAGACAACCCCTCCACAACAGAGAAGTACTCAGCCCCAAGTGCCAACGGTGCTGAGGTGGAGCAGTCCCTGTCTACAGCCACCTAAAATGGGTTTAGTCAAGTCAATTGTTAGCTGGGAGCTCAGGGGGTGCAATCTGATTTTTAATGCCAGCCTCCTCCAAGGCTAGTTCATGTGCTGATTATAGTCAACGTGCGCCAGGCCCCCGGGGTGCAGCCATGTCGAATTCTGTGCTGCAAGCCAGCGCAAAAGCTGGTGGAAAACTGGAGGGAGATGCCTTCAGTGGGCCACCCTGGCCTGCATGCATCCCAGCCGCCCACTCTGCCCTCATCACAGATGTTCAGGAGGCCGCTGTGGATCTGAAAGTTGGAGGCTGCCACTTGGTGGGGAAGCTGTGTGGAGTCATCTGTTTTTGTTCACAGTGGAGCAGATCTTCAGGAATGGGGCAGTAGCCTTCTTTTTAGGGACCAGCCGGTGCTCAGATTCCCAGGCGCTGTGAAATTTCTCAGCATGTGGGCATCAGAGCTGCTCCCTGGGACCCCTCACATCGAGCAGACAGATGTTTATGGCACTGTCTTCTCCCACGGATGCCTGCCCTTCTTGCTTTCATCTTGGCCGTGTGCCTCTTGCGGTGGCTGCCCCATCCATCTGTCTGTCTGCTTTGTTCCTTTGAGTGGCTGATTTCTAAGTGGTAGCTCCTTGAAGGAGCTGCATCTTCTGGCTCAGGGGTCCTCGAGCCAAGCTGTACCTCAGCATCAGTGTGATCTCGGTAAAATCGCAGATTCCGGTTCCTACCCTCCGAGGTGTTCTGCTGCAGGACAAACTCCCACAGGGATGCTTGCAGCCGGGGTGGGGAGCCTATGGAAAAGTGCTTGGCGGGCCAGAAAACGAGAACCCCGTTACTGCCAAGGCTGGAACTTGGTTCTCATGGGCCAAGGTCCTTTCTCTTTTGTACTAATTCCTGGACCCCTTGGAAAGAGAATGATGCTCCCAGTTTAAAACTCTCCCCTGGCTCCTCCCTGTCTTCAGAATAAAATACCCGCCGTCTTTTCCTGACCTGCAGGGCCCTGCTTGCTCTGCTCCGTGCCCCCTCTCACCATCCCGGCTGCCGTCTCCCTTGGTCACTCTGCTCCAGCTGCGCTGACCTTCTTCCAGCTCCCTGAGCAAGTTGTTTTCTAGCTCAGAAGCTTTGCACCTGCAAGCCGTCCCCTCTGTCATGAATATCCTGCCTCTTGCTTTTAGGCAGTTGGCTTCTTCTCCCCCTACGGGGTCAGCTTAAGGCTGTCCCATCAGACAGATCATCTCTGACCTTTTTGCTGCGAAAATAGTCCCCCCTTATTATCTCGTGTTCCACCCTCTTCCTTCCACAATTGACAAAATATATGGGGTTGTGTATTTGTTGTCTCACCAACTAGCTAGGATCATAGGGAGGGAGCCTTGGGTCAGTACTGTGGGCCCCGAACCTGGTTTAGTGATTGGTATGTCATGGCACTCAGTAAATATTCAGTGGATGAATGAATGAATAAGAATGGGTGCATGGCTGGACTTTCTCCATCTATTTACCAAGTGCCACTAATTTTAGAACAGATCCCAGAAAACCCAGCTTGGGAGGAAGGACAGGTCTGCCCCCTTGGACTTTCACGCTGGGTTCTGGGCCTGACAGTGTTCAGAGGCCTCACGTCCACATGCCTGCCACGGCCCGGCAGGGCCACGCCACGCCACACCACGCCACACCCTCAGAGCCCACAGAAGTGGGGGGCCAGTGTCAGCAGCCTCAGCTTCTCAGAGGCCTCTGCTGAAAGCAGCTGTTGGCATGTGCGTCGGGAGAGAAGAGCCTAGGAAATGTCGGAGGGTGAATGGGGTAATCAAGCCTCAGCCGTCAAAACTGCCACCCACTCAAGCCTGTCAGACTCTCCAAGAGAAATCTTCCAGATGTGTCAGCTCCTTCACGTGTCTAATGGCAGAGGAAAGGACGCGCCGAGGGAGGCTCGTGGGGCGGTGCCGATCGATGGGAGCTTTCTCCATCTCCGACCGGGAAAATCCGATATGGGAATGAGGCCCTTACCGGAGGCAGCAGCTGGAGAGGAATGGAAATTCTACCAGAGTATGGGGTGTCTGATTAAGTTCCCAGTGTGTGAAATAAATGCCCAAATAGAGCCTCATCAGCCCGTTTTTGTTTCCCTTCTCATTTCTTCCAGGTGGGTGCTCATGAAACTAAGCAAAGGCCTTGCAATCCCTTGGCACAACAAAGGGAGCTAACCGAGGAGAGTCTTCAGTGATATTGCATATTATTCCCACAGCAAGGTGCGCTGCTCCATTCATTTAATTAATATTATTCCCTGGATCACTCAGGTATTATACTGGAGTCTGGGGAGAGAGCAGCAGACAAAACAGACCAGATTTGTCCCCTTGGACCCTGCATTCAGTGGAGACAAACAGACAGGTGTTAATTAAAGACACAAGTAAACAAGATACTTATAGCCTGTGATGAATTCCACGAAAGAATGAAGCAGGTGATGTGACAGGGAGTGGCCTGATGGTGGGGTGAGGGGAAATGTGCTCTACTTAGATAGATGAGGAAATGACCTAGCTGAAAATCTAAAGGATGAGTTATAACCCACATAGCCTCCCACCCCCTACTTTTTTTTCTTCTGAATAGAGAATAGATTTCTATTTCTCCTGTTCAAAGAGTCAAAGAGAAATTGTTGTTTGAAAACATCAGGATGGTAGAGATGTGATTTGTGAGCTAACCCAGGAGTTTTCATTGAGCCTCAGGGGGAGTAGTCTTGATTTCACCAGCACTCAGTTTGATGGAGTAAATATATCTTAGCTATCAGACTGCCCTAAGTGTTTCATTCTTTCTCCTAATCAAACACATATGGACGAAACGGGGAGAAGCCTACAAATGTGTGACCCTCGGCGTTTGGTTTGTTCTTCAAAGGGCTGTTCAGCGTCTACCCCAAAGTTAAATTGAGGTTGATGAAGATGCCTCTATCTCTGCCTACCTTCATGAAAAATCAGTACCTATTTTGCTGATATTTACAAAGTAAAAGAATTTGGCTTTATTGATACACCCCACTATTTTTGTGGTGGTTGTTGCTTGCTTTTTAAAATTTTATTAACAGTTGCTTTTAAGTTTTGTAATATTTTATTATCTTTTCTTTGGGTCTCTTTTATCTCCTCACCTCAATTCTTGAGTTGAAAGCATGGCTTAGTTATTTACTCTTTCTTGTTTTCTAATACATAATTTTAAGGCTATTCCTTTTCCTCTGAGAACTACTTTGGCTGTATACTGTCACATTTGCTTCGCAAAACCTTGTCATTAGGTTCTATATAGTTTATAATTTTCGTTTTGATTTTCTCTTTAAAGGTCCAGTTTTAAATTACCAACTATACATGTAGTTTGGGGGGGGACAAGTTTGGGGTTTTATTTCTGATTTTATAGGATAGAATGTGGTTCATTAACTAGCAACTCAAACAAAATATTGAGATTCTCTTTGTGGTCTGGTACATAATCAATTCAAAAAATGAGTATTTGAAGATTATTGGGTTGATCAAATACTCTATAGCTTTTCTTATTTTTTTGCTTTATCTATGGCTTTATTTCAATTTATCCCCTCTAGTTGGTGTTTCTGTGGGGAAGCTTTATGGAGTTTTCATTTTGTTTTGTTTTGCTTAGTTTTAGCACCAAGCTAGAAATTTCAAAGTAACAAGAAGAAAATAAAAAAATCCTGCATCATTTCTCCAGGTTGGTCAAGAGGGACAGGTCTGCTAATGTCACTTTGAAGTGGGACTGAGCTTATTGATGTAGTAAAACTGCCCATGGCAAGAACATCTCGGCAAAGACTGAGGGGTCTGCCTCTGGCCCAGTTTTAGGGGATGGCAGTGGTTGCATTGGTTGGTTTTCTTTAATGAGACATTTCTAGAAATACAGCACTTTGTCCATGGGCAGGGGGAGCATTGCAGCAACCCATCAACCAGCACACTTATAAAAATGACTTTTAAAAAGGACTCACAAAAATATAAAATTAAGTTCATCTCTGAAGCCTTCAACTGAGCTGAATAAACCTTGAAGCAAAAATCATCTCTTTTCCCAAAGCTTACCACAGAGCTTTAGAGATCTGTGAGAACAAACAGCACTTGGAACATAAGGCTTGATTGGTATCATAAAGCACTAGAGGTGGTTCTGATAACTCCTGGGGGCTGCTGGGAAGTACTTCTAGGGCGATCGGTGACACAATCGTCCATTTCCAGGCGTCTCCACGATCCCTTATGGGAGCATAAACAGGCTGTACCTACACCGGCTTGTTTTCCTCTTCAGATTAAACTGTAGCCTTTGGGAAAGTGACAGGTAGGTAGGTGTGCATAACAACTCTTCATTTAACCAAACCAGCAGTTTCTCTCTCCCCTTTGCACTGTCATAAAGATGTCACTATGCTCCCTTTGTGCATGACAAAGCTTTTGACAGCCGGCTCCTCCTTGCCTCCTTCCCACTTGTGTTTCATATGCCTGTTTTAACACGTGGTCATTCGCCGTTATCTTGGAAATGCGTGTGTCTTGTCTGAGGTCACTGGACTGGTAGGAGATGGAGCGCACTTTTGAGCCCTCTGGTGTAGGTGCTCCCTGACTTGCTTATTTCATTCAATTGCTCTGGGACTGGTTGCCCAGGCTTTGGGTAGGGGAAGCATTGCTGTAACTAGATGCTCTCATTAGCCAGGGTTCTCCAGAGAAACAGAACCAATTGAATAGACAGAGATATAAGTATATAGATATGTTTCTATACCTCTCTCTCTACACACACATATATATTTATTATAATGAATTGGCTCCTACAGTCATGGAGGCTGAGAACTCCCAAGAGAGCTAATGGTACAGTTTCAGTCCCAGTCGCAAGGCCCAAGAACCAAGAGAGCTGATGGAACATGTTCTAGTCTAAAAGCAGAAGAACATGTTCAAGCTCGAGGCAGGTAGAGAGACAGCAAATTGTCCCTTATTCGGCCTTTTTGTTCTATTGGCCGGTCACCTGGTTGGATGAGGCCAGTCCACACTGGGGAGGGCAGTCTGCTCTACTCAGTCCACTGATTCAGGCGTTTATCTCAGCCAGAAACACCCTCACACGCAGGCCCAGAATAATGTGTAAGCAAACATCTGGGCACCCTGTGGCCCAGTCAAGTGGACACATAAAATTATCCACCACAGCTGCATGTGTAGTATACTCATGGTATATTACAAAATTTAAATTAAAGCGGTCCTTGCCCACTCAATCCATCAGGGTTGTCTGAGCACCCATACACAATGGTTGGACAACAACAACGAAAGTTTCAACTCGAAACTAAGTTCCACAAAGACAAGACGTTAGCTTACAAAACTGAGAATTCCAGAGGGCAGGTTGTTTCTGTTAGGCCTGATGGAGCCCTGACCCTCCAATGACCCCATCGCTTTCCTCTGTTTCTGCACCACTCTCAAGCAGGCTCTCTCCTCTCTGGTGGGATGACAGCCCCAGAAGCTCCAGACTTGAGTTTTACCACCTTCCCTCACCCAGCGGTAAGCACAAGCTGAGTCTCACAAAAGCCCCAGGGCCAGGTACCCACCCCTAAACCAGCCCTGTGGAAGAGGGTGAGAGTAAGCTGACTACCTGAGATCAAACCACAGGGGAATAGCGTGAGGAAGGGGTGATTTTTGAATAGAAACTTAGGGTATCAAAGCTAGAGGTTAAACATAGAATTACCATGTGACCCAGCAGTTCCATTCCTAAGTTCATGGGTCCGTGTGAAGACTTGTACCTGAAGGTTCATAGCAGCACTACTCACAATGCCCCAAAGATGGAAATAATCCAAATGTCCACCAACCAATGAATGAGTAAACAAAATGTGGCCCATCTATACAGCGGAATATTACTCAGCCATAAAAAGGAAGGAAGTATTGATGCACACTAAGGAGTAGATGGACCTTGAAAATATTATACTCGTATGAAAGAAGCCAGACACGAAAGATCAAATAATGTATGATTCCACTTATATTAATTATCCAGAATAAGCAAAGTCATGGAGACACAAAGCAGATGTGTGGTTGCTAGGGACTGGAGGGGGTGAGGTGGGGAGCGACTGCTTAACGGCTGTGGGGTTTCCATCTGGAGAAATGAAAATGTTCTGGGACCAGATGGTTGTGATGGTTGCACAACATTGCGAATGTACTGTCCCTAGTGGTAAATTTAACGTTATGTGTGTTTACCACAATAAAATATAAATATTCATCCATTTTGAACTTAAAAAAAAACACCTAGAGGAAGCAAGATAAGAACGCCGAGTGGACAAAATCATTCCATAGCCCATGTCCACAGGGAATCCTTCAAGGTGAAAACCGACACCGATGACGCTGGTGATTATGGCCTGAGCTGTGGAAGCTGTGGAAACGTGGGCGCGTACACTTCTCAAGACCCAAGACCTGCCTTTCATTTGCAAGGTTTTGCCTTTTGACACTGTCTGAGCTCCTGGGCAGCTGTAGAAGAGGCAGCTATCACCCTTTACAATGTGGACCCTAGGCTCAGACATGTTCCTACAGGGATGCCTCTCTTATCAGTACAACTACATGAGTTTATTGGGTTCCTACGACGTGCCTGGTACTTTTCTTAGATATGTCATCCACACTTGGGTGTGTGTTAATGGCAAATCTAGTAACTAAGTTTAATAAGTAGTAACTATGTGCCAGAGTCTCTGCTAAAGACATGATTTATTTTTTCACTGGATTCTCACAACAGCTTTTTGAGTAGGTACTATTATAATGTCCACTTAACAGATGAGAAGACTGAGGCTCAGAGAACTTAAGGAAATGCTCCAGCTGCTAAGTGGCAAGGGCAGGATTCAAAACAGAGCTCCCTCGTGTCAGAATTCTTGCTCGAAACCATCCAACACAGTAAACGAGGCCATCAGCCAATGCTGGCTGCTCTTGGCCCCACACAAACCGGAGAAACCAGAGAAACATCCACCAGGATACACGCACCGGGCCATCCCGCTCTCCTCTGTGGAGTCCCTATTTATAGAGTGCCCAGGGGATGCTATTTCTAACTTAAGCTGGAAGGTTTTCTTTGAAAGTTTCAATCTGCAAAGCAAGGGAAGGAAAGAGATTGTGGGGGGGGACACATCACCAGAAGCTGTTCTGGAACCTAAGAGCAAGGACACCGGAGCAGAGAGATTATCATCTTATTAGCGTAGGAGGAGAAAGAAGATCAGGCAGGGCTGCTCCATTATTTATAGGGATCCAGCTCTTTTCTATACACTCCACTGAGGCATTGGATATATTTGTGCTGGAGATTAACACTGATGTTATTTTCTTTAATGTCTGTTTTTAGTGTATGCGATGCATGTTGGCATTCAGGAGATTCAGCCAGAGGAGAAAAACAATAGTATTAATTAGGAATGTCAGTCATGGGTGTTATGAAATTCAAAACTGCCAAGTTTCTGGAGCATTTAGTGGTAATTATAATAGACTGTGGAGACAAGCTGTTCTTCATTCCCTATAAAAAATGCACAGTTTGATGGGCAAGTGATCAACGTGCTAATGCAAACCCTTGTGGAAGGGGTGCCTCTTTCACTCTGTTATTTTTAGGACTCAACGCTTTTGCTAATTCAGAGCTGCCCAGAGAGAGGAGACCATCTAGAGAATATGAGGCCTCTTGTCTTCTTATAATTTAAAATTACTGCTTGATTTTTTTTTTTTTCAGTATCTCCACACAAGTTGGAGAGTGTGTGTATGTGTGTACACGCGTGTGTGTGTGTGTGTGTCGGGAGTGGTGGTAAATGATACCACCCACCAGCCTGGCAGGATATTCAGATTTAAATCACACCTATAATCAATTTCTTTCAAAGCGATGAATAATAAAAACTCGTCCTATGTTCTTTGGATAACCCAGTTAAATGGATGGAGAGATTTGAATTTTTGAGAACTGAAATAAGAGGAGCGCTACTTACTTGAATTTTCTCAGGTTTCTGATTAGAAGTTTAAGTTTCTTGAATTGTTTCTGGAGTATTCATATCAATCCAGGGGCAGGGAATGGACCAGATGGGACCACGGGGAGGTAAGGATTCCATTTTCAGTACCCTAATTCCTTATGTTACCTTTATGAGCTTTAGAAGAGCCATTTGAGACTGTCTGGCAGATCCCAGCCACCCTGGTGAGGAGATTTAGTTGCAGAGGTCAAGAAACTTGCCCAAGGCTATTCAGATGCTCTTTGTCAGAGGGCTCCTGACTTCATGCCTGGTGTCGTCTGCACTTCACTCTACTGCTCCTGCCATTTCTGGACATGCCCCAGGGCCTTTGCACATGCTGTGTTGCGTGTCTGCTGCGCTGAATCTCTTAAGTCATGCTGTCAGCATACTTCTTTCTTAAGGGACACGCACTCTCCTCTAGTCCCCAAAAGATCTCCACTTGTAGGAGAGGGTAAGTGTGCCGTGTTGCCTAACAGACTGCTATTTTACATGATTAAAAAAAAATAGTCAAACAGGGTTCCATGAGTAAGTTAGATTTTCCCAGGGAAGAGCACAGCGGTGGGAGACTCAGGATCATCCATCTCTGTTTTTTTCCCCCATAGTCACCACCTCCATTAGCTGGAGATAATGATGTCAAGAGGAGAAAACTCTAGCTGTTTTTGGTTTGCCTGTAATTTGTGTGACTTCCAAGAAGCCCAGATAAATTCAGTGGTACCTGATAGTCCTAGCTGGGTGTGAGAAATAAAGGAGAGATGATGAGAGGTCCTTCGCAGTATGTTTGTGTCTGTGGGTTTTTGTTTTAAATAATTAATAGCAGATCCTTCTTCATCCTGAACTTTTTCAGAAATAATTGGGCAGCTTGAGGTTGGGCCAGTAATTGCTGGGAGATGCGCAGGCCTTGGCTAAGACTCCACTCTGGGGCTGCTTCATCGGTGGAAACGCTCCCTCCCCCTCCCAGTGGTTTGGAAGAATGTCTAGCAGCATATCTGCCTCCCTTGGAAAAGCAGGGCACGTTTTCCTGCTGACACACACAAGCTTATAATTTAGCATTAGAAAAGAAAAATGGTTTCGAACAAGAAAATATATTTAGAGCTCATTATTCAAGCGGGAGTCACAGAGAAGGGGCAAGGACGCAGCCAGTCAACGGGAAACAGCTCGCCTTGCAGGGTCAGAAGGATGCATGTGCCTGGCACTCAGACGCCAGGCAGGAAGGGCGCCAGGGTCAACATCAGAGTCGAGAATCAGTGAGGGAAGGTGCCTGAGCTCGTCTCTCCCTAAGCAAAGCCGTCCTGAAGACTCATCCAGAGCTGCTTTCTTGCCTGTCCCTCCTCTCCTTGGCTCCCAGAAAAGGGCAGTTCACAGTGAATTTCCACGTTCCAGCTCCTAGGAGGCCTCTGCTAGGTGTTCAGATATTGGCACTGCTGTCACCGAGGCCAGAGCCAGTCCCGTCAAATGGAAGGGGGTCTTGAGGCAACTGTCCCAGGTTCATGTCTGCCTTTGGGTGGAAGGCCACAGCTGCAGTGTTGTCCCCATCTGTGACTTGCGTTTCTTTACTCTCTCCCGGCTACCTGCTGTGCCGGCCTGCCAGCCATCTGTCTCCACCGCTCCCCCTTCCACCACATATATGCATATAACAAAGTGAATCACGATCGTTCCTGGCTGCCGTCCAGGGCTTGCAGCCCTTTTCAATGTTGCCTGAGACCTGTGAGCGCCGTCCCATTTAGCATTTCGCCTGCACTTTCCGCTCCGGCCTGCAGCCTTTCTCTTCTCCAGCAAGGCTGGTTACGAAAGGGAAGGGGGTGTGAGGAAACCTCATGGGCCTCAGTACATCCAAGGGAACAGGGAGCACTGATGCTTTTTGGAGGCCTTTGTGGGCAAGGGGTTGTGCTAGTTGCTTTATAAACATTACCCATTGCAGGCCAGTAATTATTTCTTGCTTGTCCATTATGTGTCCAGTACTGTTCTCGGTAGGGTGGTGACGCAGTGGAAGGCAAGGCAGATGTACTCTGTCATCGTAGCTCTGAGTCTAGGAGAGGGATATGTAGTTAAGAAGGAATTACAAGCACACTAAGCCTTACACAAGGAGGAACATAGGGTATTGTGAAAAATCTCTGAAAGCAACTGGGTTTAATCTGATTTAAGGGCCAGAGAAGGTGTTTCTGAGTAACTGATATTTAAGCTAAGATTTGAATATGCTGTTTATCTCATGTAATCTCCACTTTCTTCTAAAATGGATATAATACTCACATCTATTTTGCAAGGGGGAGAACTGAAGTTTAGGGATATATATAGTTTCATATTCAGTTACATGATGACAGAGGTGGATCCAGGATTCATCTCAGGTTTGTTTGACTACAGGACCCATCTCTCTCCCACCAGATTCTGGTTCTTTCAGGGGCTTTTCCATCCCATGGCACAAAGTCTTGACAAAGGGATGTAGAAAGCAAAGGTAAAAATGTGTGTATGTGTGGGGGGCTTTTTGGAGTCCTCAGGCTTAGAACTGGAAGCATCTCACAGTTTGCACGGGACATAATATAGTGGCAAAAACAAAAACCTTGGAGAAAAGTTTGGATTCAGATCTCATATGGCGACTTTTATAGATCTGTAACTTCAGGTAAACCATTTTTCCATCCCTGTGGCCAAAACTTGTCATGCAAACATATAATGTAGCTAGGCCTTGGCACATAGTAGGCCTTTTAAAATAGCACATCTTTAGGTCCTAAGGAAGGAGGAGAGGGTATGAACAGCCCGGGAGGTTCTCCTGTTTGTATGAGGCCACTTACTGCAGAATCGTGTCTGGGCTCAGAGGAACGTGTCTGTGCTGGAAAAGAGGGAAGCATCTCTTGGGTTTCCAGCCAGGCGGCCACAGATGTGGACAATAGAGAACTCAGTTCACGTGCCCAATGGGATGGAGACAATGGCTCCCCAAACACAGCTGCCTCCTTCTCAATTGGACCTAACTTTGCCAGATAATGGAAACACAGAAAATAAGGCACGGGAAAACGAGATGTTTACGCTTAAACATGGCACTCTAACCTCCACACTGCGCCTTCTCGGATGGCACCCGCCTGTCCTCTCACAGCCCTGTGGCCGCTGGGCCCAGCCTATGGATTTCCAAGATTGTGCGGTGGCCTGTCTGCCAGGAAGAGGTGGGCGATTCGTGGCATCTGTCTCAGATGTCCTCTCTCCTAGGAGATGGTGTGTGCAGGAACACTCCTGGCAGTCCCTCACGTTGCTCAGAAGTAAAGAGGGCGGGGTACAGAACTCCTGTTGGATGCAGTTTTAGGAGAGACAAACTCCTGTTTCTGGAAACATCATCTTCTGTACATGAAGCCTCCATGGGCTAAGCCTTGTCTACAAAGCAGGCCTTGATGGGGGTCATTTAAGTGAGTGACAGGTGAAGATAAAGCCATTGCCCCTTTTTACCCACCCACTCATTTATCTACCCACCCACCCACCCACCCACCCACCCACCCACTCGTCCATCTGTTCATCCATCCATCCATCTGTTCATCCACCCATCTATCTGTTCATCCATCCATCCATCCATCCATCCATCCATCCATCCATCCATCCATCCATCCATCCATCCATCCATCCATTCATCCGTTCGTCCATCCATCCGTTCGTCCATCCATCCGTCCGTCCATCCGTCCGTCCGTCCATCCGTCCATCTGTTCATCCATCCATCCATCCATCCATCCATCCATCCATCCATCCATCCATCCATCCATCCCTTATGAATAAAATTACATGTGTTAAACAATTATTGTGTACCTGTCGCCAGGAAATTGGCAGAAGTGTCCATTTCCTCCAGGCTGTTGAGTGGGCACCACCAGAGAGAAGACAACTGCATACAGAATGTTCTCACACAGGAAGCCAAGGTTCTGGTGTGAAACCCACCTGCACACTCAAGTTTTAGTAAAACTGAGTTTTGTTTTTGAGTAGTGAGGGCTGGTAAGAGGCGGCCAAAGAAATACTGGGGGGAAACTGACTTTCCAAGGGTCCACATTTACAGCAGACACTCCAGGGCCCCGAGTCCAGGGAGAAGATGGCATAAATGGGCTACATGGATAAACGGGCTAAAGCGTGAGCTCAGACTTCACCTACCAGGCATCGGCCTCCTCCACATTATTTTTATTTGGAGTCAGGGTTGGGAGAAGTGAATAGTATTGAGCGTCTCCTCTCGGCCGGCCACTATGTTAGCTGCGAGGAATGTGGCAAGGACTTGGGAAGATGCACTGTCACATCCATGTGAGGGGCATGAAGTGGGAGCTGTGACAAGGGAGGTCGTAGGTCTTTAAGACAAAGGTTCTCAAGGAACTTTGTCCTGAGGACCATTTGCTGAAGTAAGTGGCAGGAGGGGCACGCATGCCGTTGGTGGGTGTTGATGGAAGTCCGGAAGCGAAAACCACCAGGTAACGCATCCCTCCCCTCCGGTGGCAGCTTGGTGTGGGCATGAGTGTGGGCAAACCTGAGGCCTCCTCCTGGGACACTGGCTCTGGAGGGAGAGCTTGAGAACCACCCTTATGACAGCGCCAGCCAGTCAGCGTCCCGTGAAGTCAGCAGTGTGGTCCAAATCCAGTTGTTCTGCATCGTTGTCCTGGTTTGGGTGGCTGGTCTGACTCTTCAGCCTCCATGACAATTTGGTGAGCAATCCGACACCCTTCTTAAAACCCCTTTTCTGGTTAAACCGGTCCCTGACGGTGTCTTATCGTTTGTGCCCAAGGGCCCTGATCGACACAGGGAGCAATCGGGTCTCTGTGTGTGCTGGGGGCGGGAGCGGGTGATAAGGACAGGGCACCGTGATTATATTTTTGACTTTTTAAGTCAAAAAGTGCTCAATAGTCAAATGGGCTCAAATAGGGAGTCCTGTCCACGGTCCTGAAGGGTTTCCTGGGTAATCATTGCTCCCTCCTGGACGCTTGAATCCCTCCCCAAGAAACCGATTAGCCACCCCAGACAGGCGAAAGCCTCAGCCGTCCCTTCTCCAGTACTTTTTGCCCGTGCTCTCGGGACAGATCCTACACGGGGCTGGCCTACATTTGTGCTCTCGGACGAAGGGGGTGGCAGGCCGTGCAGGCCGGTGGTCATTAAAACCCACCTTGGGTCAGCGCCCCCGTCGCCGCACGGATACATCCGCTCCTCAGGACTCTCTCTCCCCGTTTTCACTTGCAGACCCAGCTCACGAGGAAGGGCGGACAGATTCCTGGGAAAGAGCAATGGCTTAATTAATGGTAATACGAAGGATGGAGGTGCCTTGGTGATTGGGGCTCTGTGAATGCAGAATTGGATGGAGGGCTGAGATGCGAAACGGGATAATTGAACTGTTCGCTGAACTGGAATTTAGCAGTTAATCACTTTTATGAAACCTGCATCTCAATTCATTACTCCATTTATGCCTTGTTGTCATATGAAGCTGTTCAGCTAATTGGTAAACAGGAGCCAGTGTACCCCGGAAAGGGCAAGGCTATTGAGGATACTGTGCTGTTTTCTGTGGGTGCAGCCAGGAGCCGCCTATTAGCCCGGGCTCCGCGTGCTCTCTCGGGCAGGCGCGGAACAGCGCCGGGGCGTCGCCCTCGCACGCTCCAGGCAGTGCCCGTCAGTTCTGTTCCACGAGGCCCTCTGTCCAATGAACTGCCCGGTGATGGGCTTTTTAGTACAGCGATAAAGGTGGTGGGATTTGGCAGCAGAGCACTCCAGATCGGAGACGGGACTCCGCCATCGGTCCCCCGGGTGACGCGGGACAGGATAGCCTCCCCGCTGCGCCTCGGCTGCGGTCACCCCGACCTCAGGCCTGGTGTAGTGGGGACTGCATTTCGTAGGGAGAGCCAGTCGCCTAGCACAGTGCCTGGCTGCGTAGCTACGTATCCAATCAATACAGATCTTACTATCATCTTTCCCCTAGAAATCGCTTCCCGTTGTTGTTTAAGAGAAGGAGAAATGAGGAAATCTCTCTCTCTCTCCTACATTTATCGACTCTCAGACTCAAGAACCGAAGGGGGAATTAGAGTAAGAGGATGATTGATTTAATAGACGTGTACCCGCAAAGACTTCAATAACCTGAAGGGGCTCCCCGAGACTGGCTAGAACAAAGGAAGGTGTAAGGGGCGTAAGCTTTGGAGGGGAGGTGTGGATGCGGGCCGTCATCCAGGAACCCTTTATTATTTGGAGAGGGGTGCTTAATGAAAGTAGGGCCTTAGGTGGCTGCAGATCTATTTGTTTTGCTTGATAGGGGAATAGAGAAGCCCAATATGAAAAAAATCTTCATTTTGCAGCCAAGATTATATTTTAATATCCCTAGTGAACCCTCTCCTCTGATTTAATTTTATAGCTCCCTCTCTGTCCTGGGACCCGGGCACTGACCCACGGGTGGTGGTGCTGAGGGAGGCACAGATCCGAGGGAAGGACTCCGCTGTGTCTGGAATGGACCTTCCTTCCTTCATGACGAAGGCTCTCTTACTGAGTCAAGCTATCAGTTCTTTTAAAAAATATGTTTTTACTGATTTCAGAGAGAGGAAGGAGAGGGAGAGAGAGATAGAAACATGGGCCGGCTGTCTCCTGCTCGCCTCCTATTGAGGATTGAGCCCTCAACCCCCCTCGCATGTGCCCTGACCAGGTATTGAACAAGTGACCTTCTGGTGCGTGGGATGACACTCAACCAACTGAGCCACACTGGCCAGGCAAGCTCTAGGTTTTCGGTTCCCTTGCAAGTGCATGTCCATTACCTCTTAGCAGATAGGCCTGTTGGAAGCACAGACTGGCAATCACGAGTAGAGGTGGTAGGAGTCATAGGAGTGAAGGAGAGAGAAAGTGTTGAAAAGTAAAAAAAAAAAAAAACTCTGAGGACATACCTTGAAGAATGACAAGCTCCAGGGGCCATCAAAAGCATTGGGCCCTTGTGAAAAACATTTTTGGATGTTAAGAGAAGATACTGTGTTAAGGAGGTTTACCATTCATTCTCAGATTCAACAGACATTTCCGGAGAACCTGCTAAGCCCCAGGCATAGTTCTAAAGGTTAGAGAGAGAGAGAGTAATGAAGGAAACATGAGAGGTCCCATCCTCTGGGGCTTGCATTTGGGGGGGGAGGGGACTCAGACTATAGAATTAACAACAATACACAAAATAAACTTGCAGTGTTCTAAGTGCTGGGAGGGAAATAAGTAGGGTAACGTTGATGACCAGTTTCTAGGGAGGGCCTCTTAATAAAATTTGATCTGAGACCTGTAGTATTAAAAAGATCCAATCATGCAAAGAGCTGGTGTGTGTGTGTGTGTGCTCCGAGTAGTGTTATCAGCATGTGCAAAGGGCCTGAGGTGGCAATAAGCCTGAGTGTCTGAGGCACATACTGGAGCAAGGCTGGTGTGGCTGCCGCAGAGTGAGTGTGAGAGGTCCGAGCTGAGCCTGGAGGGGACGGGACCTGGACGGCCGTGGTGAGGGGTTTGAACATTTCCCTGTGTGCAGTGGGATGCATGAACGCATCTTCCCCTTGTCGAAATGCAGGAGCACTGGGCCTGGAGAGCTGTGATACATTAACTCATGTAGGACACAGTCATAGTCTGGTTTCAGATTACTGTTTCACGTCAGGCGCTGGTGTGCGCGACACTGAAAGCTATTAATGTAAATTAATGATTGCTCCTGCTGGCTTTGTTACTGTTTACTCCAACGAGGGATTGATAAATGCATCCTGCCTCTCAAATTTGCATCCGTTAAAAACCTTACCGTTGTGGGGGCACCACTGATCCCCTTTGGGGGTCTAAGAATTAAAAAATAATAACATCACACAGCTGTCATAACTAGTATTTGCTATCACCTGGTTAAAATGAGATAATCAGGTGGTGCTGGAGGTAAGGACAGGGTTTTACAATCACAGTCTAGGTGCCTCTGACGCACGCGGGGGAAGAGATTATCTGACTTGTGCTGGGAGCTTTTGTAAATATAATTACTTTTCATCCTGATAACCCTGGGAGGTAGGTATTACCCCATTTTACAGATCACACAACTGAGTTTCACGATAGGGGAAAAAACTGGCCCCAAATTTTGCAGCTGGGACAAGAGAGCCCAGGTTTCTATCCAGCGTCATCTGGCTCTGACAACGCTACGTTGAAAGAGAGGTGTCCAAAGCCTTGGCAGCCACACGTGGGGTTGATGGAGGCGTTGGAGGGGTGCTTGCCTTTTCCTCACCAGGACCGACGACCGGATACGTGAAACACGTTGCTGCTCTTTCTTTGAAAGTGAGGACTTCACATTTCAAAGACTGGCGCGTCCTCTGCCTGAGTCAAACGACCGAGCAGGTCCCGGTGAGAGGAGACGCAGAGCCTTGCGCCTCGCCCGGCCTCCTGCTTACACGGCGGATTCTTCCACCTCGAGGGGACCCTGCTCGTCCATTTAGAAAATGGGCATAAGAAGAGCGCCTGCCTCTCAGGGCGACCTGCAGGATTTACCGAGAGGAAGCAGAGAGGTTGCTTCGCACCAGGCCTGGCGTCTGATAAGCTCTTACTAAAAGCCGCCTATAGTTTCTCTCTTCCCAGAGAGGTGCGAAGGGTGCGATCTGGAGAAAGTGAAACTTGTCCTTGCTGCTGACAAATGGACAACCAGCGTTTTGTGGGAAGAGTAGGCAAGGCAACGATTATTTTGATTTTGCTCAGGCCTAGAAAATATTATTGAGGTCTCAGATTCTTTGAACCTCAGTTTCTCAACCTTGGTTGCAAATTCAGTCCCGTGGGGGAGGTTTTGAAAAATACGAGGGACCCTCCCTAGAGGTTCTGACTCCGCTGCACTGGGCCGGAGCCTGGGCACTCCCGTCTTTGGAAGCAGCCAGTGGAGTTCAAAGGCCTTGGGATGCGTCCTTCTGGCCCACCAGACTTGATCTCGTGGGGACAGATGATGACACCACAGTGGCCCAGACCTCTCACGTGACGACAGCTCTCCTCTCTTTCACCGGCGCCGACTGCTGTGTGTGTGCAAGCGTGCGTGTGCTCCCTTCGGAACGAGCCTCGTGCGAATGTGCCTTGGTTCTCTGAAGCCTTCCGGGGACCCCGTTCTTAGGGAGGTGACTTCTAAATGTGTTTTATATGGGACACCGGGTTGGGAGTGATTCAGCCTTTTCAATCAGCTCTTTCCTCAGCAGGGAGCCCTTGAAGCTATCAAATTATATCTCAGATATATCGCCACACACTATAATGAAGTACATCAAAACGAGTGCCTGGCTGGCATGTCTGGGTCCCGTCCCGAGTTGTTTATATTTATTTATATTTTAAGGTCGCTCAGGAGTATTTGGTTCCCCGGGTTGTGATTGAAATGAGTCTTTAAAATATTTTTATGTGATGCTGCACTTGCGTCCCAGGCGCCAGGGAGCTCTGGAGCATAGGGCGGGGACAATTTATGTGATTTCTCAGATCTGGACAGACCGAGTTGTTAAAGAATGGGGGCGGCGGCCAGCCATGCTTGCTTTCATTAGGATCCAGTGTGAAGTGTGTGTGAGAGGAGCAGTAATGATTCTCTCCCCGGCTGAGATGAATTGGTCTCATAAGAGCCATGGAGAGAGGAGAGAGGAAGTCTGTGTGGGGGGCGGGGGGGCTTCCGCGAGATCAGCAGCAACTGGGACCATGGACGTTGGATGACTATCTATTGCAGCTCCAAGGGGCAGACATCGCCGGCCTATTAAGGACACCGTTGGCTTTTTTGATTGGACACCGAGAAATTGATGCACTGCCTTTGGTTCTATTATGTTTTCAAACTTTAATTAAGTTTATACCTCTCCCACCTGGACCTCATAAATAGTTAGCCTCCGAGTAAGCCATTTGTCATGGGGGTGCTCTTATGAGTAGATTCATCTTCTAAACAACATTACTCTATTGCCTCAAGTCTTGCCTTAAATCCATCAACTCAATGCGAGCTCGAGTGCCTTACCCACATTTTGACATATAATCCAAAGGGGTTATTTTCTGATGGGCAAGCGGCTTATTCATTAAGTTATCACAAGGTGGGAGAATGCAGGCACATTATTAGCTTTTAAAATGATGCAACGGGTGATTAAAGAGAATTAAATTAAACCTCAGGGTGTGTTTTTTTCCCCATGTAAGTTCATCCATTCTCTTTTGTGAAAGGTGGGAGCTCTTGGCCCAAGCTGAGGCCATCTCACAGCCTAAATCTAAAGACGCCCCTGGTGAGGGTGGGGAGGTGGTGTCTTCCTCGAGGGCTGATGGGACCGCAGGTTGACGTGGCCTCTTTGAGGAACAAATTGGCAGAATCTACACATTTGAAAATACGCACTCCTAAGACATCACAGTTCCCCTTTAATTGTGTGCCTTGGACGAACTCTTACAGTTGATGTGCACAAGGATGCTCGCCGAGCAGTGTCTGTAATGGGAGGCATTTGTGAGTAACCTAAGTGTCGGTCGGGGGAGGGATGGGTAAGGGAGCGCAGGGCGTTTACAATAGGCCACAATGTGTCAGCGAGGAGCACAGGTAATTCTTTTTTAATGTGATGCTGCGCTTTGATACCTTGTACTGATGTGGACAGGCTCCAACACAGCTTGAGTGAAGAAAACACAAGGAAGAAGCTACTCCTGTGAGTTTTTGACTCTACGTTGCAAAACAGTACAGGGGATATTGAAACATATTGACAGAAGGAGGGATACACATCAAGCTCTTGGCAGTGGCTGCCTGGGGACAGAGGAGGGGGAATGGGACTGGGAACACGGGGTTTGTATTATCTGTCATGTTCTGTTTGTTTTAACGACTGGAAACATTGTGACAAAATAGAAATATTTGTATTTTGCGGTGGTAAGAATGGAAATGTTAACTCCATTAAATTTTATACTTTTTTATGACTCTTTAAAGTTCTCAAAGGAGGGCTCTCTGGGAATGAGAAGGGCCACGCAGTCAGCGCCAAACCTGGGGCCTGCCTCTGCACCCCCAGGGAAAGAGGCCGGCCGTGTCTACGCGGGAGGCTGTGGAGGGATTTCTTCTCAACCGTGGGTCTCCTTTCTTGACTTATTAGTATCTGACCTATTGCCTTTCCGAGGGGCCGTATAAGCTGACTTTTCTCGTTGTATGGATTTGCCAAAAGCACCCCATTCCAACTACTCGGCACATCGGCGCAAGAAGATCCATTGGTTTCCATGAAAACAATACCCTGACATTAAGGAAAAAGAGTGTATGTCGGTTGAAGGTAAGGTCCCAGCTGCGATTTGATAAACTCCCGGGACTTCTCTGCCTGCTCCCTCCTCCGCGGCTGGCTCACAGCCACCCGGGGATGGACGCCTGGGCTCCCCGAACTGGGCCCAGAAAGGGAACGCAGAGGCTGCTCCTGCTGAGATGACACAAAGATTTCCGTCTCCAGCGTCCGACGCCCCAGCCAGGGTTATTTTTGGCACCTGGACGTTGACTCAGCATCTGGTCTAGGCATGACGCGACCGTGACTCAGTCACGAGCCTGAAAATGAGGGGCTGTTGGGGGCCGTGTTAGTATTCAGGCCGCAGGGCTGCCTTTGCCACTTTCTCCGGCGTCCTGGCCTCGGAAAGCACGGCGCTTGCAAGGGAACAATCCATCATCCCCGTGCTTTTCTGTTCTCCCTCTGCCTTGGAACCAGCGACTTCCCTGCCTTATTTCGCACTCGGAGCGGTATTTCTCTGCAAGAGTCCAAGTTTTAGTAAAAAATATACTTTGAGAAATCAATACCAGATTTGATCCAACCAGGTCAAGCTCTCCTGCTGACCTAATCTTAATGCATTGTGTGAAGTATTTCTATTTATCAAACGTTTGTAGGTCTAAGCGAAAGCTGCAAGCAATGGTGTTTAGGTCTGAAAGGACGGGAGCTCAGAGGGCTAAATTCAGATAACACCTGAGTCGCTTTGCTGCTAAGTAGAATTTAATGGAGGGGCAGCTCTGCAGTCTTCATCGGTGTTCGGCATGACAATTCGTTTTGTTTGTCAGGAATGAATACTTCAGGGGGGGGAAAGAGCTTTTGGAATTGGAACAAGAATTTCCTATCAACAAGGGCCATTTCGATTTCAAGACAACGCATCTTCCCTAGCAAGGGATAGTTTCTATTTGGTGGGAAGCTGGTTGCCCTTGCTTTGCCAGGCAGGATTCTTGGATGCGCTGTGGCCTCTGGAAATGTATCCCTCCTGTGTGAAAACACAGAGAGGTGGTTCCTGCATATCCCAAATGCCCAAGGACGCCCTTTCCTCTCTCGCTCAGAGATGCTGTGCTTGGGCTGGTCCAGACATGAACGGGGTGGTTAGTGGCCTGGACTGGTCTCCGTGGGCTACGCTAAAGAGCAACCCACGACCTACCCAGGGCCTCCCATGTAAACCACGGGACATGTTGGGCTACAGAATGGCAAAGACCCAATTAAAGGTCACTCAGGCCAAATAGAACATTGATTGGAGGAATGTTAGGACATTCTAAGTAACCTGAGGCAGTGGAGGGCAGCCTCTGGGTATCCATGAAAGCTAGAACCGGAGATTCACCGGAGATTCACCAATGGCCAGGATCCTCCTCACTCCCTCTCTCTCATGAGTTTCAGGATCTCTTCCCAGAGACCAGCTGTGGGAATGTGGCTGCCAACTCTAGAGGCTCAAACCTTAGGGTTCCACCTACCAAGGATGGACCCCCCCCCCCCTTCTTTTGACAACCGCTCCAAACACTCAAAGGCAGGATTTAGTTTGGACCCTCTTGGGTCAAGTAGCCGATTTTGTATCCGCGCCCTAGGGTCTGGAAGGCTTGGTTACAGAACATAAACGTGGCACCTGGGGGTCCCGCTCTGGGTACAGAGTCATGCCCAGAGACCTGGAATTGTGGGGGGCAGCTGTTCCCGGTGGGGTCCACTACAGCGCTCCTCGTGCCATTCGTCTCAGTTCCATCGCAGTTGTAAGGCCTGGAAGCAGATCACTCGCCAGGTACCTACTGGTAATGTGGGCATCACGAAACCTGCCTTGCAGGGTTGTTACAAGTAGTTAAATGACACATATTCAGGGCGTAGTACAGTGCCTGGTATACAAGAGGCAGCTAGCCGATGGTAACTGATTGGAATAGAGGTGAATTTGGGGATCAGGAAAGTGGAGGAGAGTGTCCGCTGTCGGCGCAGATCCCTGCGGCATCTTAGGTTGCCAGGCGCGTGGGAAACGCCGCGCTGAGCTGAATGGGGGTCCTACCTGTCGCATCAGGAGAGTCTCCTTGGAGCTTTTGAACATCTCTCTTTCTCTCCAAAGACCAGAGGCCATCGGGACGAAGGCTTCCCGTGGAATTTCTACGTGACGGTCACATTCGTTCCTTCACTCGCTCATTCTTACATCCGACGTGTCTGGATTTGAGCTATTACGTCCTGGGGACTGCTCCACAGCGGGCCGTGCAATGCAGACCAGCCGCACGGAGAAGGTCGGCCTCATTTTGCAGCGATCACTGTGGTGGGGGGTACAGGTGAAAAAGCACACCGAAGGAAGGAATCAACCAGCTGCATATTATTATAAGCACACGGAAGAAAATACACTGGATGGTGTGGGAGCGCTGTGATGGGCTGGTCGGGGGCTCCGAGGAACTGACAGTGCCGCTTGGAGCCCGGGAAGCAGCAGGCCGGCGGAGAGCCGGTGGAGACGGCTCCCGGCCCGGGGACGGGGACGGCTTGACCGAGGAAAGGCCTCAGTGTGCTTGAGGAGACCAGCGGAGAGATGGACAGTCTCAGTGGGCAGTGAGGTCAGCCCAGCTAAGACTCCTTCGCTCAACCGTTTTGGGGAAACTGTCTTTGTTTTTCAGTTATTGGTCTCAACTATTTTGCAAAAGACAGAGCGGGGTTCGGAAGTGTTAGGCGACTTGCCTGAGGCTGCCCCACTAACAGGTGCCCGAGGTGGATTTAAGTCCCATCCAGCTGGCCTCAGAGCCAGAGCTTTTGCAACTGCCCGACCCGGCCCCTACGGCCTCCATCCCCTGGTCGCCTGGGGTCATCTCTGTGGGAGAGCTGAGGTGAGAAGGCAGGGCATCGCCTGCCCACCTCGGCTGGCCCCTCACATTTTTCCTGCTATGGACATTTTTACACAAATGTCACCAAAAGGCACTTCGGGTATTGATTTGGGGGTTACAGATAAATTTTAGCAAGTAGGCTAATTCACAAATGCAGAACCCACAAAGAATGATGATGCGTGTGTGTGCGTGCGCACGTGTGTGTGTGTGTGTTACTACTAGGAGGTGCGTGGAGACACCCTCCTTTCTGGTTTTGGAAAAGAAAACTTCCTTAGCAAAGGGCCACTTGCGAGGAGCTGCAGGCAGCCTCCAGGTGCTGAGAACAGCCTCTGACCGGCAGCCAGCAAGAAAGGAGGACCTCGATCCTACCGGTGCAAGGAGGCGAAGTCTACGAATGACCCGAGGGAGCCTGCGGTGGGTCTTTCCCCAGTGAGGCCTCTGATGAGACACGGCTCCAACCGCCGCCTGGATTGCCACCTGGTGAGTGCTCTGAGCATAGGACCCCACCCGGCGATGCCTGGACTCCCGGCCCGGAGACACTATCGACAACCAGCGGGTGTTGTTTTCAAGTGCTGGGTTTGCAGTGGTTTGTTCCACGACAGCAGGAAAGTCATGGAGGGGGCAGTGCTTACACACTCCTAGCTGGAGGCCAGGGAGCCCCTGGTTGAGGAGCTCAGCGCTTTTCCTAGTGATCCCGATGCGATGCCTGGTTGCTGAGGATCCAAGCCAAGCAGGGGTGATGGGCTCATCAGGACACGGCTCCCCCAGCAGGAGAGTACGGAGACCAGGCCAGAGGGAGGTGGTCGTCCGGCAGCTGAGAAACAGAGAAGCGAGACCGCACCTGGAAGACCAGGTAAACAATAGGGACGCTGACGCTGAAGCCACGGCACAGGCGACCTATCAGCCGAGAGGACAGAAGCAGGCAGGCTCTGAGGTTGAGGCATTTACCCAGTTTTGCAAATGTCCGCGTTCACGACATAATTCACTCTTTCCCCAGCCACCCCGACACTGGGGTGTCACGTTAGGGTGTCTTAAAGTGTCGGCAAGTTTCCAGATCCCCGAGAAGGCAGTGTTCTGGTTGCCATGGAGGAGCTGAGTGGACCGACGTGGGTGTAGCCCATCCTGGTGTGAATTGTTAAGCACATCCATCCACCTTCTCTTGCCAGCAGGCCCCTTAGAGGCTGACTCTGCTCCCTCCGGTTAATGGGCTCCTTAACTCTCTCCTGACGCTCATGTCACGCGTCGGGGATGACAGCTGTGGGTAATGAGACTTGGGAACCAGCCAAACCGTGGACTTTTTGCGTTAAGAGAAAATGATTTTCATTTACAATTAGTGTGATCCTAATTTATTTAAAAAGTATACGCGTATTACACACAGAGCAGAAATAAAACCCGAAAGTGCATTAAAGCGTTACAAGGCCCGTGCCTACGTGGAGGGTACCGGGATGAATTTTATTTACTTTTCTCTCTTTAATTATCCCTTTGTGTCCTGCCCACGCTCCCTGTGGAACAACCAAAGGTGAAAAGGCCCACGATGTACTGGGGAGAAGAGAAAATTCTTGCTGACAGGTCGGGCACACCGCGGTGGACAGCGGGAGGGGATGGGTTTGCAGGTGGGTGTTTGCAGACGATGCTGCACGGATGCTGGGTTCAGAAGTCTTGGTGCGGGGGAAATTAAATAACCTTTTTTATTGAGTTTGTTGGTTAATAAAACCGTACAGGCCTCGCCTGCACACTGCATCGCGTGCTCACCACCCAACGCCAAGCCTCTTTCCGCCCCCACTGGTCCCCCCTTGGCCTCCCACCTCCCCTCAGCCCCCTTCCCTCTGGCCATCACCTTACTCCTGTCCGTGTCTGTCTTTTTTTCTCCCCCCTCAATCCCTTCACCTTTTTTCACCCCGCCCCCCTTCCCTCTGACAGCTGTCACTCTGTCCTCTGTATCCATGCCTCTGTTTCTATTCTATTTCTTAGTTTGTTTTGTGCATTAGATCCCACATAGAAGTGACATCGTATGGTAGCTTTTGTTTCTCCGACCGGCTTATCTCACTTAGCACAATACCCTCCAGGTCCATCCCTGCTGTCCCAAAAGGCAATAGATACCTTTTGCAAAATCGAAGGCTCTTGGGCGTTCCCTTTGGGGACTCCCTCTTGCTGCTCTAGCCGAGCGGTCGCCCGTGGGTGTCACTCCCTTTGCCTGGAACGCCCTCTTTCCCCTTCCTGTGAGCAGGACTCCTTGTCCTTCAACCCGGCCCAAGTGTCACTTGCTTGTGAAAGGTCCCCTACCCAGAGGAGGCTGGCGGGTGGGCCAGGGGACCCTCCCAGTGCCACTCAGCTCCCCACCCCATTAGACGTCGTAAGGGCCCGGCGCCACCCGATTTCCCCGCTTGGAGGGGAGTAGGCGTCTGTGCCGTCTATTGCCAGCATCTAGCACAGAGCTCGCGGGCACAGGGCAAAGTGCTCGGTAAGTGAGATAAATTTGAGCTTAGCTGTCATTTTGCTTCGGAGTTGGAAATGGAGCCCAGCTGTGCTCGGCTGCGAAGTAACCCTAACGGGTGGGAGGGAACGTCGCGTTCAACCGGAACGTGTGGCCAGGGACCTCGCGCCCGGCACTCTTCACTCCCTAACCGGGGTGCGCGAGCCTGAGGGGTCATGATTCACCAGCCTCATTTCCCAGCACCGTTATCCTTCATCTTGACACGCTATTAAAATCATTTAATTATCACTATTTTGCCTTGTCATTACGGAGCCGCCGTGATCCATTATTTAGGGGTTTTCAGGTTTTCTGCCTTTCAGTGGGGGCAGAAGTGGAGATTTCCTTCGAGATTTGGGTTGAGCAGCTCCACACGCGCAGACTTCTGAGCGAGAGCGGCGGGCATTTGGGGGGCGATGTGGGGCGTCGGCCGGGCTCCGTTTGTGCCGAGAGCCTAACAATGCTCCTCCACTGCCTCCCTGCACTTACTCCTCCCGCTCTGCAAACACCCTCCGATCGTCGCCGCCCGGGATGCGGGTTTCTCCGCCTGCTGCACTCTTCCCCAAGAGCTTCGCCAAAGCAGTTCTCTCAAATGAGAGCTGTTAGGGATGCTGGCTCCGACTCCCGGCTTGAATTAGACCACTCGCCGCCCCTCCCCTTTTATTATCACACCGCTCTGCTCCTCGGTCTGATTTTCTAATGAGGAATGTAAGATCTGTTTTATATTAATAAATTGGGGAATACAGGAGTGTATAACAGTCTCCTGTAATAATCCTTCACCACCTTGGCATTAATGATGGTCACCTAGTTGGGGTGTTTCCTTTCCGCGACTTTCCTATACATTGAAATTCTTATTTTCTACCTTGCTTTTCTCTTATTTCTGACGTCTGTGATGGACATTTTCAAACACTGAAAAGCAGAGAGGAGAGTGTAAGAAGCTCTCCCGCGCCCATCACCCACCCAACAGTCCTGACGTTTCCACACGTCAGGGCAAAGGGCGAGTGGGGAAGAAAAGCCCCCGGGGTAAGAGCAAGCAGGACGGTCCGTCAGTAGAAATCCCGGCCGTCACCAGAAAAATCACCGTTTTGCGGCTCCTAATGAAATCATAAAGGTATCAATGATCAATAACAGCTAAAGCCTGGGTCACAGGGTGGTGAGGAATCTGAGGACGGGTGGATCCGGACGACAGCACCTCAGCCCCACGTTCGGTCTCAGAGTTGTCCCACCGGCGGCGGGACGATCAGCCCTCGTGAACCTTCCTCCCTGACGCGGTGCCCCGCACGGTGGGGCCTCGCTGAAGGTACGTCTCCCCCGAATCCGACGGGGCCGCCAGACCTCACGGACAGTTACGGGAGACACGAGGCTCGGGGGAAAATGTCAAATGCGATTTTAGATTTGGATAAAACCAGCAAAACCCAGAAAGTTGGGAAATCCCAGCAGAAAAGTAGAGAACAGTGGAACGAGCCTCCTGGACCCACCTTCTAACTTTCTCACATTTTAACATTATTTTAGACGTGCTTCAGAATTTGTCTTTTTCAAAACATATTTTTAGTGCTTTTTTTAAGAGGGAGAGGAAGGGAGAGGGAGTCAGAGAAACATTGACAAGAGGAACATTGATGGGCCGCCTCCTGCACGCCCCCTACTGGGGACCGAGCCCGAGACGCGGGCACGTGCCCTGCCCGGGAATCCCGCCGGTGGCCTTTCGGTGCCCCGGCCGACGCCACACTGGCCAGGGCTGGAATTTGTATTTTTTCTAAAGTGTGATAGCACGGTCGCCCTGATCTGTTCCCCATTCCCATCGTCTTCCTTTGATGCCTGAATTTTGATTCCCGTAGATACTTTCTAAATCTTTTTTTGAGTCTACGGACAAAAATCTGGTCTCCCACGTATCCTGTTTTACTCAGCATTGTGTGGTTTTTTTTCTTCATTTATCTACATTTTCTCACACAACTCTAGTTTATCCAATTTATCTTCTGGGTGATATTTTCCTGCGTGACCCTGCCACACTTTGTTACCCATTTTCGTACGGATGGACATTCAGGTTATTTTGTGTGCGTTTTTCCTCTCTCTTTAAAAAATTAAATTTAGAGAAAGCGGGAGAGAGAAAGAGGAGCATTGACGTGCGAGGCAAACACCGATTGGTTGCCTCCTGCACGTGTGCCCTGACTAGGGACCGAAACCTGGTCAAGGGCATGTACTTGGGTTGGAGGTTCGGTCCCCGGTCCCAGGTTGGGACACATGCATGATGCAAGCCGTTGATGTGTCTCTCTCAACATGAATGTTTCTCTCCCCCCCCTCCCCTCCCCTCTCTCCCTCTCTTCCCCCACCCGCCTCCCTCCTTCCCTTTCTAAAAAATCAATGGAAAAAATATCCTCAGGTGAAGAGTAACAAAAAATAGCGAGGGTAGGCATGCTTTTCCTGTCCCTGACGTTAGAGGAATCCATCTGTGGCTTCACCTTTAAGCATGATCATTGCACTAGGTTTTGATAAATAACCTTATTGGGTTAAAAAACATTTTTTTTTCTTGCTATACTTAGTTTGCCAAGAGTTTTTTTTTTTTATTAAATATTACAAAATGGCTGTTCTGCATGAATTGTTATGATTATACGCTTTCTCCTTAGTCTTTTAATGTAGTGCATTACCTTAATTGGAGCTCTGATTTTGAACTGTTATTGCATCCTTGGAATAAGCCCTATTTGATCATGATGTATTATTATTTATAGACCTTGATGAATCCAATTTTACAGCACAGTATTTGACATTTTTACATCTCTGCTGATAAGTGAGAATGGTTTATAATTTTCTCTTCTCATACTGTCCTTGTTTGGTTTTGTTACTAAGGTAATATTACCCTTATTACGTGAGTCACGACTTTCTTTTTCTATTTTCTGAAAAAAATTATATAAGGCAGAAAATGATCTGTTCCTTGAAAACGTGATACATCTTGCCTGTATTTTTTCCTTTATTTTTGCCTTTAGAGTGAGCGTATTGTTCAGGACAAGCAACGTTGATGACAAATACTGTTCCTTTTTCGGTTATTGGCTTATGGTGGTTTCGCTTTGTTTTTCTTCTTGAGCTCATTTAGTAATTTGTGTTTTTCTAGAAAGCTATACATGTGATGTACGGTTTTTGGTTTTTAGTTTGTAGATGCTTATAGTTTACTCTTCCGATTTTAACAATGTATCTAACAGAAATACCACCTGACCCAGAAATTCCAATCCTGGGTATATATCCTGAATATTTGAAAACTGGTGTTCAGATAAATGCTTCCACAGAAATATTCAAAGACACTCTGTTCGCAATAGCCAAATGGCGGATACAAGCCAAATATTCATCAACAGATAAATGGATAAATGGCGTATCAATACAACCGAAAACGATTTCTCCATAAAAGGGAGTGAAGTACTGATACCCGCTACAAAATGGGTGAAGCCAAGGGAAAGAAGTGAGACACAAAAGGTGCCAAAATGTACGATTCCACTTATATAAAGTGTCCAAAGTAGGCAAATCCATAGAGAGAAGGATTTTGATAGGCATCTCACTGAATCTGTAGGTCACGTGGGTGATACGGACATTTTAACAATAGTAAGCTTTCCAACCCATGAACACACTGCTTTCTTTTAATAAGTGTGTGGATCTGGTTTCATATATGGTGATACAGATGCACTTAGACTTTTAGAAACCATCTCACTTTCTTATTTTTGTTCCCCATCTTTTACCTTTTTTTCTCTGTTTTTCTCTTTTACCTCTTTCTCTGGGATCAATCAAGTTTATTTTATTTCCTCTACATTAGTTTAGAAACAATAGATTGTATCACTTCTTAGTGTAGTGGTTCTCAACTGAGGGCACGTTTGCCCCCAAGGAAACATTTGGCAAAGTCTGGAGATGTTTTGGTTGTCAACTAAGGGGTGGGGTGTTCTACTGGCCTGTGGTGGGTGGAGGCCAAGGGTGCTGCTAAACCTCCCACAGAGGACAGGACAGCCTCCAACAGAATTATCCAACCCAAGTGTCAGGGGTCCCAAGGTTGAGAAGCCCTTAGTGGCACCATGGCATGGATTCTGCCAGGCGTTATCTGTTCATTCTGTTTTTATTAATTGAAATTTTAGTTTAATCTTTTAGGAATATATCCTAAGAAGCCTGAAACACCCATCAGAAAGAATATATACACCCCTATGTGCATAACAGCATTATTTATAAGAGCTATAAGATCTGGAAACAGCCCAAGTGCCCATCCATAGATGAGTGGATAAAAAGCTGTGGTATGTTTACACTGTGGAATACTATGCAGCTGTAAAAAAGAAGGATCCCTTACCTTTGGAACAGCATGGAGGGACCCAGAGAGTATTATGCTGAGCAAAATAAGCCAGGCAGAGAAAGACAAACATCACATGATCTCACTCCTGTGTGGAATGTAATGAACAAAATAAGCTGACAAGCAAAATAGATCCGGAGACATGGACACATGGAACAGACTGAGGGATCTCAGAGGGAAGATGGAGTGGGTGGGAGAGATTAACCAAAGAACTTATATGCTTATATGCATAACCCATGGACACAGACAATAGTGTGGTGAAGGCCTGGGGAGGGGGTGGGGGTCAGGAGGAGGGGGGGGGGTCAATGGGGGAAAATGGGGACATCTGTACTACTTTAAGCAATAAAGATAAATTTTAAAGATCTTTTAGAAATAGTTATTTGTAGTTAACATTTAAAATAGATTGCCAACATATTTCATTGTTTCTGGGCCTTTGTTTAGCGTGTTCCTCCGTATTTATCTTTATTCTGCAGCCCACCGAGGCAGTTCTCCCGGTGAGGGTTGGTGGATGGTCATCTCTCTTAGCCTGTCTATATCTGAACACACGTTGCCTTCACTCCTGAGTCAGTCAAGCTGGTTGAAAATGTTAAATTCGGAATAATTTCTCCCGTATTCCCATTGACTTGAGTTCCTCTTCAAAGTCTTTTGTCAATTCTGTGCTATTTCTTTGTAGGCAATCGTCCTTTTTCTGTGTCAGCTTTTAAGATTTCTCTTTATCCCTCATGTTACGCAGCGTCGGTGTGATGTGATCAAGTGTACATTTTTTTTTTTTCTTATTCTAATTAGAATTGTCAGGGGACCCATGTTGCTTCAGCTTTGGAGACTTCTGCACGATGATTCCTTCTACTGCTCCTTCCCTACGGCTGTCTTCGCTCACTTCTGGGGCTCCTATTAGGTGCAGGTTGGAGCTTTTCTTTTCTTTTCTTTTTTTTTTTAAATATATCTTTATTGATTTCAGAGAGAGGAAAGGAGAGGGAGAAAGAGAGATAGAAACATCAATGATGAGAATCATTGACTGAGCCCGCAACCCGGGCATGTGCCCTGACCGGGAATCGAACCCCGATCGCCTGGATCCTAGGTCGACGCTCAACCGCTGAGCCACGCCCGGCCAGGCAGGTTGGAGCTTTTCAATCAGCCATTCTTGTCACCTGCTTACCCTCCTCATTATCTCCTCGTTGTCTCTCTTTAGCGCATCCTGGATGAACTCTTCAGTTATCCTTCCTATGATCCGGATTGGGCTCCCGGTCCCATGCGTGAACCAATCGTGGGCTGGCCAGACGTAGGTCACGTGTCCACTGTAACCCACAGGGGCTGGGAGAGGCCCGGGGAAGCACAGCTCTTCAAAGAGGAATAGAAGAACGCCGCTCACCCCAAGAGGCAGAATGACGGTGGGCCGGCAGAACCGGGAGATGCCTGCTGGAAACGGGCCTCCCGTCCCCACTTCTCCTAATGAGCCCGGCAAACTCTGTTTACTGTACAAGGTCCTAATGAGTCAATCCTGGCTCCGTGTGCTCTGTCCCTTGCTCTGCATCACTGACTAATTGCCTGTCTCCTCGGCCAGCCCATGTACTGTAGGCATCAGATACGAGGTCTTCTCTACACTTAGCGCTGAGATAGGACATAGAAGGAACTTGGGCTCCAAAGTAATTCAAACCAATGCAGAAGGAAATCATGTGAGAGTTTAGTACGTTTGTAAAGTAAGGGGCTTCATGGGGGGAAACGTCAGCATGCTCACGCTTGCCCCCAAGACCGCTCTGTTAGCCAGCTTTGCAGAGAGCACCGAAATTCACCTTCCTCCATGCACAGTGGGCGGCTAATCTTTTGATGACCATCTTTCCAGAGCCATCGAGCATCCGCGACGTCCTTGAAAAATAGGTGATCGGAGGTTTCTCAGGCCACTTCCGCCTTCCTGGAGCTTGGGTTTGAATGCCAGTTTTGAATAGTCTCAACTTTCTAATTTTTGTGTACCAGAGAGGTCCGTGAGTTCCTTCGAACAACGTAACTACAGGAGAGCGAAACCTCTGTCTTGTTTGGTGCTATCCTTTCAGCGTCTGGAGCAAGCCCGCCAAAGAGCAGGAGCTCGATAGCTGTGTGACTCCGTGAATCGAAAGCGAGGCTCCCGGCAAGGCCGTGAGGAGCTATAGTGAGAGGACGGGGGAAGGAGCAGAGACGTCCTAAGCGCTTAACTTGACTAGTGAGGAAACAGAAGGCTAATTGGTGTGCAGGCATCTGAGCATTCGGACCGTTTTGCCCTAATATTCCTGGAAGGGAACAGGGGTCGGAGAGGGTTCTGAACCTCCTTGCTTGCTGTGGTACTCTATTGAGGTCAATTTTAACAACAAGCTTCTGTAACCTCCATAAATGTTATCAGTGAGACTATGGGTATCAGTCAACCCATCTCTAAAATGGGGGGGTAATAACGATGTTGACCTCAGGGGGACTTGGGGGACAGGATGAGATGACGGGCGACAATGCTGCAATGGGGCCCGGCATGTAGGAAACGTTATGCTTATGCTGTGGAGCTAAGCTTAGTAAATGCTCTCATTTTAAGGTAATACCCCCTGTGTCCACATCAGTGGTCTTGGTGGCTGCGAAGATGAGGAGAGGGAGGAAATTTGCATTCTCTTGTGTCTAACATAGTTTGACAAACTTTAGAGTGCTTCGGTGTGCATCATGACGCATCTTAAAGTTGGCCTGCTATTGGGTCATTCGGTAAGCAGTTATTCTGTGTCTCCTATGTGCCAGGGCCAAGGCTAGGTCCTAGGAGGACTGTGATGAAAAGGGCGCACCCAGTCCTTGCCCTCATGGCATTTACAGTCCAGCGTGTGAAAGAGTCCAGGGAACACATGACCAGACCTGCCATTACTCAATTACAACTGTGCTGCGTGTTATGAAAGAAGACTACAGGACACTATGAGGACCGGTGGAGAACCTAGCTGAGTAGCGGGCAGGGGGACACTGGGAAAAGGCTTTCTGGAAGATGTGACTTTAAGCCAGATCTTTTTGAAAGATGTATAAGAGTTGGCCAAGCAAAGAGGGCAGGGAAGAGCTGCCCAGGGAGAGGACCGCAGCCCCGACCAGGACAGAGCTTATTTCCTTGAAGGGTCAGTAGCAGCAAAGGACAGCTGGAGCCCAAGAGCAGGGAGGGGAGTGTGTGAGGTGACGCCAGGGATCAGACCTCGGAGGGCATCCTCATATGTCTTTGTAAGGATTTTGGTCTTTATCCTGTGAGTCCTGGAAAGCTATCCAAAGATTTTAAGTCAAGAAACAATACAGACATTTTAGTACCATCATTAAGAACATAGACTCTAAAGCCGGAATACGTGAATTTGAATTCCATATTAGCCACTAAGTTACTTAACTCTCTGAGCCTCAGTTTTCTCATCCATATAATGGGATAATAAAAGTCCTTATATCATAGGGTTGTTGTATCAAATAAGTGTATATATGTGTGTATACAATATGTACAGTAATGTATTTATGTATGTATTATACATACACACATACATACATATGCACACACACATATATATACGTGTGTGTGTATATGTGGTTGATCCTTGAACAGTGGCAGGGGGGTTAGGGGCACCCACCTGAACACTCCCCCAACCCTGAAGTACAAAAACTACATATACCTTTTGACTATGCTGTTGGCCCTCTGCATCTGTGGGTTCAACCAAAGGTGGGTCCAGAACAGTATTTTTTATCTGCAGTGGGGAAACCGAGTTGGGGAAACCACTGTTGGGAATGTGAAAATAGCTTTGATCTGCGGTTGGGTGAATCCGCTGATGTGAAACTCGCGGGTATGAAAAACTGACTGCATTTATTGAAAACAATCTGCATGTCAGTGAACCCACGCAGCTCCAACCCATGTTGAAGAGTCAACTGTGTGTGTGTGTGTGTGTGTGTGCATGCGCACATGCATGTATGGCTGATGTACCCGGCATACTTGAAATTCTACATAAATTGAAACTACCGCTACTTGAACTATTATTATTGTTATTGTTTTGCCCAGGTTAAACCCTCTGAAATCCTTAGAGCAGCTCAAATCTATCCCACTTCAGACATTTTAAAAGCAGCCAAGTTGTGCTCCTGGGTTGGCCAGGACAGGTTTTTCAGGAGGGGGCAGATAGCCTTGCGGGTTCTTTCTCAGGAGCCACCTTGAGCAGCTCTTTGGGCCCGTAGAGAAGAGCCGGGACCATGTCCTGAGGTGGTCTGATGGAGCCCGCTTCCAGAGGTGGCTAAGTCCTCAGGTGGGCAAAGGTGTTTAGCTCTCCAGCCAGAGGAGGGCAGGAACCACAGTTAGTTGCAGAAGCTGCTGGATAGAACAGTAATAATTTGGATCAAAGTTGTGCAAAGAGAAGTCCGAGTCCTTTCCGTGCTTCTCTGGAGGAGCTGAAGAGGCTAATCCATCACAAGAAGGGAGAAATGAAACACTTGCCGCTTATCTCCGGAGAAGAGTGGCACACAGAGCGGCCCCCCGGGGTCCGGGAGTCGCCACAGCACACAGGGAGGGCCGGGGTGTGATTTATTAGCATGTGCATAGCTCCCTTGGCTTCTTGTCCTTTGAGCAGTGCTGGGAGCCAACCAAGCCCAGCTACTTTGCATACTAATAAAGATTGGTGCATGTAATTATTCAGCAGTCACACCGCTATTCCTTGGAGATAAATCATCCCTGGTTTATTTACCCTTCTTTCCCTCAAGTTATTTTAAGTCGCCTTTAATGCACCACGTCTCAAGCTGAGTGGAAGTATCAGCTGCTTTAGTTTGTAAAACACTCTTAGGTGAGATTCTTCCATTTGGTTCCATCGACGTTTTTGAGGGGCTCTGCCAGCAGCAGCACCCTCCCCTCCTTCGTCATCTTGGCTTGGTTACCATGTGGGCTTGTGTCATGCCAGGATCCCCTAAACAACTAAAAGTTGCTGGGAGCTTGTGACATCCTGGGGTCATTTGAACCAGGACAGAGATTGATTCAGCTTCGTACTTCTTGATGAACTGTATTACCCTCCTTCTACAAAAAAGTTGTGAGAGTGAAGCGGTGGGACACCTGCTCTCGTCTCAAAGGGCACACATGTGAACCATCTCTTTCCCTCCAGGAACCCTTTCCCCAGCCTTTTTTTTACCTTATTTTATTCACTTTACAAACCCAAAGATGGCACTACCCACATCATATGTCATCAAGGAGCTGGTGAAAGTTCACCAGCAGAGATAGGACAGAATAAATAACTTGGCTTCTGCAACAGTCGAGCTTGGGCCTCGAAACCCATCTCCCAGGATGCCTTGTATTCTTCTTTCCATAACCCCTAGGACCAGTAAATCCACGTTTCAGAGGATGTTGCAGCTCTTGAGTACCTCTGTGGCTGACAAACACTCGTCATTAGTACATACATTTCTTTTTTATTAGCAGCCAAACACAAAAAATAATTCAAAGACAAATGGAGAGGAAGTGATCGTCTGTGTGGGGGTCATCAAGTGACTGAGTGACGAGGTGAGAAGGAGATGAGGCTTGGCTTGCATGGTCTCTGGCCATCTCAATAAGGGGATGGAGGAAGCCAAGCAGGTGGGGGCTTTTGGGACAGACAGAATCAACTTTAGTGTCCCCTTAGAAAACAGTGAGTAAGGAAGGCCCCTTTACTGTACTAACCAACATCTTCAAAGTGCCTAGAACAGTTTAGTGGGAACACAATAGACACTCAAAAGATGCTCGTTGAATGAAGAACTGACCATCTCTCCTCTTTTCTTTATGTTCATATCCTGCTTGGAATTTTCCACAAAAGAAGCAAATGCATACAGGTGAGCAATGTGGTCAGTTGACACCTATCTCCTAATGTAGTATGTCTGCAAAAATGAAGGTAGAATACACCCCAAACCAAGGTGATCTCAAGGTGTCCCTTTCACCAAATCTCCAAGTGTCTCCTTTAGCAGGAAGCCTGCCCTCTGATTTCCCTGGTGTTCTTCCTTCATTTGTGCTGGGTGAGTCATCCTGAGATGATTTAAAATACAGCCTGAGTAGGAGGGAGTTGGTCATTAAAAATGTATTTTCTCTGGGAGTTTGTTTTTAAAACTTTGGGCCAGAAAATATGTACAGGAGTGTTTGGCTTTTAATAATTAAATCTTGCATTGTTTTAATTTTCTTCAGAGTGTCTCTCTGGAGGAAAATAAAGTTGCAAATTCAATATTTATGTCTCTCCTAAAGCGCTGGTTGCCAAATGAAATGAGTTTTGCTATTTTTTTCCTCAATGGTTGATTTGTCTCCAGAGGGCTCCCTTTTGAATGTGCAGGAAGGGTTTAATGTTCCATGAGAGTGGGGAGGAACCGCTGGAACAGGGCAAAGGGTGTGGGTGTTTTCGGTTTAGGAGGGTCTGGCTTTGGAGTGTGCACCAGCACCCCCAACTCCACCCTGCCCCGCAGGCTGCCGGCATCTCTCCTCCATCTCACTCCACTTCACACCGGCCCATTGCAGCAGGGAGCAGAGGCCCAGTATCCTGTGCAAAATCAATTATTTGTCCGAATGCTTTAGGCAACCTTTCCTTCCCACCAGCACCAGTCTGCCCGTAAGGTGGTTTCCAATCACGTGAAATGTGACAGATATGCAGTCTATTGAGTCAGGATTTGGACCTTTGAGATCTTTCCTTCCCCAGGCAATAGGCACCTCATCACTGGGTATTTCCCTTCAAGGCCCCACAGGTGGGACCCACACCTGTAACTATCTCAGTGTCAGCCGAGACCCTTTAGGATGAGGGAAGAGGGCGGGAACCGGGTGGCTCTGTGTGTGCAATGGGACCTTCTGGGCTCTTCCGCAGCTGCTTCAGGGGCAGAAAAGCTGCTATAATTGAGACTTCCGCGGGTTCAGCTTTCCAGGCCCGCTGTTCTTCACCAGCCTTGAGGCGGGCAGTGCATTCATGCAAAGCCGGGCTTCCCACACCTCTGCTGGTGAGCACAAGAGCCCCGCCCATGAAGGCAGTGAGCCTGGAGTGGTTTAGGAGCCACGGAAGGTGCCGGTCCTACCTGGAGAGCTAGCACCTCTGCCCACCGTCTGCAGGGACCCCAGACAGTAACTGAGAAGGGATGCTTTCCCTCATCACTCTGGCTACAAATGCAGTGTTTCACTTCACAGAGTCTAAATATTCTGGGGGAGACACAACTGGCACTTGGCTCAGCCCTGTGGTTTACCAGTGTTGCTTCCTTGAGCGGGAACCTTAAGTTCTGTGAATGTGAATAGCCTCACCTGTGAAACAGGAATCATGCCAGTGCCTCACTGGGTTCCTGTGGGATTGAGAAAGCCTATGTAAGGGGCATGGCAAATACTAGGTAGTAAGAAGACACTCAATGAAAGTTTGTTAGAAAAGAAGTGTAGTGGCATTTAATAGCTCTATTCGAACCAGATGGCCTTCGTTGGGTTCAAATCCCACCTCGGCTCCTAAATGCTCTTTGTGACCTTTTAGGAATGCTATTTCTAAGCCTTAGTTTTACCGTCTTTAGGTGGAGGCACAAATACCCACCTCCAAGGAATTTTTAAGGATTAAGTTTGGCCATATATCCAAAGTGCCATGTGGAAAATTATCCTTGTTTTCATTGCTGTTCGGAGAGGGAACGGGTGGAAGAGGCTGGTTGCTGTCCACGGTTAAACCATTTGTCTCCTGTTCTCTGGGCTTCTTTTGGACTCTTCCTTTTCTAAAAACCCGAAGTGGTCACATTGGAACTGGGCGTGTAGAGCAAGAAACACATTCTCTCTTGAACTTGAACTAGTCTGACTTCATTTGTTCAACTGACTTTATTTATATATTCATTATAGTTTCATTCATTTGAAAATATGGATTGAGCAGCTGGAGTGTCAGGCACTGTCCCAGGTATTGGAGATGAAGGACAGAAAGATGCATTCTCCCCTCTCGAGTCCAGAACAGTGTCTTAAACTTCTGTCTATAGGAATTCTTTCGAGAGCCTAATAAAAGACAGGGATTTTCCTCTCAAGCAGTTGGGCAGGCAAGAAGAATCTTCACAGGCTTATCGTTTATGATCTTAAGCTATATTCGTAGACCTACCTGCATCTGGCTTGGTCTGCACCTTGCATCTTGTTTGAGTTCCTTGTATCTGCCATTCTTATGGAAATAGCATCCCATTTATTTAAGAAGCTGCCCTCCCGCCCCCACTGCAACTATATGTTCTCCAATTTCCAGGAATTGGCATATTTCATGAACACTCCACTCACCACCCCATGCACAGACCACCCACCGTTGCTCGACCCATTGGTGTATATAATACAGGCTTGACCAATAAGAATCTATTTGGGGCCCGGCCGGGCGTGGCTCAGCGGTTGAGCATCGACCTAGGATCCAGACGATCGGGGTTCGATTCCGGGTCAGGGCACACGCCCGGGTTGCGGGCTGCAGCCGATCAGTGACCCTCATCACTGACGTTTCTGTCTGTCTCCCTCTCCTTTCCTCTCTCTGAAATCAATAAAGATATATTAAAAAAAAAAAAAAAGAATCTCTTTGGCGCATGTTCAAACCGGGCCTGGCAGAGGACCAGTCTCCCTGAGAAAAGAAGAATATGCGAGGTGAGAGGCTTGGATGCTTCCAACATTGGAAGAAACAAGTATGTCATTCTTGAGAATGAACCCAACTTTTCCAGAAAAGCAGACATGAGAGAGAGAATGGGGACAGTGTGGGCACCATGGTGGTCTCTGAGCCTCTTTAATGCATTCCTGTGGCCCAGCTGAATTCTGCCCCTACCCGTAATCTGGGCCTTCAACCCTATAGTGGATCCCATGGGTCACATCTTACTTTTGCTTCACGTTGCTCACGCTGAGTTTCTGTCACTTGCATCCCGTAGAGCCCTGATGAATATAGCACCTGTGGATCAGTCTCTGGGCTGCAGTGGGATACAGATTAGAAAGTGTGATTTTCACGGCTTAGCAGAGCCGGAGGCGTGGGAGAGAAGCATGCGCAGGACGCCGCGGCAGCACAGAGAACGGGCCCTTACGCGGGCGGCCCACGAAGAGCGGCCCCGCTGTGCGTTTCCGGGAGGGCCGGGACTGGTTCTACTGTTCTTCGGTGAGCGGGAGTGTGCGTGCGTGTGACCTAACGGAGTGAAGTAGCCTGGCTCAGTCAGCTGGCAGAGTAATGAGAATTTAAAACAGATTCTCACGGTGGAAGGTTTTGCCTCCCGGGGTGTCCTAGGGTGCGTCTTCGGTGAGACGGACGGCAGTCCCTGGCTTGCGAGTGTCGATCGCAGCATTAACCCGTCTCCCGTCCCGCCGGCTTCCTCCTGACACGTCCTGTTTAACAGCAGGCCTCATTAGCTCCTTGTGTCAGGCGCCTTTCCCCGCTGCCTTCTCCGGAAGGAAAACGTCGTCTCTTTCATTCAGGAGTTGCAACCCCTCTGACACCTGCTATCCCACTGCACAGAGAACATCCACGAAACGAGACCGTTACATGAAAGCTCCCGTTTGTGAAGCCCCTGCAATGTATTAGGCTCCATATGGGTTTCCTTAATATAACATACACCATCTACTTTACTTTTCACAGTGGCCCTGCGAAGTAGGTCTTCTCTTCGATTGCAGGTGAACACCGAAGACCTGGTAGAGGGGCTTCCCCGGGAGGCTTTAGGTCTCTGGCTTCGGGCTGCTTGAACCCGCAGCCCATGTGGTGGAGGCCGTGATCCGGGCTGGCCAACAATGAATTTTCAGAACCTGGGCCAGCTCCCGGCCTGTTGTCCTAATAGATGGAACATCCAGATATCTGAAGATGTATATGAGAGATTACAAACGGCCAGGAAATGTGTATTCTGAGACACATGCCTTTAGAGTTAAGGGTTATGTCATAGCTGAGATGGTCCTACTCCGCCACTTTACAGAGGAGGAAACCGAGACCCCAAATTATGGATTGGGAAGCCCAATGTCACACATTGTGTAAGAGTTGGAGCAAGGCTTGGCGTCATGGTTTTTGCTGATGTTTCCACTACCTTTTGTGTTGGACCTGAGGACGGCCACCTCTTCTGCTGGTGTCCTTGGTAGATCCCTGTCATCTATGTGCTTTCTATCTTTCCGGGGGTGCAGACCTCAAAGACGGGAGAAGAGACCTTGCTGGGGCTGCTGCTGCTGTGATAACACAAGTCACAATCCCGCCCTAATTGCCTGTATTATGAGCATGGCAGGCCTGGCACATGGGTGCTCTCCAGGCAGCTGTCCAATTAATCTTTTCCTCTCTGATTAAGGCTCACGTCCTGCATTTGCTGTGGTTGAGAGGTGGGTGCGCAGGATGTTTTAAAGAGTTCCGTGCGATGGAGGGAGAGGAGGAATTTGGGGTTAACCATGCTGACATCATCTCAGACATGATCACTTTGTGGTCCGAAACATCTGAAACAATACGGAGCCCATTACCGGCTCTGTGTCCCTCCAGAGGCCCAGCGTTTGCCGGACTGACGGCAATGGTTGCTTGTAATGCTGCTGCTTGTAAGACCTGGGAGGGTGAGAAGGAGCTGGAGAGATCTCTCTCTGTCTTGGCAGAAGCAAGGGAAATATTGACTTATGCTGTGTGTTAAGTTTTCCTTTGTTAATCGAATGCATATTTATTGCTAACCCACCCTGCACCGGGTCTTGGGCCTGGAACTTGGCTACAGTGAGGAGCCTGCCCCTGGCCTCCTGGGGCATTTGATCCAGAAGGGGAGACAGTGAGTAATTAAATTACCATGGTAATGAGCGCATAATTGCAGACTTAGAGAGAGTCTCTGGAGGCATGGGACAGTATATTAATTTAATTTAGTAAACACTTATATAGCACTTACTCTGTGCCTGACATGATTTTAAATACTTTAACAATAATAACTCATTTAATGTTAATAATAACCCTTATGAGGTGGGCCCCATTGTTATTAGTTTGTACAGATGAGGAGACTGAGGCACAGAGAGGTTAAGTTGCCCAAGGTCCTGCAGCTGGCCAGTGGTGAAGCGGAGGTGCACCCCGGCAGCCTTGACTCGGCGTCCGTGCTCCTGACCACGAAGGCTGCCCCCTCTCTGCTGACAATATGTTCCAAAGGAGGCTGTCTCTGTCTGGGGTTCCTTCCAAAGTGACATTTGGGGTGGCGTTTGAAGGAGGAAGAGGACACTTTGCGTAACAAATGGGGAAGGAACATTTCGAGTGGAAGGAGCAGCTTGGGCGAAGTCCCTGTGGCTGCTCGAAGAACGGCAGCTTCGCGTGGGAGACAGCCCGTGAAGCTCGGAGTGAGGTCGGACCAGGAGGGAGGCTGGGACCAAATGTTGCAGGGCATCAAAGGCCATTCTAAGGATATTTTTGGTCTTTACCCTCAGGAAAATGGGAATGCATCTAAAGGTGGGAGGCAGTCAGATTTGCTTCTTGCAAAATGTTGCTGTGAATCTGGAAGTCCTAGTACCTGGCAGGTTGGAGAGTTTTAGGGGAATGATGATGACGGTGGCTGTAACAACAGTGATTACGACAAAGATAGTAACAGTAACGACTATTATTTATCGAATGCTTATCCAAGATGAGGCTCCAGCTCCATCCTTTATTAGCAATGTGTCACTCAGTTCTCACAATCACCCTCTGTGAGATTAAGAACAGTATTGCACCCATTTTACAGATGCGTGCTCTGAAGCACAGAGAAATTCAGCAGTTGGTTGGCATTATGTGGCTGGTACCTGGCAGGACCAGTTATTGTAACCAGACCTGTCTGATTCCAGATATTAGGTTTTACCTATGATGGCGACTTCGTGTCCTGAGAGAACAGAGGAAGAGGGGCATGTGGGACATCTCAGCTAATGATCGTTAGTTAGATGCTAGCATCCTGGGGGCTTTTCATCATATACTATCTCATTTAATTCTCATAACAACCTGGTGAGCTAGACATCATTGGTCTTATTTCATAGATTAAGAAATGGAAGCTCAGATAAATAGCCAAGGTCACACGATTCAGAGCCTGGATTTTAGCCCAGATCATCTGGCTTCAAGAGACCAGTGGTTACTTATCTAAAGAAATTTCCCTGACTCCCTCTGGTCTGGGTTGCCAGACTTTAATGCTCTCTCTTTGGCAGATACAGTTGGCTGTCTACCCAACTACTGTACCCCACTGTGTCCATGCTGCAGAATTCCAGTTGCTTTAACGTGTTGAGCAGTCACATTCTTCAGTGGAGGCAGGGCCTTCCCCCACCCCACAGGTTGTATCTTGATTTATATGGATTGTTCTCTAGGATAATCCTTGTAATACATACCGCATCCGTATTAATTATTAAGAATGGCGGGTGTGACTTCATTCTGGCCAATGAAAGGCGAGGAAAGTCTGCTGGGTGGAGGGTGTGGGGAGTTTTCCTCATTTTAAGAAAAAGCTCGAAGCTTCTCTCTACTTGAATTAACCAACCCTGAACCACCTGCCTCTGGATTTCTTGTTATATGCCTTAATACGTTTTTTTATATGCTTAAGCCACTTGGAGTTCATTCTCTTGTTACTGGAGGCCAAAAGCATCCTAAAGGATACCCTCCCTTTTGGGTTAAACCTCTGAGGGAGGGAGGGAGGGAGGCAGGAGAGAGAAAGCACAAGGTGAGAAAGGGAAGAAGGGAGCCAGGGACTTAAGACCAGGTGAGACGGAGGGATTTAAGAGCTCTCCTTGCCCTTTAAGCTGTAGGAATTGGTGGAACTTGCCCTTGTTTCACTCCTGCTATTTTTGAAGTATAACAGCAGTGCTTCCCCTGCCCCGGATAATCTGGGCTTTGGTCCCTAAATTCCCCAGCTTGCTCCCTCTGTGTTCCTAGGGAAGGCGTCTGTCTCCCCAAAGGATGCCTCTTTTCAGGTTCTCAACGTTGACACTAGTCGGTCTGGAAATTTCCAGATCTTTGATTCTTTTAAAAGGCACATCTGTGAGGAGCCGTACAGAACCCTGCCCTCTCAGCAGTGTAAGGAGCTATAGATAAACGCTCCCTGTGTTTCCTCACGGCCACTGAAGACAAAGGTGCTCACAGCATCACAGAGAGACTCGCCACACCTTCTGATCCTGCCGTCTGGGAAAATGGCTCGGCTTTGCCCACGTCGTTAAGGGCTGGACCTCCGAGGGCTCGACCCCTCGGACAGTGAACTGGGATTATTTGTATCTGTTTTAGATGAGGAACCAAAGGCTCGATCTGCGCCGACCTCCTTGTTGGAAGTCAGGGGGAAGCCCAGAGAGTCCACAGGGTGATGGATGAGCTGTGTCCTTCAGTGACCTCTTTCTGGGGGTGCGGGAGATGCTCCCACAGAGCTCAGATCTGCTGACATTTTCAGTTTCAGGAAGCTTACTCTTCGGGTTCTTTAACTATTAGGAGGTAAAGAAAAACAACAAAATACCTACTTATAGGCCCTGAAAATTGACAGGGGTGGTCTGGGGGACCCTTACCCTTGCTTCGAGACCCAGCCAGGAGCCTTCCTTGGGCCCTTCTTCTACAGCAGCCCTAGGGACTACCTTTTACATTCACAGCATCTCTGCAGAGACCTGTGTGGGCTGCACTGCGCTGCTAAGCCTCGCTCACCTCCCTTCTCGACATCCATGCCTGTCATGCCACCTGGCTGCCATCACCATAAAAAAACATGCCTGGGCCAGCGACTGGTGACAGGAAACCGATTCACGGGGTGTGGAGTAACGGCGCATCCAGCTGAGGCCAGCGCCAACCAACCGACGATCGGCCAACCTCAGGCATGCAGCCTGATCCAGGTCAGGGAGCGGAGTCCTCTGGCCAACCCCTAGTGGCCCTCAGATGTGGGAGCGATAAAGCCTTACAGTCGAATGGCCCTGAGGTGGTGGGCTTCATTGCATCGCAGTGCTGTGGCAATAAAGAACACACACCGGGTGGGTCAGCCTTTATCACATGGCTTAGGAACAGTTTTAGTTCGTTACCTCTGCAAAACTAGAACTCTTTGCAGGTGTGGAGATGACAGAATCAATGATGATGGTGATGGTGATGATGATGCTGATATATTACCACGCTAAGGGATTTATCACAATCGTCACAGCAGCCCCACGAGATGGAAGCGGTTGCTGTCTCCACTTTACAGACGTGGAAACTGAGGCTTAGCCTGAAGAGCAGCGAGCCCGAGGCCACACAACTAGTACACATCTCAGAGCCTTGAGCCCCAGACGCAGCAGCAGGCGTGGAGTCCGTGCTCAAATGTCTGCTGGCTGAAGGGGTCCCTACGCTTCAAATGGCGTTTAGTGGAATAAGCCTGAAGCAGATTAGAATCAAACAGCACGACTGCCTTAAGTGAACATAAATGAGAAGGAAAACTGTTCCTACTTCTTCGGTCTTGAGGGTGTGCATCTCCTCTCGTGCCGCGGACCCTAAATACCTCACGTTTATCCACTTTACTTCTTTCCTTGGTAATACATTAACACTAACCGTTGGAGTAGTGTTACAAACACGAAAACATACCCTGTTGTGTGTGCGTTTTAACAACACTATAAATCAGGCCTGCCTTATTTCAGAATCTAATTCAATTACAGAGGAACTATACCTGGTAGGCGATTAAACTGTAAATCGAGGGTGTCCTCCGGGTGATTAGATTACTCAATGTGTTCCCGGCCATCACTTCCCTCTCCCCTATTGTCTATCGCCTTTGTCTACTCAAGGATGGGAGCGTTTTAGCTGACATGCACCACGTTGAAGGATATTTACGGCGCTTCTCAGACTTGGGATATCTTCTTCAAGGGGATACCAATGCATCCTGCTAACTCGGAAGACTAATCGTGCTTCTCTGAGTGGAAAGGCCCGCTTGAAGGATCTCTCTTTTTCTCTCGCTAGTGCTTAGGTATCGGAACACAGAATCATGAAATGTGACCTTTCTTGTTTTGCACAGAAATAATCTCCCTGCTGTCTCCTCGAGGTCAGGGCGTGAAGGCTAGAGGCCTTGCTTTCCTGATGATGAGTTTCTCTGGAAAGCAGGTGATGTGCTAGGGCTGAGAGTCTTCGAGACGCCTGTGCCTGCATGAGAAATTTCAGCTGCGAGCAGAAGTGCAGGTTCTCAGGGCTTCCTTTCCCTGGCCCGGGGCAGACAGTCAAGGAAGGGGGTTTGATTTCATTCACTGACTCAGTGTTTCTTTAACAAATATTTATTGAGTGGTGCAATGTGCTCAGACCACTTAAGAACTGCAACAGCATAGCTGTGTTTGTCCAGTTCTTTATAGCTTACAAGGCATCTTTCGACTAATTCTCTCATTTTCTCTTCAGAAAAATCTTATGAATTAGGCAGGGCAGGAATAATTGTAGCATTTTTGAATTGCCAATGATAATATTGGGCATGAATCAAGCAATTATTATATACCAGGGATTACATTAAACACTTCACAAATGAATCCTTCGACGTGGCTGCTATCACAGGGCTTATGTATACATCTATAAAGACCCTGAAACCCAAGGAAGCTTGGGTGGCTTGGCCAAGATTATACTACTATTAAGTGGCAGATCTTGGATTCAAACCTGGGGCTCTGTGCCCCCCAGAAGTCCATGCCCGTAATCACTGAGCAGCCTGCCTCCCAGCACCGGCACTTGGATTTGCCGTCTTCTGATATGGCTCTTCCCTTGACAGCAGAATGCTCTCAGGGATTCATCCTGGTATAAGGAGCTGAATTAGCAGCAGAAAACTCTTAACTCCTCAGATTTTAACTCTACTTTCTTGTTTGGCCATTAGAAATTAGAAATTCCTCGGGGTGCCATTCTCTCTGAGAAGGTCAGAGAGTCTAGTAAGAGAACCCAATTTTCTGGGACTTTCGTGAGTCTAGCGGAAATTCAAAGTAGTAACAATAATTTAAAAGATCCCTTAATTGCTTCATGTGTTTGTTTTCTAAAGGGATTCTTGGGTGAGTCAGACTCCGGTTATTCTACACATGTGTCTATGCACATGCGTTTCTGCTGTAATAGCTCCACGTGGCGATCTTTCCAACACGTGGGAGGTCTTCATAACTACTCGTAATAATTCTTCATGTTTGCAAAGAGATTTACTACTTAAAGAAACTCCTATAAGCAGCATTTTAGTTGACCCTCCCAACCACTCTGTTCAGTGATAGAATAGATGTTTTTACCTATTTAAAGTGTACAATTCAATAGTTCTTAGTATATCCGCATGGTTGGACAGCCATCACCTTAATTAATTTTATAAACTTTTTATCACTCCCAGTAGAAACCCCAGACCCATTAAGCAGTGACTCCCCATTTTACCTCCTCTCAGCCCTGGGAATCACTAGCCTACTTTCTGACTCTATAGAGCTGCTTATTCTGGACACTTCACGTGAATGGAATCATATAATAGTGGTCTTGTATGACTGCCTTCTTTCACTTAGCATAATGTTTTCAAGACTCCTCCATCTTGTAGCATATTTCAGCACTTCGCTGCTTTTTATTGTTGAAAAATACTCCATCGTATGGATGTGCCGCATGTGCCCTGACCGGGACTTGAACCTTGATCTCCTGGATTCTAGATTGATGCTCAACAGCTGAGCCACACCGGTCGGGCTCCTCAGGCTTTTTTATATACAAAATTCTGTCATTTGTAAATAGAGATCACTGTACTTCTTTTGCAATCTGAAAATCTTTATTTCTTTTTCTTGCCTAATTGCTGTGGCTAGAACCTGCACTGTCGGTTGAATAGAAGCGGCCAGAGCAAACATGTTGTCTTGTTCCTGATCTCAGGGAGAAGACATTTAGCCTTCCACCTTTCAATGCGATGTTAGCTGTGGGGTTTTTTTGTAGATTCTTCTTATCAGTGTGAGAAATTTTTCTTGTTTTCCTAGATTGTTGAGAGTTTTATCATGAAAAGTTGTTGGATTTTGCCAAATGTTTTTTCTGAATCTATGGAGATGGCCATGCCACTTTTGTTCTTCATTCTATTATATGCTCACTCTTAATTGTTATGCCCCTGATTGTCTAACCTGTCCCAACGCTGCCCATGAGGCCTTTGCAAAGGGCCTGCATCTGGAACATCCCAACACTAAACAAGTCCTAGACAGAAGATCAAATGCAAGGTTCACTGCTTTCAAATACAGAATGAGAAATACAGATAAGGTTTCATGCTTTTTCAGCAGGGCCAGGGGCTAGGAGGTCTTGACAGTACGTATCTTGACTTTTTCTCTGCATGGGTTGGGTTCTAAGCATAGGCTCTGCTTGGTGGAGTCATAAACCTGAGAGTATTGGATTCTGTTAGCCAAGAGCTCTTATAGAACCAGGCTGCTCTACAGACATTCTGTCTTTTCCACAGTTACATTGGGTAATATAACCAAGTCCTATAAAATTAAAATCAAGATTGAAATAGGGTTTGTTAATTACAGTATTTAACTGTTGTCGTTATTGTTTCCTTGGAGATTAATGAGGTGAGTTATTGTAACATAATTAAGCTACAGTGTATCTAATCTCTTACAAACCCTTGCAATTCACTGTTGTTCCAGTATCGTTTGAAGGTTAATTTCACTTTGCTGGTATAGACTTGGCAATGCGCTATCTATTGAAATATGTTTTTAATTATATTTGAAAGTCATTAGTCAAGGGCTCTGCTGGGCTGTTCTGCACATGCTTGCCATGGAGAAATCCAGATACAATTAGACTCATTATGGTCATCCATCCCATGCCCAGGTACCCCTAGGGCACTGAGGGGGGGTCACTGACAGATAGTACATGTGACCTGCTTTGGGCCTCAGTCTGGTTCCAGCCAGGAATCTTTGATAGTGGAATCTTTGTGGCATTGGGTCTGTGGGTCAGCATCCAAAGTGAACCCTTAGGTGACCTGACTGCAGCTGTGGACTTTCCCAAGCATACCTACCTCTTTTCCACCTTAAGGTTCATGGAATATCCCTTACTGGATTAGGCCTGGTCATTAATCAGGTCTCATCTTAAATATTACTCCTTCCAAAGAGTCTCCTAGGATCTGCCTCTCCTTCCCTCCCCCATCAGCTCCTCCTGTTATCAGTTCTCATTTTGCCCTGTGTTTTCCTTTGAGGAACTTATCACCTTGTATAATTGCATGTCTTTGTCTGATGATCTGCTTAATGTTTCCCTCCTTATAAAGTAGAGGCTCTGCTTGTTCATTACCCTCTTTACAAGAGCATGGCACACTCAAAAAACTCTCAGGTGTGGTTGAATGACCACATCGAGGATGGCTTGCTAATCCCTAACAACTTAACTGGAGAGAGAGCCAGGCTCAGCTTTCCATCTCTTCTTTGCACTCTAGTTCCATCCATACTGAATGTCTGGACATTCCCCCTCACCTCACTCTTCCTTCTGCCTCAATTCACTCATCTGCCACATGGGGGAAGCACAGAGGATCTTCCTCACAGGGGATGTCTTGAGATGGCACAGTGACCACCACAAGCAGACTTTCACCAAGGGCCATATTCTCATGTGTCTGCTGTATGAGGGACTTGGCTTGGTTGGTGTCTGAAGTCTGACCCCTAAGACCCTCAATCTGAGATAGAACAGGTGACCCACAGGAAACTGTGGAAGAGATGGTGGGGTTGGCAGCCATGGACCACTCAAGACAGAAGTTTAGCTCTAGATTGGGCCTTGCTCCATTGGTTTTCCTAAGGCAGAGCAGGTCCTATAGGGGCACGTCCTTAAAGAACTCAAGACAAGTAAGATATTTCACAATGGCTTCCATTTTTAAAAACGACTGCTGCTTACAAATGCATTTTGGAGGAGAGTACGTTGGCTAGTGAGCAGGCCAGAACAGTTCCTTGTGTTGGTAACTCCCTTGCCTGAGATGTCTTAAGATAAATCCACATCATCAGGGACTCACATCCTTCCATAGCCACATCGAAACTACAACTAAATCATAGAACAACCATCAATCAGAGCCACCTGAAATCTGGCTGAATGGAAGTCCTACAACTAGGGAATTAAAGAAGAAGCCACATCAAGACTGGTAGGAGGGGTGGAGACTCAGGTCAGGCTGTTCCCCCACCCATCTGTTGTGGCTAAAACTCAGGAGGGATATCTGCTGTGGATGTTTGCCCTGAGGATCCAGGGGTTCCAGCCCCACATCAGGCCCCAGCCCAGGGTTCCAGTGCCAGGAAGAGAAGTCCCCATAACTTTAGCCTATAAAAATCAGGAAGGATTGTGGCTGAGTGAGAGGGAGGGCTGCTAAAATCCCAGGTGTCCCTCTAAAAGGGCCGGCACATGGACTTACTCGGACTCCCTCGTTCTGAGCACGAGGAGGCAGCAGCTTGAAAGAGGGGTTCTGAATTGTCTGGTTTCAGGGCAAGGGCTGGGAGGGGGGCAGCTTTCTCCCAGACAGAAGTGCTGGCAGAGGTCATTCTTCCTTTTCTGGACACCCTTATCCCCCCAGAGCCAGCAGGTGGTGCCATATATGAGTCTCCATCAACCAGGCTCACACTATTTGCCTTTCCCTGCTGATTCTCTGAGACCCCACCACACTCAACCTGCAGGCCCACTCAAACTGTTTCCAGTGGCTCTTCCATATGAATGTCTTGTCATGGCTCATACTCAGACCTTCCTAAAAGCCTCAAACAAGCAGCATCTGACCTCAGCATTCCCCACACCTCACAGTAAGTGGCTCCAGGCCTGGCACAAGCAGTAGCTGGCCTTGGTTTGTAGCCTGGCCTTGCCTGGGCAACTCCAAACCCAGCACAAATAGCAGCCATCTGCAGATGGCTTTGTAGTTCATGCTGGGTGGCCTTGGTCAGAACATAGGTGGTGGCTGACTTTGGCCTGCACCTCCAGGGAGGCCCCATAGCTAGGTACCTGATGGACAGCTTCAGATCATGTCAAAGCACCACCTAAACACCTCCACAAGTGACACATTCAAGCGGTGGGTTCAGTGGGCCCCAGACGCCTGCTGAAGTAAGTCCTGCTTTGTGGGGTGGGCCCTGGCACAGCTGATCTTCCACATGGTAAGTGAACAGAAGTCATTGGTTGCAGCCTGTCCTTGCAGCCAATTGGCCTGGGATTAAATCCTTCCCTCTGATGTCCCAATAGCAATCAAGTCTTAACTACAACAGGAAGGTGTACACAGCCCACACGGAGAGGTGCACCTGGAGTGCTCAGCTTCAGTGATCAGGGAGGCTGTGCCGCTGTACCCTACAGAACACCTACTACATTAGGCCACTCTACGAAGCCTGGGAGACATAGCAGGTCTACCTAATACATAGAAACAAACACAGGGAGGCTGCCAAAAGGAGACAACAAAGAAACATGTCCCAAATGGAAGAACAGAACAAAACTCCAGAAAAGGGACTAATCAAATGGAGACAAGCAATCTACTAGATGCAGAACTCAAAACATTGGTTATAAGGATGTTCAATGAAATTAGTGAGAACTTCAACAGCATGAAAAAGGACATGGAAACCATAGAAAAGAAACAGTCAGAAATGAAGGATGCACTAACTGAAATGAAGAAAAATTTACAGGGAATCAACAGTACAGTAGATGAAGCTGAGAATCACATCAGCAATTTGGAACATGAGGAAGCAAAAAACACCCAGTCAGAACAGCAAAAAGAAAAAAGAATCCCTTCAAATGAGGATAATGTAAGGAGCTTCTGGGACAACTTCAAGCATACCAACATTTGCATCATGGGGGTACTGAAAGGAGAAGAGAGAGAGCCAGAAATTGAAAACCTATTTGAAAAAATAGTGATAGAAAACTTCCCTGACCTGGTGAAGGAGATAAACATGCAAATCAAGGAAGTGCAGAGAGTCCTAAACAAGATGAATCCAAAGAGACCCACACCAAGACACATCATAATTAAAATGCAAAAGGTGAAATACAAAGGGATCATCTTAAAAGCAGCAAGAGAAAAGCAATTAGTTACCTATAAGAGAACTCCCATAAGACTGTCATCTGATTTCTCAACAGAAACTCTGCAGGCCAGAAGAGATTGGCAAGAAATATTCAAAGTGATGAAAAGCAAGGATTTATAACCAAGATTACTCTACCCAGCAAAGCTATCAATTAGAATCAAAGGACATATAAAGAGCTTCCCAGACAAGAAAAAGCTAAAGGAGTTCATCATCAGCAAACCAGTATTATATGAAATGTTAAAGGATCTTCTTTAAGGAGAAGAAAAAAAAGATTAAAAGTATATGAACAATATGATGGCAATAAATACATATCTATCAACAATTGAATCTAAAAAACAAAATAAGTGAACAAGCAGAACAGAACCAGACTCATAGATACAGAGAACATTTTGACAGTTGCCAGATGGGAGGGGCCTTGGGGGGATGAGTGAAAAGGTGAAGGGATTAAGAAGTACAAATCTGTTGTTACAGAACAGTCATGGGGATATACAGCACAGGGAATATAGTCAATAATATTCTAATAACTATGTATGGTGTCACATAGGTGCAAGATTTATCAAGATGATCACCTAGTAAGTTATAGAATGTCTAATCACTGGGGTGTATACCTGAAACTAATATAATATTGTATGTCAGCTGTAATTAAAAGATAAAAAATGCTTTTAATTTTAAAAAAGATAACTTCCCATCACCAAGGAGCTCTCTGTGTGTCTCTCCCTTGAGGCACCGGAATGACAATATGATCTCCACTTTCCACACAAGGGTGCTTGGAGAGGCAATTTGAGGTCCACAGTCATACAGCTGGCACATGGCAGAACCATTGGAGCACCTTGTGGCCTGCTCAGGTGCCAGGACCAGCTGCTATTACCACCTGGCATAGAGCCTGTGCTTTCTAAGGATGGCACCGCCGGCTGCCTTCTCTCCCATCAGGGCTGGTCCAGATGCCAGGTCTAGAGGTCCTCAGCCTCTTGGCTGGCACCTGGCCCGATGAGGCAGCTGGGTTTAGCAGTTTAGCTTCAGGTGGGAGTTGATTCTCAGCACTCTCTTGTCTGTATCTAACCATATACAAAATTGCATTCTTGAGGTTGTACACCAAAGGGTCTCTCCTTAAAAAGTGGGGAATTTTTTTCCATTGTCTTCCCACCAGACCTGAATCCTGCTTCTCCCAACCTCCTTTTCATTTTTTTCCACCTCGTTTTTTAACAAAGAAGCACCCCCGTTTTTTTTCAGGTGGAATAGGTTTCTCTGATTTAAACCCCTTCGGTCCCAGTTTAATTTCCCTTCCCTAACATGCCGTATTGGCCTTTGCGAATCAATCAGTTTTGTCATACCCGATAGATGCCTCCCTGAAATGCAGATAAATTGCCCATTATGGAACCATTGTCTACCAATTCTGAGATGTATTCAGAGAATCAACCAGATTTGTCAGGCCTGACCTTCTTTTAATGAACTATGCTCTGACTGGCCCTTTCTAAATTAAATACTGCTGAGTGGCCTCTCCCCAACTGGGGCCTCGGCTATCTCCCCCCACCCCGCCTTAGACACCAACCTTCCATTGCCAAGGAAGCCGCCCGCATGCAAGGTCCTTGGCCTGCTTTGCCCCACGCTCCTCCACTCTGCAGTGGCCCTGCTTGGCAGGCCAGCCCCATGCCCTGAGGTCAGCCAGGGGCCAATTCCCATCCACAGCCTGGAGCCCAGAGAACAGAGGCCCCGAGCAAGGCAGCTGCCACTTCATAGCTCCCTGTCTGCTGTGCTCTTGACCTGAACACCAGCGTTACTATATTATTATAAGGCTTACAACCACACTATGTTATTAGTCATACTATTAACTACAGATACTATGATCAATAAAATAATATCATTGCTCATATTGTGATACATGCTCTTTACAAATATTTCAGTATTATCAACAATAGTGACCGTAGTGTGTGCCACCATGCTGTGCCCTTTTTGCACAAGCCTTCCACTCCTTCTATCGCCTTTATTACTCAGGTATATTCGTAACAACAGTAGCAGCAACAGCAAGTGATAATGATGAAGATGGGACATATTTGAGCCTTTTATGTGTCCAGCCGTCTGCTATGTATGCAGATTTTACTTACTTCTCCCAATAATCCAGGCACTGAGTCACCTACTTCTCCTAATAACCCACTAGTATTTTTATTGTCAATATGATTAAGGAAACTGAGGCTCGGGAAGGTTTTATAAGTTTCCCAAGGGCACGCAAGTGGGAACTCATTCCCAGCCTTGAATTCAAACCTAGATGTGAAGACTGACTTTGCTTTTTTATTTATATGGGTTAGAAGCTCTTACATTTAAAGTTCTTAAGTGGAAACTTCTGTGAGCAAAGGAATGGGACCTGAAGGGACCTCCATGGGGATATTTGAAGGGGTTCGTTGGCACCTTAGCCTGAGGGAAGGCATCCACCCTGGGTGGGATTCCAAGATCGCCTTCAGTCTGCCCTTCCCAGCCAAAAGTCTGTACCCAAAGTACTCTCTCCTGAGGGTACCGGACACAATACCATCTTCCCCCTTAAACTGATAGTGACAAACAGTGGGAAGGTGACCTTTACCTGCCTAGTCCTGGCTCATATCCAATGTCCCCACTAACAGGTGAGAACCCTGAAGTCATCCCAGGACTTTCAGGATCCAGCTGTAGGGCCAAGGGTCAGGGAGGCAGTGACTTCTGTCGAGAGCGTGCTGTGGCTGAGGACTGTGACTAACTGAACACAGACTTTGGAGACTGGTTGACCTAAATCTGTCACTTGCAAGTTGTGTGTCCTTGGGCAAGTGACTTAGGCTTGCTGAGCTTCAGTTTGTTGGGGATACTAGGACCTGCTGTGGAGATGCACATAGGAGATGAATATAGACTAGGAAGTAGGAAGTCTTTGGCAATTTCCCAGGGATTTCTAATACAGGTAGACCTCATTTTAGTGTGTTTCACAGATGTTGCATTTTTTTTAAAGAATAATTCATTGATTTTCTTAGAGAGAGAGGGAGGGAGAGAGAGACAAACATCCATGTGAGAGCAAAACATAGATTGACTGCCTCCTGCACACTCCCTACTGGGGATTGAGCCTGCAACCCAGACATGTGCCCTCACTGGGAATCAAACCAGCAACCTTTTGGTGCACAGGACGATGCCCAACCAACTGAGCCACAGCGTCCAGGGCACAGATATTGCATTTTTTACAAAGTGAAGGCAAGACCATCCCCCAGCTAAAAGATTATGACTCGCTTTATTGCAGCTGTCTGAAACTGAACCTGCGATATCCCCACAGTATGCCTGTGTGTGTCTTTCTATCCACCACAAGAAAAATCAGAAGGCATCACCACATCTCACACATTAGCCTCTCAATCGGAGGCCCATTATCTCGTCTGTTCAGGTGTTTAATGGAAGCTCCTCTCTTCCGCCGACCCGGGAGCTTAATGAATCTGGGATCCTGCAGCCTGCGCCCGTGAGCTGGGCATTCCCTTGCAAGGCAGCCTCAGTGCAGCCGCGAACAGGGTAATATTTCCCCCTTTCTTCACATTCTAATGAATAAATGATATTCCCATTGGTTATTTATCTACTTTTAGAATTTGAATGGAATTCCTCTGATAATTACGGCATTTCAGCATTTGATAGGAAATTGGCACCTGGTGCCTGGAGATAATAACCTAATTCAGCATCTATGAAATATGGAATTTTCTGCTAATTCCTGCCTTGCAATGTGTAAATCATCAGTGGAGTTGGTTATTAAAATTCAGGAGTTTAAAGACCTGGAGCCAAGGAGGAGCGGCCCTCCTTCATTAAGATTATAGGAACTACAATGACTGTGGACTGATCTCTCTTGGCCCAAGAAGGCTCAGAGCAACTCAGGAGCAAGGGAGCTTCTTGGTAATGTGATTATCCAGAGACTCAGCCCTGCAGGGCAGGAGCTAGCCGGCTGCGGGGTGCTTGTCAGAATCTGCAGAAATGGGAGATGGCAGCTAGTCATAGGGTAAAAGGCACGGGCTTTGGGGTCAGACAGACCAGGGCTGGAATTCTCACTGTGTGTGACTGGAGGCCACTCTGAGCCTCTGTTTCTGGGCAATGAATAAGTACTTTCTATCTAATCTTTAAATTAATTTACGATCAAATCTATACACAGCTCATCCATTCAATGAACAACAATTTACTGCAGATCACCTATGGCAGACACTGTGCCGAGATCTGGGGGTAGAGTGGGGAGCAAAACCAGGTTTATTCTCTGACCTCATGGAGATCACTCACAAAAGGTGGGGTTTTAAGTCTTCGATTATGTCTTCGTTGATGCTAAATGAATGTAAAGGCCCAGAGAGGAAAAGAAACCATTCGTGCCCTTTTCCCTGATCGAGGGGAAAGCACTCCTGCGATTAGCACCCAAGAAGTTGAATTGGGGGAACTTCTACGGGTGACGGAAATAGTCCATATTTTGGTTGTGGTGATGATTTATAAGACTGTAGAGGTTTGTCAAAACTCATCAAACCATATGCTTTAAGAAGGGCACATTGTACTGTATGTAAGTTCCAGATTGATAAACCTGACTTTTAAAACAAGCAAAAAAATGCCCCCTTTAGAGTTAAATGGGCAGCATGACATGCTGTGGTGGTTGCTAGACCTCAAGGTTTCACTAACCAGGAATCCAGAATCTGAAACAGATGACCGGGACTAGCACAGGCTTTGTAACCTTGCACTTCCTGCCACTGGCAGAGCTCAGATGCTCTGCTCTTTGGGTGGGGCTCGCCCAGCCCGGGTCTGTTGGCAGTGAAGCAAGAAAGGCCACTGGGGAAGCCAAGCGTCATAATCACCCACGGCTTCAGCTAGTCTAAAAACCAACCCCAATGCACAAATGAGGTCTCTTGTCCCCAGCCCTAGAATGTCTTTCCAAGCTGCAGTCTGGTCCCCGGAGTAGCTGCAGCAAGGTGGCGGTGGGCCTGCCTGGTCCCCTCACCTCACCTTGGCTGGGTCAAGGATCTCAGGCTTCAGCGCCCAGGAGGTGCCTGAATTCAGCAGGTCACTTAATGCCAAGGTCATCTCCCGTGATGTTACTTTACTCTTGGCCACCTGCACCGACGTCTGGAAAATGCCCTCCCCCTCCCCCCTTCCCCCTCAGCCTCTTCTCACCGCCTTTCCCCTCTTTCCCAGCGTGACCTTCCTCCCCAACTCCCTGGGCACTAATCTTCCCCTGGCACTTCCCTGGGGAATCTGTGTACAGCTGGAAGGAGCTCAGGCTTCCTCAGCCTCTGCCTGGTTTCATGGCCGCCTTGCCTGCCGGGCACCGGGTAGGCGACTTCTCTACGCAAAGAGCAGCTGCTTTAATCCCCGCGAAACCCGCGTTCCCCCGAGCCCCGCGGAGTCTGCCATCGCAAAAGAACCCTCGGCGAGGAAATGGGGCAGTGTCAGCTGTTCCTCTTCAGCTGCGCTGATAATCTTGCTTAAATCCACTGAGCTCAGAACCAGGGAAGTGAGACTGGGGAGGCACCTGGCTGACATGGTCCTCTCTGGGGACACGTGTCCAAGCTCGCAGGTGGGCAGCGCTGGGATGACCTGATGTTCTAACTTCCCCCTGGATGGCGACCTCGTGCAAGGCAAGGATGCGATGCACCATTCTCGCAGCCCCAGGACCTAGCACAGGATTTGCCAGATAGTAAGTGTGCAGTTGAACTTGGCTGAACCAAACTGACCACGAAGAATGAGGAAAGAGAGAGAGGACAGCCCCAAAGAAGACGGGCCACAGAAAGCACACGCAGCCGTTGCGCAGGAACGGGGGGGGGGGGGCATCCTGACAGTAAGGCTTTATCTAGTTGTCCTTAGTTCCTTGGTTTCCACACCGGATGCTCCTGTGCCCACAGAGACATTGGCTTTGCCTAGAAAATGTCAAGGGGCCACCTCTCACGAGCATCCCTATCTCACCGTAACTAAAGAAAAGGGTCAGGGCGGTCCGCAGGCGTCAAGGAGATGCCCTCAAACCTCTGCGCGGCTCACGGTTCCCGCAGCTTTTACTCAAACCCAGAGAGCATTCGTCCTGAAACTCTGCGGAGCAGGGCAGGGCGGTTCCCTGGCTCACCTCCGTCACCTCTCAGCTCCCGTCTCACGGAGGGCAGAGACGCCTCGCGGCCTTGGCGTTAGCGAGGCATCTTTCTTCCCTTTAAGGGGCTCTCTCTCCCCAAGGCCACCTTCCCCCCGCCCGTGGGCGCTTTTCTTCTCTCCATCCGTAACCTTTCTCTTGCTCGGATTACTGAGCACATCGGCCTCTGCTGCTCGAGCTGAGGACTTGGTAGCGAGGTCAGTGGGAACACCCATGAGCCTTGTCCAGGGAGCTGTGCTCACAGCCATGTCATCCGTGTGCACCCGGCAGGCGAAGGGGTGGTGTGGCGCACCCCTGTGTGCTTCCCGAGCTGGGGTGCTGTGGTGACCTCCCTGTGTGCAGAGGTCACAGTGACAGCAGGGTGCTCAGCCCCATGGCTGCACAGGGATGTTCACATCCGAGAGCTTCATTTCCCTTCACTACCAGCTACGGTGATGGGGACGGGCCATGTGGTTACCCACAATCTCGTGCAGCGGCTCTTCCCCCGCTTTGCTGCAAGCCCGGCCACCCAGCCCCCTGCTGCCCATATCACCCAGGGACGAAGGGAGCTCAGCGTCCTGGAGAGAGGGTGGGATCTGCGTTTGGGGAAGTTCGGGCTACAGGGCGTCGAGATTCTCGGCTGTCTCCTTTGTTTCAGAATCAAACGCGTCACTATCTATAGCAACAGTCCCTGCAATCCTTTCCACTTTCCTGAAAGTGCAGGGAACAGGAGCAGCGCTGGGGGGAAGTGGGACTCAGCCACCCACGGCCATATGGGGCCGCTCCTTGTCCCGGCTTCTGCTCCCTCCTTTCCCTCAGCCCTTCCTGGTTCCCAAGGAGCGGACTCTGGCGCCTGCTTCCTAGGTGCCCTGGAGGGTGCAAGGGAGGGCATTGGAACCCTCTGTGAAAAGTTCAGGATGAAAGCAGGAGAGATAAAAAAAAATAATAATATTTTCTAGTTTTATTTTTAAACGCTCTCTCTGTCTCTGCGTTTTCCTGCACCAGCGTCTCTCTGGCCGTCTGTCTCTGCTCTTTCTGCCCCTCCCCTCTTCTCCATCTGCATGTGTCTGTCTCTCTGTATCTCTGCTTTTCTCTCCATCTGTTTGTGTGTCTGTGAATATGTCTTCCTCTCTCTCTTCCCCCCAACCCCACCCCACTCTGTCTTCTGTGTCTTCCTCAATTTCTCTCTCTCCCTGCATTTCTCTCTCTGATTCTGTCGTAGTCTCCCTCCCTCTCCTTCTAGGCACCTCCCTGGTCAAACAGGACTGACAGTCATGGGCATCTTGCACTTACCCGCGCTCCGAAACGGTCCCCTTTTCAGCAAGCAGCGTCATCACACGAGTTCTGGGCCATTGAAAAATGACTCTGGAAAAAACTATTTTGGCTTCACTTCGCTTAGACCCACCCGTGCTCCACAATTTCCATGTCATCCTGCCCCTCGTCGGTGGATTCTTTATCCTATTTCCTGAATGTCGGTGAATCTATGCTTCTCACCGAGTGAAGGGCACTTGAGGCTGTCCTGTCTGTCACACATTCCCCTTGCACAGAGCTCAGACCTGCGATGGTGGCTGCAGGGCTCTGAATAAATGAAAAACCGTTGACTTGTGCACTTTAAGTGGGTGATGCGTATGGTACGCTAATTATGTCTCAATAAAGCTTTTTTGAAAAGTGAACCTAAAGGAGGTGTAAAGCACATTCCCTTGTTCTCAGCTCGGCTTTAGATTTTTTCCGCTGGGCCATTTGAATCTGGGAGGTGGGAGGACCCACAGCACGGGAGCCGGAGCTTACCCATGACTCCGCGTAAATGCATCTCAGGGAGCCAGCAGGCCCAGCTCCGGCTGCACTCAGCCGGCCCACCTAAGCCTGGGCTGGGCTCTCACAAGGTCAGGCCGATGCTGAAAATGAGGGAAGGTGGATGCACAGTGGGCTTGGCTCTCCGTGGGGCTTCTCCCTGACGAAGGCGGGCTGATTCTTCCTCTCCCCCAGGGCTTAGCCCAAATACTCCTCCTCCAGGAGGCTTTGCCCAAGCCCCAAGTTTAGAGAAAGATCCTTTTTTGCTGTGCAGCCCACACGCCCTGAAATTTTCCTGACAATTGTCATGTATTGTGCCTCTTGGTTTAAGTGTACGTCTTCTCCATGGGACTGTAAGCACCTCGGATACGGGGGTTATAGGAGATGAAAGAAAGGGGGGAAGGAAGAGATGAATGAACAGAGAGATAAAGGGGACTTCGTGTCCAGTATGGACATTAGGCTGATCCCAATAAAGTATTCACCATCCAACACATATCTGTGGAGCATGTAAATGATGTTGTGTGTGTCCAGCACGGTTTGGGCTCTGGAAGCCCAGGGGTGACAGAACAGACAGGAATCCCTGGCGTGATGGAGCTTGCCTTCTAGCTGGGCAAAGAAACAAATTATAAAGATAAGCCAGTAACCACACGACTCTTAGAAAGTGACAAATGCTACGGAGAAACAGAAAAGTGGGGAGTGCTGGTGAGGGGGGTGTGACCATTTGCTAGATGTTGTTTCTTGGTCTCTGCTGGCCTGACCCCTGCAGGGAGATGGAGGCCTCACAGAGAGGGAGAGAGAACTGGAGGGCTCGGCACAGGGCAGAGACGGATACAACCATCAGGGCAGAGACAGATACAGCCACCATGCTTCGGCGTTTTCTGTGCATCCTAGGAATCTAAGCTGGGAATTCCAGGAGCAAAGAGGCAGTCGTGTGGGGCCGGGGCAAACCGCCTTCTTGCCGTAGGAACGGAGAACCTGAGCTGGGTAACCAGGGCCCGAGTTGGAGCCCATGTGAGCACACCCCGTTCCAATTTTGTAAGTACAGGCCTTGGCACTTTAAAAAGGTAAAAAGGGCCAGAAAAACAAATGGTGCAAGCCACAGCTAGAGACAGAGGAGGCGGGAGGAGGCTGGGCTGATCACAGGCCACGGGGAGGGGAGGGAGCTCACAGCCAGCCACGGGAGGGGTCGCTGCTGCCCAGCTGCTCTCTTTGAACTTGGTATTTTTCCACAGTAAACAGAAGCCCAAAGCTTGTTGGCAGTGGAGCCACATCCCGAGGGTAGAGAGGGCAGAGCAGCTGGCCGTGGGGAGCCAGGCTGGGCGGAAGCAAACACATGAGGAGGAGGCAGATTTTCAGGGCTTCACAGTCTGGAGGCTCCAGGGAGAGTCAGGGCCAGTGTCAATATTCGCCAGGTGCCCCGGCAATCGATCACGGGAAGTGGGGGAAGAGCAGGGCAGCAGGCCACCAAACCTGGCGTGGCCCCCGGAGATCCTGTGGGGGGGTCTGCCAAACACGTGCACAGCGCAGCTCCCAAGGCGCAGCAGCTGGCCACAGCCTGTCACCGTCAGGATGATGACAGCATTGGCCAGCACTGATGAGGACTTGCTTGTTGGACACTGTGCAGAATAACACAGGGATTATCTCACTCATCCCCATAGCAAAAGCATGAATCAATCTGTGAATTATGGCTCATTTGGCAACAAGTGACCAAAAACCAAACCTGAAATGATGAGAAGCAGAAAGGGAATGAGTCGACTCATGCAACTGAAAAATCCAGGAAGACTGGCTTCAGGCATGGCTGGATCCAGGGGCTTGAATAATGTTATCGAGCCCAATCTTTTCCCTGGGCTCTCGACGCTGCTTCCCAATTCTTGGTACCGTGCTCAGACAGGTTGTTGTGGTGCAAACAGGCCACGGTTATTCAAGCCCACATTCTTTCAAGGTGAAATCCAGCTGGCAAAAAAAAGTATCTTTTCCTGTCCCCAGAGTTCCAATAAGTCTTGCCGCTTCTCATGGACTCAAATGGGGATCACAAGCCCATCCCTGAAAAGATTACTGTGGCTGAAGGGACATCTCTGCTTACACATGCTGCTCTGAAGTGAGGGGTGGACACTATATCATAACGAATTGGGGTGGATGCTCAAGTGAGCATTAGGGGTCACACTGAATATAGGTAAATGGTGACAGGTGGAAAAAAATAAAAACACCCTTACCTCGGTGCTATTATCACCTTTATTTTGTAGATGGGGAAATGGAGGCTTGGATAGGTAGAGACACTTGTCCAAGCAAGTCAGTGGTGGAGCTGAAACAGTAGCCAAGATCATCTCTGGCCACTCTCAGTCCCTCTCTCCCCAGCATCTCACCCCCTGCTGCTTGCTCTGTCCCCTCCCTCTTTCCTGATCTGTCCTTGGAGCTGCCAAGTCCTCTAAGACACTCGGGCAAGCGTTAGGGTTGACCCGTAGACAGCAGGAGTTGTCACAAGGCCACAGGCCCATCAATCCTATGTTTCAGAGGACCATTCCCACGGCAAAGGGTCATTGATACCATCATCTCCATCTTCTTTAATGCTAATTACTTTTTTTCCCACGTCAACATAAAAATCATCTTAAATGTCCTCATTAAAGCGGCTGTAATTTCTGACCACAGGATCATCAGCTCCGCCTGGGAAAGACTTTCAGGGGAGAAACGGTTCTCTGAGCCACAATGGCAATTCGAGTGATTTAGAATATCAAGTTTGTATGATTTTTAATCATTAAAGGAGATGTAAAAACATATTTTATACACAATCTTTTATCTTACACTTATTTTTCTATTTCTCTATAACAATTTATTGCCATGCATATATCACCATTACATCAGACATTTATGACTCCATTAAAATTCAATGCCACCATAAATTTGGGCCAGTTAAAGTGGTGACATTTGTAACAGCTTCCACAAGGACATATTTTATATGTAAAGTGAAACTTTGAGAAGAAACTTTTGTCAAAGAAAAAAAACCTGTGTGGGGTAGGAGAGGGATATAAGATTTTCCTGCTATCTGAAACACCTAATGCCTACTCTAATACCTGGTGTATTAAGAAGCCAGACTTTTGCTAAATACTGTGCTATTTCCAGTATTTAGGGATTAACGGGAATCCTATGGTAATGCTATCATTGACTAGAAACCCGTCAGCAGCTTCAGACCTGGAGGAATTTCAGAAGTAAAGGAAAATGTTAAATCAGATTTTTAAACAATGCAGCGTCGATATACCAAGAGGTTTTCGGATTCTGGAGCATAAGGGTCTTCGGGGAGTGACAGGGTGAGGGGCTGTGGTTTTCTATCATTTAGTCCAAGATGGTGTGTGCTTCTTCTGTGAAACAGGAGATCTCTCTCTCTCTCTCTGGCACCATCAGAAGGTATCATAGGAGCATTTGTGAGGTGTTTTTATAGGTGATTTGGAAAACGAGGGTATCTTTCTTGTTCTAAAGCAAACTTTATCCTGGGATGACGCTCTTAAAGGAAAGGAACAAGTTCCTGATCACTTCCACCTCCTCTCGGGCCCTAAGGACACCTGGCACACAGAATATACATCCACTAACAGCCCGCAGTCAACTCTTCAGGACCGGTGGGCCAGGGTCCACATGGAAAACGCTGAGCAGTCAGTGCCCCGCTGGACATGACTGAGGGTCCAGCTTTACGGACCAGAATAGCATCTTCTATGCCTTGAAAGAGAGGGAAGTGAGGCCTGTGTAAACTTGAGAAGGGTTCGTGGAAGGGGAAGGGGTCCGGTGGGTATGACCCGACCCTCCACAAGCAGGACGCAGGGTAGCCTGGGCTGAAAGAAGCAAGGGGGCCGAGCGGGAGCAACTTCGGGGGCTCCCTGGGGAGAAAGGCCACCTGGTGCAGGGTGGGGTAAAAGCGAAGCGGGGCTTCCTCAGCGTCTCCGTCTGTATCCCAACGCGGCACCCAGCGCCCATCGAGCACAGGTTGTGCGGGGCAGGGTGCGTGCCGTGCAAACAACAGAGACGGCGGAGGACTGTTTCCACCTGCTGTTAGCCCTGCGCGCTCCCCAGTGCTTTCCTCAGATGAACTCATTTTCTTTCTCACGCCCACCCTGCGGGGGATAGTCTGCTGTCTCCGGCGGGAGAGAATGGAGAAAGCGGGTAGATACGCAGGCCATAGGCGCGGCCTCTGTCCTCGGCGTGGTGCGTCTCTGCTCGTGGGAAGAAACAGAAGCTGGGGCCCCCCCTGCCCCCGGGGTAAACTCAATTGGGGTATTGAGCGGGCAACTTTTGCTCTTGTTACTGACTGATGCCACCGGTTGTGGGTTGTAATCAAGTGTCATCAGAGGCAATGCCAGTGAGATTAGATGAGGCAGAGTTCCCCTAAACCCGATAGCTCCCCTCCAAAGCATGCGCTGGGGAGGGAGGAGCTCTTTTCATTCTCACCAGGGGCTCATGGCACCTTAGACCTGTGCTGGCCAATACAGGAGCCCTTAGCCACCTGTCTGCCCAGCACTTGAAACGTGGCTAGTGCCACATATTAAAATGATAATATATTTAACATAATAAGTTAAATCAAACATTTTAAAAGAATTTCAATTCTTGATTTTTGCTTGTTTTTTAATATATATATATTTTATTGTTCATAGTATTACAGATGTTCCCCATTTCTAGCCCCCCCCCCCCTTTTGCTCGTTTTAATGTGGCTACTGGAAAATTTAGAAGCATGTGTGTGGTTGCATTATATTTCTAGCAGACAGCACTGATGTAGAGTGTTTGCCTCCTTTCAATAGAAAGGACATAACCTTATGAAATAGAGAAAGACATCTGGAGGCTCCTTCTCCATGTCAGCAACTTCTGGGTTAGGCTGCTTTAGTATAAAACTTTTGACCACATTTAACTGGTTACCATGTCTCCCAAACAATTATCTATAGTTCTCTGCCTTTGCTTGTGCCATGTTCTCCCTCTGGAGTTCTTTCCTGTTACCTCTCTCACCTTGCTCACCTGGCATACTCCTATTCATTCTTTAAACCCCATCATAAAAGCCCCCTCCTTCTTGAAGCTGTTCTGTGATTAATTGCTCTGTTCTTTGGGCTCCAACGGCATCTTGAATTCACTTTCTCTACTACTCTCTGATCACCTTGTGTGTTTAATCAGTTCACAGATCTGTCTCCGTAGCTGTTCATGAAATCCCTTGAGGCCAGGGACTCAGTAATTTTAAGGTCATTGAAGGCAGTGTGGACTGCTGGACCTGCCTCATATCTGATTACAGGATCTACTTATGTAGATCAATTCCACATTCAGTAGCTTCATGTTGATAACTTGAAATTGGCCATAGTGGAGTATTTATACCACAGAACTTGCCAAACAATGTAAATCAGGATTTTTAATGGAATGGCAAGAGGGGAGAGCCAGTTCTTAAATGTTTATCAGCTCACACTGTTCTGAAGTAAAATAAAATAAAAGGCTTTTACCATCTGAATTAGCCTCAGAAAATGGTGGTCATTTTGGGGGGATTAGGTGAAGAAATGTCACCTTCTCTCCGATCCAGACAGTTTAAGGAGCTCTTTCTACAGACTGCAATCTTTAGGCTCTGGTAGAGAGATGATGGATTAGACTGAGTGATTATAAAAACTTCTTTCCCAGTTCTAAAATTCACTGATTCTGGGCATTATGCATATCACTTGCAAGTAATTAACATTAATAATGCCCTACATTTGTGCAGCCCTTATCTCTCTTTTTCCCATAGAGCTTTCATATCCATTATGTCAGTTGACACCCCTATGAAGCAAGTTGGCTTCTCCACTGAATAGAGAAGTTAATAAGTCCAGCATGGACTTTTGCTTAAAATCAAATAGATTTGCACATAGTTGTCCTTGGCCTGAGAGAGGAAGGGGCCACAGGGTGAAGGTGGATCATAATGTACTCAATCCAGGCAGGACAAACTCTGAGGGTCAGAGAGGGCAGGACACTTCCTAAGCCCCACAGAGACAGGCTAAGAGAGCCTCGCCCGTCCCAGGACAGCATTAAAGATGAGGAATGTGTGGTGTTGGTTGTGGCCAGAAGAACAGAAAAACAGCGTATCCATATAGCATCAACTATTCTAATAGAAGAAAACAGCACGCTGACTCAAAATTGAGAGGGTTTATCTTTGATACTAGACCTCTGAATATGAAAACCATTTGCAGGGCTCCCTCCCATTTCCCCACTCCCCGAGCCTTTGGGCCCTCATAATCACGGTGCTGTGCTTTGTAGGAGGTGGTTTGCTTCGTGGACCACAGAATCCTTCGTTTCCCCTCCAGAGAGCGATCTCCCCAATCGAAGATGAACAGGCATTTTACAAAGGTTTCAGAAAAGGTTGGTAACCCAGCTCTTTGGGTTACCTGTGATGTGAGCACCGTCTTAGGAGGCTGCGGAAGAGCAATTTAGACAAACCTGGATGCAGAACTCCCCTCGTTCCTCTATTTTGGAGTCACACAGCTTTGAGATGCATACTCTGTTTCAAAGTCACAGGAGTAAATTGAGAGGAAAGGAAAACTTGCACAGATCACTGTCCAAAAAGAGTGCAAGCCTCTGTGTGTGTGTTCATGCATGTGAGTGTGTGTGTGCATGTGTGAGTGTGCATGTGAGTGCATGCGTGAGTGCGTGCATGCATGTGAGTGTGCATGCATGTGAGTGTGCACATGTGAGTGTGTGCACACATGTGAGTGCACATGTGTGTGCATGCATGTGAGTGTGCATGTGTGAGAGTGTGTGTCTGTGCATGTGTCAGTGTGCATATGTGTGCCTGTGTGTGCACGTGTGCGTGTGAGCATGCACGTGAGTGTGCATGTGAGTTTGTGCATGTGTGTGCATGCATGTGAGTGTGCACATGTAGTGTCTGTGCATGTGTGAGTGTGCATATGTGTGCCTGTGTGTGCGAGTGTGCACATGAGCATGTGTGTGAGTGTATGAGTGTGCATGAGTGTGAGTGTGAGAGTGTGTATGAGTGTGTGTGTGTGCATGAGTGTGTGCGCATGTGAGTGTGTGTGTGAGTGTGTGTGAATGTGTGTATGTGAGCTAAACTTTAATAACGGTCCTCCTTTGGTATCGCTCAGTTCTCATAATGTGCTCATACTAATTCTAAAAAAAAGATTTTGGTGCCATTATGTAGAACACGTAAGAGAAAAAATCTTGGTGGGTGACAGTTGTCTACAAATTCTGCACTTGCCACACTAGTTATTATTTTTTGTTCTCAACAACTTTTTAATATGATTGTAGGGAATTTTGATGCATTTCTCACGCTAGAGCGATGGCTGTTTCCACATGCGGAGCGAATCCCTCCACATGCCCGGCGGTGCTGCTTCTCCCTCTGAGGCCTGTCTGGAGGACCCATCCTCCGCCCGTGTGCTGGAGCCCGCTCAGACTGGCTGCCAAGAGCCTATTGTCAAATTTTAAGGAAACCTGCCAGTTGATTGATGTCATATTGGCAGCTGAAATTGGCCATAGTGGGAGTATTTGCACCATGGAAACTAGAAAATGCTTCCCCCAGAGAGCTGGTTGTTAAGCACTTAACTAGCACGTCACTGCTTTCTCCACATAAGGTACCACTCCCTCATGTCACTCAATCTCATTAAATTCTTATATCCATGGACAAGCGGACACCTGCTTGAGGTCAGTCTTGATAGGAAAACCAAAGACCGGCCCCTGCCAGCAAGCAGGGACAGTGCAGGATTCTCTGCTCATTGCCCGTTCACCTCCAGGCCTTTGATGACGGGCCTCAGCGTATAGCCTTCCTTTTTGTTCCTTTTGCTAATCTAGCTCAGTGGTTGTCAAGCTTTATGAACATGAGTTAACATACAAGTATCGATAATGCAAAGCCACACATATGCTGCTTTATGGGAGCACTGGGGGGTTGGGGGTAACTCTGACCATATGAGTATTTTGCTGGAGTTGGCATAATAGGGTGGTTAAAAGCCAGAACGCCTGGTTTTGAATCCGATCTTTGCCACATGCAAGCTACCTACCCTCCCTAAGCTTCAATTTCTTCATTAATAAGATGAGAATAACAATGGTCCCTTCCTCTGAAGTGCTTATTAAATGTGTTAATGTATGTGCTATGCTTCATATTATTCCCTGTACCTAGTTAGTGCTAGATGCACGTTAGCTGTTATTATTATTATTATAAAACAGGGGGTGTTTGATGACTCTGGCAGCTGAGCAGGCGTTAAGCTGGATGGGGCTGAGACTGGGGGAGTCTCAGTCAGGAGCCCATTGCTTTAGCCCAGCCTGACCTTGTTGAGTGGATTGTTGATGTCCTGTGGCTACTGGGCATTACATAGACTAAGCCAGTGCCTTTTCCTGAAACTTAACCTAGAACCTAAAGGTCCCTGGTTGTCTGTAAAAGACCACTTTCCCCAGTTATCTACGTTATCAACTTCCATCCAGTTCCTTTCGGAGCTAGAAGGCGCGATGCAGTGGGAGAGTGGTAAGAGATGCAGTTAGAGACCAGGCAGGCCTGGGGCCTCAACAGCCTCAGAGGTCGTGGTGAAAGCTTAGGTTTTATATTAAGTGTAATAGAAAGCAATGAAAAAAACAGGCAGGGACTCTACTGTCCTAGTCACTAGGAGAGATACAAAGATGTAGGTGGTCACGGGGACTTGCAGACTAGAAAGGTCCCCTTTATCGGTCGTTACTTAATCGCTGAGAGCCCAGTTCTTACATCTTCCAGATGAGCAGAAATATTCCCTCGTACCTCCGGCAGTGGATGGGCCTATGAAAGGCCATGGATTGCAGTGGGATATGATAATTATAGAGAAAGGGCATGCAGACTGTGGGGCTTCCGTAGGAAAATCGGAAACTCTACAGACAGGGCATGGGAAAAGATCGACGCGACTTCTGTAGGGTCTTTTCCCCTTGCAGTTGTTCCTAATGGCCTGCTTGGGGACCATCTTTGCTGTGAAGCGTGTCATATCTTCCAAATGCCCTGGCTGGTCTCTTGCCTCCTTCCACATCCAGGCCCTGTCTCATGTCCTGGGGCCAATAATAAAGATAAATTTGAGAAGTAATGGAGAAAGACCCAGTCCTTGTAGAGCAATAACATTTATCATGGCTTAACTAATCTGCCACCAATTCTGCCTGCTGCCTGCTTTCCCAACCATCGAATGACTAATTGATAACTAATTCCCTCAATTTGTACTTCATTACTTATTGCAGCAGAAACGTTTGCACCTAACTCTATGAATCAAATCGACTCCTTGAAATCAACGGAGATGTTACTTGCCAGAGTCCTTCTGCCAGAGTTGCAGGAAAAGTGGCCTCTTTGTGATAATACACCTAACAGGTACTGAGTGTTCACTGCATGGCAGGAACTGGGCTGAGCAGATTACATTTGCATGCCTGAGAGCTGTGCTAGGTGGTAAAACAGATCCACCCCTAACTGTGTTAGCTTAGCACAATGGACTTTTATTTCTGTATCACTAAAAATTTAATTCAGGTGTCCCTGTTTGGGAAGGGATGGGGGAGCTTTATTCCATGTAGTCACTCAGGTTGATCGAGACCCCACAATAAGACCCAGTTGATTGACACTCTGTCATCATCATGGAATAGCGCCCCAGTTTGTCCTGGGTGTTGGCATTTAGCTGGCAAAAGAGGGACAGCATGGAGGAGCATAGGTGGGAAGTTTTTAATGGGTTAGCCCGAAACACATCATTTCAACTCCTATTGTACTGGTTATCACTCAGTCACAGGGGGACCGGGAAATGTAATGTAGATGTGACTCAGGAGGAAACGCACTTTGTTGGACAGGTTGCCACCCACGTGATTTCATTTAATTCTCACAATGATGCTGAGGCTGGCCATCCTCCCCACTTTACAGACAAGGAAACTGAGGCTTGGAGAGGTTAAGTAACTGGCTTAAGGTGAAGAGCTAGTAAGTGGAGGGGCAGAGTCTGCAACTCAAGTCATCAGTCTGATTTCCAAGTCCATGCTTTCAACCACTGTGCTAGGCTGATCCCACCAGGCCTTATGCCTTGGGAGGCTCTGCAGGTGAACACTTCCCCCTTGCTGTGCTCTGGTCTGCACTGCTTTTGCTGAACTCAGCCCACCATGCTTCGGGGGAACGCTGTTACCCCTCCCAGCCCACCAGGCTTCAGGGGAACGCTGTTAATTACCCCTCCCTACAGCTCTGAGTCTCCTAGTGAGAGCAGAACCAGGGTATCTTGTGAACCCCCAGAAATCCAGGACTGGATGCCTGATGGTGCCCAAGTTCAGTGGTACTGAATTCTGAGGCTGACCACCCACATGCACTTTCTCTGTGGGAGGCACAGAACAAGTGTTAAACTGAGCCAGGAAAAACTCCACTAATTAAAGCTTCTCTGAACTCTGCTGTCCATGGGCTTTTTAACAAGTGGTGCTATTAATCCTACATGTTCTCAATTTTTCATTTATTTGTTGGGGGAAAAAGTTGAAGGCGAGATTGTGGTATTTATCCTTGGAATAATGTTGCCATAGTTACCTCTCAACTTTGTTATAACAGTGGTGCAATAATTGAAGCAGGGAGACCTGGAGATGCTCTCGTAACTGTGAGCTTGGTCTCCAGGATGGGCATGAAAACATCTCTTAGATGGGGCGAGAAAGAAGGGAGCTTGGCCTCAGCAATTAACCCCAAAAAGCAGCACAGTGGTCCTATGCACTTGGTGAGAGTGTTGCTTGGTGATGCCCAGAAGTGAGCCATTTCTCTGAAGTTGCTTTGTTTTTACATTATTTTACAGTGAGCTCTTAGAATGCAAGAATGTAGTGTCTCCATGGAAACTGGAAATGTACGAAATTAAGACCCAGAATAGGAAAGCTTCTGTGAGCACTGTTTGCTGATCACTAATAAAGAAATGATGTGTTGGGAGCGTCTGAGATCCTGCTCCCTGGCATGTGTCATGAGTTCGGCTCAAATAAATGCTCATAAAAATTTAAAAAAAAAGAGAGAGATGTGTTTGTTGCAAGCACAAGGTGTTAGATGTCAGAAGAGATCGGGAATGATAAATTTGGACATCCTAACCTAACCAATAACTTTCACTTTTTGGACATGGTGGAGAAGGGTTATGAATGCACGTCTAGGAAACGTGTAGTCGGTCAGACAGAGGTAGGCTCATCAATACCCCATCATGGGAAAAGAACTGCTGACCCTCCTGGGAGTGGAGTCTTGACTTCACTTTCCAGCTGAGCTCATTCAGAGAGAGACAGTTAGTGGGACACGGAAGAGGCAGGACCATGTAACGGGGGAGCTAATGGTGTATACTGTCCTGAAGGGCTGTAAGGCTTGTACGCGCATGTACATGTACGTGTATATGTATATGTTCCTTTCTCCACTTTGCTTCAGATGTTTATCTTGGAAGAATCCATAGGGGTTCTTTGGCCTGACTCCCTTTGCATGAGGACAAGTTGAGTGTCATGAGGCCTGCGTGCAGCTTAGAGAATAGCTGATGGAAATGCGAGGCCATCTCAGAGTAAAAATACTTTCTGTCCCTGGTGGGAATTGGCGAGGCCCCTAGTCACATGCTCCTCTGTCTCGATGCTCCCACTTCTTCTGTGGCTCCCCCTCCACGTCTCCCATGGTCCTGTGTAATCGCCTCCCTCCACCCACATCCTACACATTTTCTGAAATGCCATCCAGTTCTGGGAGGACGTTCACATATGGAACTCTCAGGCTCCCCTCTGCAATCGCAGTAAGTTCAGAGTCTTGTGAGCAATTTCTGTAGCTTCTCCAGTCGCTGTTTTCTTGAATTTTGTATTAAAAAAATTTTTAAACCACTTTACTGTGGTCTGATTGACATAGGGAGGGCTGTGCATATTTAATGTGTACAACTCGATGAGTTTGGGGTTATTTATACACCTGTGAAACTCTCACTGCAGTTTATGCCATAAATGTATTCCTTGCCTCCAAAAGTTTCCCCCTTCTCTTTTTAATAGTAATGATAATTACTTTTATGATGATGATAAGAACACTTAATGTAAGTTTTACTCTTAGCAAAATTTTAAGTATGTTGTAAAATGGTATTGTTAACTCTAGGTTCTATGCTGTGTACATAGGACTTACTTACCTGGTTTAACTGGGACTGTGCATCCTTTAACTACAATCTCCTCATTTCCCTTCCCAGCCCCCGGCAACCACCATTCTGCTCTCTGTTTCTATGAATCTGAATGTTGTAGATTCCTCACATAAGAGGAATCATGCAGTATTTGTCCTGGCTTATTTCGCTTAACATAACATCCTCCAGGTTACGCCATATTGTCACACGGGACAGGATTTCCTTCTTTTCTAAGGCTGAGTAATATTCCATTGAATGCATATACACTTTCTTTCTTCATTCATTCGCCCACGGACATCTATTTAGATTGTTTGCATATCTTGGCTGTTGTGAATCCCGCCGCAATGAACATGGGGGTGCAGTCTCTTTAAGACCCTCATTTCATCGCCTTGTGATAAATACACAGAAGTGGCATCGCTGGGTCGTATGGCATTTCTATTTGTCACTTCTCGAGGGACGTCCACACTGTTTTCCACAGTGGCTGCACCAATTTACATTCCCACCAGGAGTGCACAGCGCTCGCTTTTCTCCACACCCTCACCAACAAATGTTACCTTTCTTTTTTAAAATAACGACCATTCTAATGGGTGCGAGGTGGTATCTCATTGCTGTTCCCGATGGCACAGGCCTGAAGGAGGTTCCCTCTACTTCCAGGGCCGTGTGTCTGCTGGCTCTCTTTTCGGGTTGACCCAAAGCCCTCATTACAGTCTCTGAACCTGTCTGAAGCTCTGCATTGTTGCCCACGGGCCTCTGCCTTTTAAAAAGAGAGCAGTTGCCCCTCTTTGCGCTGGGTGGTGTTTTTCTGATCTGCCCAATCTCGTTGAGTAAAAGGGAGCCAGAGCCCTCTCCGGGGTTTGGCATGTAGAGCAGCTCCCTCTCGCAGCACGGGAGGAAGCCTTGCGCGCTGCTTGCACATGTTTATCACGCAGCCTTAAGGCCGCCGCCTCCCGCGGCCTCCCTGCTGAAACTTCCCTGTGGATGCTTCGACTGCACCGAGAGTGTGGGTGTCTATAATCTTATAAATTGCTAGAAATACCCTATTAGGTTAAAAAAATGATTGGAATCTCAATATGCTGAGACATGTGATTGACTAATGTGGAGTAAATGGCAGGAATTTTTAATCTAACAAATATTCATCGAGAGGCTGGTCCATGTCACATAATGTACTGGACACTGGCAGAGGGCCAGCTCTTCCAGGTTTGCCGGGTTCTCCCACTTTCATCACTGAAAGGCCCATGTCCTGGAGAACCCCATGGTCCCAGGCTGACGGGAGAGCTGGTTGCCGTAGGTACTAGGAATGAATTGGGGAACAAGATGAAGCCCCCATCCCCAAAGATCTGACAGTCTAATAAACCAGAAAATAAAAACACCCCAGCAACTGCACTGCTTGGTGTACACCCTAAAGAACTGAAAACGGTATCCTCACAAATACATGTCCGCCTACATCTGTAGGAGCATTATTTACGATACCCACAGGATTCAAACAACCCAATCTGCAGCCACAGGGACTGGATATTCAAGTTGTGGTCTATCCATATAACGGAGTATTATTCAGCCACAGAAGAGGTATGAAGTATGGGATACATGCTACACCATGGATGAACTTAGAAAACATATGCTAAGTGACAGAAGCCGGATGTAAAAGTTCACAGATTGTGACACATGTATGCGAAATATTCAGAGCAGATAAATCAATAGAGACAGAAGCTGGATCGGTGGTGCTGGGGGCTGGGAGGAGAGACGTATGGGGAGTGACCGCTAAGGGGCACAGGGCTTCCTTTTCAGGTAATGACAGGTTTTGGAATTAGATAGAGGCTGTGGTTGCAGAACATTGTGAATGTGCCAGGTGGTCATCGATGTGACACCAGCGGGTAGAGGGTGCTGGGGCCAAAAGGAACCAGTGGGGTAGGTGGCGAACATCCCGCAGGAGTGGGGTTCGAGAAAAGGTGAGGAGCAGTGTTGGAACTACGAGGGAAAGGCTATGCAGGGGGGCACCAGGAGACATTTTACTCCACTGTTTGTTGATTGGTACACCGATGCACCTTTGAGCAGAGCAAGGCTACCTTTGAAGTGCATCTAAGAATCTGAAAGCTGCGATTGCCGGCAGAATGCACCCCAACTTCTAAAATGCATCCTAGCCACTCGGCTGCCTCGAGAAAGATCTGTCCGCACCATTCGGTCATTAGTCTTTCCAAGTATTTCCTAAGGAACACATTCCTAGAGGCTCTTGGGCAAAAATGATAAAAAAATAATCTGAGCTGGCAGGTTCTCCGAGGAAGCCATTCATTGTTACGAAGTGACTCGGAGCCGGGCAGGACCCCACAGCGAGGACCAAAGCGCCTTAGCTCGGGCCCTGACACAGCTTCCCCCAGGGAGCTGGAATAAAGGGAGGTAAACGGCCCCTGGGGGGCAGTGATGGGAATGGGCTTGGGCGCAGTGGGACCTGCCCCTGCCCTCTGCTGTGCACCCCGGGCAGGTGAACACCCCAAGCTGTCCACCGTCACCCATAAAATGGGGGAAATAGTACACCTGCTGTAACAGTCACTGTTTCTGTGTGCAGCCAATAGTACAGACTGCCCAGCAAATAACACACGCCCGATAATTATTCATTTTCCCCACCCTTTCCCCTTCATCTTAGATTTAATTAAGGTGTATCGTTGAAGCTACAAACAAGCCTTTCGCAGGAGGCGAGATCGAAATGGCTCAAACCCCAGGAAAATGTTCAGGCTGGGTAGCAAGAAAAGACTGAAAACTGAAACAGTGAGACATTAATGTTCTCCTACAAAATTGCCCACCCACATAAAAAAGAAAAAGAAATGAAAGAAGAGATGTTGGCAAGGAGTTTGGAGGCCACACTCATACCAGGCTGGTAGGAGTACAGTTGGGAACAGTCTTTGGGGTGGAGTTGAGTGGGCCGTGAGGCTAAGCGGCTAGTTTCAGAGCCTTAAACGCACATTGACCTTACAATTCCACTTTGGGAAATTCATCCTCAGGGAATAATTAGGAATGTGCTCGCAAACTTAGCCGCGAAGGCACTCCATAAATAGTTGTTAAATGAAGGAGGGAGTGATGCTGATCATTGCATTGTTTATAATGATGAAAATTCCAACAATAGGGAAAGTTCGGTGAATTTTGGTCTGGCCATAAAACGGAATCCATTGCAGCCATTAAAACCGATTTGGTCGCCCTGGCCCGGGAGCTCAGTTGGTCAGAGCATCGTCTTGATACAACAAGATTGCGGGTTGGATCTCCCTCGGGTCAGGGCAGATACAAGAAACAGCCAATGAATGCATAAATAATTGAAACAATGAATCTCTCTCTCCCTTCCTCTCTATAAAAAAATCAATAATAATAATAAAAAACTTCTACAAAACTGATTTGGTAAATGTATTTGCATAGCTGTTCATTTACGTAGGCCTAGGAAGATGTTCCTGATTCCTTGACTGAAAAATTCTGTTAAATGACATGTCATATGGCTATGGCTTGTTTAAAAATACATGTCCATAAATAAGATGGGGAAAAAACTCTCCAAGGAGAGAGAGCAAAACACGAAAGCCGTTCTTGCCGAGGGGTGCGCCACTGTGAGTGATTGGAATTCCCTCCTTTTTGCTCTGCTATATCTTGTGAGTATGGACTATTTATACATATTTTTAAAAACTTAATGTTAAAATAGAGGGACTTGTGAGGCTGAGGGGGTGTGGTTGGAGGCCCAGATAAAAATGTAGAACACAAATGCGTGAGTCAGGAGAATGTGGGGCGTCTGGCTGGGTTAAAAGTGCAGTGTCATCTGGGCAGCATGCCCTCCCCTCCGTTTGCCATTTGAAGCTTTTCTGACTCCACATCAACACTCTGAGACCTCGGGAGGCTCGGTTTGGCTGCACCCTCCGCAGGCTGTGTCACGTCTGGGAAACACACAACCCTCTCCTTTGTCTCCGCTGCTCGTTGGTTTACTTGGGGTGAGCCCCTCCCTGCTGGTGAGAGCTGGTGTGCACCCAGAAATCAGCACGCCTGTCCCTGGGCCCAAGTCCTGGAGGAAAGAGAGCCAGGTCTGGCCTTGATGAAAGCCCCTGGCCCAGGGAGGCCCTGGGGGTGAAGGGGGGTGTTTGCACCTTTTTTGCTCCCCAGATTTTCGCTGAGTAAATTGCTGCAATGGAACATAATTGCTTTTCATTTTATTTTTAAAAATTGCTGTCAAGGCAGTGTGCTTGCGCCTGAAGTCAGCACAAATCTGAGAACACTTGCTCCAAAGGAGTATTTTTAAAACTTGGGTTTGAAAAGTGATTTACCCCCCGACGATCAGCAGGTCGAGGTTCAACAGACCACAGCAACTTGGCTGCACTTCAGGCCCAGGGATTCCCACAGTTCCTCGCTTCCCTTCATTCAGGCGTCTGCTCAGATGCTGCCTCCGGGGACGCCCCTCTGACCTTGCTGTCTAAAATAGCACCCCCTGCTGTTGGCTTTCTCCACTTTGTTGGCTTTTCCTTTCTCAGGCATTTAGGCCACCCCGACGTCTGATTATTTCTTTATCTGCTTATTTGCCGTCTGCCCCCCGCAGCGGAAGGCATGCACCTCGAGGGTATCCTAGTCACTGCTGTGTCCTTTGTGCTTAGAGCTGGGACAGGGGTGCAGTAGATGCCCGAGAAATATTTGACTGAATGGATACGTGAGCAGGACGTGAAAGTCTTTTGCAAACTGGCAGATGTGGAAGGGCACTACGATCTGGGGCAAGATGGTAGTGTTTGGGCCTCTGCCACCCTCCAGCTCACCACCCAGTCATCAGCTCCATGTCACAGGGGCCTGACTGTCCCTGAGCTCCTGTGGCTCCCAGATCACCAGCAGCACCCACAGTGGAAGTCCGCCTCCCTTTCAGGAGGTTCCGCGGGTCTTGGTTCCCCCTTAGAGGAAGGACAGGGCTCTAAACTCTTGGCTGCTCTGTTACTCATGTGCTGCCAGGTTGGCTTCCACCATCCTACTGGGCTGAACTCTCTGGTGCTGCAAACCAACTTGAGCACCTCAGAAACAAAGACAGTAACAGCAGTGACCCGTGGGACTGGGAGACATTGAGAATGGTGGCAGCCACAGAGGAGCAGGCGTGTCTGCTCCCTGGGAAACTTACACTCTCCCTTCCTTGCCCTTCCCCTTGGTGCCTGGAGCTCTGGGAATGGGCAGCCCTGACTCGCAGCAAAGCAAGAGCTGCATGCACAGAGGCTGCGGAGCCAGGCAGCGGGCTGAGCTGCTTCGCTGGCTGGTTCTGAAAACACAAGGCCTTGCTCTTTCCCTTGGGCAAGTCCAACCCTGCCATCTTGGGTTCCCTTGGAAAGTACCATGTTGCTTAGTGTTTTGCAAAGTATTTACCTCGGTCACCTGCTAAAGTCATTCCTTTCGTGTGTACTTATTAGGCACCTGCAGCATGCCAGGCACTGGGCGTGTGGCCGCGAACTAGACAAAGCCCCTGCCCCTGTGGAACGTCTTCATGGTCCTAATGGTAACTGTGGATGAGTCTGGGAGAGGAGAGCTGGAAGCCGATTTCATACCTAACTAGTTATCATACACTGATTGGGGGTTTTAATGTGTGTGATGCTACTAATCCAGGTCACTTTATAGACAATGTGTGCCCTATGTACTTCCTTTGGGCTTCCGGCCTGTCCCAGGCTTGGGCGTCAGCATGCAAAGGACAAGCTCTCACCCCTAATCTCTCCATAGACCTCCCTGTCCCTTCCATCTTGGAGAAATCACAGAGGCTCAGCCTGCCCCTCTTCTTCTGCCTCTCCTCCCTGTCTCCTTCCACCAAGTCCCAACTCATTTCCCTTAATCTCTCACTAGGGAGCCACTATCTCCAAACTCATCTAGTCTTTGAACGTCTGCTACTGGTTCAGTCTGCATTACATCTTGCAGACAATGAGTCTTCTACATTTGGTTTCCATCACTTTATTGCAAGGTTTTGTTTATTTGTTTGTTTGTTTGCTCCTGGAGGTTGTTGTTTTAACGTTACAAAGACATGTCTCAGTCAGTTGTGTAAGGTGACTCTCAGCCTTGAGACAGGGTCTGTGTCTTATACACTTTGAGTGCTCTCTCTAGAGCCTCTGGCCCAGGACTGGGCGTTCAGGTTCAACCACACTCTGGGGGACAGGGGTGGGCTGGTAGAAAGACTCTGGATAGAATGTGGGAACTGTGAGATAGCTGCTCATCTTTTTTCTTATGGCCCATGATCTTTTCGTGGCTTAGGGATAGATAAGGTGGGGAGCTGCTTAGAGCTATGGGATCACTGGAAGGAGGGGAATTATCTCAGTCCCGGTGGGTCAGGATGGGATGCTGCCCAGAACTGAGAGAAGCCCAGGCCTGAGAGTGAAAGTTGGCAGCTGAGTTTCGGAAGTACCTGTCAACCAGGGAGGGGTGGGTGGGAAAGTGAAGGTCCTGTGGACAGAAAGGAGTGGAGCATGGGGTTCAGGGGTTTAGGGACCCCGTAAAGAAGTCACACTGAGCTGGGCCTGTTCCAGTCTCACCCTACTTGGCATCCAAGCTCACATATATCTGTAGCTCCCTGGTCCCTTCACCAGCCTTCTCAGGACACAGCAGGGACTGCTGGGGCTCCCAACATCTTCCCCATGATATTTATAGGGTGGCTTTCCTCTTGACTCCTAAAAAAGCATAAATGAAGCTTTCTTTTTGAAAGGGGAAGCCTGTTTACTGTAATTAGGTATTTAAAGACCCTCATTAGTCGTCTTTGCTGGACCTAATACTCAGCAGTCTCAAAATGAGAGGCTTTCAGCCTTGTCACTTCCTCCCCCCTCCCCTAACTCCGTTCTTTGAGGCTTCCTACTTGTATTTCTCTTTAGTACTTAAGCCTCATGACCATACTCTTGACCTAATGAAGTTCCATTAGTTTCTCTCTGCAGATAAAAAATACATATATTTTTTCCTGTTAGAAAAGGTTAAGAAACAGGCCACCCAGCAGAGTGAATGCACAGCTCACCCAGCTATGCAATTATCCAAAAATAACCCATTTCCATTTGTAAGAGTAGACTGTGTTTAAATACGCATTCTCTTCAAATAAACTTTCATTAAGTCAGGTTTCTCTGTGGCGTGCATGCGGAATGAATGAGTGTGCGCCCGCATGCGGTCCAGAGCATTTACCTGCACGCTTAGTCTGGGGAACCTGAGAGAAGCTGGGCAGTAATGAGATAAGTGAATGCATTTTGGCAGACATACCGTTGGCTTCACCACGGAAACACTAAAATGTGCATCCAATAGGGGCGGCTAAGGTATTTGAGCCCTGAAGAAATGGCTGCTGAAATTTCATAGACTACTGTGGCCTTTGAGAAATTCTGAATCCAGCATGCCCTCTCCGTTCAGACCCCTTTAGAATACCCTCTCCCCACCGTCCTCACAGCATGACCGGGAAGGGATGTGTGACTGACAGGGAGCCCGGCTCCAGGTGCAACATGCAAAATACTGTTTTCCCAGTGTTTTCAGCCCAAATGAAATATCGGCATGGATCCTGCTCAAAAGCTACCAGGTGGCAGCATTTATTTTGGCTGAAAGTCTGCATTGTCGCCAAAATCTGCTCTTCTGAGCATTGCCCTTGTGCAGATTGGAGTCTGCCTGCTGTGGGGGAAGCAGCTGATTCTGGGCTCAGCCTGCATGGGTGCTGCTGAAACTGCAGGTCAGGGCAGCCTCTGCTGCTTGCCTGGGTGCTTTATTAGAAAATGACTTTTGTTGTGTCCAAGTGGAGCCAGTCTCCATGGGACATGGGTGTAAGATGCCCAGAGGAAGAGCTAGATCACACTGACCACCTCTGTTCTTTGTTTCAACCTACTGTACTAATTTCCAAGGAATGAAAATTAGAAAAGTCAGGGAATGGGACAGAGATGGGGTGAGGGAGGTGCCTTAGACCCCATGAAGGAGTCTCAGATAGTTATGTCAGCAGAAAGCCTGTTGTAGAGCTTATAAATTATCATAAGGTCAAAAAAAAGATTGAAGTCAATTAAATATTGATGTAACAAGTAGAAGAGAGATGAGGGACTGAATTCTAAATCTGACCTTTTCAGGAGGAAACACCTTGTCAATGTGTCTCAGGTTGAATTTTGTCTCTCAAAATCCATATGTTGAAGTCCTAACTCAGACTATGACCCGATTTGGAGACAGGGTCTTTACAGAGCAAATCAAGTAAAAATGAAGTGATTAGAATGAACCCTAATCCAAAATGACTCGTGTCCTATAAGAAGGGGACATTTGGAAACAGACAAGAATAGTGAGAAGACTATGTGAAAGCACAGGAGAAGACAGCCACCTGGAAGCCAAAGCGAGACTCTCCTTCATAGTCCTCAGAAGGAGCCATCCCTGCCGACACCTTGATCTTGGACTTCTGGCCTCCAGAACAGTGAGCAATGAATTTAAGTTGGTTAAACCACCCAGCTTGTGGTACTTAGTTGTGGCAGTTCTGTAATCTAATGCAGAATATAAGCAACATGGGGTTTTGGAAGAAAATCAGGACGTAAATCTATGTAAGTCCTGCATGTGTGTTCTCCTCTGGCTCAGGGACAGATTACAGGGGCCTGAGGCAGAAAGACACAATCTATGGGACAGATTCACTGTGGGGAAAGTACAGGCACTTGGAGGCTCTGGAAATTCCAAGAGGTGAGAATGAACAAGATTTTAGTCAGAGCTGTGTTGTATGCATATTTGTGTGTGTGTATGCATGCATGTTTTATGTGTGTTAATGTTTGAGGTCATGACATAGGCTAAAGTAAGAGGCTCTCATGTTGAACTCACTTGTTGCACTGTTTAAGCGTTGGATATCCAATGAATTGGCAGGGTGCACGCAGCCCAGAACAGGGTAACGCACAGCTCATAGAACTCTATTCCATGCCCATGACAGACATCACCAATTGATCACAGTTCTCTTTCTCTCTGAACTGAGTTTTGCCCCCAAATCTTTCTCAACTAGTAAACCAGGCAGGCATGGCCAATCATTCTGACATGGTGTGTGAAATGAAACCCATTTCCTGTCCCTGGTCAAGGCCCTTTCTAGTGAAGGTGAGGCCTGTGGGCCAGGGGTGTCAGCATCGTGGAGCAGCTTGGGGGAAATGCAGAATCTGGGGCCCTCTCCGACCTACCGAATTGGAATCTGCTTTTTTTATTAGGATCCCCACGTGATCATTAAAGTTTGAGAAGCTCTGACCTGGAGGGATTCTCCTCCTGGGGAGAGAGTCAGGGTGAGTTCTACATATACCTGAGCAGTAAGATCTATTTTGATTGAACCAATAGGCAGAAACTGTTGTATCTCTGAGAAGAAGGCATCTCACTTTGGGGTCAGGCAGGTGAAACTGCTCAATGTGAAATTTAATTCGTGCTCTATTCTAGCTCTTATGTTATATGTGTCACACTCGTGGTTCAATCAGTGTGGTGCTTTAAAAAAGTCTAGTTTGTAGAATAAGAATAGTGAATTAATGTGACAGAGACTCATACTCTCCTGGTGCCACAAAAAAAGACCTCTTAGCACCCAGTGGAAAATAGCTAGACTCATTGGCTAGCTCCCTAAATGTGGAGTCTGTGGACCACCTCCCACGGAAACTCCCAGGGTGCCTCTCAAGGTTCCAGATTCCTGGGCTCCACCCCCAACCCACGAAGTGATTTAAGGCCCAAGAATCTTCATGCTGAGCAAGGTCCTCGGGTAATTCTTATGCACCGTTGAATTTGAGAATCACTTCTCCATGGGGTTGACGTGAAGATTTGCCCCAATTACATGACAGTGAACTTTCAGGAGAGTAAATAAGGAGTCATTTATACAATAGTATGAATTAATGTATCTGTAAATATTTATTATTGAAGATATGGGCAGTTGAGTAGAAAGAATACTGGTTGCTGGTCTGTTCTGGAAGAAATAGGCAGTTGGGAGGAAGAAAAGATAAGAACAGTTTGGACCAAGGAAGATCGACTGAAAGGGATAAGTCTGAGTGATAAACTGGTACCCTGCCCTCAAGGAGTTTACAGTATGATTGGGGAAGACACAGCAAACAGTGGCTTTGTAGGAAAGAAGGAATGCTGTGGGGAAATTAGAATAAAGGGCTGTTGGCTACAATTTTAAATAAGAGGACAAGAGCAGGCCATTAAGAGGAGGGAGTTCATTTTATAGAGATCTGGAGGAAGAAGGTTCCAGGCAGAGGGAACAGCCTGTGCAAAGGTCCTGGAGCGGGAACATACCTGGTGTGTTCAAGGCCGCCACTTGGCTGGAGAGAAATGAGCAAGGGTAGAATTTGGAGACATGGTCAGAGGGAGAGGCAGGACACATAGGCCTCCTGGGGAGCATGGCAAGGACTCTGGCTGTACCATGAGTGCCATGGGGAGCCATGGGAGGCTTCTGAGCAGAGGAGGGGTAAGGTCTGTCTTAGGTTTCAGCGGCATAACTCCATCTTCTCCAGGGGCTAAAAGCAGAAGCAGGAGATAAGAGTTATTCAGTAATTAACTGGATGGATTTATAAAGCATGTAAAGAAAGAAGTGGCATCCTTTCTTATCCCATTTCAGCTCACTCCCCGGAGGTAAGTACTGCTTCCAGTTTCTTGAGCAGCCTTCCCGGTTACATCTATGGTCACATACACACACACTTTATTTTTACATAAATGAGATCCTACTGATCACATGACTCCATAATTGACTTCATTGCTCTATGTATCAGTCGTATTTGCTGCATCCTCTCCTATTCTAACAGCTGCATAATTTTCCATAACATGGATGTATCACTGTTATATTAATGCCTTACTGATGGGCAATTAGGATGCTTCCAGTTTATTTTTTCTCGTTGTGGGCAATGCCGTGCTGATCATTTGTGCAATGTCTATTTTTGTGTGTCTGAGCATCTGTGTGTAGGGAATTATTTCTTAGAAATAGAATTGCTGGGTTGAAGGGCATGTGCATTTTAAATGTTAATAGATACCGCCAGGTTGCCCTACGAAGGGGTTGTAATTTACAATCCCACCAGGAGTGTCATGTCTGCTTCTTAAGTAGTTGTATGGTTTGCAAAGCCCTTCAGCTGCGTCATCAGCTGTGTGATGATATGGGGGAGGGAGAGTAGTGGGTTTATCTCCATAATGCAGATGAGGAGACTGAGGCGCAGAACGAGAGCTTGGGGAGGTGGGAAGAGAAAGGCCGCATCTGCGGACAAATGGGCAGATGCATAGACAACCATCTCTTTTATATTTCTGTGTCCAAAATACTTGAATATATCATTTATTATGGTATATGAGTCGACGTTTTAGTTTCATATAGATTTTTAAAAAAGATTTTGTTGTTTTAGAGGAGTTTCAGGTTCACAGCCAAATAGAGAGGAAGGTGCAGAGATTTCCCATTCACCCCCTGCCCCCACACAGGCACATCCCCACCAGAGCAATACATTTGCTACAGCTGACGAGCCTGCATTGACACGCCACTGCCCCCCAAATCCTCTGTGCCCTGCCTATCTCCCCACTGTCCCCCCTAAAAAGCTCACCTTTGCAACCATTGATATTTTTACTGTCTCCATAGTTTTGTCTCCTTCAGAATGGCATGCAGTTGGAATCATACCATGTGTAGCCTTTTCAGACTGGCTCCTTTCACTCACTCATATGCATTCCAGCCTCCCCTCCATGTCTTTTTTATTTTATTTTATTTTTTTAAAAATATATCTTTATTGATTTCAGCAAGAAGAAGGGAGAGAGAGAGATAAAAACATCCATGATGAGAGAGAGTCATGGATGAGCCCCCTGCTGGGGATGGAGCCCACAACCCGGGCCCCGGCCCTGACCGGGAATCGAACTGTGGCCTCCTGGTTCCTAGGCTGATGCTCAACCGCTGAGCCACGCCGGCCGGGCTCCTCCATGTCCTTTCATGGACAGAGAGCTCATTTCTCTTTAGAGCTGAGTAGTACTCCAGTGTCTGGGTGCATCGCCACAGTTTACTTACCCACTCACCCACTGAAGGATCTCTTGGTTGCCTCTAACTTTCGTTGGTTATGAATGAAGCTGCTACCAGCATTTGTGTGCAGGTTCTTGTGTGGACATGAGATTCCAGCCACTTTGTGTAGATACCAAGGAGCACGCGGTGAGAGCATGCGCAGTTCTGTAAGAAACCCCCGAACTGTCTTCCAAAGTGGCCACACCACTCTGCGTTCCCCCGGCAACAGGCGAAGTTCCCGTTGTTCCCCGTTCTCAGCAGCACTTGGTGTTGGTGTTGCTTGATTTCGGCCATTCTAATAGGCTCGTCCTATAGATGTTTTTAGAAACCATTTTCACAGAGGTGGCTTTATAAACATAGACGCACAAACGTTCAATAAATATTCCATAACGTTCAACAAATGTGAGCTCCCCTCTGGCTCTTTTTCATCTCTTTCTGCAGAGAGGTGTTCCTAACCTCCACAAGGTGGGTGGCAAGTGGTAGATGTCAACAGCTAAGCGATTGACTTGTTGAATCATCCATTTAATAGCCCTCATTCCATTTACACGAGTGCCTCCTATGAGTCAGGGCTTCAGGGTACCAGCGGAGTATTCCTCTATGCCAGGGGATTAATAGATTATTTTAAAAACAACAGTTGCCCCCCTCACCGTTTTCTCCAACCGAATCTCCCACAGAACTGGAAGATCTACAAAGTGCTTAAAAAGTCCTGGAGCATGTGGCTTATCTCTGTGTGGGGGTGTGGACAAAGGAACAGAGTTGACACACTCAAATCAGCTGAAAGTAGCTCACATCCTTTGTGGGGCTTTCTGGGCATCCTACAGGGGACACGTCACCCCCAGCTCCATCCTTGTCGCACCTGCTGTAGCTTGTCTCCCAAGCTTGTGGCCCTCTTCTTTGCTCTCTGTTCTCCCAGTTCTCCAGGCCAGTATACACCAGGTCTTTCCTGAGGAGCACTGCATGGGGCGAGGGGGGCACTGCGTCGGGGTCAGATGCAAGCCAGACCAGAGTCACTCAGAAGGCAGGGGAAATAAGCACCAAAAATAAGCTGGGAACAGATGTGTTTATACTGTTTTGTTCTATTGATTGCAAACTATAAAAACAAAGTTGCCTCCTATGGCCAGAGGTGAAGTTCTACCCCCCCCCCCCCCCGCCCCCCGCCACTGGGATTGTCCAACACTCACTGGGCCTATTTGTTGTCCACCTATCCATCCAGATGTCCCCTCCGGCTAGTCACAGGAGCAGGGCCTCAGTGTAGCCTTAGGCTCCAGCAAACAAAGGGATGAAACGAGGAGTCTGCTATTCTGCATTCTTAAACCTTGCTGAAATATTGGAGACAGTCTTGCTGTAATGTTCAGAGATTTGAGGGTTTTGAAAGACAGAACAAGGTTGGGGAGCGATGGCCAGATGATTCTTTAGCCTTTGTAGAAGGGATGTTGTTTCACCTTGAGGTACGTCTGTTTGTGTCTGGGTTACTGTTTTTGGCTCCCCAGGATGAGCTCTTCATCACCTGGCCCAGCCTTCAGGGCAAAGAGCTCTTCAAGAGCTCAATGAATCTTAATAAAAAATGGAAATGGCTTTTCCCCTTCATTTTAATTAACATTATGTCTACATTTCTGGGATAATGGATAATTAAGTGAGTTCCCTTGGCATTACAATGTTCTTGGAAATAATTTATGGTTTCGTTTCACTCTGCTGTTGGGGTTGGTGCTGAAGTTTTATCATAAATATTTCCGAGGAACATTTGCATGTCGGTGGTTTGTGTTCACATGGCCGTGGCCATGATATTGCATCCTGGGGAAGTGTCGTATGTAATATTTTCCCATAGGCAATGCTTCCATTCTTTGCTTGCTTTGAGGGCACAGAGTTGTTTTCAGAATATTGTAACATGAGACAGTGGCCACTGTTTTAACTTGCGTTCACCTGTGCGGAACAGTTGGCCAGAGACAGAATGTCAGTGAGCTGGGCTAAATCTTCCCATCTAAAAGGGAAACAGGAGTAATAATCAGGGTTTATATTTATTATATGCCCATTAGTATGAGCCAGGGACTATGCTAAAACATTGGCCTGCATTGCCCACATCAGTCTTCATAATAAACCAATAGACCAGGTGCTACTATTGCCAGCTCCAGTTTATACCAAGCTAGGAAGTGGCAGAGCCAATGCTGAAGCGAGGCAGCCTGTCTCCATCACCCAGCTGTGCCCAATGGACACCCCGTGCCATCCTCATGGAAATATTTGCAGGTGCAGAGATGTGTGGACCTTCTCTCTCCAGAGTGACATTGTCCAGGAGACTTTTCATGATGATGGGAATGTTCTATATTGATGATGTCCAACATAGAGACCGCCAGTCATGGGTGACTACTGAGCACTTGAAATATGGCTACTGTGGCTGTGGAACTGAATCTAAAATTTAAATTTAATTACCTTAATTTTGAATAGGCATGGGTAGTTATTGGCTGCTGTATTGGATAGCACAGATATTGGTCAAAGCAAACCACCTGCTCTTACACAATAATACTCATCCCACCTATTGTTGCGGTTACAGATTACCCAGACTTTATGGTTGAAATAACAGAAATTTATTACTTTAGAGTTGTGGAGGAGGTCAGAATTCCTAAAATCGAGGTGTCATCAGAGATTGTTCCTTCTGGGAGAGAATCTATTTGCTTGTCCTTTGCAGCTCCTAGAGCCCCATGCATTCCTTGGCTTGTGGCCCCTTCATCCATCCTCAAAGTCAGCAGCAAAACACATTCAAATCTCTCTATGATTCTCACCTTGCTGCCTTCCTCTTATAAGGGTCCTTGTAGTTACGTTGGCCCACCTGGATGATCCAGGATAACCTCTTCATCTCAAGATCCTTAACTTAATCACATCTGCAAATTCCTTTTTGCTGTATGTCACCTGTGTGACATATTCATAGGTTCCAGTGATTAGGACTGGGACATCCTTGGGGGGTGCATTGTTAAGCCTTCTACATCACCCTCAAATCCTTGGGGGAGTATCATTTGGAGGTTAAGGGTGCAGACTCTGAAGCTGAACTGATCTGGGTGCAAATCCCCTTTGTCACCTCCTGCCTGTGTAACTTGGCTTCGAGCAGGTTATATAGCCTTTCTGGGTCTCAATGAACTTATCTTTAAAAGGCAAATAATGCTAAAACTAACCTGATAAGGTTGTTACAAAAATTAAATGAGATAATGCCCTGACTGATGTGTCTCAGTTGCCTGATGATTGTCCCATGTACCAAGAGGTCACCGGTTCGATTCCACATCAGGGCACATGCCTGGGTTGCAGGCTTGAGACCCCTATCCCCAGTCGGAGACGTGCCAGAGGCAGCTGATCCATGTTTCTCTTTCTCTCTCTCCTCCTCTATATGTATCTCTCTCTAAAATCAATAAAAGACATATTTTAAAATTTTTTTAAAAATTAAATGAGATGATGAAAAACACATAGCCCAGAGAGGGATGCATAATAAATACTCAAACATTTTAATGCTACTTCTGTTATTTAGTTTTTATTATTATATGGTGCAATGCCACCCTTTCTTTCTTCCTTAGCTCCTTTAAAAAATATCTATGGGCTCAAACAAATATAGAGGTGATGAGAATTATGATCATAAGTAGTAATTTTTCACTTAAATTGCTTTTTAACAGACTTGCTTTTGTTTCATTTCATCTTTATGACCAGCATTTGGAGTAGGTGGTAGCATCCCTCATTTTGCAAAGAAGAAAACAAAGGCTCGGGAGGGTTAAGGTACTTTCTCAGAACCGGACAGCCGAGCTAGAGCCCAGAGTCTTACGCACTGGGTTGCCGGACTGATGTGACTCCACCTTCCCCACCTGCCTTCCCTTCTAGGCGGGGGTAAGGAGGGAGAATGGTCTGGGTCGGCTCGTGCTGAAGGGTAAACGGAGGAAGGTGGGGAGGAACGGCAATCGTTCCTGGTCCAGACTCCTCCCTGTGTTGGAAGACCTGAAGTTTCTTGTGCTTCTTTGATATGTCAGAGTCCCACAGATCTAACCGTGAGCTCCCCTGCTCTCGCCAGATATGCCCCACACCCAGCAAGAGAGGCTCTGGTTCCCTTATTAGCTGAACCAGCTGCATCCCCCCTGGTCTACAACCTAATGGGTTTCGCCTCCCTGACAGCCCACAGAATTATCCCAACAAACCAATCGCCCCCTCCTGTGGGAGCAAGGGGCCGCCTGCCCTCTGTCATGACACAGCCTGCCTCCCGGCTCCCGCTCGGTCACTCTGCTTGGAGTGCGACCTCCGTGGGGCCCTAGGTGGTGGGTGGCGTCTTAGCTCTCCTGGACTGTGAATGGACCTGACTAATACCCTGTGTGGATCTGATCTGTCCACTGTCGAGTGTTATGAGTTCAGCCATTTTATACTGTTTAGAGTGGGGATCCCTCCTTCACCAATGGGGTACATGGGACGTGATCAGAACACCCCTCCTGATTTTGAATCCTAACTCCCTGCACTCAGTCACTGTGTGATCTCAGGCCCTCTCAGTGCCTCCGTTTCTTCTCCTAAAAAATGGGGTGATCATTGGCGCCCATGTGGCACCGTTCATGTTTATGTGCCTGGCATATAAAACATTCAACAACCTTTTTATCCATTCATCCATTCATCATTCATTCATTTACTCAACAAATGTATATTCAGCTCTCATTGGTTTGTGGGGATGAGACAAATTATTATCAGAAAAATCCAGACTCTTGATTAGGAGTATAGCTGACCACACTATCAATGACTACCTGAACATGAACTCAAGATATTGTAATGACAAATCCTAGGCAAATTTGCAAACAAATCACATGCCTTCTTTTCAAGAAATGGCAGTATTTCAGCTTCGCCTCCTCCCCTGCCCCTTGCACAGACCCCTCTGGATCTATTCTCTCTGCCAGCATCTCCCTCTTAACGGCTCAATGTGTCTCGAATTTAAATTGTGAAAAGTTAAGACATACATAGCTGTTAAACCTCCGAGCTCAAGCTCTGCTGGCTCCCGCATTTCCAACCCAGCACAAAAGTGTTTTCATTAGACGATCGCCCAGGCTGTAGCTGGTGTTCTACAATTCCACTCGGCGCATAAAAATGTATTTCTTCCTGACTGCATTATATTACCCTACTTATTGAGCCATTTATCACATAGTGTGGGGCCCAAACTCTTTTTTATTGAAACTACAGAATCAAATATCCTTGTATTCACACATTCCCTACATCTCTGCAGGTCCTTTTCTGGAGAGAGTTGCCTCTTATGAATGTTGACAAGCTAAGCAGTCTTCTCGCTCCATTCCCCCAGGGCTCAGTGTGGATTCCATTGGAAATACATCCATTCTATTAAAGGGACCCCCTACGTGGGATGATAGGACTGCATTGCCCAAGAATTTAGCATTGGATACGGAACAGTGGATCCATTATGAGTCCTGGTACAGGAGGCTGCCAGACCTGAGTTCAAATCCCACCTCTTCCACTTTCCCCCTGGCACGAACAGTGTTTTTAAATGATCTAATCATCAGTCTCCTCATTTGTAATATAAATGGAGATGGTAATAGTACCAAATTCTGAGAGTTCTTAACATGAGTAAATGAGATAAAATGTTTATGTTTGCCAGAGTGTTAGGTGTTTTATAAGTACGTTAGCTCTCAGGTTTTCTTTTCTTTCAGAACTTGCTATCATTTTCTAATTCCTTCAGGGTGGAAGGAAAGATAGAGAAGATGAGATGAATTTTACCCATTTGCTCATTTGTTCATTCATCCAGCATTTATGATGTGCCTACTGTGTACTGTGCACTATCCCCGGCATTCAGGATGCAGAGATTAAGAAGAAGACATAGCCTCAGGACTCAGAATGCTGAGTCTACTGTGGAGACAGGCATTTAAGCTTTTGTAGACAAAACAGACTGAATTCTGTCCCACTCCCCACCCCATCCTATTCACTGGTGTGCCCTCAAAAGGCTGGAATTCCACCGTTAAATTGCTTATGTGCCGTGTTCACGGGCAGCTCCTGAGAAAGGCCCCCAGACTAGAGTCAGCAGGCCTGTCATGAGGTCAAGCTGCTCACTTGCCCTTGAGCTTCCTCACTTCTTCACATTGTCTCTTTTATAACCAGGCGTCACGCTATCTTCACAGTCTACCACACAGGAACAAAGTCTGTTGTCCTTTATCTGGAAAGCACTTTGTCACCCCACGGTGGCAGGTACCAGGTGAGAGGCAGCACCCCCTCTCCGGGCCCCGCCGGGAGAGGTGGAGAACATGTGATGAAACAAGTTAGAACCCTGGTGGGTATTTCTGTCTCCTGCTAAACTTGGGTTTGACGACTTTTAAAATTCTCCTCCTGAGTCTAAAGGGAGGTCCTGAGGGAACCCGTGAGACAATAACTGAGAAGTTAGATCAAGTTAAGGAAGGTAGGAGGTGGGTGCTTCTCAGATGCTCCCTGCCTGACGACAGAGAAACGGGGGCACGCTCACCTCTCTAAGGGGGGATGGCATCGAGCTGGCTAAGGTACCTGGACGCCTAGTCTTGTCTGTCGCTGTCTGCTCCAGGTTCTTGACCTACTTGCAGGGCGAGTTTCTCAGTGCGGCCCTGGGCAGGGCAGTTCATCACGCAGTGAAGTGACAATGCACAATTAATGCCAGCAGTGGCCCCAACTCAGTCACTGTGACAACCCAAACACACATCCCCATTTCCAAGTGTACTCTAGGGAAAGAACCGGCAAATTTCTTCTGTAAAGATCCAGATAGCAAATACTTTGGGTTTGGCCGGCTGTACAGCCTCTGTTGCGATAACTCCACAGTGCTTTGGAGCGTGAAAGCAGCCACGGACACGTCAACAAATGGGCGTGGCTGTGTTCCAATAAAGTTTTATTTACAGAAACTGATGGAAGGCTGGAACTGGCCTGTGGTCCTCCTTGAGGATCCCTGTTCTAGGGGGTTGTGTCACCCCATCCAGATCCCCTTTTCTATACAAGAAGAAAACAGAGCAGAGAAATGGGCTGGTTGTCCTGGGTGGCACTGATAATCAGAAAACGATGGCTTCCTCAGAGAGACAGAGAGAAGAAGGAAATGCCAAAATGGGAGATTTGGGGGGATTTTTTTAGGTTAAATTTATTGGGGTGACATTGGTTAACATTAAGGGAGATTTTATTTTGACTTTCCTCTTGAATTAGGATTTTCCACAGAAACAGGACCAACACACAGCTAGATAGGTAGCCCGGCTGGTGTGGCTCAGTTGGCTGAGCATAATCCGATGCACAAGGAGGTGGCTGGTTCGATTCCTGCTCAGGGCACGTGCCCAGGCTGCAGGCTCAGTCCCCAGGAGGGGGGCTGCAGGAGGCAGCCAGTTGATGTGTCTCTCTCACTGATATTTCTCTCTGAAATCAATAAAAACATATTTTTTAAAATAATCAAATTAAAAAATTGATAGGTAGAGAGGCAGATAATTTTGGTAGAAAAAATTGGCTCACGTAATTATGGAGTCTGGGAAGTCCCACATGGAGACTTACGGCCTGTGGTTAATTCAGCGCAAGTCTGAAGGCCTGAGACCAGGGAAGCCTATGGTGTAAATCCCAGTCCTAGGGCAGGAGAACATGAGGTGAGAAGTCCCTGCTCACAATGTGAGGCAGAAAAGAAGGGGTGAATTTCTCCATCTTCCACCGTTTGTTCTATGCGGGCCCCCAACAGACTGGGTGATGTCCACCCACAGTAGGGATGGCAGCCTCTGGGCCCACTGACTCCAATGCTAATCTCATCGGAAAACACCCCCATAGACACATACCCGGAACGAGAGTTTAACCGGAGAGTTGGGCATCTCCTGAGTCAGTCAAGTTGACACTTAGAATTAACTATCACAGCCCCTCATACTTATATTTTTTAAATTGCGATATAATTTACATACCATAAACATACAATACATATGTACAATTTACATATAATAAAATAATATTATTTATTATATTATTATAATATAATAAATAATATTATTTATTTAAGGTCTCAAAAGCACAGTTCAATGGGTTTTGAAAAAATATATAGCTGTGTGACCATCACCTCAATTCATATACAGGACATTTTCCTCCCCCAGAAAGTATCTCATGTTACCGGCACATCTCCCCACCTGAGGCACCCACTGTTCCAATTTCTATCCCTACAGCTTAGCTGTCTCTGCTTGTGTACTTCGTATATTGGGAGTACACAGCTTATACATTTTTGTGTCCTGTTTTGACTTTCTCATTGGATAAAATGGTATCAAAAATAATGCTGGAAAAACCTACTATAAAAATCAACCTAAGCTCATCGGCAAGCGAGCAGCATTTCTGTCCTCATCATGGTAAATCCCCCTCTGGATCTGACCCATGTGCGCGCATATTTTAACATTTTTTTTTTCAGTCTTTACACATCATTTCCCCTGGTGTTTTAATTTAATGGTACGCCAGACACATTTCCCTTGTTTCCATGGAATTACCTTAGTGATTGTCTGGTGGTTGTCTAACATTCCAGGCTGCTGATGTGCTCAGAGTTACCCAGACCTGCCCTTCTCATGGAGATGGATGTATGACAGATGTACGCTTATTATGTGTCATGGAGAGCAGTGGTATAGCTAAGGACATTCTGAGGAGGCTGAGCCCTGGTCCATGGCCTGGCTCTGTGCCTTGGTAGCTCATCTATGAAGTAGAAATCGTAATGAGATCTACCTCGTAGGGTTGTTGTTAGGATTAAATGAGTTCCACCGAGTCAAGCACTCAGAACAATGTCTGGCCCATAATAAGCACTGTCATTACTGAGCATCTAGATTGCTGTCAAGCTTTTTATAGAGGATTTTGTCACAGTTGCTTAATGGCATACAGCTTTTACCTTTCACCAAATTCTTCCTAAGATAAATCCCCAGGAGAAGAGTTAAGGAGATGGGATATCCAAAGGCCCTGGCTGTGGGTTGTCCACCCTCCCCTGCTCTCTTCTCAATGAATGGCAACCCCCTAACTCCTCACCTTTGATGACCCTTCTCCCTCACTTCTCACACCCTATAAATTTTCAGGTTCTCTGCATAATGTCTCCAATTTCTTGAATAAACCTGCCTCTCTTCATTTCCACCGTTATTATCTTGATCCAGCTAACATCGCCTTGCTTCTGGGTTACTGAACCCACCTCCAAATTTCACTCCCCACCTTTGTGCTCACTTTTCCTGCCAGTTCTCCATTGGGTGACAGAGCTGTTCTGCCAATAGGTTCATCTGATCTCAGTCACTCATTTTGAAGGTCCCACCACCCTTAGGATGATCCAAAGTCCCTAACATACTTTCCTGGGCCCCTGTGGATTTGGACCCTGCTGTTATTGCTCAACTCTCTGACCCAACATGACCACCTCTCCACCCTCCTCTCTGTCCCTCAAGCGAAGACATGGTCTTTCCCACCTTCACGTATCTTTCCTCTCCTCCCTCTTAGGCAAACAGAAGCTCAGCCTTGAGATTTCAGCTTGGCTTGGAGCCCTGGAGAAACCCATCCTTGACCTCCCAAGTCCAGGTTGGGGTCCCCTTTCAGCCGACCCTTGATACCTCCACACTTCTCTTAGTCACACAGCACTTTGGGGACTATTTGTTTATTCTGTGTTTCTACCACTAGAAGGGACTTGTCCTTTTACCCTCTGGAACCCCTTACACTTAATCCAGTCCTTAGCACATAGTAGGCACTCAATGTATGTTTGTTAAATGAGTAAATGAGAAATTTACTGATGTCAAGAGAGTTGCACCAACTTATCGCCAGTGGTACACAAATGTCATTTCACCTGCGGGCTTGGCAGCATTGGGTGCTGTTGCTCTAGAAATGTTTTCATTAACTTAGTTAGCCCAAAATTATACCTCCAGATTATTTCTAATTTGCATTCATTTATTTATTAATAAGAGATCTTTTTTTTTTCCAAAGAAGACCAAAAGTTAAGGAAGGAGGAGTCTGAGACGAGGCTCAGATTAACCCTCCCTACTTCACTCACTTGCTCATTTGTTCATTCAACAAACCTACACAGTTCCAGGTTGTGTGCTGGGTTCTCAGGATTCAGGGTGAATGAGACAACCCCCTTCCCACAGAGAAGTCACAGTCAAGAGAGGAAGTCAGGCATGTAAACACGTAATAGCAACAGAGGGTAATGGGGATCGTGATCGAGAGACTGGCAGTGCATTGGCGCCTGTTCCAAGCCTGAGAAGGTTCTGGGCCACTTTTACGTTGAGAGCAAAACTTGGTTACAGGGTTTCTTTAGTCCATTCATGAGGATAAAAGGGCCCCGTGGATGGTTCCTTTGTTTCTTCATGACCTCCCCAAATATCTTGCCCTTAGTATGAAATTCATTAGCATGCCCATTGCCCCGGCTCCAAAGCTGGACATCAGCCTTCATGGGGCACCTCTTCCTCCTGGCAGGACCGCTCATCGCACCGCATTTCACACCTGACAAGCTTCATGCTAATGAATTTCATACTAAGGGCAAGATATTTGGGGAGGTCATGAAGAAACGAAGGAACCATCCACGGGGCCCTTTTATCCTCATGAAGCTTGTCAGGTGTGAAATGCGGTGCGATGAGCGGTCCTACCAAGAGGAAGAGGTGCCCCATGAAGGCTGGCGACATCCCTCTCTGTGGAGACTTTGTAACGACTGCCAGAGGTCCCCCATTGTGGGGGGGAAGGAAGCAAACACACCAAGGGCAGGGCGCTCTGGGATTCTGTTCCTTGGGGACCTGGCTCTAATGAAGGTCAGAGGTGCAGGAGCTTCGTGCAGGGAGCGAGATGGAAAGCCGATGGCATTTCCTGACAAGGAGTTTATGCCCTAGGAGACCCAATGTAGTTCTCTCTATAAATCGCTCAGAAGAACAAAAACGCTATTGGAGTTTGTGGTGGGCTCACCTTAGGCTGATCCACGAGGGGGTGGCATTGTATAAACCTGACTCCTACCTTCAAGGACTTTATGGTTTAGGCGGGAAGACGGGACACACAGCAGAGGAAACACAAAATTATAAGTAATCATAGGTGACTGCTGAAAAGGGGAAGGTACATGAGAGCTTGGTGCAGGAGGTGACAAAGAATGGGGCGTTGGTGGGTGGGCTTTGGCAAAAGGGAGGGAAGGGGGACGGCAGCTCAGGAGGGACTACACCGCTGGCAGGCGAAGGGATGAGGTAGAGTGAGCCTGGGGTGGTCAAGGCTCGGTGAAGATGACTTTCTGAGGATATCTGACAGCGGGTGCACGCTGGCAAGAGCTGGTCAGCACTGCCAAAAGGGATGAGTATGCTGTGATTGGTCTTAGATATTCAGTGGTAGGACATTGAGTTTCATTAAATTCATCAAATGAACTTGGAGGAGATCAGAGAGAAAGGCAGTGCTGGGTTCCACCCAAAGACCTCCCCACTCAGAGCTCCTGAGGAAGAGATTCTCTCCTTCCCTGCCAGGAGGCCAGGGAAAGACGCCACACGGCCTTGGTCTGTAGTGTGGGGATAACCTAAGGATTGGCTTGCAGGGGCGTTGGGAAGATTGCCTGTGAACCCCTCTCCCAAGGTGCTCGAAACACGACGCACAGAGCGTTGCCTTTGACCACCCTGGAGGTCACTTCGCTTCTGGGGCTGCAACCTGGGTCTTCATTGTCTGCCAGGAATTTGCATTTGCCTTGAGTGGAAGAAGAAATGACCAGGTTTGTCAGCCCTTTGGTTCATCGCTTGCCTTTCAATCTTATTAGTGGCTGTCCTCATCAGGGACATTGAGTGAAACAAAAGCATTTTTGAAAAGAATAATTCCCCCCCTCAAAGCAAACAAAAGCCTTATTTACTAAACTGCCAACATCATTAGCGATTGTGAGACACCCCCCATCCCCCAAGTATCCCAGGAGTGATGCTGTCAGCGAGAGTCAAATGATTCTTGTTCCACCACCCACTTCCCAAATTATAAGAAAACTTATAAAGAAAAAGCATAAACACTGGCCAGTGTGGCTCAGTTGGTTGATGCAGAAACGTTGCCCATTTGACTCTTAGTTGAGGTATATGCTTGGATTTCGGGATCCATCCCCAGTATGGGGCATGCAGGAGGCAGCCCATCAATGTTCTGCTCTCACATAGATGTTTCTCCATCTCTCTCTTCCTCTTACTCCCTCTCTCTAAAAATCAATTAAAAAAATCTTGGACAAAAAGAAAAATCAGAGGTCCCAGAAGCAATTCTGATCTGTGAGGATCCCCTACCCCATCCCACCTCCTTATGCAGGGCTTTCCTGAACCCCAGGAAAATAGAAGCCTCTTTCGAGACATCTCCCCCTGCCCGCCACACGGCAGCCAGCACTGCCCTGCTCCCAGCCGCGTCCCTGTGACAGACAAGCAGCCCGTGTGAGCAAAAAAGTTTGAGAGTCCTGCAGTCCTTGTGCATCAATCCTGTCCCCTCTCCCTCCCTGTCTCTCACGCAACATGAAGGAGGAAGACATATCTGTGTAAGGAGGATTCATCAAAATCTCTAATTAAATACATGGCAGCTGGTGAATTAAAGCATTTGTCTTAGCTCTGCCATCCTATAATACCTTATAATCCTGAGAGTCCAAAGTATGAATTAATTATAACTTCTAAGAACCCAGGGAGCCAGCAGCATCGAGGAGGGAGGGGTGGAGAAGGTGAGGCGTGAATGGTGACAATGAAAGCTTGTGAGGAAGGGACAGAGTCATCGCTATTTTTATTTAGGATAAGATGCCACTTCAGGAAGTTTGCAAGCCTGCATGTTTGCCTGTTTGATATGAGCGAGTGAGTGAGTGAGTGAGTGAGTGAGTGAGTGTAAACACATGTGGGTATATTCAGAACCAAGTTTAACTTTGACAATTGGTCATTGACCAGTATCAGTTCAATCACTAGCATTAGTAGTAGCATGTTTCCAGTTCCTGAGAGCTTATCATGTGCTCTCTATAGGTAAGCACTTTCTCTGCAGTATCTTAGGACGCCTGACTCTGTTGCCTGCATAGTTAGTATTTCCTTTTTACCAATAAGAAGGTGGAAGCTCATAGAGGTTAAATAATCTTCCCGAAGTATCCCACGGCTCATGGGTGTCAGAGCCAGTGCTCAGATCCAGGAGGCCCTGATCCCAGAACCCCTTCTCCTAACCGTCAGGGCCTCCATCCTGAATTTGCTATGTGCCAGCGCTTGGCCGGGTGCCCAGATTACAGAATTTAATGAGAATGATTCCTCCCCTTAAGGAAAAGAACCTGCCCGTTGAATGGGATGTACTAGCTAAGGCTCGCTGCTATAAAGGATAAACCTCCACTTTTCAGGGGCCTACTGCAGGAACCGTTTATTTCTCCCTCGTGTGATGTGTGACCACGCGCGTGGAGTGGTCACTCTGCCCCTTGCAGTTATTCAGGACCCAGGCTCCCACTGCTCTGTGGTTCCTCTGTCTTTACCCTGCTGCAAGGGGAAATAGGGTATTGGCCAACCTGGGGGAGGGGTGGGCTCCCTCCCTTCACACTCTGTCCCCCGTGACTGAGCCACGTGGCCAGGCCAGCTGCAAGGGAGCCCTGCTGTGTCCCGGGAGGGAGAAGAGAGTGTGGTGTGTGTGGGAAAGGCTTGTAAGGGGAGAAATCCCTGCATTTTTCAATGTCAAAGGTGCAAAGACTGTACAGGGGAAGTGGGACTATATGAAAGCTTTATTTTTATCTCCTTCCCATCTAGATATGGTGAGCCTAGAATTAGAAAAAGGTGAAAAGAAAGTAAAATGATTCATAACACTCAAAAAGGGTAGCCTGTGCAGTGAAAAGGACAAAGCCCTTGATGGCAGGGGTCTGGGTTCACACCTTGGCCCCAGGGAAGGAAGACACTTCTTGCCCTCCCTATGCCTCATCTCCCGCCTTGATGAGACCGAGACCACTGCACCTGCGACACGGGGCTGCCGAGAAAATGAAGGAGGCGGAGAAGGGGGGTGGAATGCCTGGCACATGGCACTGCCCAAACCACCACCCTTTTCCTGTTTGCGGCAGAGGCAGGCTGTTCCCAAGTCTCTGTGGCTTCTCCCAGGACCCTGTGCAGGGAAGTAGGTGCTGGGTCTTTCTCTCAATTTCTCACATACCACGTCACCTAGCTCACCAAATAGCCCATGCTTAAATGCTCCCCAAACTATATAACCAACTGTTTTCTTTCTTTTATCTTCTATTGCTTTCAAAACACGTAGCTCAACCCAATTCTTTTAAAAAATGAGCAGTGGAATGATGTTGTGAGAACGTGGTGATATTAATAATTTTATTATTTTAACAGACATTATTTGTTGAGTGAGAGCTCACTGGAGGCATTGTTCTTAGAGCACTATATGTAATATCTCTTTAATCCTCAAAATGACCCTACTACCTGGGTCCTATTATAATCCCCACTCAGATACGAGCCAAGAGCACCGAGTTTTGGTCTGTCTTGACTCTCAGCACCAAGGAGAGGTCCTGCACTCAAAAATTTGTGGATGAATGGATAACTCTCCCATTTCCAGGAACAATGAGGCTTCGCTAAATTACGTGACTTGTCCAAAATCACATGGCAGGAAACATGAAAGCTGGGTCCAAATCCAGGTCTGTCCAGCCCCAGGCTGCATTCTGCAAAGTAGAAAATGTTAGCCAAGGCTGGACGTCATGTAGCAGAAGGAAATGATCCCACAGCACAGTGACATGTTTGACCTAAATACCTTTCACTTGATTTCCACTAAAAGGGGCTTTTTCCTCTGGAAATGAAGACACAGGGAAAATGATGATTACTGCTGTGGCCCAAATGGTTACTTTGAAAATAGCCAGCAAGACGACTGAGCCCACCATCTGGATTTCACGGGGCTGCCTCTGGGGCTCAGAGGTTCCCAGAATGGTGGAGACTCTCAGGATGACATTGGCAGGGCTCTGCCCTCCCGGAACTTTTTTCCTCTTCTGCAAAACCAACAACTTGGAAGGGGTGATTTCTGGATCCCTTACAGCTGGGTACCTTGGACAAGCAACTTAAAACCTTGGGACCCCAATCTCAGGGTCTGTGAAGTAGACCATGGGGCAAGACCATTTCTGAAGAAGTGGTGTGTGTGGACTCCTGGCGCTGAGTGGTGTCTCCGTGAATGGTCGGCACTGTTACTATCGCTGCCTAAGCCTCTAATCCTTCCCTGGGTTCTTTTGAATATACTGGAGGGACAGAGGCACAGCCATATATGCTTCGTATTTTCTAAACCATAAGCTGTGTCCAGGTGCCTGTTGGAGAGTCACATTTCCACACAACCCCCTCTCTGCTGGGTTGACCTCGGTTTTCTCTGACTTTACAGTTCATCCCTGGGAAATGCTTAGAAGGGCCGAGAGCCCAGGCCTGGTGAGAGCCTGCCGTAGAATGTTCCCTCTGACTCCTCCTTGCCGTGGCCAGAGGCAGCCTTCGCTGCTCTCACTTCTTGCTGGCTGGTCTCCGAAAGTCAGCTTAACCGTGTTTGTTTCTGTCTCTTCTTGTTTTGTCAACATGCCATTGAAAAGGAAATGCAAACCTGAGCCTTGATTAGACATCTCCCATGGTGCGGATTTTCCTTGATTTTCAATTCAGCGCATAAGCATAGGTGCTGGGGCGCAGGCTTCCTGCCATGGAAAGGTCCTGGGAGCCCTGTGGTGCTGGCCAGGGTGCTGAAGTGCAGGCACTGAGGTGTTGCATTCTTGGGGAAAAGTGGGGGGCACCATCCCTCTTCACCCTGATATTTTCTGCTGCTCAGCTATTCAAGAACAGTGCTCTAAGCTGAAGTATAATCAAGAACTCTGCAAACTGTCAAGAATGCTGGAGGTCCTAGACCTTCTCACCAGGAGGAATTCTGGGCTTGGAGGGAGCCTGGATCTGTGTGTGTGTGTGTGTGTGTGTGTGTGTTGTGTACAGGTGCAAAGTACCTAGGAGACAGAAATCCAGGGTTGCAGCCCTGATGCTTCCATAAAGCAGTGTGACATTGGTGGAGCCACTTAGCCTTTCTGAGCTTTATTTCCTCATACGTGGTTAAGATTATAAGACTTTCCTATTTTGATGAAACCTCTTGACTTCTCTGAAATTCACTTTTTCTCATATAAATGATCATTTGTAGTTAAGGGAATAAGAAGTTCAACGATCAGCCTTGACCTCCAAGCCCATATGTGGCCTCAGATTCTTTGTCTGTAAAATGGGAATGAGGAATCTTTTGGGTGAGGAACAAGATGGGAGCATAGGTAACTTCGGTAGCTGCCGCCTCCCACAACCACATCAAAATTACAACTAAAATACAGAAGCACCATCACTAAGAACCTCCTGAAATCTAGCTGAACAGAAGACCTACAACCAGGGAACTGAAGAAGCATCGAGATCGGTAGGAGGGGTGGAGATGAAAGCGAGTGGATGGGTTGGGGCTGAATCAGGGAGACTCTGCCAGGGGCCCACACCTGGTGCTGTGGTTTAAAACCTAGAGGGTTATCTTGGCCATGGAGGTTTCCCGGAGGAGTGAGGGGTCCCAGCCCCACACCAGGCCCCCCAGGCCAGGGCTCCAGGGTTGGGAAGAGAAGTCCCACAACTTCGGGCTGTGAAAACCAGTAGGGACTGTCATTGAGGGAGCGGAGGTTGGGGGAGTCTTAGGCAGCTCCTCTTAAAGGATCAGCGCATGGACTCACCCAGACTCACTCCCTCTGAGCTCCAGCTCCAGGCAGCAGCTTGAAAGGACCTGGGACATTCGGGGAGGGACTAACTTGCCTGAAATCTGGGCAAGAGGTTGAAGGTCAGCTTTCTCTCAGACAGAAGAGCTGGCAGAGGCCATTGCTCCTTTGGTGAGCCCCTCCCCCACAGAGACAGCAGGCAGGCACATATTTGAATCTCCAGCACCTGACTCACACATTTGGCCCCACCCTGATGATTCCCAGAGACCCTACCCCTCCCTACTTGCAAGTTCACCCAAGCCATTTCCAGTGGCTTTTCTAGGCAAGTGGCCTCTTAAGCCTCATGCTATTAGGACTTTCCTAAAATCTCTCAAACAAGCAGTAGTGGGCCCCATACACTTGATAAGTGGCCCTAGGCCTGACACTAGTGGCAGCCTGCATTGGTTCATAGCTTGGCCTCTCCTGGACACCTCTAAGCCCAGCACAAGTAGCAGCCAACTAAGGTTTGCTGTGTAGCTCATGCTGGGTGGCCTGGGCAAGGCACTGGCACAGGCTGACTTTGCACCTCCTGAGAGGCCTCAGAGAGAGTGCACCTGGTGGTCAGACTTGACCACGCTGGATTACAACCCTACCACATTCATGAGTGACACACTCAAGGGGCGCCCTCGGTGAACACCAAAGCTCCACTGAAGTAAATCCTGCTCCATAGGGGTGTCTCCAGCACAGCAGGTCTTTGACTGTAGTTGCAGCTGGTCCTCACAGCCAATTGGCCTGGGGATCAAGGCTCAACTACAACAGGACAGTGCACACAGCCCACACAGGGGAGCACCTAGAAGGCCCAGCTCAGGTGACTGGGGAGGCTGAGCTGCTCAACCCTACAGGACACCTACTACACAAAGCCACTCTACCAATTCCAGGAGACAGAGCAGCTCTACCTAATACATAGAAACAAACACCTGGAAGCAGCCAAAATGCAGAGGCAAAGAAACATGTCACAAAGGAAAGAACAGAAGAAATCTCCAGAAAAGGAACTAAATGAAATAGAACCAAGCAGGCTACTAGATATGGAGCTCAGAATAATTGTTATAAGGATGCTCAAGGATCTTAGTAAGACTATTAAGAAAACAAGTGAGACCATAGATGACATAATAAAGTACCAATCAGAAATGAAGGCTACAGGAACTGAAATGAAGAATAATTTACAGGGAATCAACAGTAGAGTAGAGAATGCTGAGAATCAAATCAGCAATTTGGAACATGAGGAAACAAAAAACACCCAACCAGAAGAGCAAAAAGAAAAAAGAATCCAGAAATATGAAGATAGTGTAAGGAGTCTTTGGGACAACTTAAGTGGCCCAACATTTGTATTATTGGGGTGCCAGAAGGGGAAGAAAGAGAGCAAGAAATTGAAAACCTATTTGAAAAAATAATTACAGAAAACTTCCCCTACCTGGGGAAAGTCCAGGAAGCACAGAGGATCCCAAACAAGAGGAACCCAAAGAGGCCCACAGCAAGACACATCATAATTAAAATGCCAAAGGTTAAAGACAAAGAGAGAATCTTAAAAGCAGCAAGAGAAAAGCAGTTAGTTACCTACAAGGGAGCACCCATACGACTGTCAGCTGATTTCTCAACAGAAACTTTGCAGGCCAGAAGGGAGTGGCAAAAAATATTCAAAGTGATGAAAAGCAAGAACCTACAACCAAGATTGCTCTACCCAGCAAAGATATCATTTAGAATTGAATGTCAGATAAAGAGCTTCACAGATAAGAAAAAGCTAAAGGAGTTCATCACCACCAGACCAGCACTACAGGAAATGTTGAAGAGTCTTCTTTAAGAAGCAGCTAATGAACAAAATACTCTGACAAACTAAATAGATCCAGAGATATTGACACATGCAACAGACCATCATATTTCAGAGGGAAGAGGGAAAGGGGGTAGAGGGTGGGAAGAGATTAACCAAAGAAGCTATATGCATAACCCATGGACACAGTTAATAACAGGGTGAAGGCTTGGGGAGGGGGTGGGAGGGAGGTGGAGGGGGTCACTTAGGGGGAAAAATGGGTCACCTGTAATACTTTCGACAATAAAGATAAATTTAAAAAATGGGAATGGTAACAACCTCTACCCTGTGGAGTCTGTGATGTTGCATAAAAATGTGCATAAAACACTTAAGAAATGACCCTTCCTTACTTTCTTTTTCTCTCTCCTTGTCCTTTTTTCCTGCCCTTCCATCTTTGCCTTCACCTCCTTCCCCCTCCCCCTTAACTGACTTCTTCTCTTCCAACATCAGCACCATCACTGCCATCTTCTCACTATGAGGTCAAAGCCAATTATGTACCTGAAAGTGCAGTGTCATTTTTGTCATTTTTAAAATCATTGCAAATACTGAAATAACTCTCATATTATAGGTAAACTTGCCTTATGTGAAACTCGATGTACTCGCGTGTGTGTGTGTGTTCAACCTTTTAGATTTGCTCAGTGGAGGAGCATGGCTGTCGGGCAGCTCAGATGCTGTGGGTCAAGGCATGTGGTGAGTGGAATGAGTTTGCCCATGGATGAGGGATCCAGCGGGAGGAGTAGGGCAGCCCAGTGGGGCAGGGAGCCAAGCAGAACACCTCAATGATGGCTTAGGAAACTTACAGATAAAGCCGAGATTCTTAATGTTTAATTTCAAGTGACTGAACATGAACATTTAATTAACTTCTGACTGCTAAACCAATATTAAACCTGTGAAGAGGCCACTGGCATCTCTTACATATTAGTAGCCAAGAGGGTGCAATCCTATCATGGTGACATACAGTACAATGGAAGGGTCCTGTCGTGTGGGATCCCGGTCTGCACACTCCCTGTGCATTTTTCTAGGAACATGTCCATTCTCACCTATCTGGTTCCTGGAAGAAGAAGAGCAGTCACATGCAAACCAATACATCTTTCTTCAAACTCTACCTCTCCCTACTTGTATAAGCACTGGCCAAGCTATTCACAGGCTCTGATCTTGATTTCTCACCAGGAGCATGGAAAGAGTAATTCCTACCTTGTTATGTTGTTTCAATAGATCAGTGGCCATGTATAAGAAACATCTAGCAAAAGATGTTTCCTCTGCCCAAATTCCTATATTGAAACCCTAACCTGCAATGAGATGGTATTAGGAGGTGTGGCCTTTAGGAGGCAATTAGATTAAGATAAGATCATGAAGGTAGACCCCCCCACCCCAATGATGGAATTAGTATCTCTAGAAGAAGAGAATAATACTAGAGTTCCTTCTCTCTCTTCTCTCTGATTGTGAGGATACAGCAAGAAGATAGCTCTCTGCAAGCCGGAAAGCAGCTCCCCACTAGATGCCAGATCGACTGGCACCTTGATCTTGGACTTCCCAACTTCCAGAACTGTGATAACTGAATGTCTGCTGTTTAAGCCACCCAGTCTATGGCATTTTTGTTACAGCAGCCCAGACTGATTGAGCTATGCATAAATGGCAAGATACGTTTCTGCTTCAACTTTATTACCCTCTTTTCTTCTCACTAATATGCCCAACTACACTGAGCTGCTCCGTTCCTATTAAGGACCAAGATCTATTCTACCTTGTTGTTTTCAACATGCTGCTCCCTTGGCCGGGAATTCTTTTTCCTCTCAATCCCCTGACCATTTCTCTTGCAAGTCTCAGCTCAAATACCACTTCTTCAAAAAGCCTTCGCTGGCCTCCTAGCTAGATCCCATTTTGCATGCCCATACCTCCCTCGTTACATCGGACTTTAAGCCAAGAAGACACCTAATTCCAGTCTTCCCTTATGCTATGCCTGCTTCCCTTTGTTACCATCTGAAGCCATTACAGCCTCACAATCTCCCTTGCATCCTCTAATGAGTTAGTTATTTTGTTTACTCTCCCGGTGACAGGTCTGACAACACTCACCACTTGCATCAATAATCCCCTCTGTTCAAAGACGTCGGTGCTGCAGTTGGTTTTTCACATTTGCATAGGGCTGAACAATGCATTCTAGATGGTCATAGAAGGATACTACAGTTCAGCTTGCAGACTGTGAGGGGAAGAGTCTTATCTCTTTGTGAAGGTGTGGTTGGCTTTGGTGAGCTATTATGCAAGGTCATAATCTGCTCATAAACTGGTGTGAGAAATGGTGAACCCCAACACCAAGGAACCCACCAGCACCTGGAGTTGGGTTCTTTAATGCAAAGCTTTGGGTCTGGAGGGATGTGGATGTAGCTCTCAGGGAGTAGATTCAGAGATGTGAGTGACACAGACTTGTCGGGGAAAAGGAGAGGCCTTTGCCAAACCAAGGATAAGGGGTCAGGGTTCCACTGGTCAATCCAGCATGAGAGCCTTCGTCAATCCACATTGAATGAGTGTCCATTTCCTTTTAGGTCCTGGGACAGTGGAGGGATGTGTAATGTGATCAGTGGCCTCAAAGAGCATCACATGGAGTCAGAGAAGGGGAGAGAAAGGGTGGTGCTGCCCCCGATTAGGTTCTAAAGATGAGCTGGGATGAGGCTCGAGAGGTGGATCCCAAGAGGGAGGAAGTGTATCAGGTGATGTCTTAATACCTTGACAATGATGATGACGGAGGTGATGGTGGTGATGATGATGGTGATGATGATGATGATGACAATGACAACAATAGCTGCTAATCCTTAATGAGCACTAATTGTGTTCCAGTTACTGTACTCAGTGTTTTACATATCAGCACTTATTTGATACTCTTACTGTATATGAAAGGCACTAATATTAACCCCATTGTACCCCATTGTACAGATGAGGAAACTGAGGAACAGAGAGGTTAAAACGTTTGTTTATGGTTACCCAGCTAGCAAGAGAGGCAATGCCAAGATTTAAACCCAGCTCCTTTAGATGCCATCTCTGTTATCGGTTGCTTCTTGTTTCCATACGAAAACCTCTGTGAGGCCCTCTCATCATCCATCATTGTTCATTCACCAATTATTCACTCATTCATCAAAGATTTATTGAGCATCTACTATGTGCCTGGCACTGTGCAAGTTTTCTGCCCTTCGGGAGCTTATATTCCTGTGGAGGACAAAAGTCAATTAAACACACACACATTTATATACATATATATTAACTATAAAAGGTTAGAGTCTAATGAGTGGCATACAAAAAATGAAGCAGGGTTCTGTGTTAAAGAACTGATTGAGGCCCCGCCAGGCGTGGCTCAGCGGTTGAGCATCGACCTAGGATCCAGGCGATCAGGGTTCAATTCCTGGTCAGGGCACATGCCCAGGTTGTGGGCCAATCAATGACTCTCTCATAATTGATGTTTCTATCTCTCTCCCTCTTCTTTCCTCTCTCTGAAATCAATAAAGATATATTTAAAACAAACAAACAAAAACTGATTGAGGGGGGCAGTGGAGTCATCTTGACCTGGCGAGGTCGGGGAACTCTGCAGCAGTGACGCTGACACTGAGACCTAAAGGATAAGAGGAACCAGTCATGCAAGGAGCTGTGGAAGAACATTCCCATTTGCCCATCTCTCTTCATTTCCTTCTGGGTCTCTGGGGGCAAAAACCATGTGCTGGGTTTTCACCAATGGGGTAGACTTTCGGGTGGACATTCTCAAAAAGGTGGCTGTGTACATACAAGTAATGTGGCGGGGGGTTCCTGTAAGTGCTTCTGAGAGTTACTCCCTACTGCTCTTTCTCTGCTCTTCCTATAACTGAGGATATATATGCCTTGTTGTCTTGGTCATGTTTGACTTCCAAACCCTTTTCTAGGTGGCTCCCTAGAGTGGCTCAGCTCTAGGCCACCAGAGACCAATTATGAAGCTGTCTTCTTCCCTTACTCACTGCTGAGAGCAGCCATAAGCTGACACAGAAAATCCTAAATCTAGTTAAGTGTTATTTGCTTGAAATATTTGAAAGAGCCAGCTTGGCCTATCTTCAAATATTTTGTTAGCTAATCAAAGCCAGATTGCGGTCAGAGGCCATATCTAAATTTATTAGGAAAATTAATAGACCATTTAGATTTTATTGGAATTAAGTTAAAATACGATAAGCAGTCACACCAGCAGATAGTCATTAATTATTACACTGACCTGCATGATGGGCTCGTAATGAAATATCGACTTCTAGGTAAGTCACGAGGCCTGAGGACAAGCAGGACAAGTTCTAGAAGGGTGTCTTCACCCTGTCTGCTTGAGGTTAATTAGATGGGACACTGTGGGAGAGGATTTCAGTAAATACCCACCTTTTATTTCTTCAAACAGCATTTATTGTGCATCTACTGTGTGCTAGGCCTTAGGAACTATAGAGCAGACAGCCTGGGTTTGGATACTGGTTCTAGTACTCCATAGCTGTGTGACTATGGCCATGTTACTTAACTTCTCTGAATCTCCCATTTCATCATCTGGAAAACAGGGATAAACATGACTACTAGGGTTGCTTTAAGTCATGGAACTGAGGTGTGCGACATGCTTATTGAAGTCCTGGCACATAGATTTTGCTATGATTGTCCTTAGTAATATAAATAATATATTTGTCCCTCAGAGAATTCAAACAATGAATTATGATACAGTGAATGCCTGTAATGCCTCTCCAAGGAGAGTTGATTTCTCCTCACTGTGAGCCACACAGATGTTAGCTAGGGTCAGAGAAGGCTTTGATGAGAAGATGATATCTGAGCTAGGTTTCAACGGGTTGAAAGGGTTTGTTTTCCAGGTGGACCAGAGAGGTGTGAGACTTCCAGGTAGATAGCACAGCACAGGCAAAGGCATGGAGGTCTGAATAAGCTGGCAGTTAGTGGAACTTTAAGTAGTTCGGTCTTATAGGGCAGAGGCATCTCCATTAAGCATTACTAGGGCAGCAAGAATTGGAAGCTGGGTATTAAACTCCAGATCACTCACCTTTATGCTTTTCTTCATGAAATGTATATATATCAAATGTTACCTATGGAGATGGCTGTTCTATTTCCTTTTTGACTTTTGCTGGATATTTTGTTTTGCTCAATGGAGGCAGAAGGAAAACTTTAAAGTGTTGCCAGAGTCAAAAATCATGGTCAGGGGCCTGAGTTACTCTGCTCTTTATGTGTACTGCCTAAAGGCCTTCACAGCCAGCATGGTTGTGGCCTAGAGGTACAGACTACTGCTTATCTCAGACAGGCCTGTTTCAAGTCCCTTTCTGCGCCTTGCTTCCTATGAGACCGCCTCTCTGAACCTCAGATTCTTCATCTGCAAAAGGGAGGTTTCTAAGTGCTACCCCATTGAGCTGTGGATAGGATCATTGAAAAAAATATCAATTAGTATATATATATATATGTATACATATATATATGTATACATATATATATATCTTAGTGCATCTACATATTCAACAAATGTTAGCTCCCAGAATATAATGTGATATGTTTAATTTTTTAAATTAATCTAAAAAATAAGTGGGGGAAGTGTTGCCATAGATGGGTGTTCTGTTTCATATGCTAAATATATCTGTCCTCAGAAACTGAATATGCATTTCTCCAAAGATGTATATGCATGTTTCATTTCTCTTATTAAGCATATATGTCTGTTATATATAATATGTATATAAATATAAGTATATAAATATATATCCCACTTATACACTGAGAGAAATAAATAAATTCAGAAAGTAGATATACGAAACTGTAGAATAATCCATATTGTTCCAGAAATAGTAAGAAATGTGCTAAGGACAGGAGGGCCAGATTAAGCCCATAATGATGCGGTCTAATGAGTTCAACACTGTGTTGCTTACTTTTGGATTAGCCAAGAGAACTAGGGGAGAGTTGATCACAGAGTCCATTCAGTTTCTCCTGGTTAGCACTGCCCATTATCGTGGGAATTTAACAGGCAAAGGAGCGAGACGCACACTGGGGTGGGATATCCTGTAACCAGGACTCGATGGACAGGGGTGGAGGGAGGGAGGGGCTGGGCCTTTGCAGACAGGCTGCACCTGGCCTCCCCAGTATGCCCTTGAGCCTTGGCCGGGTGCAGGTAGAGCAGGATTCTTTGCTGTGCAGAGGCTAGAGTTCCAGAGAGCAAACGCAGTGGCCATCGGCCCTGATCAATGGCTTGTGGAGTCAGGAGAGATGGTGGCGAAATGGGTGTGATCCAGTGTCTTAGAACTCTATTCCTTAGTTTTAGGATGACTGTGAGGACACATTGGAGGTGAAAAAACATGACCAACTCTACTGCTATTCCAGCATTATTATTATCATTATTAATATCACAGAGAGGAGTGACCAGAATTCTGTCCTCTGTTGAGGTCCCCAGGTCGCCTGCAGGGCCACATGACATGCCAAGCAAGGAGACTTGCTGTCACTGTTGCTGCCTGCTGCTGTTGTAGCCCTGTCCTGAGACAGAAGTACAGACAGGCCTCTCTCCTGGGACACGGAAGGGCAAGGGAGGGAGGTTCCAGGGGAGAGTGAGTTATTTTTGAAAACTACCTGTCGCACGACCACCAATGGATCTGGCCCTTTAGGTTTGCTGCGGACTCACCGGGAGCATCCTAGAGGGAAGTTTAAGCAGGCGAGTGGCGGGCCGTGGGGATGTTCCCCACCAGGAGCCGTCCGATCGCAGGATCGCGGATTCTGATGAAGTCACAAATGAGTTAAAAACCGTCCAGGTCCAGTGCGCGGACAGAGCAGGCTCCCAGGTTCCCCGGGCGCACGTGTGACAGAAATGCAGTGGGGCATTTTAATTAGATCCCTTTTCCAGAACTCCTGACCTTCTGTGGAGCACATTAATGTATTTTACTAATTATAAATGCAATTAAAAAGTACTGAAATAAAATTAGGCTGATCTATCTAATTTACATTAAGCACTTTCAAATTATGCAGATTTTAAAGTCTCTCTCTCTCTCTCTATCTCTCCTTTTTTTTTTCAATTTGGGTTTCAGGGTAAAATCGTCTGCATTAAAACAGCTGGAAAACAACCTTGTAGGAAAACAAATTTCTTTTCTGTGATTATTCTCAGTGTGCGAGTTAATTTTCCAGGCAGTAATATACTTCGCTGGCGTCGCGCAGTGACTCAGAAAAAGGAAGACATATGGGTCTGGATACAGGCGCGGGGATGGGGTCCATGGGGGCACCGAGCGTGGTTTGGCTACTTTGGGGAATGAGGTTGAAAGGCTAACTAGGCAAAAAATACTGACACGAGGATAGCTAAGCAGTTGAGATTTACAAAGAGTGAGATGTAACGGCAGGCGTAATGCGCGGTTGATAGAGATGGGCCATCTGGTGAGTTCACCCAGCGTCACAGGCCTCCCCCCGCCCATGCTGATAGGCACAGGGAGGGATCCGGGTGATGAAATTACTGCCGAGCGTTACTAAGAACCAGGTCGTTCAGTTTTGCTGGCTCTGGAATGCGTGCATATAGAGCAGCTATATAGTAGGTGGCGAAATGGAGCTCTAGGAGAGTGGATGGCTACTCTGGACACTCTCCCCAGCAGCCTGCTGTGTGCATTATCTGCTGGGAGATAACCACCCTTCAGCCTGGGTCTGCTGGAGGCTGTGTTGGCCGCAGAGGAGACCTTGACGGGGCCTCTTTACAGATTAAATCTGATCTGCAGGTGCCCCAGAAGCAGAGGTGTAATAAGCTGTTCTCTGGGGTTGCGTGTAAGCTCCTTAAAACGTTCCCAGGGTGCTGTAACTCCCCTTTGCTCAGTGCACTCAATTTTATTTCAGACCAAACTTTGCCCTTTAAGCTCCCCATCATAAGAAGGCCTACAGTAATTCCTTAAATTGGAGCTGTTGAGCTTGAGCAAGGAGATTTGGAAAGCCCTTTAACTTTTTTTTTTTCTTCTTTCGTTTTTGAGGCTAAAGGAATCTTTCTACTTGTATTCAGGGAACCAATCTTGTCTACTCTGGCATGGAAGCCATGGTGGGAACTGGCTTTCCACCATCTTCCCCCAAAGATGATTATCTGTAAGGCATCAGACAAGTGTGGGGAACGGGGCTCCTTGTGTTCAGAGATCTCCCAGCTTGGGGGCCCTCACTAGGGTAGGTGGTTCTTTGTCCCTCCATCTTCCAAACCTCCATCAACATAAATTCACACAGGAAATACTACTGATGGAACTACGTGCTCATCCATGGAGAGAAAGTGTTAAGACCTTTATCTCCAGGGAGAACATGTCTGGACCTATGTGGATGACCAGATGCTAAATTGAAGCTATGGGTTTCTTTTCTGAGGGTTTCTTTTCTGAGGGTTTCTTTTCCATGAGGACCCAGCCGATGGCAGGAATCAATTAGATGGGAATTCAGCCACAGTCCCCTCCCCCTGTCCCCACCACCAAAAAACAAAACATCTCCAGTGTTTCATTTCCTTCTGCAATAACCCCCGATCACCTTGGTATCAAGCAAAGCTCCCACCACTGTTATGGCTCCAGGCTTGGTTCTTCTCTGAAGAACACAGATCCAAGGGATTCCTTGTCTTATTTTGTGTTTTTTTCTACTGACTTTGGAGGGATGTTGGAAGAGAAATAATGGGTGCTTTGGGAACAAAAGCCCTGGATTCCAATTCCAGCTCCCCCCTCCCCAGATGTGGGGCCTTTAGCAAGTTATCTAACTTGCTCCAGCCTCAGTTTCCCCACCTACCTCTGAGAACAATACTATTTTCTTTGCAAGTCTGCAGTAAGCGTTCCAATGACATCATGAACTTCAAGCGAAGTGCACGCATGATCCCTGACGTTCATTCTCTCACTCAGCAAATTGTGATGGAGCCTTCCCGGTGCCGTGGCTGGTGGGTGCCCACCATGCCCCCTCCACTCTCGGGCAAGTGCGGCGGGCATTCGGTAAGCGCTTGATGAAACAGGGCTGAGTTCATAAGGTGATAGAGTTCTACCAATAGTTCTTGAACTCTTACTGTATTCAGGGCACCGTATTAGGTGCAGAGGAGAACAGGATGTATTTTTTGCCTCCCTGCTTTCCGCTCTAGGACCTCACATCCCACCATGACTATGCTGCTTCAGGCACCTGTTTTGAGACTTTAGAAAAGCGCCTTATTTCCTCTCTTGGTCTTCTGCCTCACCTCTTCCAATCAATTCCCGTGCTTTTACATATGCCCCTTTCTCTGCCTGCAATGGTCTTGCTCATCCCAACTCATGCAACTCATGCCCTTCCCTGTGTGGCGAATTCCTACTCATCCTTCACAACGCAGCTCAGAGATTTCCTCTGGGCGTCTCGTCCCCAGCATTGCAGGTGGTCTGCTGCTGTACCCACTGTTTCTGGGGTCGTATAACCCATGTATATGCCTGTTTTCCTTTCTATACTGAGAGCTCCTTGAGGCCAAGGACCTGCGTCCAATTCATCATGACCACCATATTGTCTGGAATTGAGTAATTGTTCAATAAATGCCAGTTATAATAAATGCATGAATTGATGGATGGATGGTTGGCTGGATGGAAGGAGAAAGTGAGGGAGAAAGAGAGAGACAGGGCACTGGAACATTCATACCTGAATGCATGGATGGATGGAGTCAGTACAAAGTGAATACGTAAACTAGTTTAATGGTAGCAATGGAGTCTTCATCTATAATCCAGAAGGGCTTTCCTTAGTGAAACACCAAAGGTGAGCTGTCCTGTTCACTGATAAGCTTTGAACCCTAAGGATAACTTTGTAGGGTTTCCAGGCATTTCATGAGCAAGCAGATGCGAGGAAAAATGAACATGTCACTGTGCTGTGGACTCTAAGTATGAACTGCATCCCACCCAGTCAAGGGGGTCGAGGGGGAGCCTGCCCTGAGTGCTGCTTCGCCCCCCTCCCCGGTGCTCCGAGCTCCCTTCTCCGCATGCGCTGTGATAGCAGAGTCCTCATTAATTAGGGTGGCCTTTCAGCAAGCTGGGCCTGGACACCAGGGTTTTCTTTGCAGCCCCAGCTGTTGCTGCCCTTGCCTCCTGCCAGGCTCACCTCCCAGACAAACATACTTAGCAGGTGTTTTCCCCACATTAATAATCAGAATTGACACATTCTAAATGAGAGCCTCCTTGTTGTGCAGGGCAGCTCTGATGGATACGTGGGGGAACTGACGGCCTCTGAGGAATGCTTTTGCCATTACCAGCATTTCTCTGACAGGTTTTTAATAGTCCCACTAAAACTGCAGTCGATTGGAAAATTTTGTAGATGAACTGCAAAGGGCTGCTGTGACTCAGAGGCTCCGGGGTGGAAAAATACAGTTTGGGAAACACTGAGGTCCTCTGATAATAGTGCTCTTAGAAGAGGCTGATCTGGTGTTGCGTTGGGCTGAAAGCCGAGGAGGGGGGTCAATTTGGCCAAGGGTCTTTGAGGAAACCGAAGTTACAGGCGGCACTAAGTGATGATTCATGTGGATGAAGCACAATTGAAGCGCTGGAATCTAGCCTGGATTTGAACACTGGATGAGTCAGACAGGATGGGTCCATCCATCCATCCATCCATCCATTCATTTAATAAGCTCTTATTTACCTCCAACTCGTGCATCACAAATATAAATTAGACTTCGTAAGTTTAAAATTCTATGAACAATTTATGGCCTTGGGCTGTTTATGCAGATTTGATGCCTGAGCCTCAGTTTCCTCATCTCCAGCATAAAGCTAATAAAGCTTATGCCTTAGAACTATCTTTGAGGTTTAGAGATCCAACAAGTTAGGTTCTGTGTGGGTCAGCGCCCCTGCCGGAAAGAGATGGCATATGGTCCTAGGGGATTTGAGAAGAGTTTAGTATAGGGATTGCTTATGTAAGAGCTGGCAGGGCTAAGGGAAACAGATGAGAGAAGGTACAGACCCTGGGGCTAGCAACAGGGGGAGCTGGTACCACCCCTGGGCCTCAATGGGCTGAGAAAAGGGGAGTTTCCAGAACCCAGAGGCGGTGGGAGAGGTTGCCTGACAGGGGTGTGACCTTTGCTAGAGGGTCAAGTCCTTGCTGGCTGCATGCCCGCAGAGAGGGAGTCAGGAGAACACTCATCCCCGTAGATGGGGAGCAGATCCGTGGGGACAGATGGGGCTGTCCACCCAGCACATACACCAGCACAGCTGGACTGATAGCAAACTGATAAAGGGTCATGACTGTGGGTACAAGGTGCTAACACCTCCATGGGGTAAGGAGGTGATTGGTATTATTACTTCCATTTGTCACTGGAGCTAAAGAAGATAGGACAGTCCCCAGTCTTTGCTAGCAGACCTGCCCCCCTCACTGCCTCTCATTCTCTTATTTCTTCTCATTCTTTATGGGCCACCAGAGGGAGGCCAACAAGTGGCAAGTCTGCTTTGCTTTCCAAGGGTTAAAGTCAGGCCTGAGAGTGAAACCAGCTACCCAGAGTTAATTAGGAAGTTGAGTTCTGCCAGGGATTATAACCAGTGAGAGAGACTGGATGTGAAAGCTAAACAAACCTGGAGATGGCCGGGGATGAGCCTTCCTAATTAGCGGAGGTGGCTGAGGGATCACTGAGGCCCTCTACCCAGATCAGCCCTCCGGGAGCTGACATACCTGGGGCCCTGCTTACTTCTCAGCCCACTGAACCTCCCAAAGTCTCTTTCCACACCCCTCAGAGCCACCTTCCCGAGCAGTCAGCCTTTCCAGATGAAGGGGCAGGACCCCCAGGAAGAGACAGAACAGCCTGATGGAAAAATGTCCTTGCGAGATCTTGGGGAGAAACTAATGTTGCCCCTGATACCCCCAGTAGCTGAGCCTGCCCCAGCCATTGGTGCCCAGCCATTGGTGTTAGACATCTGGGTTCGGGCCCTGGCTCCTGCATTCATTGCTGGGTGATGAGGCCCTGATTTCATAACCGCTCTGAGCCTTCATTCCCCCTGTGAAATGTGGACTGTGACAGACCAACCTCCATCAGCGTTGTGGATGTTGGGACAATAGTTGTCACTCACTCCTTTCCCTTTGCTGGGCCTGTGTACCTCAGCTGCATCTCCCCTGGTCCTCAGTTTGGAGCTCCAACCACCCAAGCACCTTTCCTAGCATTTTCTTCACCATTTTTCAGCATCCTGGGGCCCACAGGCCAGGACCCCTTGTGAGCTGACTCCCTTACAGCTCATCTCTAAGCTGCCTGGCTGAGAAGGGTGGAGCTGGGTTTCTGGGCTAATTTCACTTACTATTAAAATGGGTCATTACCGAGCACATTCTCACAACCAGGAAATCAGCTGGCTGCAAACTGGTTTGCAAATAGGAATCCTTAGAGTGTCTTTATAACTTAATTGCGTAGGTAACCACACTAGTGTACACACAGGGATGGAACAAAGTGGGCTGTCTGAACAGGGGCCGATTCTGGAAATCCTGGCTTCTGAGGAGGAGGGAGATTGGAAGATGCTTGGAGTCTAGACCAGTGCTTCTCAAACTCGAATGGGCCCAGGAAGCACCTGGGGATCTTGTAGCTGTGCAGGCTGGTTTGGTGGTTCTGGGTAGGGCTAGAGATGCTGCATTTCTAACCAGCTCCCAGGAGATGACAATGTTGCTGGGCTGGGCCCCACCTGAGGAGCTACAGCACTCCACTTTTCTGCCCAAGGTAGCACAATCAAGGAAAGAACATCCTGCATCATGACCTTATTTATGGATGCTGTATCTGGGACTTCCCCATCCTTTCAGCATCCCCCTTCCTTCTTGCTGTGACTCCTGGATACCCATCAGGCTCGCTGGTCCTATATCTGTCCTCACAGGGTCACAGGGTGTTAGGGGCTGAGTTGTGTCCCCTCAAAATTCTTATGTTGAAATCCTATCCCCCAATACCCCAGAACGTGACTATACTTGGAGATAACATCTTTAAAGAAGTAATTATGTTGAAATGCACTCATTGGGGTGGCTCCTAATTCAATCCTATAACTCTTAAGCTATGCTATGCCCCCTTGTACATAATTGGACATGAAGAGCAGTGTCTGAATAAAATAAACTCAGGCTTCCATCCCCCTTGGGACTGAGGCCTCCTAGTTAACTCTATTTAATACTGAGCCACTCCTGGTATCTCCCCTCTGAGTCAAGGGTGTGTGTGCAAAATGTAGTGGCCACAAAGAATCAGGTTACCCTCAACGGAGAGCCTTTTCTCCTTAAAAAGAAACAAACAAAAAAATTAAAGGTATAATTGATATCCAGAAAACTGCATATGTTTCAAAAGTAAAATTTGATGAGTGTTGACATTTGCGTATACCCGTAAAACCACATCACAAGACCACGAAAATATCCCTCCCTCCCAAGGGTTTTTCTGCCCCTTTATTATCTCTCCTACTACCACTCTGTGCTCCCAACCTCCTCAGGCAACCGTGGTCTGCTTTTGGAATCTGTAGACTGGTTTGCATTTTCTACAGTTTTATATAAATAGAGTTACATGGTATATACTGTTTTAAAGCATTATTGAGATATAATTGACATACTGTAATAGTTACCTATCGTTCATTTAGGATACAATGATTTTTAGTAAATCTATACAGGTGTGCAACCATCACCTGAAAACTTCTCCTTCACCCCCAAAATATCTCATCTGTAGTCAGTTCTCCCAATTCGGGTTCACCCGCGTTGTTCCAAATAGCAGTGTCTTCTTATTTTTTTGCTGAGTAATATTTAAGTGTTCCACATTTGTTTTCCCATTCACCAGCTGATGAACAGTTGGTTTGTTTCCAGCTTGGGAGTGTTGCAGATAATACTGACCATTTGTGGACTAGTCTTTGTGTGGACGTAGGCATTCATTTATTTTGGGTAAATTCCTGGAGGTGAAATGGCTGGATCACTTGTAGGTAAATGCCGAACTTTTTAAGAAACTATTTTCCAAGGCAGTTGTACCATTCACATTCCCACCAGCCACGAGTGGGAGCTCCAGTTCCTCACGTCCTCACTGGCACTGGTATGACTAGTCCTTTTGATTTCGGACATTCTGATAGGTGTGTGATGGTATCTCAATGTGGTTTTTTTTTCATTTCCCTGACAACTAATGGTGTTGAGCCTCTTTCACTGGCCATTCGCCCATTTTGTCCTTGGGTTGTTTATTTTCTTACTATCGAGATATTTTATGGTGGTAAAATATGCATCATAGAAAAGTTACCATTTTAACCATTTTAAAGCATATAATTCAATGGTATTGAGTACATCACAATGTTGTGCAGCTGTTCCTACGATGGTTCCAGAACCTTTTCAACACTAAACAGAAACCTTGTACCCATTAAGCAGCCACTCCCCATTCACCCCTTCCCCCAGCCACCGGCACCAATCTGCTTTGTCTCTATGTGGTCTCTCCGTGCGGTGGAATATCACTTTGCCAAATAAAGGAATGAAATACTGACACGGCTGCAGTGTGAGTGAGCCTTCAATACACCACGCTAAGGGAAAGAAGCTGGACACGAAAGGCCACATATTATCGGATTCCGTTTATATTAAATAGAACAGGCAAATCTTATTATTGAATTTTCGGTGTTCCTTATATAATATCGATCTTTTATCAGCTATGTGATTTGCAAGTAGTGTCTCCACCTTCCGCAGTTACAAAGTTGTTTTGAGGATTAAACGAGCTAATATATCAAGGACTTAGTCTAGTGTCTGGCATAGACCAAGCACTTAATATGTATTAGTTAGTATTGGTATTTCATTATTTGGAGTCAGTCTCATTGGGAATTTTAGTGATATGTTCTGACCCTGAGCTTAGTACAAAGCCTTTGTGTATAATTAAAGGCACTCACTGCTGGGTCGGGTCCCTGGAGTTATGGTAGATGGAATGCCAGGATTGGCACATGGTAGGTTCTCAGCTAATTTTTTAATAAGGAAGCATGATAATAATTTAATAATAATAAACTTCAATGACTGACGGGTCTCCAGGTTAAGTAGCCTGTCATTATTTTTTTGCCAGAGGGTACATTTCTGGTTTTAAAATCCTCCAGAGGGAATCTCCACAGCCCCTCCTCAGTTGCCTAAACCTGTCTCAGGCCCCTCACCTCTTGGGACCACATCTCTGGACTAATCCTTTCTCCTCAGCTTTGGCTGAAGTCACTTCGGCAAATCATGCACCCATTTCCTTGTATGCCATTCTTAACAAAGCAGAGAAAAGGGGGTTTCTTCCCTAAAAAGCCTTTAATTTGCACAAAGATTACTCCCCACACCCCAAACCCCAGCCTAGCCAGCCTTCCCCCCCTTCTCAATGTTACCAATAGCAGCAAAAATAACAACAATCCTAGATTGTTCTAGTAATAAATTTCATCAACGCCCATTTCACAGGTGAGGAAATTCAGGCCCAAGTTCCCCTGGGGAGTGCATGGAAGGCGCTTGCGGTGCTGAGCCCGCCGTCTCGTCCACTAACAATGGTAGTTCTTTCCACTTCTGTTCCTGCCTGACTTTCTGGTGCCTTGGTCACCTGCGCTCTCCTTTAAATTCCTTCCTGGCCCTCCGGCCCTGACTGGAGGACCCAGTGGTCAGCGTCTGGCCTGGGCCTCCGGCACCAGAGAGTCTGGCCCCTCATCAGCTCTGAACCATTAGAAAAGGAGCAGCTCTTCTGATCAGAAACCAAAGGCAGCGTGGCTAAGAGAAGAGCCTGAAAAATGGGCGTTCGGTCACTAATGGACCGAGAAGGGGCCTGGATTCCGCTTGGAGCCCACGCGGGGCGTCCATCTCCCTCTCCCGGGAGGAGGCTGAGCAGAACGAAGTGGACCCTGTTCCAGGAAAGAAGCCACAGCAGCTCCACAGAGGCAAAGAGACTCATTTTTCTTAGGTGTGCGAAGGTCCTCAAAGAGTGAGGTAATAGATTTCTTTATTAAAAATTAATCTTCTTGTAAAACCATTGCAATACAATGCACTTTAATAAATCACCCCACGCTTCCGAACACATTTATTATCCCTTCTCCGGAACCGTGGAGCCAGGAGAAATTGGTGCTGCTGAGAGTGCCGACGCTGAGCTCAGTAATGAACTCGGGGGGGCGGGGAGGGGCTCGGGTGGAAACCTGCCGGTGGCTGTTGCATGGGCATTATAGTTGACTTCTATCTATTAGGGTGAGTTAGATCTCACAGAGCCCAGATGTGTGGTTCTCTGGGTTGGGAAGGGCCCAGCAGGTGGGATAGCAGCTCTTACTGGGGTGTTCTTTTGAAACAGGCATATTTCTATACTTTCTAGAAATTTCTGTGTTTCTACACGCCCTGCCATTCACCACCTGGGTTGTGAGACCTCTGGTTCTTGATGTAGGTGCTCTGGGAAGATGGGAAGTGTTCGATTTGCAGACCAGCCCCCCCATCGGCACCCACATCTGCTTAGGGATGCTCCACCATGCATCTCCATGTGTGTCCCTTGCTGCATCCCTGGGCTTCGCCGTGTGGGGATGTCAGGGCAGGTGGGGCCCTCTGGATCACCTGGGCCCTATGTACCTGTTCCTCTCGGCTCTCTTCCTTCCCCAGCTAGGGCAACGCTCTGACTTCCAGGGGCCCTGAGTTATAAACGCCCCCAGGTACCTTTGAACCTCACTGGCTAAAGCGACACAGTTTTTTCTGCAGAAGAAACGAGACCAACTTCTCTCCTTCACCGGGTGGGTCAGCAGGGTCCTCAAACTGTGTCACCTGAACCCCAAACTCTATGGTCTCTCACGAATCAGCCCCTTCAACTCCTGTCTGAAGCTCTTTCCCCTATTATATTTTATCCCAAGATCCAGGCTAAGAAAGAGGCCATTTCATTCTCTCTGTGTTGTTTTCTTTCCTGGGAATCCAAGAAAAAACATTTCCTCTCCCAGCATCTCTTCCTCCCATGCGAATAAATACCTCGGGCTGGAGATCCGCCCACCTAGCAGTAAATCCCGCAGAAAAACAGCCTCCAGATTTCATTTAGGGTTCAGCTGAGGACACCTCTTTCCTGTACTTCCTCCTGCTTTATGATCCGACTTGGGTCTTCTGCTGGGATGTGTGTGTGTGTGTGTGTGTGTGTTGGAGGTAGGTGTTTCTAGAAGCACCATGTTTCTATTACTATAATTAAGCAGGGATGGAGGGCAGCTTGGGTCTTTGGGATCCATGTCTTTCTGTCTGACCTCATTCCCCTCACATTTCTTTTTAAACTGAGCTTGCTGACAAGAAGGTACGGATGGATAACAAGCTGCTAACTGGTACCCCATTCGTGGCTGGGACATCAGGCACTTGGGTTTTTACAGTGCCTGGCACAGGGGAGGCAGTGGATGAATGTCTTCTGAGTGAGTAAGAGGGTGAGGAATTGATGGGAAAACCAGTGAGTAAGCCCCAAATCTCACAGCTCAGGGCCCAAGAGAAGGTCTGGCTGATGTTTGGCAGGATGGCCAGTCACCAAGCCCCTTAGTGAGAGATGTCAGGCTGGAGAGGAGGTGGGGAGGGGAGGGGAGAGAGAGAGGGAAGAGGGCGGGAGGGTCCATGAGGTGGGGCTGGAGATGCAAGCAGGAGGCAGACGGCATTGGGTCCTGTGGGCCATATCAAGTATCTTTGTCTTTATCATGAGAGCAGTGGGATCTTTGATGAGTTTTAAGCAGGGAGTGATGGGTGGAGATATGAAATAATCTTCATCATCATCCAGATCGATAGTAGCAGCAAATCATTAGAATTGTCACCATTATTAGTGTTATTGCGAATTACTAAACTGCCCCTGAGCCAGGCTTTGTGCTGTGTGGTCTCCATAGCTGACTCAGGGATGCTTTCAAGTGACCCATACTGTCATCATTAAGCATGTGGGGAAACTGAGGCTCAGAGAGGAGAGCTTGGGCTTCCTTGTAAGTTATGCCCTACAAGTGCTTGCATCATATGGTTCTCAAATTCCACAAATAAGGGGACACCGGTGGGCACTGGCCCCTGGTCTTCAGGGATTTATAAACAGCACAGGAGCTCCGCCTTCCTTCACTCAGTCAGCAGATCCCTCGAGCACCATCACATGCCAGACACCCTGCTGGCTGCGTCTTCTGAACCCCTTCTCTGAAGACACACAGGACCTCTGGATCGGAGATGGTCCAAGTCCACATCTAGAACATTTCCCTGCTGCCTTTGGGGAGGGAGCAAGAGAGCAAGACAAAGGCTTTGTTTTCAAAGAGCTGTTGACGTGGTGGGATGAAGGGGAAGAGTCTTGACCTTGGAGGACATCAGGGAACAGAACTCAACATGTGACGCCGGAACATAACTGATGCTGTCTCCTGCAGCTAAATCTCCGCTGAGCGCTGGATCCCTGTACCCAACAGGCACATCCCTCCTTGTACCTCCAAGCACCTCACACTCAGCAGGGCCCCAGCAGGGACTCCTCCTCGCGTGTTCCCAGTCTTAGCAAATGGCTTTCCATCCACCAAATCCATCACGCCCAACCCAGCTCTCTGCCTCATTCCCACCATGCAATGGATGAGCGTGCATATTGCAGCTTTCCCTGTCCTAATTCCCTCTTGAATCTCCCCTGCTCTCACCTGTTCCCTTTCCCTCCCCCTCCTCTCCTCTGCTTTCTCTCCACCCACAGGGCCACCCTCCCGCCCTGGGACTTAAGCAATATCTCCCACCAAAGGCTCCCCTGCTCTGGTCTTGCTCTCACCTTATCGGGCCACTTCTCCGCTGAACCCTCGCAGAAGCTCCGCTTTGCCTGGAACACAGGATGCTCCTGAGCCAGGTCCTGGCCCCGGCCAGCCTTGCCTCCTCAGGTCCGCCCTATGAGCCTTATGTCCCACTAAGGTGGCACTATGTGACCTGTATCCAACCTGTATTTCCCTGCCTTTGAACACTCAGACCCTTCTGCCTGCAACATCCTTTCCATCTGCCTTGTCCTCCAGTAAAACTCATCCTTCAAGACTTGGCTTTAGCGTCTCTCAATAAATATTTTCCGAGCACTTTATGTGCTAGACCTGGCCCTAGGCAGGCCCTGGGCCACAGAAATGACTAACCACTGCTGCATCTCTCCCTCAGACATCCCCCCTCAGTTCATTCATGGCTCACCTCCAGTGGGGAGGGTTGGCCTTCCTGCTTGTCTCTCTTGTTACATCCCGCTCTGTTGAAATGACTTGCTCCGCAGCCAGTGTCCCCGATGGACTGGGAACTCTGGTGCCGAGGGCTGGTAACCCTGTCTACCGGTGGCTGTGGAGCGCTCACCGTGTGTGAGCTGAGCTTGTGCACCTGCCTACGTTGTCACCCCCAGCCTTTCTGCTGCCTCCGTGGAGCAGGATCTTCATTCCCGTTTCACAGAGGACGTGGCCGGGGCCCGTGGGATTAAAACACTGCCCGTGGTCAGTACTCAAACCTCAGCCTGACGCCCAAGTCCGTTCTCCTAACCGCCGTGCCACTCCGCCTTCCTCAGCACCGCGTCTTAGGTGCCTTGATGGCACTGGGCACACAGGCGTTCGCTAGGGACTCTGATCGGCTGCAACATAAGGAGAGAGAGCCTGCGCTGCTCTCTGCAGGCAAAGCGGACAGGCGCGAGGGGGCACGCAGGGGCCACCGGGGCCCCTGGCTGGTGGACTGTGTGTGGGGTGGCGGGTGGGGTGGCAGGCGTTCACCACAGGGGAGCAGCAGCCCGCCAGGCTCCGGGCACCAGGGAGGGAGCCTCCCAAAGCCCTTTTCCCAGGCTCCGATTGTGTGCTTGCCGGTCAGTTGTCGGAGGGCGCCTGAGAATGAGCTTTGTGTGGGGAACGTGTTCCCTGTAAAAAAGGGGTGTGAAATCTTTCCTCTGAAGAGCATCGCAGCGTCGTCCAGAATCGTCGCCTGGGACTCCTGCCGCTTCCCGGGTGACAGTGATGCCATCGTCTCTGGGCTCCCAACCTCCTGGCGTCTCCAGGGGAGCAGACAGTTAACCACACCAGTTATCCATGCGGGTTATCCATGCGGGTTATCCATGCCGGTCCACATCAGCCATCTCTCAGCAATTTCCTCATCGGAGGATTTTGATCCCAACCTCAGTGCACTGTCCCCTCCTGATGGACAGCTTTCCTAACCTCTGGCCCCACAGTCCCATATAGGTAAGGTGGCCCACTGTCACAGCACCCACCCTCAAGCCTTCGTCCCTGGGAGAGTGGGGAGGATCCTTGCTGGCCCTTAGCCCTACCGAGGCCGGTTCTCCCCTCCCTTCCTCTCCTATAGGCCCACTGCCCAGAGATGCTCCCCAGGACCTCTGCAGCCCCCCATCACTCAGAGAGGACAAAAGGGCGCTGTCACCCCCTGATCGCCTGGCCTAAGAGGTACCATGGAAGCCACTTCCGATGCTGGAGCTTGAGGCCATAGCCAGTCTGGACACTGACCGTTCCAGCTTGGTGGCGGCACAGATTCCCCATCATTCTCTTGGCCTCGTTGCTGCCGGACCACTCTGCCTTCCTGGCCAGTCCCAGCCACTTCAAACCAACAGACGCTGGGTGGCGGGGGGGCGGTGAGGACACTGTAGTACGTCGGTTAGGAGTGTGTTCTCTGAAACCAGACGCCCAGACTAAAAACCCTGGCTCCACCTCTTATCATCGGCGAGACCTTGGGCAAGTCGCTTAGCAAGTCACTTAGCCTCCTGTCGCCAGGACTTTCATCTGTAAAGTGTGGCCCCAAATAGCTTTCCTGTCACAAAATTGTGGGGCTCCGGTGCTAGGCATTAAGGCACCGAGAACCACATCTGGTGCAGAGGAAGGGTCCAAAAAAGAGTATTGGGCGGTGGGGAGTGGAGGGATTGAGCAAAAGAGAAAAAAAGAGAGAGCTCTTGGACATGGACCACAGTGTGGTGATTGTGGGGAGGGCGAGTGGAAATGGAAGTTGGCCTAGAGGGGATAAATGGGGATGGAAAAATAAAAACAAGAAAAGAGAGTCTTGGTGATTCCACCATATCTTCTCTACTACTGTCACTAGTAGCGGAGGCCACACAGCACCCGGCTCGGGGCTCCACCCCCTCCACTCTGCAGGCTTAGCCCCTGGCCCCCACCCAGCACCCCGACTCCGGGAGGCAGCAGTCCCGGCCAGGGAGGCCCTCAGGCGCCTGGCTCTGAGCACATGGACGTCCACGAGGCCTGGCGCAGAGTAGGCACTTTATAACTATGTTGGAAGGCGGTGGCAGGCTTGCTCGTGGGGCTTGATAAACGCGTGGGTGAATACCAGGTGGCAAGTATGTGAAGTGAGAGCTGGCTTGGCCTTCAGGGGACGCACCAGCTCGCAGCCAACATGCCATGTGACAGGGCACTGAAGTGCTCTGTCAGAGGCCACAGTGGGTCTTATTTGTGTTGGGCACCACCCTCTATGGGAGGGGAGGGAAGGTCCGGCAGCCAGACTCTGGCTTTTAATCAGGTTCTGCCACTAACTAGTTGTGGAGATTCGGGCGAGCTGCTGGGCCTGTGTGCGCCTGGGAGCCGGGGGTGGTGGTGGGGGGGGGGGCTCACGTCCCATCCAGGAGTAAGAAACTGAGATTCGAATAAGTGATTTCATTTTCTCAGGTGGTGGGGACGGGAGGAGGGGGCTCTGGAGTCTGATCCTTTATTTCTCGTGGCTTCCAAGGATTAGGGGGAGGCCTCTGGGTAAACAGAGACAGAGAGACTGCTGAGAAGGGAGGGGCCAGGGGCTGTTTCCCTCTCCTGGTCCCCAAGCATGTCACTCTCGCTAGCATGGGGGTGTCTGTCTCTCTCTTTGACAGGGAGAGCAAATGCCAGCCAGTGTCCCTGAGTCTGGGGCAAAAGGCCATCTGGTGTCTCCATGTGTCTCAGAAAAGCCAGGGCACGTTCCCAGGGCCCCTCTATGCTCCCTCCGTGCGGAGGTGACTGCAGGCTGGTCCTCCGCTTTCGGGGGTGATTGACATATGCAATTTCTCTCCTCCTGTCTGGCCGAGGTGTGAAGGGAAAATTGGATGTTGCTGAATAATTGAAAATGAAAATCCCTCCAAATTGATTCCTATGAAAACAAAATTGAGTTCTACAATTAGGCATCCTGCTCTGCAGGGCATCTGAGGCCTCGGTTCCCAGCTGTGGGCTCGTGCACGTGGCTTTCTGCAGGATCCCTGTGCACTGGGAACCCGGAGGCTTCAGGGGTCTCAGGGCAGCTGCCCAGCAGGCAGCAGGCAGACCCAGAGAGCCCCTCAAAGGGCCCCTTGGGGCCTCCTGTCCCTGGATCCTGGGTTCCTGCGGTGGGCTGGAAGATGTCTCTTTTTTTGTCCTTTCCCTGGGCACCCCCATGGCATAGCTACATGCCCTGTGCTGGTTTTTGTGCTGAGGGGCTGGGAACTGGGCTCTGTCCCTCTGCCCCCCCACTGGGAGAGTCAGGATCTTGTTTTCACTCCTTTGCACCTCAGCGTCATCGCACTTTCCCGTCCACAGCTTGGTAATTTCCTAAGAGCTTAGACTCCCGAAGGTACTTGGTTTGTTACCTAGAGTTTGTGGATGGAATTCATGAACCCAGATGGAAGAAAAATATGTCATTATCTTTTTTTTGAGTGCACATTTTGTGGTAAAAAACACATAACATGAAATTTACCCTTAACTAATCTAAAGTGTACAATTCAGAGGCATTAAGTGCTTTTCCAATGCTGTGCAGCCTACATGGAAACCCCATATCCATTAAGCCCTCACTCCCTCCCCCTACTCCCCCAGCACTTTTTACCCAGCTTTTCCCTGAAATTTACTGTGCCCCTCAGTGTGAATTCAAAAGAAACCAAATAGCATTAGCAGTACCTGTGACTCTGACACCGACTGAAATCTCAGATATTTTCCTACCACATTACAATGTTACAAGTGTCTTGACAGTCCTTTTTGTCAGGAGTTGGCAAATCTTTTCTGTAAAGGGCCAGGTAGTAAGTATTTTTGGTGTTGTGGCCCATATAGTCTCAACCATTCAAAACCATGCTGTTTAGCGTGAAAGCAGACAGACACAAATGGGAGCAGCTATGTTTCGATAAAACTTTATTTACAAAAACAAGGGGTGGGCCAGGCTTGGCCTGTGGGCTGCCCCCTGCTTTATGCTCATGTCTCCTCCCAATGACTTTAGTTGTTAGACCACCACTGGGTATTGTTATTTAATGTGTCATTCAAAAAGCCCAGCCATATTGTGCTATTGAAAATTTTTGATATCTATATTTTTACATAAATTTCCTTTTTCATCCTGTGTATGTTATTTGTGCATTTACAAATTATTTCACCCGGCTTCTGAAGGGGTTCATGACACAAACAGGCTAAGAAGACCTTGGCCAATCATCTAGGCGATGCTAGAACATCTTCACAGTGTCCCAGAAAGAAGCCTGCTTCTTTGGAGGGGAAACTCTGGCTCTGACAGTATTCTTTTTCCTGTCGAGTCCATGTCCATCTCTTCTTAACATATTGGACCTGTTTTCTACCCCTTTAAAGCTACATATAAATATAAATACAATTATATTTCCCTTCTACACAATACTTGACGACAGTGCCCCACAAACCCCCAAATCCCCTCTCTCAATTAGGAGCCAGAAAACTTTTCCTGAAAAGGGCCAGGTAGACACTGTTGTTGTTTTTTGTGTTTTTTTTTTTTTTAAATTCTCACCCAAGGAAATGTTTTCATTGATTAGAAAGAGAGAAAGAAAGAGAGAAACATCGATGTTTAAGAGAAACATTGATCAGTTGCCTTCCACAGGCACCCCCGACCAGGGATTGAACCCTCAACATTTTGGTGTACAGGGCGACGCTCTGACCAGCTGAGCCACCCGGCCAGGGCGATGGTCACTATTTTAAGCTCTCAGGTCATACTACTCAACTCTTCCTCTGTGTGAAAACAGCCACTGACAGTGTGTAAGAAAACGGGCGTGGCTGTGTTCAGTGAACCTCTAGTTGCCCAGCCCTGGTTCATGTCCAAACCTCCTAGTTCCAAGTCCTCTTGCTATGGGGCCATTGTCCCCTGAACACACACTCATGTGTCTCGGTGGCCCTCTCTCCTTCTCGTACACCCAGCTCTCCATCCATTCACCCACCCACCCGTTCATCACATACATGAGTCATTTCGCTCATACACAAATCATTTACGATTACTGACCACGGTAAGATCTATAAAGGGAATAGACAGGGTATTAAAGAAGGGAGGTGGGCAAGGTCATTACTTAGACGGTGTGAGCAGGTAGCTTGTCTGAGAAAGTGATAAGTTAGCCTAGAAATAAAGGCGGGAAACACACAGCCGCGTAAAGGCTGGGGGTGGAGCTTTTCAGCAGAGGGTGCAGCACATGGGGGCCCCGGGCAAGGAAGAATATGGTGTGAGCAAAAGGTGGCTGGATATATGAGCTATGCACTGCTGTGTAACAAATCACCCCAGCATGGGGTGACTCAGCATAACAATATTAGTACACGGTTTCTTTGCATCTGAGATCCAGGTGCAGCTTAGTGGAGCCTCTGCTTCTCACAGGCTGCGATCGAGGTGTGTCACCTGGGGCTGCAGTCATCTGAAGGCTCAACTGAGGAAGGAGCCGCTTTCCAGCTATCTTACCTTTGCTGTCTTCCTTTCATGAGAAGCGAGCGAGTAGGTCTGGCTCAGTCAAGAGGAAGGGACCACAGAAGGACATGAATGCCAGGAAGACGGGATCACAGGGGCCACCTTGGAAACTGCCTGCCACACTGGCTCATAGAGGGCAGTGGGGAGAGGGAGGCCGGGCTGCCTCCTGCAGGGACTTTGATGCTGCAGCCAGAGCTCAGAGCTGATACGAAACACCGTGGGGAGCTCTAGGAGGGTTTTCAGCCGGGAGTCACACGATGAGCTGTGCGTTTTGCAAAGATCATTTTGATGGCTGTGTGTTGAATGGATTGAAAGGGCAAAGAGACACGCGAGGGGACCCAGAGGGAGCCTGTCGAGGTCGTCTGGGGAAGAAAGGACGCTGACTTGGACCAGGGTGGTGGCAGGAGGGAGGAGGAGAGGTGCGGGTGGTGTTTTGGAGACAGAGCCTGGAGCACGTTGTGAGGAGCTGCGGGCGAGGCCCCTGTGGTCCCCCGCTGCCTCCATCCCCTCCGTCTCCCTTCAGCAGCGCCCCTGCCCGCGCCGGCTCCCTGGGCTGCCGTGGGCTGTGTTGATCTGCTGTCCATGGCCAGGCACCGACGCACGAGAACAAAGTCATCGCTAATGCTGTAAATCCTGGATCTAATTTATTTGTTATTTCCACTCATTTGAAATGCACCTGTTACCCCCAAGGCCTTTGAATCCTATCAACAGCAACTACAGAACCAAAGAGAAATTGGAACCTTTTGGAAAAACCCTCAGTTGTTCAAAGGGGAAACAAATAGAAAAAAAACTTAGTTATTCTTTTGTCCTTAGGTAAGTTATTGGCGTAGAGGGCCAGGCGCCGGGAAGCCCCCTCCCCCACCACCCAGGAGCAAGACCCAAGATATTTGTTTTTCTCTTTCTTTTGATGCCAGTTCCTTCTTTGGCTCGTTACATTCAGATGACCTTGGCTTTTCATTGCAGGGTTTTTGAAAACACCAAACTACCCCTTTCCTTCAGGCTAGGATTGCCCAGCACATGTATCTGCAAAGAGCGTTTGTGAAACTTCCCCATGTGGTGGCAGGTCGGGCTCCACCGTCGCCTGGCTCACTGGGTGCTGGGTTAGACACAGCTGCTGGGCAGTTGGGTGGAGTCGGGAAAACCTCATTACCCACTGTCCGTGTCCAGCCTCACTGTGCCTTTTATGATGCGGCTGGAGGTGGCTATCACTCCAGCCCCGCCACGGCGGTCCAGTTGTCTGACAGCCACTTGGGAGCATAAAAAAAATCATTGAATTTCCAATTATTTGCTCTGCATTATTTTTTCTGTGAAAATGAATGTGACAGTGAGAGCGCAGTGTCGATCAGAAACTGGCAGCTGGAGGAAAGGGGACTCCATGAGGCCAGGATTGCGGGGCTCAGCTGGGTCTGCATGACCCCCGGGAGAATGGGGACCAGGTCCCGGCAGGAGTGCGGGCCTCCGGCTCTGTTCGGGTGGGTGTCTGAGGGTCTGGCTTGGGAGGTGAGGTGAGGCTCCTGGGAAATGACATAGGGCAGCTAGGATGGTCTCTGAACCCGAAGCAGGTCACACTGATGCCTTCTCTGTGTGTCCCCTCGTCCACAGAATGACACCCACATCCTCTCCGCAGCTGCACTGTGCCCATCTCTTCTCGCTAATGCCTGTCCCCCGCCGTCCCCACAGCTCTAACAACACTGATCCTTTCCTTTCAATGGCCCGAGGTCAGTCCTGCCTTCAGGCCATTCCCCAGGTCCCCTTCTGCCCCCTGTGCAGAGGGCGACAGGCTGCTGCTGGGCACTCAGGGCCCCTCTCAGATGCCACCTCCTCCCTAGACCACCGCACCTAACAAGGCTCTCACCTTCCGCTGTGCCACAGCCCCCAACTCTGTTTCCCTGTGGCCTCATCTCCCCGTGAATGATCGTTAGCATGTTTGCTGGCTGGTGAGCATGTTCTCCTTGCCCACGTGCCACAGGCGTCAGCAACACTTCATGTCACACTGCAGCTGCTCACTAAATACTTAGGGGGAGAGATGGAGGGTTAGTAAAAAGTGAATCTGTAAGCGTCTTTAGGTCAGGAGCTCAGTCTTGCTCACCCGCATTGCTCTGCCCAGAATGGGGTCTCGGACATGGTAAGCTCTCAAAAACTGCATCAAGTGTCTTAATTTTAGAGGGAAGGCCTGTCAGTGTGGTTGAAGGAAGACCCCAGCCCGGGCACAGGCCATGGGCCAGGACCCGGCATTGAGGAGGCAGGACCCAGATAAGGGCACAAGGCAGAACCAGGCTCTGGGAGAGGAACAGAACTAGGTGGGCAGGAAGCCAGATCACCTGAGTCAGGTATAACCTGGGAGACCTAAGGGAGGTTGAAGCTCAGTGGATACAGGGTAGCTCAGATCCCACCCCAGGCCCTCCTGAAACTGGGGCCAAGGCAGTGAAACTAGATCCTGGTCCCAGCTAGTTCTAAACTGCATCCGCTAATGGACTGAGAGGGTGAATCCACAGAAGGAAGACTGAAGTGGGCAGGGACACTCTATTCTGTCACTTCTTAGCTGTGCGACCTTGGGCTGGTTTCTTGGCCTCTCTGTGCCTTAGTTTTCTCAGTGTAAAATGGAGATGGATAAGAGTCCAGTTTGGGGGGCTATTGCAAGTCTTAGACAGTCCACTGCGTACAAAATGCTGGGCTCATAGCCAGGCACACAGTACATGTCAGTTTATAGGACATGCTGATGATCAATATTATGTCTCTGATTGTGCTGTAATTCCATCTTATTGATGTGTCTCTGCCATGAGCCTGGACACCCCATGAGGGCAGGTACACATTCCTGGGACATTCTGTGCAAACCTACCAAAGGTCCAGTGGCCTCTCAGTCAGGGCATCATGGACTCAGCTCTCTGGGGCCACCATAGGAAGGGGACAGCTTCTGAGAGTAAATGCAAGACTGGCTACAAATGACACGGTTAGAAGTTTCTCTCTAGAAGTTTCTAGAGGTGGCCTTGGTCAACCCCCTGCTGGAAAAATGCAACAACTAAGAAAAAGACTCCCCAGTGGAGTGTTTATCCCTTTTGGGCCACAGATGACTTTGAGAATCTGATGAATGCTAATGACCCCCCCCCACCCCTACAAAACCCATACGCATAATTTTACTTTCCATTTCAGTGTGTCCAGAGAACTCTAGAAGCCAAGTCAGGGGGGCTCAAGGGTCCGAGTAAGAACCCCACTTAGGGTCTTTGTCATTAACAAGTCTCACTGCCTTTGCCAAGTCACCCATGTGAAGAATAAAAGGAAGGTGAAAGCTTATCATGATTTACTAATTCAGCAAATATCTGTGTTAATAAGAAATCCGCAGAATGTTAAAAATGAAGGAGGTGGCCCACGTGTACTGTATTCTTTCCTTATAAAGGTAACTTAGCCGATACAATCTTTCCTATTAAGACACTCTTAGAGTGTCCTCTTTTAATTGAAAGATAAAGATGATTTGTGACCAGTAAATCGAGAACTGACATGCGTGTCGGTCCTTCAGATGTTTTGTTGGCAAAACCTCCCTCTCTCCCTCTCTCTCTCTCAGAGGTGGGTGGGAGAGAGAGACAAGAGAGATTTTTTTCTTTGATTTTTCAGCTTAGTTATCCGTTTCTGCAGTCCAGCCCCTGTCCAAATTACTACGCTATTATAATTTTGGAAAGATTGGTGTCTCGCACGCATTCATTTATTCACGCGCGTTACTTTCCCTCTGCAAACCTGGCAGAGGAGGGTGGCATTTTGTGCATGTGGTTGAAGCTCCCTTTCTGAAACTTCACTGACCTACCGTCCTGCAAATGCACATAACAGGGGAACACGGGGGACCCAGTGTCCCTGGGCGACGGGAAGTGGGTCCTCCCGGATCAGGTGCCTGACCTAGGCTTGGCCGAGCTGAAGCGGGGACAGGAGGGCGGCGAGGGCAGGAGCTGGGCAGGCCCCCGGCTGGCCCGAGTCCAAGGCTGTGGGCGGAGGCGAGCAGGGCGCCCGGGACACGGGCACCCAGCTCAGGGGTTCCTGTGGGTGCATCGATCGGCTCTGCAGGAAACACATCACGCACCTTGTTCTGATTAATTCCGATGAGGAGGGTTGGGGAAGCTTAGCAGACAGAAGGGGATTTATGCACCTCGATCCAAGCACGGCCAGACTTTGAGGTGTTGAAAGCGTGGCCTGTTTGTGTAAAAGAGTCTAGATTTCTGCCTCCATCCTTGAATGTCCTGAATCCACATCTTCAGAGATGGGCCTAGGAATCGGCATTCCTAACCAGCTCCCCGGGGGATGCTGAGGCAGGTGTCCCTTTGAGAAATGGTGGCTGAGTGATCCCCAAGGACCCTTCTTTCTCAAGGTCTTATGAGGAAAAGAGTCTCATCTGCATCCTCCATAAAAACCTGTTTCCTGTCTCATCCATTTTAGTTCTTGATTAAACCCAATCTGGCAAGTCGTTATATCTGATTACGTATTCATCTTCTGAGTCTGTTTGTGGGGACAATTGATGACAAGCTCCTTGAGGAGCCAGGCCCGTAGCCTCCCATCCTCCTGTGACACAGTCCCAGGAGAGACATCTGGCCTGGCCTCTCTCTATGCCTGTGTGGACGGTGGGGACACAGTGACATCTGGGGAAGACAGGGGACGTTAGAGGGGACTGACGCTGCTTGGAGGAAGGCCCTGGGCTTCAAGTTGAGAACTCGGATGAGTCCCTGCCAGAAGTTAGAGTGTGAGGCAATTTAGCAAATTGTAGCTTGCAGCAGATGTTTAATTAGTCGTGAGGCTGTGGGATGACTGAAGCCCGGGGAGTGGGAGGGCAGCTCGTCTGCTCTGCCACCGCCGCCGCTGACGGGGGAAGCGGGCTCTGCAGCTGGGGGCAAGGCTGGTCCCAGAGACCCAGGCCCCGCCTGGGTAATCCTTTGTTGTGGGACTGCCCTGTGCATTGTAGGGTGTTTAGCTGCACCTCTGGCCTCTACCTACTAGATGCCAGTGGCATTTACCCCCAAGTGTGACAACCTGAAAAGTCTCCAGGCATTGCCACATGTGGCCCAGGGGCAAAGCACCTGGTTGAGAACACTCTATGAGCCAGCCCAGGGTCACCTCTTTCTCTCCAGACGCTTCTGCTCCAGTTCCTGACTTGCCTCCCGTCTCGGTCACTCGCCTTCCTTCTCCCTTCCTTCCCCCAGTGCATCCTTCAGAGGGGCATGTCCCTAATGGAAACTGGGTCATGAGATGCTCTTAACTACAACCCTCTGAGGCCCTGGGCACCTGCAGAAGGGTCCACGTTACCTACCGTGATTGAAGGGCTCTCATGATAAGAGCCCCGCCTTCACTTCTCGCCTCGCCTGCTGCTGACCCTCTCACCCGCTCTGCTCCAACCCTACTGGTCTCCTGTCATCTTCCTGACACCCTTCCCCACCCCGACTTGTCCTCTCGTGGAGACCCCCATGATCTTTATGTCCCAGACCTACTAGGCTTTTCTTAGGTCTTTGAAACACACATACTGTTCCCTCCGCCTGGAACACGGGAGGAAGCTCCCGGGGGCCGGGAATAACATAAATGAGGGCTTGGGTGTGTCTTCCTGGCAGAATACTCAGTGATCTCATTGCCCACGGGGATCTTTTGTCCCCACCCAAATCTGATCAGAGACGGCTTTCTCAGAAATTACGTAAGCCTCAGAATCGCAGCGACTGTCATCCGACATCTCCCTGCTCCCAGCCCCACCAGCCGCCACCCACACCCTCGCTCGGAAGGAAGAGATGGGAAACGCCGTCTCTGGAAGGCTGTTGGCTTGTGCCAGCCTCCCCCCCCGTCCTGATCAGGGAGGTTCCTGGTGCTCATTTGAGAAAAAAGGTGGCAGAATTTAATTTTCTGGGGCTACTTCCATCCCTGGGTGAATTTCAGGGCTCCGGGTGATTTAAGCGCAGCTCACCAGTCATTATTTGTATTTGTGCGATGCTGGCTTCCCCAGCCGGGCCTCCAGGAGAGCAGGGTAGACCACGCTTATCACTGATCACTGCACCCTGGGTGTTTGCCATGGTGCCTGGAATGAAGGATGTTTCCAATACATAACCTTGAATTGACTGCAGGAGAGGCTCCTGTCGGAGGCAGGGCAGGGCCCTTGGGGAAGGCTGGCTCAGATTCCTGCTTCGGAAATGGGCACCACCGTTACAGCGGCCAAAATACCAGGACTCTGGTCCTGGGGCTGGGGCTGATTATGTGACACTGGCCAAGTCACCTTGTCCTCTCTCGGCATCTGTGTTTCCTTATCGGGGAAATGGGAACTTGGATCAGTGAGTTCCTACATTCCTTTCAGCTCTAGTGTTGGTGAGTGCCAAGTCACAAAGTGGACAGAGCAAGATCTGCCTCCCAGAACAGCAAGCATAGTCGTTAACATTGACTGACCGCCTTCGGCAGGCTCCCTCTAAGGACCCTCATGCCAGCCCCATGTAGTAATTCTCTTATTACCCCATTTTACAGATGAAGAAAAGGAAGCCCAGAGGAGTCAGTGTCCTTACTCATGATCACTTAGAGAGGCGTGTTTCTCAGCCAGGAAAATTTGCACCCCAAGGAACATTTGAGAATATCTGGAAACTTTTTTGGCTTCACAGCTTGGCATGGGGACCTCTCCTGGCATCTGATGGTAGAGGCCAGGGATGTTGCCAAACACTCTCTAATGCCAGGAGAGCTCCCCCAGCAAGGAATTATCTGGCCCGATGTCAATAGTGCTGATTCGGAAATCCCTGACTTAGAACTAGACTCAGCTTACACTCAAATTAGCCAATTCCAGAGTCCATTCTCCATACCGCCACATTTTCACTGGCTCAGGCCCCAGATAAATTTCTCCACCCTCTGCTCAATACTTACCAGGGAGAAAAAAGTCTTAACAGAAGTCACAGAAAGTCAGAACCAGAAATCTAATGTCTCTAACTGGGAGGGAACTAAGAGTTTTGTCCAGGACCCACTTTCTGTCAAAAGCCATTTTCTGAGTTTATGGCCATAATTCCTTCAGCCCCTTTCTTTCCCCAACCATTGTGTCCTATTGGACTCACCAGATGAAGATCTCCTATAAATCCCCCCAGTACAACTCAAAAAATAACTTACGCAGGCCTATATCAGCTGGAGTGTCCTGGGCCGCAAACAACACACTGGCTAACAAAGACTTATCAACACAGCCCTGTCTCACTCAATAAGAAGACTGGAGTCAGGTGGTTTCAGAACTAGTTCAACAGCATCAAAAAGCCAAACTCCGCTTTGCAATTTTGCTTCACCACCCTCAGCACAGGAACTTCCATCTTCGTGTCCATGGTCTCATCATCACAAGATAGCTGCCACAGCTCCGGGCATCACGACCTCCCACTGTGTTTCAATGCTGGGAAGTGGATGAATGGCAGCTTTTTCTTCTTCAAGCTCTTTTTATCTGAAGAATTACTTTCTGAAAAGATGCCCTCACTGGCATTCCTCTTCTTGCTGCTCAACTGCTAGAATCAGTCTATGGTAACCCTTATGGGAATCAATACCAGAAAATTAAGGCAGACAAGGGAGAGGTGGTTGGGAATGGCTATTGGGTAAACAGCCAACATTGTCTGTGACAAGCACCTGTCATGTGCCAGAGACTGTGCCAGACCCTGGGAACAGTGACCAATGACTCGTGGTCCATTACTTACGATCCATCCAATATCTAAATCAGTGACACTCCCCCTCCTCTACTTCCCCACATCCAAAGTCAGCAAAAGTCACTGTATTTTAGAAACTGACCTAGGCACTCTGTCATGAACCAGGTGACAAATGTAGGCCAGCGTTCTGGCATCTCAGTCCCAGCTCCTCTCGCCTCTCTATACCTCCCTGCAGCCCTGTCCTTACTTGAACCAGAGGCGGCACATCTGCACAGCAGTGAATCAGACTGCTCTCCTAAGGAGTCTGGGGGAACAAAGCTGCTCCCAGAGAGGCCGCCCCCTCTCCCTCTCCTTGGTGTCAGTCGGCCCGGAAAACGCTCCGCTCTGCTGGGTGGAAAGCCATCTCGCGCTGACTGGGTGAGAGTGACCTGGCTCTGCCCCTCCTCTCTCCTGTGCCTTCAAACACCGGGATCACAGCTCTCTCCGTGTCATCATGGTTTTTACATAAACACAGAGATCTAGGAGAAAAGACTCAGAGGAGGAAGGGCTACTGTGTGGGAATTGGGGCTCACACATGTGAGGGCTGTCAAAGGGATGAAGCCTTAGGTTAGTTAGAAGTGAGGCCAATGGTTAAAGTTACCTGTAGCTGTGTGGGGGCGAGGCAGGGGAAAAGAACCCTCTACTGGCAAGTGGGCTCCAGCATGGACCAGGCCATCTACCTGGGGAGGTAGTGAGCTCCCCGTCATGGGAAACATGCAGGCAAAACCTGGAGGAGTGCTTCTCAGGGTTGCTCTGGGGAGATCCTGGGCTGTCGGAGGCCTTTCTGTAAATGAGGTGCCAAGCTTCTCTTGCTTCTAAAGGTCCTGGTCTCTTACAAGCTCCTCTGCCACTGGTGATGGGGTGTGTGTGTGTGTGTGTGTGTGTGTGTGTGTGAGCTCCCTGCCCTTGGGAGTGCTCCTAAAGCTGCCACTGCTTTTCAAGGAAGCCTTAGGGAGCACTTCCCTAGTAGGTGAGGCATATTGAGTGTGTCCTTTAAAAAGAGTCGTCTTCATCTGGGTCAGAAGCCCCTGAAGGAGAGGGAAGAAAGCGGAGGGCTCCGTGCAAGGAGGATGGTCTGCACACCTTCGCTTCTCCCTCTCCTTCCAGTGCCACCCAGGGCTGATCTGGTGCTGTGGATGCTAAGGTCAGATGGATGCTAAGGTCAGATGGATGCTAAGGTCAGGTGAGTGCAGCCTCTGCTAGTCCCCAGCCCAGGATCTCTCACCTGCCAGACGTGAGAGCGCGAGGGAACCCCAAGCCAGTCATGCTCTGCAGGTTAATAGCGGTTCACTGTTCACTCTCGGGGGCTGGGGCGGGGGGGATGTCAACGTTTTGGAGTGGCTGCTCCACATCACCCCTCTCTGGGACCTCTGGTGGGTGTCGTGTGCTCTTGCGTAATTGTGCTTCCAAACATGTCCAAGTCCTGAGAACCTATGACTCACCTTACCTGGTGAAAGGGACCGTGCAGATGTGATTAAGTTAAGGATTTGAGATGGATTATCCTGGATTATCCAGGTAAACTCAGTGTAATCACAAGGGTCCTTACAAGGGGAGGTGGGAGGAGTCAGGGGAGGCGGTGAGTGGATGTTGGGAGCTGCTGAGATTGGAGTGATGCACTTGGAAGGTGCAGGAAGGGGCCTCAAGCTGGAGAATGGAGATGACGGCTTTTAGAAGCTGGAAACAGTCAAAGATTTTCCCCTAGAGGCCCCAGAATGCGCACAGCTCTCCTGACACCTTGACGTTAGTTCAGCGAGACTGGTTTTGGACTTCTGACCTCCAGAACTGTAAGAACAAATTTGCGTTGTTTGAAGCGACCGAGTTGGTGGCCATGTGTTAGAGCAACAATGGGAAACTAAAGCCAGTGGTTAGAAAGGACGCAGCAGACTTTGTCTTGGGCCAGCTAATAAATACTTTAGGCTCTTAGATCCTTCCAATCTCTGTGGCAGCTACTCAGGAAAGCTGCCACAGAGAGGATGCAAATGAATGGGGTGGCTGTGTTCCAATAAAACTTTATTTACAAGCACAGACAGTGGCAGGAATTTGCTGGCCCCCGGGTGAGAGGGTGGGGCTCTCGTAAGAACCGTGGTGGGTGATCACGTGGGCCGGGTGATTTCCAAGCGTCGTATCCAGAACTTCACATAGATCATTCCACTTAACCATGCCAAGCACTGTATAAAGTAGGTACCATTCCCCCAGCCTAATGGGTGGAGAAACGGAGGCGACGTAACTTGCCCAGACGCAACAGCAAAATGCAGCAGAGACCGGGCTAGACCCCGCAGAGCTGGGCCTCGAGGCTGTCCTCTCGGCCACTCAAGTAACCAGACGCTGAACAACCCACCCATCTACCTTCTTCCTCGCTCAGTGGGTATCCCTTTCCAGAGAGGGAGAAGGTTTCTGAGAGAATGATTTTCTCACCTTGTCTCTCCCTCAGAATGCTGCCAGGAGTAGGAAGCAAAAATGCAGGGTGCCCAGGGAACGTTTGAAATGAAGACAAACAACAAAGAATTTGTTTAGCATAAATATGCCCCTTACAGTATTGGGGACATACTAACAGGTTGGATTTTTTGTTTTTTTAAATACCTACGCTTATTGTTTATCTGAAAATCAGAAATAAGTGGTGCCCTGTATTTCACCTGGCGACCCCTCTCCCCAGCTTCTGAGCCTCGGGGGCCTGACTCCCGGCCCACCAGGGGACAGCGGAAGGAGTCGTATGCGGCCCAGTTGCCATCCCTCCAGGATCAAGAACTTCCTTCCATCCACAGACTGAAAGAAGCCGTAGTCGGTGTGTCTGCTTTAGGAGACGCCACTGAATTCCCTCGGCTGTCTCCACTAAAAGGCAAGAGCCTCGGGTCTGATTTGAAATAAACCCCCACTGTGTCTTTTCTCTGGGAAGACTGGAGGTGCCTTCATTACCGGTGGCACCCAGGCGCCACCGTCCTCTTCCTCTACCTCTGCTGGTAACTCTCTCCCCTGGACCATGGGCCCGGTGTGTGTCAGGTTCCTGGAGAGAGTTCTCAAAGGGAATAGGAAAGAAGTGCTGAAGTCAGGCTCCGACCTGTCAGAGGGAATCGGGTTTTAAAGGCGCCCAAACCAGGTAACTGCAGAGAACGGTGGTGATTTTCCTGGTGAGATTCAAGAGTCCAGAGATCATCACATGAGAAATAGTCAAGCAGTAATTTAACGTCGTTTGCCCTAAGCTGGTGCGAGCTGCTTCTGGCAGGAGGACTGGGGGGGAATTTTGTTCTCTCTGTGGGAAATCACAAAGCCCTTCTGTTTGATTTGCATTTAAATCCCTGCATGTTTGGTTGAAGGTGTTCATTCATTCATTCGTTCATTCATTCGTTCATTCATGCATGTACAAACAAACATGTATTAAGCACCTCCTACATGCTGGCCATGGTTTAATTTCACTTCTTAAGTGCTTGTTGCAGGTATACATTCATGTATCCATTTCTTCATTCATTTATTAAGCAAGCACTTTTCAAGCCAAGTGCATGGCCAGCTCTGTGCTAGATGCTGGGAATATTTAAAGATAGGAGTTAAGGAGATTTATGATTTCCCTTCAAACAATTGATTGCCCAGTGGGGGAAATGGACATCTAGGCAAATAATCAAAACACAACGGGTTAGTCTTATAATAGAACATGGTTGGATTCCATTTACTGGGCATCTACTGTATAGCAGTCACTTTTTCCACATTATTATTTTTAACACATTATGGCCAAGCCACTCCTTGAAGCAAGGTTGCCATTACCGCCTCTGATCTGTAGATGAGAAAAGGGAGGTTCTGAGAGGTGAAAAACCTTGCCCCAAGCTGTGCAGTTATAAGGAACAGAACTAAGATTCAAACCCAGGGCTGGGCTTTAAAGCCCAAGCTCCACCGTGTTGCCTCAGGCACCGTTGAGAGAGGAACATGCATTGGTACCATACAGAAGCAAGCAACGTGCTCTGACTGGGGCCTCTGCGGTGGGATCTGGAGGCTGAATTTCAGAGTTTTGCCTTCAGAAAAGATCAGGATTGTTTCCTACAGCAGCAAACACGATACCTTGAAGGAATGAGATATTTGAGCACTGAGGGAGGTGAGTGAGACACATTGGAGGGCATAATTCCCGGGCTGCCCAGGCTGGGGTGGTTTTGTTCTGGCGCAGAGAAGGGGTGAGCATCTGCAGCTCCTCCTAAGGGGAGGCCCTAGCATTTTAGAGAACCAGAAATTGCCGCCACACCCACCCTGAAACCCTAAGTGTACACAAAGGACAGTTACCGTTAGCGTTAATGTTTTCCATCCACCTTACCCTGAAATCTCTACCCTGAAGCTCTGCCCACACATCAGGGCAGGATGAAAGGATCCGACTGCATTCTACAATCCGGTGGGCATGGCCGGTTATACGTGCAGTTTTAAAGTGCCCTGGACTGGAGCTCCCGCCCCACAAGAGTCTAGGCTGGTCCCCAAAGTAACTGGCACTGCATTATTGATAGAGGCGTTGGGCCGTGCGGGAACCCCGACATCCATCTTCCTCCTGACCCCTTGCCACCCCAAGCAGCTCCTCCGTTCACCTGGGGCATGCGGGCAGCTCCCGAGGCCCAGGCTCCGACTCCTTTATTAGCCCTCGATTTCCAAATGTGCGGTGTCCCGGGGGAAAAAGGAAAAGGGGGGAGGGTGGAATTAGCATCGCGTTGGTTTCGGAATATTTGTCCTGAATGAGAAAAAGCGGACTTTGGTTCTCTTGTCCTCCCTCTGCCGCCTTGGAAATTGGATTAGTCATTATTGAACATTTTGAAGTGGAATAAAGAGAGGGAGAGGATTCCAAGGGCACGTTGCGACTTTGATCTTAACAGAGCCGTCGTTGTCAGAAGCCGACGCAAGCCCGTTCGCCTTACACATAGAGATCCTGGTAATTAGGGCCTTGTGATGACCCGCTCGTTCCAAAAAGGAGCGGCTCTGTTCCTTACTTGCCGTTAAGAACACCGAGAGTTTATCTGCGGAGAATTGGGTTTACTTCAATTAGCAGGAATTGTGAGGCATTCACAACACAAGGTATATTAGCCCAGCACTTCATTTGTAATGAGACCCAAAAAAGCATTTAGGGAAAGAAAAGCTAATTATCCAAGATTCTTTTTTTTCTTTTTTTTTTCAGTAACATGAAGAGTTTAGTCCAAATTTCAGAGGCCTGCATTCCCAAATCCCTTAAGCTTTAATTAACGATTAACAGAGCAGCGGGATGTGGAGAGGGCCCGGGAAGCTTTGCCACGGAGTTGTTGCCGAGGGGTGTTATTAATAACCTCCACCCTGAGACGGCACTTCACAGTTTACAAAGCGTTTCCACAACCATTGTCTGCTCTGAATATTCATTTCCTTCCACTTCTGGGCCAGCTCCCCAGCACTGGGACTATTTCTGCCGTCTGCCTTGAGTTGCAGATCTTGGTTCGCGTGTTCCCCGCGAGCCCTCGGCCAGCCCGACCGCTCCCTCTGGGGTGCGCCGGGAACTGGCAGGTGTGGATCGGGCTCTCACTCACCTTCATCCGAGTTAAAGACCTTGGGCAAGTTGCTGAGCGTCTTCAGACTTCATCTGGTTTTACTTTTTGACCCACATCTCTACCGTGCTGTCCAACTTGATGGCCACTGCCACCTGGGGCTACTTACATGTAAATTAAATTAAATTAAGAATCCAGTTTCTCGGGGGCACTGGGCACATTTCGAGGGCTCAGCAGCAACGTGAGGGTGGGTGCAGAATATTTCCATCACCATCGAGCCTTGGACGTGTTGGTCTGTGACATGGGAGGCGCCCTTCGAGCATAATGTAAAACTATAGTGAGGAAAGCACGTGGGACTGGTGGCAGTAATAGCATCTATGGTGAGGGAGAGGAGAAAGGGGGACAAGAAGGGGGCACCCCCATACTCAACTCCCTTTTCCTTCCCACTCTTGACACAATGGGAGAGGACAGAGACGGGAGAGGTATGGATGGGAAGGGAACTTCTATTGAGCATGTTATGTATGCCTCTGTTACCATTCATGTATTTATTTAGTGCCAACCGGCTCATGTGTTTCTCACAATGACCCAGTAGGAAGACTTTCCATTCCCCACTGGAAGGTGGGTGGAGAATGGAGGCTCAGGCAGGTGACAAATGCCCAAGGTGGCAGAGCCTGTGAAGAGTGAGCTAGGGCACCCCCTGTTCTGAAGATGGCAGGACTCCCCTCTCCACCACCTTCAGCCGTCTCCATCAGCACCGAGTTCCAGCTGGCCCCTGTTCACTTAAGGACTGGGCGCCAGTGCTCAGGGTGGCCGGGGATGTTCCACTTCACGGTCCTTGCAGAGCAGGTGGATGCGAAGGGCCACCCGCCCCTGAGAGGGCCCCAGCTCCTCATTGCCTGCCCCATAGGAGACCAGGGACTTCCTTCAGAGCAGCTGTGGAAAAGGCCTGCTTTTGCCAAAAGCCCAGCCATATACACAAACGGCACTATCAGCTGATAAATCAATTAGTGCCTTCGGGCTCCGGCCACACAGAGCAGCAGGACAGATGGCCATCAGCCTGTCTCATCCTCTTAGCCAGTGCCTGTAGATCCCAAGAAGAGAAGAGACGACAGCCCCCAGGAGGGTGTTGACCCCAGGAGCCCCTTATCACGCGGAGGAGGGAATCTCAAAACGGCTGTGCGAGGGTCAGCCTGTTCTCTGAAAGTCATCGGAGGAATGAAATTTAACTTCATGTTGGCTTGGGAACCTCGTTGGAGTACGAAACACAGGATTTTCAGGTGGGAAACACACTGGCATCGTCTTGGCGAAGATGCCGCCTCTGGGAGAAGTAGGAGGAAGGACACTTAACTGGGGACCAGGCAGGACCTGATTCCACTTCCAGCTCTGCGGCCACCTCACTGCGTGGCTGTGGGCAGGCCACTTACCTGCTGGGCCTCAGTTTCCTCACTTGCAAGAAAAAAATATTGAAAAGCTCGGCAGGATTAAAATGCATTCGCAGATGTTGCAGGAGAGAGAGCCGTTTCCAGATTTTTGGGAGCCCCTGTGCTCCTTGCGAAGAAAGTGAGGCGGGTGCTGGTGGGCACCTCAGGGTCTCCCTGAAGGCTGGCCAGTCATTCTTGGTAGGTGGCGGTGCTCCCTGAAAGCTGGGGGACAGCGTGGGTATTCGATGAATGATGTTTGTTCATTCCTCAGCCCGTTCTTCCTTGATACTTTCGGTGAAGCTGGTTGGTGCTCAGAGGCTGACTCACCGGCCTTCCATTCCCATGCCAAGCCTTCCAGCCTGGGCCCCGGGGCCAGCTCTTCTCTCACTGCCTCTTCTTATCCCATCCATGTAGGTGGCAGCCACCTCTCAGGGTTATCAGGGGGGGTCAATGAAGTCAGGACCTACTGGGTGCTTGGTTCAGAATCAACACCCAAACTTAGTTAGCCGTTAGTATTGCCAACCACGCTCCTGCGATTGGCCAGGCGTCGGGCTGCCCCCTGGGGATGCAAGACTAAGTAAGGCATTATCCGGGCTGAGGGGAGTTTGCCGCCTAGTGCAGTGGCTGTGACACTTTCTGGGATCGGGAAACCTTTTGAGAAGCAGATAAAATGGACCTTCTCCCCAGAAACACACATACGCGCGCGCGCACACACACACACACACACACACACACACACACACACACACACACACACGGTTCTGGGTCAGAAAACACCAAAAGCCCATTAACTTCAGATTTTCAGGTTAAAAGATTAGTCTGGTTTGGGGACTGTGCAACAAGGTACAAAAGAGATAAATAAAAAAAATCTGTGCTCACAGGCAGGCCTTGCTGCTGGAGTTGCGAGTGAGGGCGTGGAAGGCTTCCTGAGCAGGGGATGCTGGGCGAGAATGGAAGCAGGAGTTTATCAGAATAAATTGGGGTGGGGTCCGGGCAGGGGCTCCAGGCAGGAGAGACCACATGTGCCAGGCGAGGGGAGCAGGAATCTCGCATGAGAACATTTGTGTCCTTGGCCAGCAGGAGGAAGAGGGCAGTGTCCATCTTAGTGTCCCGGGGGCCAGACAGAAGGTAAATGACGCTTCCTGTGTACTTCCAAACTTCAGCTTCCTGCATAGAGGAGGCTCCTGACTTTCAGAACAATGCTCTGTCCTGACTGTAGGGGTTATGTGGATCTTGGGAATGGCAGTCACCAGGGTACCTGGGTGGCTGACCCAAACCGAAGACGTGCAGATCTTGTTGACATAGGGACAAGTTTGAGCACAGTATCCCCTCCTTGGCCAAGTTGCTGCCCCCGATCCTCTCCACCAACAGCATCCACATCTTCGGTTGACTCCCTGAGAAGAGGCTTTGAACACACGTCGTTTATTTGGGAGTTGGTCTGAGAAGCCGTTGGGGAAGGGAAAAGTGAGACAGGGCGGGAGGAGGCCAGTGCAGGTGTGTTGAGGAGAAAGTCACCAGGTGGGCACCTGGAGCTCAATCTGGGCTGGACCTGTGGTGGTGCTGCAGGCACATCGCAGAGTTGTGTCACCCAGGGGCACGGGCGCCTCAGTCACTGAGGGACACTCTGGGGCGTCAGTGCTGTCCCCTTCCAGCCTGCTGTGTGCACGGAGAAGCCGCCAAGACAGGCAGGTGCTGCGCAGGCGATCTTGGCATCGGAACGGCGAGGGGACACGTGTGAGATCCCATGCATTTTGCTTGGTCTTCTATAGAAACTCACTTGCAGGTGCCCGTTTCTCCCAGAAAGGCATCCCAAGTCCACACGGAAGGGCCCATCTCGGTGGCCACGGCCCCTCTGATTTCCGCCGCCCACGGGCCTCAAGGCTTGGTTTTTCTGGGCCCTGGAAATGCCATCAGCACCGGTCCTGTCTGGAAGGCAGGCATGGGGCGGCGCAGGCGAGGCCTGGGCTCTGAGGCCCTCGGGGGGCTGTTCCGTGCGGGCCCCCCTCTTGGAGGCACTGGCGAGGCTGCGCTCTGACGAGAGCTCATTAGCGTCTCCGACAGGCGGCTTCCCCGCCGCCGTGTGATCCTCGCTGCGACCCTCTCCTTCTGTGTCTTTGGAGCGTGCAGTGCACTGCCGTTTGTTCCCGAGAAGTAAACACGGTGGCTGCGTGTCCCAGCTCCTCCCAGTGCGGCCCAGCAGGACCCCACGCCTCACTCACACGAATGCTGTCTGTCGGGCTTGTTTGCTTCTGCACAGCCTCCGCTCACAGATGTTTGTCCTTTGGCTTGTTTCTTTTTCTAATTAATTTTTGATTAAGTTTTGAAACACCTTCTGTCTCCACCAGTTCCTGCCACCCCAGGTAATCCTATTTACTCTGAACTCAGGCGGGGGATCTGGGCTCTCGGTGGCTCTGCAGTCTGGTGGCTACGAGGGGATGGATGGGGACTTTCGATGGCCTGGCTAAGTGGTCGTATCTCTCTTCTCCAGACAGGAGAGGGTGATGCTTGGACTGAGCGTGAGGGATGGGGGAAAACCAGTGACTCCGAGCTCTTTCTCAGACGGGTGGGGTAGAGTGCAGGGAAGGGGAGAGTCGGGAGTGGAAACTACCCGCCGGGAAGAAAACCGTGCTGATGCGGTGTGCATTAGAACACGTGCATGCACACACTCACACACACACACACTCACACTCACTCACACACATATTCACACTCATGTCCTTTGAACCAGGAACTCCATTCCTCTATTCTTTGGCATTATTTAGAGAAAGAGGGGGAAAGAAATGAATAAAAAACACCAATTGCTAGCATCCTGTGCGCTCGGTACTGTGCGAGGCCCTTTGACAGTAGCCATAGCAGCAGCAGTAGTAACAGCAACGCTAACGCATGATAACAGCAGCCCACACATCGCATCTTTGCTCGGCACCAAGAGCTCTCCTAAATGTTTCTGTGCGTGACCACATTTCCTCCTTTAGGAACCTGCGCAGGCATCATTTAACAGATGAGGAAACTAAGGCACAGGGACGTTAAGCAACTTGCCTCAGCTCACACAGGCAGTAGGGGGCAGGGCTGAGGCTGAACCTAAGCAGGTGAGTACAGTGCCTGACCTCTCCTGTCTTCACCCACCATCTCCCAAGGGCCCCAGAGCCGGTGTGAGTTCAGGCTGGAGCCACCAGGCAGGGAGACAGCCAGCTCAGCGTGGGAGAGAGGGTGACAGAAGATGACTTTGCAGACGCTGGCACAGCACGTGTGCAACCTGGCTGGATGATATTGGGTGTGTCCCCTGAACCAAGCCAAGCTGTGGCCGCCCAAAACCCTCCTGTATTTGTCCATCTGGATTTCCTATGCAGAGTGCACCTCCTCCTGCCCCAGTCCTCTTTGTCCCTCCAGTTTGCTCACTTTGCTTGTGGACCTGCCCTCGGATAATTATTATGGTTCTAGGCAAGAGGGGTATCGTGTCCATTCAGACCAGTTCTATAGACCATTGCCTACCTGGAAATGAGTTGCTTGTCCAGGGCACACAGTGGGCGCTTTGCCTTTAACCTTGAAACTCCAACAGCAGAGGTGCCTACCTGGGACGTTCATTTTCCCTACTAGCCTTTCCCTAGGACTCCCCCTCCTGGCCTCCCCCTTAACTTCCCTCTGTGTGTTTTTGGAGGCACTCTCCACTCGGTTGGGGATGTCCTAAAACCTGCCGGCCCTGCCAAAAAAGATGAAATGCTCAGGATGTCCTAAAACCTGCCGGCCCTGCCAAAAAAGATGAAATGCTCAGGAGTCGCCAAGCAGGACAAGATAATAAGAAAAGCAAGTGGTCAGCAGCGGGCCCAGCCCAGCTGCAGCAATTACCCACTTTCTCCTCAATTTGGAGATCTGCAGTGGGAAGACCAGAACTGTCACGTCAGAACATAAATTATGTCATCCGGGTGCCCTCAGAGGTTCCATGCGTTCCTTCATGCTGTCCTTTTCATTCTGGCTCCGTAAGTACTATGTCGTTTTAAAAAGAGTCATTGAACATGTGCATTCAAGGGTGGCAGGAAGCCACAGCTTGGGGTTCCATGTGCAGGCGTTTAAAGGAACCGTCGTCACTGGGGGGATCAGGGAGTCAGGGAGGCAGGGTGCCTTGCCCAGGAGTAGCGTTTGTGAATATTTCCACACTGTGTTTGGAGAGCAGGGCTCTAACCAGACCCACCTGGGTTCAGATCCCCATTCTGCCACTTATTAGCCGGACCATTTGGGGCTAAGCGCTTTACCTCTCCTACCAACTGTTTTTAAAATTGAGGGCAATGAGAATTTACATTGTGGGGTTGTGATGAGGGCCTAGGTGATGTTTAAAAATACTGAGAGCAGTGTTTTTTTTTTCAGAGCCCACAGGATAATGCTTAGTCAATTTTAACTTTTTTTTCCTCCATTATTAATGATTTTGCACAGAAAGTTTCCAGACCCTCTAAAGCCATGACTGTGCATGCCCCTGGACCTTTGCCCATGCAATTTGTCCTTCTGCCTAGAAGGCCCTGCCTTCCTGCTTTAGGTCAGGTCTCCCAGGCAGAGCAGGGATGTGATTCTGGTGCAAATGAGTGTTGAGGGAATGCCCTTAGGGCCACCTGCCAAAAAGTGAGGGAAGGAGAATGAGGCATCCAAGCAAAGAAGTGGTTTGGCTGAAGCTGAGCCTCCCCAGCATCAACACACCCCAGGTCAGCGTGTGCTTTCCCAACCTTCACCCGTCTTCTCCAGGCCTTGTGCCCTATTACCTGTCCCAGCCTTATATGCAGAGGCCAGAGTTCCAGCTTTGTAGGCTAAGGGAAAGCACTTTAAATATGGGATCCCCGGCGCTGTGACCATGAAGAAAGGAGATCCCAGGGAAGGAGGGACGGTGTCCAGGAGTGTTTCCATAGCAATGCAAGTTTTGCCACCAGGGCCTTGCAAAGGGACCTTTATAGCTGAGGCGCCACCTGCGTTTCTCCACCTGTAGCTGTTGGTGACAGAAGGAAGGGAACGGGGTTTGGAGTCAGATCAACTTGAGCTTCCGCCCCCACCTTGACTCTTAATTGTTACGTTGTCCTAGAAATTGCTCTCCCCTGTCCAGGCCCTTAGTCCCTGCAACACGGATAAAACGGTGATAATAGCTCCTACCCGGCAGGCTTTGGGGACTGAGCCGGTGTAAATGAAACCCGCATGTCAGCACGGCGGCTGACATGGGAAGTGCACAGAACTAATGTCAGGCCCCCATCTCTCTGCTTTGTGCCCGTTGGAGCCACACAGCCCAGCTTTGCTCCGGGTGCGCCAGTGCCTGGAGCAGGTATCATTGGGAAAGTGGGCAGAATATTTGGGAGGATTGGCCGGAACTAGGTGGTGTCTGAATAATTGCTCTCTGTACATTTGTTGACGAGAGAAAACTTGGAAAGTACAAAAAAGAGTAGAAAAGGAAATGTCCAGTTTTGTTTCCCGAAGAAAAATAATTTTTAAAATTTCCTTCCCCTGTTTTCTTCTGTTCATGTTTTAACATAATTGAGATTGTGTAGTACATGTCATTTATATTCTGCTTCTTCCCCCTAATATAAATATTTCTCATGTTATTTCAGACTTTGCTTGACCATCACTTTAGTGGTCATGTAGTAAGCAGTCCATGAAAGGGGATGGCCAAGCTCACTAACTCAATCCCCGTTTGTTGGACAACTAGGTTGTTTCCAATTTTTTATTATTTTTTCCTTACAAAAAAAAAAAGTTAGAAAACAATTTTATGCCACAAACCTTGGTTGTTTTTTCCATATGTCCTTAGAGAAGATTTCCAGGAGCAGAATTAGCGGGTCAAAGGGAAGGAGGTTCTTAATGATCTTCATCTACATTTGCAGGTTGTGGAGTTAAATCTGAACACAACCCTCTAGGAAACTGCTTTAATCCTGCAACCTGGCCTCAAAAAGCAACACGGGGCTCTTTGGAAGGGGACATGAGTGGCAGCAACTTCCCCAAAGATTACAGGAAACGGTGGGAAAGGATGCAGGAGGCCCCAGCACTCCCTCTCACACCCACCCGGCCTCCTCTCTGCCTCGTAATTAAGCTTCAGATAATGTTTGCAATCTCTCTGTGTTTCCCAGCACATGTCAGAGTGACTGATGGGCTCGTCACAGCTCAGATACCCATCAACCCAAGGCTGTAACTACTTTAACCTTCCTAATACACCAACGTCAAGGGCAAGCCAAGGGCAGGGATTTGTCTGCCCCTCCCTGCTCGGCCTCCCCGCCATGGGCAGCTTCACCTTTCCTTTCCCTACCCCACAGCCTCTTGCTCATCTGCAAGATAAACCTGGGGCAGTTGTTCAACACCATACGCAAAACTATTCTTAGGTCACAAGCTTCCAGAATATAAAGCAAGTGCGTGTAAATATTGCCTTTATGACAGCAAGAGTTATTGAGTGAACCCTGTGCATTTTCTAGAAGAATTTTAAGAGACGTTTAATTATTGGACATGTCGAGCCTATGGAACTGGGGAGGGGAGACTATTGTCTGTGAATGGGCTCTTTCCTTTTTCAGACTCACATTAAAAGATCTGGGCTTTGTCCCCGCAGCTCAGTGGCTGGAACCGAGTCCTAGGCTAGAATAGAGGAGCTGGATAGGAGGAGAGCGGAGCTGCCTGCGTTCAGACATACCCCTTTAGGTGGCCTGTTCACAGGCTGCTCTGTTAAACGCAGGGGAGCTCAAAATACCGGCTGTTAGGACTGCTGCTGCTGTTACAGTTACTGCACCAAACTACACCAAAGTGATAGCTAGTCATCCTCCAGCTTCAGTTCTAGGCCAGACATGCGCATTGAGCCCATACCAGAAAGGCAGGGAGATAGGTTCTTGTGTCCATTTTCTATATAAGGAAACTGAGGCTCAGAGAGAAACAGCTTCTTGGTGGTCGGGCAGGGATTTGTAAACCCAAGTGTATCTGACTCCTGAGCAGCCCATTCACATTTTACCGGCTGGAATTCAGATCGAGGGCTCTGAAAACCATCACTTGACAGTAAATCAAGACTGTTGCCCTTGGAAACGCACGAAGAGCAGCCCTGGTGCTGATGGTCCATAAAAGGAAAGATAGAACTGTTCACCGTGTGTCAGGAACCGTGTGGGCACTTTGGACATATTGTTTCCTAATTCCTAGGACAAGCTTGTAAAAATATATTTTCATTTTATAGGTATAAACTGGCAGGCTTAGAGAGGATAAGTGCCTTTTGTTTTGATCGTCTATTGCTACATAAAAGTACCCCAAAACTTAGCTGCTCAAAACAGCAACCATTTATTATAGCTCAAGGTTTTGTGGGTCAGGACTTCAAGCAGGGTGTGTGGACATGGGTTGGTTGAGGTTTCCCGGTAGACTCAGCTGGCAGATAGATGGATAGCCTAGAGGGTCCAAGACAGCTGGCACTCTGGCCAGGGAGGCTGGACGTCTGGGCTCAGCTAGGACTATCCATCCAAGTACCAAAATGTGGCCTTTCCTGTGTGGTGGTCTCACAACAGCCAGATCCCTGATATGGCAGCTGAGGCCCAGACAGGTCCCATTGAACAGTAGAGAAAGACTAGTGTTTTAAGGCAGGCCCCAAACTGGCACAGCATCCTCCTGTGATCCACTGGTCAGGTGGTTTTAGGATCCCAGATTCAAGGGTTGGGAGCATAGACCTGCCTCTCAATAGGAGAAGTACCAGAAGAATGTGTGGCCACTTTCAATGACCATGTGTGCCCAAGATTACATATCTAGAAAGTGACAGGAACAGGTTTTGAACCCGGGACACAACTCTACAACTGTGCTTAGAGTCCCTAGTGTCTAGGGAATGAGACATCACAGGTAGGACCCTGGAGATTCTGGTGTTTTCTATTCAAGAGATGACAGGGAATCACCACCATGGGGAAGGGTTTCCCATTCCTAGTTTACAGAGACTTCCATTCCCTCAGACAAGGGAGGCAACCCCAAAGCCACCCGGCTGCTGAGTTGCAGGAATCCCACTTGTCTCATTCTACAACCCCCACTTTTTTCTGCTTGACCTGGCTTTGAGGACAGGACTTTAGGTATCCTGTACACAGTGAAAATGACCCAGCACTTCAGTTGATTCAAGTAGAGAGTTGGCTCAGTTTGGAGAAGACTGCACAACACTTTGCTGGCCCCTGTGGTCAATAAAATGTTCCCTGTTACCCCAGAATAGATCACTAGGACCCTAACTGAAGACAAAGGAACTTGGAGTATCTCTTATACTTGAAACAGGGCCAAACACCATGGGGTCCAAGTGCCTCCTCAGGGCTCTTTGAGAGGGGACAAGCCAGCTCTGACATCAGCAGTGTTGACTAGACACACAAGCAGAAGATCAGACAGGATTCTAGGAGGGAGAAAATCATCAGAGTCAACCTGAAGAGAAGCTGAGCTCCTAGGGGACCTCTCCTCTCGTAGACCATGGGGAGCCAACAAGAAGAGGGTGCAGTCTGCTCATGCAGCGGTTTTGCTGATCGCCCCTTTCTGCATTTTCGAGCAGGGGAGAAGAAAGTAAGAGAGGGCCTGGGGCTCTCTGCTTTGCTCTTGCAGAAGGACATGTTAGTTTCCTGAGGGCGAGGGGATACCATGGAAGAGCTGGGTTTACGCCGGATGGCAGAGGCACTCAGGAGGCCCAGATGCAAGGGGAGGGGACCTCAGTATCAAGAGGCTGTGCGTTATGTCACCAGGATCCTATCCCTGGAACTGGAAGAGGTTGAGTGGGAGCAGATTTTCTCTCAGGGAACCATGCGGAGGGGTCTCAGGTAAGGTGGGTGCTGCAGGGAGGCGGTGGGGCCAGGCCTGCTGCGCTGTTCTCCCAAACCACCCTGTCCCCTGACGTATGGCTTGACTCCACGCCCAAACCCCCTTGCCGCTATAGGTGGCCCCATGGCAGAGCTCCGGCCAACAGCGTGTGGGCTGAAACAGTGATGTGGGCACTTGCACGCGGAGGGCCCCTGTGGCCATCGGTATCGGCCTGATCCTCAGCACTGATGAGTTCGTCTGTTGCATGCTCAAGTGGAAAGGCGTTTGCCTGTTTTCGCTGCCCCGGCTGCCCAGCCCCGGTGACAGAGCTGTGAAAGCCAGAAAACCAAAGGCAGGAGAGGCCAGGAGAGAGCAGCCGCTCCCCCTCCCGGCGAATCCCTCCGTGGGAACGGGGCAGACGGGCGTTACACTGCCCGTGGGACCGAAGTCGCACACTGAGCTGGACTGGGGTGCCCATGCCTGGGGGTGGCGGGGGGGCTCCGAGTCTTCCTGAGACGTCCTTAGAGCGCTGACGAAGGCAGACGGGATGGAGGTATAACGGGCGGAAAGAGCAAGGCTCCACGTCGGTGCTGCTCTAGGCTGGCCTTTTTATAAAAAAGTTCATCCAAACCCCAGACAGCCCGGCAGCCTGGCAAACACCATGTGGTCGACTTCAGGGCGTGAGGGTTGAACACTCTCCTTGGAAAGGCTGTCGACGGAAGCCGCCTCCCAAACTCACGGGCAATATCCTCGCCGCCCTCTCTGCCTGGAATGCCTGTTCAGGTGACACGCTGGCGCCAAATGACACGGTGCCATTTGCTGATGGACACGCATCGGAAGGCCCAACAGGGTAGGGTGTGAGGAGGAAGGTGACGGTTCCATCTTCCGGCCTGAGAGGCCCCCGTGGCATCGTCGGCACAGCCAGGGGGACACCCCGCCGTGAATCCTGGGGGAGGGGAGGGGATGGGAGGAGCCGAAGGCAGAGCATGTGTATCAGCCGATGACATCGGAGTGGGGTAGCGTCCCACCAGGGACCGGGGAACAATGACCGGGGAACAATGACCGGGGAACAATGACCGTGTTCCTGGGTTTTCGCCGGGGGCTGCCGCGGAGCCTCGCAGAGAGCGGCATCGAATCACAGAGGCCTGTGTTCGGTTCCCTGCTCCACCACTTGTCAGAGAAGTAATTTCACCCCTTTGATTCTTGTCTAGGTCCATTTAAAGTGAGCTCTGTCAGTGGAATGAGCTAATAAATTCTATTGTGTCCTTAAGCTATTTTGAGTTGTTTCTAGACCGTGCACACAAAAAAGACCTGTTGGCCCCTGCCCCTGCAAAAATCAGAGTGGGACCCCAACATGTTCATCACAGAAGATTGAAGAGTTGGAACCACAGAGCCCCAGATGGCATTTGAGCATCTCAGACACGGGTGTAGAGGAGACCAAGTGGGTTTACTTGAGCAGTGGTCTCCCCTCTATCAGTGAATTCAGTCCTGATGTCTGTTAATTTGTGGGAAGTCCCAGGAGGGAACCCATCTCTCCATGGTCTGGGCAAACTCTCTGGGTTGGCTTTGAAGGCAGCTTTGGAGGCTGACCTGGGTTCAAGCCCTGCCTCTGACACTCCCTTGTGTGGCCTCAGAAAAGGAGCTTGGCATGCTAAGCTCAGTTTCCCCATCTGAAAAAGTGGCAGGAGAGTCGGCTGTGAGGGACACACACCGAGTTCCTAGCACAAGCGAGGAGGAAACCCTTAATGTCGGTCTTTGCAATTTCAAACAAATGTAGAGGAGAGGAAGGAAATGATTAAAGGGATGGGAAACCACTGGAACAAAGCGTTAAGGGACGTCCTGCCAGGAGTTTCCTGCGTCCCTCCGTGCCTTACACTGGTCCACAGAACAGCCCACCTCAAACGTGGCTCTAATCATATCAGCCCCCGCTGGAAGCCCTCTGATAGCTGCTGCTGCTGACAAGATAAAAGCCAAATGCCTCAGCCTGGCACCTGCAGACTTTAAAGAACCCTCACTCATCCAGCTGGCCTCTGCGGTGCATTCTGGCTGCCTCACATGCCCCAGTGGATTACAGGCAGGCCCTGGACTCTGCAGGTACCGCATTCCTGAATGAGCCCTGAGTTCATTGGAAGTGGTTCTAACATAATTCTGACTATAGAATCAACCCTGAATGCTGTCTACAGAGGTTTCAGTAATTTTCACCGTTTGCTTTTTGTATATTTATCTAATATGTAGAACTATAAACCATAAATGAAATATGATTTAACTCCAGTTGGCCACAAGCCCCACCGCTCCCTCTCGTACCATATGCTCTGTGCCACCTTCTATTCTGTGTCACTATATATATGAATGGGTAAGAGAGTTGTTTTCAGTCTCTTTTCAATGAGAAAAAAGCCAACATTTCTATAAAGTCTTTTATTAACATTGAGACCTGTAAAACTTTATATATATCATATTTTAAATGTATGTTTAGTTTGACAAATACTACATGGCTACATTCTTAATGAAAAATTTGAATAATTCAGAGAAAGAGAAAGTTCCTTGAGATTTTTCTTGCCTGCCTGGAGTGGCTCAGTTGGTTGAGTGTCTTTCCTTACACTCAAAATGTTTTCAGTTTGCTTCCCGGTCAGAGCACATACCTGGTTTGCAGTTTGATTTCCAGGGCGGGAGCGTACTGAAGGCAACCGATCGATGTATGTGTACTGTTCTACATATTTCCTTTTCTTTTTTTCTTTTTTTTTAAAATATATTTTCATTGATTTCAGAGAGAGGAAAGGAGAGAGAGAGAGAGAAACATCAGTGATGAGAGAATCATTGATCGGCTGCCTCCTACATGCCCCCTGCTGGGGATCAAGCCCGCAACCCGGGCATGTGCCCTGACCGGGAATCGAACCCTGATCGCCTGGATCCTAGGTCAACTCTCAACCGCTGAGCCACGCCCGGCAGGGCTACATCTTTTCTTTTGCATTAACAGTATGTGTTGTAGAGTTTTTCATGTCAAAACATTAGGATCCACTCCATTCATTCTAACTGCTGCAAAATGTTTAGAATATGATGTATCATAATCTGTTTGGCTCAGAGAATCATAAACTAGAAATCCAACAGCCACATCTGGACTACATATGTGCTTTGTTTGGCTAGAACCATATGTTGCCTGTTAGAAACTGAATGCTAATGGCTTTAGGTAGAGTAGGAAATCTAATTTGCACACAGACCCCACCATTCCCTATTGTATTACAGACAGCCCACTTTACACACTTTTATTATTTTCTTGGCTCCTGTAGGCATTTGAGTGCTCAAACCCTGTTTTATAGTTATTTTTCCCATAGATATTAAATTTTTTTCTTTTTTCAATCCTCACTGAGGATTTTTTTTTTTTTTATTGATTTTAGAGAGAGAGGAAGGGAGAGAGAGAGAAAAACAGACAGACAGACAGAAACATCAATCATTTGCCTCCTGTACATGCCCCAACCAGGGATTGAACCCATAATATAGATATGTGCCCTGACCAAGAATAGAACCCTCAACCTTTTGGTGTACAGGGCGGTGCTCCAAACAACTGAGGGATATTAAAAAGTTTTTCTGGAAATGTATTGTTATCGTGAGCAATGCTGCAGTGAATAGCCATCCCTATGCTCTCTGTTTGCATTTACCTAAGGTAGATGCAAGAACTGGGCTTGCTTAGTAGGGGGGAATGAAAGAGGTCACGCAACCGAAAATATACAGCGTTAGGAGACATACTGTAAGATTATGAAGTGGAGGGAATCTGAGAAATCCCCTGAGAACTGTCGCACGTGTGCTCTGGAAGCAGGGAGGGCCTCACCGCTGAAGACCTGGAGCTGTTGAATGCCGCACTGTCCCTCCCATGTTCTGTTGGCTGTCAGCAGGGAAATGCTCACACACAAATGATCGCTTGGGAATCAGCTGCTTGCTCCCTCAATCCCAGCTCTGAATGGGCTCCAGAGGAGAGAAGGAGGGGAGGGGAGGCTCTGGACCCTGACATTCATCATGCCTTGGAGCTTTTCTCCAGGACTGGCTCATGGATTCATGGCTCAGAAAGCCCCGGCCAAGGCTAATGGACTTTCTTGTCCAAGATCAGTCTGAAGACTGGCCCCCTGTTTAGGAGGCTAATGGTGCATGAAAGCTGCCCAGTGGGCAGAGGGCTCCTTCTGAGCTGCTTGTGGGGTTAAAGGCTCGGGTGGGGGCTGGTCTAACACCTTGGAGTGAAGGTGAGAGAAGCGGTGCTGAGAGCAGGGCCAGCGTGAGCTACAGGTCAGCTAGTCTGGGAAGCCAGGCCTGCTCGGGGCCTCTGCGGGGTACACAGCTGTGAGAGTGTCCGGGTCTGTGTCTCGGTCAGCTTGGGCTGCTGTGGCAAAGCACCTGAGACCGGGCGGATTAAACAATAAAAGTTTATTTCTCATAGCTCTGGAGACAGAAAGTCCAAATCAAGGAGCCAGCCAGGTTGGGGTTTGGTGAGAGCTCTCTCCTTGATTGTGGGTAACCTTCTCTTACTGTGTCCTCATATGGTCTCCCCTCCCCTGCACTTGGGAAGGGAGGGAGGGAGGGAGGGAGGGAGGGAGGGAGGGAGGGAGGGAGGGAGGGAGGGAGGGAGGGAGGGAGGACAGGCAAAGGAAGCACTCTTTAGTGTCCCTTCTGATAAGAACAGTAATCCCATCACTTGGGCCTTGCCCTTATGACCTCCTCTAAAGCTAACTACCTCCCGAAGGTCCCATCTCTAAATACCAACACATAAGGTGTTAGAGCTTCATAAACTTTGTGGGGACAGTTCAAAGTATAATAGTCTGGTAGGAAAATGTAGCTGAGGTTGGCCAGGTCAACCCCGGGTATAAGAGAGAAAGCTGCAAGACAAGAAGTTATCTGCCCCCAGACAGGAGGCCCCTTCTAGGCACATGTGGACAGTGGTGGGTGGTGTCCACAGCAAACCCTCCGATACAGAGTGGGCTGTGAGTGGGAGCCAGGAAGCCTGCCTGTCTTTATCTTGGGTTTAAGACTAATTTCCCCTAGTTGATACCTTTCTGGGCTTTGAAAAATGCTTTAAATTGTCTAAGCCCAAGGTTCTCATCTGTGAAATGGGAATGATAAACCTTGTTCCAGGAATTAAAGGAGACAAGAATGAGACACCTTGTCAGGCACAAGCCTCTGTTGCACAACATTTCGAAGCATTTTGAAAACAGAATGCTGTTGTTGTTATAGTTGGCGATTCTGCCTTATCATAACCCTGACTCAAAGCTTTCAGGGAGCCCAGCAGGAATGGCTCAGTGGTTGAGCGTTGACCTAGGATCTAGGAGATCGAGGTTCATTCGATTCCTGGTCAGGGCACGTGCCTGGGTTGAGGACTCATCCCCAACAGGGGCCCGCAGGAGGCGGCCGATTAATGACTCTCTCTCATCACTGATGTTTCCCTCTCCCTCTCCCTCTCCCTTCCTCTCTCTGAAATCAATAAAAATATATTTTAAAAAAATAAATAAAAAAAACTTTAAGGAAAAAAAAAAAACACCTTAAAAAAGTCTTTAATGCCTTTGCTTTCTCAGTGTTTACTTCATCGCAATCAGCGTAGAGGCATTGCACACGGCCTTCCCCTTGTTTTCCTGGCAAGACTGTTACGGTGTGTTAAAAATATTAATTATCTTCTTCACCATAAACACAGGACTGGAAAGCAAATCTTACTGCGGTGCTTGGTAGAAGCAAAAGTGTGTGTGTGTGTGTGTGAGTGTGTGTGTGTGTGTGTGTGTGTGAGTGTGCATGTGTGTGTGTGAGTGTGTGTGTGTGTGTGTGTGTGTGTGTGAGTGTGTGTGTGTGTGTGTGTGTGCTCGCATTGTACCCATTGTCCCCTCAGGTCAAAACAAATTATTGATGCCAGTTCCTTTAAAAAGACAATTAATCCAATTACCTTCTCGTTGAATCAATACTAATGTCTTTTTTTCTCTAACTTGCAGGTCTCGGCAAGCCTGGCGGCCAGCAGCACCGAGGTAGGACACGCGGTCTTGCTGCCTCTCCGGAGGCGGTTCTGGATGGCTTGCTTTGCGGTGCGGTGAAGCGGGCGTCCTGGTTGTGGCTCCGCTCCGGGCTGTCTCTGGCGGTTTGGGTGGTGCTCGTCCGCTGGGTGGGTCCCGAGGTGCTGGTTCGGGGCTAGCCCGGTCACCGTGCTAGTCTTCACAGCATGTGCTCTGAGTAGCCTGGTAAAGACGGTTAATGGTCTCACAGCAGGATCTCCCGCTCGCTCTGTCTTGGTGACTTCGGAGTCCATCTCTGTATATCCATGCTGTGACTCTTGCTCCATTGAGACAAGCCTTTGCTTGGACGGTGACACCTCCCTCTGTCTCTGTCATGTTTTCCATCCACTCTCTCCTTTTCCTCTCCCCGAGCACCCTCGGGGCATGAAGGAAACTATAGCTCATGCTGATGACATAGGTAAAGAATTTTTAAAATTCAAGGTGTTGGTCAGAGGTTACCAGCAAAGTGACTATCCATTGGGAATCATACAGGGTGTCATTTATGGGTCCCCCTTACCCCCAAAATAGATCCAGTGCCGTGGAGCCAGTGGCTCTCCCGCTCCCATGTTGCAATATGTGTGGAGCAAGGAACATGGACCTACCTGGGGCTCAGGTGCGCTGGGTTCTGTCTGGCACCCGGTAGCACCCTCACTGCTGAGACTCGTCTTCCTCATGGGTTCAGTGAGGATAACTGCACCTCCTTTCGCCCCACCACGTGGCTGTTGGGAAGGGCATTCGGAACAAAGGGTAGGGAGGCAGGTTCTGGCAGCGCTCTACGAAATGCAAGGGGAGATCATTAGCAAGGGCAGGAACCTCTGTCGGAATGTCTGCACCGTTGGATAGAATAGCTTGTTGTGCAAAAGTTGCCCGGAAACTGGGATGCATTAGCGGTGTAAGTGTTATGTTAAATGCCTAGTGAGACAGGGATTTGGGAAGGAGGTCAGTGGGAGGGAGGGAGACAGGAAGCAGGAGGGTAGGGTTCAGGTAAGGAGCCACTAGTATCACCTGCTTCCCAGTGGCCTTGTGACTTGAATTAGTCAGTTATCTACCCAAACTTAGTTTCCTCATTTCCAGCATGAGACTGACAATCACACTGTTGAGAACAGTAAAATGGCAATGGCAGTGTTACCCTTTTGGTTTGCTGTGACCAGAATGTGAGTGCTCGTATATTCAACACCTATTATACGCCATTTATTATGTGAGGGCTTTGCATGAATCATCTTATAGAATTCTCACAAAAAATCTTATGATGTAGGGACAATTATAATACCCACTTTACAGAAGAATAAACTGAGGCTCAGAAAGACCAGTACCTGCTAATGAGCGATAGAGCTGGGGTACAACCATGTCTAGTGGGGTACAAAGTGCTGGCTATTAGCTGCCATCCCATATGCTTTCATTCAGGTTGTTATAACATGATAGCATAGCCTGGGTGACTTAAAAATAGAAAATTTCTTCTGAGGGTTGGGAAGTCCAAGATCAAAGCACTGGCAGAGAGAGAAAGCAAGCCCTCCTGTCTCTGCCTATAAAGGGCACTAATCCCACTCACCAGGGCTCCACTCTCATGACCTAATTACTTCCCAAAGGCCCCCCCTCCTATACCATCACATCGGGGGTTAGGATTTTAACATTCAGTGCATAACACAATATAGACCAGATCACACTCAGATCATGGCCTGGTGCATAGTGGGTGTGCAATGAATATTAGCTCTGCCACTCCTTAAGGGCTGATAGCTATTCTCCAGATCATACCTGAATATATCTCAGGCCTCTGTGGTCAGCCCCATGGACAGCTGCTGATTTCCAGCCATCTTCCATCTTCCCTTCCCCTAGGCACAGTCTCAAGTTTGTGCCACATTTGGCTGTTCAAAACAATCAGCAATTAAACACCTTTACATACGTCGCCCCTTTTCCATGTCAGAGAAATCACATACGGCAGGATATTTGTTATCACCATTTTACAGATTTAAAAATGGACCCTTGGAGAATTGAAATATGTACATTAAACATTGGTGAAATAGTGCTTAATGGTCTAGCAATTCCACTCCTCCTTATGTGCCCAAGAGAAATGAATGCTTATATCAACCAAAAACACACATGCAAGACTTTTCACAGAAGTTTTATCTATCACAGCCCCAACCTAGAAACAAACCAAATGTCCATTAAGGGCATAATAGAGAAATAAATGCTGTTATGTTTGTGCAACTCAAGACAACAATAAAAAAGAATTGCCTGTAGATACATGAAGCAGCCTGTATGAATCTCAGAGATGTAACGTAGAGTGAAAAGAAAATCAGAAGAAAAGACCACAGCCTGCCTGGTTTTATTTACACACATATGCAAACAACACTCGCCTCTGGTGACAAAAGTAACAACAGCGGTTACATCTGGGTGGGGCACAGAGAACCTAGTGGGCGATGGGGAATATGCAGTGCCGTCGTCTGGATGTGGTTGTGCAGGAACCATCGTGTGTTAAATGCACATAAGAAGGGCGTAGTTTATATTAGGTAATTTGTATACAAGAAAAAAAAATGAAGCTGCTTGCCAAAAGAACCAAAACCAAAACAACAACAACAAAGAAAGAAAACACAAACATTAAAAAGTATAAAACAGGATAAATGGGAAAACAAAAGATCAGATCCGGGAAGTGGGGATAGAGCAAATGAGGAAGGATAGTAATGCCCAGCGTATGGACGAAACTGCAGATCAGAAATCACATCCATTCATTCATTCATTCATTCATTCATTCATTCATTTTTACTCCAGTCTCTCATTTCCCAGATAAAACAAGCTAAAAAACCTCAACTTTTTCTTTCTCTTAACCATTACAATTCTAAGGCTGAATTGTAATTGCTGCTGCTGGGCCATATTTATTTCGCACTACTGCAGGGAGGTCACATTTTATTAATTGAACCTCTAATGGCAATTCATCAAAGCAAGCAATCACCATCACTTCGTGCACGATCCACATTCATGGCATGTTCTGTTAGGTAAATAATAGTGGCTCCGGGAAAGTGCTTCTGTGAAGTTCTTTTCCTTCTCAAATAACTTTCTTTTTCCCCTATGTGGAGACAAGCAGTTGTAATTTCAGCGGAACAAACCCCGCCTGTGGAGGAAGCACTGGGTAAAGGGAGGCAAGGTGAAGCACAAACCCACAGGATCGGAGAGAAGGAATGGCTTTGCCAGGCCCCTTTTTCTCTGCAGATTGACAGTGAATATGTGAATAACGTTTGCTAAATCTGGACTTTGAAAACATGACAGCAAGCTGTTTGTGCCAATAATTTTTCACGGCATATGCACTGCACACAGTTTTAATAAGATGGCACATGGACTATTGAGAAATGTGAAAATCCTACAGAGGAAAGAGCTTTATCTTCTGACCAAATTCTGCCCAGCGATGTTTATGACAGCTGAAGAATTTATCTTAAATTCCCTCTGCTAGCAGCAAAGCACATGGCCCTTTGTCCCCGAGCAGCCTGTAAGAACCAAACTAAGATGTCACATACATAATATAACAGATAAATGGCCCAATTTCCATGTCCACATGATGAATGGTATGCACGTTCAGCACACACATATTTGCACATTAATTGGCCCTGCATGGTTCCATTTTGTTCCTAAGTTGCTACTGTATGTCTCGTGGACTCTTTCCCCTCCAGAATCATTAAGCCTGTTTTATCGCACAAATGCATGCACATTTCCCCCCTATTTATCGTCACGCGGCTTGCCCTGCTGAGAGAGAACCAAGTAACCTGGGCACAGCCACTGGATTGCAAATGCCTACGTCTGAGTTCTCTCTGCCACCAACTGCACAGTAACGCAGAGATCTGAGACCAAGCCCCATGTTGGCTATGCTGAGAGCCAAACAAAGAAGGTTGCAGGCGAGGATGTTTAAAATAAAATAATTTCTTTTCAGTTACCAGTTGGTTTCTTGCCTCACCTTAATGATTTCCTGTGGATAGTTTAATGGCGATCTACACCCAGTGGAGAGCCTCAATTTTGATAAATTGGCCCGCTCCTATTTCATGGCAAAGCGTGGAGCTGAGGTTGATTGATATTATAGTTTTGCTATCCCAAATAATTGCGACGGCCAACTACGCAGGTGGCAAAGCCCAGAGGGCTTTGGGAAACAGGTAGGATCTCCCTTCCACCAATCCCTTTTTCCTGCCAGAAGGAAACTTTATCCTGGGCCAAGGAATCATTTATTTTTCCTGTCTCGACCCTGATTCTCAGGAAAGCAGATCCTGGGCTGCAGAAACCAGTGCTTTTGAGAAGGGACTGGGTTTCTTTAGCTGTGAACAAAAGACCAGCCCTGGCCATTCTGAGTGACTAGAGAAGCCAGAATGCTTACAAGGCAAAGCTGAGCCCTTGCACCAGGAGGGTCACAGTGGAAAGAGGGTGAGCGCTGGAGTCTCATAGATGAGGCGTGAGTCATGGGTCCTCCCCGTGCAAGTAACGTGCCTGCGGGCCAGTCACTTAACTGCTAAACAGCCTCTTACCAGTACAATAGGAACAATGAAACCAACCCCAAAAGATTGGTTTGCATTTTAAGTGTGAAAATCTGCACAAGGCAGGTGTTCAGGAATTATTTTACTTCCTTAACCCTCATCCTTTATCTTTTGTATCAAGTAAGACAATAAATAAATAAATAACCTAATTGGCAATTTATTTTGAGACCCATGGCTTCCAAAACTTGCTCCGATGATCGTGCATCGTGGTTGCCCCAGACCCTAACCAGGCAGAAGTTTACTTACATGACTTAATTCACGCTGGAGTTAATGGCCCTCTTTGATTCTCCCAGGGGCAAGATCTACTTGAAGCTCAGCAATGCTACCTGAGGAGCACTCCTGGCCTTGTTGACTTTTACCCAATTGCATTTTCATAGTCGTCTCTGCTAGCTCGAAAGAATGTTTAAAGAAACTTAAACAATCATCAGGTATTAATTCAAGGGCCCAGGGTTCTCAGTTAGAGATACGGTTGGTATTTTTTAAATTGGATGGACATCTGAGAGACAGCTATTATATTCTGGTCAAAGCACTGGGCACTGGGATATATATACAGGTTTGACACACAATATTATTCCCAAAGAACACATGGTCCAATATTGCGGGGAGGGGTTATATCATAAATGCTGTAGTATCATTTGTTTCATAAGAGTGAAGCCCTCTCCACAAGTCCTGCTCCATAATTCAGTAAATTTTGGATCTGGGTTCAAACATCAGTGAGCTTAAGACTGGAGTGGCGTGTCTATGGAGACTTCCCAGAGGAGGTAATATGCAGACTGGAGCCCTGAAGGGTGAGTTAGGTTGGTATCAGGTAAAGAAAAGTGGAGAACATGAGAAAGGGCACAGGTGGGAGAGGGCCTGCGTGTTCAGGGAATAAGCATTATTGGGGGTGTGGAAGCAGTGAGGAAAATGAAAGGGAGAGGGATGACAGGGAGAAACCAAAGCCAGGTATCCTCATGGAAATCAAAGAGCGAGAGGATCATGAGAAAGAGGCGAGGTATGAAATGCTTCGACAAGGTCAAGGAGAGTGAGCGCCGTGTTGATGGCACTGGGTTTGTCAAGTCTGCTGTCATTAACGTCCCTAACAACTGCCTTTCCAATGTAGGTGACTGAAGCAAGAGTTAGATGTGGTGGCTTAAGGAGTAAGTGGAAAGAGAAGCACATATGCGCAGCAGGGACCAGCCTTTCAAGTATTTGAGCCACAGGAATTTTGGTCCCTGGCTGGAAGAAATTTTGAAGTTGAAGATGGGAGGCTTAGCAATGTGGCACTTTTGGGTATGTCGTAAGCCTGGAAGACGGGCTTGGAGGATATTGAAGATGGACATCAGAGCACAGATAGGCTTTACCCACTGAAAGTTGACCAGAGCATCCCCGAGGGGCCTGTGCTTTGCCCACCATGTGTCACCAGGGCTCAGCACCACGCCAGAGAGCTGTGGCATTAATTGGACTGAGGAAGGACATTTTTCTTCTGTGCCACTGAGAAAGAAAGAAAGGAGAGTAAGAGTGGGTAAAGTTGAAGGAGAGGGAAGAGAAACTGAAAGAGACTATGCCTGGCGGTCTTCATCTTCCCAGGGGTAGCAGAGGGAACTATGTGTCCTGAGAATAAGGGGAGCAGAGGTAGAACTGGGGGTGAGAGGGGAACAAGCAGAGGAAGGGAACTGCTGACCTGAGACGTGGGGGAGAGGCTGACAGATCAGAGGTGTGTTCAGCACAGCAACACCCAGAAGCCCCCGGGGGGGAGATGAGCAGGAGCCTGACACAGCAGCTGGAGGCTGTGGGCATCGTTCACCACGTGCTCCCCAAGTGCCAGGCACTGCGTTATCCTCACGATGATCTTTAAAATAATGTCACTGCCCGTATTTACAGAGGAGGAAACCAAGACTCAGAGAGGAGGCAAAGACTGACCAAACTCACTTAGGAATTAAACAGCAGGCCCAACACCTGAATGTCCTGCCTGAGCTCAGCTCTGGGGCTCTGTCCACTGTGGACCACACCGTTGCGGGCACAGGCGTTGGAGTCTGATGCCTGGTTCGGCTCCGTCATTTCCCATCTCCAGTCCCTGCTGGCGGTAAAACTCTGGCAAATTACTTAACCCAGGTGTGTTGCATTTGTCTCCTCCATAGAATGAAAATAATTAAAGGATGAACCGTATACTGTTTTTTGCAAAGGTCAAAAGGCGTGCTACAAGGTAGGGTGGCAGTTAGAATACTACCTGGTGTGTAAATAGCCCTTAGTAGGTGCTAGTCGTTGTGGTTGCTGGTATCACTGGGAACTCGTTCACAGCTACAATAAGAAATCGCAGAGGCGCCAACCAGAACCAGTTCATAGTCTCTAAACCAAATGGAAGCATCAGTCCCAGAGTGTTCCAGAAGCACCTTACTCTGTGGAAATTAATTAAGCGTCTCCAGGAAAGGCAAGCAGTTTTAAAGTTTCTCTTTCTACTGCTTCTATCAGAAAAAAGAAAAGTGTGTGTCTGTTACTATGAGGTTTTGAGGATGTTAGAAGGATCTCACCATTTGTACGTTGCAATGGGGTTTAAAGTAACCAAAACCCAAAAAGCTAACTTTTAATTAGCATCTGACTATATGCCAAGCACTCTACACATCATTCTATATACTTTGTCTTGTTTAATTTTACCATTACAAGGACCCTATGAAGTAAACACTGTTTCCTAAAATGCCCTATTTTACAGATGAGCAAACTGAGGCTCAAGGAAGCTGATTAAACGAGCCTTAGGTATTGGGAATAGGATCAGGAATCATATCCAAGGTTGTTAGATCCTACAGCCAGCTGAGGTGATGAAGTCAGGAGTCACCTCCCGTCTCTCAGAGGCAAAGGCTGGGCCTTTCAACCCTCGAGAGAAAAATCTAGTCTCTTATCCGGATCCTTTCTTCTTCCAAGCCTTCGCCTGCCACAGCTCAACCAACCCCACTGACTCTCTCTTTTAAGATTTTGTGAGTGCTCTGTGATCACAAACCCCCATTCCCACACCATAAATTATTTCCTACAGTTTTGACACCGTTTATTTCCATAGCATTATACATTCCAACCTTCTGACTGTTTAAGATCAAAAGATGTGCTCCGGGCTCATATTTCACTTTAGCTCTCAGACTCGATGCACCAAATTAGACTGAACAGCGGAGGCTCCAGCCTGTCATAGTCTGTAATGTTGCATAATTACGAGGATTCAGCATGTTTTATCAATGGCAAAGGAGAAATGGACTCATCCACAGTGGTGGGGCTTCCACCGAGGAGACGGGAGAAGGCTTAGAGAGGTGGCAATTGAAGGGGAGCTTTGGGGTGTTTGGAATCATCCTAGGGATTGGGGAGTTAAACTGATTGATTGTGTAAACCAGGGCCAAGGGCAAAGATTTATAAAGGCTCAGAGAATAAAGAGAAGTCCATGTAGGAAATCATGGCAATACTGGGTCTAGGGAGGAAAGAAGAAGAGGGGCTGTGGCTGGCAGCCAGGCTGGGCTCAGGGGGTCTGGAACCAAGCAGACTACATGTGTATCAGCAGGTGGACCCCTCTTGGGGAGCATGCATTGATTCAATAAGCTTAACAAGCGTCTACTAATCAATAGCTGCTCTGTTAGACCTGGTCACTTAAAATGAACAAGACTCATGCTTTCAAGGAGCCTGTGATCTAGTAAAATAAGCAGGTGGGTGAACAGATGCTTTTAGCCAAGTTCTAAGCTGGAAGTGGGTTTGAGAGAGAGAGCGAACACTTAGAAGGGATGACCGAGTCTCCGAGACTTCCCAGATGATGTGAGTCTTTTTCCCCCATGCACCCATGTGCCCTAGCTCTAAGGTCAGCAAGAGGTATTGGGGGCCACATACCTGATACTACATTCCGTGGTATCTTTAATAATCTGGAACAAGTTTGACAAACAGCAAAGAGACTGATTTGGCTTCACTGTGTATGTGGGTGAGGGATGGGAGAGGAGAGAACATGTGGATTGGCACCTGATGTAGGGCATTGAAGGTGACTCTTGATGATGGCAATGATGATGGTGATGGTGGTGGTGATGGTGGTGGTGGTGGTGATGGTGGTGATGGTAGTGATGGTGGTGGTGGTGATGGTGGTAGTGATGGTGGTGGTGATGGTGGTAGTGATGGTGGTGGTGATGGTGGTGATGGTGGTGGTGATGGTGTGATGGTGGTGGTGATGGTGTGATGGTGGTGGTGATGGTGTGATGGTGGTGGTGATGGTGGTGGTGGTGATGGTGGTGATGGTGGTGGTGGTGGTAGTGATGGTGGTGGTGGTGATGGTGGTGATGGTGGTGGTGATGGTGTGATGGTGGTGGTGATGGTGTGATGGTGGTGGTGATGGTGGTGGTGGTGATGGTGGTGATGGTGGTGGTGATGGTGTGATGGTGGTAATGATGGTGGTGGTGGTGATGGTGGTGGTAATGGTGGTGATGATGGTAATGGTGGTGGTGATGGTGGTAATGATGGTGGTAATGATGGTAGTGGTGGTGATGGTAATGATGGTAGTGGTGGTGGTGATAATGGTGGTGATGATGGTAGTGGTGCTGGTGATGGTGGTGGTAGTCATGGTGGGGTAGTGAGAGCAGTAACATTTATTGAATGCCCACTGTATGCTGGGCACATTGTTAAGCATTTTATGTAATTACCTTTTTTATTCCTTCCAATAAGCCTAGGCGCATAAGTATTAATATAACCTTCATTTAATGGGTGAGAAAACCAAGGCTCAGAAGACTTGTTGGGGTCCATCCAAGGTTATCTGGCTAGTAAGCAGTTAGTATGTGATTCTAGGTAGCTTGCCTTTTGAACCAGCAGCCCGGCTATGATGGGGGAAGCAGGCTTGAAAACTCCCTGGTTAAAATCTTTATTGCTTAGCACAAACCTCTCATGACAAATGATGCTCACACCCTGGAGAAACTTTGTGACTGTGTCTGACTCTCAGCACTAATGTAGCCTGACTCGGGGATGATATCCCACTTATCTCACCAGAATGACAATTAGAGGGGAAGAGTTATTGCTATTCCAGCCTCCTCTATCGAGCTATGAATAAATGATGATAGCTGTGAAATAGAGTCGTGTTCTGATCGTTTCTGGTAAATTAAAAAAATAAAAATTGAATAAAGTGGTAATCCATGTGGCCATTTAAATAAGAGTAGAACAAAATTAGTAAACTCTTCGAGTCTCCTCTTGGCCTTGTCATTTTAATGTAATTCATTTGCAAAAATATTAATTAATACTCAAACATCTGACACTTTTATGTGTTGATTTGAAATGTGTTCATTACATTTTGTACTTTGCCCTGCTACTGTCCCCAGCAGCAGCCTGGGCAGGAATTCTGGTCCTACATATATGGCCCCTCCTCCTCTTGCTTACGGACTGGCAGCCAGTAAATTCCCAGAGCTGTCTGCAGTGCTCTGAGCTACTTGCCCCTTTGGAGAGGGGAAGAGTGAGTTCTGCGTGGAAATAGCCTCTCGGTGGTTTCAGCTAAGGAAGGTGTGGACAGCAAGCACAGTATCCCCAGGAGGCTCCCCGAGTTCCAATGAGTTAATGCTGTGCTGAGCCAGCAGGGTGTTCAGGGGATAAGTAGAAGCTGGAGTGAGTGGCTGCTGAGTGTTTTCCCTTGGATTGGCATTCAATCTTTGGACTAGCCTCTGCCCACATCTTGCAAATGGACTGCATGTCACGTCCTCGAGGAAGGTGCTGAATTCTAGGTGTGGCTCACGGCAGATCTAGCTGTTGTCATCATTAAGGGAAGCCGTCTGCTTCTTCATGGTTTTCCTAGTCAGGAGAGGCTAGGCTATGCTGAAGTAACAGCGTAACCGTGACATCTCTCTCAATGGCTCACCCACCCGGCAGAGGCTTGTTTCTTTCCCATGTTGCATTTCTGGGGAGCGGGGGTGATTCCAGGGTAGCCCTCTCCAGGTAGTGATCCATCAATACAGGTGCTTCTGTCTTGTGGTTTCACTGTGTCAACACATATGCCTCTGCCATCAACATGGCAGGGAAGGGAAGAGACAGGGAACCTCTCTTGTGTTTTTCATTGTCCCAGCACAGAAGTGACGGACATCACTTTCACCCGCAGTCCACCAGCTAGATCTTGTCCCACGGCACCCACTGCAAGGGGTCTGGGAAATGTGAGGAGCACATTGGTATTCCATGAGCATTAAATACCTGCCACATGGGATCATGATGAGATTGATACTGATGATGATATTCGCCTCGGTGGTCATCTAAACCATGCGCTTCCCTGAGCCCTGCACTCTGGGTGCTTGCCGGGCGCTCCATCACACAGCTTGTACAGTTTGTCTCATTTCACTGTCATCCTTTCCATCCTTAAAGGAGAGAAAACAGAGGCTCAGAGGGGTGAGCCCATTTGTCTGCAGTCCTATAGTTAGTAAGGGGTACAGACACGATGCAATCCAAAATCAGACTGGAGAGCCCCCAGTGGTCTTTGCCACCAAAGTTTTGGGCAACTTTCCTTTAGCAGCATTGTAGGAGAAGGGACTGGGGCCAGCTCAGAGCACCCGTGAGGGAAAGGGTCAGAGTGTTAAGTTTTTAAGGTCACAGTACAATTGATGCCCAACTTTTTGTGCAGAACCTATTGCTCTTAGCAGATTCACCTTCTGCACCACATTTGACTCATAATAATCCTATGAAGGATTTGGGAAGAATATTATTAGCTCCTCTTTGTAGATACAGTAACAGAGGGCCCAGGAGGACACCCGCCAGAAGACACCCGGGTGATCGCCAGCAGGTTTCTGGAGTCCCTTTGGATGTAGAAGACTGAGGATCCTCAAGACTGTAGTCCAGGGACCTGCTACCTTTTCTGTTGCATCAGTCCCTTTGGCATCTGGGGAGAAATATGGGCCTCTTTGCAGAATAAAGACTTGAAATATATAACATAAAATAATTAAGACTACTAAGGAAACCATTTATATAGAAATGCATCTACTAACATAATAAATGTGATCTCGTAGAATTGTTGCCTTCTTTATTAATACATTAAATAACAAGCCAGTTTAGTAATTACTGTAATTTGTAATAAGCATTATAATATTTTGAGATCTCGGTGACTATTAGGTAATGTGACTAAAAATTCTGTGATTTTTGTTGGTGACAAAGTCACAGGTGCTGATAATACTGCTGTGCTTTGTTGCTTACATGTATAATTAAATGGGATACTAGATTACAGTTAGGAGCTAGAGAAAAGAAAGTTTAATTTTCCTCTCCAAGTTCATGGACCCACTGATCTGTACCTAGGGAGCGTTTTATGGGCCTAAGTCCCGAGTTAAGAGCCTTGTTTATCTTTGGCTCTGAGCTGCCTTCTGATTCCAGAGGCAAAGCCTAGAACAGGATGGCTCAGGGTTGCCAAGTTATGGAAAAAGGGACCTTTGATTTTAGTGTATTTATCTCCTAGTTGTCACCACTGAGTCATGTCATTCATGCCCAATGCCTGGTCCTAACCCTCAGATCCTCCTTCCCCACCGGAGCACAGGTGGCATTTAATAGGACTAGAGACTAGTACAGGCTTATGCTTTCTTTCAGTACAAAGTACTGTGGTACAACTTTGTCCCCGTTATTTCACTTAATTCTGATCGATTCTATTGTTACATATGCTCTACAGAAAGCAAGAACGATAGTTTGCATTTGTGAATACTGCTATGCACCAGGCACTCTTCTAAGCACACTTTATATACAAAAATAACAATAATTATTGTAAGAGCAGCCGTAGCAACAGGAGCCGCGGTAGCAATAGTAGTGGCTAAGGTTTAGGTAGCACTCACTGGATGCCAGGCTGATTATGTTCTAAGCATCCTATATACTAATTTCAATTATACCCCATCACAGTCCTATCAGGCGAGTACTAGTTATTCTCATTTTGCAGAAGGAGAAATAGGTGCAGGAGGTTTAAAAAAAGCTTGCCCAAAATCACGTAACTACGAAGCAAAGCCTTAAGCTCAGACATTCTGATTCCACCGTCCATGAGGTTAATCACTAAGGTCCGCTGTCTTGTTCTGACTGCATTCAATGTTCCCCGGAACAGCTCCAGAGGTGGAAGCTCTGTTTGCCCCCATTTTATAGATCAGGCAGTTGAGGAACAGCGAAGTTAAGAAACTTGTCTTGGAGATGACGTCATTCGAATAAGAGAGAATGCAGGTGACAAGTCAGGGAACTTGTTATGGGCTATGCCCATCCAAGTCATACATCACTCTGCCCACCTCCCATTGGCCAGGAAAAAGTCGTACATCATTTCTGCCCACCTCCCATTGGCCAGGAAAAAGTCATACATCATTTCTGCCCACCTCCCATTGGCCAGGACTCAGTCACATGGTCTCACTAGACTGCAGAGGAGGCTGGGAAATGTAGTCTAGTTATGAACCCAAAGGGAAAAAGAAAAGCTGCAGCTATCCTGAGAAAAAAGAAGAGTGGGAGGGGTCACTTTATCGGACTTCAAACTGTACTACAAAGCCATTGTCATCAAAACGGCCTGGTATTTGTACAACAACAGACAAATGATCAGTGGAACAGAACAGAGACCCCAGAAATAGACCCACGCCATTATGGTCAGTTAATATATGACCAAGGAGGCAAGAGCATCCAATGGAGTAAAGACAGTCTCTTCCATAAGTGGTGTTGGGAAGATTGGTCGGGTACATGCAAAAAAATGAAACTAGACCACCAACTTTCACCATCCACAAAAATAAACACAGAATGGATAAAAGGCTTAAATATAAGTCATGAAACCATAAAAATCCTGGAAGAAAACAGGCAGTAAAGTCACAGACATCCCACGTAGTGGAATTTTCACTGATACATCTCCTAGGGCAAGAGAAACAAAAGAAAAAAATAAATGTATGGGACTACATCAAACTAAAAAGCTTCTGCACAGCAAAAGAAAACAGCCTCAAAATACAAAGGAACCCCACCATCTGGGAAAACATATTTTCCAAGGATGTATCTGATAAGGGGCTAATTTCCAAAGTGTACAAAGAACTCATAATACTCAGCAAGAGGAAGACAAACAACCCAATTAAGAAATGGGCAAAGGACCTGAATAGACACTTCTCCAAAGAGGACATACAGATGGCCAAGAGACACATGAGAAAATGCTGGACGTCGCTGATCATCAGAGATGCAAATTAAAACCACAATGAGGTATCACTTCACACCTGTGAAAATGGCTCCATCAACAAATCAACAAACCACATGTGCTGGCGAGGGTGTGGAGAAAGGGGAGCCCTGGTACACTGCTGGTGGGAATGCAGACTGGGGCAGCCACTGTGAGAAACAGTATGGAGGGTCCTCAAAAAATTAAAAATGGAGCTTCCTTTTGATCCAGTGATCCTACTCCTAGGAAGATATCCTAAGAATCCTGAAACATTAATCAGAAAGAATATAGGCACCCCTATGTTCATAGCAGCACAGTTTACAATAGCTAAGATCTGGAAACAGCCCAAGTGCCCATCAGCAGATGAGTGGATAAAAAGCTGTGGGACATTTACACCGTGGAATACTACGCAGCTGTAAAGAAGAAGAATCTCGTACCCTTTGGAACAGTGTGGATGGACCTGGAGAATATTATGCTAAGTGAAATAATCCAGGCAGAGAAGGACAAACATCACATGATCTCGCTTATACGTGGAATCTAAAGAACTTAATGAACTGATGAACAGAATAGATTCAATGACATGGAAGCATAGATGAGACTGACGAATGTCAGAGGGATGGAGGAGGGCGGGTGGGTGGAGGGGGAGAGAGTAACCAAAGAATTTATACACATAAATGCACAATCCAAGGACAGGGACAATGGTGGAGGGACTGGGGAGGGGGGTGGGACGGGGTGGAATGGGTCATCGGGGAGAAAAAGGGACCTCTATAATATTTGAAACAAAAATAAACAAACAAACAAAAAATAAATAAATAAAACAAAGGGGAAAAGGAATGGGTTTTGCTGAAATCAGAGCCGTCTCTGTCTCTACTATAGGCACTAAGCAAAAGTCCGAGAGCTCGTGCCTCAAGGGGAACGTCCATCCACAGCAGAAGTGGGATTAGGGTGAGGCAAGCCTAGCGCCCTGCCTGATCCACACAGCCCCCCCGGTGCCCTCTCCGAGGCACCCAGTGCCCACGCTGTCCTCGAGGGTGGCTTGTGAACTGAATTTCATACAAACCTGTTACTGCAAATTAGAGAACATGAAAAATGGCCTGCTGTGCAGATTTGGAGTCTGGGTCTTTTTTTAAAAGCCATCAAGAGTTTGCGAATGAAGCACTGTCAAATAGAAAACAGATTAGCACGCATAATACTTTATTACTAGACATTTAAATGAATGTTTGAAATGCGGCCTTATTTTTTTTTTAAAGGGAAACGATTGTTGACTTTTCCCCCTTTCATTTGGTTTGCGTTTTTAATTGGAGTGATTCAGCCCCAGCCCTTAGGATCTTCTGCTCAAAGCCTCCACACGTGGCCAATTTACTGTCACCTGATCAGGCCCACAGGGTAAGCGAGAGGAGCGGGCACTTCAGTGCGGTACCCTTGGTGCCATGTGCTGCGCTCCCTCTGTTCTCAGGCACCGTGGGTCATACATCGCAGCCTGGCTTCCCTAATGCTTTTTTGGGGGGCGGGGGGAAGATGGAGAATAGCAGCCACACAACATTGATTTAAAAACACATTCGGATTTCAGATATGTTTACAAAACCGTGTGCAGATCAAAATTGGAAAAATCTCCCCACGCCCCCAAGGAGGGGAAAACAGACCAGTAAACAGCAATAGCGAGAATGCAACTCTGTCCCCGAAGGTGGGTTTCTTCACCTTCTCCGAGTATGAGACAAGGCTTCTTAACAACCACCCACCTCGCAGCCTTGCATCTTACCACGCGGGCTGACGGCCCCTTAGAGGATCACGCAGCCCGGGTGCGGAGGGCAGACAGCCGCGGTCCCAGCGGAGGTGTCCTCTAGTTGCTCCAAGTGAGGACTCGGGCCACGCCTGTCCCTCCCCTTGAGGCTGAGAGCGAGCCGCGGCTCTGTCCCATCAGCATGGTGTTTTTGGCCACCTACTCTCTGTTTCCTTCCTGTCTGAGGAGAGTGGCAGTCATGTAAGGCAACTGGATAAGAAAATCACTTTGATTAGTGACTTTCCTGTGGATATATTTCTTTTCTTTCCTATTTCACATTCTGAATATTTTATGAAAATGTTTCTCTTTCCCAGTGAGTTAATGCCGTGGTTTAAATAATGTGACTAGAAGGTAGAAACCCCATATTTCTCCCTTGAGGCACGACACATAATCTTACCAATGGGAAGAAATGAGCGAAGACACGTAAGAGCCGTTGGCTTAAGCACTTGAACTCTGGGATGAGATTGACGTAGGTGTGACTTCCAGTTCTCTTCTGACTTGTGGTGCGACCTCCTGGCATTTCTACTTCTCGCCTGCAAGGTGGAGACATTCATTGTCACTACCTACTGCTATCAGGTAAGGATTAAACGAAATAAAGCAATTACAGCATGGGGTGCAGATTCCCAGCACAGAACAAGTTGTCAGTAAATAGCACCTCAATTTTACATTTAATTTGCATCCCAGATGACTCCAGAGATTTCCCACAGATAACTTTCAGTCCAGCCCGCAGCCACGGAGTACTGCCCAGTGATATGTTTGAAAGCTTTCCTTGCAACTCTGGGTGTGGGGGAGATGGATGATTGAAAGGCTGAATAGAGTGTATCTCTGAATCTGGTTTCCCAGACTAATTGGAGCTCTCTGGGGCTCTGCTTAGCACCCGCAGCTCTGGGTTCACCAAAACCACTTGCCTTTCTCTCTTTGGGTTGGTAGCTGGACTACATTTCCCAGTCTCCTTTCCAGTTCAGAGGGACCCTGTGCCTGAGTTCTGGCCAATGAGGGTGGGTGGTAGTGATGCATGACTTTTCCACACACAGCCCATGAAACTTCCCATGGATCGATCATCTGTACTCTCTCTTGTTCCATCTTTGAGCTGAATGAAGATGACTCCAGGGCATTTTTAAAAAATTTATCTTTATTGTTGAAAGTATTACAGGTGTCCCGTTTTTCCCCCCAATTGACCCCCTCTACCTCACTCCCACGCGCTCCCCAGGCTTTCACCCTGTCATTGACTGTGTCCATGGGTTATGCATATATGCATATAACTTCTTTGGTTAATCTTTTCCACCCTCCACCCCCCTTCCCTCTTCCCTCTGAAATATGATCGTCTGTTGCAGGCTTCAATGTCTGGATCTATTTAGTTCATCAGATTGTTTTGTTCATTAGCTTCTTCTTAAAGAAAACCCTTCAACTTTTCCTGTAGTGCTGGTCGGGTGGTGATAAACTCTTTTAGCTTTTCCTTGTCTGAGAAGCTCTTTATCTGACCTTCAGTTCTAAATGATAGCTTTGCTGGGTAGAGTAATCTTGGTTGTAGTTCCATGTTTTTTGTCCTTTTGAATATTTCTTGCCACTCCCTTCTGGCCTGCAAAGTTTCCGTTGAGAAATCAGCTGACAGTCGTATGGGGGCTCCCTTGTAGGTAACTAACTGCTTTTCTCTTGCTGCTTTTAAGATTCTCTCTTTGTCTTTAACCTTTGGCATTTTAATGATGATGTGTCTTGCTGTGGGCCTCTTTGGGTTTCTCTTGTTTGGGACCCTCTGTGCTTCCTGGACTTGTAAGTCTATTTCTTTCCCCAGGTAGGGGAAATTTTCTGTAATTATTTTTTCAAATAGGTTTTCAATTTCTTGGTCTCTTTCTTCCCTTTCTGGCACCCCAATAATACAAATGTTGGGCTTCTTGACATTGCCCCAGAGGCTCCTTATGCTATCTTCATATTTCTGGATTCTTTTTGCTCTTCTGGTTGGGTGTTTTTTGTTCCCTCATGTTCCAAATTCCTGGTTTGATTCTCAGCGTCCTCTACTCTACTGTTGATTCCCTGTAAATTATTCTTCATTTCAGTTAGTGCAGCCTTCATTTCAAATTGGTACTTTATTATGTCATCAATTTTCTCAGTTATTTTCATAATACTCTTACTAATATCCTTGAGCATCCTTATAAACAAAATTCTGAACTCTGTATCTGTTAGCTTGCTTGGGTCTATTTCATTTAGTTCCTCTTCTAGAGATTTCTTCTGTTCTTTCCTTTGTGACATGTTTCTTTACCTCCACATTTTGGCTGCTTCCTGGTGTTTGCTCCTATGTATTAAGTAGAGCTGCTATGTCTCCTGGAATTGGTAGAGTGGCTTTGTGTAGTAGGTGTCCTGTAGGGTGTAGTGGCTCAGCCCCCCCAGTCACCTGAGCTGGGCCTTCTAGGTGCTCCCCTGTGTGGGCTGTGTGCACTGTCCTATTGTAGTTGAGCTTTAGTTGCTGTTGGTGTCACTGGGAGGAACTGACCCCCAGGCCAATCAGCTGTGAGGACCAGCTGCAACTACAGTCAAAGAGCTGCTGTGCTGGAGACACCCCTATGGAGCAGGATTTACTTCAGTGGAGCTTTGGTTCACCAAGTGCACCCCTTGAGTGTGTCACTCGTGGATGTGGTAGGGTTATAATCCAGCGTGGTTGAGTCTGACCACTAGGTGCACTGTCTCTGGGGCTTCCCAGGAGATGCAAAGGAGGCCTATGCCAGTGCCTTGCCCAGGGCCACCCAGCATGAGCTACACACCAAACTGTAGTTGGCTGCTACTTGTGCTGGGCTTGGAGGTGTCCAGGAGAGGCCAAGCTATGAGCCAGTGCAGGCTGCCACTAGTGCCAGGCCGGGGGCCACTTATCAAGCCATGTGGGGCCCGGTGCTGCTTGTTTGAGAGATTTTAGGAACGTCCTAAGCATGAGGCTCGAGAGGCCACTTCAGGGCAAATTTTTTAACCTCTCTGTGCCTCAGTTCCTCTGACCATTAGGACTCAGTAAATTTGAGTTCTAATGGTCAGAGGAACAAATAGTTATCATGAAAAATCTCCTTGGATATTGGATGAGGTCCAGAAGGTGCTTACCAGAGGCTCTGTGAGGGGACTTTTGTGCCTGGGAGGCAGTGTGGTGTTGGCTTAGGGAGAAAGCCTTTGTCCCATTTCGTAAAGTTGTGGTGCTCCAGGAGTCCCTCCAGCCTCTCCCATATAAATAGCTGGGGGTTCTGTCAGGGGACCTAGTTTCCCATTTGGGCCCAGAGGTGGAGGGACTCAAAACCACTGCCTTGCGAGCCTATATGTAAATGATGTCCTGTTTTGTAGAGCCTGGTCACTGACGCCAGATGTCCTTTGGCTTCCTGTGGATGAGCATTTTGTAAATGAAGAAGCTTCCAGACCTCTTAACCTCTCTCACCTCTTCTAGGGCAGAGGTGGCAGTCACAGGTTACCAGACTGATGTAAGGCCCCCTGCCAGGCTCCTCTCCACCGCTTGGTGATCTGCCGCCATAAAGAGATTTCATGCATCATTAAGAGAGATGGCACATGCGTCAACATAATGCCGAGTTCTTACCCAGAATGTCACTTTAGACTCCTGGAGGCTTTTTAAAAAAACTTCAAATGCAACCACATTTGTTTTTTCCTCGTAAATCATTCAATCTGTCATCTGATGCCCTAAAAGGAAGCTGCTAGTAAAATAGCAACTTGCAAAGTTAAGAAAAGCATCACACAAAATGTTAGCTAAAAATGTGAACTTTTGCCACCTGTGCTTAGGGGATGGCATCAGGGGCACACAGACTGAGACATCTTGATTCCTCAGAGTGATGGGCAGAGCCACTGGGATGTTGGTTGACTTGAGTTCTCTACTCTGTTCCCTTTCAGAAGTTCCCCCCTGGTGCTAATGTTTCCCAGAGAAATTTGCTTTGAAGCCAGAATAAAGAAAGAAAGCATACTCGCTCATGGAACTGGGAGGCAGGAACTGGTTTCTTACTTAAGCACTCATTGACAAACATTTACTAGGCAGCTGCGTGGTCCCGGGTGCTCTGATGGGTCCTGGGGCTTCTGTTCTGGCTCTCAAGCCACTGGCAGGGGCTGGGGCTGGGGCTGGGGCTGGGGCTGGGGCTGGGGCTGGGGCTGGGGCTGAAACTGGCTCCGATGCGAATGTGGACGGTGCCTGCTGGGAGCCCACCAGCAGAGGGAGCGGCCCTCTGATTCTGCTCCAACAACTCCCACGTGTGAGGTTTTCCCCACACCAAGCAATTCTCTGATAGCAAGTGGGTGGCCTATGATTCAACTTAATGCTGACACTACCTACCTGGAGATAATGTCAGATGCCTCAGGTTAAGGGTTCAGCCCCGACAAGACCGCCCCAATTCCGATGCCAAAGCCAGTCCCACGCCCATGTTGTCACCTGTGTTTGTGACCAACTGGCTATAGATCAGAGGTCCCCGTGACCCTCTCTTTGGTTTCGATTCATTTGCTAGAGCAGCTCATACACTCAGGGAAACGTTTTACTTACTAGATCACAGGTTTACTATAAAAGGATATAACTCGGGAACAGCCAGACAGAAGAGATGCATAGGGGCAGGGTATGTGGAAAGGGCACGGAGCTTCCAAGCCATTTTCCCCAAATCTCCATGAGCTTAATGACCCCAAAGCTCTTCAAACCCTGTCCTTTTGGGTGCCGGTGGAGGCTTCCTTCAGTAGGCATGATTGAGTAAATCGTTGGCCATTGGAATCGATTCAATCTCCAGCCCTTCTCTGCTCCCTGGAGGCCAGGGGGTAAGACTGGATGGAGTCCTAGCCCTCTAATGACAGGGTGGCTCCACTGGCAGCCAGCCTCCATCCTCAGATGACCCAGGGGCTTCCCAAAAGTCGCCTCATTAACATAACAAAAGACACCTTGATTGCTCTGCACACTTGGGAAATTCCAAGGGTTTCCGGAGCTCTGTGCCAGGAAGGCAGATGAAAACCAAATATACATTTCTTATTATAGATCACAGTATCAGGCGAGCTCAGCACCATCTGATGCAGTCAGCGGGGCGGCCCCAGACCACAGTGCCTGGGTTCAGGTCTTACTTCTCTCACTACTGTGCTGCCTCAGATGAGTTAACTCAAGCCTCTGCATCGCCCTTTCCTCATCTGTGAAATTGGGAGGATAGGGGTTTTTGAGGATTAAACAAATTAATACACTGAAAGTGCTTAGCCCTGTGTCAGGCAGAGTGAGGCTTACAAAGTATTGGTTATCACCAGTCAGGAGAGGAGTCTGTAAAAGAGCTAGAAATAACGTTTGGTTCATCTGTGCTCCTGGAATTGTGGGAGCTCCGTTTTACTGTGGATCGTTCAGGTCCCCAGCGGCTGTTTTAATTAAAACTACTAATATTTGGTCACCTCATGCAAATGAAAACCATTGGGTTAACTGGAGGGTAATGCATTATTCCAAGCACCCTTTCATCCATTCATTCATTCATTCATATGGCTGCATTTCTTTATTCCTGGGCCTCTCAACCTTGGCACTATTGACATTTGGGACCCATTGTGGGGTGTCCTGTGCATTACAGAATATTTACCAGCATCCTTAGCCTCTACCCACTGGATGCCAGCAGCATCTTCACAGCAATTAAAGCCCTAAGAGGATGTGAGAGATAATCCCCTGTTTTTGCGGAAAGAAAACATGGGCCCAGAGAAGGGAATCAGTCCACCCCTGAACCCAGACGGTACAACCGAATGTATCTGCCAGAATTCTGTGCAGTCCCCGTGCTTCATGTTCTCGCTTCAGACACTTCTTACACACCTGCTACGTGAGAGTAAAGTTGGAGGGCCTGTGGCCAGTTACATGAGCTCGAATGGCATTAAGATTTCCTTTTTTCTGAACAACAGAGCAAATGCCACACACACACACACGCACACACTCCCAGAAGAACCTGCCAAGTCTTACAAGACTGGACCTCTACTTCCCTCAGCAACCTCATCTTAGACCAGTCTATGCTTGCTCAGTCCCTCTCTTCACTGACCCTCTCAGACCCTCTGTTGTACCAAATTCTTCCTTCCTCAGGGCCTTTGCACAGTTTGTTTTCTCTGCCAAGAATGACTCCTAACTGGCTTTCGACTTGGTTAGCTTCTCTTCATCCTTTCTAAGATGCCTTTCCTAGTAATTCATTCCAAAGTAAGTGCCTGCCACTATTTTATACATGAAGCTTAAAAAAAATATGGCTTATAAGAATTTATAACTATCTCACTCATGTTTGCTTAAAACTGTTCTCTTCAATGGCTGTTCCCTAAAAATGTAAGCCTTATGGTGAATGGGACATATTCCTGCCCCCAACATTTGGCCCATCACCAGTAAACACTTAATAGGTATTTTGTTGAATTAAAAAATACACGAACAGAAAACGGAATGAGTGAAAACTGATTGCATTTACATAAGTTTGCCTAGAGACTGGGCATGGTGGAGAGATCTAACTTTACGATCCTTCCTGTCCAAGGGGAGGGTCCCTTCACCTCCCCCTCTGGGCTGTGAATGTTTATTTTCTGGGGGTGTTAACCAAGGCCCTGGATTGGTCAAGATTTGGCCAAATAATATATCGACCCTCACACACTCTCCGATAGAAAATGCCATCATGCATGCTTGCATCCGCTCATTCCTTCCCAAATTCTTATTAAGCGCCTACTTTGTACCAAGCACCATCCTGGGCTTGGCGGAGCAGTGCGCACAGACTGCACGCAGGCCCCGTGGAGGGGCAGGCACATATGCAAGCAGCGCAGAGCAGGCACGAAGGAGCCCAGGTGCTGGGGGCGGACAGATCCTGGAGGGGTCTTGCCCGTCTGGTTAGTTAGGGAAAGCTTCTCAGGAAACCCCGGACACCGACAAGTGTTGGCCACAGGTGGCAGCAGCAGCTGTGTCAAAGCTCCCAGGCCCCACGGCCTGGCTGTTGTAAATAATGCTGCCACGAACCTCGGGCAGAGTATGTCTTTTCAAATCAGCGACCTGTGTCTCTTCAGATAAATACCCAGGAGCGGGGTTGCTGGGTCATAAGGTAGTTCCATTTTAAATTTTTTGAGGACCCTCCATACTGCTTTTCCTAATGGGTGCACCAGTTTACAACAGTGCACAGGGGTTGCCTTTTCCCCACATCCTCGCCAACACTGGCTGTTTGTTGATTTATAAGAACTGAACCCATTTGCCAGGAGGCAGGGAGCAGAGAAGCGGGATATAGCCCAGAGAGGGTACCTGGGGGAGAGCAAAGATCCAACAAATGGTAGCGAATGCAACTCTCACGATGTTAGATCAGCTTCTCCTTTCCCTGGGCGCCTTTTCAGAAGCCGCAAGGCTGCCCAGGACATGGGACAAGGGGCATGTTGACTAGAGATTCTGGGTGTCCCAGCTTCACACTGAAAAGACGGTGAACTGTAGATCTTGAGCAGACGCTGTTGCTCCTTCAGCTGCAGGGAGAGAACATAAGCTCGGAGACCCGGCCCTAAACCCCAGCTGCGTCGCTGAGCACGCTTTACCTCTCCAAGCCTCTTCTCCTCAGCTACAGAGAGAATGGTGATGCTGATAATAATAATAACAATAATACAATGACTGGTCACGATGCTTATGGTTTATCAGACGCTGGGCCAGGTGCTTCTCCCGCATCAGCTCCTGTTATTCTCACCAGACAGCACTCATTTTACAGCCAAGAAAACTGAGGTGCTGAGGGTTAGCAATCTTGCCTTGGGGTCCCAGAACTAATACATGGAGGTGCTGGGGTTCAGACCTCATCTGCCTGATTCGGGAGCCTGAGTTGTTAACTTCCAACATACATACTGCCAATTTGATTACTAAGAAGATTAAGGGGAATAATCTAGTCATCCAGCCTTTTGTCTGGCACGAATTCGATGAAATGTAATGTGGTTGGACAGATGTGGACTCTCATCCCAGTTTTCTCTCTTACTAGCTGTGTGACTCCTTCACACAGCTTTATCTGGATGGGCCTCAACTTCCCTGTCTGTGAAATGGGAATGAACGGAAATTCTCTCTCATCCGATGGGAGCATTCAGTGAGTTCATGTCTGCAAATCCCTTAGCACAATGCCAGGGATACGTGGAGGTGCCCAGGAAGTACCCAATACACGTCAACTCTCACATTGTTATATGGTAGACACTACATTAATGTCAATTCTCCCCCAAACTCTTCCCAGGTTTTTTTCTTGGCACAAGGGGCTTCAGAAAGTGCAAAACCCCTCATCTCTCTTGGACACAGGAGGGACCAGGGTGTCTCCTGTAGGAAGTGGCAACAGGAGCAAGGGGGTGGGGAGGAGCTCTGAGCTGTTTCCCACTAGCTGATTGCTCTGTGCCTCCAGGCACGGGGATGCCCTTGGTTTGAAGTTTTTCATGTTCTTTCCCCAAAACAAGTGCCTTCCATGCCAAGCCATCTTTCCTGCACAGCACTTTAATTTACATCTTTTAATAACTTTGGTTGCCATGGAAGCGTTGGAATTCAGTTTTAAAATAGACAAACTAATTGTTTCAGTCAGTTTGGGTATTTGCTGTCAAGGAAACAGCCAGTGTTCCCCACCACTGAGAGGCTGCCTAACTGGATGGACAAGGTGACAAAGTGGCAGAGGGGTCCTTCCTACCCAGCAGCCAGGCAGGGAGGCACCATGAGGCCCCCAAGGAAACCCACTGGTCCTGGCTGTGTGCCTGGGGAGGGGAAGGTCTGAACTAATGGAGGGACAAGTGGGGGTGGGGAAGGAGGCATGGAAGGGCTGCAAGGGGACACAGTTCGGAGGCAGAGCCAAGCAGAGCACAGGGCTGGGGAATTCTGACAGCCAGGCGTGGATCCTCTGACTCAAAGCCCCTCCACCCTGTGCTGAGGGATTCTGGAGGGACAGCAGCAACAATGACAGCAAACACCTGTGCTGAGGCCAGAGCCCACGTGCTTAGTGAGGCTGATGAGGAGACGTGGCTCTTTCATTCAAGGACAGATGTTGACTCGCCCCCTGCTCCATGTTCAGTGTGTGCAAGGCCCTGGGATTAGAACCCATCCTGAGGGCATGTGGCATCGCTCATTTAGTTCATCATTCAACAGACACTTCCTGCATTCTTGTTAGATACACCAGTGATTACGCTAGTTCTCTGCCCTTGCGGAGCTTATATTCTAGCAGGGTAGACAGGCAATGAACAGGAAGGATAATGGATTACACAGGGTGTTGGAAATTAATTCATGGGAAGAAGTGGAACCGAGGATGGGGAATTGAAGTGCCGGGTGCAGCTGCAGCACTAATGGTGGCTCTGGGGTCTCCCCTGAGAAAGTGAGGTCTGAGAGAAGACTTGATGGAGCTGAGGGCATTAGTGGAGCAGGATCCTGGTGACCAAGTGTGATTAGGAGCGATGGAAAACTTTGCCTCTGTTTCTGCAACAGATCAGGGTTGGAATTCCATGTGTCATCACTTACTCCCCTGCTGACCTCTGTCCCTGACTGTATCTCTTTATTTCTCAATTTCTTCATCTTTATAGCAGAGATGATAGTACTTTTTTAAAAAAATTATAGATTAGAGAGAGAGGGGAAGGAAGGGAGAGAAAGAGAGAAACACTGACTTATTGTTCCACTTATTTATGCAATCTTTGATTCTTGTATGTGCCCTGACCAGGGATCGAACTTGCAACCTTGGAGAATCGGGATGATGCTCTAACCAATTGAGCTACCTGGCCAGGACGAGATGATAGTACTTTAAATGGTTAAACGCCTGGCATTGCAAAGTGCCTGGCATACACTGAGAGCTATGATGATAGCGATGATGATGATGGTGAGGAGGAGGCGGTGGGGGAAACTCATGAACCAACGAAGGTTGAGAAGTGAGAGAGAAGCAGAAAGGCACTGACCACTTGTTAGGAGATACAATATGCGGTAGAATATAGCCCGAGACCCTGTGAGAGCTCCATAGAGGACCCGATCCACCTGTTAAATAGTCTCTCCGGAGCGATGGGCGGCGTGTGCAGTCATCCGATGGGAGATGATGTTGGCTTGGGTTGTGGTCATGGCAGTGGAGGCGGAGTAGAGAAAACAGATGCCCATCAGGGATATTTATTTAAAATATTCCGCCATCTGAACACAACCTCAGTGGTCCCTTTGTCCAGGTGTTTCTTGTAAGCACACACTGATACTGATTTACTTTAGTCTTTTGCTACACATATTTAAAAATTTGAGGTAGACTGATACAGTCCAACATAAAGCAAATTAAACACTTAAAAATAATTTTAAAACACTGTGAGAGTAGACATCCAAGGTCGATCTTGTCCATCAAAGCTGACTGTATTTATCTCTGAGCTTCCTGGCAGCAAAGGCAAAATGAGAAGGGTATTGCATCATGGAATCTATCTTGCTTGGAGAGAAGGGACACACAGTTCCTCTGCAGGAAGGAGCATTGCACCGTCACTGGACTGTGAGAGGGAGTCAGTCGCTTGCATCCATATTTAAGGGGCATGTTATCATAGAAAAGCAATGTCTTCAACCCAAAAGCTGCTTATGTTGACATTTTTTGCCCTCACCTGCTATCAGTGCTGAGGTCATAGTGTTAAATCTTAACTTAGTTGATGCAGCTTCATGGGGGGAGATAACATAATATGGTCCAGGTGCCTGTCTTTCTAATTTAATACAAAACTAGAGCTTAGAGAATCCCAAGGAATGGATGACTCACATGCCCATTAGATTATCTCTCTCAGATATTAGATTTCTCAGCTGAGCTTCTGGAAGGAGGAGCTGGATTTCAGTCAACTCCTGGCTGGACCCTAGTGAATGCCAACCTGCGTGTCATTGCCTGGAGAAGGAAACGTCCGTGCTTGAGATACCAGGGCTCAGGGAGTCTGCACTTCCAGGTGAACTGGGAACTTGGCAGCTTGGCGTTTATTTTTACTGAGCTGGGGAAAGGGCCAAGGTGGTCCACTGTATAGAAGGCGGGTGTTGGAATCCCAAAACCTGGTCAACCCATTTCTGTCGCTAGCGTGTTCCCTGATGAGGGGCAGGTTGGTTTGCCTCTTGTAGATTCAATGTCCTCCTTTATAACCGGTTCAAAGTGGGCGTCTTATTGGGCTGTTGGGAAGATTAAATGATATAAACAGATGTTAAGTACCTAAGGTGGTGCTTAGAACAGAGGCATTTAATACATTATGGATATTACTGTTTTAATTGTAAACCGAGAGTGATTTCATTGTTTTGCTGAACCTTAAACAGCCTCAGAATATCATCACAGCCCAGGATGCACGTTTCTAAATGCTAAAAAAAGCAAGAGCTAAGTCTGTGTTCCTGGAATTTCTCAGGAAAGGGGGTGTGCACGGGGGGCTAGCATCACACACCACGGTGAAAACTTCCTGCCTGGTTCATGTGCCCTAGAAGCAGAGCCCGAGAGGGGGCTCTTGTTAGATGAGCTGGGAGAGTCCTTTCCGAACAAGGGGAGTAGAAGAAAGATAGAGAACGTGAAAGACTGAGCCAGGGAGTGGATTCAGCCAGAATCTAGTCTCAGATGGATTTCATGGGAGATGCTCTAGAGCATGAATGTTACCACTAATTTGGTCCCATCTTGAGGCAAGGGGGCCAGGTTCCTGGTACCCCCATGCTGTGCCACTGGCTGAGGCTGGCCTCCCAAGGCAGGGAGGGTAAGCACAGACTCCCAGGAGAAGGGGTTCCATTTGCAGAAGGGGGACAAGTGAGTGACTGTCAGCCAACTGTCCAGCATCGGGGGCTGATGCTCTGACAGGTCAAGGGGGCCTTGGCGAGGCACCAACAGCATCCTGTCTTCCTAAACATTTCCTGTCTCCTCTCCTTTTTATCAGCTGCCCAAATCTCTCTCCTTTCTCTCTACAATACTCCTTTGCCACCTACTTTAAGTAAAAAGTCTCTTCTCTCTTTCCCACCCACCCCCCATTTACCATGGAACAAGTATTCCATTCTGCCTTCTTCCTTTTGCATCTTTACCTGGTCTCCTTCTAGGCTCTTAGACACGGAAGCTTTACTATTTCACATTTCTGGCATTGCTATCTCCTGGGAAACATGTGGGTAGGATCAATGTTCCTCTCAAAAATCAGCTTGGAACCTGGAAGAGCACACGGGGAAACACGCAGTAGCCGCCTTGGGGTTCGCTCGCTTGGTGGAAAGGAGAGACTGCTAGGGCCCGCTCCCGCACCCAGCGGGCGCCTCCTCTGGCCGCCCTAAGGGGAACAGCCTTTTCACCTCCACCGCACGTTTCTCAGAAGGCTGTTCACTTTGGAAGGCTCAATGGGTGTCCCCCAACTTTTTTTTTCCAGGCCGGTCTTAGCCATGTGTGAGAGCATATCACCAGACAGCCAGTAAACCAGGCCCTTTCCGCGACTGGTTTAACTCCTGTCTGAGCACAGTGGCTTCACTCTGGGATGCTACAGGCCTGGGCTTCATAGCTCCAAGTGTTTTTTTGCTCCCCAGAAGGGCAGGAATTGGGAAACAGCACCTGCATATTAGAGAGAAAGGTTCTAACTATGCTACCTGAGAGGCAGGGACAGGCTGAGTCATGGCGTATTTCTAAAAGATCGGGGCACCTTTTGCTTTGACACAAAGCCAAACGTCTAATGCATCCTGGCCTAGAGAAGGATCCTGGGGCCAGAGTCCCTTGTCCTGTTTGACCTTCATGAGGAGCGACCAAAATAATAGCTGGCACGGGGCAGGAGCTCTTTGGGGCACCTACAGGTTAAATTGTATTTCATCCTGTCCACAGTGTATGTAGGTTCTTTCTATTCTCAATGCCATGTTCAGACACATAAATTGAGGCACAGAGAGGCCATTCCACAGAGACATCTGCGTGAGCGTGCTTTAAGCTTGGCAGGCGTTATCTAAGTTCATAATCATACATTTTTGGGACAGTTCACAGATTAGTATCTAAGCTTTCTCCCTGCCCTCTACATTTTGTGGGCAGGTGGTAGAATTTTATCTTGTTTTGTCACTGTGGTGCATTCAGACTCTGACACAATGCTAGACGCAAAGTAGATGCTCCACACATTCATTGATTCATGAATGAATGCATGCGATCGTGAATGAAGAGAGTGGAGGAAATGATAGACCATGTCTTCCAGGCAGAGAGAATAGCATGTGCTAAACTGGGGGGGCAGGGGGTGGGAGGGAAAGAGCTCCCCAAACTGCATTTCTGCAAAGAGGTTTCTTTCAGTAGGTGAGAGTAAAGAGATGGAGGCTCTGTTTCCCCCCCAGCCCCTTTGCCCCCTCAGCCCACCCTCCCCGCTCTGGCCTCACGCAGCCAGCTCCTCAGCTATGCTTCCCGGGCCACCCCTCCAGCCCAGCAATCCATTTCTGTCCTTTTGAGAAGTTAATAGGACAAAAACAAATCACCGCTCTCCAGCAAGCCATGCAGGGTTCTCGGGGACCTGGCGGTCAGCTCCGAGAAGGACACGGGAGGCGTGGGCAGTGCCAGGAATGCCAAATCAGCCTCTTCTCCCTGGACCAGATCGCACCACCTCCAAGCTTCCAGGAAGCTACAGGAGCCCTCTCCAGGCCCCTGGGGCTCCAGCCCCCCCCCCCCCCCCCCCAAAGCCAAGTCTAAGCAGCTCCAATTACCTGGGAAATTAATGAGAGAGAAATCTTCCCCTGGGACAGCAGGACAGTGTCACCATTCTAGTGGGACACAGGTGAGGTGCAGAGAAGCTGTCCTTTGTCCATTAGTCACCACGCCTTTGGCCCAGACATGCCTGCCTCCTCGCCTTTATTCCAGAAAAACAAGCCCTTCTTCTCTCTCCTGTGCCTGTGTCATGAGACACTGAGATGCACGTCGATTAAGTTTCATATCTCCTGCTGCTCTCTGTCACATCTGTCTCCCTCGGCCCTCTCTATCTGCCACCTTCTGATGGCCGTACATGGGGGTTATTTTTCACATCTGTCCTCTCCTCTCCATCTTCATTGTTTTAGGAGAATCCTAATTATTGCTCTTCCGACCAATCTCAGGCTCTGCCATCTGATTTCCTTACCTCTGGGGCCCCCATTTAGAATTCACCTGGGCCCTGCACCCGGGATGGCTTTCCAGAGCCGAATCATAATGGCTTAGGGTCTAAGGACGAGATGCGACTCTTAGTGTGGCACTCAAGGCCCTCCACTGTCTGAGCTCAATGTGTGTGTTCAGGTGGCTTGTTCCTAATTTCCCTTCTCACCTGTGCAGGCCAGGATGGTAGCCATCAGCCACATGTGGCCAAGTTTAAATTTAAATTAATTAAAAGTAAATAAAATTAGAAATTCAACTTCTCAGTCATAACAGCCCCATTTCAAGTACTCAGTGGCCACATGGAGCTAAGGGTAGTTATGCTGGACAGTAGGACACAGGGCATCTCCATCTCCACAGAAATGTGTGTTGAGCAGTGCTGTTCACACATCATGAGCTCAACCCAAACAAGGCTTTTTGATGTCCTTTGTTAGACTCCTCACGTTAATGCTTTGCTTCTGGCCTCGCCTCTACTGGAAATGCCCTCCCTCGGCCTCCCTAAGCCCACACATTTTTGATTCTCGAAGGTTCTTTAGGAAGGCCCTTGCTTCTTTCCCTAGAAATTCAGCGTCCTACCTTTAAACTCTCATGGCCCCTAGTGCTTCTGATGGTTCATATAACTTCTCACTGTGTTCAGACTCATACATGTCACAGTGCCTATAATATGTATAGAGCTCAGGGATGTTTGTCGAATGAATGAATGACATCCTCTGTTGCACTATCAGCTCTAAATACTCACAAATACCCACTATTGTCCCCCTGCCATGAGTAAGGCATCATTCTAGGAAAGTTGTTCATAGGGTCTCCAACCCTTACAACAGATGTAGTAAGAATTAATATTCCTACTTTACAGATGAGGAAGCTGAGGCTCAGGTATTCAGCACCCTACTCAAAGCCCACAGTTGACAATAGCGGAGCCAGAGTTTGAACTCAAGTCTGACAGCCTCTGAGCCTCTGTTTTTCCACAGAGGAACCCTATGCTGTCTTTTCTTAAAGCAAGTTTCCTTCATTTTTATGGCAGCAGAGAAAAAGTCTTCATAAAATTTCTTTTCTACTTCTGCTCCCCTCTTCCCCTCTACCCCAAGCCCAGAGTCTGGCATATAGTTGTCACTCTTTAAACACTGAATGCAAACTTATAAGTCACAAAGAGACCCCAGGACCTGGCGACCGCCTCCCAGCTCCGTCCACATGGACTCTAAACTTGTGAAGTCGATGCTACTGTTAACCTTGTCCTTTTGGCTGTTAGAGTTCTCATTTCAGGTGAGTCATCCTAACCACCTCACCCCCACCCTCTACACACATGGGCCAGCCCCCCTTGGTTGGACTGGGGGCCTCCAGCCTTCTCTTGGACTTGCCTGAGCTGACTTACTTCCTGTACCGTGGGTGTGTGTATGTAGTGAGTGTATTGGGGGGTATGTTCTTTACTGGAAAATGTAGGCAAACCCCATCCAATTTTACCTAAGCAGGCCCCCCCATCCACACCTGACATCATAATCTCCACGCCATGCCTCTGTTCCTACAATTTCCCGATGCCTTTGGTCCCTCCCTACGCCCTTGTTCATGGCCCAGCCCTGCTGCCTCCTCCTCTGAGAAGTCCCCCTGCCTGCTCTGCCCTTCCTGGGGTTTCCATGGCATTCAACCTGCGTCACACAAAGATGTGGCCAGTTAGAGGTGCATTCACAGAAGGGGACATTTATTAGACACGCTATATGCTCCTCGGTCCCTTCCTGTCCGTGAGACGACCCGAGCTCATTTGGACAGACGTGGGTGATAAACAGACAGCACGGAGGAGTGGGCAGGCAGACCCAGACACTGTCTCTTTCAACAGAGGAAGTGTATCTACCCCCAGTTTCCCTGCAAGACTTCAGAGGCTCAAAAAGTAAAGCTGACATTTCCAAGTCACCTTCTAATAGTGAAACGTGTGCTCAACCTCAGGTGTCTGACCTCATTTCATCACTGTCTCCCTTCCTCTCCTCCCACACCCCCACTACCTGTCAGATCTAGGCCAACCTAGACACTGCTTTATCCCCCAGGAAGGATGCACCCCCCCTGAATTCACCAGTCCTCATTGCCAGGGACCATAGGAAAGCAAATTTGGGGGCCTTGGGTGGTGCAAGCCATTCATGTGCTCCCCAGAGCTGGCACCCTCTCCCCTCGCTGGGGGAAGCTGGTGGAGGCATGTCACCTTCGGGCAAAAGATGAGCTAATAGAATTGAGATGAATGTAATTGGCAGAAGGTCAGCAAGGGAGCCATGTGCGTCTGGAGCTTCCCGAAAAGGCCAGTGTGCTTCCTGCTCCCCTGTCTCGCGATTAGTATGCAGGTAAGGCCGATGGGCCTCTGCAGAGTAATTGGATCATTCGGAGATCGGCAAAGCCTGCTGTATGTACAAAGCCTCAACAGTGATTAGATCCTGCCCGCTCATCTCGGCGAGCCTTGAAATTCTCCCCACTGTGAAAAACTAATTTTCTGTGGGAATTTATTAAATAAGAAATCTGCATGCCACTTTACCTTGCAAGCCAGGCCAGCGGAATACAAAGATTCCCCTCGACTATGATGCATGTTCCCAGCCGAGACTTCTCCATCACTCGGGGAGAGGTGTTTAGGAGAGGGCTGTGTTTCAGGGCTTGTGTATTTGTCACTGTGTCCTCAAGGCAGAAAGTATGGGCACCCCCGCAGCCGAAAGCCTATGATGCGAGAAAATGAAACAGCAGAGTGGGGGATGGGGTGGGGGTGGGGGTGAAGAGTCAGGCCTCATGTTCAGACCATGGCATGTTCTCTGTCCTGTTAGGGACTGAATTGTGCCCCCCCTTCCCCTCCCCCCGATTCCTATATTGAAGTTCTAACCCCAGCAGGTCAAAATGTAACTGTATTTGGAGATAAGGTCATTAAAGAGGCAATTAAGTTAAAATAAGACTATTAGGGTGACCCTAATCTAATATGACCGGTGTTCTTAGAAGAAGAAGAGATTAGGACACAGAATCACAGAGGGATGACCCTGTGAGGACTCAGACCGAAGAGGGCCATCCACAAACCAAGGAGAGAGGCCTCAGGAGGAACCAGCCCTGCTGACACCTTGATCTCAGACTCCCAGCCTCCAGAACCATGAGAAAATCAGTCTGTTGATTAAGCCACCGGCTCTGTGTGGTACTTTGTTATGGCCACCCCAGCAAACTAATACATTCCTGAAAGGCCTCTTCCAGAAGCCTTCCTGATTTCCCTGCTTGAAATAAATCACTGCCCCCCCCCCCCCCCCAATCAAAGAAACATAGGCTTTATCTCTGCATTAGCTCTTTTGATGGGAAGTAGCCACCTGAGGTCCTGCTTTGGGATGAGATGCTCAGGCTGAATCCAGACGGGAGGATGCTGTGCACATTTCCAAGCCTGCTTTGGCTCTGGGTGGGTTAAGAGGCCATCCGTGGGCCCTGCTTGGTGTGTCTTAGCTGACACCTAACACTAAATTAGTATTTTCCTTAAGGGGAGAGATATGGGTCTCAGTATGTCCCACCCAAATCCATATGTTGAAGCCTTAAGCTCTAGTACTTCAGTGTATGCCTTTGTTTGGAAACAGGGTCTTTGCAGATGTAATTAGTTAAGATGAGGTCATACTGGAGTAGGGTGGCCCCTGCCCCAACATGACAGGCGTCCTTATAAAAAGGGGACATGTAGACATACGCACGGGGGTGTGCCATGTGAAGAGGCAGGTGGAGGCCAGGGCGATGCTTCTGTGGGGAGCTTCAGGCTGCCTGCAAACCACCAGGGCCTAGGAGAGAGCCAGGGAACAGATCATCCCCGCCCAGCCCTCAGAGGAACCAACCCTGTGGACGTCCCAATCACAGACATCTCAGCTCCAGCACCGCGAGGTGATGAATTTCTCTTGCTTACGTGGTCAGCCTGTGGTATTGTCAGGGCAGCCCTAGGAAACTAACACGGGATGAAGGTTCTTTCTCAGGCCTGGGCGTGTGGACACCTTGGTTCCGGCTGGTGCCTCTCCTCCGAGATGGGTGCGCCCACAGGTGGCTTCTGAGGGACTGGGCTCCGAGATGACTGTGCATAGAAGGGGTTTAAGGGGGTGGTTTCTCGGATTGACACCTGCAGGAGCGAAGAGATCAAAGCAGGACTTAAGCAGAGGGAGAGGCTGGGCTGCAATCCATCTCGACAGAAGCCTACGCCAAGCCCAGGGGGAGTCCGGAAGACTGAACCTCCATTCAGACTTGCTCCACGTGGGGGCGGGAGGGCCAGGTCTTTATACCTGAGCGTCAAGGAGGCAGCTCCCTTCAGCTGAGGCAATCCTGAGAGGGCTGGGGGGTGAGGACCGCCTGCTGCGTGCACTCCCAGGGCGGGAGGGACAAATCCATGATTCCCGAGGGGGTCTGGTGGCTCACTTACAGCATCCACCACAAGGCCCGACCCTGGTCAGATCGCTGGGGGAGAAAATGTGTTGTCTGCCACAGATAGGAAGCCTGGATTGGTATTCAGGAAGGCTCATTGTGGAATTATATACTATCCAAAGGATGGTTTCCTAATTTGGAGAGTTATTTGAGTCGGTCGGGAAGCATGGGAGCTCCCCCACTTGGGGATATTGGAACAGAAGCTGTATGCCATCCCAGGGGCATTCAGGAAGCGAGTGAGGCTGGGGGGTGCATGCCTTTGGAGGATGATTTTTGTAATCCCTCAAAACACGGCAGCTTTGCAGATGATGGACCTGCAGCGGCTTCAGGGTGACATGAACTGGCCCAGTGATGTATGTGAGAAGGTATCAGACAGTGGAAAGAGGGTGAGACTTGGAATGGGGACACTGGAGTGAGTTCCCATCCTCCCTGGCACACTCAGCCAGGATCTTCCAGAGGAAACGCCTCCATCTCCCTGAGTGTTAAGAGAAGAGATTGAATGAGACACGCACTTTTCTGTCTGTCTGTCTGTCTGTGTGGAGCAGTTCTCATAGTGCCACCCCGCTTTCCCTCGGGGCACATTGCATCTTTGCGATTATAAGCAATCTGTGTGACCATGCGACCCACATTGTCTCTTTCGGTGGGCTAGGACTTACGGAGAACAGGAACTCGCCTTGTTCCTACTGTGTGATTTTGCGCCACCCACATATCCAGTGCACGAGGACTCATTTAATCCTACAGCAAACCCATCAGATGGGACTCTTTACACCTGGGGAAATGGCACGAGGTCATGCTTAGTAAGTGTTTAACTCAGATCTGAACTCAGGAGAACTTATTCTTAGTTACTATACGACTATGACCATGGCAGAACGCTGCAGAATTTTAATTTCAATTTGATGCACATATGAGTAAAAACTGGTGGGCTTCATCCTTTAAAAAATCTCACAGAGATGCTCAGTATTACATAGCTAAAGGGAGAGCTGCTGTTTGTGGAAGGGGGTACCCAGTGCATCCCCTTCCTGCCAAGAGAAGGGACATCTCCTGTTTATTATGTGAGTGAAACAGCCAGGGAGCCAGACTCTGCAACCCCCTCTCCCACTCCAGGCATCTCTACCATCTGAGGTCTGTTTAGCAGTTCAATTGCTGGAGGGTGGCTGCTCTGGGGGGCCCATTCACCACGGATGGAATAAAGGTAGGGAGGAAATCCAGCCCTGGTAAGATGTCAGAATAATCAGTGACATGTTTTTATCCCCACTGGCCTTCTGAAAAACAACCTGACCACAGGGGGTTCATGAAGCCCTTTCTGCCAGCAGTCGGGGATGGTCACCAAAGGCACAAAGGGAAATGGTTGGTGGAGGCCTCTATACAGCCTGGACATGAATGATTCCCAGGGACAAGTTCCGTTTAGCATCACATTGAGTGGGGCACCATTTTCACCACCCAGCTACGTAGACTCGATGATGCCTGGTCTGGGAGGAGCCGAAGTCGTCTTGGCTGGCAGTCATCCCTCTTCGCTCAGAACACTTAACTGTGGGTCAATGTGCCCATCTCTGCCTTCAAGCAGAGGAGCGTTTTGACAGTGGCAACTGTGAGAGTCTTTTCAGAGCACCAGGAGGAGAGGGACCTTGTAGGTAGGTGCAGGGGGCCCAGCGGCTGGTTGGTTAATGGTCTGGAGAAGATATCAGCCTTGAGTTAGGGCGGGGCTCGCGGGGAAGAAAAGGAGCTGTCCAGGGTACCCGGCAGGTCCGAGGAGGAGAGGGACTGCCAGCCTCTGAGTTTGCCCCTCTGTCAGTGCCCTCCTCCTGTTGTTACCAGTGGGCGGCACAGGGGCACATCTTTTAGATAACAGCATCTACATCTCTGTCTCAGGATTTCCTTCTTCCTTTCTTTCTCTTTTTCATTTTCCTATTTCCCCCTCTTGGAACCATTTAAGTTTCTTTGTGAGCAGAGCAGGTTGGAAGTGCTGGCAAATTAGCTCCCTCTGGAAGTCTCCCTTTCCCATGACAGATGGAAGCTGGTGCACAGATCCCCTAGATCCCCTGCCCTTTGGGCGGGATAACTCTGACCTTGGCTCCCAGGGTTTCCCCAGGGGGGTGATGCTCCGATTACCCACAGAGGTAACCTGCCTAATAATGTAAGTCGTGTCTCCTTCCCCACCTCCTGTACCTGCATTCACCTCCACATAAACTACTGTGTTTATATCTTTGACTCAGCATTTGCTTCTAGAGCAAACACTAAAAAGGCCATCATTTGATTGACTGTCAGTGTTGAGGTCGTGGGCGGAAAGGAGTCTTATCATTCGGACTGGATGGAGCCGCCCTGTCCCCTAAGGCCTCACGCTTGGGCGCCACTATCTGTTTCCACCCCCCACAAGTACTTTCATCCTCGGTTTTGACTCGGGAGTTATCACTGATGGGGATTTTTGCTGGCTACTTGTGGAAGATCTGAGGCACTAAAGTTCCTGCTCCCTTATCTTGTGCCACAGCCGTATCTTCAGACACCTCCGCCGCTGCGATAAGTGTGGCTTCCCTGGGGCACCATCTTAGTCTCTCACTCCCCAGCCCCACAGCACTGAGCCTGTGTTTATTATCTTTCCTAAGAAGGTCAGACAGCAGAGGAGCCGGTGTGCTTCTAGAGCCTTCCGTGCACCAGTCGCTGCACTGTGTGCTTAATCCCATGTAGGCCTCCTGAGGGAGGTATTGAGGCATCCTCGTGGGGAGAGGCTCGCATGCAAGGAGAACCTCTGAAATGCAAGGGCCCACCTGCTCCTCCACACTCACCTCCCAGGCCAAGTGCTACCTAGGGTAGAAATTGGTGGAAAGAACAAGCATTCTAGGCTGAGAGCTCCAGATTCATCTCTTTATTTGCTGACTTCGTGGCTTTGGCTAAATTGTTTAGCCTCAGTTTTCTCATCTGTATAATGGGCATGTTGAAAATTACCTCCCAGTCTATTGTGGTTGTTAAACGAGGGACGGCACATCGGTTTCCTAGAACAGTGCCTAACCTATACTAAGTGCATAATCAGCATTAGCCATTGCTTTTTCTTTGGGCCCCACTGAAGCACACGCATTTCGCCCCTCCTGGGAGGAGGTGACCAGATGTCAGCTTGGCACTAATTGTATTCGGGTGTCCACCCTGAGAACAGTGTGGTTTGGAGACATGTTGGAGGCACCACTGATTCTCCAGCTCCTCCTACCTCCCCCCAGGTCCCTCCACATCACAGATTTGCAGGAGGAATATTCATCACAAGTTGAAGGGTTTTCATGACAAAGTCATTTTCTGCTCGTGACCTCTTGTTTTTGTACAAGAACTTAGTAGGTATCTGGCAACACATCAGCCACGACCCAGATAAAAGTATAATTATTTCCTATTTGCTTGCTGGGGTTTTCAAATCAGTGCGGTAATTTAAGCGTGACTCTTGGAGGCTTACAAAAAGATGTTACGATTAGTTTTATCTCCTTTGTTAAGGAAAAATAATTACAGTGAAATAATTAGAGGCGGCCGACTTGACACGAGATTAGGAGAGCTGGCTTGGCAATGAAAGTGAAGTTCTAATGAGGAAAAAGTTTCACAAAGGGATAGGTCCATGGGGAAAGTATCAGGGAAAACTCCAGTTCGGGCCTCAGGACTCAGAGACTGGGGAAGCGGGACGGTGGCTCATTGGCCAGCCCCGTAAGGGATTAAACCACTCAGGAAAAGCACTCGACTTGGTGTCATCGGACCCAAGTCCAAGTTCAGACTCTAGCACTGCCAAGAGTGTGACCTTAGACAAGGCCTTCACCATTTCTGAGCTACAATTAGTAGCTATGTGTTGGCTTCTCCTTCTTTGTCTAGAAATGAGCTTCGTGGAGGTATTATAAGGGTGAGAGTGACCTGGCTTAGTAAGTAGGAAGGCACACATACGCATGTGCTCACTGTCTTGTGCATCCCAATTATTTATTCACTGCCTCCTTCACCCCATGTAAGAGGTTGTTTGAACTTATGCAAGTGTATGATCCGGTCCTTGCTCAAGAGTTACCTGGATGTTCTGATAACTCACCCAAAGTTCAAAAGATTCTACATCTAACCTTTGTTAATGGCCCAATAAAAGATAAAAATCACACCTAACATCGTGTTAGCACCTACCATGTGCTGGGCACCGTGCTAAGCACTCTGGGTGTGTTAACTCTATTTTCACAGCAAGGCTAAGAGTCACGAGGAAACCATGGTAAAGAGATGATGATACGGTGCTTATTTCATTGTTCTTTGCAACCGACCTTGCGTTTGTATGACTCAGAAGGGGAGGCATTAACTCCCAATTTTAATGAGGTCCCCGTTGTCTCCTGATTTGGTGATGGTGGCCAGGAGGAAAGGAAGTCATGGACCTGGAACATCCAAGAAGAATGTGGGCAACTACCTTCATTCTGTGTTAGCGGTGCCTAGAAAATATCTTCCCATGTGTATTAGTTATCTACCACTGTAACCAATTATCCCAACATTTGGTGGCTTAGAACAACAGATGTTTATTATCCTAGAATTTTTGTGGGTCAGGAATCAGGGAGCGGTTTAGCTGTGTGCCCCTGGCTTGAGGTGTGTTTTTTTTTTACAAGGTTGCCATCAAACTGTCAGCCAGGGCTGCAGTCTCACCTGGAGGCTGGCCTGCAGCAGGAGGGTCCACTCCCAGGTTCAGCTGAGCAACTGTCAGCAGGCCTCAGCAGCTCTGCCTCTGTGCTCGCTCATGTAGTTGCTGGTCAGCCAGCCTTACCATGTGGACCTCTCTCTCTAGGTAGCCTGCCTGGTTGCCCTCACACCATGGCGACTAGTTAGTTCTGGGAGGGAGGGAGAAAGGGGGGGAGAGAGATTAAGAACCAGAGGATTTCCAAGCTGGAAGCCACAGTCTTTTTATAACTTAACGTTGGACGTGACATGCCATCCCTTTTGCTGTATTGTAATCATTTTGAGGAAGTCATTAGGTTGCGTCCACACTTAAGTCATTAGGTTGCGTCCACACTTCCGGGGAGAAGATTACTCGAGAACATGAACACCAGGATGTGGGGAATCATTGAGGGCTTTCTAGAGGCTTCCACAACACCCCTCTTTGCTGCCCACTCTTTCTTCTAAATGCCTGGAACGGAGAGGGACCATTTGGTTGCATCCTTTAGGAGTTCATAGACCCTAAAGGGGCAAGATCGTCACTGACTTGGCTTGTCCTTTCAGTTTCCATCCATTTGCTTCCACATGGTCTGGACAGAGTCAAGGTGACTCAGCCGGCTATGGAATCCTTTTTATGGTTCAGGATGCTAGAGCTGACTGGAGCCCTCTGGATACTAAAATACAACTCAGGACTTGTGCTTTAGCGGTGTCCATTTATTCAGTCAACAAAGAATTGAATGCCTGCTTGTTCCTGAGGGGTGAGAAGAGAGAGTGCAGAAGATCAGCAAGGCCCCAGCCTGCGTGGAGCTCACACTCGAGTGGGGAAGGCTGACAAGGAAACAGTGAAGAAACAAGCACTATTACCATTCTGGACTGCACGAAGTGCTGTAAAGGCAATTAATAGGAGATGGTAGAGAATAACAGGGAATAATTTTTAGTAGGTGATCAGGTGAGTTTAGGAAGACAACAGATGCATGTTACTGGCATGCCTTCCCCCTTCCCCTCCCCCTCCCCCAAATTGTCACCATGTTCAAATCCACAATGACCACATTGGGGACAATGCCCCTCGGCGCTGTTCAGTGCACTGCCCTGCGAACTGCACCCGGCAGCCCCGCGGGAGTCGTCTTACTTATCTCCCCGCCTTGGAAGCTGCCGGCAGTGCCCGCCCCCCGTAGATGGGAGATTAGATCGCGCAGGCCCCTGCAGACTGTGTTGAGGGTTTTACGCGCCATCTCAAGTACACGCGGGAGGCGCTGGGCAGCCGGGGGCAGGAAAGTGCGTCTAATAACCCGTGCGGGGTCTGAGCTGGCTCTCTGACCATCGGGCAACCAGCACAGATGAAAGAACTGCGTTTTTCCCCATCACAGTAGAAGTGTTGGTGACTTTATCCCTCCCAGCCCTGATCATTCCTAATTCCCCTTCCATTGGGGGATGCTGTTCTCTCGGTTTCTGTACCCCTGGCTCATTTTCTCTCTCCTTTCCTTCCCTCCCTCCCTCTCCCCAGCTTTTCACTCTTAAGAATAAGCTCAGCGGCAGTGTCTTAGGGGAGCGGCCTCTACCTGCCCATGACTGCTATTAAATTAGACTGGTTACCATCCGCCTTGTGCTTCTGTGGGGGCCTGGGGGGCCTCACCCCCTGCATTTTCCCTTTATAACTCAGAGGAGCTGAATCCCCCACTGCAGCCAGGCCTTGGGACCAATTTCCGAGGAAACAAGAGGACGATCTCCCACCCACGAGGAAGAGCCAATTCTCATTTCCTTTCTCCTCAGCTCCACAAGTGGTTGTCAGGTGAGAAAATGCCAGGTCAGTGCCAGCCCCGCGGCTAAGCGGCTTATCGCCGCCTCCGCGGGGCCGCTGCTTTATTAGCTTAACTTCTGGAAGGCACAGCTCCTAGATTGAGCTGGGAGAGAGGGGAAATGGCTTCCTCTTAGCCAAGGAGAAAGCTCGCTCACTGATGAGGGGAAAGGCTTACCGTCCCCGGGGAAGTCCTGCCGGGCAGCAGAATTCCACTGCCCCAGTTGGACGCGAGGAGGCCCAAGGTAGCCTCTGGCCGGCACCGGGCATGCAGGGGAGCCTGGCTTTCTCTCTCCTGGGAGCTGGGAGATGTCCGTGCAGGAAGGATCATGTGCCTGCTCCATGCCACCATCGCCTCTCCTGGAGACCTGCCCCAGCCTCCCCTTGCTTTCCCACCTGGTCCCTCAAATGTATTACCTAATCTGTTTTGAAAGTGTAGCCAGAACAATCTGGAGAGACACTTCCCTATTTTAAATGACTTCCCATTGCACGGTCCAGCCCTTGGTTCTCTCCAAATCCACTCCACCTCCCTCCCTTCTCCCCTGCCTTCCCCATACTCTCCTCCCCTCTCCCTTCCTCTCTCCCGGCTGCATTAACTTTTTTCTAGTTGTGTTATCTGCCCTTCCTGCCTGTTACACTCCCCCCATCTCACAGATTCTCCTCCTCATGCCTCAGAGCTCAGCCTGATCACCACCACCCTTCAAGAAGGGCCTTCTTGACCAGGTCAAAATCCATATCCTGATCACTCAGGACAGCCCGCAGGAGAGCCCGCAGTTCTCCGTATCTCTTATCACAAGTGAAATTTTATCTTTTCTTTCCAACACTGGGCCATGGGACACTTGGATCAGAGACCGTGCTCACCTAGTTCCACGTAGAATATCATCAGTCCCTGGCAGATAATAGGTGGCCAGTTAAAGTGAGTTACATGAATGAACGAACCACATGCATTCCCCATCTCAGTGAAGATTACTACATCGAGTGTGTCAATGTAGCTGTTATAATTGCAAACTGAGTACGATGTCCTTTCTGTCCTCAGCTTGATGACAGTCAGGGGGTGGGGCAGATGTGCAGCTACAGTGATAAGTGCAATAAATGAGAACAAGGCACGGAGCAACATCTGGTTCCGCCTGGACTCCAGGGAGGCTTCTCAGGGCAGGTGTCTCTTGTTCAGACCCCCAGGAATGGTGCTTCCACGGGTGCCCAAGGAGGGTGGGAATTCCAGGCAGAACAAACAGCGGGTGTAAACACATGTGCACCCCGTTTCCCGATGCCAGACAGCTGCAGCAGTTTTAACCTATGGCCTCTCACCTGATTCCTGTAGGTACCTAAAAGATTAGTTAAGACTGAGATGTCCATCCTTGTCATCTGGGTATGTAGAAATAATGTGGAAATTCCTGACACTTTGGTGAAATTTGGTTAATGCCTGTTGCCCTGGTTTAATTATTAAAACCCCTCTAAAATATTCCAAATTGGACAATAAATCATGTGGTCACCCTTATGAAAGCCCAAAGCAAAGATCACAGCTTTTCTTCTTAATTGAGAGGAAATTCACATAATATAAAATTAACTTCTAAAGTGTACAATTCGGTAAGATTTTGTACATTCACAATGTTGTGCAACTGCCATCTTTATCTAGTTCCAAAACATTTTGTCACCCCAAAGGGAAACCCTATACCCACTAAAAAGTTACTCCCTAGTATCCCTCCCCCAGCCCCTGTCAATCACTAATCTATGTCCGTCTGTATAGATTTGCCTATTCTAGATATTTCATCAAAATGGAAACATACAAAAATATTTGCCTTTTGTGTTTGGTTTCTTTCACTGAGCATCATGTTTTCGAGGTTCATCTATGTTGTAACATGAATCAGTTCTTTACTCTTTTCCTGGCAGCATAGTATTCCACTCTACGGATAGGCCAGACCTTGTTTATCCATTCACCAGCTCATGACGTTTGGGCTGTTTCTTCTCTTTGGCTCTTATGAACAGTGAGTCCAGGTTTTCAATTCTTTTGGGTATTGCTGGGTGCCATGATAATTCTCTAACTTGTTGAGGAACCAATCATAGCTTTTTGAGGCTTGCCATGCTGGTCCTGACATGTATCCCCTGTCCTCATCACCATGGCCAGACAGGCAGCTCTGTGCTAGACCCTGGAGGGAGGGTCCTTCCCAGGGGTGCCTGAAAGCCCTTGTCAGAGAAGAATGCCAGGCTGGAGACAGGTGAATGCTCAGGGAAGACCCTGGTCCTTGAGACAGGAGACCTCTGGATAATGCACTCAGTGGAAAAGCACAAATATTTCCTGCCCAGTGGAGCTGCATGTACACATTTGTAATGGTGGCTTGTGAATATGTACATCGCCAGAAGGGTGCCGGAGGACTCTTTTCCCCTCTGCCCCGTGTGCTGTTGAGCAGGAGGCGCCATGGATAATGGGAATCATCGGTTCCAGTCTACGTCCCGCCTCCGATGTGATTGTGGAAATTGAATTTAACCCTCCAAATTCCATGCAATTCCATGAAGATTGCTGAGCACCTGTTAGGATACAGGTGTCATGCCAGCATCTCAGAGCACAGAAAGGTCATAATAAGCAGTGGGCTTTGAGGAGCGACTGAGAAGCAGGTCCAGTTCCAGTTCCTAATGGACTTTCTGGTGGCTTCTGATGGGACAAGGATCTTTCCCTGTCTCATCCACCGTCTCTAGGAGAATATCTTTCTTACTGACTCATATGTTCAGATCTCGTGTCCTTAAAGCAAACTGCCCTTGCGCGGGGAGAGAAGAGAGGAGACGGGCATAAGGAGAGCGTTGTGGGGTGGGGAGGGGATCGTGTCTGACTTAGAAGGACCAATGAGGGCATCAATAGGAAATTGCTTTTGAGATGGAGCCGATCATTGATATTGGTGAGACTATTGATAACAGCATCTATTTCTGTTGCTGTTACTCTGGGTAATGAAGGGGATGAGACAGTGGAAAACGAAGGATAGGAGGGAGGGAGCAAGGAGGTTCCCCAGGTGGAGGGGGCCCAGCTAAGGAGAGACCTTGCCCCCTCTCTGGTCTTGGTGGAGCAAAGAGAATGCACTAGAAGCTTTTGCTTGGCTCAGGGTAAAACAGTCCCTGCCCATCAGGCTCGACAAGTGCCTCGGAGAGCACACACCCTCTCCTTGCTGGACACATGTCCCAGGTGAGAGGTGGCCACCTTGCAGAGTCCCAGCCGCTCTGGCAGAAAGCTGCTGGCTTAGGCCATTTCTTCCCATTTCCATCAATAATCACCCCACCCTTACGTAATTTATTTATCTGTTCAGAATTCTCCTTCCCCAGATTTCCATAAACTCCTCCAACCCCGTAGTGTATTCCGATGGAAATAAATGAGTTTAATTACTTAGGGTAAATTTGGAATTCAGGGGCGATCGTGCTCCCCTCCGCATGTGAGCCCAGCCACAGAAGGAAGCGTAAAATATTCAAGCCTTTGAAAGATGGCAGCCACTGGGCCTGGCAGCGGGAGCCTGTTGCCTCCTGTCCTGGACGATTCCCAAGCCTGGTGGGAGGCATTTGTTCTGTCCTCTCTGGCTGCGGCTGGGGAGTGGGGACAGACAGGCTCAGCCAGCACTCTCCCCTCGCCTCTTCCTGGCCCCCCCAGGCGTGGGATGTTTCCACCATAACCTCTCTAGATGCTCTCTGGGGCCCCTGATAATTTCACCCAGTGATGCATAGGAGCGATCAGAAAATCTGTAACCAGAGGGGAAACGGCTGCTAATGTGGCAGTAATGGGGCAGTTTAGGGGAGACTTCCAGGGAAGGGAAATTTACAATTTAAATAAGAAAAATAATAAACTCTAAATTAACGAAAAGGAGAGGAATGCTTTGGCTGTGGTGGGGGAGGGGAGTCCTCCTCCCTGAACTTCCCCTCTGTAAGTCACTAAGCTGGTGTGAGAGCCTCCAGTGTGGTTCAAGGGGGACTTTGGGGCACCCTCAGAACAAGGCTGGGAGGGACCCCACTGAGTGAGGAGGGGGCTGCGGCTTGCTAATGAGTAGCAAGGTCATTCTATATGGGTGCCAGCTCAAGCAAACATACAGGTAAGGGGTGGGGGTGAGGGGCACATGGGATGGGAGCACCTACCCTGAAGTCACACCTGAGGGGACACTTGAGGTCGCTGACTGTGAATTCAGACCCAGATCATCTGCCTTTACAGCCAGTTCTTGACCACCCTGCCTTCCTGCATTTCCCTTAGGGACCCCCGGAGACCTCCCTAGCTTTCCCACCATCCCAGGAACATCCTGACTGTGTGAATCTATCTTCATGGTCTTTCTCCCAGTTTATGACTTTGAGTTACTGCCCTCCTTCCCCAGGAGAGCAATGATTCTGGGGGACCCGAGGGCTGAAGATTTTCCTTTGCAGGTGCTGGGAACACAATAAAGACCAGAGCTTTCTTTAGGCAAAGCTGCAATGCAGTGCCCCGAGTTGGTGCCAGGGGCCTTCCTTTACTCCTTGCGTATCCGTGGCTTTTCCAGCCGGACGTCTGGGGCTGTCCTGCCGTGTGACGCCCTCCAGCACAGGCTCCCGCTGGAGCTGGCCTCAGCCTTCCTGCGGTCCGTCTCTGCACACCCACACTGCTTCTCCTAAGCACCGGTCCTCAGGGCCCTCACCTCGGCAGGAAACTGCGCTGAGCTAAGGGTTCCCGCGTGGACCCTGCGGCCTGCAGGCGAGCGTCCGCAGCAGCTCTTCACAGCAGCCAGCAGGCGGGGGCAGCCCAGGTCCCTGCCAGCTGACGAACGGAAAAACAGAACTGCAGTGTATCCGCACCGCGGAATATTATTCAGTCCTGAAAAGGCATGAGCACTGATAGTGGGTGAACACTGAAATCACTATGCTAATTAGAAAAAGCTGGACATGGAAGGTTTCGTATTGTATGACTCCCTTTATATAAAATATCCAGAATAGGAAAGTCCACAGAGACAGAAAAAAGATTAGTTGGCTGCCTGAGGCTGGGAGGAAGGGGGGTAGGGGGTGCCCGAGAATGGGTATGGACTTTGCTTTTGAGGTTAGGAAAATGTTCAACAATTTGAATATAATAAATGCCAATGAATTGCACACTTTACAATGGTTAAAATGGTGAATTTTATGCAATGTGTAAGAAAGAGGGAGGGAGGGAGGGAGGGAGGGAGGGAGGGAGGGAGGGAGGGAGGGAGGGAGGGAGGGAGGGAGGGAGAGAAAGAAAGAGGAGAGAAGCCAGGCACATGAGAGTCACGTTTCCTTCACAGGCCTCCACATGGCTGTCTTTGCCCCTCTCACCTCGGCCCCCTCACTTTCACAAAGGGAAATTCTAAGAGTCTAGTGGGCCGAGCTCGCCTTTCCAACTCTCCTTCAGTCATTCACAGAATAGGCGTCAGGCATTCTGCACCTTTTCCACCTGGTGTCCTGTGTACCTGGGAGAGGGGCTGTAAGACTGGGGGCTCTGCTCACTTGGGGTCGTGTTTTAACTCAGTTAGCTGGGAGGTGGGAACGCAGAGGTGAGCTTTTATGCAATATCAGGTCATTCCGAGCCACAGTGTCGTCTTTCCCAGGGACAGGGGGAAGGTGAAAACATGAGACTGGGCATCCTTTCCAAATCCAATGCTATTTGACATTTGATATGCATATAATTAATCATATGCCACTTCGGCAGGACCGGGGTCCGTGTGAATCTACTGCCTGGGCTCACCAACACCACACCTTTTGCTAGAATTTTTATTTCTAAAACACTCCTGGCCCATGTAGTGGAGGAGAGTTGAGAGTTTAAAAGGACATTTGGAGGTTTTTAATCAGGGCGAGGTGCCACCTCCCTCGGGAGCCTTTGGAAATGGTGGTGAAATTTTGGGTTGTTACCTTGCCTGGGGCTGCTTTTGGAATTTCGGGTAGGAGAGAAGGAAAGAGGGATGCTGAAGGTACTGTTGTGAGCCGGACAGACCCACCCCCAGCTGTCTGTAGCCCATTTAATGAAGGAGATCTGGGTTCTAGTGTATCTCTCGTTCAATCACTAGCTGTGTGACCTTGAATGACTCACTTAAGCCTCAGTCTCTTTATTTGTATTTTTGCAGTTCCTGGTTCCATCCTTAGCCATATGCTCGAGGTCTGCAAGAACTTTCATCCATCTTGCAGATTCATGAGAACTGCTTTCCCTCTAAAGGGCGTCCATGCATTATTTAAGTTTGAGAAACATTAGGCTAAATGGTAATCTTATTTTTAACAACAACAACAGAAAAACGGTTACCGAGTGACGGCTTATTTTGGAAATCCTCAGAGCAACCTCTTAAATTAGGTATTTTTATTCGTCCCATTTTGCAGGTAAGGAATGTGATGAGCTGGGATATGAATACAAGCAGTCACTCCGTCATCCACTCTCTCAGCAGCCAAACCAGTGTCCTCAAGCTCCTTATTTTTGCAGTGTCCAGGTGCCAGCATGACTTTTTTCTGTACTTTCATCCTCTAGCTCAACGATTCATGTGATATCTAAAATTGATTAAATTTTAACTGAAATTTACTTAAATTTGAAGCTATTATCTTTCTTAAAATGCAGTGAAAACAATGCTACTAAATTCTGTACAGATTCCTACAGGACTCACAGCGTGAGAATACAAAGAGTTAAAGACATGCATGTAACAAACCAAGACTTTTTGCTTGACGAATTACAAAAGATTGACAAAAAGTTAAAAATGAATAATTTTCTTATTCTGGGCGCCAATGGTTCTTGATGCCATTAGTAAACGATCATCTAATCATACAACAATTGGTGAGAGTCATTGTACTTTTCTATGGCCAGTCGTGTTCCTTCCCGCTATTGGATCTCAGGCCTCCAAATTCTGCATCAGAAGAGAGACTGGATTAAGGCAGGGGCCTACCTGACTGTCGCTTCTTGCTTTCATTCCAACAAAAGGAACTTTGAGCCTTACACCTAAAAATCATCTTGACTGACAGCCTTACAAGCTCGGAAACTAGCTTATGCTTGGCTCTGACCGTTAACCTTTGCTTTTTCTCGTAATCATAGGCACAGCTTATTAAGGGCCTGCTTGCTTGTTGACACAATATAGGTCTCACTTTCTAAGCCCATCTGCATCCCCACCTCCTGAAGTGAGACTCAACAATTTAACTGAACGGACTGATTTTCAGGACTAAATAACTGAGTCGATGAATTACCGAGCAAGCTACCAACATCGTTTCTGGGTGTAAACTTTTATTGTTTAAAAGGGTGGGACTGAGGCCCGCCTGGGTGGTTCAGTTGGTGGAGCGTTGTCCTGTGCACCTAAAGGTTGCTGGTTCAGTTTCCTATCAGGGCACAGACCTGGGTCGTGGGTTTGGTCCCCGGTTGGGCCACTTATGGAAGGCAATCAGTCATCGATGTTTCTCTTTCTCTCTCTCCCTCTCTCTCTCTAAGTATGCCCTCAGGTGGGGATTAAAAAATTTTAAAAAAATAATGAAATAAAAGGGCGAGATAGAAGGGACCAAAGTTCTGCCACCTTGAAACTACTTTCCCTGTCCTGCCCAAGAGATTCAGACAGAAAAATGAGTATTTCAGGAAGATCTTAGGATATTCCCCTTAGCTTTATTTGAATTAAGTACAGTAAACAGAAAGGCTTCAGGCAGGTGACACACTTTCCACCAGAGAAGCCCCTCCACCAGCCTAATCTGGGACACTGTAAAGGCGGTCCCTCCCCCTGTCACCTTGTTCTTACCTCTCCTCACACCTTTAATTACTATAATTCTCCTTCTCATTTTTAGGCCATGCCTCTTTAACCTTCCTGTCAAATGTGCCATCTTTAGGATACAATTCCCTATCAGAATGATGATGCTTCAGGGATTCAGGCCCACCCCTACTTTAGAAGAATCAGCTCACAACCTCTCCATTCCAGTCTCAAATCCCATTTCCTTGTCCCCCTTAGATCAGGCAGAGACTACAGCCCTTGTCAACAGGAAGCAATTACTGAAAACAGACCCCCCTCATCACCCATAAAAGATTTCAGGGATGGAAGGCTCTGAGCGAGGAATGAGATAGGATAGTAAGAAGCTAGGAAAATTCAATGGCAAGTGGAAAGGGGAAACTGAGACAGATAGATGAACAAACTGGCCGAGCAATTTATAGCCATATGCAGAAGGTTACCAGGGCTGAAAGCCCTGGGTGCCTAACAATGGGCACAGCTGGCACCAGACTTTGCCCCCAGGGTCGCCTTTCCTCTCCTGGCATATTGCCGGTCATAAGCTTAGACCACGTAAATTTACGTTATCTTTAGGGATAACATAAGTTTCCTTCCTAGAGATAACATCTAGGCCTCAGTTGTATTTCAGCTTCAGGCCCAGGAAAGCAACAAAACCAGACCGGGGACACCATGGCTGACATCAGAAACAGCTGTATTGATTAAAGACCCCCGGCACTGAGCAACCAGTAGAGACCACAACCATGAAAGGACACACCTGGAAAACTGATGAATATTCCATTGAGATCTTCCTCTAAGGGTCCCCTAAACTCCCAGCCTTAAAAAACCTTCAAAACAAAGGATCCCGCCTGTGCTTTCCCTCCCTGCCCCTTTCCCTTCCCCCTCTTCTTTCCTAAATTCTAAGGGTCCCCACGGAAACTTACAACCAGGGGATCAATGGGCAGCTGTAGCTTGCCCTGGGCTAACCCCCTGAACCTGTGCCCAAGGCCGCCTTTTATCTGACTTTCCAGTGAGCTGACAGCAGCCCCACCTTGGCTCACTTTGTCCCTGTAACATTTCTAAGGAGCCAAACCTGCCCCACCTAGTCTCTCCCCTGTAGCTTCTTCTGTCCTGAGCCCTCCCCTGTTTCGCTGTCCCCAGCTGTGAGGAACTTACTCTCTAAATCACTCAGACTCCCGCTGGAATCTTTCCTGCAGGAAGTCAAGAACCCACACTCTACCGGGCGTCCTAGGCAGACCCACTCCCGGCCCGGCGCCCATGTGGTAACAGAACCAGGCTCTAAACCCTGATTCCATTTGCGCTCCAGCCCACTAAAAACATCCCAGCGGCCTCCGGCTGGCCCCAGGCCCCACTCGGTTCTCTACCATTTTGGTTCCACATTCGTCTGACCAGCAACTTCCCACCCTGGCTTGGGAAGGTTTAGAAATCTCTTGTTTTTCCTCCCTTTCAATTACAAAAGCCTGTTTGAACAGCCTTTGTGACGGCCCTTGTTCAAACAAGCTTTTGTAATTGAAAACAGAGCTCGCAATGCGGCTGCAGGAATGCTTGCCTCAAAAGGAGGAGATGCAGAGCATGCTGTGAGTTGGTCCCTGAGGCCACTTTCAAAGTGTTTAAAGCTTCCTTCCAATTAAAAAAAAAAGAGAGAGAGAGAAAGAAAAATCCTGTTTAAACACCCAGACCAGACTGACTAGTTTAGGTGATTGAAAATGGAGATTTTGACCCAGGTATTGCTTTGGATCAGGAGACAGTGGTCTTCTGGGGAAAGGGGTGGCGGAGGCATGCTGCTTCTGGCTGGCATTTCCCCCCATCCTCTGAGCGCCTCTTGTCATTATTTTAAGGGGTCTCTGTGGTTGAATGCACAGGTCTCACCAGCATGTTCAAGTTGCAGGTTCAGACTCTCTCTCTCTCCAAGCATTTGCAAAAGTAGTGGCCGAGAACAATGCTTCTGCGAGGAGAACTGCGTTCAGATTCTGGTTGTGTGACCTTGGGCAACCATTTAACCTCTCTGGGACTCAGTTTCCTCACCTATAAAACAGCCTCACATTAGCATTGGTCTTAGAAGGTTGTTTTGAAGATCAAAAGAGGTGATCTACTTAAATTACCGCTTACCACGTGGCAAGGCAAAGGCTCGGTGTATAATAACATTTAGTTATTCTCAATATTAACAGTAATAATGGTAATATGATAAGCAAGTGAAGGACTTTATAGCAGTTAAAAATGTCAATTTTGGTTTCAGATTGGACTGACTTACCTCGCTGAACCTCTGGTTCTTTTATCTTAAAATAGAAATTATGGTAGGTCCTCCCCACCCCCAAACACACATAGATAACTAGTCACTTATTGTATGGGATGGATGTGCAAGGGACTAAGTAAGATCAGGCAAAAGAGGGTAGGACTAGAAAGGAGGTAGGTCCTAACAAAGTCTTCTGAGAGGCAAGAAATAGACAAAAGTAACTCTCAATAAAGCTGGGGGGAGAGTGGTAAGATGTCAAGAACTGGATGTCATTTGAGCTGGGCACCACGTATGTGAGCCAGGGAATGGCAGTTATCATGAGTGACGGTGAAAGTCCAGGAATGATGGTATTTCAGTCTGGCTGGAGGATGGGTAGAGAAAGGCTGGCCTTGTGAGGGAGCAGAATGAAAGAGTGGGATTGAGACTGGCTATGGGACCATCTGCATTAGTCTTTCCATGATAAAGGGACAGAAACTCAATACCAAATAGCTGCAAAGAAAAAAGAATGAATGAAAGAAAGGGTGAATGAATGCCTGGCAGGCTGGCTGGCTGGCTGGGTGAATAGATGAATGGATAGATAAATGAATGAGTTAAATGAAAAAGAAATTAATTTGTTCAAGGGTGGCCTAACGTCAGGCCCAGTATCATCAGAAGTCCCAAATGATATAATTAGGAGCTATTTCTCTCTTCTCTCAGGGCTGCTCTTCTGGACAGTCTTCATGATTAGGCTCCACTGGTTACTGGGGACCCCTTTAACTCCAGACATATCATCCCTATTGCTTATCGCCACAGTGGAAAATAAAAAAGCTCCTTTCTGGCGCCTTATACCAATCTACCTTGGGCCAGCTTTGAGCCATTTAACCAAGCACCAAGCACTAAGATCAAAAAGAGGTGAGGGGTCTTGAATTCACCAAATAAACATTATTTGCTCATCCTCGGAGCTGGAGATGGGACTTCAAGTGGGAGAAATGGTTTGACAGGAAAGGGAAACCAGGGGGCTATTAATAGAGAGGGAGAATGGTTTCCAGAAAAACCAACAGGTGACCACAGAGCCTGCGTGCCCAACTCCATTTTGACTTTCTATGTAGGTTATTGGGAGGAAGCACATGGTGAATTTTTGAGCCACCGAATCTGAAAAAGAGACTAAAGTCCCAAGATCAATATAAGGCCATTCAAATGGTCCAAATGGGAGCTTCCAAGATCAAGGGGATCAGGTAAAGGTAGATCCAAGTTTTGTGGGGCCTGAAGGTTATACAGCTTGGTACCTTTCTCTGTGGTGGGCAGACTTTTAAATTGGCTTACTGAGATTTCCCACCCCTCTTGAGTACATGCCCTACATATTCCTTGGGACTGTGAGTATGATGGAATTTACTGCTGTGATTAGATTGCTATATGGCACAATTGACCTTAAGATAAGAAAATTTTATGGCTGGGTCTGGCCTAATCATTAGTCCATGACAAACAGAGTTTTCTCTAGTTGGTTAAAAAAGAGGAGCTTAGATCGAGCAAGAAGGATTTGATGCACCATTACTAGCTTGAAGATGGAAGGGCCATGTAATAGAAATGCAGGAGTTCTGTAGAACTTGACAGCTACCCTTAGCTCACAACCAGCTAGGAAACGGTACCTCAGTCCTGCAGCCTCAAGGAACTGCATTCTGCCAAAAAGAATGATCTTGGAAGCAGATTTCCCCCCAGTGCTTCCGTATAAGAACTCAGCCAGGTCGACACCTTGATAGCAGCTTTGGGAGGCCCTGAGCAGAGACCCCAGTCATACCAGGCCAGACAGAACTGTGAGCTAACATGGGTGTTGGGTTAAGCCGCTAAGTTTGTGGTAATTTGTTACATTGCTTTAGAAAACAAGTGCACTCTTTAAATGAGACACCTTATGAATATAAAATTAGGTACAGGGGCCCATTCAAGTGTCGGCCCTGAAATTTAAGTTTCATTAGCTTCACAGAAAATCCTCCTCTGAGGTCAGGGTCTGTTTTTTTGGCCATGGTTCCCTGCACTTCATGTTTTTTTCCAATTCTCTATAAACATGAGACAGGGAAGAATTTTATAGATGCTTTCTCACTTGACCTCTGGAGCTCAGTTCATGCCTTTTTGGCAGAGACACCCCCCCCCTCGGCTCCCCCCCCCCCATCTCCACGATGCTGAGAAGCTGCCAAGACATTTGGTCTATTTCCCTAACTGACAAAGAAAAAAAAAAAAGTAAAGCTCTCAAAATTATTAGGTAATGATATCACTTTAAAAAGGGACACAATATTTTAACAGCACGACGCCACTTAGCTGTGGTTTAATAAAACGTAGAAGGCTGGGAGCTGGGGCAGCTGGGGCTGTGTTAGGTGGGGGCAGACAAACAGCTCTCGAGCCGCACATCAGGAAAACGACTTTTTCTTCAAATGGAAACTTTTCGATTGCTTTCAAATAGCTGGAGCTGATGGAAATAATTTCCTTAGCACGTTTGCATATGCTGCCTGTGTCTTCTCCGCAAGGTGCCGGGAGCTTCATTAATAAAGATTGTTGCGAGGTTCTGATGTTGCCAGGCCCTTGTTATTTAGAGAAGGCACCAAACCAAGTCAAGGGGAGTCAATTGATTACTAAATGCAATTCCTGTTCAGTGTCTCCCAGGCAGATGGAGGCCAGTGGGGGGAGGGAGCTGTGTGTGTGTGTGTGTGTGTGTGTGTGTGTGTGTGTGTTCCTGAGTGTGCAAGGGAGCAAAAGCAGCTCTGAATTCGGCCTGGTTCTCACTCAGGTTCGAGGGATAACAGAGGCTGTCAGGGTGAGATCTTGGCATTTTACTGATGGACAAACCAAAGGAGGGAAGGGACAACTTAGGTACAATCCCCCACAAAAACACAGAGATTGCTTAACCGTCTAGGGACCAAGCCATTGTGTTAGGTCTGGCTGACATTTTTGTGTTTTTAAAACATGCGTTAAAAAATTAAGCTTTGATTGTTCCCCTCTGGGCCTTCCTGCTCTGAATGCCATGTGGAAGCTCGGGGTAGAGGAAGCCGTGTTTCCAGTAATGAGGTCTGAGAACACTGGTGGCCACAGAGCTGCGTTAGATGGACATGGCATGGCACAGAACACAGGGAGCCACAGTGAGCCACGCGCTCCTGTTCTGTTTTCCTCCCCTCGCTCTGATCTTGTCAGAGAGAAAGGTTCAGGTTGGTGCAAGTGTGGCTTCCACACCACTCCGGAGCTCACCAACTTCCTTTTATTACCAAGAAGGCACAGAGCCTTGGAAAGACAACTAGGCCTGGCCCCTTGTATTTCTTGTATCTGTTGTATTTATTTTTATGATTGTCTATTATTTATGGCAAGTGATATCGATTTTGCACTTACATAAAGCTTTCTTTTAAATCCATTTCTTTGCTTTTTAAAAAGGGAACCCTTTAAGTTCTAGCCACAGCCATCAGACAAGAAGAAAAAAATAAAAGGCATCCAAATCGGAAAGGAGGAAGTAAAACTGTCATTATTTGCAGATGACATGATACTGTATACAGAGAACTCTAAAGGTTCCAACAAAAAGCTACTAGAACTGAGAAATAAATTCAGTAAGGCAGCAAGATACAAAATAAAGATTCAGAAATTGGTTGTATTTTTATACACAAATGATGAACTATCAGAAAGGGAAGCTGAGAAAACAAGCCCATTTGCAATTGCATCAAAAAACACCTGGGAACAAACTTAACCAAGGAGGTAAAAGACCAGGACTCAGAAAGTTATAAGATCCTGAAGTAAGAAATTGAAATAGATGCAGATGAAGCATCCAATGCACTCACGGACGGGAAGAATAACATCATTAAAATGTCCATACTACCCAAAGCAATCTATAGACTCAGTGCATGCAATCCCTATCAAAATGCCAATGGCATATTTCACAGAACTGGAACAAATAAACCAAAAGTTTATATGAAACCACAAAAGACCTTAAATAAGGACAGGAATCTTGAAAAAGAAGAACAAAGTTGGAGGTATCACACTACCGGGCATCGAGCTATACTACAAGGCCATAGTAATCCAAACAGCATGCCACCGGCATAAAAACAGACACATAGATCAATGAAACAGAACAGAGAACCCAGAAATAAAACCACGTTTATATGGTCAATTAATATTTGACAAAGGAGGCAAAAACATACACTGGGGTAAAGACAGTCTATTCAATAAATGGTGGTGGGAAAATTGGACAGATACATGCCAAAAAAAAAACAAAAAACTAGACAACCTTCTTACAACATACACAAGAATAAACTCCAAATGGATAAAAGACTTAAATGTAAGACTTGAAACCATAAAACTCCTAAAAGGAAACATAGGCAGTAAAATTCCTGACATTTTTCTTAGCAATATTTTTTCTGATATATCTCTTTGGGCAAGGGAAACAAAAGAAAAAATAAACAAATGGCACTATGTCAAACTAGAAAGTTTTTGCACAGCAAAGAATATCATCAGTAAAACAAAAAGACAACCTACTGAATGGAAGAAGATATTCGCCAATGATACATCTGATAAGAGATTAATATCAAAAATATAAAAAGAACTTATACAACTCATCACCAAAATCTGAAATAATCCAATTAAAAAATGGGCAGAGGGCCTGAATAAACATTTCTCCAAAGAGGACATACAGATGGCCAAGAGACATATGAAATCTAAAATGCTCCATGTCACAAGTTGTCATAGAAATGCAAATTAAAGCCACAATGAAATAGCACCTCAGACCTGTCAGAATGGCTGCCATCAATAAGTCCACAAACAACAAGTGTTGGCGAGGGTGTGGAGAAAAGAAAACCCAGTGCATTGCTGGTGGGAATGCAGACTGGTGCAGCCAATATGGAAAACAGTATGGAGTTTTCTCAAAAAATTAAAAATGGAACTCTCATGACCCAATGATTTCACTTCTGAGTATATATCTGAAGAAACCCGAAACACTAATTTGAAAACATATATGCACCCCTATGTTCATTGCAGCATTACTTATAATAGACAAGATATGGAAGCAACACAAGTGCCCACTGATAGATGATTGAATAAAGAAGAAATGGAATATATATATAGTGGAATATTACTTGGCCATAAAAAAGAGTGATATCTTACCACTTGCGACAGCATGGATGGACCTAGAGGGTATTATGCTAAGTGAAATAACTCAGCCAGAGAAAAACAAATACCATATGATTTCACTTATGTGTAGAATATAAAGAACAAAATAAACAAACAAAATTGAAACAGCCTATAGACACAGAGAACAGACTGAGGGTTGTTAGACCAAAGGGGTGTTAGGGGACTGGATGAAAAAGGTGAAGGGATTAAGAAATATACATTGGTAGTTACAAAATAGCCACAGAGATTTAAAGTACAACCTAGGGAATGTAGTAAATAATATTGTAATAACTATTTATGCTGCCAGGTGGGTACTGGACATATCTGGGTGATCACTTTATAAAGTATATGATTATCTGACAACCATGTTGTACACCTGTAACTAATATAAAATAATACTGAGCGTAAACTTTAATTGAAAAATAAAATTTTTTAAAAGTAAAAGGAAATTCATTTAAAGGAATGCATAGCCCTGCTGGGCGTGGCTCAGCGGTTGAGCGTTGACCTAGGATCCAGGGGATCGGGGTTCGATTCCCGGTCAGGGCACATGCCTGGGTTTCGGGCTTGATCAATGACTCTCTCATTATTGATGTTTCTCTCTCTCTCTCCCTCTCCTTTCCACTCTCTGAAATCAATAAAGATATATTTAAAAAAATAAAAATAAAAATAAAGGAATGCATAAAGTAGGGCAAGAATCACAGGCTTTAGAGTAATGTCAAGAAATATTGACCTAGGGTGTGAGGCTCCTCCAGACCAGGAGACTAAGGCCTGCAGTAGGGGCATGGCAGACCCAAGTGTGTGAAAATGTTATATTAATAGAACATTTGAGGAACAGTATGGCCAACAGATCAGAAGACAATTGCCCTTAAAAGGGTAGTTTGTTACCTGGTTTCCAAGAAGATAGTGCAGCCCAGGCTCTGGGGGATGGGCTGGTACCTACCTTCCTAAGAGTATCAAAGAATTTGTGGATATGTTTAAAAATTGCCACACTGGTGGATAGCGCCTCACTGAAAATTAGAATGTTAAGTAGGCGTCTTCATAGAGTCCCAGCCATACCCTGGGCACAGGGACATAGGGCGTAACTCCAGGTTGGCTGTGCAGCCTGGGCTTCACAGTCCTTCAGACTTGCATTGAAATCCTGACTTGAGAGCCTACTTGCTGTGTGATCATGGGCAGGTTACTTACCTTGTCTGAGCTTCAGTTTATTTATTTGTAAAGTGAGGCAGATGCCCCTTTCTCATAGGATTATTGAATCAACGGGACCAGAACACAGTGAGAGCTCCCTAAATTTAAATTCCGTTGCTTTCCCCTCTTCTGCCCTGCATGTTCCCCATTTTCCACACTGATCAGAGTCACCTGGGATCGTGGGGAAGAGAAGGAAGCATCATGAAATATCGGAGCTATGGAGATACTAGAATAACCACTGAGAAGCCACCTCTAGTTGTGGGACCTTGGGCAAGTCACTTTCTCCTCCTGAATTGTAGTAAAGGACAAGGTTTTCACCTCTTGTGTGAGCCTCACAACAGCCCCCGGAGGCAGCCAGGAGGAGATCCAGGCTCAGAGACTTGAAAGAACCCTCCCAAGGTCAACCCCGGGGAAGCAATGGAGAGATGCGGCCTAATCCCAGAACAGTGGGGGGATTAAGATGCCAACTGTGAGGTTTGTGGAATTTCAATGACAGCTTGCTTTGGGAAATTATAATTCTTTAAAAATTCCAATCAGGGCTCTCAGAAGAGCACCAAAGGCCCCTTCAGGAAGCAATTAAAGTGCCTGCCCCATGGTGGGAGCCCCCGTGGTAAATCAGCCTTTCAGCTGAGCTGCTTCTAGGCCAGGAATCAGGGACCATGAAATCATTCAGTGGACAGAGGGGAAATAAACTCTGCTGAGGCCATAGTCGGTGGGCTGGCAAGGGCAGGGCTTTGGCAGGAGGCTGAGCTTTGGACCTGGTGGGAGGACCGGAGACCTATCTCTGCCTTCACACATTTTGTTTTTGCTGTTGAATGGGCTCAGGGTCAGTATCTGAAGTCCAACCCTGGGTTTGAATCTGATCTGCCATTTATCTGAGTGACCTTCCAAGTCTATTTCTTATCTTTACAATAGGAGAAATAATACACTTACCTCTAGGGGTGGTGGTGGGGGGTGTTGTTGTGCAGATTAAATGAGATCATGCATGCAAAGCTTTGAGCCCCTGGCTAGCCCATGGCCATCCTCAATGAAAAAGTATAAACAAACAGAAGGTGTTTGAATAAGCCTTTCTTGGTGGTATGGGTCAAGTCAGAACAATAGTGTAGTTTAAGCCTTTAAACCAAAGGGCTTAGGGTTAAGAAGTGAATATTTACTAAGGGTCCCAGGAGAGCTGAAATTGTGCTTATTTTACACAGAATGGTTTCCAGTAAAATGCCTGGCACATAATATGTCCTGAATTAAAAATGGCAGAAGTAGGACCTCCTGGGCATCCTGCTTAGTCATTTTAATGGAACTAGGCAGGAATTATTCCACCTTTCTCTGCATAGGTGGAAACCACAGCCCAGAGGGACTGCGGACCCTTCCCAGGAGCTCCTGGCTTCTCTGTGGGTCTCCAGGGTCTGAATCCCTGCAAAACCAGGGGGAGCAGGAGCTGGAGTTTGCCAGCTGCAGAGAATCCTCTTTTGGGGCCTGAATCTGCTCCAGAAAACAACGGACGTACTGCTATGCGTGTCCTCCTCAATACTAGAGAACCAGAAACATCCTCATTTAGCTATTTTTCTAAATTAAATTGGATACTGAAACTTCAGCAACCTGGATGGAAGAAAAATCCCAAATCAATCATGAGAAGCATTCCTTCTGGTTTATTTAAGAATCCAAAACCAGCTGAGGGCCCAGGAACCCAGGGATGGGGGGAGCACAGGGAGCTGATCCCGTACACTGTGGCTGCCCTTTTGACCAGGGCTCCTCCTGACACCCAATGTCCCTTCTAGGGCCGCTCCTCTACCACCTGGAGGCCTGACCACAAGCTCAATATGGGTAGGTCCCTGCCCATTGCTCTCCAGCCTCTATTTCTAAACCCTCATCAGAGATTCACCTCCAAACAGACGCTGTCTCTAGACCTCAATGCCAAGACACCTGTCCCCAGCAGACCAGAACAAGGCCTCCACAAGCCCTCACCAGGGTTTCCAGGTGTAGCTTATGGACCACCTGCCTCAGCATCATCTGGAGTAATTATTTAAAAGTACAGTTTCCACCACCCCACTGCAGACTTAGTAAATAAAAATTTCTGTGGATTTGGCCCAGGAATCCACAATGGACTCCCCAGTCGATTCTTCTGCACATTAGAATTTGAGGATCATGGCCCAGAACTGTCAATGCCACGGCTGTGGACTTTTCTTGGATCCACATGCACAGAACTCAGGTGCTTAGTGGAGCAGAGAGAAGGTGGGAAACATTTCCTTGTCAAAAGACCCAGAATTTCTCAGTCTGGCTGCAGATTCATGCACCCTGAGTCTCCTGGCTCCTCTGTCACTAACTCCCTGGGTCCCCGTAGCTGAGGCTCTCACCTTCTCTGCATCTTGGCTTATTTATCTGTAAAATGGAGCTACTGAGGCATCCCCAGAAATCTGGGGAGGATTCTAAGGGCGTTAATCTGGGAAGGCGGATGTGTCAGCAACACTGTGCCAGACAAATTGCAAATTTCGTGCCTGAACAGGATCCAGTTATCACTAGATTTCACACACATTCCCTCCCTCCCTCCCTCCCTCCCTCCCTCCCTCCCTCCCTCCCTCCCTCCCTCCCTCCCTCCCTCCCTTCCTTCCTTCTTTCCTTCCTTCCTTCCATAATGAGCAGGGCAAGGACAATGGGCCAGGTACAGAAGGTCACCAGGATATAAAGAAGGTCACTGGATGCCTAGCAAAGGACGATTGTAGGGTGGAACCTCACCCCCAGGGTAGCCTATCTTCCCCTGTGGTTTTTGGACCTGCTGACCTTTCCTCCCTAGAGATAACATCTAGGCCTCCATTGTATTTCAGCTTCAGGCCCAGAAAAGCAACAAAACCAGCCACAGCTTACCTCAGGATGAGCTGCATTGAACGATGACCCCCCTAACCCCTCTCCCCACCGCCCTGGTGCCGACCAATCAATCACTGGAGACCTTAACCCTGAAAGAACACACCTGGAAAACTGCTGAATATTCTATTAAGATCCTCCCTTGGGACCTCTCCTAAAACTTCCTCCCTTAAAAGCCTTGGAGGACCCAGTGAGCTCTCCTTCCCCGGAGCAAGCGGTGCCTTTTCCCTCCCCCTTTCTCTTCCCACCCCCAGGAGCCATAGTGTTAGCTTCCTCACTCTCAAGCTCCAAGGCCCTTCCTTTGCCTCTATAACTTGTTTCCTAAGCCTATTTCTTCTAGGAATTACTTTTTCTACCTCTGTAATTTTACCAAATAAATGTTCTCTTCTAGTTGGGGTCTTGGCTGTGAATTCTTTCCTAGCTGGAACCCAAGTACCGAGGTTGCTGAACCCAGGTCAGGCCTGACCCCATCAGTCAGACACAGGGTGCCCTTCCCACTGCTACAGCACTTCCATCCATCCATCCATCATCCGTCCATCCATCCATCCATCCATCCATCCATCCATCCATCCATCCATCCATTATCCATCCATCCATCATCCATCCATCCATCCATCCATCCATCCATCCATTATCCATCCATCCATCCATCCATCCATCCATCCATCATCCATCCATCCATCCATCATCCATCCATCCATCCATCCATCCATCCATCCATTATCCATCCATCCATCCATCCATCCATCCATCATCCATCCATCCATCCATCCATCCATCCATCCATCCATCCATTATCCATCCATCCATCCATCCATCCATCATCCATCCATCCATCCATCCATCATCCATCCATCCATCCATCCATCCATCCATCCATTATCCATCCATCCATCCATCCATCCATCCATCCATCCATCCATCCATTATCCATCCATCCATCCATCATCCATCCATCCATCCATCCATCCATCCATTATCCATCCATCCATCCATCCATCCATCCATCCATCCATCCATTATCCATCCATCCATCCATCCATCCATCATCCATCCATCCATCCATCCATCCATCATCCATCCATCCATCCATCATCCATCCATCCATCCATCCATCCATCCATCCATCCATCCATCCATCATCCATCCATCATCCATCCATCCATCCATCATCCATCCATCCATCCATCCATCCATCCATCATCCATCCATCCATCCATCCATCCATCCATCCATCCATCCATCATCCATCCATCATCCATCCATCCATCATCCATCCATCCATCCATCCATCCATCCATCCATCCATCCATCATCCATCCATCATCCATCCATCCATCCATCCATCCATCCATCCATCCATCCACTTACATGTATTGAGCTATGGCCAGGCACATGGACATAACAGGTAACAAGACTCAGTTGTCCTAATGTCCAAGGTAGCTCTTGATGAAACAATCCCAGCGATGAGTGGACAACCGGGAGATGGAGTTCTGGATGCAGAAGCGCTTACGACAAAGCAGCTGCGTGGGCCGCGCTCCTCGGCTGTGCGTGTTCAGTTTTACTTGCTCACATGTAGGAATAAATGAAGAGTCACCAGGAACTGAAGCTGTTGGGGGTTCTGAACAAACTTGGGGCTTCAGGACTTTTGTGGGGAGGGAGAGGCAATAATGGGTAAACATGGCACAAAGTCACTGAAACCCCATCTTGGACTGTGTCCTTGTCAGTCAGCCGGGTCTGCCGGCTCCAGCCCAGGCAGTGGGGGTGAGGTGGGAAGAGACATGTGAGGACAGAGCAGCTTTTCTTAGGTATACAAATGTGTTCATGTCCCTTAGCTGCGTTTCTCAGTGGAGTAAGCAGGGCTTTGGATTCAGGCAGATCTGGATTCAAATCTTGACTCGACTTCTTGGGGACTGTGTGAGCCAAGCCTCAGTGTCGACACCTGCGAAGCCAGGTGGAGGCGAGGAGGACATTCGTGCTTCCCCAATATTGTCACCCTTAGACAGCCCTGGAGAGAACACTGCCCCTCTGTTCTTGGGCTCTTTTTTAGGGAGACTCTAGCTTAGCGTGTGTTAAGTGCTGTGGACCGGCTGCAGTGCTCCCCGGTGGGCCAGACACCCTGGCTGAGATGGTCGGGGGTGGGGAGTATACTGGCTGAGTTATTACAGAATCACTTGCAGGCTGACCATGTGCCAGGTGGCAAAGGACTCAGATAAAATGCTTCCTTCATGGTCCTAGCTTTGCTCTTGGCTGACAGAGGTGACGACCTAGATGTGACTATGTGAGTCTGGGGCCCTCCACACTGGGCATGATGGGCGAGTCAGGCTGTGGGTGACTGGCTGTGGGACAGACACTGTGCCTCAAGGAGTGAGGTTCTGCTGTCTTCGGAGCATGGACTGCGACTATCAAGGTCTGGATTTGCCCAGAACTAAGGATGGTGACGTTGTTGAGCCTTGAGTATGTGCCAGGCTCCTGGTTTCGAGCTTTATGTGACAAGCTTATTCTAGTCCTCTGTCCTTTGAACTGAATACAGCTATTGGTGTGCTTTTATAGAGGAGAAACTGAGGTTCGAAGAGATGAAATACCCCCGGGTCACAAAATCAGGTGGAGCCAGGATCAGAACACAGGACCATCTCTGCTACCCAGGCTTTGCTGGGTTTAGGGAGCTACCCAGTGGTGCTCTAGAATCCACATCTGGCTCCAGCATGTCAGGGATGCTCACTCACCCTCTGAGTCAGTCTTCCTGAGCTCCTCTGACGGCGTGTCTGATATGGGGCCACTGTGTCCCATGGGCCAGAGGGGGATGGAGACACCATAATCCTGCCTTCAGTCTAGTCCAGGAGAATAGATTGTCCACTGGGACCAGACAGGAAGGGAGCTGCTTTGTTTGCAGCAGGATGCCGGGGAGACTGTTCTAATTGGTTGACTTATCAGCTACTCCTCTCCCCTTTTCTCTTAGACTTTGGAAATAGCCCAGCCCCTTCATCCTGGCATGGCACCATGCAATCAATGAAAAGCACACAGAGGGCCCAAGCTGGAGGGCCTGGGTCTGCAACATCAGAGCTGGTGCCTCTGGCGAATGCCCGGATGTCTCTATATCTCGGTTTCCTCCCCTGTCAAGGGAGGTAACAATAGCACCTCCCTCACAGGATTGTCTGGGGCCAAGTCCTGTGTGCATGTGCTCATTGACTCGCTCCTTCACTCATAGTTTTTATTCGCTCATGGACATCTATCGAATGCCAACCAAATGCCAAATGCACTACTGGGCCTTTGGATGGAGCTGTGAAGCTCAGCCAATGTCACTGCTCTTTTTTTCTTTGTTAACCCTCACCTGAGGCTATGTTTTCCATTGCTTTTCAGAGAGAGTGGAAGGAAGGGGGGGAGGGAAAGAGAGAAAAACATTGATGAGAGAGACACATTGACTTGTTACCTCCTGCACTGGCCCCAGCCAGGGACAGGGAGCGAACCCACAACTGAGGTACGTGCCCTTGACCAGGAATCAAAGCCGAGGCCCTCCGGTGCATGAGCCAAAGCTCAAACCGGCCAGGGCTGTCCCTGCTCTTATGGAACTAATGTTCTAGTGCGGGAGGCAGGCCATGGATACAGTTTTAAGAAATCATGAATTAACAGGCAAGGTCAGAGGGGATTAAGGGACAGGAAGACTATTAAACAGGGTGTAGGAATAGCACCCGGCAGAGGTGGCCGGAGAGCCTCTCCCGGGATGGGGACACCCGCACTGGGGACCATGTGAGGGCGGTGTATTCCAAGCAGGAGAAACAGCAAGTACAAAGGGCTGTTGGCAGGAATCCATGTGGGGTGTTCTTGAAGCAGAAGGCAGGCCAGTAAGGCCGGAGCGATGTGGCCAGGAGGAAGGTGGTACAAGCTGAGGTCAGGTACCCCTCAGATGCACACCTCTCTTACAACCATGAGCCATAACCACCATTCCAGGTATTTTTATTGTTACTTTCACCATATTTCTTCTCCATGACGTTTCCTGCGGTCCTGGGAGAATGGAAACAAGGATTTCTGCCCTTATTTCTCCCTCAGCTTCTAAGGGCGCTTCTCCACCAGGCAGTGCAGGGACGCACCTGCTAATTGCAATTTTCATGAAGGCAATAGAAACCCATGTTGCTTTTTAAATTTGCTGAAAGTACCTGTTGTAATTACCATGCCACCCATAACGGGAGTTTATGTAATTATTAGTTTGAATGGCTCTGCTCATTATGGTACAGATTTTTAATTTGCGAATGCATACCAGATTCTTGATTGAATTCCCTTTTGACCGTGAAACCGAGGACATATGTTTATACATTTTCATGGCTGAAACTCTCTGGCGAGAACCGTGGCTGCGCAGAGGGGGCAGGTGTAGAGGGGTGACAGGTAGGGGCTGGTGGGCTTGGCGATGCCCAAGTTTCCGAGGGAGGATGGGTGGATGGGAAGACAGCGGAGCACCCCTCCTGGAAGAGCCTCTGGCTGCCGTACAGGGAAGGAAGAAGTCACCTCTCATGATAAATTGAGCCTGTAAAGCTGGGCTGGCTGGGTTTTCACCCTGACAAAGGCTTGGTGCTGCTGACACGTACCAAGGCTGGCCCTGCTTTGGACACTGGCTTCGTGATTTCAAGGAGGGAAGGTGCCCAGGGACTTGTAGGAGGCCCTTGCCTCTAGGCTTCTGGCTGCCTTCTCCCTCAGGGCTCTTGCCCAGGAACACAGGCACCTGTTTCCCAGGTCCCACCATGCACTAGGTTGACACATGAAATTAGCCATAACGCCTGGGAACTCAGCAGAAGTGTGCGGTCTCAGGCCCCCACCCGAGACCCCCTGAGTGGGAAACTCTGGAAGCGGTGCCAGCAGTCTGTGATGGAAGAGGCCTCCCGGGGGATTCTGCCCAGGCTAAGGCTAGAGAGCCACTGCCACCGAGTCTCACAATCTGGCTTGTCTGATTGGTTCCCACGAGGAGGTTCAGGTAAGACAGTTTGGCCAAGAACATTGCACCGGTGACGTGGGTGTCACAGCAGGTGCATGCTTCCAGTTGGTTCCCATGACTAGCGATGGTAGATTTAACCGCTTGTTAAGGTGCATTCTCCAGACCTCTCCATGGTGAGGACTTTTCCTTCTGTAAAGGGCAAGAATGGGCACATCAACTGCAAAACCTACTGTAAAGTAAGTGCGGGCCCCTTGTTCGAAACTGATGAAGGAGCCCTGGCGGGCGTGGCTCAGTGGTAGAGCATCAGCCTGCGCACCAAAGGGTCATGCGTTCAATTCCCAGTCAGGGACACTTGCCTAGGTTGCAGGTTCTATTCCTGGCCTGGTTGGGGCACATGGGGGAGGCAACCAATCGATGTGTCTCTCACACATCAATGTTTCTCTATCTCTCTCTCCCCCTCCCTCCCTTCCACTCTCTCTAAAAAATCAATGGAAAAAAATGTTCTCAGGTGAGGTGTAACAAAAAAATGAAAAAAATTCAAGTAAAACAGCAGAGCAGTAAGCTGAGCATGGGGTCCTTCTAACCATGAACGTCTATGCAGCTATACAGACTGAAGGCCTATGAAGCTGGCCCTGCCACAGGGCGATACTGAGGTGGTATCAGTGTCCTATTCCGTATCAGTGAGTGGATTTTAGCCCCTACTAACTGTCCTTGCTTGAATTAATTTTAACATTGGTAGTTGCATAATGGTGGTTTTCAAATTCTGTCATTCCTTCTATATTTATTAGTCAGCATTCTTCTGTAAAGAAGAAGCCCCTCCACCCACGCTCTGCTCATGCACCCCCGAAATTTTGAGAATCACTATGTACCCATAGATTCTTTTTTATTATTTAATGTGTTGCAATCATTGCTGTCATAATTCTTTTTGATGTTCAAATTGTCCCAAGTGTAGATAGTGGGAGCCTCTCAATGATCATTTCATCCTTACCTTATTTCATCTGCATTTCTGCTCAGTCCAACAAACATTTATTAGCTACCTACTGGATGCTTCTCTCAGGGCTGGGACTCAGGGGTAAAGATGTGTCTAAGACAGGGTCCTACCCTCAAGGGAAACTCAGTGTGTGAATGCCTGCTGGTATGCAGAGAGCACAGGTCTGAGAAGGCCTCGGCGTATTGCCTGCTGATTCCAAACACATAATCCTGAGGACTGGCTGAGAAAGACACGAGTTTAGTGAAGTCTTACGTGTGCACCGGGGGCGGCCTGCAGGTGAAGTCTCCGCCACACAGGCTTTCTCTGTATAGGATTATACAGAGTACAGGAAACAAAGCAAACAGGGCATGCAGGGTGGTTGTGCTCGGGAGCTAGCTGTGTGAGATCAAAACACCAGCTATTTACAATCCGGGCTCACATCCAAGAACAGTTTCTTTTTGGCTGTTCCTTGACCGAGGAGCTGGCCAGGCTCCCAAGACCCCAGAGTATGCGTATAGATGGCCTTCATGATATTCCCACGGGGTGAGAGGGGTGAGAGGGGGAGTTGGAGCTTGAGAAGGGGCCCTTGCTCTCACATGCCACATACCACACACCTGCCTTCCAAGTTCCAGGTGCGAGGAGAGAGGCGATTGGGGTGATATGGGAATTATGCAGGAGGAGCATCCAAGCCAAGCCAGATACGTTGGGATATGACAATCATTCTACAGATCAGAGAGAGCGAGTGACTGACCCAAAGTCCTACAGGTAAAGCTGGATGTTTAGCTAAAGGCTCCTCACTTCAAGTGTAGCTCACTTGTCATCAGTGTACATCAAGGTGTAATCTAGCTACCACCTGTGTCAGAGTCACCTGGTACCTCTCTCAGACCTACGGAATCTGAATCAGTAGAGGGGAGGACTCGGAACTCGTAATTTAAAAAATCAGATAGATAGGTAGGTAGGTAGGTAGATAGATAGATAGATAGATAGATAGATAGATAGATAGATAGATAGATAGATAGAGAATCAGTGCATACAAAATCGTTTTTTGGTTATATGTAAGTTTTGAAGCCTGGTATTAAAATGAACCTCCTAGAATCCACTGCAAGACCCCTTAAGAAGGGGCCATTCCCCACACCGTTGGGTCCACCTCCATGATCCTAACCCCTGACTCATCTCCACAGGTAACCATATACCTGGATTTTTATTGGATCCTTCCCATTTTATAGCCTTAGTACACATTTGTGTATCTTTAAGGGTTACATGGGATATATTGTCAAGAGTTGCTTCTTTTACAAAGAAAGACATCTTTTTGTCTTTTGTTTCATCTTACATTTATTTCTCATAAGTACCGGTGTTGATGTGTGCAGCTGGAGCTGTTTTCTCCCATTGCTGCGTCCTACCCTGTGGTGTGGCTCTCCCACCTTTTATTTAGCCATTTCCCCACAGATGGACGTTGGCTTTGCCCCTTCGACAGACCTTTGCTGTGAGAGCTCCTCTAGGCCAAGGCTTCCCCCGCCTGCCTGAAGGGGAGAGTCACCTGAAACACTCGGTGGGCACAGAGGGCTAGCGGGCCTCGGCCCCTGAGGGTTCTGTTGAGTAGGTGTGCGCTGGCACCGGGACTCTCGTTTGCTTGGGGTTGGTTTATTTCTGCAAGCACTCTGGCTATCACCACCACCAGGGAGTTTAGGGGAAACCCGCAGCTGCAGTTCTCCACCTTGGCTGCGCAGTAAAATCTCCTGGGATGACCAAAAAGCTGAAATGACCCATGACCTGGCCTCGACCCTGAAGATTCTGGTTTAATTGGTCAGGGGATGGACGTATGTTCAAAGCTCCTTAGGTGACGGTAACGTGCAGTTAAGACCAAGTACCCTGGGGCACTGTGTCCTACCTGAGGGGTGATGTTGCCGCTCAGGCACAGTCACCAGATAAAACACAGGATGCCCCATTGAAGCTGAATTTCAGAGGACGGTTTTTTAGTGCGTGCCCTAAAGATTTCATGAGCATACTTATGCTGAAAATGCTTTGTTGTTTATCTGAAACGTAAACGTAACTGGGCCAACTATTTTTATTTGCCACATCTGGCAACCGTACCCGCAGGGAGATGATTGGAAATGTCTGTAAACATCTTTCCTTGTCACAAGGGGGGTGGTGAGCGTAGTGGCATCCCGCGGGCAGAGGCCAGGCGGCTGCACATGTCCTGCAGTGCGCAGGACAAGGTGTTATCCAGCGCAAATGCCAGTGGTACGGGGGTGGAAGCCCTGCTGTGGTGGACACAGCTCAGCGGTAATTCAACACCTGGGTGAGGTACTTTACACAGCTGGCTGGGCACAGTCTGGTGGGGGACAGGGCCTCCTGGGTTTGGGACACACAACCCCTCCCTCCTTTGGGCTGCACCCGGATCAGGAAAGACGCACAGGGCTCCCTCTGGTGGGGCGTCCTCTGGTCTCACTCTGGCCAGGTAGGGGCAGGGAGCCCCACGGAGTGAGCAGGTGGTGCCGGGGCCCCTGCTTCAGCAACACGGCTGGACAGGGCTGGGAGGGAAGCAGAAAATGATCTCGGGAAAGGTACAAAACAGGGAGATTTTTCATCCTAATTTCATAGATGCTCGCAGTGCCCTTGGGTGGCATCTTGGGTCTTCCATTATTAAAGCTGTTCTTAATTAAACTGGTTTATGACCTTCAAAGAGGCCAGGCCAGAAAGGGCATGGTTTTTGTGGTTGTAAGCAGAGTTTTTCAGCCCTGAGAAACGTAATGAGGACTCATAAGCTGGCAGAGCAGTCAGTCACATCCTTAACTCTCGGCAGGCCCTGATGGCCTGGGCCCCGAGCTATGATTCAGCCTCTGCAGCCCGGACCCCAGCCAACCTGCAGCGGCCGGGTCTGAAACGCTTCCTTCACTCACCTAATGCAGCCTCTTCACTTCTTAGCCAAGTTTCCAGGACGTTGTGGAGGAAGAGGCCTTCCCAGGAGGAAGGCAGGGTGGGGCGCACTAACTTGACAGTGCAGGGAGGCTCTTGCTGTTTCTACATCAATGGCCCCACTCGGCCAGGGGGCTCTTGAAGAAGCAGCAGCCTGGGAACACCGTCCTTCTCTGGTGCCTGAGAACTGACTGCATCCCCTCAGACATTTCTATCCTGGGAACCAGGAAGGAAATAAGAACTAGTCTTTGGAACCCTGGCTGGTTTTGCTCAGTGGTTAGAGCATCGGCCTGCAGACTGAAGGGTCCTGGGTTCGATTCTGGCCAAGGGCACCTTCCTCGGATTCAGGCTTGATCCCCGGTCCTAGTCGGGGTGTGTGCAGGAGGCAACCAATCGATGTGTCTCTCACATCGATGTTTCTCTCTCTCTCTCTCTCTCTCTCTCTCTCTCTCCCCCTTCCACTCTCCCTGAAAAAGCAATGGTAAAAATATCCTCGGGTGAGGATTTAAAAAAAATAGCCTTTGGAGAATAACCATGATAAAAATGTTAACACCAAACACTGTTGGAATACATTTATAAGTCACTGATAGTTAATTTTATGTGTCAGCTTGACTGGGCTATGATGCGTGCAAAGATCCTAGGTTATGCAGAGATCCTGGACATTTGGTCACAGATTATTCTGGATGTGTGTATCAAGGATGTGTTTTGGGGTGAGATTAACATTTGAATTGGTAGGCTGAGATAAGCAGATTGCTCTCCCTGATGCAGGTGGGCCTCATCCATTCAGTTGAAGGGCTGAATAGAGCAAAGAGGCTGAGTAAGAGGGAGCTCCTCCTACTTGGCTGGTTGAGCTGGGACATCAGTCTTTTGCTGGCTTTGGGTTTGAACTGAAAAACTGGCTCGTCCTGGGTGTCGAGCCTGTGACTTGCAGACTGGAACGTACACCACTGACCCACCCTTATGACCTCATCTAACCCTAATTATCTACCAACGGCCCCATCTCCAAACACCATCGAAAAGAGGGTTAGGCTTCAAAACAGATAAACTGGCGGGGGAGGGAGGCACAAATCTTAAGTCTGTAATAACACCTCTTTCCATTTACCTAGCAGCATCCTTGTTCAGATGTGATAACAGATGTTTCCAAGGGAAACATGCTTCAGTTGGAGGATAGGTGATAAGAAAACAGGAAAAATTTCACAAAGTCCAAACAGAGTTTCTTTATTTAAACTTATGATGGGAGGGGGGCAGAAATCCCATGGTAAACCTAAAGCAAAAACACAATCGTGTCTGGATTGAGCGTTAAGGATGTGTAAGGAGTAGCAAACATCAGTCAAAAATGGAAAGATTCACGCAGATCCTGAAGACACAGGCTTCCTCTCCTTGTCTCTCTCCAGCTCCATCAGTGCCTCAACACATGTTTTAGAATGAAAAGGGTCCGGGCTTTGGGTAACTAAGCCCTTTTGTCAGTATTATTTCACTTAATTCTTACCACAACTCATTTGTTTTCAGAAAACGCATTGATAGTGAATGGAAGGATGTGACTTAAATCTATTGATTTCATATTACGCCCAGCTCCATGCCTCTCCCATATGCCTCCCTTCTTTTCCCCTCAAACTATCACATTTAAGAACAGCAAATACGGCGCTGTGATCATGTCATCTTCAAACACAGTCCTCAAATGTAGCTATAGCTACTTTTGCCGTTAAACTGTTTGTGTGCCCACCCCTTTTTTTGTCTTGCCCTTTTTAGTGTTAACCAGAGATTTGTGACTTTGATAGAGGAAGCATATCTCAGATTCTTCTGGCCCCTCATGGAGTGTTTGGGGACTTTAGAAGTGGCCTGGCTTCCCTGAGTTTTCAACTTCGCAGAGCTCCAGCCCCGCCTCCTGCACTGCCCTGTCACTGTGTATCAACCCCGATGTGCTGAAGAGCCAAAAATCCCTTGATTTCATCAGCCCCTTTAATGCAGAAATGAAGCCAAGAGCCTCTTCCCAACAGCACAGCATTTCCTGGAACAGGAAGATCAATGGTGTTGATAGACTGTTGATAAAGTGTTGCCCATAAGCCCATTAAACAGGATGTGAAACTGGATTTGTGGTCAAAGGCCCCATCCCAGGGTGGCCAGAAGCCAGGAGGCCTGAGAAGGGCGCTTTCTCTGTGATTTTTCTCTTGCACAGCCCCAGGGTGGTCCCGAACAAGGCAAGGAAGCTTGAGAAAGCATTTTCCGAGAAGCTTTTCTCATTTCCCCCAACCTGCTGGCAAAAGTGGCTGCCCTGGTCCCACTCCTGCCCTCCCCTCAACAATTCTGTGCCTTTATTTGGGGCATGTCACATTCTACTTTATTTAGCATCACTTAATAAAACTCGTACAAAGAGCATGCTGAGCATTTTACACTAGTCATTGCATCTAATCATTAGGTAGGATACCAAGAATCTATTAGATAGGTACCATTTATTATTATTCTACTTTTAACTCTCCTTAAAACAAAGGTTCCTGCTTAAGTTTCCAAAGTTACTGAGTGGCAGAGCCAGAAGCTAAACTTAGGTGGCAGGACACAAATGCCCAGTTCCTACCTCAAACTTCGTTTGCTTGGCTTGTTAGATCTCCCCTTATACTCTGACCTCCTCTGTCATGTAGGACTTACGCTTCTATCACGTAGCATTAGTTACTTCTAGTACAAACTTCAAATAATAGTAACTTAAATAAAGTAAATATTTATTTTTCTCCGATGCAAAGAGGTCCAGAAGCTGGCGGTCTTTGGTTAGTATGGTAGCCCCCTGAATGTATTGGGGGTCCAGCTCTCTCCTTCAAAATCTCTTATGTGTGGTTCTGGTCCTCATGGAACAAAACAGCCTCTGGAGATCCACCCATCACTTCCATGTTCCAGGCAGTAGGAGGAATGAGGGGATAAAGAAGGATGTACCTCCTTTAAGGAGACTTCACAGAGGTCTCACCTCGCGCTTCCACTTGTATATCATTAGCCAAACTTAGTCACACCCATGCTTTACACCTAAATCTTTGTCAAGGCCCATATCCCATCGAGGCTCTTTCTGTTCTGATATTTATCTCGTACTGTTCCTAAGACAATTTCTTAGAACAATGCTTTGTCATTCCAGTCCCCTGATCCAAAGTCTTCCATGGATCCTCTTTATCTACAAGATTAAGTCTAAATTTCATTTTCTGCCAAAAATGCCTATTCGTTTTCCCTTTATGCAGCATGTTCATCCCTACCTCCTCTCTTCTGTTTACATCTTCCCCTGGGACTGGCATGTCTGCACCTCTTCTCCACAGGTCTAAATCCCCTGGTTCCTTTAACACACTTTTCAGATCCCATGTCATTCATTCATTCATTCATTCATTCATTCATTCATTCATTCATTCATTCGTCACTATGTATAAAGCACTCAGAACAGTGGCTAGTGGAGAACAGATGGTGACTATTATTGCTAATAATATTGTAGGTGGTAATAGTGTGCATGTGCTATTCCCCAGCTTCCCGATTAGGAACTATGTCATTTCTTTCTCAGTAATCCAGACCCTAAAATAGAAGTGGGGGATTTCACAGACAATGATAATGTGAGTATGTTCCCTTGGGAAGAGGAAATTACTTTACCTTATAGAGTTTACCTTTGGGACTCCAGCCAGGGGTCTAAGCTCAGTTTGGGCTTCTAATGCTTTAGAGGTCATTGCCTTCGGACTCGCTCTAGTCCTCAATGTAGAAAATGTCAATAAAAACAGAATTATATTTTACTCATTTACAATTGCATTATGTGTCATTCATTGCAACATGTGTGAGTTCACAATCGACAATTTATTTTTATGTTTTTTGAAATTTACTTTGTTTTACTGATGCTTAATATATGAGAGAAATGTACACATTGTACATGGAGCTACAGCTCAATGAATTCTCACAAGTGAACACACCCATGAAACTACCACCAGATCAGGAAATAGAGCATAATCAGCCCCTCTAGAAGCCCAGCTCACACGTCCACGTAACCACGACTATCTCCTCTCCAGAAGTAGCCCCAGTTCTGACTCAGTCACCCAAGATTCATGTTCTCCTGTCTCATATTGGTTGAAATGACTCGGTGAATTGTTTCTCTTGAACTAAACCAGGAGTCTACAAACTCCAGCCCTTGTCCAAATCCAGCTGCCCCCTGTTTTTGTGAATTAACGTTTGATGGGAACACAGCCCTGCCCACTCATTTATCTATTGTCTACGGTGTTCTCATGCTAAAGCAGCAGAGTTGAGGAGTTGAGTCAGAGGCTGTCTGGCCCACAAAGCCAAAATCATTTACCATTTGGCCCTTTGCACAAAACGTCTGCCAGCCCCTGCACTAAGCCAGAGGTCTTAATACTTTTTTGACTTACTAACTCATAAAAAAAATGGGCACACCCCAATCGATGAATGTTTCTTTATAAAATGTGTACATTATATAACATTGACTTGAGTCTTGAGTCCTTTCAATAGGACCCTAGTACCCTTGATAGCTTCCTGGCTGATAGGACATGATGTTCCAGGCTCATTATATGCACGTATTTCTTAACCCACTATTGGAAACAGTAATCTCTCCAAGAAGCCTTGCTCCTTTTAGTGAGGAATTGTATTGCAAGGCCATAATCTAAGTGCTTGGAGTGGTTATTATTACTGGATTATTCATCATTTCTCTGTCTTTACAGTGGATAAAGCAAGGGACACACAACATTTAAAGCCAAAAGGATAAACTACCTTATAGGTTCATTCACACTGATACTTCCCATTCAAAGTCTTTACTCTGGGGACTTTATTTACTTATTTATTTATTAATTATTATTGTTTTTAAAATATATCTTTATTGATTTCAGAGCGTGGAAAGGAGAGGGAGAGAGAGAGATAGAAACATCAATGATGAGAGAGTCATTGATCGGCTGCCTCTTGCGCGCCCCTGATTGGGGATGGAGCCTGCAACCTGGGCATGTGCCCTGACCGGGAATCAAACCCCGATCTCCAGGATCCTAGGTCGACTGCTGAGCATCCACTCCCGGGATTTTAAATAATCGCCTCTCTATTGCACCTGCCTTCCCTTTCTCCCACACCAAGAACCCTGGTCACAAAGGCCCCAATATTATATCCATTTACTTTGTCCCACAGTCTACACTCTACTGTCTCAGGATCAGAACACTATTCATACCACCCTCGGTTTTGATCTCTGAAAACAGGGTTTTTAAAACTTTCTGGCCTCCTTTCACCCTGTTTCCCTCTTCCTCGTGGTCTTGCGACACCTACACTGTCAGATCGCACAGCGCTAAGCGTCGCCGCGTTGCCCTTTCAGCCCCCACTTAGCCTGAGCTCTGCGAGTTACTGCATAATTCATGCTCGCCACCGGGCCTTATGGCAGTGACTGTCTGGTGGCTTCGATTATTTGAAGCTCGCTCCCGGCAGGCTCCTGTGGGGGGATTATCTTTCCCGAGTTACCGCCCCTGCTCGCAGCCTCCTGTGTCCTCTCGACGTGAAGGTCACCGGGGCCGGGTCTGCTGCGCTTGGCTCACTGTCTCTCTGCTTCAGCATCTTCAACATGATCAGTCTGTTCCTTCTGATCTAAAGGGACGCCATCCAACTGTGTGACAATAACCCAACTTCCCTTCCCTTATGAATCACGTGCTCTTTCTGCATAAAGCCTAAAGGATTATTTCCCTTTTACCTTAAAGTCTAGTGATTTTACTAAAATATGTCTTGGTATTGGCTATCTAGACAATATTTTCACGCACATCATTGACTTTTTATAATGTGAGACTACATATTTTTTTAATTTTAAGGAAGTTTCCTTGAAATAGGATTTTTAGCATGTGTTCTCTCCTCTTCACTACTTTTCTTTTTCCAGGTCTCGATTGTCCATACTCCGGGCCTTCCTTGCCTGTCTTTAACATCTGCCATTTTCTCTTGAATCTTTTTTTCCTTTATAGCTCTTTATTTCTCTTCATAGCAGCTTTATTTGCACAACATAAAGATCACCCATTGTGGGCGCACTATTTACGTTTCTCTTTTTTTTTCTGTTTCTCCCAAGGCATTGTTTTCATGTTTATATGCCAGTGTGTTTTCTAGCTTATTCTTTAACACTAAAATAAAATTTTCCTTTTACAAACAATTCTCGAATTTTGTCACCTCATTCCTAAACTTCCCTTGAGCTGGTTTATGTGGTTTTCCACATCTCCTGTCGCTTTCCTGATGCCTTGGGGCATGTTTTGAAATAGGACGTCACCATGTGGGTCTGATTTTTGACAGTATCTATCTCGACTGCTTTTGTTACCTCTAAGGATTGTGTTCCGAGCCTTAACTTACCATTTTTTTCTTTTAATAAATCTGTATGTGATATGACTATGATTCTTTTCTGTTGCTCATTTTTATGTGCGATCACATTTCATGAAATTTTAGACAGAGTCCTGTGTCAGGTGTCTTGTTGGTGAGGGACAGTCCTAGCCATAGCCCTGAGTGTCAGTTTTGGGGGTCTGCAAGGACTAGTAAGGCCTAGATTGATTTAGCCCTTTATATTTTACTAGGGAGGCGTCATACCCACCAGCTATTGGACTAGGAAATGCCCTCTCTGGTTGCAGCGGCTGTTCTCGAGTTGGCTCTCTGCGCATCCCAGTGACTGCCTGCTGGTCCTATCTGGGCTTCCTTTGTCGAGTCTGTCACATCACCTGTCACATGACCTGTTGTTTTCCTTCTGCTTCGTCCCTCACGCATGCTGGTGGCACAAAACTGTGGACGGTTTGTCCCCACCTGCTTGTAATTCGACATTCACATAGCCGCCGCTTTATTTGTTACCAACGTTGACTATGTTTTGCTTTTATTAATTCATACTCCGTCTCTTTTTAACGCGGGGATTTGGAAACATCGGAAACTATGCTTCTCCTGCTGCCACCAGATTTCCAGAATCCCAATAATGTTCACAACGTATTTCTGCTGGGAACCTGAAACTCCAGAGGGAAAGCGGCCTGCTCGTGGCCACTCCCCTGGGATTAAAACCAAGGCAAGCCGCTCTCTCAATGATCATGTTATGTTGCTGCTGCAAATAATGAACATTCTTGGTTTAACCTGGACACTTATGCTCAGTAATCATAAAGCCAACCTTGACCAATGGGCGGCCCAAGTAGAAATAAGATGGGAGCCTTGTCCCTGGGTAATTGTATAGTCTGTAGGGAAGACAGACCAGAAACCAACCGAATTAGTACCTACAAGGTTGTAGTAAGAGCCAGAGCAGGATTAGAAGATGGATCACGTGGTTTAAAATCATGCTGTTAATAGAGTTCGTTCCTTTTTTTAGAAAAAGGACCCAAACTGTCTGAAATGACAATAATAACAGCAAAAACTTGATGTCTGTGACTCTGGAGCCATGTTTTCATTGAGAAAGCAAGATAAACCTGCAGTCAGTATCCACGTTGCCATGTATTCATTTCTCATTCTCTTAGAATTGGTTGGACCATGGTATGCAAGTACAGTCACTGTTACCACACATGTGTTTTCAGTGCACCCTACACCACGTATCCAGATTTGTTTATACCCAGCTGTTTTTTCTAGAACCCTCTCATCCCACAAGGAGACATACTTATCCTGGCTTGCTAAGTGTCTGTACCAAAGGAGGTTCGCTGCTCGAGATGGCAGGACAATGTTCTTTTCCCCTTTCTATATTGATTCTCTTTATCCCAGTGTCCAGCTGTCCACCAGTCAATGCATTTATTGAGGGCCTACTATGTGCTAGGCACAGTATTGGCCCTGGAGATCGAGCAGCGAATCAGGCATTTGGAATACCTTTCCTCAAGGAATTTGTATAGTGATGGCTAGGGCAAAACCCTCAGGATATATCTCTGGCCTGATCCTGAGCTTAGGCAGTTGAGGCTCACCCAGTAGGCCTCATCATGTGGGAGGAAAATGACATCATGTTGGAAAGTTGTCCTCAGCCGAAGGAAGCCTTGGGGTTCTTACGAAGAGGCATGAGGGTGGAGAAACATGAACTGCTTGGCTTGGGACCCTGATTTCAGAGGTTTCAAGGGTGAAAAAATGGGACTCCATCTCTTTCCTCTGGTGCCAAGTTAACTGTCATTCTGGGTATTAACTTTATGATGATATAGAATCATTGTGTTTTAAGGAAAGCGGTGAACTTAAATAGCATCATAAGTTAGACTCTGCTGCTAATGCAATAGCTCTGAGGCCACTGGATGAGTTACTTAAAGTACTTAAGCCGGAGTTCCCACCAGAATCATGTTTCTTGCACACGGCGCACTTCCAGCCTCAGCCACCACTGCATCTCCTGTCGCTTGCACTTAGTGGGGCTCAGTAAGTACTCATGGAACAGACGGCTGAGTGAGCGAATGAAGAGCCTGGACTCCGGAGTCACCTGGACTTGCATTTTAATGATCAGCTTAACTGCTAACGGAATTCTTGGGTTGGATGAGGTTGACTTGCTAGAGCCTACTTTCCATCCTTGTAAAATGGGGATGAGAGTAGCCCCTGCCTCACAGAGTTAAAAGACAGATGAAAAAGGCAGATGGGAAAGAAAATGGATATGAAGGCTTAGCCCGGTGGCTAGAAGAGAGTCCGTGCTCTGTCCCTGCGGCTACGCATCTCCCTCTGATACGCTAAGTTCTCATTGGCCCTCAGCGATCTCATTTGTCCTCGATGCCATGGCCACTGCCAAGAGGAGGGGCAGGTGTTGGTAGGTGTCAGAGCAACCCAGTAAGGGCTCACTTTCGTTCATGGGGAGAAGCGTGCCCGTTTAAAGGTGAGTCACCTCAGCCCACACCTCACCTTTACATAAAGACTTTGGCAGTCATTCGTTTAAAAGTAAAAACCAAGACCACGAGAGTTCTCTTTCCGCCTTCTTTAATAAGTTAAGCCCAAACAACAACAATGTGCCTTTGATGCCTTTGCTGTTTAGTACTTAATAAATCATGGCACATAATTATGTTGATAAATTCCAGCAGCCCAGCCGACTCCTCTTTCCTGCTGCCGGCTCGGGATGCCCCTGATAAATCAGTCTCGACTTCCTCGCGGCCTCGCTATCCTGCCCAGGATCTGCTTTGTTCCCCCGGTGCAGTGCGCTGGGGCAATACATCACCCGAGCCCTCCATCCTTCTACCGTATCATTAGAGCAACAGCTGCTTCTGATAATGCATTAATGTGATACATCACGGAGCTGGGTGCCTGGCCGCTCCATTACTCAAAAGCTAATGTGATAGGGAAGGGAAAAGCCAAGGGTGACAACCGCTCCGAAGTTGGGGCTTTGTTTTGTAGTTGCGAGCTTGGCACTCGAAACTTCAGGGTCCAGATTTTCCCCTTTGCAATCCGCTTTCACACGCCGTGCTAAGTTTGTTCTTCTGAACTAATGTCTGCTCATGTTTCGAGTCCAGAAAGCGACTTTATCTGTGATCCGTGCCGGAGTAGAAGCCCCGGTGTCACAGTTATTGCTCTTGCCAGTGTTTGAGCAGCTCCTGGCATAATTTAGGGTCGATGTCAGAGTGCTGAGGTCGGCATCCAGGTTCTGCAGTTTCCTAGTTGTGTTGCTTCGGGCAGAGAAATTATATGATTCAGTGAGTTGTGTGTCGAGCAGTTAAAATGAAGCATTTTTGTTAATATTTTCTAGCCTGCCATTTACCAAATTAGATATCCTAGGAGACAGCTATTAGCAAGTAATGTAAGAGAGTGAGAGAGAGTTCTGCAGGCACACGAGTTAGGAAAAGATTGGGTTAAAAAAATAATGTCGACTTTCATTGCAGGACTTATCAAAGCCTTTAATATGCTAAAGCAATTTATGTGTGCCCTAGGGAGGGAGAGAGTGAACATTGCTTCTCAAACCATTTGGCTTTAAAACCCCTGTTTTAAGAGTAGAGGGGATGTGACGTCACTTGAACACCACTGGGAAATTCAAATGTGACCCAATTCTATTGTGAAGGCCGGTGAGGCCTTGGTCAAGATGATAAAGCAATTTAAATGCAGAATGGGGCCAAAACTCAGGCCTGCTGACGCTCAGGTTCTTCACTTCATCCTTCCACACCTGTGCTTCTCAACGTGCCACCTGTGGTCACCTCTCTCAGGAGCACCTGGGAAGGGGATGGTTAGGAACGCAGACTCCTGTTGGCCATCTCGGACCTGTGAATCGGTCTCTAGCGTCACAGTGCAGGAATCTGAACGACCCCGAGTATCTCAGGCAGTTTTCTTGTGAACTGGAGTCTGGACCCGCTGGACTGCCCCTCGGCAGGCCCCGTGACTCGGGAGAAGGCCCGTGTCTCAGGCGGACGCTGGAGGCATCTGTGGTTTCCACAGGCCCGCCCACCACGCAGATGCTCCCACGGGGACCCCTTCCTGCCCTCAGCGGTCAGTGTGGGAGCCCGGTCCCTGTGATCGCTGGTAATGCTCCTCCAGGGAGCCGTGTGGGGGAGATTAGTTTGAAATGGAGAGACACGTACTCAGGGCCCTGCCAAATCACTCTGGAGAGAGCATGACAATGCTTCGGTTTCCATGGCGACCAGGTGACTGTAAGCTCACCTTTGGCCTTGGAAACAGCCTCCAGCTTCTGGGAACAACTGCAAAGCTGCTTGCTGCTTATTATGAGAGGGGAGCACACCGAGGGAGAGGAGAAAGCCAGCTGCTGTTTCCGAAACAGGCTCAGCTGCCCCTTCTGAACTGCAGGGAAAGTTAGGAAAAAGCCTCACAGCAAAGATGCAGAGGGTCCAGCAGGACCTCCAGCCAGGAGAGGCTGGTATGGACAGGCCGCCGTCAGATGCCAATGTAGCCCTCTCGACGGCAACAGCCGATATTTGTTATTTTGTTATTTCCTTCTTTTTATTCTGAGAGGAGGCATTCGTTCAGTGTGGCTAGTGACTGGGGAGAGGCTAACACCATAAAAGCTGGTTAACTGAGCATTTACTATATGACAGGGTTTGTATGTATCACCCCATTTAATCCTAATTTTTCAGGTAAGTTTCAGGATGAGGGATTAGGTGCAGGGAGGTTAAGTTCTGCCCCATGGTCACATACACAGGTGGCAGGAGTGCAGCTGGGACTTGAACCCAGACCGTAATGAGCATTGGACCAAGGGAAAAGTGTCTGGTCAGCCCTACCCACATCCCTCTCTCTAGGAACTAGGACTTCTTTCTCCCAACAGACATTCCTCTCTGAAAGGGAAGAAATTATGATGTCAGCCACCGTCAAGAGTTCTGTTTATTTACTTGGTACATAAAGGTCAAGTGTTAAAATGCTTTAATGCCTCCTGCCACTGTTTGCATCTTCCTGGCTAAGTGATCGCCATCTCGACATCAAAACTGACTTCTTCCCTCCGGCGGGATCTGTGACCAGGTGCCCCCGGCAGAGGAGCAGTATAGAAAGTAATGACTTCTCAGGCAGAGGGACCTGGCCCTCGTGTGATCTGCTTGGTATTGATGGGGTGGGGAGCTTCGGGCATCCCAGGACCCCGAAGGAGCGACAGATAGGAGACCCTAGAGCTGTTCATCGTTTTCATCAGCTCCTCATGGAGCAATGAGCTGTGATGCCTCTATAGTCCTGGCTCTTTAATGGGGAAAATTGGACTAGATCAGCAATTCTGAGTGTGAGGGTCTAGGGGGAATTTTAAGAAGGTATTTGGGATAATTTTTGATGGCACACAGATCAGGCATTAAATAACATTAAATAATATAATGAGGAATTTTAATTCCCTTTGGGTTCTTCTGGTGGCCCCAAGGAGGGAGTAGCAGTAGGATACTCATGTGTGTCTTGAATGCCTCTTTAATCTTTGCTAATGTTCCCTTTTAGCTCCAGAGGGGACAGATCTCAGACTCAGAGCTTTGGCAGCCAGCAGCAACTCCCTGCAATTTAACATGGCTTTGTCCTTGCTTTTTATAACTACTTTCTGTGTTCGACAAGGAGAGTTTCCATTTCTGGAAGTGATGTGAGTTTCAGGAGTCAGAGTGCTGTCTGCAAGCCGGAGTGTTCCTGGAGCTCATTAGAATGTGACTCAGACCCCACCCCGGGCTGCAGGCACGTTCTCAGGACACTCAGTAGTCCCTGCACTTCTGATCTCAATTTGATACAGTTTCCTGTTTTAAAGTCAGTATCTGAGTAGGAAAAATGGGCCAATTTAAGGAAACACGTGACTAAATGAGAGTAGAGGTGCAGCAACCACATGGAAGGGCGACCAGGAAAATGGGGATTAGAGAAGCCTCCACTCAGGGGGCTGCTATCTGTGCAGATTCTGGGGCACTGTGCCCTGGAGAGATCTGCTCTGTAGTCTGGGTCTATGTTTGAGGGAGCCCTCCCAAAACAAACCCCCCAAAACCTGTCCAAAAATTGCAGTGAGGTATGAAAATACAGGGTTGCTTCTCTCTGAACGTCATGTGTTGTTCTAAAATAGTGGTTCTCGACTGTCCAAATGTCTCAAGGGACACTTGACAGCGTGTGAGGATATTTTTGGTTGTCACAGTTGGAGAGCTGCTACTGGGGTCTGGTGGGTAGAGACCAGGAAGGCTGCTAAACATCCCACAATGCACAGAAAAGCCCCCACCCACCACCACACACACAAGAAATTATCCAGCCCCAAATGTCAATGGATCCCCATTGACAAGGATGAGAGACTGATGTACATGGATTTTTTGTTATCCAAGATATCTGAGTTCAGATCAATGAAATGACAGGTAAAAAACACCTCTGCTTCAAATCCTTTGGTTTTCCTCACAAGAAGCATAAAAGCCATAGCATCCAACCCCATTACCTCCTCTAACCTGACCTTGCTCTGCTCCCTTTGCCCCAGCACACTGGGCTCCAGCCCCACTGCCCTCCAACCTATTTTCAGAATAGGCCAAGTACTCTAGCATGTTCCTACCTCAGGGCCTTTGCACATGATTTAAAAAAACATCCCTCTTGTGTCCAGAATTGTCATCCACATGGCTCTATCCATTTTCTTTACAGGGGCCTCTGCTCTAATCTCAGCTCCCCATTGAAGCCTTTTCTGACCATCTTGTCTAATAACCCCTTCTCTGTCTCTCCGTTCCCTGCCATGCTGTTCCCTGTAGAGCTTGCCATCAGAATATCTGTTTATTTCTTACGCTCTGGGAGGCGGTGAGTACCACGCGTGTGTATTTACCATGACATTCCAAGTTGTAACAGTGTCTGGCAGTTGGATGCTTTAAATGAACAAAGAGTGAATGGATGAATGGATGAAAAAACTAATGCCTGGATTACAGTCCCAGACAGGCTAATTCCAGTCGCCTCTCTTTCTGCCTCAGTTTCTCCCTCTGTTAGGGGAGTGGGTTGCATGGACGACCCCTAAGGTCCATGGCAGCCCTAATGTCTATGGCAGTGACTCCAGAGCGAGAGCAACTTCAATGCTCACAGCATCCCTGTCTCTCCCATTAACTGCCTGCACCTTCCCAGCTGCCCCCCACCCCCATTACCCCAGATGCCTCTGTCAGAGCTGAGAGGCCTCGGGGAATTCGGGATGTCAGAAATCCTCAGAAAGTGGCAGATCCATTGTGTGAACCACTGAATTGGGTAATTAGGGAGGGTGGCACTTCAGTCGCTTTAAAAGCCGAGTGGGTGGGAGGAAGAGCCGCTCCCTGACAGCTCCTGCACATCCATGGGAGGTGGGCTCGTCCTCGGCAGAGTCGCGTTTGTCACTGACAGCGCTTTATCAGCCTCCCAAGCAGCGCGAGGGAAAGGGGATGAGGGCTGGGGGCGGACGTGGACTCCCGGCCTTTGGAGCAAAGCGCGGCGACGGGTAGGAGGGAGGCGAGCCCTCCAGCCCAGGGCGGATGGCTGCGCTGTGATCGCGGGCACTGTGGGCACGGACACGTCCAGCTCCAGTGCTCAGGAAACATCTTCTTTGTTCTTTATAATCAATTTCGTTTCTGACCCTGAAGGAGCCTTAACCTCCATCCCACCTGGAGGCTCCCCCACCCCCAGGCGGTCTTGAGGTTCAGGATCGGATTGGATTAGGTTGTTTCTTCCACTCCCAAAGTCCCCGGTTTTCTGAGCAGTGGTTTCTAACCAGGGCAAAGCTTCGGGGTGGGGGGTTGGGGTCTGGATGCTCTGGGATGCTCAGGCTCATCCACCACCCCCCCCCCCCAGTCACCTAGGTGGGGAGATCTTTCTGTGGAGAGCAAGACGGAAACCCTCTTTCTCTCCTGCTCTCCCAGTACTTTGCCTCTCCCCATATTGGGCCTTATACTTCTAGAGACAAAAGACACCTAAGAAAGTATTTGTAGTAACCTCGACTTCCTTGAAGCAATGAGCTATTTGAGTGGAGGGAAAGAAGAAGGGAACACTGTCAGGAGAAGACGAAAGCATGCACTAATTTCTCAAGGTATTGTCCCGCCATTAATCAGAGCGAACCACCCTGTATCGAGCGTGCTCTCCAGGGCAGGCACTGTGCTAAAGGCTTCATCCCCACGAATCGCTTACTTAATCCTCGGGGCAACCTTATGAAGTAACAATGCAACACACTCCTGCACCGTCTCACTGTGGATCAGCCCAGGGTAAGTGCCTGGCCTATATTAATTCAGTCAATTTTCCCTGCAATCCAAAAGGCAGTTGCTCCCATTATGCCCATCCTGCAGATGAAGACATGCATCACGGAGGAGTCAAATGGTCCAAGGCCGCACAGGCTGGCCGGTAACAGAGCTGAAGTTCAGACCCAGGCAGCCTGGCTGCAAACCCCGAGCCCAGGGAAACGCTCCTGACTTCCAGGTGAAGTGGAGTTCCTGCCTCGCCTGCGGCTTTCCCAGCAGTGCCCTCCCTCTGTCTTGCCAGTCGGGAAGCTATTTGTAACTCGCAGGCAGCTGCACACACCTGGCACCTGAGCGCAAGCTGGGCCCGAAGGCAAGGCTCCGATGCAGAGTCAGCCGCTGCGGTGGTCAGATGGGGCAGATGAAACACCTGGCTGCCTCCAGGGACACCCACAAGGCCAGATGCCTCCCCAGTTCCAACCAGGATGGCTCAGCAATAGCACTTCTACCTGGGGAGAGTGAGGTGAAGCCAGCCTGTGCTACCATTTTATGCAGAATTAAGAATAAGTAATAAATTAGTGCCCACCAGCATACAATCCAAGAGACATTCTTTTTTACAGAAATAATAGCTTTTTTTTTTTTTTTTAAATATATCTTTATTGATTTCAGAGAGAGGAAAGGAGAGGGAGAGAGAGAGAGAGATAGAAACATCAATGATGAGAGAGTCATTGATCGGCCACAGCCTGCAACCCGGGCATGTGCCCTGACCGGGAATCAAACCCTGATCGCCTGGATCCTAGGTCGATGCTCAACCACTGAGCCACGCCCTGCCAGGCAATAGTTTTTTTTTTTCCCCCAGCAGAAGATCCTACTTATTTTTTATTGAAGATTTCAGAATGGTTGTAGATTCACATGCAGTTTATATATATATATATATATATATATATATATATATATATATATATATATATGGGGATACTGTGTGCAATTTGTCCACTTTACTCCAAGGATCAACATTTTGCAGAACTATAGTGTGTCTTATGATACAGAACAGTTCTAGCACCTTGAGGATCTCTTATAGCCACATTCACCTCCCTCTAACCCCTACTTCATCCCTAAACCCCAGTGACCACTAATCTGTTCTCCATTTCTAAAGTTTTGCCATTTGAAAAACATGTCATGTAAATGGAATTATATAGCCTGCAGCGTTTAGGCTTGGCTTCTGTTTCACTCAGCATCATTCCCGGCAGATTTATCCAAGTTGGGTGTGTCAATAGTTCACTCCTTTCATTGCTGAGCACTTCACTCCTTTTCTTCCACGGTGTAGGTGTGTCACAGGGTGTTCACCAGTCACCTGTTGAAGGACCTCTGGGCTGTTTGAGGGTGTTATGAGTAGAGCTGCTATGAACATTCACATACAGGTTTTTGTGTGAACGTAAAATAAAGACTTTGTCTCTCCGGAATAAACGCTCGAGAGCGCAATTACGGGTCGTGTGGTGATTGCATCTTTAGTTTATAGGATGCTACCCACTTGTTTTCTGAAGAGCTCGTACTATTTTACATTCCCACTGGCAGTACGCGAGTAGCCCTGTTTCTTCACATCTTCCCCAGCATTTGGTATTCTCATGAGTGATGTTATTTTAAAATTTCTTGATATTCTTACAGGTTCTGGTTATATCTTTTTATGGTTCTAATTTGCGCTGCCCTGTAGCTCATGATGTTGAACATCTCCTCATGTTCCTGTTGGCCATCCTATTTCCTCTTTGGTGAAATGTCTGTTCATGTCTTCTGCCCATTTTCTAGTTGTCTTGCCTTTTTTTTTTTTTTCCCCCTGTTGAGTTTTGAGAGTTCTTTGTATACCCTGGATAGTGTTCCTTTGTTATTTACGTGCTTTGCAAATATTTCCTCCCAGTCTGTAACTTGTCTTCTCAACCTCTTTATAGGATCTTTTGCAGAATAAATGTTTTTAATTTTGATGAGGTCCAATTTATCATTTTGTTTTCTTTTATGGGTCAGGCTTTTGTTTTTATGTCTATAAACTTCTTTGCCTAGCCCTACATCACAAAGATTTTTAACTATATTCTTCTAAACATAGTTTCTGCACTTAAGTTTGTGATCCATTGATCCATTTTAAGTTGATTTTTATATAAGTTCTGATGTTTAAGTTGAAGTTTTGTGGCGGTTTTTGTTTGTTGTTTTTTGCCTATGGCTGTTCAGTTGCTCTAGCCTCATTTGATGCAAAGTGTAGCTGAGTTTTTCAACCTTTGCTATGTGCTCGACACTGAGCTAAGCATTTGTAGGCATCATTTTATATAATCCCCTCAATTGCCCTGCAGAGTGGAAATTGTATTCCAAGTGTTATGAATGCAGAGAGAGCATCAGAGGCGTTGTTTGATTTTCCTGAGGCCACACAGCCAGAACAAAGCCTCAGATCTCTGCCTCCCTCCAGCACATAGCCCTTCACCACCTCTAGTTTGGTTTCTGAGTGACTTTCTACACTGGTGTTCTCCACATCATGCCAAAAAATTTGGACTCACTTCAAATCAGTGTCTATCATGGGGCCTCTCTTTGGGCTGTAGTTAAATCGAATTTCTGGGAGGTACAAGTGTAATATAATATGGGATATCTATTCATCATTTAACTTAGGGAAGTCTTTTCCCCCTCACTAATATCCATGATAAAGCATATGCAAATGTCTGTAATTGAACATAATTAAAATAATGAGAGTTGAAAGAATGTGATATTCAAAATAAATGCAATAAGGAGTTGGACACAGCCATTATCCTAATTCAAAATGATTACTTTATGATTACATTATCAGGGCCTCTAATATTTCTGTCTTTAATATAATTTTATTGACTTTGGGGAGGCAGGTGCTCTCTGACTGGGATGGTTCCCCATCCTGGGTCTGTTTCCCAGTCACGCCATACTCCTTGGAGGAAGGACAGTGCAGTTTTGACCAGAACAACATGCCTTTGCCACCTCCCTACCACCTTCCAAAGTATAAACCTGCACTGGGATGAGTGACAGGGCGCAGTGATGTATGACAGCCTGGTATCTGTGAGCGCATCTCAACCCTGTCCAAGAGTGAGTGAGCTGGAGTATCCAAGGCCTGGGCTGAATCTCAGGTGTGCCTGGCCTGGTGCCATCCTTGTGGATTTGTAGTCCGAGTGATTCAGAGAGGTTTTCTGGCTCCACCTGCTCCCACATGTTTCATATAAAGCTCAGGTGCGTAGCCATAGCTTAGAGGCTTTGTGCAGCTCTCTGGTGGGTCGGAGGGTATGGTGCAGCGCAGAGGACTTGGCTCTGGCTTGGGACAGATGTGCCGAAAATCTCACCTCTGCCTCGGGCCAGCTGTGAGACCTTGTGTGAGTTACTTACCCTGTCTGGGCTCCAGTGCTCTCTTCTTGAAATGGGAAGACACAAACTTAACTTAGAGTTTTTTCCCTATGAAATGAGAGAATACATATGAAGGACCTCTCATTAAATGATGCTTAGCAAACACTAGGTGTTGAATGTCATAGGAAAACAAAGAGTTTTAAAGGTTGTGTTCAAACTTAGTTGCTGCAAGAGATAGAATTTGGGACAAGTAAGTGAGACTGCAGGCTTCTGGTTCAACAGAGGTTTATTGACTTTGGGTGGATGCTGGTGGGGTGGGAAATATGGGCAGAAGACATCTCCTGTTCTTCTCTGCACTTCCTCGCCTCCAATCCAGAGAACACGGTGACATCTAGAGATGAGTTTCAGTTTCTCTGGGGTGGAGAAAAGGGTCTTCTTCCTTGTCTTGCCCTGGGATCCCTGGCTTATGCTGGTCACGACAGTCATCCTGTTGCTCAGCATCCGGATTGAGGCCTGTGCCACAGAACACGGCTGCGTATGAGAAGTGAGGAACTAGGAATCCCTCCAACACTCATGCACACACACACATGCACACACATGCACACACCCATGCACACACAGCACCACACATGGCCACACACACATGCACATGCATGCACACTCACACACACACACGCCTATGTATGCACACACATGCACACACACGGGCACCCCCCACATGGCCATACACACATGGCCACACACACATACCCCCCCATGCACACACATGCACACACACATATCCACACACACACACACATTCACACACATGCACATCCCCACACCCATGCACCCATGCACACCCATGCACACACACATGCACACCCACACACATACCCACACGCACACACACGATGCCCCCACTTTAGAGCAGATGCAGCCACCTAGGATAAGCCTGGCTGAACCCAGAGGCTGAGCCAGTGGGACATGGTGTATCGTCCTTGGTGAGTCCCCCAGACCAGCTGTGCCAGGTGTGTCTGGGCCACCACTGAAGGGAGGCAGCCGACCACAGCAAAGGCTGGGCACTGGCTGGGGTGTTTCATACCCACATTTGGGGATCCTCAGCCTTTCTACTCCCAGTACCTTGATTCTGTTTTTACCTGTTTAACTTTGTACCTCTCCTCACCCTCCCAAGAGATTTCTTCTCCAGTCAGACTGGTCCTTTCGGCTGCAGAGCCAGGAGGAGAGGGAGTGAGAGCCCGTGGGCTTCAGATTTCTGGAGGGAGGCGTGGACATAGGCATAGTACGTGGGGGAGGTGGGCGGGAGGGGCTTCAGAAGAGGCCCTGTTTGGGATTATGCCTTCCATCAAGGGTATCATGAAACAGAAGGAAGATGCTGAATTCATCCTGAACGTATTCTTTGTGTACGTGACATTTCCCCCCATTGTGGAGCTTGGAACCTTTGGACCCTGTCTGTAGGGATACAATACATTGCATCCTGTTGACCGTCACAGCCACCCTACTAGGCTGATTTTAATGTTCCCGATTTACACAGGAGCCCCAAGGCGCCAGTCCAGGACCACACGTCAGGACATGGATGCCGAGACTTAAACTTGGCCTCCTCTGGTCTGATTCTGCCACGTGCCCTGCCACGGGTGACAGCAGCTCGGAGCTGGAGAGCAGTGCGACCTGGGCTGGCAGCACGTAGCAAGAATGAAAGAGTAATCATCATTGCGGCTCTGCGCTGGGGGACGGCAATTAGCCTCTGGTTTGTTAGGATTAACATCTCTGGAGACGTTTATGGAAGGATTATTTATTGATAAGGAACATGCAGATCAGCCCACGAGGAGCTGGGAGTTCTACACTCAGGGCTCTTGGTGCAACATGTGTCCAATGGGAACCTCTCTCATAGTCCCATAGAGACGGTGCTGTTTGGTTGGGGAAAATATTGTGTCATTGCTGGGCTTTCTTTTTTTGGAAGGTCTGTAACCTCCACGGGGATGGGTGCTCTTAGTTTATAGACCTGGACAGACTTGGACAAATTAGAGCCCTGCCAATAATCGGCATTGTTGCATTGGGGAGATAAGAGCCTTAGGACCTACCTGGGGCCAAGTTGGAAATTAAATACGATGTCTATAAAGCTCCAGCAGGTAAGGTTCCGAAGGTATTTAAAAGCAGCAGTCATTACTGTCACAGTTTAAAAAGATTTAAACACACGTTAACATGGCTTGCCAGGTACACGCGCTGGCATGAATCAGGTAGTGAGAAAAAATACTGAGATTAAAAACTTAAACATGAATTGTCCACAAAGCAGATATTCTGCACGGCAAGAGTTACAGGGTTGAGCTTGAATATAGGGAGCAATGAACTGCAAAAATTTTTTCCACTGAATCGTGGTCTTCAGGGAAGGGATTAGGCTGAATTTACCTGGACACAAAATGTGTGTGTGTGTGTGTGTGTGTGTGTGTGTGTGTGTGAGAGAGAGAGAGAGAGAGAGAGAGAGAGAGAGAGAGATGGAGGGGGGAGAGAGAGGGGGGGAAACAAGAACAGCTTTCTTTTCCAAAGAACAAAGCGTTTTCAGGTTCTTTGGGAGACTGTTTTGTGCGGGCTGCAGCTGCCGGGTGGATTGCAGTGGAGGGAAGGAAAGGTTAACACGGCTTAGGCAGCTCCTCCAACAAAAGCTACTTCTGCAATTGAGTCAAATTTTATCTATTCGTTAAAGACAGCCTGCTAGCGGGTAACCCTTTCTTAGTCATCACCAAGGACCGTGCGCATGAAAATCGGTCTCAGCTCCTTTGAACAGTAGCCCCCAACTTGCAGCACTTCAGACGGCCTTCCTGCAATTAGTGTGATTCACCGAGCCTTTGCCTGTGTGTGTGTGTGTGTGTGCGTGTGTTGGGGTTTTTGCTGTTTCTCTAGGAACTCAATGAGGAATGAAAAGTCACTGTCAGGAGACACTGTGACACTGTTAAGACTCTCAAGACAGCAGGCAGCAGACACCTCCTCCGACCTGAGTCCGTGAGAGGACTCTCTGCCCCAGGCCAGGGAAGGAGGGGGCTCGGGTTTGAGCCTGCTGTTCCCCTTCCTCTCACCCCAGGCGGCCTGTCAGACCCACAAGCGCTGTCCTTTCGAAATTGGAATGGATGCCGAGCATGCCATGCCCACTAGGTTGAACTAGTGACCTTCTGTCTTCTGGTCTCTTTCTCCTGTCCACTTACACATGACAAGTAAGTAGCGGTAAGTGGCGACAGGGACCTTGGAGGGAACGTTACTCGCCTGGCTTGGAGCAATAGAAGCCCATCCATTTCTCTTTCTTTTTGGAACATGTAAGTGAAAAACACAAGAGAGAAAGTGCCTGTCTACCAGGCTGTTTGAAAATGCTGTGTGTGTATTGTGTGTGTGTGTGTGTGTGTGTGAGAGAGAGAGAGAGAGAGAGAGAGAGAGAGAGAGAGAGAGAAGAGGGGCTAGGGGGAGAGAGAGGGGTTTCAAACCTACTTCATGAAGCTCCCAGTAAGTCCATCTGGGCAAAAGAGGCCGAAAACACAGCCCTGTCCATGGGACTTCCTCCCCAGCCAGCGTGAGGCTGTGCTCCTTGGTGCTGGCCGCTATTTTCTGGGACTTTGCTGATGTTCTCGGGTTGATGTCTTTAGGATTAATGAGGCATTAGTTCTCAATCAAGGAGCCACAATCGAGAATGCCCATTTAGCTGCAGCGAGTTGTGTCTCTGCATTAATTGGTACCATGTGACCTCTGTCCTTTGGGTGGGATGATGTATGGCTGCGTTTTCCTGGGCAGTGCCATGAAATTGATAGCGCGCCCATTGCTGCTTATGTGGACGAACAGCTCGTTTATGTTAAATGCTGTGCTTGTCGTTAGGACAGGACATGAAAGTCTGGGCAGGTGAGGTGTGTGAATCCTTACTTAAGTGAAGCAGGCCCTGCTTGCTGGTGGGAGACTCGGTGCTGGGACCCCCTCATCGGAAGCACTTTGCTGCTGGGGATGCTGGAGCTCACAGGTAAATTCCCCCTAAGGTAACCTGTGGGGTCTTGTCTAACTCGGAGATCATGTGTACAGAGACATTTAAATATACAAGTGGGAACGGAGCTCTGTAGGGGCTTGTTGAGCCTCCCCGTGAGGACTGCTCCAGTGGTAGTAGGTATATTGCTCAAGTGCAGACTGTAATTCATGAGATCTGAGGCGAACTGAGATTGTTGCATTTCTCCAAGTGGTACTGATACTGCTGGGTCAGGTACCCTGATTTTAGTAGCAAATTTCTAGGCCAGGGGTCCTCACCCTTTTCTATAGAAGTTTAGAGAGTGAATATTTTTGGCTTTGAAGGTCATGTGGTCTGTCACAGCCACTCAATCCTGCCCTAAAGTGAAAAAAAAAAAAAAAAAAAAGCCACATACAGTACATAGTTGAATGGGCATGGCTGTGTCTTGTAAACTTTACTAACAACATCAGGTGGCAGGCTGGGTCTGACCCGTGGGCAGGAATTTGCTGGCCCTACTCTGGACCATAAAGCCCATGTGGGAAGGGCTATATTTTATTCTCTACTATGGGTTTTAGTGCCTAGCAAAGTGCCAGGTAGGTGATGGGGATCCAAAAAATTTATATGAGCTGAGTGATCAATTTCCACATTTCTTCAATGGCCAGAGCAGATCAGCCCAGCCCCCGGCATGAGTTCTGTCCATTGATGCAGGAGCCGAGAGCCCCAGGCTCCCATTCCCTCTCGCTGGCTGGCTGTGAGTCAACCATCACTTGAGCTTTCACCAGTTGCAGATATACCCGTTTCCCCAAAGTATGTTTATGTACATAGATATCTTTTTCTATATGTTATATTTACAGGAACGGGATCACAGATGTACAATGTTCTAAAAACATTTTCCCACATCATTAAATATTCTTTACAGCATGGTTTTTATTGGCTCTACAATACTTCATACTTTATCTAACGGTTGATCTTCTATGGGAGGACATTTATGCTGTCTCCTTTATTCCAGCTGCAAACTGCTAACTTTGTTGCATGTAGAAATTAGAGTCCTAATCCACATACTGTCTTAGAATAAAAACCAGAAGAGCAAATTTCTCTGTGGGCAGGCAAACACATTTTCTGGGTTTTTGATACCTTAAGACAAACTGGCCTCCATGAATTTTAGATTCTTTCCAGAGCACATACTAGTACCTGCTTTTATAAAAAATGTTGAGGAGGAACATTAAGAAACAAAGATAAAAATCTCTCTAGGGATGATTATTATGCCATGTGGAATATGGAATTCAGAAATGTTGGAGGGGGGACAGAGAATCTTTTATGTCTGACAGTTGCCCTGGAGCCCTGACTTTGGATCTGAGTTCTCTAAAAGGGGAGGGCGGACAGAGCTCTCGGTGCCCCTAGTCAACCCGGCTTCCTTACCAGCATAGGTTATGTTCAAGCTTGGTGGGCAGGCTTTACATGGACAGAAGAGGTCCTTGGACTTGCAGGTCAAAGTGGTCTATGCAGGATTGTGATGGGAATGGAGCAGGAATGGGCTTGGTCAGTCCCGACATTTCATTATAAGGAAAGAGACACTGAATCACAATCGTGGTCATTTTTCCAGGGGCCCTGGGAGCTGGGCAGTAGGAGGCTTTCTCCACACCCTTGCACGGCACCCATTGTGCCATAGGATAGATACCCCACAGAAGCTGTGTTTCCGAATAGAAAATCATGAGAACCCAGGTCAGGACAGTTATTGGGGACAAGAGTGGGTTTCTTTAATGTCCTATTCAGAACTGGCTTCATAGTCAGGTTGGAGAAATTTAGGGAGATTTGAGGTTGATGAATTTTTTTTCTGCTCCCCATGAGCAATGATAGTGGAGGTCCCAGGAGGAAGCTGGTGGAACCCCCGTTGGGTCACTGGAAGTGAGGGACTGTTGACAAAACCATGGCTAAGGCATGGGAGAAGCACAGAGGATAATTCCCTGAGCCCAGCAGTAGGGAGACCATTACTGCCTCAAGGGCTTAAGGGGCAAGAGAGCCCTGCCGGGCGTGGCTCAGCGGTTGAGCGTCGACCTAGGATCCAGGTGATGGGGTTCAATTCCCGGTCAGGGCACATGCCCGGGTTGCGGGCTTGATCCCCAGTCGGAGGCGTGCAGGAGGCAACCGATCAATGATTCTCTCATCATTGATGTTTCTCTCTCTCTCCCTCTTCCTTCCTCTCTCTGAAATCAATAAAGATATATTTAAAAAAATAAAATAAAATAAAGGGGCAAGAGAGGGAGCAGTTCCTGGGACTGGGGGCTTACCTGAAGGGCACAACCTTACCTCTCTGTCTCCGCTGCTGCTCCCTGTTGGTCAAACCTACACAGGAGCCAGAGGCATGGGAACCCACTGATGCAGTTTGACATTCAAATCATGTCTCCTGGGTCCCAGAGGATAAATGATTTATGTCAAGGGAAACACAATATTGATCTCATTTTTAAAGTTCTAAGAGAAATGGTTTCCACAGTCACCACTGGGCAAGCCACCCAAGAACAAAACGGGGCTCCTCCCCATAACGCTTTTCCCTTAAATCTCACTCAGTTTGCCAGGTCCTCAGATTCAATGTGTCAACCCGCTTTGTTTGGCTTCTCATGTAGTTTTATCTTGTTGGCTGTTCATTTAGTTTGGTTTTCCTTTTTTTTTTTTTTTGCTCACTATGAATCTTTGCTTGTTTTTAAAAAGTTAGATTATTTAATATGAGATCTGAGCTCTGGCTTCTCTAGAAAAATGTGAAGATTCGACAATGTTCCACATACATTGGCGCTAAGGATGGGTTTTTAGCTGGTGCCTTCTTGGTTGCTCCTGGTCATCACTCATGAAGCTGCTTAAGTAGACACTTGAGTTTTCTGACTCTGTAGGCTCTGGAGTCCCTGCGGGGAGGGCACAGCCTCCACCCCGCTGCTTCCGCTCTGTCCTGAGGAGAGCTCATGGATATGTGCCAGATTCTTTGCATGTGGATGCTTCTTCCTGCCGTGATTAGATCTCTTTGAAACCCTCTAATATTCTCAACAGACCTCATTGCAATTTTTTAAATTTGAGGAAATCAAAGTGGACTTCACTGACATTTACATTTGCATTGTCAACAGTAGGAGGAAAAAAAAAGTAAAGAATTGTCCAAAGCAAATACTCCATAGTATACATCAGATATTGGGTGGGAGAGAGGCTATCAACTTGAATTTGCAGTGTTCAGTCCTCGGCCTAAACAAGGCTGGTATGTTTTCAACAAGGTGATGGAATTCTCTTTCAGTGAGTGAAATAAATGAATGTGGGCACCAAACATGTACAACAGGTCAGAGCTGAGGACAGGGTTCAGGGCCACCTCTCACCCTTCTCCAGTTCTGTCCTGTGGCACCCCTCTCTGTCCTGAAGTGCAAAGATGTCCCTCTTACCCTAATGACTTTTCCTTTTACAGCACATGAGAACTTCATCAAATACCGATTGTCCATAGTTAACATGCAAATGGTATTTTTCATATACTGACAGTGTCAGCTTGGTGCCCATGCTGGATGTTACTATGTATACATAATCCATATGTCATGCTTGCAGAGTTTGACTAACTTCAGTTGACACCCCCTTGAATTCATCAAGACTTTTCTGACTTAACGATCTATGAAACATCTATCTATGGAAGAGGCTGGCATATTTGCATTTCCCAGAAAACTATGTGAGTGAAATTTGATGGAAAACACTGATCCTGATTCATCTGCACTTCCCTTTAGTCACAAGCTGTCTTAGCCCTCTCCTCAAGGGGCATGACAGTTCTCGAGTGAAGGAAGCTTGGGAATCATCGGCAATTCGTTAGCTGCATCATTCTGAACGGTCCTCTTTGTTCTCACTCCTTAGAGCTGTCTAACCTCCTGCCAGCACTTCCCTTCCATTATTTACTCAGCTCCTCCCTTCTCTTTTGTCTCTACCACAGGGCCTTTGCATATGCTCCTCTAACTGCCTAGAATGCTCTTTCATGCCTCTTTCCCAAACTAATCAATTTTGATTTTTCTTCTATCTCAGTTCAAGCATCTTACTTCAGCAAGGAAAGCTTCTCCTAACTCTTAGACCAGGTCAAACTCGTCCCCAATGAAAGCTCTCATAACAGCTTGCAAATACTTACTCATTTGTAAGGTTATTTGATTTATTTTCTAAAGCTCAAGTTTCCTTGACAGTAGAGCCTGGGATAACACTTACATGCGAAAGCTTTATAGAGAGGTATAACAGCTGGGCAGCAAGAACGGAGGAGGAAGGAAAGTGAGGCAGGAAAAGAAGGCAAGCAAAAATCACACAAAATAGCGTGTTACAGAACCCACCACAGCTTTATAAGAAATGATATGCATGAGCACCTTCCAGGCAGGCCATGTGGGACCAATGTACCTTGGGACAATTTTTTGGAGGGGAGAAGATAACAGGCCGGCTGTAGTCTTTAATCTCCTTCAGTTGGTCAAGTTCACTCCATGGAAGAATGAACTCACATACATTTGCCAGATCTATTACCTGGCCCCTTAGGGCAGCTCCCGAGGAAGCCAGATCCCATGCTCAGTAGTGTGATACTTCTTCTGAATCTGAAAGTGGGAGGAACTATAGCATTCATGAAACTGGTTGGGTTAGACACGGGTAGATGGATAGATGGATGGATGACTGATGGATGGGTGGATGGATGGATGCTGGATGGATGGATGCTGGATGGATGGGTGAATAAATATGTCAATGTTAGTTAAAATTTAGCCTCTGTCTCCTTTCTTAGAAATCACAGTTCTCATTAGCTAGTGGCAGCAATATTTGATTGACTGGCGAGCCATCTTTGCACATCTTGAAAACCCTATGCTCTGCCACACGGAGCCAAACTCTCCAGTTGCTGAGTGGGTCCTGGCATTCTGAGAAACCCCAGTGAGATAATTTTTTCTCTAGATTGTCACTTCCCTCTCGGAATTCAATTAAGTGTTATTGGTATATAGCTGCCAGGGTCTCAGTGATCTAGGAGACCATCAGTGGTGTGGCTAGCGGAGCTCTGAAAGGCAATATTTCCTGGATGCCTTCCATGGGCCAGGCATGGTTGTAAGTACCCTGCACAATTATCTTATTTAATTGGTGGCAAAGTTGTATAAAGCAAACTCTCCTGAACGATGGAATTGGGACTTGAACCCAGTTTTGTCTGACTCCAGAGTCTATGCTCTTAATATCTATACTGGCATTTCCCAAGATATGCATGTGTGTGTTATTGAAAATATTTAAGATGGGTTTTAGATACTATACAAACAAGACTATTAATTTTACTGGTTATGTATTTGCTTAAGTGTATATTGAAACAATACTAATTTTTAATTTAGGATAATGATGTTTACATTTCAAAATACATTAATCTAAATAAAGGCATTTCTAATCTTCAAAAAATATTAAATATATAGTACTACAGGTGGTATAAATGTGACAAAACCATGACAGTGGCACACGGATGACTGAAGTTTGGAAATATTGCCATATGCCAAATGAAATATCCAAGGGGACTCAGAACCTCTGAGTCCTTTTTCAACCCCTCCCCTCAGCCCTTTGCTCTCACAATTACTGTAGGGTTAGGAATTTTCCCTTCAAGGGGATCCATAACTTTTAAGCCACTGTCAACTGCTGTGTCTTTTACATGTTTTTCTTTCATCCTAGGCTGGTAGACTAACCACCTATTAAGAGCTAAGGGAATGTGCATGGGAGAGATACGTTTTGACACGGGAATCAGAGGATTCGACTCATTTTGGTTCCCTTTCTTTTAAAATAGGAAGTCTTTGCCCATGAGTTTCAGTGAAAAGTTGGAGTAGGTTGGGATGTGATGGCGTGATCTGCCCCCATACTTGAGAGAGGAGGATCCCTGAGATCTCTGTCATTTTCACCCCCATACCCTTTTGTGTTTCTAGAGAGGACACCATTCCTAGCACGTGGTAGGCATTTGGAAAAATGAGTTAATCCATGTGAAGTTCTTAGAACAGGAGCTGGCACATCTTAAGCACCACGTTGGTGTTTGCTGCTATCTCTAATATCGTTAGAATAGTAAATAGATTGAATGGTTAGGTCAAGTCAAGTAGAAAAAGCGGGCTTTTTGAAATCCAGCGGGAGCTGTGAATTAGGCAGGTGCTGTATTCCCTCCCCGGCCCCCATCCAGCAAGAAGCCCCAGGCCTCTGCTGACAACGCGGATCGGGCCAGTGGCAAGCACTGTGGCTAGAACAGAGGGAAAGGGGTCAGGGTGTTGGTCCCCCTGGCTCCCTTCCTACAAGATTTCCTGTACCCCTCACCTGAAGGCTACTCTTCCTTCTCTCACAGCACTTGCTCTGGAAGGTTCTGTTTTTCTTTTAAAAAATTTTTTTTAAAAATATATTTTTATTGATTTCAGACAGAGGAAAGGAGAGGGAGAGAGATAGAAACATCAATGATGAGAGTCATTGATCGGCTGCCTCCTGCAGGCACCCTGCTGGGGATCGAGCCTGTAACCCGGGCATGTGCCCTGACCCAGAATCGAACCTCTGTCTCCTGGACCCTAGGTTGATGCTCAGCTGAGCCACGCCAGCCAGGCTGGTTCTGTTTTTCTGTCCTTACAGCATCCTCTCCTTGTTTTGTAAGATGTCCAGATAATGGCTTTGTTGACATTAGTCTCGGGTTATTGCTCCAACCTGCCATGCCTTTGTTACTTGTCCCTTTTTAAATAAAAGGATATATCCCTGAATTGCCTCCATTTGAGTGTGTCATGTTTTTTCCATTGGGACCCTGCCAAGTTCAAATCTAACCCCTGCTATTCCCTACACCTGGGGCCTTGGCCAAGTTCCCCAACCTCTCTAGAAATTAGTATCTTCATCTGCAAAACAGCTAAGCCAGGGCCCCAAACTCAGGTGTCCGGAGACTCAAATGAGCAAGGTGGGTCTGTGCAGGCCTGACGCTCTTCTCAGTCCCCCACGGTCATGCAGGAAAGCAGACCTCTGTGGGTGGCCAGGCACTGTGATTTGTCAAGAGAACCCAGAAATCCAGCTCTTCTATAAAGTCTCTTAATCTCAAAATGTTGGCAATTAAGTAAAATGTCAATTTTGGAATATTGGGCAAGCTGAAATTTAGGTTAAAAGTTTATTGAGGGGACTGGAGGTAATACATATAAGGCAGTGTAGTACAGTGGTTAGGAACATCAACTCTACCATCTGCCTGCCTTTGAATGGGAGCTCCACTGCTTACCAGCTGGGTGACCTTGGACATTTTACTTAGCTTCTCTGAGCCTTAGTTTCTTTATCTGCCAAATAGAGACAATGTTATACCAATTTCATAGGGTTGTAGTGGGGATTAAAGGAATTAATATCCAAAAAGATTTAGAAGACTGGTCCATAGGAAGCACTATGTAAATGTTGGTAAATAACAATGAATAAATGTGACTTGCCTTATATAATGTTTGTCATATCCGAGATTTTCAGTGTATGGGAGCTTAAACAAATGAATTTCCAGAAGGTTTTAACTCTGGGACTATAAAGACAAATTTCTCCAGCTTCTTGTGTATTATTAAGTTAACATGAACTCTCAAAATAATGGAAGCTTTTAATTTTATTTCTCCTTCCAGAATGGTCTATTTAATGCCATTTGCCTGGAGATAGAGTCTGATTTCTGAGGTCCTCATTGGGGTACATTGATACTCAGCCCTAAGATTGTTCTAATAAGCTTTATTGACTTGCTGAACCTTGCAGTTCTCTGTATTGACATGCAGTGTAAATCACTCCATCTGACATTTGAATGTCCTTTCTGAGAAACGTGCGAGACCTTACGTGGTGCTGAGCTTCTGACTCTGCATGTGCATCCCCTTGTCAAGCCTGCGATGGAGTAGATGAAGCTATCACATACACAAAGCCTTGTTTTAACCCAAAATCCGGTGGGGGAAAGGCCATAACATTTTGTTTGGTTGAAAAAAAGTTTTCTAAAATATGGGAAGGGTATACATTTGAATGAAGTGCTAGCTATGTCCCCTGTCTTTAGAAATGATTAAAAGCCAAGCGAGCATTTGTTAATTGTTAGCATGAGAAGTACAGATAGTAACAGACAAAACTGCAGAGAGAACCATGGGGCTTTGAATTCAGAAACTTTTCGTCCAAATTTACTCTTGAAAAGGGGGAGGGAACCCACCCTGCAGCTGACATTTTTAAATACAATAGCCATTGAAGGAACCACCATGCCTTCCAGGAATTCAGTTTCTTGGATAATGTTTCATAAGCCCATCTGGACACTCATTCCCTTCCTCAGTGACTCTGCCAATGTTTATTGAGCATCTGCTATGGGCCAGGCACCTGCTAGTACTGGGAGTACACTGACAAATACAGCCGTGTCCCTGAGAACCTCATGATCCACTTGAGAAGAGATAAGATTGATAATTATAATCCAGGGCATTAAATGTTGCAGTGGAGGAGGGGTTTTGACCATTGGCGCTGTTGACATTGGGGCTGGATCATTCTTTGTGGTGGGGGCTGCCTGTGGCTTGTAGGAGGTTGAGCAACATCCCTGGCCTCCACCTATTCGATTCCAAAAAAATTCCCCTCTAGTGATGACAGCCAGAAATGTCACTGGGCATTGCCAAACATCCCCTGGGGAACAACATTTCCCCCTGTTAAATAGGGATATTTACACAATTTGGGGGGAAAGGAGCAACTGGTTCAGCCAGGAGAAGTGGGATAGGCTTTTCAAAAAAATGATGGTAGTGGAGCTGGGTCTTCAGATAAGAATTATGGCTCAGCGGGTGGTGGAGTAGAAGCTCAGCGCTGCAGGCAGAGGGACGCAGGGGGTGACAGAACACAGGCGATTTCAAGCACAGCGCGTCGTACTTCACGGTTAAATTAGACGGCGTGGCAAATAAGGCTGTAAGGTCAGGCTTGGGTCAGTTCTTGGGAGAGTCTTGTATGCGAAGCAAAGACAATTGGGCTTTATCACGTAGGTAACAGAGAGGCAGAGAGGTTATTAATCAGCTAAGTGGTGTGTTAATTTTGCATTGCGTTGCCTATCCGATTATCTGACTGTTCAGAACCTGGTACTGAACTCGTTTCCTTTGGGGGAATTGCCCATCCATCATTTCAAGACTGGGTGATTCGGGTGGGGTTGACCCCATACTCTGGTTTGGTCACTGTGTCCATCTAGTCACTTGATTGGTTTCGTGATGGGCATGTGACTCATATGGGTCAGTAGGGGCAGACTCTAGGGATTTTTCTAGAACTCCTTGGAGTAAAAAGGATATTTTCTCTCTGCTGGGGCTACTAGCTTGGTAGAATATTATCCTCAAGTCTGGAGTAACAGAGGGCATCTTGACACAGCAATTGAAGAGCCTGCTGAGGACGACACCAAGACAGAGGAAAGCAGACCCCTGAGACGTGAACCACAGAGAGAATGATCTTTATGGTTTGAACGTTTGGCTCCAGCAAAGCCTAAAGGCCCTGCCGCGTTAGAATTTTCACCCCTATGTCAATAAATCTCATTTCTCATTTAAACTGGTGTGAGTTGAGTTTCCATCACTGGGAATGGAAAGAGAGAGACCTGACAAGTACAGTACTTAAAACATTGCTCTTGGGTAAGCGGAGAATGGAGCGGGGGCAGGAAAGATTTTCACAAGGAGACCAGCTAGGAGGCTGTTGTACCGGCCTGGATAACAAATGATAAGATGCAGTGAGTGGAAATGAAGGGAGCTGAAGGGGGACATGAGAGTTTCCTTTAGACATCTTGAGTTGCACGCAGGGCACAGAAGTCCCTCCATATGCTGATCCACCCTCTCCCCCCCACCCCTCCTCTCCTGTCTCTGCCGCCGGTGAGGATTCTAGCTCACTGGAACCGAGGCTCTCAGGAGTGGGGACATCCTAGTCAGCCTCTGAGGTGGCACTAAATGATCCCTCCCTCCCAGCATCCACATTCCTGTGCAACCTCCTCTCTGGGAGCACGGGCTGGACTTACTGACTCACCGCAAATGAGTGGAATAGGCGAGAGTAATGAAGCATCACCTCCAAGATTAGGTCATAACAAAGCAATGGCTTCCCTTTCGGGTGCTTCTCTCTTGCTCTGAGGGAAGCCAGCTGCCACGTTGTAAGTTGCCCTGTGGAGATGCCCACGTGGCAAGAAACTGAAGGTGGACACCAGCTAATGGTCACGGAGGAACTGAGACCCTGAGACCAGAACCGGTGAGGCGCCGGCTCCTCCCACCAATCGCATGAGTGAGCCTGGAAGCAGGTCTTCCCCGGGGGAGTCTGGGGATAGAGCTGCAGGCGCACCAGACACTTGAGCCAGAGGCACCCGCTCCCTCGTGCCCACATCCTGACTCATAGATGCTGCGAGGTAATGTTTGCTGGTTTTTTGTTTTTTTAAAAAAATATATCTTTATTGATTTCAGAGAGAGGAAGGGAGAGGGGAGAGAGAAAGAAACATTGATGATGAAAGTCATTGATTGGCTGCCTCCTGCATGCCCCCGACTGGGGGGTCGAGCCCACACCCCGGGCATGTGCCCCCACTGGGAATCGAACCTCGATCTCCTAGATCCTAGGTTGATGCTCAACCCCTGAGCCACGCCCGGCCAGGCAATGTTTGCTGTTTTGAGCTGTTAAATTTTGGAGTAAATAGTTATGCAGCAAGAGATAACTATTACAGTAGGTTTGGGTTCCCATTTACTTTATTGAATTTATTTCTTTATTTTTGTTAATCCTCACTTGAGGATATTTTGCCCCTTGATTTTTAGAGAGAATGGAAAGGAGGGAGGGAGGAAAGGGGAAAGAGAGAGAGAAACATCGATGTGAAAGAGACACATCAATTGGTTGCCTCCTGCACGCACCAGGACCAAGCTTGGGGATCAAACCTGCAACCCAGGTACCTGCCCTGGACAGGGAATCGAACTCATGACCCTTTGGTGTAGGGCTGATGCTCTAACCACTGAGTCACACTGGCCGGGGCTGCTCCCATTTATTTCATATGCATAGTAGGCACTCAATAAATACTTGTAGGGTGAGACAGCAACCCAGACCAAAGGCCCAGCCTGGCCGTGTGGGTGGGGGCAGGGTGGTCGTCCAGTAAGCAGAGGCTGAGATCGCAGCTGCAGTGGGCAGGTGTGGGGATGGAAACCAGGCTGCAGCGGGTCCCTGGAGGGATTGGACTGCTGAGTTCAGAGAGCTCGTGGTGGAGGGAGGCCCAAAGCACTTCGGGCTGAAGAGGAGCTGCAGGAGGAGCACTCATATGAGAGCCTCGGCGTGTTTATGTCCTGAAGGCGGGGGCTCTGCAGAGAGCAGAGGGAGGAATGAACTGGTGGAGAAGCGCCTGGCCCAGGGGCGGGAAGGCGGAGGCAGAGCGCCCTGGCAGGGCCTCTGGCCTTGGCACCGGGAAGTGTGTTCAGATAAGTACTTACATTTTGGTTCAACATCTGTCCTGCGCTGTGCTGTTCTGTAGTCTCTGTGAACAGCTCCAGAAAAATGTGGTTGCTTTTATTGCCAAGTCGCTTAATTGCCTTACGGAATAATGGCAAGCAGGCGAGCCTCGGAGCTTTCGAGCTCAGAGGCGCATCAAAGCAGAGGAGGCAGGGAAATCAAATAGACCGATGGCCTTTTCACTGACAGTCACGCGTTGGCTACCCCTTCTTTTGTCAGCCTATTAATGGTTGCTGACATCTGCGAAATCCTTTTTAAGCTAAAAATAGAGAGGAGGCAAGAAAATTCTACCCGCTATCATAAGGCATATATAGTTTATTTTTTACTTCCCCCCCTTTTTTTTCATTAATAAAAGAACTTCTTGTGCAAACGCCAGGTCCAGAACATTCTTCAATAGCAATTCGAGGATTATTGCCACTTCCTACTGCCTAAAAATGACCTATCCAAAAGGAATAACGGTCGCCAGGCCAGTGTGGCTTGGTGATTGAGCCCGACCCATGAACCAGGAGGTCGCGGTTCGATTCCCGGTCAGGGCACATGCCCGGGTTGCAGGCTTGATCCCCAGTAGGGGGCGTGCAGGAGGCAGCCTATCAGTGACTCTCTCATCATTGATGTTTCTAGCTCTCTCTCGCTCCTTTCTTCTCTCTGAAATCAATTAAAACATTTTTTTTTAAAAAAGGGAATAATGGTCTACTTTATTTGGTCTACCACCTAAAACCGCCAATGCGTTTTCACCTGGTTGCAATATGCCCTTATCCCTGTGAACCAGGTAGGGCTTGATGCAAAGCAACCGGTTCAGCAAGGTTTGACCGCCTGCAGGCTGCCTGCCTGGAGCAAGAACCGGAGCCTCCTGAAGCTTAATTTGTTTATTCTCACTAATGCATTACATCACTGTTTCTTAGTCCCACTTATGGCTCCAGAGACTCCAAAATGGCACTTCCTGAGTGGTCCCATGGGTTCCCTACAAAATACCTGAAGGTTATAATATATTCGTGGTGCATAATCAGTGCTTCAGAATTCTGCTAACAATTATCTCCTTTCTCTGAGTTTGAGAGCACAGCAAGCAATCATGTTTTCAAAGAGAAGGGAAATATCCATGCACACAGCCCTCAGATCACAAAAAAGGCTCAAGTCCCGCCCTTTCCCCACCTTCAACCTGACCCACAAGTCACTCTCCTGTTGGACTAAACACACAGTTGTTTCACATCAGGGACTTGGAACATCTGCGGAAGGAATACATGGTGTGTGTGTGTGTGGTGTGTGTAGGGGATTTGGAAATTCAGGTTCCTAGGCCTCATCTGAGATTTCCTGAATCAGGATCTCCAGCTTGGTGCCCAGGATCTGAATTTTGGTAAGCACTGGAGATGATGTTTATATGCACAACGGTTGGACAACCACAGGATATTGGAACAGGTCTATGGAGCTTCATGGGTGATGGGAGGTACAGGGGCTTTTGATTCCTACAAGGCACATTGCTGACTGCTCCTGCAAAGCCAGCATTCCCCTTCTTTTTTTATGGAGACATTGAGAATACAAAAGATGCTCTCCTTGTTCCACATCCCAGACCCTCTCTCTGGGTGTTTTACCCTTTCATTGATGCTTCTGGACTTCCCAACGTCAGCACCATTGCCGAAGGACCCTCCCTGATTACTAGATTCCCAAGGAAGGCTGGAAGTGGCTTTGGATTAATACTCCCTCCATAAATAACTAACCCTTCACCAGTGACTGATGGGGATCAGTGTATATACGTTCTCAAGCTTCCTTGCCCTTGGGTGGGGTAACTGCAGGGCATGTGCTAGCCTGACCTCCAGAATTCTTCAGTGGACAGGATCTTCGGTTGCCCACAGTGGTAACTTGCTTGACAACATACTTTTGCTGGCTACAGTCCCCTTCCCGAGCTTACTTCCCACTCCCTGGCCATTGTTTCCTGGGGTCACCTCCCAAATTCATACTGGCTCTTAAATACTTGTCTCAGGTTCTGCTTCTGGGGGAACCCAAAAGAGTGTCTGCAAATTAATGTCCCAGAGCATTTTGAGCCAAGCCTAAAGTAATGGTACAGGAAGCTTAGAGAACGGAAAGCCAGAGAAGGCTGCTAACATGCTTCAACCTAGTGCCCCAACTGTATCCTTTAGGTGTTTATAGTCCCAAGTTTTATTTTATTTTTATTTTATTTTTTAAAAATACATCTTTATTGATTTCAGAGAGAGGAAGGGAGAGGGAGAGAGAGGTAGAAATATTAGTGATGAGAGAGTCATTGATCAGCTGCCTCCTGCACGCCCCTGACTGGGGATCAAGCCCGCAACCCGGGCATGTGCCCTGACCGGGAATCGAACCCGATCGCCTGGATCCCAGGTCGACGCTCAACTGCTGAGCCACGCCCGGCAGGGCTATAGTCCCAAATTTTAGCTGTGTACCCATATTTCCTCATATCAACTGCTCCATAGTCTTGAAGGTATTTCCAGCGATTTTTCTTTTTTTTAATTTAAAGATTTGCGCCTCTTAACAGAAGTATAAGGAATAAATAGAAAAATAGAAATAATAGAAGTATAAGTGGCGAGCATTGTCATGCATACTTTGACCATGATTTACAGATATTTTACTGCTCAGAGCATCCATCACCCACCAGTAACCACTGCAAATGCATATTCTTCCTTTTGGGTTGCATATTTCACCCTAAATGGCTTAAATATCTTTACTTATCCATTTGTAATAAAATGATGAGGACTTAAAATAAAATAAGTGCATTTGAAAGAAATCGATGGTCAATACTCTATGCTGCTAATACATGAAACATTTTTTTCCCTCCCTGGAGTGTTAATACATTAAGGGTAAACTATTTATATTTATAAATTCATTAACTATTTACGCCTCATTGACTTATAACTTTTATTTTTTTCTCGAGCAGTCTCACTTTCAACCTTCACAGTTGACTTTAGTGGAACGTTGAAAGCAGCACTTATGGATTTAAAAAAAAAATACTCTGAGCAGGACTTTAGGACATGTACACAAGGCTTTGCCTCGTTGGCCTTTGGACCCCCTAAACCTAGAGAGAAGGTTGGGAGGTGCAGCAAAGCATTCCACGCCCTAAAGTCAGACTGTCAAGAATTTAAAATAAGATCTTGAGCTTGTTAGGTTGCAAGCTTTGAAAATTTGCTCTTTCTCTCTGAGCCTCAGTTTCTTTACCTGTAAGATGGGGGTAATAATACTACCTGCCTTTTTGACTTCTCTGAGGTTAGATGTCGTACTTGAGGCTCGACATATAGAAAGTCTTCAAAATTGTTTTTATTTGTCCTCAAGCCCTCAGCAGACATATACTGATGACCTTCTCCAGCCAGAGAATAAAACGGGCACCTAACTCCCAATTCGCTTGCGAGTGAGTGAAACAGGCAAAGGCTTCTTGGTAACGACCGGTCAGACTCAGGACTTACCGGTACTTTCAAAGCTGGAACAAAGGAGCAAGCAGTCAGCTTTGCGCAGGTTGCGTTGGCGGGTCATCGAGGAGGACTGTGGTGACTTCCTCTCCTTTCTTAGTTCAAGAGAGTCTGGGCCTTGGCGGGGACCTTCAGGTCAATAGGAAACCTCCAGAGGATTGCCGAGACCACACTGCAATTCTTAAAGATGACCCTGCTCTCTGGCTGTCGTGTAGAAGTCACCGCTCGCTCCTTTGGGGCAGTTAGTGGGCCAGGTGCGACGCTGAGGGGCCGCTCGGGGATTATACCACTTAATTCTTATGACGGCCTTGGGTGAGCAGAGTCCTCGCGGAGCCGAGTTTGAATCTTCAGCCAACTACTTCCTAGCTTGGTGACTGTGAGCAAGTTTCTTCATTTCTCTGGACCCTGGTTTCCTCATCGGTCACATGAGGGTAATAATAAAGCCTGGTTTGTGGAGTTGTTATGAAGAATCCGTGAGGATATGAGTGGAGGTGTAGACTGACGCCTGGTACATGGAAAGCCTGGAGAAAGGCTAGTTGTTATCACTATGTCACTGCTATTAGTAGCACGACCCCTACTGCTGACGGCATCATATTGATGAGGCTACTTTAGACCAGTGCTTCTCACCTGGGGTCACTTTGCCCCCCCACCCAAGGGAGCATTTGGGAATGCCTGGAGACATTTTTGGAGACTTTTTTGTTTCTCATCACATGGAGGGCAGTCAGGGAGCCCCATTTAGTGGGGTAGAAGCCAAGGATGCTACTAACACCCTACAGGGCACAGGTATTCCCCCAACAATAAAGGGTCACCCAGCCCAAAATATCAGTAGTGCTGAGTTTGAGAAACCCTGCTTTGGGCCACGTGTAATCTTTTTTTTTTTTTTAAATATATCTTTATTGATTTCAGAGAGAGGAAAGGAGAGGGAGAGAGAGAGATAGAAACATCAATGATGAGAGAGTCATTGATCGAGCCCGCAACCCGGGCATGTGCCCTGACCAGGAATCGAACCCCGATCGCCTGGATCCTGGGTCGACGCTAAACCCCTGAGCCACACCCGGCCGGGTGCCATGTGTAACCTTAAACAAGCTTATGCAGTAGGGACGAATCCCAGGGACCAGGGAAGGCTGTGCTGTGGCAGTTTCCCGTGTTGGCTGATTGAGCAGCCCCATAACCTCATAGATGCTCCTGGTTCTGTTTTCTTCCCTGTCTGTACGCAGGCTCCCTTTGGTCCTGCGGATCACTGAACCTCCATCTTTATTTTTCTTACTCCAAGACCAATGGACTAGGAATTTCTGCACCCATGACCATAAATCACTAACATGATTTAAACCTACCGACGTGGAGTATGAGTCCTAGCAAACAGGAAGACAAGATGCATCATGATTTACGCTTCATGAACCCAGCTGTGACACAAAAGAGACTAGTTTTGGGTCCTGGCCTAAACTTTCACCAGCTCTGTGGTGTGACCAAGTCCCTGAGCCTCTTCTTTCTCATTTTTAAAAAGGAAGTCATAATAGTACTTACACCTAGAGTTGTGCTGTGAAGGTTAAGTATTACACCTAAAATGTTTATTTAGTAAATGTCACATGCTTGCTGTTTCTATTGCTATTCTGATCAGCACGATTGTTCAAAATGTTATTTTTCCTAATGTCATTGCTATCTTCATCAGTATGTGGGAGATGTAAGCAGGAGGGTGAAAAGAATGAGCCCAAGGCCAAGTGGAGGAACCATCATGTTGAGTATTTCAAAGACATTTTCGAACAGAGAAAAAGAAAGCTTATGTTTTCAGAAAAAGGGAACTCATTCCTGGACACTGGATGGCTCGTCTTGTCTTTAGTATTAAATGCCTTGGTTAATATAAAAAACCTGAAGTACACGATAGTCAGTGAGTTAGTTGAACCAATCAATAACTATATATTGAGCATCTGCCATGTGTCCGATGACTGAGGGGGGAAATAGAGAATCTAAGGTGTAATCCATTCCCATGTGGTCCCCAGACTGTCTTAATTAGCTCATTAGTTGACCCAGACTGTGGTAAAGCTTTGAGATAAGCCTGAAGACTGAGAACTCCAGGGCAAGGCAGGTCTGCCGTAGCACTAGGCCTGTGCGAAGGATTTTACTGACTCACAGTCATTTATAACCAACGAGAATCGCATCCTCTCTCCAGTGACTGCTATTGGAAGGTATCCTTTGAGGAAGGAAACAGAAAGGTGCTTGACTGCTTCAAGTTCTTCTAATTCGCTTTGCCCAGCCTTCTCCTAGCCTGTCTAATATACCACCCGTCATCCCTAAAACTCCTGGAGTACTTTGGAGTAACCTAATAACCCCTAGGCTTCACTAGGCGTTTACACTGACCACCAGGAAAAGTTCTTAAAAACTACAAAATGAGCAAAGTGATCCTTGAAGCATCAGTCAAGGCAGAGCCATGTCCAGGCTGTGGGCACTGGGATTATGGATGGTGGGTCTTGGCAAGATTGAGTCATTCTACCAAACACTGCCTTGTGGTGAAGCAAACATGTGGCTCCTTTCAATTCAGGGCCCTTTCCCAGGCCTATGTCTTCTGCGTCCATTGTCTTGCCTCCCCCCCCACCTTCCAGCCCTTTGAATTCAGCGGGACTCTATGAGCAGATTTGCTGTTCCCCGAAGGAGCTACACTCTGGCTTCAGACACTCATGAGTTGTGTTCTAGGAATGTCCTTCACCCAACTCTTTGGGGAATTCCTACCTCTCTGCTTAGAGGTGATCTCCCCCAGAAAGCTTTGCCTGACCTTCTTTCTTTCTCCCTTCTTTGGCTATATGTTCCCATTCTTTCTAAACGATTGGGATACTTATTTATGTGCCTACCTATCACATTAGACTATAAGCTGCTTCAGTGCAGAGACTGTGCCTAGTTTATATAACAAATGGTTTACATGAGAGACTAGCCTATAGAAAGATAGATGTTTGATGGCTGAAAACCTTAAAGATGAAATGAATGCAGGGGAGAGGGCTGATCTCTCAATCCATCTCATAGAGGCCAGCCCATCGAGATGGCAATCACGGCAAGGTAGAAGGATGCTTCATCAAGCATTTACTAAGCCTATCATGTGTTTGGCTCCATGCACTAAGGAAAAGCCCTTGACATCAAGGACATTTTAGCTTAATGGGGGTAGGAGGACAACGTTTACTCTAGGCAGAGACAAATGATATGATAAAGTTAAGTTGAGGTGCTCAGGGAGTTCAAAACAGGGGCACTGGCCTTATCCCTGTGAGGGGTGTGTGTGGGGGGGTGGTATCAGGGAGAAAGTGATCTCCACATGGAGACCTAAAATAGAAATAGAAGCTCTCCAGGACAAGAGAGTCTGTAGAAGTATTCCAAGTTGGAGGAACAACATATGCAAAGGACTGGAGACAAAGAAGAGAAAATTACCCCTCGATCATAGGGTCAGCGCAGAATGAGAACTAGTTAACCCAGGAGCTCTTAACCCAGGTGGAAGACTTTAGACTTCCCCTTGGGGGACCATGAGGAGCCCTGGAATGATCCTAAGTTTGAAAGTGAGATGATGAAATGCACACTCTCTACAGATCCTGAGCGCTTTGAGCAGGGTTCGTGCACTCTCAGCCAGGCATGAGACTACAAAGTCGCTCTTTCCTAACAGTTTTATGGAGACACCATTTTGACATCTGCCTGAATCACAAACTGTAAAGTAATTTTCACGTCCAGTAGGAGGAGCCAGAGTCTCCCTGTTCTTTTCCCCTGGAGCTGGGCCCTTCTCGGTCCTAGGTTGTCCTAGAAGCTATTTATTTCAGCAACTCTCATTACCTACAAGTGGCTCAACATAGAGGAAAGAGGAAAACTGCCTAAAATGGGAAAGGTTATTGTGAAAAGAAACTAATACTTTTCAAATGAATAGCATGATAGCATGCTATCTTGATCTTCACTCTAATTCTGTTTTGAATTGTAATGAATGTCTCTCTCACTCATACTAAATGTTCTTAAGCCACATAGCAACACAGGTGTCAGTGAGTCATGCCTGACACTCATGTAGCTAAGCTTATTTCTACTCCAAAATAAATAAGTCACAGTCTACTCAGACTGACCTTGATTTTGAGATAGTTGAGTATGTTTTATTTCATCTCCAGTGGAAAAATATATATTAAAAAATAATAAAAGCACCCAGAGATTACCCATTTTAAAGAAACAACAACCAGGGTTTCTGCATTGAATGATTGCATTCATTTCCCCCCCTTCTGGAATAAAAAAGAAGGAACATAGAGAACCAATTCCTGTTGGTGAATTTGCACTAAACATTATATTTCAACAGAGCTTCCCATTAACTGCCATTTATTTCTTCTCTCATTATTGATAATTTGCTTTTAAATTGAGAATACCTCTTTTACAACCCATCTCATCTCCCTGCACGGCTAGACAATTACATTTAAATTCTGTGTTTTTTCCCATTGTGAACAATTTCTGGGGGAAATGATTACAATGTTACTAACCCAGATTTATGGCTTCATTGTGCTCTCACTGAAGGATAAGAGACCAGTAGAAAGAAAAAAAGAAGTTGTTTACATACAAATATATTATTATCGAAAAGAGTCCTAAGGAAGCATAAGGTAAAGCCAACCCCAATTACAAAACCACCGACTGGGGGCCAATGGTAAAATATCTCTTTCTGGATTTTTCAAACTGATTTTCTCAAATGATGATAAAATGGAACATTTTTTAAAAATCCAGTTGTTGATAGACATTCCCTTTCTTTGTTTTACTCTAATGTTGGAAGACACCTCGCCTGACAGGAGTGCAGGGGAGCTCCTCCTTAGGCAGTAGGCAATGCACGCGGTACAAAGCAATGCATGTAACATGTTCCCGACTTTTAGAAATCTGCAGTCCTGCTTGGAAGAGGAGCCATGCTGCAAATGAAAAAGAAAAAAAAAAAACCCACCAAAAAAACAAACAAACCCAAAACTAGAAAAGAATAGAACAGGGAAATGAACATGAGCCTCCCATCAAATTCTCAGTTTGCTCGGGCCTGGTCCAATCCCGCTCAGCAGGCAGGGTGGGAGTGGCTGTAACACATTCAGTCTGGAAGACCTGCTCAGGAATCCTGGTTCCTTGCCAGTTGTGTCGTCTTGAGCAAATTTTAACTCCCTGGACCTCAGTCGTTCCTGTGCAAATAATCACCTAGAATGTTAACTTAAAAAAGAAAAGAAGAGCGGAGTTTCTGGCTCAGTGAGGCGAGGGTGGGGCTCAGGGAGGAAGAAACTCTGCTCCAGCCACTCTAAGCTTTGGTCTGGTGATCTGTGAAATGGATAGACCCACAGCACCTACTTCAACCAGTTGTTGAGAAAGTTCAACGTAAATGCTTAAAAGAGCATCTGGTGAAAAGTACGTGCGTATTAAATGGTAATACTTGTTAAGGAGTCACAGGCCTTCAGGCTCCAAGGCAACTGCTAGGAGGTCAATCTCTAGACCCTTCTAGAGTCAGTACCCAGGGCAGGATTGGCCGCCAGCAAGAGGCCAGGGCAGGGGATGCCCAGGCCTGTGGGCGTTCCTTCCCTGCATGGCATTGGGCCTGGATAACTTCTCAGGTCTTGGATATAGCTCCAGGAGATTTAAAGATTCGCCAGAAAACTTCCCCAGACTGAGACTGGCCTGGGCCAAAAAGCTGCCTCCACTTACCAGCTGACCATCTATCTCTCCAGGGTATTTGTCTCCTCTCGGGGATGGGGTGGGGGTGTTGGTGAAGGGTTGGGAATAGAGTGAGGGCACTGGTGCTGGAGGACCCAGCCCATTTGGGGACACAAGGTTTCAGGACCAGAAGGGCCTGGGCTTGGACCCCACGGCCAAGTTTCACTCCCTCGCCCCTTTAGGCAGAAGCAGGAGCCCCGCGTGGCCTCGGCCGCGGCCGCTGGAAACCGGGGCTGCGCGCGTGACGGTGGCGGCGGCCGCGCCGGCGACGCGGGAGGGGAGGGGGTGCTCCCTCGCGCACCCGATTATTTTTGGCTCGGCAGCCAGGGCTGCTCGCCGCCTGTCGTGCGCGCACACACACGCTCACACACACTCACACACACACGCACACACTCGCGCGCGCGCACACGCGCACACCCATGCACACATTTTTGCGCTCGCTCTCTCGCGCTCTCCTTTGTTTATTTTCTAATCTCTATTTTTGTTGGAGGCTCTTCCCTGCACTCTCTCGCGCTCGCCCGCCGGTGCTCTCGTGGGCCTGCCGGGCGCACACCGCTCCCCTCCGTCACCCCAGCCCTCCCCCCGGTCTCCCCGAGCTCGGGGTTTGAAGGTCACCTCCTTTCCCGTCCCCGTGCGAGCCGCGCCACCGCCGCCTCCTCCCGCCGGAGCCCGTGGCACGGGCTGCGCTGCCCTGAAGTGCTTCTCGCAGCAGCCGCGGCAGCGCACCGAGCCGGGGGACCGCGAAGGGTGGGGAACCCCCCGAACTCAAGAGGGGAATCCCTCCCGCTTTGCCCCATTCCCGGCTGCACCCGCGGGGGAGCGGGGGGCTCTCTGCCATCCCTGGAACTGCACAGCCAACGGGAGCCGGACCCACGCGTGTGCCTCCGCCTCCGGGGCAGCGGGAGGAAAGTGCGAGGAGACCGCCGGCATCTGGAGGGGAAAGCCGTGCGCCCCGCCTCTGCACCCCGAGCGGGAGAACTGCGAGCCAACAGCCCGGGCGGAGCGCGGAGCGGCGGACGGCGCGCCCGGGAGGCGCGGAGCTGCGGACCCCGGCCGCGGCCGCCAGGGCCCGGGTGTCCGGCGCAGCGCCGCGCCCCGCTGCGCCCAGCCTGCCGCCCAGGCAGGGGCGCCAGGGTGGGGCTGACCTGCCGGCGAAGTTGCGGACAGCTCGGGAGAAGCCGGCGCCCCCCTTCCGCCGCCTCCAGCTCATGGTGAGTGTGGCTGGGGGTGCAGAAAGCGCCAGGGGCATCCGAGGGACTGAGGCCGAGGGGAAGACGACGGGAGCCTGGCTGGCCTGGAGTTCTAGGTAAGTCCACGGGGAGTCACTGCCTCGGTGTCCCCCTGACCTGAGCCAAAGGGTCCCACAGAGGGAAGAGCTGGGCGCCCGAGAGCTGGCTCCCTCCCTGCGCCAAGGTGGGCACGCTGGACTGGGAACTTTTTCAGCGCGGTGGAGAGGTCCCCCTCCGTGTCCTCCCGGGGTCCCGAGACCTTCACCCCCCCATCCCCAACCTCGCGAGCCCCAGAACGCCCCAGGAGCACCCAGGCTGCCGTGTCCGTCCCTCCCCCCGGGAGCGAGTCCCAGGCGCGAGGAGCGGCTGGAACCTGTCTGCGCACTTTGGTTGGTCTCCCGGCTGCTGGCAGCAGGCACTCCTCGCGCCGCCCTAGCCCCTGCCTTCTCCACCGCCCCCGCGAGGTCTGAAGGAGGGGGCACTTGGGTGGCCTGGGAGGGTGAGCCCCCGGTGGGAGGCGGAGATAGGGAAGAGGGGGGTCGCTGAGCTGGAGGGAGAGCGTCCGTGTTCTCAGATGCCACTTTGGACCCAGGGGAGGGGGCCAGGCTGGGAACTCAGGACTTGGAAACTCCTGCTGAGCCCCTCGGCTCCTTCCCTGGGGGCGGAGACCCAGGAGGTGGCAGATCTCCGCGCACAGAGGGGTCCGGGGAGCTAAGGCCAGGGATCAACCCTGGTCCGCTCCAATTGCCTCTGTCCAGGAATGGAGAAAGGGCGAGGTTCGCGCCCGCGCTCCCGTATCCCCACTGCCCCCGGGGTGGGGGAGAGGGGCGCGCCCGCCTGGGATGCTTCTGGTGCCTCTGAGACACCAACTCCAGGGACCAGATGTCACTGGGAGCTCAGAGGCTGCCGGCAGAAACGGAGGGCAAGACCCAGACCAGCCGAGACCAGGAGCCACCAACTCCATTCCCTGGGGCCAGGGCCAGGGGGTGTCTTTGCTCCTGCTCAGGCAAAAACCGAGGTGCACCTGCCTGCCTTCCTAGGAGCCTTTGGGGTGGGGTTGTTCACATGCTTGGAAATCACAAGGCGGTCCAGGGAATTGGTACCCAATAGGGCCTCTTCTCAGTTGAACTTAGAAAAAATTGGGGGAGGTGTCTGGGAATAGCTTTGTCTGAGCTGAAATATGATGTACCACACCTTGAGTTTTCTTTTATAATAATAATAATGATGATTTATTTTATATTTTTAAAAAATCCAATGCACCAAGAAGCCTGGCCTTGTTGGCCCAAGTTTAGGACTCGCCCCAGCTGGTGCTCCCTGCCCCTGTCCTAGTTCATTCGCCTTCCATTTCCCATTTATCTTTGTTTCAAAAGGAAACAAAAAGATGAGAGAGCCTGGATCCTTTCAATTTTTAAGTGACCACAGAGGGCCTGACTGGAGCCATCGGCAGATTTATTTTTGGCCAAGGTCTTTTTTTTTTTTTCAGTGGCAGAGGGCCTGGGGCCCATGAAGGGTGAAGGTGGCCCTTGCAGAGGCTGACTCCAAACCTTCCTGTTTTTGGAGCTCATGTGGGAAGCACTGGGTCCAGAGGAATCCACTGGTTTTCCCATAAATTAGCTCACAGTTGAGTTGGGGCAGGAAGAAATGGACATCATCTGTTACAATTTTTGAGGACCCATTAAGGGTTCAGAGAGTAGTTTTATGGTGGAGAAGAGCACAGGGCTCCTGGCTCTGCTACCTGCTAGCTGTGTGACCTTGGACAAGTTACTTAACATCTCTGTGCCTATTTGTTCACCTGTCAAATAAGAGTTTTAGTGGTAGTATTGAGCTCAAAGGGTTTGGGGGAAAATAAAATAAAGTAGTAAACACTTAGAACAGGGCCTGGCACATGGTAAGTGCATGGATAGTGTTAGTTTTCTATATTATTATTATTTTTAAATCAAATAGATTACTCTATATTTTAAGCCTTATGACACCCGGTGGGATAGAAAAGGCAAGCAGTTTCCCTGACACACACACACACACACACACACACACACACACACACACACACACACACACTTTCACAAAGGATGAAATGGAAACAAAAAAGGAAGGTTAATCCTCAAAGGGAGGATGCTGGGAGAAGCCTCAGTGTCTCGGAGAGAAAGCTGGCCTGACCTCTCCCCTTCCAGCAGCACGCCGCCCCTGGCTGGCATGGAGGTGGTGGCATTTGGCACCATCTCAGCCAGCACGCAGGCCTGATGCTAAGTTCTTACAAGTATGCGTTTCTCCTAATCGTCGGGAAGGCTGCTTCCCCTCGGCCTCCTGGGATGACAGCATCGTCCTAGGAAACGTTACTTTCCTGAGAACATGCTGTCTTTAACGTCACCCCGCCGTCCCAGAGTTTCCACTCAGAAATGAGCCGCCACCCGGGCCGAAGTTGATCTCTCCGCCTGGAATTGACCCACTCTGCCCTATTTTCTCTTCATGATAATTGATGCTATTTTTTTACCTGCTCCTCTCAGGTCTGAGCACAGGCCTTTTAGACATCCTCACGTCTCTGATGATTTTTTTTTTTTTAAACAAGTTTAGCCTTTTCAGTTCAAGTCATGCCAAGTCATTAAATTCTATAAAATTCCTTTTAGATAGGGTTTTTAAAAAATCTAGACTATGTCTGATAGTTCACCTTTCCAAAAACTAGACCATTTTATTTGCATACGTTAAGCTGATGTGTGGAGTCATGAACACATTCTAAGAGGGAAATCGGATCTGACACAGAAAAGACCTTGGGGACGCAGCCACTTCCCAGCGGCGCGTGAGAAGACTATTGGAATCCAAGTGCGTTTACTCTGAAGGACACAGCGCAGCTGGTCCCGCCTCGGCCCCCCAGTAAGGAGCTATCCAGTAAGCGTGCTCCACAAAGTCATACCGGTTGACTTCTCGAAAATCATCTGGCGATTCGTCACATTCACAGACCCCATACTGCCTGAGACAGAGCTTTGTTGTGCCTAAGTCCTCAGACTTGGAGAGGATGTTTTTTGTTTTTTTAAAAAATATTTTCATGTTTTTTTAAAATGATTTTTATTTTCAATTACAGTTGACATACATCGTTATATTAGTTTCAGCCGTACACCCCGGTGACCAGACATTACATAACTTATTAAGTGATCACCCCAATGAATCCCGCACTCATCCAGTACCATGCCTAGTTATTAGAATATTATTGACAATATTCCCTAGGACTTTACATCCCCATGATTACACCCCCAACAACTAATTGGTACGCCTTAATCCCTGCACCTTTGGCACCCATCCCTCCCATCTGGCAGCCAACAAAAAGTTCTCTGTATCTATGATTCTGTCTCTGTTCCCATTGTTCATTTTGTTTATGCATGCAATTGTTGATAGATATGTATTTATTGCGATTTTATTGTTTGTATTTTTAAATCTTTTTCTTCTTAAATATGACCCTTTAACATTTCTTGTAATATTGGTTTGGTGGCGATGAACTCCTTTAGCTTTTTCTTGTCTGGGAGGCTCTTTGTATGTCCATCGACTCTAAATGACAGCTTTGCAGGATAGAGTAACTTTGTTTGTAGGTCTTTGCTTTTCATCACGTTGAATATTTCTTGCCACTCTGATGTTTTTAAAGAAGCCATGAGGCTCTCCTCAACGCCTACCTCCATTATTTAATATACTGCCTCAAGGCATGAGTGCAAATATTAAAATTTTGATTAAAGAATTAATCAGTGAAGGAACGCCAGCATGAAGGGGCACCCAGCACCTTCAGATGACTCCAGCAGAGGACATGGTTGGACTTGGTTGTAGGGTCTGGGGTTTCTTATGAAGATGAGAGATGGGCTTATAAGGAGAGACAAGCATCTTCATACTTTGTCTCTACAGTTGCTCTGAGTACCATCATCACCATTGGTCAGTAAACACAAGAAATATGGGTGACTGTTGCTGCTACTGCAGATGGGTGTGTCTGTCTTGGAGGAAGGAGTGGCTAATGCAATAAATGTTTATCCAGGACCTACAACAGGTCAGAGTTTTGCTCGGGGAACAAAGCTAATGAGAACATTGCCGCCTTGGAGCTTCTATTGTAGTGGGGGAAGCCAGACAATAACCCAGGGAGGTAAATATATTTTTATAAGGATAATGACAAGGGTTACACAAATTATAATGTGGCAATTTAATAGAGAGTGACTTGGAAGGGATTGCCAAGGAGGAGAGAGCTGAGCTGAGATCTAAGTGAACAGAAGTAGCTGATATGTTTCAAGCTAGACAGTCATCCTATGAGCATTTATTGAGCATCTATTATGTGTCAAGCACTGTTCAAACACTTGAAATACACAGTGATCATTACAGACATCCCTGCCTCAATGGACTTTCCATTCTAAGGTGGTTATCTGTATGAAGAGAGTTTCAGGGAGAAGAAATAGTAAGTGCAAAGGTCCTGAGGCTGCAACAATGATAAAATTGTATGGATGAAATTGGGCCTTATTGGCCTTTTGAGGCCTGGTAAGAGTCTGGATATTATTTCAATGGGAAGCTATTGGAAGGTTTAATGCAGAGAATTACCTTGATATATTTTTGGCTTCAAATGTGGAAAACACTGTCTGATGTTTTTGAGAAAAGTCAATAAACAAGGCCAGCCAGCTTTTGTCTCAAAGTTCTGATTCATCTCTGTAACCAAATTTGGTCTGAGGACTTCCTGGCATCTGCAAGTGTAAGCCCTATATAACATCTAAGAAATTAAAGCTTGTTCTTCCCCCTCCTTTGGGAACTTAGAACAAAATCTTCCATTCAAGAAGGGCGATTAGTTTACAGGGAAAAAGAACTTTAGCTTTCTCAGTCATACTCAGTGTGTGGGTGGAACCTTGAGCATGTATCTGTATATAATGCCCCATTAGTGGTCCTTTCCCTAAATGTCCCTTCAAAGAAGCAACACTCCTGGCCACCCCCTTCACATACACCCTCTTTCCTATGGCTTGGCTGACACATCTCCCGTACAGATCCTCTTTATTGATCACGTATTCCAGTAGGTTTCTTTTCATATTTTTTAAAAATATGTTTTCATTGATTTTTTTTTTTAGAGAGAGTGCAAGGAAGAGGGAGAGAGAAAGAGAAAAACATCGATGTGTGAGAGAAAAACATTCATCAGTTGCCTCCCATAGGCACCCTGACCGGGCACTGAACCCAAAACCTAAGCATATGCCCTGACTGGGAATCGAACCCGCGACCTTTCTGCGCACTGGACGACACTCACCAACTGAGCCGCTCCAGCCAGGGCCTATAGGTTCCCTTTCAGAGTGTGGCCGCGTGTTTCTCCCACTGGTAGGTGTGATGATGGATATTGACAGGAAGAAGTGAGTTGTTTCCCTCGCTGAGTGCCCGGACGTAGTCTGTCTTAGGAGACTCTCCTGGCCTTGGAAGGTGAAGGATTTGGACATCTACATAGTTCCACTTTCTTCCCACGTTGGCTCCCCGCATCTGTTTATTTATCCACAACCCTGGAATCCTGTCACTGCCTGTTAGATACGCTGTGATGACAATAATAACGTTTATATGTTTCGAATACTTTCTACACAACACAAGCTGTGCTAAGCACTGTACCTACCTGTTTTCCTGACACATGATCATCTCCTCCACATCTACCTCCCCCAGTTCACCCTGCTCACTTCCTGCTCACCCTCGATTACAGCTCAAAAGTCCCCTTTTCAGGGAAACCCTCCCTCCTTCCTTCCAGCCAGCCCAGGGGCAGCTTTATATTTACATGAGGGTCTGTGTCCTATCTTACTCCCTGGATAGTAAACTCAGGTGGGCCACGGATGCACCTGGTTTGGAATCACTGAATCCCTGGTATCTAGAGCAGTGGTTGGCACAGAGTAAACACTCGATGTGGAAACAATGGATTTTTCCATTGGACCCTTCCAGCACGCTTAGAGGTGCATTCACTTCGTCTTCCATTCTGCAGGTAGACAGCGAGGTGTAGGCGGCTTAAGCAGTTTGTCTTAGGACAGCAGGTAAGTGGCGCGCCCAGGACTTGGATGGTCTGAGCCTGTAGTCACTGCTCACATGGCCCCTCTGCCTTCGTAAGAGGCTCAGGAGAGAGAGGCAGTGCAGTGGTGAGGGGACCTTGCTGCTTTGCTTGAGTTGCTAAGTGATGCAGCGAGTTGATCAGAGGCTTAAAAAGGGACAGGGCGCCCGTTTCTGTCTGCCACACCCAGTCTTTACTGTGTAAGAGCGGCCTGTACTGGGCCCTGCCGTGGTGAGATCTGACTTGTTTTGCTGTTTTCTCCTCAGAGCCCTAAGGCCCTGGCTGCCCGGAGCCCCTCGGCCCTCGGCCCATGCCTCCAGGCTCCTGCTCTGAGTGCCTCGGCCACCTGTCTGGCCACAGGCAGTCCTTGGATGTCATACACTCAGGGCTTGTGCTGCTCTGATAACCACTCAGAGTGAAGTTGGCAAACCGCGGCCTCTCCATCGAAGCATCGCCATCTGAATCAGCTCCCTTTTCATTTCTCTGAGGACAAAATTAGCCCTTTGCCAGCATAATACATCAATTTGTACAATCACCTGTTCATTGCTAGGTCTTGTCTTTCCCCAAGATGTCTCCTTTCTGTGCATTTTAGAATTGAGCCAGTGACGAGGGTATGGACTTAGGTTTTTGAAATTGTCTGAGGCCCAAAGCCTAAGTTGTAGACGGAAGAAGTTGCCTCCAGATCTACTCTGCACTGAAGGTGCAAGTTGAGTGTTGAGGGGACTAGCAGAGGAGCCCTTACAAAGACACTCAGGAGGCGGGAGGCAATGCAGGGCAGTGGTTAGGGTTTCAGAGGCAGAGTGTCCCAGCTCCATCACATCCTAGCTCCACATCACCTCCCTGAACCCCTTTCTTCCCCTGTGAATGGAGATAATAATTATTCCTACATCACAGGGTCAGTTTGATGACTAATCAGCCTTGGAAATTATTTTAGCACATAGTTTGTTCAGGAGTAGGGCTTGCTATGAAAATAATGACACTTATTGTTATGATTTAATAATAATGGTAATAACTGTTGTTGTGATTGTTGTTGCTGGCTAGAATTTCACAGTCTCTCTAGTTAGCAAATTGGCCCCAGATTGAGATTCCTGCATTTTCCTCTTGACTGTAACCAAGATGATGAATTGGGAGTGAAGGGGGAAGAAGCCATAATAGCTGCAAACGCGGAGTTGAGGGAGTTGACAGACCCGAGTCTCTCCATGGAGTTCTGCCTGCAGAGGACTGCTGACAGTGGCCATATGCGCGGGCTCTGATTGATTGGCAGAGAGAAACACTAATTTATTAGACTCGTTATGAAAAGTGACAGAGCAGGGAATCTAGAGGCTGATTCAGCACCAGCGGACCAGCCAGCTCCCAGGGGTACCAGCCTGCCTGTTCCCCTCGGGACACAGCCTCCCCTTGGTTCTGGGGTTGTTCCCTGTGTCTAGGGTGAGTCTCTTAAGGATGCGCCGGGAGTGGGGCGCACCTTCTTGGGTCTTTCTGAAGGGAAGTAGCCCATGCGTGGCTCGTGGTCACGGCACCGTGGAGAATGCATCTCTTCCTTCGGCAGCTTTAGAAAGAGGAGTCCAGCTCCGGCTGCTGCTGATTGCGAAGGCTGATAAGATGATGGAGAAACTCCCCAAAGGAAGGCAAATAGTTCTCGTTTGCACAGGTTGGGAAATTTCAGGAGTTTCCCCGGGGAGAGTATAGACAGGAACTGATTTCTCGTTAGGAATAGGGGTCTCTTTGTGGGTGAACTTCTCATTTTTGATTTGGGGAGTTTGGTCAGTCTAAATTGCAGCAGGTAGGATGCTGGTTAACTAAGGAGATAATCGCACATTGGCCTAAGGTGATGGAGTTATTTTGGAGTCACAGAAGCTTTGAGAAGACCAAACTCCCTGAGAGCAAAGGTATGAGGAGATACAGGCTTCGGAGCCAGGCCTATGTAACTCTGGAGTTCAGATTCTGTCACTCACTAGCTGTGTGACCTTGAGCAAGTGATCATACCTCTCTGAGCCTCTATTTCCCTATCAAGAGGCATGTGATTCTGCCTTTCTCTCCAAGGACTGATGCTGCAGAGTGAGGTGAGTTAAGCAGATATCACATGGACTGCTCAGAGAAGTCACTGCTTGTCCATTTACTGACCTTCTAACTAACATTCAGACAAGAGCTTTCATTCTAACACTCTTTGATAGAAAAGTTTTGTTCCTTAGTTAACATGCTTAGTTAACATGCCCATGATTCTTAGAAATATATTTTGTTTCCTAGTGAATTTCATTTGTTTTGCACATGAAACTTGCATAGCTTTCGTCTGTGTGAACTTTCAGTAACCTTTGAAAGTTCATAATGAGGGCAAGGAGTCATTCACCCCCACTCCATAAACTCAGTTCTATTGAATTATGCTTTGCTCTTGTCAGCTTATAATGAGAGATATTTTAAGAAAGTCATTGGATCCCATATTTTAAAAAATAGATATTACAGCCTGGCCAGTATGGCTCAGCGATTGTGCATCGACCTATGAACCCGGAGGTCAAGAGTTGATCCCCAGTCAGGGCCCATGCCTGGGTTGTGGGCTTGACCCCTAGTAGGAGGCATGCAGGAAGCAGCCAATCAATAACTTTCTCATCAATGATATTTCTATCTCTCTCCCACTCTCTTCCTCTCTAAAATCAATCAAGATATATTTTAAAAAATAGATATTACATATGACCACAGCAAAAGAATAACCATTTGAACTAAGGTTTGAGTGGTTACAGCTGAGCCTAACACTTGACATGAAAAGGAACCATAATGCTATTGAAAGCAAATGAGGGGAACCAAGAAAAGCAGCAAGCGGTGAAGAATCCCCACTTCCGCTGGTATTGGCTGTGGTGGTATTTCTGAGGGCTCTGTTGGCTATGGCTGTGTTATCTCTGCTTCCAGGATCAGAAAAAGGTCCTCCTTTCTCGAGGTATTGATTGGTATTTATATACCAGACACTCTAAGTGAAACAGCTGATCATGTTCCCTTTTCACAAAGCCTGCCAGGAAGCTCAGAGCTGATTTTACAGTCCCGTCTTGACAATGCATAGGATTTGCTACTGTAGGTTTTGCATATTAACCTCACCGTTGATCCATTTGGCTTCTCTGCCTTTGTTTTACTTTTCACCTTTTATTGTAATTTATTATTATCATTATTTTGTCCTTACCTGAGGATATGTTCACTGATTTTAGAGAGAGGATGGGGAAAGAGTGGGGGGGGAACATCAATGTGAGAGAGGAACATCTATTGGCTACCTCCTGCTACTCGCCCCAACCAGGGATCACACCTGCAGCCTGGGTATGTGCCCTGACCGGGAATTGAACTCTCAACTTTTTGGTGCATAGGACAATGCTCCAACCAACTGAGCCACCTGGCCGGGGCTTATTGTAATTTATATTTTTTAGTTCATTGTTTAGAAAAGTTGCCTTTGCAAGGTACTTAAATATATGTAAGATACATGAAAGTTGCAAGGCATGCATGAATAAGTTGCAGCCCTTGGAAACACCAGGACTCCCTGGACACTAGGACAATATAGTGCAGTGCTTGGTATTTGGAGTTCCAACTGGACAGTCTGTTTTATTTTTTCCCATGTTTTCTTTAATTTTAATTTTACTGGAGCACCACTTACGACATGTCGTTTCAATTTTATGGGATCATCCATTGCTTTTCTCCTGCATTCAGTAAACATTTTCAGGCCCAGGCTCTGGGTCAGGCACTGTGCTGGGCACTGGGGATATTGTATTGGGATGATGTATTGAGCAGTGACCAGCGTCAACAAGATCCCTGCCGCATGAAGCTTAGCCTCTAGTGGGACAGACCAACGCAAGACATGAAAAGAAATAAACAGACAATATAATTACCTATTATAATCAGTCTTAAGATGAAAACAGAATGGACTCTAACGTAATAAAAGGGTTGGTGGCCACACTAGCCAGAAGGGTGAGGGAAGGTCTCTCCAAGGAGACACGTTTAGGTCCTGTTTAAACTGGGACCTGGAGAATGTGGAGGACTGAGTTCTGCAAGGAGAGGAGATGGGATAGGGGAGGAGACCGGCTGGCCAGAGGCACCAGTGCATTCAGAAGCCCCGAGCAAGGAGGGTGCTAGCCCTGCACACCCTGAAAACCTCACTGTGGCCCACGTGCCCGGAGCACCATGATCAAGGGCGTCGATGTAGCTGGAGGAGCTGCAGAGGCCAGACAGGCAGCCTGTTCTTGAGACCCCGTGCTCTTTCTTTCTGAAATGGGTAAGATCTTTGCTTGTGCCGTTACTTACAGATGTTTTAAAGGTGAGTGTATGTGCGCATGAGTGAGCATGTGTGTATGTATGTGTGCGTGTGTGCTGTGTGTGTACATGAGTGTCAATGCATGTGTGCGCTGTGTGTGCATGGGTGTGAATGCACGTGTGCTGTGTCTGCATGGGTGCGAGTGCACGTGTGTGCTGTGTGTGTGCATGGGTGCGAATGCACGTGTGTGCTGTGTGTGTGCATGGGTGCGAGTGCACGTGTGTGCTGTGTGTGTGCATGGGTGTGGATGCATGCGTGGGCTGTGTGCATGGGTGTGCGTGTGTGTGTGCTGCAGGAGCAGAGGGAGCAGAGGGCTGTGCAGTGATGGGCGATGTTCTGCTCTAACTTCAGCACCACAGGACGAGCAGTGGCTGCTGGAGGCCCTGCTTGCTCCTGTGCAGGGCAGAGCTCTGTGTAGTCCCATGTCCTCCCTGCTCAAGTTGCCTTGTGCTTATAGGGACATTCACGGAGTAGCTGCTTCTTAGGAGGTAGAGCCAGACCCCACCTTTACGAGCATATCTTTATAATGTTCATCGAGTTTAATGAGAACACGGAGATTGTTTCTTCCCCTCAGGCCACCCCTTAACCACCCCCGTCACTGCCTCTGTGTCACCATCAGAGATTTTTTAAAATTTAGAAAGCGCCTTTGGGGCTTCAGCATTTTGGAGCCTGTCTTCCAGGGAGGCTGTTGCCTCTTTTCTACGTTAACATTTTAGGGGCCCTCCCTGTTAATCCATGTGCTTTGTTCTGCTGCTCCTCCGGTTCCGAGCCATTTCAAGAGGAAGCTCAGTGTCACTCTCTTTGCTCTCCCGCCGCAGGTGGACGGTTGGTACCGTGTCCCTCCTTTGTTCGCCACCGCGAGACGAGGACCGGGGACTAACCACGCGCAGAAATAAGGTCAGGGAAACAGCTCGAGAGTTTAACTTGTCTCCAGCCCAGCTCTTCTACTTATTAGGGAAAAACGTGGGATTATGCATTCCCGGGAGCTCCTGTGCTTCACGGAGGGAAGGGAGGGAATCCAGCCCCGGGGAGAGGCCCGTGGGCTTTGGTGCCTGGGAGCCCGCTCTTCAGTGTTTGGGGGAGCGTCCTGGGGAGTGTTGACCCTGCTCGGCTCGAGTGAGCCTCAGCGCCCGAGAACAAATGGGGAGCAGCGCCGGAACCGATGCTTGTCTTAAAAACAGTTTATGAAATGCCAGCAGATGTCAGTGTGCCCTTGCCGTTTTATTTTTCCTCTTTTTAACTTTTTTAAAGCAACATTAATTATTTTCGGTAGTAACACACACACACAAACACACAAACACACACAATTAAGAGACCATGAAGTAACATTTTGAGTCTGGGGAGGGGGGTGCAGCAGAATTCCTTTCATAGGGTGATTCTCTAAATCACGTAACTGTGCGATTGAATTTTGTCTTAAAAGCACCCGAGGGGGCTGGGTGTCCCCCGTTACGACGCAGTGACACCAGAGGGCCGGCCTCTCTTTTTGGACACTAGTGTGCTCTTTCCAAGCTGCCCTCCCGTTCAGGCGGGACCTACTACGTTTGCACCTTGTCTTTGTGCAGAGAAGCTGAAGGTTTAGGAAACTTCCATTGGGGGGGCGGAGGCCTCGCTGCACTGGGCTCCTGCCTCCACATGTCATGGTGGGCGTCAGCCCTCCGCCCGCTCGCCTGCCAGCCCTCTCTGTGGCCTGCAGAGGAGGGGGCTTGGTAGAATTAAGGAACATTCATCTACCAGTTTGGTAAAATAAAACTGCACCAAAAACCAAAATCTGATCCACAACGATATCATAATGATGAATGTTTCACAACACCCTTCAGTTCCTTTTTGGAAATAATGCTTTTTTTCTTTGCCAAAAAAGCAATACATGTTTATTGTAGCAAACTAGAAAAAGGTGAAAAGCCCAAAGAAGAAAAAGAATATATATATATATATACACACACACACACACATATATATGTATATATATATACACACACACACACATACATATATATATATATTTAATTTCATCTTTTCCCAGAATAGTGGTGTCAAAATTCAAAACCCAGTGTAAGTTTTATTTATTTTCCCCCTTTTTCCTGGAGCCATTGTTTGGAAACTAGTAATGGCCCAGGATCCAGCTCAGCGTCTGAGAACCAAGTGGCCCTGCCCATCGATAAGCTCTTGGCTCGAAAGCCGGAGTTTGCAAAGGGTGGCGGGGGAAGCCTGGGCTCAGTCTGCGTTCTGAGAACCTCTTTCCACTTTTGTTGTTCTGAGTACGACAAACTGCGTGCTAATCGCTCCTCTGCAGATAGTTTTGGATTAAAAATTGGGTGCAGGAAAGGGTTTGACCAAAGTACTTAAAAATTACTCACATTAAGCTAGGGATGATTTGCCAACACTGACAGAAGTCAAGTGTAAGAGAGGTAGGCTAGTTTCGAGGCAGGGCGTATCTGACGCTTTATTTTACTTATTTAGTAGTTTAGATGAAAATGGAATAATACTAAAAGTATGCTGAGCAAACTGTACCTCCCACTTGGCTCCCACCTCACCAGTGACGACCACCGTGACAGTTTCTCGTGTGCTCTTTCGTAGACGTGTTATGCACATCCGTGTTTACAGTGACATAGGATAGCAGGGGGCACGCACAGTTCCACTCTTTTCCTTTTTAATCTTAACTTAAGGATATATTTTAGGGAATTTTCCATACTCGTACATTTTTGTTAATGGGTATATAATATTCCATTGCACATATTTACGCTATTTAACTGATCTCCTTTTGGGGGATTTTTATGTTATTTCCAATATTTTGTTATTAAAGTGCTGCTTTGCATTTCCTTGACCGCCACCATTCCCTGCACATGTGAGATTGTCTGTAGGATGAATTCCTAGGGGTGAGATTGCTGGGTCCAAGGAGATGGGCCTTTCATTTTCACAGACACACCTAAGCGGGTGCTTTGGCTGAAGTGTGCCTTTATGTCTCGGTGGGTGAACAGTTGAGACGGAGACACATCTCGATTCCGGTTCTGATTTGGTGGCCGTGGTGCCAGGTGCCTGGCTGTTGTCCCCTGACGATCTGTTGGAATGTTTGTGGTTGTTGTCATTCCTGTTTTTTGCTGACACTTTCCACCTGCCAGGTGCTTTGCTAAGAGCTTTAATTCCATTTTCACCTTCAGCCCCGTAGAGTAGACCCTGCTGTCAGCCTGTTTCAGAGATGGGGCCGCCGGAGCTGAGAGAGGTCAAGGGCTTTGCGTAGAGTTGCATGGCCGGTGGTCAGGAGGGGGGTTCGGGCTCAGAGTCCCAAGCTTGACCGTTGCCTGTAATGCTGCAGTGTTTTCAACAGCAGAGACTATGTCATTGGCTTATTAGCAGGGTTTTGCCCTTTACTTGTGTACTATCTACATAATGGATTGGATGATTTTCTGGTATTGGGGGGCTTTTTTGTCCATTACAGAGTGTCTAGCAGCATCCTGGTCTCTACTTACTAGATGCCAGTAACACCTCTTTCTGTAGCTATGACAACCAGAGATGTCTACAGATATTGCCAAATGTCCCCGTGGTGGGTATTGCCCCTGGTTGGAAACCAGTGACTCAGACAAAGAGCCAGTGTGCTCTGGGATACTTACTGTGACACCAGAGACATGGATTTGAGATGACTAATGGCTGGTGTCAGGGCGCCCTTCATTCAGTTGTCCCTGCTCAGGGACACTCACTTAGACTCACCCAGGGGCGGAGCAGATGGCCTGCCCCTCGCCGTAAACACCAGTCAGGGAGGGAACGGAAGTCACGGCCGAGCCATGGTCACGCTCCACGCGTATCACAGTCCTTCCCAACGTGATGCTGTCTTCTGAAATGCAACTTAGAAGTGTCCGTGGAAAAATTGGCTGGTAAAGTAGACTTATAAAAAATCATGTCCTCAAATGCAGCCAGCTTGTGTATCAGATAGTCTTTCCATTCATGCATTTTCATGGAGCACTTAGTAATTCTCTGCATCAGAACGGCAAGCCTAAGGGACACCCCCCATTTCATCCGTGGGGTAGACAGTGGTGATCAATCCCCCGCGACCCCAGCAGAGACGCCTCCAGGGAATCCTCGACGCATCGCTTTAGGCACGTGCTCTCGGTCACTTGGGATTGCTCTGGGAAAGGAAATTTATGTGCCATCCTTACTCCATGGTGCCTTTTTGGCCAAAGAGAAGGATTGTGCCTCCAAAGAGGGAGTCTCATCATGAGCGGTTAGCCTATTTTTCAGTTACTGGGAGAAAAGCACTTGATGGATCTGGAGAAATGTCTATTCTTAAGGCATTTGGAATTAATATCCCATTTTATAACAATAATTGGGCCCCTGGGAATGCATCTGCGCCCCGGCCTTTTACACGCGCAGCCTGTCGCGCGTGTTGCGCCTCTTTCCTCTCCCACCAGAGAGCCCCCCTCCCCGTGAAGCTCCATGAGGCGGCCAACCGAGTGTGAAACCAAATGCTTTGTATACAACGGGAACGGAGACAATTCCCTCGGCGGAGGACATTCGAAAGCTGTGGGGTGTTACTGGAACTGTGTCACTTCTCAGCGTGGGGCCTGGGAGGAGACTTTAAAGAGAAAAGGGACCGGACCATCCGCGCTCCGAAGGCAGAGCCTGGTTCCCAGAGGCCCCGGGGCCTGGTTGCTCCCACAAAGGACGGCGTGTCCCTGGGAAAAGGCTTGCAGGTGACGCTGTGTAACCATCCACTGCAGCAACACATCGATATCGCCTCGCTTTTGGGGGAGATGGGGGAATTCCCAAGAGCTGTTTGCATAGATTTAGTAACTTGAATAACTTACAAGCAAATGGCCAGCACGGAAATAGCGTTTAGCTCCTTCCCTATTTCCCATGCCAGGAAAACAGGGAGGAGTAGTGCCAGGAAGACAGAGCTCTTGCTCAGAGGGCATCTGTCTTCTTGGGGACTGGGGTGGTGCTTTTTCCATCTACACTTCTAGATGGTTTAGTCTCTGTGAGATAGGGACAGATAAGACAAATTATTGTCTCCTATTTCCTTTCTGTGAAAGGAATTCCTAACTTGGGAGCCACCTGCAGACCTCAGGGGCTTACTGAAATTGTATTAAAAATTGTAGGAACAGATGTTTGTTTGTTTTTCTGTGTGTGTGTGTGTGTGTGTTTAAATCTGGGCAGGTCCACAGCTTTTTATTCTTTAAATCAGATTCTCAAAGGGTTGTGGGACATAGGAAATTAGGAGCCCACCTTAGAATAATAGCTGTCACACTGTTTTGCCATGACCGGATCAGGGTGGGAAAATGAATTCTTCCCTCCGCCTGTCTTAACTCTGTGGTGGAATGGGGGTGAGGGCAGTGGGGAAGGGGCAGAGAACTTCGTAGCAACGGTAAAGGGTCATGCACAAGTATATTTGGAAAGATGTATACCTCTGATTTAGCAGTAGGAATATGCTGTGTATTTGAACCACAACGCCTGTATGTCTTAAAGTCCAAATTATTGAGACATTGTCATCCAAAAATACAGTTAGTGCTGAGGTGTTAACCAAAACGCTCGTACAAAGCACAGTGCCAGCGCTATGAAACACTGAACTGAAAACCACTCGACTCAACAACTTTGATAATAACTCGAGATCTGAAAGTTCTTTCCGGAAAGTACAGGAATCCCAGCCACGCGCATGGGTGTCTGCAGAAAAAGACCTGTGACATCTCTGTAAAGGTCTTGCATCTAGACATCTTTGTGCAAGGTCGAATTATAGTCCCCCGTAAGCGCTAGTAATAACCTGTGTTTATTTTGCAATACTACTGAGTAGAATACTACCTTGGGTTATTCATGGCCATTTGTTAAAATGTGAGCCTATAGGATGCCTCTCAATGGTGCTCAGTACTAAGGAGAAAACTAGCATTTGGGCTTCAGTCAGTGACCATCATGAAGACTGTCTGGGCCAATGTATTTAGACATCATAAAGCCCTGCTCTGGGAGGTGAGGGAAGATGGGACCAGAGGCTCACCCAGAGGATCACCATTCTACAGATATCCCCATTTTTTTAAATCAGGGTGACTCTAAAATCCATATTCTCTAAACATTTTTATTGCATAAATTAACAGACTACACACACACATACCTACATACACACACACATAGTATACACACATACATTTACTTGTGAGTGTGTTGGACCCAAATCTGTATTTATATTATATATGGTCCTTGTGTATGTCAAAATCCCTATCTGTCCCAATTCTAAAATATCACTATTAAATGAAATTTAATGGTCTTTCTAAACCTCTTCATTGGCCAACCTATTTGAAAGAGGTCCATTTTCTACAATATATACATATTTATGAGGCTCTTAGGAGGAACATTTCTGATCCACGATTTTATTAAGCAAAATAAATTCATTTAAATAAAACCCATTGCATTTGCTCTGCAGCTTTGATTTTTGATTTGGATGAATTCTGCAGAAAACCTCAGCAGAATGATTCACCACTTTGGTTGGATGTTTGGTTTTCCTCCATATTTGAAGTCAGACCTAACAATCCCCATAGACTTGAACGGCTACGATTTTCAATATACAGGCACAGACTCTACCAGACCCTTGACAAGTGGAATCTTTAATTTTCTGTGCACTGATTTCTATATGTAGACAGCGACATAATATCACACACCAGCCAGTGATCTCTACTCTCTTCATGCATCCTGGTTTGCAAAAATGTGGGGGGAAAATGCTGAATCCTGCAGAAAGTTTCCACTTCCCAGACCAAGCTGTGTGCATAGCAGGGAGAGGAGACCAGATGGCCAGTGGGTTGAATCAGCAAAGAACCAGCTGGGATGCATGAGAGGGCATTTCCTCCTTAACTTCCACGGGAGCCCGGTCAGGGAGGGCCCTGGAGCTCTGAGCAGGACAGGAGGTGTCAATGTCAAGGCCTCTGTCTGGCTCCCAGGACCCTTGAGCAAATATAGGAGTTGGATTGGAAGCTGGCAGAAGGTCTGAGGATAAGCTCTTATTTTCCTGCGTGCTAAAAAAATAAACAAAAAAAGCATGCCAGAGAGACAGAAGGTTGAAGGGTAAAATGCTGATGAACAGGAAATAACCATATTTCCCTGCGTTAGCACCAGCTTGGAGACTGGAGTTCTGTGATGAGGGCACATGCTTTGGGTAGTTTAGGTCCCCAAGGAAGATATTTTTTGTTTTTTGTGTTTTTTTTTTCCACTTAAAGTGAACCCTTTCTTTGCCACTGAATAGTTATGTATTTCTTAGACCGCTGTCTTGGCAACCATGATTCTCTAACCGCAGGTTTGACAATGGGCAGGCTCAGTTATTCTGAGGAAAGTTGCACACTTTTCAAATTTGCTCATCAAATCTTTTTTTTTTTTTTTACGGCTTTTCCTGTTTTCATTAATGTATTCGTATCTATTGCTGCCTAACAGATTAGCCCCAAATTTAGCAGTTTAAAACAATGACAGTCGTGTCAGGTCTCAGGCAGGTTCTGCAGGTCAGAAGTCTGGGAGCAACTGAGCTGGGTGGTCCTGACGCAGGGCCTCTCATGGGGTTTTCGCCAAGGTGCTGGCGGGGTCTGCCTTTATCTGAAGGCTCACCTGGGGCGGAAGGACCTGCTTCCAGGCTCACTCGCGGGTTCGATAGCCGGCTTTAGTTCTCTGACAGACGCTTCCATTTGGGGGCACATTTTTTTCTCTGTGGAGTTGCTACGACCTGGCAGCCTTTCTTCCCCTAAAGCAAGAGATGAGAGAGAGAAAGTGAGAAGGAAGGAAATTCCCAATGAGTGTTTTTGGTGCAGTTTCTGCTATGATTAACATTTGCCTTAGTGTGGTACATCTGTTACAATTGATGACACATTTTTATGAACTAAAGTTCTTAGTTGACATGAAAGTTTATCCTTTGTGTTGCACAACTCTATGGAATTTTTCTTATTTTTAAGTGTGATCAGCTACACATAACATAAAATTTACTGTCTTAACCATTTTGGGTTATAGGTTAGTGGTATTAGGTACATTCTTATTGGGCAGCCGTCACCACCATCCATCTCCATAGTTCTTTTCATCTTGCAAAACTGAACCTATTAAACAATAACTCCCGGTTGCTCCTCACCCCAGCCCCTGTCTGTGTCTATGAGTCTGACTATTTTAAGCACCTCATATAAGTGGAATCATACAATATTTGTCTTTCTGTGTCTGGCTTATTTAACTTAGCATAATATCCTCAAGGTGTGTCACCCGTGTTGTAGAATATGTCAGGGATTTTTTTTTTTTTTTTTTATGGTTGGATGAAATTCCATTGCATGAATGTACCACACCAATCCATTCATCTATTGATGGGCACTTGAGTTGCATCTACATTTAGATGTTGTCACAATTCCATTGATTTTGATAAATGCCCTATTGCAGTATCATGCAGAATAGTTTTACTACCATAGAAATCCCCTGTGCTTTATCGCCCCCACCCCCCAGCAAACCACTGGAAACCACTGATCTTTTTATTGTTTTTCCTTTTCGGGGACATTCTATAGTTGGCAGCAGTCAGGATGCAGCCCCTCTCAGATGCAGTATGAGCCCAGCCCATACTCAAGACAAGGGCATTTAGCCTCACTGCTTAAAATGGGGAACACCACAGAATTTGTGGACATCTTTTATGCCACCACAGTTAAGCAGATGAGCCTGGAGGAGCCAGCATTTACTGAGCATCTACTATTGTGTTGGGCACCGTCTCAGTGTTTTATGCACCTTTTCCACCAGCTCTTACACTAACACTGTGAGGTTGCTGTCCTATTTGTCATCTCCGTATTTTAGAAGATAGAACTGTGACTCTCCCAGGTCTCATATCTCATAAATGGCAAAGCCAGGACTTAAAATCAGGTCTGCCTAAACCAAAGCCTATGTTTTAAAAATATGATGTTTCTTGTCCTTCATCTAGGGAGAAATCTAGATCTAAGGCTTAGTTTTAGGGGACAAAGCATGACCCCTAAAAATACTAGCAGAGACCACTGGAGAGTGTGCCAGATGTCTTCCAGTTGACTCTGCAAAAGCATTCTTTATCTTTTTTTTACTGTATTAGTTCCTTATTGGTGCTATAACAAATAACTACAAACTTAGTGGATGAAAATAACACAGATTCATTGTTCCAAAGTTCTGTCATTCAGAGGTCTAACACAGGTCTCCCTGGGCTACAGTCAGGGTGTCAGCAGCGTTACTTGCCTTCCAGAAGGTTCTGGGGGAGAATCCTTCCCTTGCCTTTTCCAGCTTCTAGAGGCCAACCAGACCCCTTGATTTGTGGCCCCTTCTTTTATCCTCGGAGCCAGCAGCATTGCATCGGACTCTCTTCTGCCCTCTCTTCCTCCTTTGTGGACACTGATGATTACATGGGGCCCATCCGGATCATTCAGAATATTCTACCTGAAGGTCAGCGGATGAGCAACCTTAATTCGACCTGCCAACTCCATTCGCTCAGCTCACAAAGTTAACCTGCAGGTGTTCGTGGACTGCTGAGATCAGGAGGCGGGCATCTCTGGAGGGGGCATTATTCTGCCTTTTGTGTGCACCTGCCCCTTTCCCAGGAAGCCGATAAATAAGAACTTTAGTCCTGGGTCTCTGTCCCCCGGATCTTCCTCTGAGTTCTGCTTATGGGGAGTTTTGGCAGGAGGTTGGAGGGTGGAAGGTGATTACGGTCAAGGTATCTCGTGTCCTGGCGCCTCCCCTGAGTGGCCTGGAGTGGCCTCCCATACAGGTCGCTGCCCACCCTCACGAAGCAGCCCCCTTTCCTTCTGGGAACCTGTAGCGTGTTCCTTCCCCGCACCCCCTCTTGCCTGGAGATGGTAACAGCCATCCTGCTCCTAATTTGGGGCTCCTTCACATCCTGTTCGTTTTTCTTACACCCTGCCTACACCTTTGAAAATAGTACCTCTGCAAATTAGATCTCCTTAAGTAATCCCAATTTGAGTGCGCCATCTGTTTCCTATGAGAACTTGACTGATACAGTGACTAAGGATATTCATATTTAAAGCAGAAAAAAGTGTATGCCTTCCATGAGGGCAAGCTGAATCTTTCAGAGCGTGATATTTAACCCCTTGGCAGAGATGCTGACGTGGAGCCCGAGTCCTGGGGTGGGAGGCTGCTTTCCGAAACCAAGGTCAACGCCCAGGTGGAGGCGGTGCCTGCTGAGGACTTAACCGAGAGCTTCCTCGCAAGGTTGAGTGTCCTGGCTTTGAGTCTCTCCTGGTTGTCTTTGTTACAAAAGGTGCTGGGTTCAAGAATCTCCCTGAATTGTGCTGGATTGTAGAAGACCTGATTCAAATTTAAAAGAAAAAAAGGCATTTAAAAAAAAAAAATTCAAGTCATTCTACAGGTGAGCTAATGAGCTAATTACAGAAAGCAGTTCCAAAACATTGGCATTTCCCAGGTAAACAGCATCTGCCTTTGAAAGAGGTGTGAAGTTGTGGGTGATATCTGAAGATGTTCTTGTAGTTCAGGTGGCTTTCTTTTCTTCTTCCTTTGATTGTGGAGGAAATATGATAAAATGCCTTTATGAGTGTCTCGCTTTGAGAACCATGCAACACCGAGCGAGACCAGTCCTTGGTGTGAGACTTGAACAATAAGTTGGCTTTTCCTTCCAGGCACAGCCTGGCCCATGATCCCCAGAGCTAGGGCTCTGTCACTATTCCCTCATGTTCGTGCATCACTCACTGTTTCACTTTAGAACCACAGTTTCCTCTGTGTGCACGTACCTGGAGTTTGTACGATATGGGGGTACTTGTCTAGCTCGTGATTGCACATTGTAATACCTGGGAGAGCTTTAAAACATACCAGTGATGCCCAGGCCATGGTCCCAGAGACTCTGATTTAATTAGTCTGGGTTGGGGCTTCTAATGAGCATCTAGGATTCAGACCAATGGAACCAAAGTGAAGCTTCTCAAATTTTAATGGGCAGACACATCACCCGAGAATCTTTTAAATTGCAGGGGCTGATTCTGAAACTATGAGAAACTCAGAGTGATGCTGACACTTCTGCTCCAAGGGACGAGCTCTGAGTAGGAAGGAGATAGAGTGTTTGAGGGCGGCGACCGATGACTTCTCAGGATGGCTGAAGGCTCATGTTTAGGTCACTGGTGACTTGATTCGAGGCTCAGAGAGTTCTCTAAGAGGCAGGAAACTTTTAGCCTAATTTGGGTGTTTGGGTTGTACTTCAGTGGAAAAACAGAGTCATGCCTCTTTACATGCCTCAGTTTGTTCATTCATTCATTCATTCATTCATTCATTCATTCGTTCATTCATTCATTCAGTGAATAGTTATTGGAGACCTGTTGCACACTAGGAATCTTTTGGGTGATGAAGATGAATCAGTGACAAAGGAAAATGATCTCCTTGCCCTTGTAGATTCCAGGGAAGGAAGAAAATGTGTCAACCAGAGAAAGGCAGGGGTGAAGTGCACCGTGAAGGACAGGATGCATGGGGTGTTAGGGCGTTGCCTTAGGTGGAGAGCGTGGGCATGGAGTTTAATTAGCCACCATAGATAAGGCCATCAGTGGAGGTTTCTAGGAAGGTATGACATTTTGGCTAAAACATGAAGGATTAGGATAGGGCATGCAAAGACCAGGGGGTCTATCATTCCAGAAAAAGGGAAGAGCAAAGGTAAAGACCATGAGGCAGGAATGAGATTGGTTGACTGGGGTGCAGAAAGTGGACCCACTATATCCTCGGTGTCATGAGTGAGAGGGTGACTTACGTGGAGAGGTAGGGACAGGAGAGGTCATGTGTGGGATTGTATACCATGATAAGGGCTTTGAGTTTTTTCCCTAGGCACCAAGGGAAACCATTTAATGATTTTAAGCTAAGAAGAGACATATTCTGATGGATGAGTTAAAATAATCACTTTGGTTGCTATGTGGCAGATATATTTGAAAAGAGACTATCAAAAGCAGACACAAGGAAATCAGTGAGTAGACTCAGAGTAACCCAAGTGAGTGATGATGTTGACCAGTCCTAGAAATGGTGGTACCGATAATGGGGCGGTAACCAGAGAGACAGTGGGACAGCAAGCGACAGTGACTCGCAGCAAGTGAGTACGCGGCAGTGATTTACTCAGGTGGAAGAGACAATGGGAGATCCAATTCGCAGGGCACAGCTCCACTGCGGACACCTTTGAGATGCTGAAGGAAACTTTCAAGTGTAGGTTCAAGAACAGAATTGACACCTAAGTCTAGAGGTCGGGGAAGTAGTCAAGTCTGAAGATAGAATTTTGGGGGGGGAGGCTATCAATACCTCGTCATATTAAAACTCATCTTTTTGAGTGAGTTCTCAGGGACAGAGACTATAGCTAGATGCCAATGTAGAGCTAACTGCAAGGACATACCACAGTTCTGTCGAAAGATCGGCCCAAAGTTAGGAAGAAAAATTCCGTATCCTTGAAACTCATCTTGGCCTGGGTTCCCAGCCCTTAGCCTCAAGGTACCCTTTGCAGCCATCTCAGTAGCAACTGGTATCTAAACGATTCAGTAAACATTATTTCCCAGACATGGAACATCTGGCCAGAGCCAATGTAATTTGAAGTGATGTTGGCTTTATCTAGATGTCTCTCTCAGAGGGACAAATTGTGAGGAAACAGACATTATGTTGGATTGTTATGGAGGGTGGGGGAAATAAGCTTGCTGGTTCCTTGGCCAGATGTCTAAGTATATGGTAAACGGAGTTAATGGGTGTTGGGCAGAGAAACACATGTGCGGTGTTGGCGTCCTTTCAGCGGAGCCAGGCAGGGCTGCCGAGGAAGGCCGCCCTCCCCTGGAAACGGAGCTGAAGATGTATTCTTGGACTCGAGGAGGAAACACAGAGGACATATCATCACATGGCATGATTACTGGGCTAATGAGCCTTGAGGGGCCGGGAAATTGACTGCAAAACAAATTAAACCAGCACCTGACATTCCCATGTTCTTTATAAACAAGTGCTAATGTCGACCGACCAGTGTGTGCGTGTTTCCTTGGACCGGCCCACTTATTTGAACCAACCCCACACAAATATTCAGAATTAGATTGACCAGCTCCCCCTTCCCCGGTGACTCATGGGCATGATACGATGCCATGCCTGAGGATGCGATTTGGCGTTTGGATACAGCCTTTCCCCGTGGTGGTTCTTGGCAGATGATGAAAGATGACATTTCTCTGAAGCGCTCATCCCTTTGAATTGTGTTCCCAAGGAAAGGGGCCAGATGCCGCATGACCGAAGCTTTAGCAATCTCCGGGATTTTTGGTGATGGGCATGCGAAGCCTGTCTGTCTCCCATTTGCATCAAGGCCAGGGCCAGCAGTCCACAGACGGAAATGCAGAGAAAGGAAAGGAACCTAGGGGTAAGGGATGTCCTCCTCACAGATGGGATTATTTAATCCCCAAATGAAGTGGTTTAGGGTGAGTGAAATCACCTTATAAAGAGCTTTGTAGGGGTAGGGGGTACTTAGTATTCATGTGTTGAATATTCGCTACTTTCAGACTTTAAAGGTTTTGCATCCACTATCTCATGGAACTCCACAAAAACCACAGAAGGGGGTGGGTGGTAACCTAGGGTTTCACATGCAGTAAAAATTGGAGTCTGGGATTGGAACTCAGGCAGTTACTCTTCAGAGCCTCATTTGCTCCAAGATAGAAGAAACTCTTGCTTAACAAAGAGAGAAGAAAATGCTACACAGAAACAAAGGCCAAGGTCTTTGTAAGATTTTAGAATGGTTTTAATTAAAAATAAATATAGCCCTTTACGTTCTGGTTAATACTTGCCAGGAATTTTACCATATAATTGCCGTAGAGAGAATCTGATTTAATCTTCACAACAGCTTCAAGGGACAGGTATATTATTATTTTAATTTTACGTCTGAGGAAGTTGGCTCAGAAAAGAATGTTGGCCAAGGTCAGGCAGCTGAACTTGGCTGAAGTGAGATTTGAGCTCTGATCTCTGCCCCCGTCACACTTGCCTTCACTTAACGCACTCCACTCCCTAAGTGCAGGGGCAGGTCCTTATTTTCCCCTCCCCAATCCAGCAGGACATACAATCCGAGTTCTCTGTGCCATTCGGAGTTCACTGACCTTTTGGCGACAGCAATATAAGTATACAGTCTAATTTATAGTAAATTTTTCTCATGGATATCTCAGATTTCTTTCCAGTGATCAATGCCCCTGAATTCTCTCTCCCCTCCGAAGCTTATTTCTCTTTAAGAGTGGCTCATCTTGGCCGGATACCAGTAACCTACCGAATTGCGATCTCTTCCATTCTGCCACTGAAATTTCATTATTTAATGATCCCGGTAATAATACTGGACACACATTTCTGGATTAAAGTATGTGCCTCCTCAAATGATGCGCCCCGGAAAGGTTATTATTAATAAAGGTAGCATTAAGGCACCACAAATAACTCTGTAACCTTGCTTGGGCTTAATAAATTCCCTGCAGGAAATTTTATTTGCAGTAAACTCTTAAAATTCAGCTCACTTTTAATATATGGTGACCTTCAGTGACCCTGATCATTCATTACATACCGGTGACCTTTCCAAAGTTGAGAAGGGTAGTTGCAGGAGCTTTTGGGTATTAATACCTGTGAGAGGTAGGTATGGTTTTCATTCTTGCCTGCTGATAATTAATTCATGTACTTTAAAGGCATGGCATTATTTCTCCTATGACACAGGCTGTGATGGTTTCATAAGGGCACAGATATAAATGGCTATCCTGACTGTAGTGGGTTTCTGTCATTTTTAGACCCTGAGTTCTACAGCGTTACTCACACGGGGGCTAGATTTGGGATGAGCAATGCCAGGCTGTCTGATTGTTGATCAGCGTTTTGATCAACATCAACATCAGCTTATATCTTCTTCTATGTTCTTTTTAAATAAATCTTTATTATGCAAAACTTAAAGTATATACAAAAGAAGAAAGACAAGAGGGAAGAATTGCCATACAGCCGTCACCCGGATTCAGCAACTCTGAAGGTAGGCCTCGCCTTGTTTCACCTATGCCCTTGACTCCTTGCCCGCCTCAATCTCATGCTACTTCGGAGCCAATGCCAGACATCCTATCTTTTCATGGGTCCCCAGAATATTTCAGTTTGTATTTCTAAAGGTTAATAAGTCTTTGCTTTGCTTTTTAAAATTTTAGTATCATTAATTTTTATTGTGGTAAGAACACTTAACATGAGATCTACCTTCTGAACAAATTTTCAAGCGTACGATACAGTATTGTCAACTCTATGCACAGTGTTGTACAGCAGATCGTTAGAACTTACTCGGCTTGTTCAACTAAAACTTTATAGCTGTTGACTAGCCACACCCCATTTCTCCCTCTCCCCAGTCCCTGGCAACCACCATTCTGCTCTCTGTTTCTCTGAGTTTGGCTATGGGAGGATACTTCATGTATGTGGAATCAGGCAGTGCTTGTCCTCTCTTTCTGGCTTATTTCATTTAGTATAATGTCCTCCAGGTTCTCGTTGTTGTCCCACATGGGAGTATTTCCTTTTTTAAGGCTGAATAATATTCCACTGTATGCATATACCACATGGTCTTTATTTTTCATCCATTGATAGATATTTAGATTGTTTCCATATCTGAGATATTGTAAATAATGCTGCAGTGAACAGCATGGGAATAGTTCCCTTTTTAAGGCTGAATAATATTCCACTGTATGCATATACCACATGGTCTTCATTCATTCATCCATCGATGGATATTTAGATTGTGTCTATATCTGAGATATTGTAAATAATGCTGCAGTGAACATGGGAGTGCAGACATCTCTTCAAGATCCCAATTATAATTCTTTTGGATAAATACCCAGAAGTGATATTGATGGACCATATGGTAATTCAATTTTTAATTTTTAGGCATCTCCATACTGTTTTTCATAGTGACACATCATTTTACATTCCCACCTACAATGTATAAAAAGTTCCAGTTTCTCAACATCTTTGCCAAAAATTATCTTTTGTTTGTTTTAATAGCTAACTTTTATGTAACAGCTAAAATACCTACTAAATATTAACAGTGGTTCTTTAATATTATCAATTATTAAGTATCTGATTTTCTTATGCATGTCACTTTGTAAAATATTCAAAAAAGAATCTAAATTCCATAAACTGTGATTGCTTGATATATCCTTATAAGGCTCTTTATAATCTGCCTTAAGGATCTTTTAATCAGTCTGTCTCCAACATTTTTGTTTGTTTTTACAATTTTCTTTGTGGTTGTTGCTGACATTGTTGAAGAAAACAGATTGGTTTTCGTGGAGCATTTGCCAGTCTGGCGTTTGTTGATTGCATCCCTGTGGTCTAGTCTCATGGGTTCCTTTGTCCATTGTATTTCTTTTAAGTTAGTAGATGGCTCCAGAGTCTCTGTTAGATGCAAGTTCAATTTCTTTAGAAGTTTGTTCCTCCAGGAGGAGGCCCATAATACCAGGTTGTCTGCCTTTTTCTGATGCTGTAACCATTGGTGCTCAATATTTAGATCACTGAATTCTTTAGGGCTTGCAAAACGGAGATGTTCTAATTTTAACCTTCCTTCTGCGTGGATTTACTGGGAGAACTCTTAAAATTTTTTCCAGTCTACTCCTAAGATACTCAGAGATACAGCTCGTGTGGGAAATATAGGAAAAATATTTTATGTTTCTTTTTTGTTTTCAAATTAACGAGTTGGTTCATTTGCATTCTCCAGTGGTGACCATGTGTTTTCTTAATATTATAAACTCGAGGAAGGAAGTTAATATGTTCACTGATGCTCAGATTATTCAATCTTTGACTAATGGGAGCCTCTTCAAGTTGCCTCATGGGTCCTTTAAACATGGCTGGCTTGTCTTTGATGGCCTCCTTGTTATGTAGGATGACATGATACGATGTTCCAGATTCATTATGCACGTGTCCTACCCCAGAACTGGAATAATCCATTTCTCCAAGGACTTCTAGTCCCTAAGAATATTTCAGGATCATACTCTGGGTACTGAGGATGCCTTAGGAGTCTTAAAAGAATCTCATAATTTATTTTCCAAACAACCGTCTTCTGTTTATTTTTATTTTTTTAATTTTGTTTCTTAAAAATATATCTTTATTGATTTCAAAGAGAGGAAAGGAGAGGAAGAGAGGGAGATAGAATCATCAATGATGAGAGTCATTGATCGGCTGCTTCCCACACGCTCCTGACTGGGGATCGAACCCGCAACCTGGGCATGTGCCCTGCCCGAGATACGAACCCTGGTCGCCTGGATCCTAGGTCCAAGCTCAACCCCTGAGCCACGCCTGGCGGGGCTGTTTTTTTTTGTTTTTTTTTAAATTATTATTATTATCAGCCCCTCCATCCACCCAGGTCCTCAGGCAAGGAGCTGCTGAGTTATCTTTTATTTATTTTTTATTTGTTTATTATTGAATCTATTGGGGTGACCCTGCTTAATAAAATTACACACCTTTCAGGTGTATAATTCTATGATACATCGTCTGTGTCTCGTGCTGTGCGTTCACCACTCCAAGTCGTCCCCTTCCCCCCCCACTTATCCCCCGTTGCCCTCTTCTCCTCCCCCACCCCCTTTCCCTCTGGCCATCACCCTGCCCTTGTCTATGTCTACGAGTTGCTGTTTTTGGCTCACTCCCTTTTTCACCGTTTTTTACTCAGTCCCACAGCCCCCTTTCCTCTGGCAGCTGTCAGGCTGTCCTCCGTATCCTCCAGGTGCATTCATGCGTCTCAGAAGGCAAGGTTGCCTTCTTTCCTGTGACCCAGTAGTGTCCCACGGTGTAGACGTCCCCCAGCTTTTCTATCTGCCCTCTGCTGACGGGCACCTGGGCTGCTTCCAGATCGTGGCTGTTGTAAATAAGGCTGCAGTGAACATCGGGGTGCATAGATTCTTTCGAATTAGTGTTTCAGGCTTCTTAGGATATATTCCCAGAAGGGGAACTGCTGGGTGATAAGGCAGCTCCCTTTTTAATTTTTTGAGGAAGCTCCATCCCGTTTCCCACAGTGGCTGCCCCAGTCTGCATTCCCACCAGCAGTGCACCAGGGCTCCCCTTTCCCCACACCCTCGCCAGCGCTTGGCATTTGTTGATTTGTTGATGGAGCCATTCTGACAGGTGTGAAGTGATACCTCCTTGTGGTTTTAATTTGCATCTCCCTGATGATTAGTGACTTTGAGCATTTTTTCATATGTCTCTTGGCCATCTGTATGTCCTCTTTGGAGAAATGTCTGTGCAGGTCCTTTGCCTGTTTTTTGGTTGGGTTGTTTGGTGCTTTTGGTGTTGAGTTGTATGAGTTCTTGATAAATTTTGGATATCAGCCCCTTATCTTTTCTTGGTCTTTCTCTCTCACAGCGTATGCTCCCCTTTACCTTCCCCATTTCGGTGTCGGTGTCAGACCTCTACATTCCCTGGCTTGAGCTGGCAAGTTTGACTCTTTACAAATTCCTTGACCTGTGGTCTTTTTCTTGTCTAGCCCGGTCCTCATGAGGGCGCCCAAGTGCATTTTATGAAAAACAGGAGAAAAAAAGTGAAGCAATTGAAAATCAAAACTACTCTTGCCATGCCCTTGCTCAAAAACCTTATATGACTCCCTACTGCCTATAGACAACTGCACATGCTAGTATGGCCTTCAAGCTGCTGCAGTTCTTGATGCTCCTCTGTTTCCAACCCAATAACCCACCGCTTCATTAACCATAGGGATTTCCCCACAGCTATTCTAACTTTGTTCACATGATATCTGTGTTCTTCCTCCACCTCACCCAAGAACATGCAGAAATCTAGGTCAAGGCTTTCTTTAATTGACTCTTTTCTGTAAAGCCTTTCACCAACCTTCCCGGCTCCCTCTATTTTGCTCCTTTAACACTTTGCTTCCTCAATCTCTATGTGCCTTAGTTTCTTAATCTGTTAAATGGGATAGTAAGGACAATATGTGTGTCATGGAATTGTGGGGGCATTAGATGAGATTGTCCACTTACAAGCCCTTGGAAGTGGGCTTGGGAACGTTGTGAGTGCTTCATATATATTAGTTGATAGTACTGCTATTGTTGTTATTAGCAGTAATAATGTTTGCAGTAATAAAATTCAGTTATGTCTCTGTTGCAATCATATATTCCTCAGTTTTACCTGGGTCTAGATTTTCCTTTAAATCAGATATTTCTTCAGGGCAAGGGCTTCATTTTAGCTTTTTTTCTTTTAATCTCATCCCTCATTTTTTAAAAAAATATGTTTTTATTGATTTTAGTGAGAGAGGAAGGGAGAGGAAGAGGGAGAGGGAGAGAAGCATCAATAAGAAAGAAACATCCATCGGTTGCCTCCTGCATGCCTCCTACTGGGGATCAAGCCCGAAACCCCAGCATGTGTCCTGACTGGGAATCGAACAGGTGACCTCTCAGTGCATGGGACAGATGTGACTCAACCAACTGAGCCACACCGGCCAGGGCCATCCCCTCAGTTGTTATTTGCAAATTTTTATGTGACGGATATAGTGGGAATTATACAAGGGCTCATGATGTAATTCCTGCCCCTCAATCTTATATCTGGTTGAAAATAGTCAACAATTAAATAATATCTGGTTACAAAAGGTATCAAAGTACAGGAAGTGCAAAGAGAGTCTAAAAGAGCAGAAAAAGGCCAGAATGGGTCTAAGCCATTCTTTCCAAGGGAAGGTCCTACCTTAAGGGGCTGGGTAAAGAGAAACAGGGGGTTCCTACTGGGGGGGGAAGGGGGAGAACACTGGCGTAGCCATGAGAGGAGGTTGTGCCCTCAGAGTCTGGATTTAAATAAAGAAAATGTTCAGTTGAATATTAGTGAGTCACATAAAGAAAATTCATATGTAAGTAGACATGGCCTTAGGACATAAGAGCATTAGTTCCAGTTTTATCCTTTCGGGGAAAATGATGTATTAAATCGATGGTCCCACTCCCCACTGTACACCAAATAAAGTGGATCAGTAAAACACTCTTCTGCTTGTAACCTGTCCTACACACAGGAGAGGTCTTCAGGTCTTAGGTGGTGCTTTCCAGTGTCTCAGTCTGCACCTTGCTTGCACTTTCCAAGTGACTCCCCTGGGTGACAGCTGGAACTGAGGAAACTAGCAGATGTGTGTGGAAGAAGCTGAAATCTCAGGCTCCTCCGTAACGCATCAAACTCATGTTTCATATATTGGTTGGTACCATTCTGCTTATTAGAAAATGCAATATAAAATGCTGGGAGAGGGTAGGGAAGAATTATATAATTACATAGCATATATAATGTATATATAAATATTTGCACTGCATGAATATAGGGATAAAAGTATAATTTTATCATTGTAATAGTGGCTAGCATGATTTGAGCTCTTACTATGTGCTGAGCATTGGTATAAACATATTGCTGTGATTCCTGTAAAACCCGGCATTCAGGTCCCTGACTTTCCCACTTGACAAACTCAGGCTCTGAGAGTTAATGCGACACACTCCAGGTCAAATGAGGGCTCAGGTGAGGCCTGTCCTTGCATAGTAAACACCCCGTTACATCCTGACCAGCCTCTATAGTGGACAAGCAAGTGGAAACCGGAGGAAAGAATGATGCCTTTGTTGTGTTGTTTGTTTAGAACTAGTCAGTGTAATGAAGATTCTTATTTAGATCCCGCACTCCCATCCGCTGTTGAACCCTGCCATGTTTCTGAGCGGGAAGCTCACAGATGTGCCTGTATCTCCCCCTAAACTTTGTCAGTGGACATAACACTACTATTGCCCACTGGGTACTATTTTGCGTTTAGCCACTGGTCACTCTGGCTATTTAAAATTTCTGATTGTTCACAAGTATCTACTCAGGTAGCACACAGAAATCCTGTGCGGCAGAGGCTTTCTGTGGCAGGGTCTGTGCGAGGATAGTGCTTCCTGCAGAAGCTATTCTAGGGCACAAAGCTTACCCACAGGTCCTTTGTGGTGTTTCAGGATGAGCGAAGGCTTTGTCCTGTCCCACGGAATCTTTAAGAAGCGTTTACTGTTATTTTTCTCATTTTAAATAGGCAGTATTGTCTATTGTGCTTTCAGTGTGTTATGTGAAGTGACTGTTACCTGCTAATCTCTGAGGAAACAGAACTGAACAAGGCCCAGCTCCTCCTCTGGGTGGGCAGCCTGGGAAGGGAGACAGAAAGCAAAGGGCAGTGCCTGTGATCAGAGGTGAGGAGGGGTCAGCCGGGAGGAGGGGTCAGCCAGGAGGAGGGGTCAGCCAGCAAGAAAACTGAGTTAGTAAGGCCAAAGTAGGGAGGGCCCAGCCAGAGGGATGCATGGGGTTTTAGTTTATTATAGAAAACTTGGAAAGCACCGAGAAGGGCCCTGTTAAGAACCTCTCAGTCCCACCACCCAGATCACTGTGGGCGTTTCACTTGACCTTGGTTTGCCTGATCTCCTCTTGGTGCACATTTAGGGTTTGCTTTTGCATTTTTTTGAAATACCTGCCTAATGTTAAAAATGCTTCTTTTACATACTTGGACAGGATTTATTGCTGTCCTTTGCACTCGGTGAAGGTTCTGGGAGCAAAGCAGGCAGTGTGACTGTGCTGGCCACGTCCAGATAATGCCGGGGGGCAGCTCCGGCCTGTCAGACCCCACGCCCTGGTGTCGCGGACGCTCGCCCAGGTCCTGTCGGTGTCTATAATCTCTTACTGGCCCCCTTACCTAACGGTTCTCCATGTTTTGAACAAAGGGAATGTGTGAGGTATAGGACTGAAGCAAGTTCAGCATGAGATTCACCTGCTAAGGCATTGTGGTCAGAGTTAAGTCTTGGAATCTGGTGAGCAAAAGATTCCGGGTCTGAATCGGTGACCAGGGTGCCTGACCCAACCTCTCCCCCAACCCTCCTTCTTTCTCTCCATCTCCTCCTCTCTCCCTTCCTCTCTATTTCCTCCCCTTGCCCCCCTTCTCAACCCACTTATATTTGAGGTCAGATCCCTGGTTAAGGTCCCATCAGGACACCTCCTGCATCCCAACTCCTGTAGGAGAGGGGCTGGCACGGTCGCCCACCCAGTCAATGAAAATGACCCTTCTAGAGCCTCTGTTTGGAGGTCTTGGTTGTGATCCGAATTAGAGATGCCCAAATAAAGTGGTCTGGGCCTCCAGTCAGCCTACTGACTGCTAATAGGATCACCAGCAATAAATATCCCAAGCAGCGGCTGACGGAACATCTCATAAAGAATTAAGACTTTTTCCCCAGACCCTGCAGGTGAGCCGCCTACCAAAAGAAAGGCGATGGAGTGCAGATCAGTCACCAAAATACCGATGTGACAATCGATTTAGCTTCCCGTCTTATGACACCTTTCCTCTAGAGTGAAAAGTAAGTCTGTGTTTGTAAATGCCCCGGTGACAAGAATCTCTCTTTCCCTGAAGAAGGAGACCCGTGTATAACTGAATTTTCCCAGAGAACACAGGAGGGGGGAAAAAAGAGTAAATCAAGTGAGTTTTTATGATCCCTATAAGCAGAAACGCACTCCAGCGATGATGGATTGCGTCGCGGAGTAAATTAGATTGCGCGGAGGCTGTGTGCTAATGTTGGTATTTACGGCGCTTAAACGTATCGCCTGCCTCCTCTCCGTGCGGCTCCGTCCCCGGCTTTGTGCTGGGAAGGAAATATCAGAATAACGAGCTGTTTTTCCTCCCTGTCTTTCTAGTTTAATATCATGCAACTGTTTATTAATAAGCTCCAAACCCCAAAGGATTTTTCTAATCCTTTCCTAATATCAGACTCAATTTAATAAGATTCAGTCTTCTCCCTACTGCATATGCCTCACTCATTCATTTATTCAACTAATATTTATCGAGGGTCTCTTATGGTGACAGGCCGGGCCGGGCATGGGGAATAAAATGTTGAAACAAGACAGGCTTGGCCTCTGCCTGCCAATGGGGACAGACCAAGAGAGGAAAAAAGAGCAAAGGCCCTGAGCCAAGGAGATGACCAGGTATTTAAGGGTGCAGATTGTTTCTCTAGATTAATGACTTGGAGATCTGGGGAGAGATCAGAGTTCAGAATATTTGAAAGACAGTGGACATATATGGAGTGGAGGCAGTGTCTCCTGAGACCACGGAGGGGACGTGTCCTGTGATTCCCTCATTTTGCCAAGCCCCCTGGCATCGTGGGCATTTCACGATGCTTTGCTGGGCTCCTCCGAGGCGCACGTAACTGTATTCAGGTTACCAGGAGTAGGCAATTGAATTCCAGATACAGGACAAGATGTCTTGCCGGCGCCGAGGTCAAAGTCGAGGGGAAATCTTCCCAAGGATGAAAGCCCGAAGCCTTCACTTTAGACAAAGGCCCGACCAGGGTTTTCACACTTGAAAGGCCGCCAGATTTCAAAGGGGCAGAGCCCGAGGAGCTGAGGCCGACCCGCGTGCGTGCGGGGAGGCTGGTGAACAGAGGGATGCTGTTTGAAGTCAAGGTTTTGAGGACTCCGTGGGATCGGGGGTGGAATGGAGAAATGCAAGCGTGGGCTTTCTAATCACAGCGAATCTTGGTGAAATTATTTTCGGTCAGGAATATGAGCCTTGATTTGTTTTCATCAGTCCTCCCTCTTTCTCAGCTCTGGATGCCTTAAAGATCCAGCCGTCGCCTGTTCCTCACACCAGTCGAGAACCATCCCTTAGGCTGGCTGTTGTTTCTGCTGGGCTGGATCTCAGAAGGTCGAGCCTTATGACAAGTTATGATGCCCCTGATGACGCCAGAAAACACACTGAGATCAGTCTTGGTCCCTCCCTCCCTCCCTCCCTCCCTCCCTCCCTCCCTCCCTCCCTCCCTCCCTCCCTCCCTCCCTCCCTCCTTCCTTCTCTCCCTCCCTCCTTCTCCCCTCCTTCCTTCTCTCCCTCCCTTTCCTTCCATCCTGAATGTTCCTATTAAGGCAAGAGCACAGTTTTGCTTAATTGCTTCCCTTCTGCATTCTTACCAGTGAACCTGGAACAGATCCTTCAGACTGTGGCTGGGAAACCAAGGAAAACAATGACTTTAATAAGCGAATGTCGCATCTTTGCAAAAGCAAACACCGCACGCGCTGCTAATTGTTACACTGCCCTCTGTTTTCATACCGTTCCCGCAAAAGCCGTAATTTGCACGCGTGGTGTCAGGATTTGGCAGGAAGGAGGGTGGAGGAAGGGAAAAATCATCTGGACTTAGAGCGAAGGCTCTAATTTTCCCCTGGACTCAAGATGCCTGTGGGAAATCAAGGTGGCTCTAAAGGAAGACCCAAGACAAAAGTCGATGAGTAATCCTGATTTCTATGAAGAAACCCTCACTAAACAGTGGCGGCTATAAAAATGAATTAAATCCGGAGGCACAGAAAGGGATGCATGGCATGCAAAGATAACTGCCGCTCATCCAGGGGCCTGGGATGGAGTGATTTCTAGGGAGAAGACTGATTCAAATCACCCTCATAGTATTTGATTCTTTCCAATGTTCTGTCTGCTTGGCACTTTTTTTCTGTCTCGGTATTTTTAAGAGAAAATGGTTCGAATTTGTTTTTGCTTGTGTGTGGCGGGGAGTGCTGGTGTTTAAATCGATTCTCTGTGTAAATAGATGTATTTTTGACATGTGAGGTTATTCCAACTGAGCATCTCTCCGTTTTCTGTATCATGTTTCTTCTTTCTTCTTTCAACTTTGTTTTACTTTTAGACGCTGAAACAGGGCCTTGGCCATCTGTTTATCTGTTTCAGCCAAATTCGCCACTCAGATAACGTACGTTTCACAACTTAGGCCCACTTAGAGATCTCTGTCCCCACTCAAAGAGCATTTAGCTGTGGTTCCAGGAGCAGCGAGTGTATCCCGGGATCTGTAATGACTTGATGGAGGAATAAAGGGTCCCTGTTACTCAGCAAGTCTGAAATTATAACACTGTCACCCTGTGTCTGCAGATGAAGGGTGTTCCAGCTCTGGGTGGGAGCAGGACACTCCAAATTTCTGACATAAATGATTGGCTGCTGGACTTCCCCACTCTAATTGTTGTCTTGGAAACAAATATAGGACACGACGCTTAAAGAAATAGGTAGTTGGCACCACTTGGACCTAAAATTAAGATTAGGGTTTTTTTTTTTTTTTCTTACGTATAACAAGAATGGTAAAACATCTTGCTTACTAATTGGGAGTGTAGGCAGGGGACGGGGGACTTCTTCCATTCTAGGTTCTTTGGATGGCCTAATAATTAAATTGACATAAAGCAAACGAACAAAAGAAGGATTAATTTCATATTAATGAAATTAATGGGAGCTCAAGAAGTGACCAAAGCAGGCAGCTGTTGTACCTTTAATTCAAAACAATCAGTATGCTAAAGTGATATATTTTAAGGCAGCCTGTTCTGACCCCCGTCAGGAGGAATAAGCTTGTTGCCACCATGTACTGAAAGTTGGCTCTCAAATTCTCATCTTAGCCACAGTTTGGCAAAGGCGATGGGCCCCATTTCTTCATCTGGAGAATGGTGGTAATAAAGCATGGAAGTATTGAAGGGAAAAGGGAATAGATGCGAAACACTTAGCACAGTGACCAGTGCACAGTGAACGCTCTGTGAGTGTTACCTGTTATTTCAGGTTATTATTACACTGCTGGGGGAAGCTCGCCCCAGTAACCTTATAAGAACTGCTGTCCTTATAATGATTTAGCTTGACCTTTTGCAAAGCAGCGCTTCAAATTCAATTTCTAAGTTAGCAGCTCCGTGTACTTTGATGATTGCTTCATGCTTTGCTTATGGCGCCGTACACATAAATCTTACACGTGGCCTGTTGCCGGGTGATACAGAATCAGCACCAGTGTTACTCGTCATTTGACTACGAGTAACTTAAAACCACTCTATTATCTTAAGACAAGAGAATATCTTGGAAAGATTCAGAGCTATTTTCCAGAAGCTAAGGGCACAGAGTTCAATCAGAGAACACAAGAGAGACAGTTCAGTCTGTTACTCATGAGGATCTGAAAACAGAAAGAGAAGCCTGTCGGCGTTAGGTTATAATGGGATCTATTTTTCCATCTTCTCTCCATAGCTTCTTTTCCCTGCCTATGGCACATGGACAAGCATGGCCATCCTGGACCTTACCCTGCCCTGCCCACAGACGGATGACAATCCATGTATTCATTTGAAGTTACTGAAAATAGAATCTGATTGGCCTGATTCTTTCCAGAAATCATCCCTGGTACAACCCACTGGGCTAGTATAACCCATCATGCCTGATACACTAGGAGAAAGATAGAGCAGTAGGTTCTATGAGAGAGGGGCTTTTAGAAAATCAGGGATCCACTGTTACCAATTGATTTATAGGTTAAAAAAACTGGTATGCCCAGTTGCCAAACTTACTTGCCCCAAAATAGACTATAAAGAACCTGTTCTTCATAATGTTAGAGGATAGAAGTAGAGCCAATATTGAAAGTGGCAAGGGGTCAGATTTCAATTCCCAAGGAAGGAGTTTCTAAAGATTTATGATTTATATATAAATATGTATAATAGATTGATCTCCCTCTCTACAGATATATATTATATATCCATATCTATATGTCTATATCTAAAGTGATATACCTGTATGTCTATCTCTCTATTTATTGGAATAAATTTATTTTTTGGAGTTGTCTCATGTGATTGTGGAGGCTGGCAAGTCTGAAATTTGCAGGGAAGATAGTCAGGCTGGAAATTCAGACAGGAGTTGACCTTGTGGTCTTGAGGCTGAAATTTGTAGGCCACTTGGCTGGAAACTCAGGCAGCAGTTCTGTGTTCTAGTCTAGAAGGAGAATTCCTGCTCCAGGAAACCTGACTTGGCTCTTAAGGCCTTCGACTTGTCGGATGAGGTTCCTCACTTGATAGGGAGTAATCTCTAGTTATTGTCAATTGATTGTAGATGTTAATCACATCTACAAAGCACCTTCACAGCTCAGCACAGTAGCCTAGCCAAGTGGGTACAGGAAACTAACCATCACATCCTTCTGCACCATCTCAATGAATCAGATCTCTTTGGAGGGACAAGAGGGCAAGAAAACACCTGAGCGGAGGCTGCCACATTCACCACCTGTAATGCCAACTCACTAAGAGATTTTCAGTTGAGTCTCCCAGGCCAGGCTGCCTCCCACATAGTGAGGCAACTAGAGAATAGATGAATCCACGTGGATTTGTTAACATTTAATTTAGGGTTTCTAGTCTGGAGTGCCTCAGGAAGAAAAATGACAGACATATTACTTGTCCAGGAATTTATTCTATCATTAGTGTTTCTCTCTCTCTCTCTATCTCTCACACACACATACACACATACGCTTCCTACATTTTTATTATTTTTCACCCAAGATTTTTCTTCCTGATCACATGTCTTCTAACAACCACCACTCAAACTTCTCCATAATTCCTCCCCACACCAAGGCTCTCAGGACTACCTTTTACTCTGCTATTGGTATTATAATTTGTTTTATTTTCAAGTGTTGAGAGCATTACCACGCCATCAGCATGAGTAGTGGGTTCCTGTTGCCAGGGCAACCAGAAGCACAACAGGTACCTTCCCTCCTTAGCCGATGTCTCCTTTCCTCTCGGGTGGATTGCTACTGTGTCTTTAATTCATTCCGTGTATGTAGTCACTGGGATGCAGACACGTGACAGCTTCCTCATACTTAACTTGTCTGTCTTCATATAGCTCACTGGCCAAGACCTTCTCTTCAGAGACCACTAATTCATTACTTTTCATTTCTGCAAACATAACACATAATATTTCTAAGCATATTTAAATACCTGATTATACCATTACAAACACTCTAACCTCTAGCCCACTAACATTGTATTTCTTTATTACACATCCTAATGCATTTCCCCCCTCCTGGACAGATACTTTCCCTTCTGATCAATACTGCCCATTAATAATGAGCTCACCACCACGGAAGGTATCCAGTTACACGATCATCTCTCTGCCCAGCATGCTGTTAAGGCGATTCTTGCATTATGAAGGAGGTTGGAATAGAATAAAATTTTTAAGCTGTAGATTTATTCCATATCTATAACCTTCCGCATGTGTATAATTTTAGATATAGTAGATTTGAAGACATCTGGAGCATTCCAAATGCAAGCAACGGTGCAAAATGTCTACGTGTAGTTTTCCATAGCCATCTCCTTACCTCCACAGAATTACTCAGAATTTGTGAATAATTTCATTAAATTTACTTTTGGTTGTATACTTGATGAAGTGGGGCTCTAAGTGGGCAATCTAGTAAGAAAACCCATTCTTATGTTTTCTACTCAGTCAGATAGAATACATGTAATTTTCCGTAGGCCCTGTGTGTATGTGTCTGAATAACACATGCCTAGATTACACCCTTGATCAGTCATTTCCAAACTTGACATTGTATTTGATTTATACACAGGCACATGCATACACACACACTCACACTCACACTCATACAAAAATCCCTGAGCCCAAGACATGGAGATTCTAAGTCAGTAGGTCTGGAGTAAAGCTCAATATCTGTAATTAAAAATATATTTAAAAATACCCAGTCTACCTGATTCTTGTGGATGCTCAGGTATGTTCTCCTCTTCTGAGGGATCCAGTCTCAATGCTGGATATTCTGTTCCCCACGCTGGCTTCCATTGTGGCTATAGATTGTTTCAAAGCCTCTAATACACTCATCCTGTTTTCGCCCTCTCCCTTGTCTGCTCCATTCTTCATCACTTCGACATGTCCTTAACCTGCTCAGAAATCTGCCAGCAGCTACGGGAGCAAATTCTCATCCTGCAAAAGGGCTTTGATGAACCTCCAAGCCTTCATCTCGCTCCATCTTTGGGAGATGGTATAATATGGCTCTAAGACCTGGCTTCGAATTCTGGCTCCTCCTCTGGAGACCTGCTAAGTTCCAGGCAGTGTCATCTCATGTCATGCTTATGAGATGGATGTCCCGATTTTGCAGATGAGAAAACAGAAGCTTAGTTAGTTGAAGTCATTTACTTGATGATGTAAGTGAATAATACTTGGGGCCTGCATTTTAGCTCAAGCTTGTCTCCAAAATCTAGGATTTCTCCAGCATGAAATGCTGCCTCCCATTGTCAATGGAAGGATTTCTAATCTGGGTAATTTGAAAGTGTGCTAGGAATGAGATATATTTCTCTGTCTTTCACTTTAATATTAAGAAATACAATCTAGACATGGTAGTTGAGAGGTTAAGTGCAAAGCACTAATTAAAAAGCATTCCAGTTTCTAAGACTGTAGAAGATCAGCTATTGTTGAAAATGTAGACATCATTTTCAAGAAGATAAAAGCATTTATCCAAATACAGTGCTGCTGACTTAGATGCTACTGGGAAGCAGGGCTACACACACGATGGTTATTCAGCACTTTTTTGATATTGTCAGTGCATGGCTGAGGAACGGATGCCATTTTAATATGCTGTTCTAAAAACGTAAATAGAACATATGATTTTAGACAGCAGGAACTCATTATGCCAGAATTTAGATTCTCAGGATAGCCAACCGGAAAGGGCAGGTAAGTTTCCAGAAATAGATGAATGTTTGGCCCGGGAAGGCTGTGGGCGCACTGCGCCAAGCATTGGCCTTTGCCCAGGCGCCCGCCGTGATGTCAAGGATACAAGCAGAAGCTGGCCATATGGTTCCTGGAGTCTCTCTGCTCATTCCGCCCTCCACTCCGGGTTGGGCTTTTCTTTATCTGCAGGAGAAGGTAATTACTTTAGACTTAACAGGCTGAGCTTGACCCTTGACTCACCATCACGCCGCATTATGAAATGAGGCATCAGCAGTGGTCTCCTGGTGGAGGGGGAGGGAGGAGGGTGGTGCCTGAGCTATCAACATGGCACGGTTTAAATGTCAGGCTCTGCATTTTACAAGCGATCGGAGATTCATGGGAAATGCAATGGAAAAGTCATCCTCTCTCCCCTCTCCCTTGTGTTATGAGACCTAGGATGCCATAAATTCCGTGCATTGCTAAGTTCACGGTACTTTCGTAAGAGGACATTAAAAATAAAACTCCTTACATCTTCCATTCGAGCCTAGAGAGCGTCCGGGCCCAAAATGTACACACAGACATTAGGCTGCCTTTCAATCTTCCTTTTTCCTTTGTGGGGGGCCTCCGCTCTTTAGGGGCAAACACTTTTTCAAAGACAACCTGTGTCTGATATAGCTTCGTTTTGCTAACAGCAAGAGTGATCAGAGGTGAAAACACTGAGAAGACGAGTGAATGCCTTGATCGGAGTTTAAAGTTCCATTGAAAAGAAAATAGGAATAAATCACTAATAGTACCAGCATTACCCGTGTGATGGGGATATTTCACAGCTTAATATGAGGTAAGTTAAGGTGTCGGAGCTTGTTTGAGGAAATACTTTGGGTGAGACGTACTTTTTGTTTCATCAGAGAGAAGTCTTGCCTTTCCCTGAAGCTACAGCCTCGGCCTTTCTAGAGAAATCTTTCTCCATTGAAGGGATTGTCTACAAAGAGTGGGCTGCTCAGGGCAAAATCCATTAAAGCCAATTGAAGGAAGAGCTGTTATTTGCTCAGGCAGGAAGGAAAAATAAATAAATAAAAAGCTCATCACCTGGAGCAAAATGACTGCCTCAGGATTAAGAAATTGACAGTTAATGTTTAATTATACCAGCCGCTGACGTACATCCAAAGCTTTCAAGACACTTAACACAGCCATAGGTGCATTTATTACTCTGTCAATCGGGGAACACTCATGATTGGACATGCCAATAGCTTGAACAGTGTCCCCCTAACCTTTTGGTGAATAGGTCTATTGTATTCATTTGATGGGGAAAACATAGTCTTTCTATCAACAGTGCCAAGATTTCTTCAATTTACCTGCATTTCCATAATTCGCTGTAATTACTTGCAATCTTTCTGATTTTAGGCTATTCACAACTTTTTTTCCCCATGAATCGTTTCATTGAGGAAACAATTGCTACAGGTTGGCTTTTCCCTTGGGTCTGAGCTTTTGCATGCCCCCCAGGTGGTCTAGGACAGCCTTGCTGGCTGCTTAGGACTGGTGCTTCAGCAGCCTGCAGCCTTGTGGTCTCCAGGAGGGCAGAAATAGTTCGGGTCGTGCTTTTCCCCTTATATCCTGTCACAATCCCTGCCACAAAGTAGGCACTCAACACATTTATCAAGAAATAAGGAAAGAGGGAGGGAGAGAAAAGTTATCCGACCAACTAGAGGAAACTGGAGGCCTGCCATTCCCTGGAGGTTCAGTGTTATTTACAACAGCCAAGATCTGGAAGCGGCCCAAGTGCCCATCAGTAGATAGTGGATAAAAAAGCTGCGACACATTTACACAATGGAGTAGTACTTGGCCGTTAAAAAAAGAAAAAAAGAAAAATATCTTACCTTTGGTGACAGCAGAGATGGACCTGGAGAGTATTATGTTAAGTGAAAGAAGCCAGTCAGAGGAAGACAAGTGTCATGTGATCTCACTCATATGTGGAATCTAATGAACAAAATAGAAACAGAGCCATGGATACATGGAACAGACTGACAGCTGTCAGAGGGGAGGGGGCTTGGGGACTGGATGAAAGAAGGTGAAGGGATTAAGCAAAATCCATTAAAGCCATATATATATATATATGTATGTGTATATACACACACACACACACACACATATATATGTGTGTGCGTATATATCTCACATAGACACAGACAACAGTGTGGTGATAGGCAGAGGGAAGGGAAGGTGAGAGCAGGTGGAGGGGCACAAAGTGGGGGAGGGAAATGGGGAACGAAAGAGAGTTTGCTTGGGGGGACAGGTGCAGGATGCAGTGTGCAGATGATGTTTTAATGAGTTGTACACTTGAAACCTGTATGCTTTTGCAAACCAATATCACCCCAATAAATTCAACAGCAAAAAGGAATGATCGTTTTGGCAACCTTTGTTCATAAGGAACGGCAGAATCTCTGGGGAATTTCAAGGTCATACAAATCCTCCTAAAACTTGGTTATTTTAGGAATTTATAGAAAATTTTAATGCAGTAAAGCTATGGTTATAATTTGATGTTAAGTAATTAAATATAAGCAAATCTACTTCATAATTTAAATTCAATGGAAGGGATTTTAAAAAAATCTTATTAGACTCTTATAGTAAACCTTCCTTTTGTTAAAAAAAACTGTGCTTTAAACAGTAATTAGTATAAGAACTTTGCATAATCAAACTTTTTAAAAACAGACCTCCTGTCAGAAGAGGTGTTGCGTTACTGGAGGATTTTGAGTTAATATTCCACTAAAAAAGACAAGGCACAGGAGCGAAAAGTTAAAAAAACCCATTAAACGTGTGTATTATGCCATATACTTCCGAGTTCCCACTCTGTGCAGACACAGCTCTACGTAGTTTATCAAACGTGGGCACATATAAAGATACGCAGAGCCAAAACGTCGTGGTTTTTAGGACACAATCAAACCCCACATTGTAATAAAGTCTGATCAGAAGTCGCCCTCAGTTTTACAGATCAACTCTGTTCAGATACATCAACACAGAACAACCCAAATCTACATGAAGCAGCAGCTGGCTTGGGAGGCAAGTTCATGGACATTTTAGGCTGTAAATTGTACAACACAATTGTGACTTTTTGTTAGGTGCTGTATTTAGGTCAGTTCATTTCTGCAACCCAGTTTTCCTAAGATGTTTGCTTCTAGGTAATAAAATTACATATGTAGCAATAAATCATGTTATAATTATAATGTTTAATTATAAATTAATGCAGGGTGGGGCAAAAGTAGGTCTACCGTTGTTCTTATGGAAAATAATACAATAATTAATATGTAATAATACAAGAATAAACTGTTTTGCCTACTCACAACTGTAAACCAACTTTTGCTTTACCCTGTATGATTAATATATTTATATGTAATTATAATAAATACTATTTATATTTACATATAAATAATTATAATTATATACAATTTATAAATCTGAATCTATTAATATGTAAATATTTATAATATATAAAGTTTTATTACTTAGAAGCAAATTATAGATAATTATATATATGTATTTGTGCTAATTTATTTACAAATTTTCACCTAGCAGCAGCATAGAAGTTAACATTTTTCCTTTATATAGCATGGCATCTAGTTAAATTATTTGTCAGATTTTCATCTTGCTCTTTGGATTTTGATTACCTAGTATTTTCTATGTCTTTGTCATTAAATTAGAAAAGGTCTCCAGTTTTTGTGTGTGCTGAAGGAAAATGTAACCTTGCCACGTAAGGGGCAGGAAGGAATTCTTATGAAATCCAGTTTACTTAAATAAAAATAAATTAATGCTGCTTTTGATAAATCACCTCAACAGCCACTCTGTAGTTCACAGTGAAAAATTGATATACTTAGCCATCTGTGTTGTTCTCCTGTGAAAGTCTAGCGTGTTTATGGCTGCTTCTCAGTAACATTTTGTGATTGGCCACAGTGAGTCAGAAGCTATGCCTAGATTCTTTTTTTTAATAAATCTGAATCTAATTAAAATATTTGTATTGATTTTTAGAGAGAGAGAGAGAGAGAGAGACATTTATGTAAGAGAGAAAGGTCAATCGGCTGCCTCCTGCACCCTGCCACTGGGTATAAAGCCCCCAACCTGGGCATGTGCCCCTGGGAATCGAACTGGCATGGGACAACACCCAGCCAACTGAGCCACACCGGCCAAGGCTAGATTATTTCTTTACCCATGTTCCTAATTCTCAGAATTAGCATCAGACTCTGACTAATCTCAAGGAGATTTGAGCAATAAGTAAGCCCTGTCCCTTTATATTACGTCCTGCACCAGATTCCAGGGCTGAGATGAACCACTCAGCACAGGTCTATTGCAGGAAAATTGATGCTGAGGAGCTGGTGCAATTCATCCTAATACCTGGATATTGCAGGAACTGTCTTCCTTCACCTTTGAACTAGTACAGTGTAGTTTAGCAGATAATTCCAGAACCAAAATGCCAGGGAAGTTAGTTACTGCTGTTATTGTTGTTTTTTCAAGTGTGAGTTAATAGGGAAAGGAAAAGTAAAACCTGATTTCAGCTGCTTAGCCTAAGATGCATTTATCACATTCAATTGGCTGACGCAGTTCTTACACGTTTGCTCTAAAATATAATAAACTCAGTTTGGGAACCAAACTGATTAAAAATATAAAGTCTAAAAGTATATTAAAAGTTGTTATAGCTGAAAAAGTATTCAGGACACATAAGCTTCCTAGATTCCTATGTTATTGTAAACGTGCATGTTTCAGTCTTTTGTACTGCTCAATCTTCCCCATTAATTATTCAAAAGTAGCTGGAATGACTTGAAATAGTACCATAAAATATATATTATTTCTACGTTTGTTAGGGCTTTTTCCGTTGCATGAGATAGAAACTCAATTCAGCTGGGTTCTGCAGAGTAGAAATCGGAGGTGGGACGACTGGCTCCAGGCACAGCTGAATCCAGGACCTTGATCGATGTAGTCAGGGCTGGTGCTGTCTCCTGTCCCTCTCTCCCTCCCTCCTTTCATTTCTTGCACCGTTGCAGAGACTTTCTGTGTCTCTCCAGCATGTTTTCCCACGATGATTTAGCAATGCTACCTACAAATGTTTCACTCCCCCCGTAGTCAGCAGATATGTTGTAGAAGGACTGAAAATGCCCAGGTGTCAGCCATGGTCCATCCCTGAATCAGTCGTGGTATAACCCAGTTGGGCCTGCATCATGCATTAATTCCTGCTAGAGCATGGCGTCCCCGCCCTAACCACCTCTAGCATGTACCCCAGAACAGAGGGGTTTCCGTTACCAGAGAAGGTGAGGGAAGCTGAGTGGGCAACAGCAAAGAATGCTCCGCGTCCAATGTTCCCATTTACCTGATGCGGAGACTGAGATGGACCCAAACAGAGGCACTCAGACAACAAGCGCTGAGGTGAAAGTGATGAAGATGCCAGTTTAAAACGAGCGCTTTTCCATGTTCATGAGATGCATGCGATTTGACTGGCTTTGAGAAATGAGACCACCACATTTCCATCCAGTTTTCTGAGGAGGTGAAAAATAATAGCTAACCTTTTCATTCACTCATCTATTTAACGAATACGTATTGAGTGTCCCCCCTCTGCTGGGCGCTGTCTTGGAATCTGGAGATGCAGCAGAGAACAAAATGGACAATATGGGAGTCCTTGGGGGTCTTAGGGACTTGTACACCCACCGTGAGAATAATGGGCCGCTTTAGGAGATCCCCGTGCCTTCTAGTGACAGGACGTACTTTGCTATTTCCGAGGTGTGGAAGTTATATAATACAATTTGAACCGTAGAACAAAGGTGTAATTCTAATCCTCACACACACCTACACCACACGCGCACCTACACCACACGCGCACCTACACCACACACACACTTACACCACACACGCACCTACACCACGCACATGCATTTATCCAGGACATGAATCAGGCCTTTGTGATGTGTCTTCTCCGAGCCACCCCCGCCACATGGAGTCAGGTATTCTGGTGTCGAAGTCATTCTTGTCTTTTTCAGATGAGTAAATCGTAGTCTCTGAAGAAGTTTAGGGACCTTCTAGTCCGTGCCCCTATTTCTTGGATGGGAATGAACGGCCACTGTCTTGAGAGGACGCACAGGAATATGTGCTGTGTATCCGGCATGTGCAGTTCTTCCAGCACCGCTCAGATAATCGGTTATGTCCTGCGCGTCCTTCACTTCTCCTGACGACCCGAAGTAGATACCATTGTTATTCCCATTCACAGATGAAGAAATGGAGGCTTATGCTGTGTGTCTCGGGGTTCTTAACCTGAGAAATCCGTAAAATTCTTCTAGAACCTGAAAGTAAGAACAATTTCCCCCCCACCTTCCTGACGCGAAGGCTCTGGATCGGTGTAGAAAGGCAGGTAGACGGACAAGATCATTTCATGCTCCTTACAGTGGTGAAAGTGGGACAGATGAGGTCACCTATAGAGTTCTTGGCAAAGGTATGAAAAGAAAAACCATCAGGCCAAACCGGGGAAGGGGAGCTAAGTAAGGAGCACTGAGTGGGCCACGTGGCTCTGGCCTGAGGTGGGGGAGTGAAAGCTGATGGGCAGGTCTCTTTCCCAGCATCGTATTGAAGAAGATTGATAAGGACACTGGGATCCGGAGTAGCGTCAGCATCGGAGATTGACAGCCAATATCCAGCCTGCCCGAGAGTGCAGACGAAGCACTTGGCGAATTTAGTTTTATTTGCAGCCTCCTACGCCAGGACTGGTAATTCTCTGTGTGTCCTTTAGTGGGAAAAGCAAAACCGGGGTGACTGCATTAAATACCTTTCAGGGTAAATGGCTTTTAGACGCTGGAGTTCAACCTCTTGCAACGTGTCGCATGTCGGCCCCGGCTCTCTGCTGGCATATCAGAGACGGGCGGGCACCTCGGCGTTGCAGCTGAGGCAAGAACGCGGCCAGGTACGAGCTTGCATATCTAGCATTTATTGCTTTAGGTGTCAGAAAATAAATCACATTTTTAAAAGGTCAGTGTGGTTTATACGAACTGCGTGAGCACTGAAAATAGTCTGGGGCAGGAGTATTTATCACTCTTCAAATTAGAGAAGTAATACCGCCTCAGTGCAGAGTCCTGGGAACCCAGACGAGACAGGACACTCGCTCGTGAGCTCAGCACCAGGATCCCTTTCAAGACTGTTGTGCTTCGTCAAGACGCAGTGGGGCTTTGTTGCTGTTGGGGTTGTTGCTGTTTATGTTTTGTTCGTTGCTTGCTGTTTATTTTCTCTTCTGCCTTCAGAGCGTAGCACTGATGATGAATGATGTTTAGGTTGGAATGGATTTAGAAGAAAGAGATGCATATGTTACCGGAGGCAACTCCCACATTTAGGTAGACTAGTAACATTTTGAACATCGCTGATAGGGAGCTGGGGTTGCTATACCCTGAAGGTCATTTTAGCCCATGTTCGTGGCCCGGTGTGCCCTGTGGCGGACCCAGAACGGCGCTCATTTTACTCTTATTTTGTGGGTGCAACGAGTCATCTTCATTCAGTTGTGTTGCATGATTCCAGCAGAAAATTCTTGCTGGGGCTGGAAAATTGGAGGGGTCTGAATGGACCAGAATCCGACTTCTAAGGACAGGAGACATCTTCACATGCTCTGCACATTGGAGTTAAACACGTGCAGGAGAGATAAAGGGCTGGTTTATAACTGAACTAGATGTAACTGGTCACTCTCGGGGACCTCAGCCTTCTCTGTGAATCACATGCTGCTTACAGCTCAGACACCCATTCACTCAGCAAATGCTGATTAAGGGACTGTATGCATCAGCCACTGTGCTTGGTGCCATATGTATAGGATGGTGAGTGAACCCGATATGATAGGGCCCTGCCCCCTTGGGGCCTGTGGTCTGTTGGAATTAGCCTGGTGCAGCGAGTGAGACTCCCCTTGACTACAGGTCACCTCTGCAGTACCTGGGTGTCAGGGTGGGGGCCGTCCCCGGTGGCTGACCATTGACAGTGTTTCATTTCGCACATCCATCACCTTTGAGTTCATTCTCACTGACATGCCTACATTTGTTCTCAGTTAATTTAGGTGCTCTGTCCAATGCATCAGAAGATGACAATGCATGGTTTTAAAAAAATGCTTTCCTGAAGTTTCAGAGTAGGGGGATCACAAACTTAGATGCCTAGATGGGGCGAGCAGGTGGCAGAAATTAGAAACCGGGGTGAGGCATTTAAATACATAGGGATATGTCCCTTTCCTCAAACAGTTACTCTTTTTAAGAAAATATGTAGCTCTCTTGGTCTGCACTTTATTTTCCTGCTTTGAGAGAGACATGGTTCAGTTCTCTGCTCATCAGAAATGCAGCAGAGCAACTGTGATGATCACATACAGGATCGGGGCCTCGACCTCAAAAGTTCAGATCAGTGTTGACCTGGAAAATCCACACCCATCTATGTACAAAGAACACCACCTCTGAACATCACCTATTCTTAAGAAAAGCCAGAGAACTAGACTTTAAGTGGGGGAATCACCTGACTTTTAAATATCGACTCAGTCTTTATATACTATTCAAGCCAAGCAGAATGGTCAGGGTGAATTCGGCCTTTTGCACCAGTTGGTAACGTCTGGCTAAAGGTGTCTTGAATGAGGAGAGGACTCTTAGAGATTTTCTCTGTAGCCACGACAATGCACAGTGGACTGGAATGTGATTTTGGTCAGCCCATTACTGTGGTTCATTCCATCATTTCACCAGCCCCACTGCTGGTAATCCACGGTGTCCCTGTGCCACTCACTCCACACACTTCTACCGTATCACTAAATATGGTCTGGGATGGCGACGGGAGATGGAAGCCCTCACCCTCCTTCCTGTAAGATGATGATTTCTCATGGAACACTGCTCTTAAGACAGGTTTTTAAGTTACATATGTGTTTAATCCCATGGCTTTGGGTGGTCAACAAGCGCTTACCCAGTGTTTTCTTGAGCACGCCTGAGATGCGATGGGACTGTTAGCAGTCACCAAGAAGCTGACATTGGGAGGGCTGTGCTCAGGATTTCAGTGGGATGTTATTACAGGAGAATGGGTGATGTCTTAGTAAAATGGAAAGAACTTTGAGCCAAGGCTAAAAATATCCGGGCCTGAGGTTGAACCACCATCAATGACATACCACCTGGGGCGCCTTGGCTCTACTTGCATCCTCCAGCCTTCATAGTCCTTGCCTTTCAGATGAGAAGAGCTGCTGTGTTTCTTCTCAAGCCTCCTACTCTAAACAGCTGACATAATGTGCAAGAAAATACTTGGTACATAACAAGTCATGTACAAGTAAAGGGTTATTGTTGTTGCTGCATTACTATTATTAAATCCAGTGTCTAGTAGTGAGTTATATTAATTAAGAATGCAGGCCTATGTTTGAATCCTAACTCTGCTGCTTCCTGCTTAGCTGTGTGCCCTTGGGCAAGTTACCTAACCTCTCTGATAATCAGTGGTTTCTCCTTGAGATGCGGCTGTGTTCTCTCCTTAGATTCCCTGGAGGATACTGAGGTAATGTAGGCAGAGTGCTGGCAACAATGCCTGGGACACAGTAAATGTGCCATAGATGCTAGCTATTAATGTTGTTATTGTCACTTTATTGTCCCGGGTGTGCATTGCTTTGTCATTCTTTTTGTACTCTTTTATCATTCTGGCATTTCCAGGTCCTCACGTTTGCTGCTCTCTTAGAAGGAGTGTATTTCTGTGGCGGTCAGGACCTACCTATCTAAAACTGTGCCCAGTAGATCATGCTAATGTGGAAAGGCCGTTACCTAGCCCATCATCATCAATACTGGTTAATTTATCTTTCCACAGATAGCAATTATACAAGCTTTTAGTATGCATGTAATGAACTGGTGTGAAAGTCCTTTTAAAATTGCACCGTCATTGTAACTTTTCACTGTAACTTCCAATAGGAAACCCTGAGTGTCTAGCCCAGTGGGAATTAACTTTGGAATGCTCATATGACTTGGATCAGCTTTTAAAACCCTCTTCCGGAGTCTTAAAGCATATGTGATTGAGGCTTAGCCCCATGTAACAATCCTGAATTCTGGAAGCAAATTTAGCTCTGGTTATGCTATTACGGAAAGGGAGAGGCATATGTTTGCTAATGCATGAGGGGATGTCTTGAATGGGGCCATGTGGGGATAGTCCCACCTCGGGAAATGCCGGAGAGGCGGTGCAAGAAAGGGATGGCAGGTGCAGGGTCTCCATCCCAGCCTTTTCCCGGCTGTGCTCCATCGCTGATCACTGCTTCCTTCATCATCCCACAGAACAGGCAACTGTGACCTTGCGCGGGTGATCTAATATGGAAGGGTATTAACACAGCATTTCCTGCCTCAGGGGAATCAGAGAACCTGGAGCATCTCGTCTCTCACCTGCTGGGCTCCAGCTCTTGCCTAAACATAACCGGTGGGTCAGGCCTCCGCAAAGCCACCGGGAGCACTGGTGCTTTTGCAGAGAGCTCCTGTTACGTTATATGCCAGGCATTGGACTGTGTGCTCCTGTGAGCAAAACAGGAGTGATCCTCAGGGAGCTGCAAGTCCTTAGGGGAACACAAGCACTGACCAAAATATGCAAAATGAATGAAAAATTAAAACGGAGACAAATGCGCTGAAGGAAAAAGAACACATTCCTTGAGATAAAACAGCGAACAGAGCTGAGCAGGCTGAGCCAGAAAACAGTGTATGAACAGGGATACTTTTTTTTTTTTTTAGGATTTACTTTCCTCTGAATGAAGACTTTATTAAATACAAAAAGCAAGGGAAACACTACAAAGGAATGCCTGAGCTTCAGGGAAATGATTATTGAAGGTTCCAAAGGGACTTTGGAGACTGGCTGACGCAGTAGGCTGGTGCCCTGCTTTCAGTCCCGCTGATGCGAAAATGCCACTTGTCTCCCTTTTAACACCAATCTGTTCATTCAAAAATATAAGAGGAGATAATCAAAGGTATTTTCTCCACTTGGAGGCACCAAGAACTACAAGAATGCCCATCGGAAGAGCCCTTGCAATAGCTCATCATAACTGGAAACCACTAAAAGGGTAGTTTTATTTACCTTCCCAGCATCCTGTGCAGTTGACTAGTTTAAGAAACTGGATTTTAAGTGAATGTAGAACATTGTGTCCCTTTGCTTTGGGTATTTAAAAATAGACCAAGGATTTCTCCTTGGGCATCTCTCAGATATACTGTGGCTGGCTGATGACGGCTGTTCCCAGGACAGATTTAAATCTGAAACTAAATGAAAATTTAACAAGGTGAGTTTGTTCAGGTTAAAAGTGCCTACCCCTTTCAGCTCATCCAGGATTATTCTTGGTTGGGCAGAATTTCCCCAGACAAGATGGGCTGGTTCCCTAGAAGCTGTATTGGTCAGTAAAGCATTCAGGAGTTTGGATCTCTGCTATTTTTCTCTGTCAAAAGACTGGAAATGTGAATTTGTCTACCCTTTAGGTCAGGTAGGTTTGCCCTGGGAAATGTTTACACTAGGATGCTTCTGGGCTGAAGATGAAGGTTGTGGGTTGTTTTTTTTTCATTTTCCAGTTTCTCTTTTTAGGGGTCGAACAGTTTGCTGCTCTCTGCTGCCCCCTGTTGCTTTTGAATGGGAGCAGCTGGTTTCCATTCAGGGTGTTTCTTAAAATAACGTTGTAAAGAGCTTCATTTGAGGTTGAACATTGGGTGGCTGGTTTCTTGTGAGACTGGCTGACCTGTGAAGCTGATTGTTAAGTGGAAGCTGAGCTAAACGAGAGGGGCACCCAGCACCAGCAGGAATCTCAGGGTTCATGGGAAAGAAGGAATGGGAAACGGCGAGCCCCTCTCTCCAGTTGGCTTGGCCCAGCGGCTTGCAGCTAGCTACCGCTGGGCTTCTTTAGGGTCTTCATGCTTGCATTTGGGCCCTGGAATCAGGTTCAGTTACACTACAACCTCTGAGTGCCAGCTTGTTCCAGGCCCCGCACTAGCTGCTGGGGTTTCCAGAAAGGAGAGAGTATAGCCATGGAGTAAGTGATTAATATTTTGAGTTTTGGAGTCAGGTTATGCATAGCTTTGAATACTAACTTCAACTCTTGCTAGTTGTATGACTTGAATAAGTTACTTAACCCCTCTGAGCCTTAGTCTCTGTATCTGTAAAATGGGAATTACAGTAGTTCCTGATGCAGAGGTGGTTGTTGGAAGCGATGACATCATTACAATGATATTTACCATTTGTTGCTTGCTTATGGACGCCAGTGCATTTTTTGTTGTTGTTTAAAATATTACAGATGTCCCTTTTTCTCCCCAATGACCCGTTCCACCATGCCCCCTCCCCCTCCCCAGTCCTTCTCCACACCTTTGTCCGTGTCCTTGGGTTGTGCATATTTGCATATAAGTTCTTTGGTTACTCTCTCCCCCTCCACGCATCTGCCCCCTTCCATCCCTCTGACATTCATCAGTCTGATCCATGCTTCCATGTCATTGAATCTATTCTGTTCATCAGTTTATTAAGTTCTTTAGATTCCACAGATAAGTGAGATCATGTGATGTTTGTCTTTCTCTGCCTGGCTTCTTTTGCTTAGCATAGTATTCCCCAGGTCCTTCCGCATGCTGTCCCAAAGGGTACATTTTTAAGCACTGCAGTTCCATTACCTTTTTTGTTGTTGTTGTTAATCCTTGCCTGAGGATATTTTTTCCATTACTTTTCAGGGAAAATAGGAGGGAGAGAGAGAGAGAAAGAAACATCAGTGTGAGAGAGACACATCGACTGGTTGCCTCTGTATGTGCCTTGACCCAGGGGCAGAGAGTGAACCCACAACCCAGGTATGTGCCCTTGACTGGAATTCAACCCATGACCCTTCCATGCAAAGGCCAATGCTCTAACCACTGAGCAACACCAGCTACGGCCCATTATCTTTTTAAAAATTTATTTTCCATTATCTTTTTAATCCTCAAAGCATTCCTATGAACTATGTCTGATGGTTATCCCCATTTTACAAATAAGAAAGTCGAAATTTTAAAAGATTAAGGTTAGGCATGATATCTGCTGGGAGGTTTTATATTTTTCAGGGTGCAAGGGTCAAAAGACCCACTAAAGAGGCTTCTACTATACAGGATTAGCATCTCACATGATCATTCCTGAAGGCCAGGCGTCAGGGTAGCTTATTTGACCGGTGCAATGATTTCACCAAGAATCCCAGGTGCTTGACATCTTTTCATGTCCCCACCCTCAGCCTAGAGGACCTCGGATTTGTGCCCTCAGATCACAAGATGGCTGTCACAGCTCCAGGCATCGCGTCCTCATGCAGCCACAGGCAAAGACAGCAAGGGCACTTTTCTCCTCACCTTCAAATCAGGGGGGAAACCTTTCCCCCAAACCCTCAGCAAAATCCTGTTAATATTATGGGACTGGTTTGCAGCACATGCTTATGCCTAATCCAGTCACTGGCAACAGGCATGGAATGATCTGTGCTTCTGTTCATCAATCCTACTTCCCTGGGAAAGGGCCACCTTCTCCCAGCCCCACAGGGTGATCATTCTGGTCTGAGCCAGGAAGAAAGAATGCCCTTGAGGATGGCTTCTTTGTTGGCAGCCAGAAGGTCCACCCCACAGAGCTGGATGCACCAAGGTCAATTCAAGATCATACAGTTGGGCCCCATAGCCCCAATCCCAGTGATGCCCTACGAAGCACTTAGCACAGAGCCTGGCACACAGTTGTCCCTCCCTGCACGTTCCCAGTGTCGCTGGTGATTATATTCCCTTAAGCACTGTTCTCAAGAGTGAGAGACAGACACATAGGGAAATAATTTTATGATAATGTGAAATGTGCTATATTAGTTGTAGCCACAGGCATTTATGGAGATTCAGAGGCTCATTCAGGTTTAAAATACAGGCCCCTAGAGAGGCTGTTCATATTTGACTTTTCTTTCAGCCAAGTGTTGGCTCTTGTTTTCTTCCCTCTTTGGTCTGATTCCTGGCTCCAAAGAACCCCTGTCCATCTGCCCTCCCGTCCTCTTGAACCCCAGTGGATACTGGCTGTCTTTAAAAAAATGTTTTTATTGATTTGAGAGAGAGAGAGAGAGAGGAAGGGAGAGGGAGAGAGAGAGAGGGAAAGATGGAGAGAGAGAAACATGGATCAACTGAGCCACCTGGCCAGGATGACCCTGGCAGTATTTAAGCAGAAGAATTGATTCAGTGGAAGCTGGGAAGCTGTCATTTATTTGGAGGATGGGTCATGAGGAAATCTCCCAAAGGAGCTTGTGGTATTTTCCTTCCAACTTCATTGTTCAAAAATGACGTCAAGTTTTAGAAAATGAACAAAAAAGCCAAAGTTGAGTAGAGTGTAATGGTTAAGGTGACCCAACTTTGTCACTTGATATTTCTGACCTTGGACAAGCTAATCAGTCTTCGGGCCCTCAGTGTTCCCACCTGTCTTGGGGCTCATCATAACACCTCCACTATTGAGGGTGTCCGAGGAGTGATCGCGATCATATTTAAGTGACTTTTGCACAGGGCTCAGAACTTTACAGTGTCCTGTCAGCCTCCCCCATTATTAGTATTCTTGATGTCTTTTAGCCTTCAAAAGACAAAGGACTTTCCGTAAAAACATTTAGTGACGTGATGAGCACCCAAGCCTGCTCTTCCTTGATTTCTGTGATGATGTGGCTTAGGAGCTGAGGTCAGACACTCCCGGCCATTGCACAGGGAAGCATCTGCCTTCTTCTCTCTACGTTTTGTCAGGACAGGCATCTGGGAGCTCCTCAGATGGGGAGTCTGAGACACCGAGTGCCTAATTCATTTTGACCTTGAACTACTTATTTGCCTTGAGGTGGCTAATGGCCAGATAACTACTCCGAGATGCTATCTCAGTTTCTACTATGTTTCTCTGAAAGAAAAAAAAGCTCAATATTGATCAGAATTCATTTGCAGAAGTGGTTTCCTTTGCCCTGGTCGACTTTTCGGAACCCACTTCTGTCCTGAGCGTACCTTCTCCATTCATTCACTTATTCAAATGTGTTTTCAGGCACAGTGCTGGGGACAGGAGCGAGTGGTTCCTCCAAGGGGCTTACTGTCACTCGCTGTCCATCGTCTTCCTCATGACCCTCAGATCCAGAACTTCTACCGGGAGACTGTCCATTGAGTTCCTACGAGTCTCTTGGTCATAAATCTACCTTTCAGGCAACAGCTGGGGTTAGGGCACCCTTGATCCCTTGCCTCTGGCCACCTGAGTCAGGCAGCTCAGTAGAGGGGTGCGTGTGCTTGGGGGGTGCTGGATACAATCGACCCTAAATTCCACCTTCCCCAAGATGTGCTGCCTTGATCGAGAAGTTTCCTTTCTCTGACCTTCCATCTCCTCCTTTGTAGGATAGAAATGCCGATTCTTAGCTAATGATAAGCAAACACATGGATTGGATTTGAATTTGAAATTGAGCTGTTGGAAGTGAACCGCTCTCTGCCATTTTTCCTAAGTGTCTTCCCAGAATCACGTTGTTTATTCCTCACTTAGCCCTGCACGTCCTGCTTTCAGAGTTTTCATGCAGGCCTCCCGCTGCCCAGACTTACTCTGGTGAGCGCTCCGCCGAGGCCCGGGGGGGGGGGGGGGGGACGACTCTGTTCTCCTGAGCCGTCGGAAGGCGCTAGCAGCCAGGCGTCCCGGTTCACTGAGCTCCGCGTGTTCTTTGAATTTCTGCTTAGACGTAAACCAGGAGCGAGTACAGAATCTTTGGCACCTGATGTGGGGCAGTCCGACTCGCTTGGCTGAGTGGGAAGATACTTGGGTGGGGGGGATTCCTTCTCATTATATCTGAACACATATCAGGGAGATCACCTACTATTTCCCAATAAAAGGCAGCATTTCAAAGAGCACCGTCTTTTTTGTGTTGTATCTAAATAGGTGTCTAAATCCATTCCATCACCTTGCACAAAAGAGATGCTGAGCAGATATTTCTGAAATTCAGCTGAATAATGCTCCATTCAAGGCCTCCTCCCTAAAGCACCAACCACTCAGTTGAATGGAACACAGAAGAGAGGATGGGGCATCATTCATTCTGGAAAGACCGGGTACAATAGCCAGGAATACAGGGACCCAGGGACTGAGTCCCTTCAGTCCTTGCGGGAGGAGCCCTTCCAGCACCAGGCAGGTACAGGATGAGTGGTGGTGAGGAGAGAAAGGTATAGACGGGCACATTCCCCAAGAGGAAAAGAGGCAGATGTGACAGAAATCCAACTGTTGTCACCAAACCTAGACTCCGAGATGAAAGGCTGGCTTTCTGAGGATAGATCGACTCTCCCTAGTATCCTGACATTGGAGCTGCTGCCAGGTGAAAAGTGGCACATTTTTAGGGAGATTTAGGTCTAATGAGAAGACTTTCCCTTAGGCTGGAATTAAAGCATGAGCCACCCGTCCATGTTTTTGTGCGGCTGAATGCACAGGCAAGCTTTAGTTAACGAAAAAGTTCTGATTTAATAGCCACATTCGAATATATATGTAATATATATACTATTTTATGTGTCTGTGTATGTATAGATAGATACAGGTGTGATAAAAGAAGTTCAGAAGTCAGCTGTGATTCCAGCGTCCATCGTAACCATTGCCAAAATTTTCTAGCTTTTTCTCTCTATATGTACACACATATGTGAAAACTTGACATCACTGCGAGCTGCTTTGTCTTTACTTAAGATAACGCAAGCGTTTCTTCGTGCCATTAAATTCCTTCTAAATTGTACTATTTTAAATAGCTTCATAGTGTTCCATTGTAAGGATGCATGGCAATCAACTAAACCACTTTGCTAGATATTCAGGTTGTTTGGAGAGAGAGAGGAGAGGGAGAGAGAGAGACGCTGTGTCTGTGTTTAACTTTTGCTCTAAACCAAGCGTATTGTCACAATCCCTGGATCAAACACAACAAACCTTTTCCCATGTGAATTTCGGAGAAAAAGGGCTCTTATTAATTCAAACTCATCGTCTGTAACAGGCTGTGGCACCTATTCCTCTGATTTGTTCCACCAGAAAGTTGCTCTCTTAGCTAATGGTTTTTGTTTTTGTTTCCCATTTTCAGCCTTGGTTGTGTCAGATGGACCGTATCTGTTTTTCTTAGGAACATTTCTGAAACTACTGAACAATATGGAACATGCTGTCAATAAGGGTGTTTTTCACAGATGCCTTTTTGTCACACAGATGTGATTAGCCATAGAAGTGTGATTAATCTTGTTCTCTGATGTGGTTTCATAATCCTCATTTACTTGTCTGTTATTAGGAGAAATTCTCTAGATGAGTCTTTCCCATGATATATAAACATACAAGTTAATAATTACCATTCTTAGCCTCCATCCATCCATCCATCCATCCATCCATCCATCCATCCATGCACCCACCTATCCATCCATCCATCCATCCATCCATCCATCCATCCATCCATCCATCCATCCAACATTTACTGAGTACCAGCTCTGTGCCAGGCCATATGTTGGATGCTGGGACAAAGAGATGAGCTAGGTTAAATCTTTTTCCTGAGAGCAACTCACATTTTAATGCTGGATTTTTGTGTTTGTTTATTTGTTTATATGGTGAAGTTCAAGGCTTTTGGGGGGATTCAGGAACTCCCTGAAATTATTTGTATACTATAAATGCTATATATAAAAACTATGTGTGTATAGTTTCCTGAAGATGGGTCTCATTTTTCCAATCCTCAAAAGGCTCCACGATCCTAAAGGGACATTGATATTAAGGACTGATTATTGGAAGAGACGGTCACACGACTGGTTGCAATGTGGTGTGGGAACAGCTAAAACGGAAGCCTGGATGTTGAGCTATAGGAGCTCAAAGGAGGTGGATCCCAATTCACCTGTGTGGCCAGAGAGTAAGGGGTGCTCCCTATGATGACTGAGCTGAGCCCTGAGGAGCAATTAGGACTTGGGTAGATGAACAAATGCATTGGGGAGTCATCTGTTCCTTGCCGAGGGGGCAGCACATGCAAAGGCCCAGAGGCACAAGAGATTGGGACGTATTTAAGAAACATTTAGTCACTTAGATGCCCTGCACCTAACTGGAGAGTCTATGGGGGAAGTGAAGGAACCGAGGGTATAGAAATTGGTAGGGACTGGATGCTGAAAGGCACTGTAAATCCTACGCTGAAATCTGTTGGGAACCTCAAACAGCTTCAAGGTTCTACATAGAGTGGCTCAGTGTATTTGTCTTTTGAATGAAAATGTTCCTGGGACTGCCTTTGGCCTCACGGGCTAATGATTTAATCGTCAGGTGAGGACTGGGTCAGGTGTGTATTCTTGGGGGTGAGGCCCTTGGGGATGTGAATACAGAAACAGGTAAGTCACTGGAAAGGCAGGTGAAAACTGTGCCAACTTCACATTTGGCAGTTTAGAGAAACAAGAGGGGACAACCGTGTGGGGTCCTTCCTGAGGCGCCACCCACTTTCCAGAAATCAACTCATTTAATCTTCTTCATTTACAAAGGCCTGGATTGTGAATTAGTTTCCTATTGCGGCTGTAATAAATTACCCCCTTAGTGGCTTCAAAGAATGTAAATTTACTATGTTATAGTTCTGGAGGTCAGTTTGTCAGGAAGTTGGTCTGATACCCATGGAAAGATGGTGTCATGGACATGCTCACTGAGTATTTTCTAGCTGGGCAGGTGAGTTTAAGTCCTTATGGTTTAGGATTTTAATATAAACCATTTAAAATAAACAACATGCTACTCTTCAATAAATAGTAGGAAGTCATCTATTTAAAAACATCATATGTGCTCATGTATAGAGTAAGTGTCTAGAAAGATTCTGAGATTTTTAGGTTCAGACGGCAGGGGTGGTGGAGTTAAGGATGGTGTGATCAAGTGAAAGTTTAATCTCATCTGTATTTTTTTAAACAAAGAAAAAGTATTTATGTGTTGTATAATTAAAATTTAATTGTATGGTGGTAACAAATAAAAATAAAGGGTATGGGATACTTTGAATTCCATGAGTTCTTGGAGAGGTGGTTTCTCCCCTCTGCCCTGCCCTTCTTGCTTTTCCAAAAGATAAAATCATGGCCCCACCCCCTTTTAGGTAATTCATGTTCTGTAGAGGGTTTTTAAATTTGCTTTTCAAATTAGTCATCCTTTAGATTACTCACCCCAGTACTGCCACTGAAAAGGCCTAGAATGTGCGAGGGAAACCTACAGTGAAATGGATCTCTAGCTTTCACCTAAGCTTCATCCCAATGACACATCTGACTTTGTCACAGGGACAGATCTTTCCCAAATGGGCCCACCATGGATGAGCAAAACCAGACATTTCCCTTCGGTAGCATCTTTTCATTTAATCATTCTCCTAGTCACCGTTCCAGAGGAAGAGGGACCACCAGGGATGTGATTTTGAGAAGAGCTCTATCATCCACTTCATTTCACTTAACCCCAGATGGTATTTTCCAGGAACAAGGAAACACTTAGCCGAAGAGGGAACAGCTTCTATGTAAAACATAAAGCGCTTGGACTCAGAGAGAAAGGCAGGATTAATCAGACTCTAAAGCCACCAAGGGAGAGACCGACATGCACACTGGATGCTAGAATACCAGCCTTAGCAAGCATTCCATCAGAAGCTTGAAAGGAGTTATTTTAGGACGAATATGAGAAAGGGTTGCTTTTGAAGCAGGTAGGTCACAGCCAAGAGCTCTGGAGTTAAGCTACTTCTGTTTTTTATTCCAGGCTCTGCTATTGCAGTTTAAGATCATGAGCATTGTGTCTTAACCTGTCTTTGTCTCAGTTTCCCCATCTGCAAATAGGAAGTAATGATAGCATCAGCATCATAGCATTGTTGTGAGCAAGACACCCAGTAGGTCCTTTAAATGCGGTAGGTGTCTGTCTCTCTATCTTTCCTCCCTCCCTCCCGTCCTCTCTTCTTTCTTTCCTTCCACTCAGCCATTCATTTGTATTAGATATCAGAATTCAGGTTTAATGAGGTTTAGATAAACTTGCTGAGAATTGGATTCCTTTCAAAGTAATTATTTAAAGTGAATATATAAATAAGTGAAGTCAAGACGGTGAAAACTTGCTGGATTTCTAAGCAAAGTGGGAGCATTTTGAGCATCTCCACCTTCTCTCAGAGTGATGCCAAGGCTCTCAGTCACCTCACTTTTCCCACAGACAATGCCCGTGCACTCTCCGTGGAGCAGGCTGGACCCCTGGGGTTGAGACAGCCACCAGAGTCTCTCCACCCCGTTGCTCCCCCTTCCTGGGTTCTTACACACCTAGGAAAAGAGCTGGCAGAAGTGGAATTAGCGGAGGCACTCTCGCCTCCCATTCATTCCGAAGGCAGGCACCTCTGGCAAGCTAGTGCCGCGTAGACAGAGTCTCTGCCTTTGCCAGGAGCTGGGAACCAGGCAGTGCCTTGTCTTCTTTCCCTCTGGCTAGTCCTGCTCTGAGCTTCTCTTCTGTAAGGGAAAGAAAAAAACAAACAGCGAGGTGAGACGGCAGAGCAAGTCCAGAACTGAGTGAGGGAGAGGGCGACCAATGCCCTGCCCGACTTTGAGATTGTGGGCAAGTGTGTCCCCAGTTACTGAGAGCTGCGTTCTCTCCCGGCAGGGCCCTCGGCCAGGCTCCCTGCCTTCCGAGCTTGGGGCTCAGGTCCCAGCCCCCCAAGCCCTGGTGGGGAAAGACTTTCCAAGAAGAAGCCTGGCCTGCTCCAGGGTTGGCCCTTTGAGGGCGTAAGGAGATGGGGCATATGATGGAAGCATCATCCTATGGCATTGGCCTTGGGCTCCATGTTGCCATGGGAACAGAGCATGGCTTGTTCATGGCAAACGACCTTGTCATCGCTTTTCTATGTGCTCTTAGTTATTGTGCCCAAGTTATTTATAACCTGATGGAAGAGAGTCCCAGGAGAGGGGCGCTGTTCTGCTTAATTGTTCCGTGAGAGAGAAAGTCTGCCCCAAAGAAAAGCAGAGGAGAAAAAGAAAGAAAAACAAAGTGAAACAAACAAAAACAAGAGGATGAATCGTCCTGAAAATAGTCTCTCAGATGCATCTGTGCATGATTTCACACCCCGTGCACTCCACTGTATTTGTTCTCAAAAGTTATTTGGGGGGTTTATGTAGCCGTTGTAACGTTTTCTCAAACCCTGTAGGACTGTTCAGAGCCTCTGCAGAACTTTACCTAGAGTTGGTTAATCGGTTGTAAAGATTTGGAATTCCACTGGCTCTGTGAAGTCTCTACCCCCATGATGGCCTTGGAGGGAATCCTGGGTTTTGGTCTGGAAGCTTTTTTATTCCAGGAACCAACATAATCTTTTCATTGGATTTGATACCCTGTCATTAGCTTTATAATTTACCAAGTAAGGATGTTTAAAATTCTAACCATTGGCCATCTATTTACCATCACTGTCACTTTATAAAATAAAGGATGTTATAAGAGCCCTGAAGAAAAGCTATAACAGATAATATATTTGATCACCTATGTTGTGTCAGATTCACTAACATTACCCCTCCGAGCGTGCTTGATGGGCCAATGCCATCAGCCGCACCCGGGAGTTAGGAAGGCAGAGCCTCAGACCCCTCCCCAGGCTGACCGAACCAGCACCTACAGTTGAATGGGGTCCTCAGGTGATTGAGGTGAATGGGCACTAAAGTTTGGGGAGCCATGCTCTGTAGAGACGTGACTCCATTTGTGATCCGCGCAGCTATAATGTAGAGATGCAAATTCTTAGGTCCTCCCCAGACCCACTGGATCAGAGTCTCGGGGGTGGGCCCAGGACACCACATTTTTAACAAGTTCTCTGGGTGACTTATGAATGCAAAAGTATGACAACCTCTGCTCTAGAGAGACCTTTCACTGGGGCTTCATGAGGATCTTGCAGATGAGAGAAACCAAGTCAATGGAGGATGTCATTTCCCCACGTACTTAGTAAGTGGCCAAGCTAGAGTTTGAACCTACAGCGTATGAGTCTGGAGCTCCAAGACAACCATTATGTTCCAGGGCCACCACCTTTTTGATTGGTGTCCTCTGTTGCAATTAGCAGTCTCCAAAATTCTTAGTCATTTATTTTCTATCTCCCCACCCAGTGCTGCCATGGCAGCTCCCTGGAAGTCGGGGATTTATCTGGCACGCTGTTTGCCATTTGACATTGCTGGAAACTCGAGCGAGCGGCAGTGTCCCTGGAGCGCTGCTAACCACAGATGGCCCGGCTCCTCCCCAGAGTCTGATTCAGCAGCTCCGGGGCGGCGCCTGAGAGTCTGCATTTCTGACGAGCTCCCAGCTGGTGCTCCTGGTCCGTAGACCTCGCCTGGAGTAGAGAGAGTTTTCAAAGGCAAAAAGAGTGTGTCTGCGTGGGGGCGGGGGAGGGGCTGGCCACCATTTACTTTGTGCTCCTCGATGCCCTTCGTCGCCTGGTGTTCCACACACTTTGCAAACTTCGCCTCATTAATCTTCCCCGCCCCGGGAGGGCCTGTGTGACGGACACTGGTGCCTTTATTTCACAGATGGAGAGGCAGCCGTGCTGAGGGAATGTGACAGGCCCAAGGTCACATAGCGAGTCCCTTGCATGAACCCAGAATAGAAACACTGCCGCCTGCCACGAAGCCCTGCTCCTCTCCTCCCGTGGATGTCCTAGCCCCCAAGCCCGCAATGCCTCCGCATGTCCTCTCTATCGCTGCCCACTTGCACTGCCTCCAAAATTAGCCTGGTCTCTTCCACCCCACCCTCTGGAGGCTCAAGTTCAAGGCTAGCATGAAACACCTTTCAAGTTCCTTGTACCTTGGGCTCTGGAATGATTCGAAGTCAAGAGCAGTTAATTACAGACACATTAGCCCTGTGGAAGAGCTGCTTGGATCTTGTGTCTTTGACTGCCACCAAAGGCCACCCGCATTCTCCTGTTCCCTCTCTGCACGCCCTCAGAGCTGATGCGCTCATTTCTGCTCACAAGCTGGTCATCGGAGACACTCGCTGCAGATGGAGTTACCCAGACACCAGCTCAGTCTTAGAGACGGGCATTTGTGGGGTTGGAGTCCAGGCACCCATTTTACTAACACGTTCCTCAGGTGACTCTGACACAAACCTATTCTAGAAAATTCCTAAGTAGAGGAAGGTGGGTGAACTTGCAGGAGCGCTAATAGCCCTCCTCCCTGGTTGCTTGGTAAACACCCAGGATGGATGTGGCTTGGTTGGGGGATGGCTTGGACTGCACCCTCTAAGCTGCATTCTGTAGCACTGATAGTACTTGATTTAAATCAACAGAGGATCGGTGGGTAGGCGGGTTCCTGGTTCTTCCTTAGGCAGAGAATGTTTCTCCATCTGGTTGAGAGTCTGCTGCGTTATATGACTCCAATGGGCAATGTATTTCGGAATTTACATTAAGAACATTTGGTGGAACCCAGTTGGCTTTTTTCATTAGCGAGCACTCATCTGGAGGAATGGAAAAATCCATTCGGTTCAGTCAAAATGGAAATTGGCCAGTGCAAATGTCAAGACGGCCCATCATTTGTTTGAGTTGAACCATTACTGTTGGTTTGCTTCTCAGCTTGATGTTCACTGGAAAGTAGATCATTCCATGCTGAGGTCTGTAAATGGCTATAGGAACTCAAGCTATAGTGACCTGGCCTCAGACACGGTCCTGCAGCCGGTGTAGACATGGAAGGGTTAGTTCTCACTGCATCTGTGGTTATTTTAAGAATTTAGCCACTTGAATGTATGATTCGATTTATATGAAATACTCAGAATAGGTGAATCCATAGAGGCAAGATGCAGTTTGGTGGTGGCCAGGTTTAATGGGCATGGGGTTTCCTTTTGGGGTGTTGAAATGTTTTGGAACTCTGTAGAGGTGGTGACTGCACAGCACCGAATGTGCTAATCTCACAGGATTGTTAACTTTAGTACAGTTAATTTTATGTGATGTGACTTTAACATCAATAAAAAAATAATTAAAAAAACCCCAAACAACTGGAAAAAAAACAATACCCTAACCCAGGGCAGTGCATCTTTCTCTACCCTAACCCAGCACCGTGCATCTTTCCCTTTTCTCAAAGAATACCCAATAGCCAATTTAAGGTCAATCAAAATGGAAGACAGACATAATCTATTGCTCTGTTCTGATGTGATAATTTGGTAGAGCTAGTCAAGTCTTCTCTTCCCATACACACACCTTGCAGTACGTACACTTTGTTTGAAGGTGTGCTTAAAGTTTAAAATAATCAGTTTGGTCCGGCTGGGCGTGGCTCAGGGGTTGAGCATCAACCTAGGATCCAGGAGATCAGGGTTCAATTCCCGGTCAGGGCACATGCCTGGGTTGCGGGCTAGGCAGCTGATCAGTGACTCTCTCATCATTGATGTTTCTATCTCTCTCTCTCCCCTCCTTTCCTCTCTCTGAAATCAATAAAGATATGTTTAAAAAAGATAAAAAAATAAAAAATAAATAAAATAATCAGTTTGGATTCATTTTAGCCTTATATGATAATGGATACTTATCGAGTTCCTGCTATATGTCCCAAACTTGACATGTATCATCTACCCTATGATGCAAGCACAATTTATTTGAAATGAATCCAGTGCTCAGCCACCTTCATGAACTCACCCAAGTTTACAAAGCTAGTGATGATAGCAGAGTTGAGTTTAGAGCCCCAAAGCTTGTAACTCTGAATATCACACTATTAAGGGAATGTTCCTCAGTGTCCTTCAGTGGCCTAAGATGAAGAGTTCTTGAGGGGTAACTGTGTGGCCAGGTGCAAAGGGAGGTGGCATTCTGCCCAAAATGATCAACCTTGAGTTCTAAGGTGTAGGATCCTTCTGAAAAGTTTAGAGTCAGACCCTGGTCAGATCCCAGTTCCACCATCTATAGCAGTTGGACCTTATCTAAGCTCCACAGGATCTTTGCCTGTTGTCTTCCTCTGTGAAAAGGATGTAAGAATGACATCCTAGCAGGGCTGTTACAGGAATTCAGACGCTGTCTATGAGAACACCCAGAGTGCTGGGTCCCCGGGGGCACCCTCTCACTTTTCCCCTCTCAGGCCTTGAAGCTGTGGCCACCTTAGGACCGTGCGGGCCTCTGGGTCTCAGATTCTCTTTCTCCACTGAATAACAGTCTGTAGACTACTGTAGAAATTATGAAGCATTTACCTGTAAACAGTATCCTTAGCCTGAACCAACAGGTTCATGTGTGAATTTGGTTTTGTCACAAGGCAGCTATAAACTGGCTTTCTTTTGGTATAACTCCTGCTTTAAAAAGAATTATTTTTATAGCACTGAAACGGACTCCCCCGCAATCCTGCATACAGTCCAGAGCCTCCCCTGTCCCCGTCTGCCAGGACACAGGGACCTGCAGGGCCAGGGTGGCCGTTCCTGGGAGGTCATTTTCTGCCAGCTCCGGGATTAAGTTCCCAGGAATAGGCTGGTCCCTGGGAGGCCCAGCGTGAGAGCTGATTGTTTTGGCTTCAGAATGTTCTTTGAGATCCTCACACTTCTAATAGGTAAGACCCACAATGCTGTGGCTGGTGCATTGGCTGCATTTTGTTTCCTGTGTGCGAGGCAGACCGGCCTGATTTCATTTCTCACAATGAAAGTATTCTGAACAGCCGTGTGAGTTTTGACCTGCAAGCAAGTATTAGGGTAACCTGCCCCTTTCCAACAAAAGAATACATCAGAAATGCATTGTTAAAACCTCTGAGGACAAAGAATGTTCTCCCTCCTTCCCTTCCTCTCTGCCTTTCTCCTTCCTTGTCTCCCTTTCCCTCTTAGAAAGAAAGGTGTTGAGATGTCATTAGGCCTATAGGAAGGGTTCATCACTAATTTTAAGAAGTTAGCTATAACACTCTATAAACCCAGCTTTGAACTATCTTGGGTGATCAGATTTAAGTTGGTGCCTCAGTCTTTGCCCTTCTGAGTTTTAGAAGGGCTCAATTGACTACGACACAAATCATCAAATTACAGGTAAAGTGTTGGAAAAAGACCTTTTCAGACAGCAGGTCTGGATGAAGAGTTCAAGGATGATTTCTCTGTAGAGACCCTTGATCCTTGAAGGCCCTCTCTCTCTATCAATCACCATCTCTCTCAATCAACATCTCTCTCAATCTCTCTCTCACTTTCTCTAGCATTTTAATATGAACCGTTGACCTCAAATATGGTTGTCCTCTTGTGAATTTTACAGGAAGACTATTGAATCACTTTTGCCTCGATTTCTGTGTTTCCTACCCTGGCCTTGATTCAATGATTCACGGCTGTCAAACTGTGTCTTGTGGTATTTTCCTAACTCTTCCCCTTCACCCTCCAGAATGTCAACACTTTGGGACTCAGCCCGTTAGAACCTTCCAGCTCAGGACCCCAAACTATATCCCGACTCCTCACATTTATCATTCTTACCTTCAGAAACCTTACAACGAGGGAAACAGTGGATTTTAGTTTCCCAGCACTTGGTACACACCCAGCACTTAGCCATATTATCTTTTCCCCTTTCCATGTCTCTATGGCCCTATTTAAAACCTACCCCTTGGGTGTGAAGACTGTACCTTACAAATGCTCCTCATATTATTACAGTGTTAAGAAGGGCCCTTGGAACTTTAAGTATAAATATCTGCTTCCAAGAGCCACGTGACACCATCATGGAAATAAGGTAATACCAGACTATGTTTTTTAAACAGCTTTATAGAGGTATAATTTACATAACATAAACATTCTCCGATTTTCATTTAAAAATTCAATTATCTTTAGAAAAGTTACAGTCTAATTTTAGAGCTATTCTGTCTCCCCCAGAAGATGCCTCTCCATGCCCGTGTGCAGTCACTCTCTCTTCCCATCCTCAGTCCCAGAAAACTGCTACTTTACACCGTTGATAGCAGCCCTAGTCATAATAGCCGAAAAGTGTCAACAACCCAAATGCCTACCAACTGGTGGATAGATTAACAGAACTCGCTATACCCATGCAATAGAGTACAATTCAGCAAAAACAAAGAAACTGCAGAGAGAAAATGAAAAAACCAGAGCACTAACACAAGCCACGACGTGGATGGGCCTCAAAGAGCATTATGCACACATTTTACTAAGTGACATAATGCAAAGCCCAGAGAAGGTAAATGCAGAGTAGATTGTCTCGGTAGGCAGTCACATCCCTACTTTGTTTTAGGAGCCTAAGCTCCTCATGCCTTGGATCCCTGGAGTGAATTCTCTTTAAAACAAACAGCTAATTTGTCCTTTCCTAGCTTTGCTTTTCCCTTTTGTCTCCAGGAGGGAGGAAATCCAGAAGCCAGGAGGGAGATGGTGGCTTGGCTTGGGCTGTGAAGAGGCCCATCAGCCCACTCCTGACCTGTGTTTTACTGACTTCTCAAGGCCCATTTGAAACCAAGCTTCATTTTTAAGTTAATATGAAGGGGAATATATGGAATGTCTGCTGGGAATCAGAGGCAGGCGGGAATGTTTAAGCTGATCATTTGTTTTAAACATAAGCCATTTGTAAGGCATGATTCATCTGTTGCTAGGAGGTACCTGGCACCTAGTACATCTACCGTGCTTCAGATTGTGACAGCATCCATAGCTCAGGAGGGGAAAAATAATCCGAAGTGTTTTCAATGGAATTTTCACAAATTCCATATTTTTGGAATGGAAAATAATGCCATCTTAGCCCAGCTAAGACTGGCATCCCGGGGCAAGGCTGGACAATTGGTGCACCGTTAAGACAGACCAAAAAATTAGGATGTTTTACAGTGAGCAGTTGTGTGTCTATTAAACTTCTATGGCTGTTTTCAGACACGATCCTTTAATTTTTTATACTGCTTTTATATTTGTAAAATAATATGCTGTATGCTAATCAAGGAAGTCTGACAGTAGAAAAAAATATATGTAAGAAAATTAATTCCCTGTAATTCCTACTTCCTGGATACTTGCTAGCATCGTTCTCGTGGATTCCCTTGTGTTTTTATTTTTTTCTCTGTGTATGTCAGTACTCAGGTATTTAATTGGGCTCAAACTGTGTCTCTTACTGTGCTCTGCTATTGTCATTTGACGTTTTATTATAAACATTTCCCCCCGTGTCATTAAATATTTTTCAGGATAAACTGAATGGCCCATAGCAGCCCAGCATTTGGGTGTGTCATGAGACTTACCATTCTCCAACTCTGAGACAGTAATATTGTTCTAGGTTAGTTTTGTGTGTCTTCTAACTGTTAAAGCTGGGATGAAAATCCTTGACCAGAGATCTTTGAGCAAATCTCTACTTCCTTTGGACAAGTGCTTAAAAGAAAAATAACTGGCTCACTAGACATTATAAAGGGTTAAAGTTGCCATTGTTGATTTCTTTACCTTATTAAGTATTAGGCAGCTCCGTGCTCTTATGAACAATGAATAAGAACTGCCCCCACAGATAGAATGGGTTGACCATTGATGGGAGAGGGAGGTGGTGGTCCATGGACTTTCATTCAGAAAGCTGTTAGGAAAATCTCCATTGCCAGGTGGTATGGTCCATCACTCATGGAAGCATATACATCATAAAGTGAGTAAAACACCTCTCCTCCTTTAAAAAAATTCCTGCAACCACTAAAGATAATGCCATTTAGAGCGTCCCAGTGGACCAGACATTATAATCAGCATCCCTGGAGAAGATCTGGTTCACCGGGCTCCTCCCACGCTGCTTCCAACATGCCCACAGCCCTTTGCATCTTTGGTTTCTAGTTATGGATCTTGCCATAGGTTTCTTCTGGGTCCCCATCTATGGCCTTTTCATTCATCATGGTCTGGTGATCTCCCTGCTCCCAGGTGATAGCCATGCGGGGCCTTTTTAGGGATGTCTGGGAAACTCCCTCCTCTTTTTCTTCCATGAGATGCTCTCCCAGGTGCATCGCTGTCCTTACACAAGTTCAGCAGGTGTTGCTTCTTTGAGATGAGCTCTTACCCACCTTCTCAGGGACATGTCCTTGTGGTTATATTTAGTAAGGCATTCCTCTCTCTTTTGAAGCTAAACTCAATCTTTAGGAGTGTCAGATTATTGCTAAATTTGTCCCTTAATATTGTGCCATATATTAAATACTCTGTAAATATTAGTAAAGTGGAGTTAGGTATTACTTTACAGGCAATTTTGGCCCACGTTGCACTCAATGTAGGAGGGGTGGGTGGATGGATGGATGGATGGATGGATGGATGGATGGATGGATGGATGGATGAGTGGATGGATGGATGGAAAAATTGATAGCTAGCTAGATGGATGGATGAATGGTACTTTCCTGGTCACAGTACATGTAGCCTACCTTATGCACTGAGAAGAAAATAGTTAATTATTTGAGACTTAGTTCATGATACCACCACTTCCCTGGTACTTAAATTCCAATCAAAGCTTTAACAATGCTTATCCCACCAAATCATGCCTTATTTGCTTTATCAATTAAGGTTAGTCTTGAAAAAAACCTCAACTATCATGTCACAGTTTGCTATTAATTCTGGTGGAAATGTTAGGCTCACTCTTGATTTAAAAATTTAATGTATCAAGTAGAATCAAATATCAAGTGAAGAGAGTGGGCAGCACACCCATTATTTCTTTTCAGAGTTACTTAATGACTGGGGTGCAGCGTAATGTGAGTGGTGAATGAGTTTAATGCAGCCCATGTGTGTCTGTCTTTATCTTTGTGATAAAGAATCATGCATGTTGCGCTGTAGCGGACGTTAGGAGGGAGGATCCTGGAATCAGCTTTCTGAGTTCTAATGACAAGTCTCCCACTTGCTAGTCAGGTGACAATGGGTCATTGTTTCCTCTTTTGTACAAGAGATCCTCAAACCTGAAGGGTGGCAGTGGTGTGAGGATTAAAGAACACGCCATGCAAATGGACGGACAGAGTTCTGGTCACTTACTAAGTGTTAAAAGTCAGGAGGTGCTGGGTTATGTGCCAGATGACAGAACTCCCAAATTAGCAGCACTGGGTCAAAATCAAGATGTTGGGAGGGCCTCACTCCCTCTGGAGGCCCTCGGGGAGCCTCTGCATTTTGCTTTTTGCCTCTGGTGGTTGCTGCCATTCGTTGGCCATGGCTGCATCACTCACTGTATGCCTCCTTTTCACAGCACCTTCTCCTCTTCTGAATGTGTCAAACCTTCCTCTGTCTCTCTGTTTTATTTTAATTTTTATTTTTTTCAGAGGGAGGAAAGGAGAGGGAGAAACATCAATGATGAAAGAGAGTCATTGATCGGCTGCCTCCTGCACGCCCCCTACTGGGGATCAAGCCTACAACCTGGGCATGTGCCCTGACTGGGAACTGAACCCTGACCTCCTGGTTCATAGGTCGACACTCAAGCACTGAGCTGCACCGGTCAGGCTCTGCTTCTCTGTTTTAAAGACACTTGTCATTGGATTTAGGACCTACCCAGATAATCTAGGGTAATCTCCTCATCTCCAGATCCTCAGCTTAATCACATCTGCAGAGATCCCTTTTCTGTATGTAGGTACTATTTACAAGCTCTAGGGATTAGGACATGATCTCTTGGGTGGGCCATTACTCACCTCAGTGTGGTAGGTTAGAAATGAAGCTCAGTTTTCTATTTTACAGGGATGTATGCAGTCTCGAAGGACTTATAGAGTCATCTACAAAACCAACGTCAGAATCAATGGGGACATTTATGAAAGAGTGCGTTTTGTTTCCTGCAAACTCAATGCCCCTTGCCCCCTTTAATATTTGAGTGTAGCTTATTTTGTGAATAAAAATGCCTGGAGCAAAAGGCACTTATTGACCATTTGTGGATCGATATGTAATATTTATATTTCACTGGATCTCCATGCCATATTTCAGATTGGCTCCTCTGTCAATTTTGAAATGATCTGTGCTAATTCTCGAAGACCTGGTCTCTTCTTCTGACTTAATCTCATCATTTTATTCTGTGAAAAGCCTTTCTTATCACCCCAGAGGTTGCCAGGGGATTTTTTTTCACTCAGCCAGCATAATATAGTCGATGATATATTTGTTGTAAGAAATTCTTTTTCCATTGTGGTCCAGACTTAAATTTCCCTAGTGTTCATTTGCTTTCTCTATTTCTGAGTGCACTTAAAAATACATCTGCAGTCACGATTGCCTGGGCAAGGTATAAATCCTAGATATTAGAATTTTTATGCTTTAGAAATAATAAATGAGGGCTTACCAATTAAAGATAAAAAATTACTTGGCTGGGGATAGTAGAATATTATATCAGTATTATTAAAATTTAAGGGCAGCTGAAATGCCACAGGAGTCTTTGTACAACATTTTAGTTTAAAAAGTTGGCTTAGGAATAACTTACATTCCTGTCTTCAATTTTACATCAAACAGGATATTATATAAATTGTAAAAAAAGAGAACAGTACTCCTGTTGAACTGAATCAAATATAGAGCTTTTCGCCCATTCTAGCCATACAATTTTACCCTTTATATTTGGAAATCATTCTTTTGTGTATTTTGGGTTCCTAATAATACTGTTTTCACTTTATCAAACTAATGTTACTATCACACATGGAATAAATAAGTTCATGTGATTTATTATGAAACAAAATATTTTAAAAGGGTCAATATTTCATCTGTAAGTGTGTCTGTCCTCTACGTAGAAGGGTATATTTTGTGAATGATCGCCACCGGGTTTTCACTCTGATTTTTGTTTTTCTCTATTTTCTTCTTTATTTTTTGGTCCATTATTCTTAATAGCTCTCTGGTGCTCTGGTTTTCTCTCTGTAGGTCATCATGACTTCTTTTGCAGCATCATCACAGTCCTCCACGGCTTCATAAATAACCTCTCTGGAAATCGATGATTTCTAGAGAATAACATGGAATTCTAGGTAGGCACTAAAAAAAAAATAAAATAGAAAAGATTGCCTTTTCAGAAGATGATCCTATTAGGAGGAGCAGAATTCCGTATCCTGCACAAACACAATTGATACCTAAGTAGTGTGCATTTTTAAGCAGTCATTTGTGAACTGATGTGGACTTAATGGCAGATTAAAACAACTACCCGCTGTGCTGTTTCAAAAAACAAAACCCTCCAATTAAGATGGATCCGTGAGAATGTGAAATTAATCCACCGTAACACTGAGCACCTTCTATGTGAAGGACATCCTGCTGCCCACACGGACAGGGAAGAGAAGAGTTGGGAAACATCTCAGTCCCAAGAATGGTATCATCTAGAGCAATAGTTCTCATTGGGGGGGGGGCGATTTTGTCCCCCAAGAGGACATTAGGCATTATCTGGAGACAGCCTTGGTTGTCACTAGGGGAATGATGCTGCTGCCATCTAGTGGGTGGAGGCCAGAGATGCTGCTAAACATAGTACAATGCACAGGACAGCTCCCACAGCACAGATCTGGCCCCAAATGTCAATAATTCTGAGGTTACAAAACCCTGGTCTTGAGAAAGGGGAAAAACACACTTAGAAGGAGTTTTGATGTCTCAAGCAAGTCACAATAATGCCTGGCCTATTTATAGGGGTTCAGAGGACAGAAGAGTTTCTTGTGGTTATATAGGTTGTATAGGAATGAGATGTGGAGGTCAGATCTCACCTTAGACTTAGGAAGTGGGATTTACACTACAAGATGGGCAGAGAGAGCATGAGGGCATTTCACAAAGAGAAATGACCACAAAGAACGATATTCCTAATTCTCCGTGAGGAGAAGGGCACACACACTGCTCAGTTATAACAAACACACACCCTTACACCATCCTTGTGCTCACAGACATTATATCAGACTAGGGACAGCTACCCTTTCTCCAACCTCAATCAGTCCTCCAGTGTTGCTACTGGGATGGATGTATCTCTTTGAGGCTCTTGTATAAAAAATTTTAACTTGATGTGATAGGCAAAGTGGGCTCTGAAACCATAACAAACTTTTGAATTAAGGAGTTTCTAAGTGTTCTTTTTCACTCCCTCTCTTTGTCAGTGTATTTCTTAAAAGACCTTAAGTATATAATTGAATCTTCTCATAGGAATGTCTCATGGCAGTGATAGGGCAAAGCTCCATGACTGTGGCTTTGAGTGGCGTCTCTCCTAAATAAATAGGATATTTCTAATATCAGTCATTGGTGGTGGCAGGGCAGGAGAGAAATAAGGTGATGTAGGCAATGTTTTCAGGAGTTTAACTTGAGTGTGATATGCAAGTAATTTGGAATGAGAAGACACAAGAAAGGAAGACCTTTTCAAGTGCTTGAGTACTGGCAGTGGTGTATGTTGGAGGTGTGGTTATTAAAGAGTCAGTATAACCTACTCTCTCTTGTCTCCCAGTAAGTGATTCAATAAAGGGGGTAAATGTATGGATTGATTGAAATAATTCGCATAAAATACCTGGCCCAGGGGAAGAGTGATTTTGAAATTGAGAGACGTTTGCTAAAGGCATGATTATGAAAGAATCAGTCAGATCTAATATTTTTCATCTTGCATTCACTGATTTGATACGGAGGTGGTTGTATGGAGTCAGTGAAACAATTCACTTAGAATACTTATCCCAGTGAAGGAGTGGTTTCTAACCCCCTATATCCGGTATATTCCAGCTTAGCCAGTAACTAGATGGTGGAACTTAATCTTCAAATTCATTATCATGAAGGTGAAAATAAATTCTGTGCATCCAGAGCTTATACTGTTAAGGATTATACAAGATAACACATGGAAAGCATTGAAAACATTGCCTGAAATCTTGTACGTGCTCAATAAATGAATATAATGAATGTTACTTAAAATTATTATCCAACATATGGATTTGAGAGAAATCCAAATGAACCTTGAGATGTTGAGTATTTGTCACTGGAATAATAAAGGTATATATAGGAAGTCAGATAGGAAGTCAGTTTTGAGGTGACAGAGGGCGTGAAGTCAGTTTCACATGCCCAGAGTTTGAGATAAAGACAGCACACATCAAAGCAAAATGTTAGTGGGCGTTTGGAGGATAGAGCTAGTCTCTCAGAGACCAAAGCGCGCGTGTGTGTGTGTGTGTGTGTGTGTGTGTGTGTGTGGCGGGGAGTATGCTGGTTTGGAAATCTGTGTAGAGTGAGAATTTGAATGGAAAGTGTCACAATAAATTTTTCTGTCCACTCTTTCAGTCCTTATTAATTATTGTTTGTTTTTCTAACCTCCTTTGGGCCCATGAAAATGTATCAGTCAGCTATCGCCACAGCACTGCTGTGTGACAAACCGTCCTAAAACACAATGATTCATATAAGTATATTTTTTGTACTCATGGATCTGTAGGTCTGCAGCAATGTGAGTGTAATTCATCTGGTCCAGATGGGATTGTAGACCTCAAGTGACGGTGGAAACTAGATCTCCCCCAGGTGTCTCTCATACTTCTTAGACTATGTTCTTCTCATGGTGAATCATGTAAGGATAAGAGAGCAAGGGCAAGGGCAATTGTGGAAGCACGTTTTAAGCTCTTGTTCATACCCCATTCCCTAACATTCCATTGACCAGAGCAGGCTGCATGGTCAAACCCAAGATCCAACGTTGTCAACATGCTCGCCCCGAGGCCATGGTAGGGAGGTGAATTTTAATACCACTGCAGGGGAAAGAGGAGTCAGGACCAATGATCCCCTCTACCAAAGACAAAAAGGAACCTGGAGGTGGAGGTTTGGAGAAAGCTTGTGTGTTCATGAAAAAAAGAGGCAGAAGCAGGTGGCACTGCTTCCTGGCCCTGCCTCCCGGCTCCTGCGCGGACTGGCTGACTGGCACTGCGGCAGCCTTCTTGTGGTCACGATGGAAAAGCCAGGGGCACCATGGCGACACAGCCCTGCTATTGTCCGGCCTTTGAAGCAGGGGCAGACACTGCCTGCCCACGGATGCATTGATATTTAAGCCCTGAAGTCATGTTTGCTGTTACAGTGAAAAGCAATACGCACGATACAATAAGGGAACGAGAAAGGAGAAAAGCAGAAGGGGAAGCCGAACCTTGGGTTTCACCCACATTTGGAGTATGGGAGGGGCCTGGCGCCTACCGTGTAACAGACGCTTCGGAAATGTTTGTTGTCTTGAATCGATTCAAAGGAGTCAGACGGGCCATGTCCCCTGCTACGCTTTGCACCTATTATCCCACGACCCGGCCATTCTCCGCTGCTCCCACCCCAGAGAAACCTGTGTCACCACCAGCATAATAATGACATTTTATTATGATGATCCGAAGCCCTAGGGCTGATATCCAGCTGTTCTAAACAGAGCAGGTTTCCGTCAAAGAGATTTCACATAGGACCAAGCATAGCTGCATTCAAACCCCTGCCACCCGGCGAGAAAGTCTTTATGCACCATTCTTCCAGCTTGTCAATCTATAGATAGATATGAGCTTATTATTTTTGGCTCCCTTCATCTTCTGTCATCATACAAAGAATAAAAGTTTGTTGTTAAAGGAAGACCCAGCGTCAGCAAGTGAATTCTTCTCTCACAGGTCATCTTACAGTTAGATTCGTAGATAAATGTGATTTCCAGCTCATGCCGTTAGGGGTAATCTCGTGCAATAGGAAATTGTAGGACTACCTTTGAAATTGAAGGCAGCAAGAGCAGAAGTATCGCCTTTTTGGTGTGCAGGTCGCTTTTTCAGCGGAATTGCTTGTAAGGATGGTAACAGCTGCTGCAGGTGTACTTAGAGTTGTTTATGGTCCATTTTTATGAATGAAACATAACCAGTTAGAATCCACAGCATGAAAGTCTCCTGGGAGAGAAGCGTAACGTTCCGTCCACTCACAGTGCCCTAGGTTCAGGCTTCCTGATACTGCGTTTATCAGAAAAAAATGAGAACACATCCACCTTTGGTGTGTTGCCACCAAACCCCTCGGAAATTTATTTCAGAAGCTGTTATAGTTTAAGATGACTAACATCTAGGGTCCTTGTGAGAAAGCATTGATAGACTGTGGGATAGAAATGCCAAATTTTAGGATTTAGCGTCCCAATAATATTTAATAAGTAAAAGTAGAGAGGTGCTTATGGGTGTGCAAACTTTTCTTTCTTTTTTTTTTTTTTTCAGAGACAGACATTAAGGCAAAAATAACTATTTACCATCATGATGATTTTATAACAAACTGAATTTAAGCCACGGAAGATAGGAGGGTTGGTATAACTGAGTAGCCCTTTCCCTGACTTGTGAATGTGGTTAGTCCAGGGTTGGAGTGCAGGAGGCACTGTGGTTGTCGCCACACATCCATGTCCTCCCTTGGCCGTTGCACAGCCGCCCGGGAAGATGGGTGCTGAGAGGCATTCCAGGTGCAGCGCGTCATTAGTCTAAACTTGAGGTCAGCAAACTTTTTCTGTAAAGAGCAACTGCTGACTTTGCTGTAGTGCAAAAGCTGTCATAGGCAATACATAAAAAAAGAAAAGGTTTGGCTATATTCCAATCAATACTTATTTACAAAGTTTATTTCCAGTGATAGACAGTGAGCTGGGTTTGGCCTGTGGGCAATGATTCTTCAGCCCCTCATCTAAACCCCACATGATAATCCCCAGAAACTCAGGCCGTAGCCATCCTGGCCCTCACAGGTTGGCTTAAGAATAGAAAAATAGCCCCGGCTGGTGTGGCTCAGTTGGTCGTGCGTCATCCCGTGTACTGAAGGATTGTTAGTTCCATTCTCTATCAAGGCATGTGCCTGGGTTGCAGGTTCGATCCCTGGTAGGGGGCATGCAGGAGGCAGCCGATCGATGGTTCTCTGTCATATTGATGTTTCTATCCCTCTGTCCCTCTGCCTTCCTCTCTCTCTAAAAATCAATAGCAAAATCTTAAGAAAAAAGAATAGAAAAAAATAACACAATATGCACTGATGAGACCTAAATGTCTCTTTTTAGAGGCCGCTGATTAAAGTTTTATTCCTGAGCCAGCTACAGGAAGGTGCTCCCGTGCATGGCGGTGGAGATTGTCACACAAGGACAACTACATCTGCTGCAGCCACCTCGCCACCTGCTGGAGGTGAAGCCAGTGCAGGTGAGGGAAGGAGCAGAGCAAAGAGAGTCAGAGAGGAGTTAGGCAAGACCCACTGGGCCTTGTGAACTCGGAAGCGCCCGCCTCAGGGCTGCCGGTGATGGGAACCAGCATACGTCATTTCTCTTTGGTCCCCTGTAAGTCAGGATTCCTGCCATTGGCATGTATGCATGTCCCTAGGGATGGAGAAGAGAGCAGAGCCTCCATGGGTAAGACATTACCACGAATTTGAAGAAGTGGGTGGGCATAGAAGGGATGAAAGAAGGCGATCTGGAGACAGAGGGGGAGAGATGCTGGGGCCTATGGGGCAAAGGCATTGAGATCACCTCCACTGGCAGGTGCGAGATGTGCTTTCAAGAGTTAGGGTGTCAAACATTCACTTCCGAGCGGAGTCTCCACGAGGTAAAACCCCTCTGCCTCCCGAAGCTTCAGGGACGTCTGTCCTCTCAGCAGAGCCTTTGGGAACAGGCCCGGGCAAGTCAAGGCTGAGCTGCTGAGTTGCGTTCCTGGGCGAGTTAGACTCAGGTGAAAGGGGACTCATAGGAGAAGAGCAGGGCTGTAGGGGTGTAGAGCAATAAGGCAGAAATGGCTAGGAAAGGGTGCGTTCCTAGCGCCCGGCCGGGCATGGCTCAGCGGCTGAGCGCCGACCTAGGATCCAGGAGACCGCGGTTCGATTCCCGGTCAGGGCACAGGCCCGGGCTTCGGGCTCGATCCCCAGCAGGGGGCCTGCAGGAGGCAGCCGGTCAATGAGGACACGTGACATCTGTGTACCTCATTCCTGGTGACACTCCCCCGACCGCTTGCTCGAGGAGCTGTCCGCCGAGTTCTTCGCTGTAAGGCTGTTGCTTTTCCCTTTGTACTTAACAGTGCGCGGATTTATTACTCCAGTGTCCGAAGGGTGATTTTCTATTTCTCTCATCCTTTCTATGTGTATTGATTGAAATGCTTCTGTGAGGAAGCATTTTCCGTTCTCCTTCACTTAGTTATTTACTTACTTAGTTGTTTATCTTAGTGTGAACTCAAGAATGGTGATTTCCTTTTCTTTGGGCTACAATCTAATGTTGTCATTATTTTTGTTGCTCAAATTATTCCTCAGTTGGCTCTAGAGAGCTCCTTCTGTTTGCTTCTGGTGCCCGTTAGACTTACCCACTTTTTTTTAGCGCTTCCTAAGTTTCTGGCACCGTCAGGTGACCCAGGCTCCTCCTGTTTTGTCCCTGGCCTATCCCTGGATCAGCCCCTCCTTGGAGGAACTCGGGTTCTTTTGGTCGGAAAACGGGATTTAGGAACCACGGTCTCAGTTGCACGCGTTCTCATTGTTACTGGGATGTCATGCCTTCTGGGCTCCTTTTGTAAATATACGTAAGTATGTACAAATACACACATCTGTGTGCATGTGTGTACACACCTGTGTTTACTTCTGTGTCAGTATCTGCACATCTGTTTTAGAAACATGGCTTAGTTCTGATGATTCTGACTCCAATCCAACACTTAAGGGTTTATTGTAGCCTTTCCCCTTTACTTATTTCAACTTTTTTCTCTGACAGAGAGAAACCTGACTCTCCTACGGTAGGACATATTTACTTATTTATTCTACTCTAGTATTCAAATAAAGTAGTTCAGAATCATTGACCCGGACGCCTGGGGTAGCAAACACAAACTGCGGTGTTTGTGGACGGATCTTTGTGTCTAAGCGCCCTGTCAAAGCCCTGCTTTCCGAAGCCACGCAGGTCAATTCCTCTCCTCCCCACATCGTTCAGCCTGGTACTGTGGTCCCTTTGTAATAGTGATCAGTTTGTCACAGTCTGCATTCCTTCTTGATTTCCTCCCATATCTTTGTTAATTTTTTACAAAGTCACATACAGTAAAATTCACCCTCTGTGGTTGGTGCACAGTGCTGTAGATTTTGGCAAATACATCAAGTGACGCGTCCACCAGCTCAGCACCGTGCAAACATGGTCATCACCCCACACCTCTCTCTATTTTGCCTTTGTTCTAAATAATTTTGCTTATTAAAAAGTTAATTGTCTTGTAAATTTTGTTTTCTTCTTTAGAAGAAATGATTATTTAGATGAGTGCTACCAACAAGAGCCATCCCGTTTTGCTATAAATCTCACAATAATATTAATTACTAATGCTGTTGAGCACATATATGTATGTTGGGCACTGTGTTTGGCTTGTTTATGGACAATTTCATTTAATGTTAACATTCATCCATTCTGATAGATAGAGCCGTTCCCGTTTTACAGATGAGAAAACCAAGGCTTAAAGAGGGTTAGTAACTTGCCCAAGTTCACGCAGCTGGAAGGGGGGACGTCATTATTTGAACCCAGGTAGGGAAACACTTTTTTCCCACCCTTTTCCTTACTACACTAGAGCACTTCCTCACATAATAACTAACACTTTCTGAGTATGTACTGGCCACCTACTGAACACTGGGTGCAGAACTGCCCCATGCATTATCTCATTTAATCTCCAAGGTCCCTTGATATGTGTTCTGGTTGTACCCATTTGGCAATAAGACAGGCAGAGAAGGCTGATGTTACTCTCCGGAGGCCTCGCAGCTGGTAAAATGATGGTTTTATTTCAGTCCTGAAGCTGCCTGACTCCAAACTCTCTCCCCCTAATCAGCTGCCTCCCTGACTCAGGAGAGGAATGTAAGGATTAAAATGGATTGTGTGCCAGCATAAATGGCAATGAGTGAAATATGCCATTAACGATTGAATAGAGGGAGGGGCTAGACGTCTTGGCAGTGCACCCAAGTGCCATCAACCTCCCCCTCCAGCCAAGAGAATAACTGGCAGAAATGACCACCTCATGGCCGACACAGGGATCTCAGGAGATGTCATCCAGAGATAGCAGCTGAGAGCACTCGGGTATGTGGTTTCAGTGAGGAGAGAAAGTGAGAGGGGCGGATGCTTGTCTAGATCAGCTTTAGTGCACCACGCCCTCCCCATGGAGCTGACACCCCATAGTAGCTCCTCTGTGTGCTTTGTGGGGACCCCTATGTGTCCTAGAGGCTAGGGGTGTACATGTTCCTGGCATTCCAACAAATTTGGGTGTTTGTTTGGTTGTGTCCTCACTGTGTGACCTTGACCACATCACCGAAGGTCTCTGCACACCAGTTTCCTTATCTGTAAAGCCTGTTCTCATCTGTTTATAATACTGTTTCCATGACATTCAAATGAGAGCAGCGATGCCTCACAGAGTTTGTCCACAGTGAGTGGCAGCCTCTCTGGCCTTAGTGTCCCCCATCTTTTCATTGTCAGCTTTGCGTGACGTGGTGACGTGTGACTTCCACAGCGCTGGCTTGTTCTAGAAAGGCCGGCCCTGATGTTTTCCTGCCTGACACAGGCTGGACCGGCTCCCTTTCAAATGCCCTGAGCAGGCTGCCACTAGATTTTCTTTGAAAGGAAACAGATTCTCGGTCTCTCCTTTTCTTTTGCATTTTTATTGAGGTACAATTCACATAACGTATAAAATGGACCATTCACCATTTGAAAATGTGCACTTTCGTGGCACTCGGTACATTTACAGTGCTGTACAGCCACCACCTCTATTTTGTTGTAAGATGTTTTCATCTCCCCAAAAGGAATCTCCTTCCCCTCCAGCCCCTGGCAACTAGTAGTCTGCTTCCTTTCTCTCTGGGCAGTTCATATAAAAGGATTGGTACCATAAGTGGCCTTTGTGCCGGCTTATTTCGCTGAGGATGGTGATGTTGAGGTTCACCCACCTTGCAGCAGGTATCAGTATCGTGTGACTCCCCTGTCCGGCCAGGCCGCATTTCGCTCATCCATTCATCAGGTGACAGACCCTGGTTTCCACCAGTGGACGTGTGTCCAGGTATTTGAACACTTGTGTACAAATGTTTGAGTAGTTGTTTTCAATCCTTTTGGGTACAGAACTGGGAGTGCAATTGCTGGGCCGCATTGTAATTCTATGTTTAACGTATTGAGGAGCCACCCAAGTGTTTCCCACAGCCGCTGTGCCATTTCCTGTTCCCATCAGCAGTGTACAGGGTCCCAGTTTCTTTATGAGCCTTTTGTCCTTTCCTGAGTGGGGGATCGAAGTGAATGGCACCTGCCCCTGCCTCTTCTCCGGCCTTCTTGCTTCTCATGGCATCTTGGAAGGTCACATAAGTTATCTGAGCCTCAGTTTCCACGTATGGGTAATGGGTAAAATTGTAGTACCAATACCATGGTTTTGTGAGGATTATATAAGCAATGGCTCAATAAATATTGGCAGTTTATTATTATTATTATCATTGTTATTATTTGTTATTCTGCCTTTTCTTCGCAGGCTCTTTCATTACCTTGCAGCCACTTGCTCCTGACTCTGCCTTCAAAGGGCTGAAGGATCTTTCTGCAGCTCAGCCTTGTCATTCTTCTGGGAAGGGAATGTAGCTCTGGTGCCACCAACATCCATTGTAGTCCCTTCACTGTTTCATGAACGCACTTCTGGTGTGAGGGGGTGCAGACGCTTGGATTTGAGGGGGGGCTGGTGGAGAGTGGAGGAGACAAAGACAGGGGGCCGTTGTGAGAGACAGCTTGCTCCCCTGGCAAATATATTTGTATAATTTCTTAGAACTCTGAGACTTCATCTTATAACAATGGGGTTTATAACCTTAAATTCAAATGTATCACCTATCCTTGTGTGTCCTAACATAACAAGTGCAACACCCAGTATATTAGTTATCTTCACGTCCACCTGGCTGTGTCGGGGGGTGTCCTGCGGTATCCCCGGCACCCCCTCGCCAGCCCACTGGTGTATGTGCCTTGTGATTTTACAGGCACAGTCCAAGAAGGACGCATTGAACTTAAATATGCAAGAGATACATCAGGGATACATCTAAATATGGGGCTTGTAGGCTCTGCTCTGAGACTCAGGGCTCAGGATGCTGCGTGTTTAATGAGTGAGTCTCATGTAGACAACAGGAAGCCTGATGTAGACAGGTGAGCCCACAAGGTGGGCCACCTCTGAGAAACTGCAGCTAGATGACAGATGACACTGCCTGAAATCCAGAATCCATCTTCCTTCTCTTTGTCTCAGGCCCTTCCCCACACCCAGCACCCCTGAACCTCAGCCTCCTAGCATGACCCCCAGGACCCTGGCACATGGCCCTTGCATCTTGGTGTCTGACAGCACCCCTCTGTTTCCTTGTAATGTGTTCCTGCTCATGAAAAGGTTCTCTGCTTGTCCTGATAAGGCTTACCTCTTGGGGAGCACCCTTTCCTTTGGCACTTAACACAGTGGTGGGAGCTTTTGGAGTCAAGGGTGCCTGGGGCTCCTCTGCCCCCTTTTACTAGCTGTGTGAATTTGAACAAGTTAATATCTCTGAGATTGTTTCCTTTTCTGTAAAAAAGGGGGTGAATTAACAGTACCTGTCTCTTTCGGATAGCTGTGGCATGAAATGAGACGACGTCTATAAAATGCATGGGATGGAGTTAGTGCTCAGCGAATGCTTTTATCTTTTAATGCCTTTTACTCATTTGATTGCTTCCTCTGCCTGTCTGTGAGCTTCTTATCAATGGGGAAGATTCCTTAATACTTTTATATCTCCACTGCTTACTTGTAAGGGAGCCTAGTGTCTCAAAGGGGATCAGAATATACATGGATGGACACACACATGTATGCACACACATGCATGCACATTTTAGGAGTTTCCTTTATATTGCAGAGTCTTAAATGAACAAGGGAATTTAATGAATCCTCTAGCCCTTTTCTTTGCTGTTTTTGCCGTTTTCCCACTTGAGTTTATCTCTTAAGACATGCTCTGCCTTGAAGCCACCCTCCTTCATGGGCTATTTGTGGAGCCCAGGCTTATGTTCTGCTGAGCAGGCATTCCCTGCAGCCACCCCTTCCCATTAACGATTGACTGACACCGGGGTGGCCGCTGTGCTGACTCAGCACCCGGGGGCTCACGGGCCCTTCCCTCATTGAAGGGAAGAGGAACTCTATCTCTTCAGTTAATGGAAAGAGAAAGCCCTGGGACCTTTGTCGCTCATTCTGCAGGGTTGCAGAATGTGATCTGTGTGGCAGTGTGTGTGTGTGTGTGTGTGTGTGTGTGTGTAAAAATATCCCCTCTGGTTAAAGCACCAAAGCTACTGCCAATAAACTTCAGGGTAAGTAGATGAGAATTAGTTAAAAATACTGAAATACCACAATAAGGAGAATAAAACTATTTTCCAGCAACATTTTTTTTTTTTAACTGAAAATACAGGGTGGGGCAAAAGTAGGTTTACAGTTGTGAGAATATCAATGTTAGGAACACACATAGCTATGGGGGGAAAAATCTTTGCAATAACGTAGAGATCAAATTTGGTAATATAAAAATTTAGGAAATTCCTCAAAAAGCTAAACATAGAATTATGATATGATCCAGCAATTTCATTTTTCTGTATCTACCCAAGGAAGTGAAGGCAGTGTCCTACATGTACAACAATGCTTATTGCAGCTCTCTTCAGAACTGCCAAAAGGTGGAAACAGCCCAAATGCCCATGGGTAGATGAATGCTTAAACAATATGGTGTATACATACAGTGGAATATTATTTCACCATAGAAAGGAACGGAATTTAGACGTATGCTCTAACATGGAAGAACCTTGAAAAAATGGTGATAAGAACCCAGACACAGAAGGACAAAGATTGTATGACTGCGCTTATACGAGGCACCTCGAGTAGGTACAGAGCGGTGGTTGCCAGGGGCTGGGGTTGGGGGAGTGGGAGTCACTGTTTAATGGGTACAGAATTCCCTTTGGGGGGCTGAAGAAGTTCTGGAAAGGATAAGGGTGGCGGTTGCTCATCACTATGAAAGCACTGAATGCCACTGGATTCTACATTTCAAAATGGTTAAGAGGGAAAGTTTCTGTGATGTCTATTTTATCATATTAATAAGTACAAGGCAACAATAAACAGCTTCTAGATAGTGTTATGGGATGAATGTTTGAGTCCCTCCTAAATTTGCAAGTTGAAGCCCTGCCCTCCCCTCCTCAATGCGATGGTATTTGGAGGTGGGCTCTTGGGGAGGGGGGTGATTCGATTTAGATGAGGTCATGAGGAGGAGACCCTCAGGATGGGATCTTATAAGAAAGAGAAGAGACATTAAGGAGGCTCTCTCTTCCCACCCCACCTACTGAGGAAAGGCCAAATTAGGACACAGCAAGGAGATGTCTACAAGCCACAAGCCAGGGAGCAGGTCCTCACCAGGCACCGGATCTATGGCATCTTGATCTTGGACTTCCAACCTCCAGAACTGTGAGAAATAGGTGTTTGTGGCTTTAGCCCCAGTCTGTGGTATTTTGTGGCAGCCCAGGATTAGGAAGACAGAGAGTCTCATGCCGGGACAAACTTTCTCTCTCATACAACCTGGTCCAGTCCAACCTAACCCAACCCAGCTTCTTGCCTGTTACTGCTTCTTGTGGTCATATCTTTTCCCTTGATTAGCCCCCAAATTCCTCCAATTATTACATTTTTTTTTAGTTATCTGAAAAAACAAATATAATTCACTAAACAGAAGGGAGAACAGGGGAAGAAGAGATGGTTTCATTAGGGGTTTCTTATCTCCCCCATTGAGATGGGAAAAGCAGTGCAATGGACAGTGAGGACACTTGTGTTTGCAGAACCTGGAGAGAGCATACTGACTGTCCGCTTCTGGAACATGGTTAAGTAGGCCTTAATAATCAGCAGCATCTACACTTGCTCTTGGATATTTTACTAGGGGGTCTATACCAGTGGGAACCCTTTAGTCATTAAAAATGTGAGTGGCATAGACCTGGAGTGTACGTCTCGTGGGTCAATGATTAAGTTCTTGGGGGAGCATGCACCCCAAACTGCTCCGACCCCTTCATGGATTCTGAGTCCAAGGTGAAAAGGCTGTGGGAGATGGTCATGGTCAACGGAAGTGCATCCCTAGACTGGATTGATGGTCCCGGTTGATCAGGATCTGCAGGCCATGGAGTAATGCAATTACCACCCTTGGCCAGCTCCCTGTAGGATGTTCTCACAGATCAGTGGCAAAGGGCTGGTAGGTGATTTTCTTCCCCATTATACTGTGAGATGTACAAGCCTTCCTACTGATACTGCTAGGAGAGATTTTATAAAGGATTATGAGACTGCTGTTAAAAAAAATGGTTTCCAGTTAAATACCTTTCAGTATTCAAATGACAAAGCTATGAAGAATGGGGGAAATGCCTCCAAAATAATTGCTTCTCAAGGCGCTCGGTTTGATTGTCTTATAAACAACTTTAACTTTATTCTTTTTTTTCTTCCCTTTGACAAATGAGAAGAGAATTCTGCGATTCATTGAACAGTCAGATTTCCAATATGGTGTTTACTTGCATTTTCCATTTCTATTGCAGCCAGGAAATCAAATCCAAAGGATTAAATGCCCCATTCGAAATGTAATGGAGAGTTAAAGGGAAAAAAAAAGAAAAGTTCACCAGTAAATGAGGGAGACTTCAAACTTTCCAAATAGTGTTGAGAGTGCCAAGAAGTTGAGCCAAGGTGACCTGAGTCCGTAGGCAGCTGGAGTAGCCCTCCCTTCCCTTCCTGCTGGTGCTAGGACGTTGATTACCCAACAGTCACTATAGTTAACAATGGCCATGTACTGAATGTTTTTCTATGTGCCTAGCCCTGTGCTTTTTATCTAGTTTTAATGTAATCTTTACAACTCCCTGAAGTAGATATTTTCATGAATCTCATTTTAGGAGGTTACGGAGCTAGTAAGTGGTGGAGTCAAGTTCTAAGCTATCTCTCGTGTGACTTCAGGCCCACAATCCAAGACGATGTTGTGTACTCCCAGGAATAGTTGCCATTGATCTACCTCCCTACATTTAATTCATCCACCCAGGGGTCTGGTGCCCTGTTGATTTAGAGTAGAACAGGGTTTTTCCCCATCTGAGACCTCCAAATCTCTAAGGCATAACATTCACCTAAGAGTCAACATGGTAATATGTCCAAGTGTACTGGACATCAGGTGCTGGGCTAGGGCCTGGGGGATAGAAGAAAGACTGCAGGGTGTGTCTCTGCCCTCATGAAACTTACATTCTCATGGGGACACAGACCACAGAGAAGTAAACACCTCAGAAGCTGGTTGCCCGCTGTGGTAGAGACTAGGAAGGAAATCAACATGGTTATGACATTAAAACAATAGGTAGGAGCCCACTGGGAAGGTTCTCTGAAAAGATGATGTCTTGCTGAAACCTGGAGAGAGGGAAGGAGCGAGCCTTGCCAACAACTATGGGAAGAGCATTCCAGGCAGAGGGAGCAAGGCCGTGAGGTGGAAACAAGGTCGATCTGTTTGAGAAACTGAAAGGAAGTCAGTGTGGCCGAGGGAACAGAGTAATGAGGGAGGCAACCCTAAGCAGGATTCAACAGTTTCACTTAAAGGGGAGAACACACATATTCTGTATCTCAGGTTCTTTCTCCTTTTAAAAAAAGTTCTGTCCTTTTTCTGCATAGCTTTGCTCCGGCGTCACCTAATTCAAGCACCTGCCCTAGTTGCCCTTGATTAAAAAACATTACTCTCTGTTGTTAAAAGGCCTTTAATTCCAGCCTTTTAATTCAAGACATCTTTGAGCATTATGGGCCAAACCCTGTGGTAGGCAATGCAGGGACTCAAAAGAAGTGAACTGATGTGTTTGTGGGCCTTAGAAGCCGCAGCTTTGAATTCCGAACGTGAAAATGATGTCGACCTTGCAGAATGAATCCCAAGTTAGGTGGTGGGAAATCTCTAAAGAAGATTCAGGTGGGACCTTTTCAAATAGCTCTGTTCACCAGTCAATTTTAAACCACCCTGCATCCCAGCCAGCACAGCTATGGCTCTGTTCACATCATAGATTCGAGATCAAGACCTAAGAAAGGTCACACCATTAAATGAATGCTCCGCACTCAGGGAGAGGTGGGATGTGAATAACAAATTCTCAGGTGAGTGAAATTAGCTTGCTACTTTTGTAACAGGTTCTTTCATTTGTCTTTGTAAAACTTAAACATTCTCCCCGTATTTTGGATGAAACAAAGGCAGTTTTTTAAAAATATATTTTTATTGATTTTTAGACAGAGAGGAAGGGAGAGAGAGAGAGAAACATCTATGTGAGAGGATGCTAGAGAGAAACATCGATTGGCTGCCTAGCTCATGCACCCTGACCAGGGATCGAACTCACAACCTAGGCATGTGCCCTGACCAGAAATCAAACTGGTGAACTTTCAGTGCATGGGATGACACTCAGTCAACTGAGCCACACTGGCCAGGGCGAAACAAAGGAAGCTTTTAACCTGAGTATTTTTTTTACTACAGATAATTGAATAAGGGAAGCTCACATTAACTGATATTCTTGGGGGTGGTAGAAATATATTTGAAAACCCCTAAAGTCCAGTATTTCTTCAGTGCCTTGTGCTTAAGGGTGCTCTAGAGCTGTATTTTCCACTACAGTAGCCAGCAGCCACTTGAAATGTGGCTAGATGGAATTGAATTGTGGTCCAGGTGTAAAACACATGCTTCTGAAGATTGAGTGTTACGAAACAAAGTAAAACACCTCAGTAATTTGCATATTGATTACACAATGGGATGATCATCTTTGGATAGATTCAGTTAAATGCAATACATTATTAATAAAATTTCACCTATTCGTTTTTCCTGTTTTTGAAATGTGGCTACCAGAAAATCTGAAACGATATGCATCTTCCATTCTGTTTCTAGTGGGTTGTGCTGCTCTGTGAAGACTTCTGCACCTAGCCATGGCTCTGCAACTGACCCAGGCCTTTCTGATTGAAAACAACTATAAATGTGTAAATAACATATATGAGGCTATTCTTTTCGGGCATCAGTCAAAGGGGGCAGTGCAGATCTGTGATCCTGGGGAGGGGGAAACACAGGCACCGAGCCCCACGAAGGCCCTGGCTCTGTCCGGGAGTCCTTTCCTGCTGCAGGGCAGGTAGGAACCCCAAGCAGAGCGAGCGTCTCACTGAATAAAGAGGCAGGTACTGGGATTTTAGGCTTCTGCAGTGGAATGTTTGGGGCAGGGTCCCAGAAAAGAGGAATTTGTCCAGGGGAGCCCTCACAGGTCAGCAGTTCTAGTCCATGCCCCGGATGGCTCCAAAGCAGGTGGAAATGGGTGGGCAAGGAGTGCAGAACCGATTCCTGCAAGATAAACCACATCAGTAACTAGCTACTCTCTTCGGTTATCAAGTTATTTTACTGACTCATTTAATTTGATTGCGCTGGAGTTGTACCAGTCCATTTCTTCCCTATTAGCTTTCCACGGAAAGTGAGAAAAGTTCATTCTCATCATAGTTATGCAATCGCCCTTCATAAATTCGGAGAGCCTCACCTGCGCCTGCATCATTAGCACATCCCCCTGCCACCCTTCTGCTCGCTGTAGGTGGCTGTTTGAGAGGTTAAGAGACATGGTGGGGGAGAAATTCACAAAACGCTCTCCAAGCACGTCTGAGGGATAATGACACTTAAGAAGCTTTACTTAAAACTGATCTGGCTGCATGACGACTTGAGCTTGCTCAGTAATTAGTTTTTAGGAGCGTATATTGTTAATGATCATTATTTTATTTTGCCGAATAAAAGCTTAACATGCTTAGTTCACCAAGGAGCCGGATGCTCTTTTCTAGTTTTTAACCACCCACCGAAGAAGAGAATATCTTACTACCCTGGAAAATTCCTCCTGGGGGTGGGCAGTTGGTAAGATTTCACGATTATGGGGTGTACTTGGGGCAGAAACGTTAATGCTCCACAAACACGGCGTTTGCGCCTGTTTCCAGCATCCATGTGGTTGGGTGGTGGTGTGTGGCTCGCTTTGCTCAATGAAATGTACAGCTTCCCTATCTGAAGCAGCGTGAATTAATAAGCTTGTTTGATCTGATCGGGAGATTAACACTTGTTGGGGTAATCCACTGAGGTTTTAGGGCTATTTGTTACTGCAGCATAGCCTGCTCTCTTCTGACTAATGTGGTGCTCTTTGGCGTGGGTTAAGTTGCACGTGTACACTGTGTAAAGGCGTCATTTCAAATAAGGGTGGGCTGTTAGTTAACAGAGGAAGGACTAGTGGCTGTTAGCTCTTTCTCTTCTGCTGTATAAAAATAAATCACAGACCTGATTGGTGTGGATCAGTTGGTTGGGCATTGTCCCATGTACCAAGAAGTCGCCAGCCTGATTCCCCTGATTCCCAGTCAGGGCACATGCCCGGGTTGTGGGTTGATCCCCAGTAGGGACATGCAGGAGGCAGCCGATCCATGTTTCCCTCTCCCACCGATGTTTCTCTCTCTCTTTCTCTCTCTCTCTTTCTCTCTTCTCTTCTCCCTCTCTCTCAAATCAATAAAAAAAATTTTAATAAGTAAACAAATATTACAGTTGCTTCAAAGAGCCTAGATAAATGTGGATAGAAACATAAGCATATCAATACATGACATATACAAAATAAATATAAAGACAATGGGAGACTATTGCTTTCTGAGCGGTCCCTGTGGTGCGTTTTATTGTGTGATTTCTTTCTTTTTTTTTTGAGAGAGTGCCTCAGAGGATACAAGTTATTAGCTTCCAAGTCCTTTAAAAATATCTTCTCCAGAGGTACTGGATTAGAAGGGAAAACTTTTATGATGCTGGGGCTCATTTGTCATGAAGCTTTGCTCTCTGGCAAGACACACTGTCGCCTCAATTGTTGCATCGTTCGTCTCCTGTGCGGACAAGCCTCACCTGGAGGTTCCCTGGTTCTGCGGAGTTGGCTGTCCCGTCTTCTCCCGGCGCTGGGATAGCCGCGATTGGCCTCCATGCGGCCTCTCCCTTTAGAATGTGAGCTCCAGAGGCAGAGCCCGTCGCGTTTGTCTTTATGTCTCTTCAGATCTGCAGTGCTTCCCAGGCGCATGTCGGGCACTCAGTTTGTGTTTCTGACTGAGTAAGTAAACGATCATTCTCCCACTCATATCCCCCACAGCCTTGGGTGTCGCTGTCCCCATTGTCACCACCCTGATCTAAGCTAGTGTCCATCAATGCTGTGCTGACTCCTAAAATAACCTCCAAAGAGCTGTCACTACATCTGCTCTCACCCTCACCATCAGTATTTTCATCAGGCTTGGAGAGATCTCTTTAAAACCCAAATATTATGTCACTCCCTACCTCCAGACCTTTGGTGCTTTCCCGGAGCTCTTTGAAAAGGCCAGTCCTTTGCGTGGCCTGCAGGATCGTGTCCCTGCATCCCCACCTTGCTCCCACTGTTCGCAATCCAAGGGGATCTCTTTCTTAGTTGCTCAAACACACCCTGGCTTACTCTGTTCCAGGGGCTTCATCCATGTGGTGTTTTGTGACTCATATGCTCCACTCCATGATCCACACACACACATTAACACTACCACACATGCACTCACACACACGCACACATACACACACACTTGCTTATTTAGTCTAGTTCCAACTCACTTTCTTAGACCCTACCTCAAATTAAGGGCATTTCTCTTTTATAATTTATAATTTCTTACAGGATCTAATACCCCCTGTTCGTAGCCCCTAACAATAGTTGCAGTTTTACATTTACTTTTATGATTATTTGATTCAGTTCTGCAAGCACCAAGCAAACAGGGTCTGCCTGGTTTTGCCTTAACATTGCACCCCAAGAGCCTATTTTAGTATCTGGCATATATTAGCTCAACAAATAACCTTGCGTAAAGGATGGCCTTGTTAGAGGTGGTGTGGGAGTTCACTATTAATTAAGGAGGCATGAGGAGTGCTTGCCTGGCCCCTTGAGCTCAGGGAAACGTGAAGCAATGCTGCAGACATGGTGGGGATGAAGGCACCACATCAGCTCTGCCCTCCTCAGAAGCCTTGGTCTGAGGCCGGCAGAGATGGAGGGGATGGGAGGGACTGGTGCTTGAGCTCAGAGTGTCTTCAAGGGTGTGGAGGGGTTCATTCCACAGCACCCTATCCCAGGAAGCCTGTGATGGGCTTTCAGAAGCCACAGCAAGGCCCTGACTGGCCGAGGGCCCAGAAATGGCTCATCTAGACAACATCCCGCAGCTACCAAGTTTTCTTTGCAAAGAGGGCTCTGCGTTCACCTGCTCCTTCTGGGCGGGAAGGCGTCAGCTCGGGGTTGGGCTTCCCTACGCTGCATCCCGCCCGGGCAGCGAGGCGGCCAGGGGCCTCAGAGACTGTGCCGGGTTCTCGCTGGTGGTGTTTTCTCACACGTTGCTCGTGTCAGTGGGGGAGGGCGGTGGGAGTGTGTAAGAGGTTGCCAGCGGCCTCTCTAATACCGTCATCGTTGTGAGGCCAATGGGAGGGATAAAGAACCAACAGGATCGGGAGGGAAGGTGAAACTTGCTGAATATTTGGAGTAAAACATCAATCTACGTATGCTCAGAGCATAGAAGTATAAATGAAAAGACACGGCTGCATTTAAGTGTGGGTTAATCAGGATATTGGAAGGAAACACTGGGACTGGCAGGGAGTCGAAGGTTGGTTCTCTGTAAAGCATGAAAAGAGGGGAGATCGAAACAAGAACTGAAGGGGGGCCGGGGTAGCAGGAGGACTATGGGCGATGGCGCTTTTTGACCTTTTGTGCGATTACTTTCAGTGCTGTGTTAACCAGATGGTTAAGGTAATGGTGGTAAATCTACTAGAAGTGGTAAGACAGCAAGGCCTTGAGACAGATATGGAGGCTCTATGTTTTTGCTTCCCCAGCAACCAAAGGTGTATGCCCTCCCCTGGTAGTGCCACCGCCATGCTGGCGCCCCCTGATGGCCAAACCTGGATATGCTCCCGATATGCGCCTTCCCCCAGTTCACTGGACAATTACTGGTGGGACTGGGCCATGTGTTTTACATGTTCTGGGGTAGGAAAAAAAAAAAAGGAAAACCACTGATGGAAAAAGCACGGAGAATCGCAGGGATGAGGGCTGATGCTTCAATGACTGTGACAACTATTTTCTGACCCCCTTTTAGATTCCCTCATGACCACCCAGTTTTAGAATTGCCTGGGTCTGTGCACTAATGCAGAGCTCAGGTCTAAAGCGATTTGATGGAAATTATACATTTTCAATAGTATTCTAGAAAAACCTCTACGGGCCCGGAAAAAGCAAATGCACCAATGGAAATGATGATGTGTTTTGTTCATAAGGAAGCCATTCCCTTCAAAATTCTTACACAGCCCCCCGCAGTATACCTAACGCATTGCAAGTTTGACATTTGTACTCCTGGTTTTCCACACACAGAGAAGCGCTGTTCCTTTTAATCAAGGAAGTTTATTTTGTGGCGAAACCTTTTGTATAATACTGAAAAATAGTCATGTTCTTTGGAAGCTGTTTCGGTTTTCTGAAATGATCATTTTTAATCATTTGCCTAGCAAAACAATTTACCAAGCAGTGGAGGGTAACCAACCGTAAAGTTTAATTTGCCTCCTTTAATTGAGCTGTTAATTAGCACCCCTCCACCACTGGAAACTCCCAACTCGCTTTTTTGTTTTGCTTCTGATCCGAGACATTCTGAAGAATCTAATCTATCATATTTCCTCTGCCCAGGTACTTTCATGAATCACATCAATAGGTGATTATTTTCCAAATCTCTTGAAGCTTCAACAGATGAATGCAGGTTTTTTATCAGTTGGCAAATAATTAGATAGAGAATACAGAGCTGGCTGTAAGTGGGTAAAAAAATCTGCTGTTTATTAAATGCCTACTATATGCCCGATACTGTTCCAGATTCTTAACATGCATTATTTACCCTTCACAGTATTTTTTTTTTAAAATCCCCACCTGAAGACATGCTTAGAGAGAGAAATGGTGAGAGAGAGAGAGAGACATCGACTGGTTGCCTTCCATACGTCCCCGACCAGGGATCGAACCTGCAACCCAGGCATGTGCCCTGACAGGGAATCAAACCGGCAACCTTTCTGCACACAGGACAGTGTTCAACCAACTGAACCACTCCGTCTGGGCTTCACAGCATTTCGAGGTACAGACTGTTATCTCCGTTTTATATACAAGTGAGCAAAGGTTCAGTAATGTTAAGCCCTTTCCTAGGTCATCCAGCTTATCCTGTGGAATACAGCTTCAGTCCCAGGCGGCCTGGCGGGTGGCCTCACAGATCATCCTTTTAACCATGTTTTTGAGATCCTTGATGTCAAATAGTCCCACATTTAAATCCTAGTTCTACTGTTAATACTGATTTTAAATTAACCATATGCTATTCAGAACCAATTTCATGGGCGTGTGACCCAGGCAGTCAGGGCGCTATCTCAGTAGGGCCCTGTACATGGTTTAATGTTTTTCTGCTGCCATTTTGACATTCTAAATAATTTCTGGACAAGGGGCCCCTCCTACAACTTATGTAGCTGGTCCTGATACAGTTATTATTTTAGTATATATTTATTCTCTCTCCTCATAATTTCTGTGGGTTAGAAGCCTGTGCCTGGCTTGGCTGGGTCCTCTGTTTAGGGTTTCAAGGTGACATCAAGTTGTCAGTGTGGGCTGGGTTCTTGCCTGGAGTCTGGACTGGGGAAGGACCCACTTTCCTGCTTCTGTGGCAGCATCCAAGTCCTTGCATCTGTAGGACTCACACTGTTCTTTGTTCTTCAAAACCAGCAAGAGGAGAGAGAAGGACTCCGGCGAGTCTTTCAGCAAGGTGGAGTCTTATATCAGGTAGCATCGTTACAGGAGGGCCATTCCTCCCCTTTGCTGCATTTCATTGGTTAGAAGCAAGTTACAGGTCTTCCCATGCTCAGGGGGAGGGATAATCCAGAGATGTGAACACCGGGAGACAGGAATTGTGAGGGACCACGATGGATCTGTTTGCCACAATTATTATGCATTATGATTCTATATTCTTATTGTTATTATCATTATTTTTATTTTTGTGATTGCTAGCAATTCTGTAGAGCTTACTCTGTTCCAGGCTTTGTTCTAAGTGCTTTGCATGTATTAACTCACCGATTTATGCAGCTGAGATCCAAGGTCCTGAGGACTGTGCAAAGGTCACCCCCTCTCTGCCAACTTGAATGAGACGTTCTCAGGCCAATGAAACATGAGGCAACTCTTTTTATTTTTCTGAGTGATGCAATCATCTCAGGAAGTAGTGAAGTACCCATGATTAGAAACATGGAATTTAGTGCCCTGCAGACCCAAGAGAGCTCCAACTCTGCTGCTCTCTGGTTGTATGGTCTCGTCTGTGTCACACCTGTGTTTCCTCATCAGAGATGCTCCAGACGGTGTAGAACAGCATTAAGATTAAGGTCCCTTACAACGTGGCAGTTCCACCCAGGTCAGCCAGAGCAGGGTTATGCTATTGTGTTTAAGATGCTGTTACCCTACTGTGTCCCAAGGGCCCTCTTGTCTCAGGCTCCCCAGGGAGTTTGATGCAAAAAACACAGTGGAGCCACCCCAAAGCTGCCTGGATACTTGCATCACCCATTTCACTGTTTCCTTCTGTCTTCTCTAGTCTTCCCTTAGGCCGACTAACTTGGCCACCCCATCTCTTCTTTACCAATCTCTCTTTTCTTTCTCCCTCACTTTCTTTCTCATGATCTTTTTCTTCATTTCTCCATGTTTCTATTTTTATCCCATTCCACATTTTTACTCCACCAAATATCATGTCAACAGTTCTTCCTGCTGAGATGGAAGGAAGCAGAGCAGGGAGGACTCGGTGGCTAGTGGGATAGAATCAGATCGCTCTCCGCTCCTCCACGTGGGTCTAGAAGGCTCTTCAAAGAAGGTGCTGATCAGGACAGAGGAAGAAAACACTCCTCCCAGGCTTTCGATGGAGAACAGGCAGAGCCTATTGTGCTCATTTGCCTTCCGAAATGGTCTTCTGCTTACACGTCTCTTTCCTTTCATTGCCCTGAGATCTGGGTAGTGCTGCAGGAGAGAACCGAATCCTTCTCCGGCTGCCCCACCACGTGTGAAGTCCTACAGCCCCTTCGTCAGAAAGTCCTCTGCTTTCTCCCTCAGAGCAGCCATGCCGGGGACATCCGTGCACAGTGCGCAGTGTCCCCTCACCATTCGATGGGGCAGTCGTTTCTTGTCAAGCAAAACAGATAGTCCCTGTCCTCACTCTGACCCCAGCTCCTTTCCATCCATCTACATATTTTCTGTCTTAATTACCCAGTTTCCCACAGACACGGTCAATCTCTGTCCTTCCGGGGACCTTCCCTTCGAGCCTGCGAGCACCCCATTCTGTAAACAAACATCCTCGGAGTCTTTCCTCTCTTCACTTCGGAAAAAGAGCAGGTCATGGCTTGATTTCTCATCTCTGGTCACCCGTTTACTTCTTGCACCCCCTCTAATCTGACTGCTCCCCTCACTAGTGAAATAACCGTCTCAAGGGTCACCCGGGACCTTCCGTTCCCAGTGTCCATTCTCAGCCCTTGTCGTCTTTACTCTGCAGCTTCAGGTGGCACCGACCACCCCAGCTACTTGAGTCTCTGCCCTTCCATGTCTTTTTGGAGACTGGGCCCCTACGTCACTTTCGACGCCTTCTCAGTTATGCCTCCGCCGGCTCCTCTTCTCTCAGACATGGCCCAACGCAGGCAATTCTCGGGAACACACTCCTGAACGCCTTGCCCTCTCCTCTCCCCTTTCCGTTTTCATCTAGGATCTTGGCCAGTCACCTTGGACGACAACTTGGGAGCATCTACCTGTCAGACCCTGTCCTCGGGGCTCTTCACATGCAAACGGCTTTGAATCTCCCAAATGCCTTTTGAGATGAAAAAATATATATATATATTTTTACCATTTTTCAGGATAAAAACTGAAACACTGAGAGTTTATGTTTCTTGCTTTGAAATTTCCGGGCATAACCCTGATGGTTCTCAGAGTTTGTCTTCGACTTCTCCCCGTCTCTCCATCAGCTCGCTCTGGGTGATCTGATGGTGACTCCCACTCGGAGCCAAACTCAGTTTCTTTCTCTCCTCTCTGTGCCTCTTCTGGGCTTCATGGCCTTGTTGACTTCCTATAGTAGGTTTCAGCTCTGATTCTCTGCATTAGTTTTGGTGACTCCTTGCCTTTCCCCCTCAACCAATCGGCTGCTAAGCTCTGTTCATTTCACTCCTAAATATCCCCCGTTCCTCCCAAATTCCATAACGTTCACTTGCGCCTTCTTTGTTTCTCTTCTTGTGGTATTGCCACAACCTCTTTTAAAATTATTTTTGTATTTCTTCTTTATACAGTTATTGCATGCTGATTCATTTGGCAAAAAGATGGAAGGAGAGTATTTAAAAACCTATAATGCAGTCATTTGGAGTACAAAGACTTTCTGTGTGGGTTGAAATTTGTCTCCCCCCAAAAAACATTGCTGGAGTCCCAACCCCCGGTAGCTTCGAATGTGATCTTATTTAGAGATCGGGTCTTTATGGAGATCACAAAGTTAAAATGAAGTTGTTAGGATGAGCAGTAAGCCAATCTGACTGGTGCCCTTCTCCAAAAGGGAAATTTGGATGCAGACACACATACAGGAAGAATGCCAGGTTTGGAGTTACGCTGCCACAAGCCAAGGGACACCAAAGGTTTCCAGCAAACTGTTGGAAATGAGGAAAGAGACATGGACAGATTCTCCCTCACAGCCTCAGAAGGAACCAGCCCTGCTGACACCTTGATTTTTTAATTCCAGCCTCCAGAATTCTGTGGGACAGTACACTCCTGTTGGTTAAGCCAGCTTGTGGTACTATGTGAAGGCAGCCCAAATCCGTCTCCCACTTGCGGCCTTGCTGTTACTTTTCAATCGCTGATCAATTTCTCCAAAACCCAGTTTTTCTGTGTGACTCCCTGCCTAAAAGCTTCATGGCTCCTTGTTGCTGCTATAAAGCATCCAGCTTTTTAGGCAAACACTGAAAGCATTTCAGGATCTCCTAGGAGATGAGTCAGGAGGAAAATGGCTTTGCCTTGTTTACCGGGGTGCCCTGGAATATCGATGAGGTCCGGGAAGAGAATAAGCGCTCATTTGTTGAATGGGTGAATGAATGAGTGAGTGGATGAGTGGATGACCCAGTGAATGATGAATCCATTTCCCTTCGCTAATCCCTGGTGTCATCTAGAAGGAATCACTGCCCTTCTCCAAATTGCTCCAGCTTTCCACTTCTTCCCGCTGGCTAACAGCTTATATCCACCCATGGCCATCTCTGTTTGTTGTTAGATTATATGTGACAATCAAGACTCAGCTCACTTTTTAGGACTTTTTCAAATTTTCCCTGATGCTTTCTGATGGGACGGAATCCTTCCCTCCCACATTACTCGAGAAGCATGTTTTACTTTGCATTATAGTTATTGTATGCCAGGCTCTGAGCATTGTCAGGCTACTATTACAGCTTGGCTCCTGGTAAGTATTCAAGAAATATTTCTTAAGTGAGTAAATTAATTAAATAAACATCTGGGATAACAGAGCTAAAGTTAGAACCCATAAGTCCCACCTGCGCCCCACTTATTTCTGTGTCTAAGCAACACTTTTTCCAGAGATCTCCCTGTTAAATTTTTTATTTACAAATGCTCTTCAGGAATTGCATGTAAGAGAAAGGAGCTGGCATCAAGTGCACTGAAAAGTTGAATTGCATGTTGCCATGGCAACAGAGTTGTGAGCTGAGTTTTCTGTATATGGATATTTTAATGAAAACATCTTCTCAGCCATTATGGATGGGTTTATGTACCAGAAGAGAAGTGCTTTATCTTAACATACTATTATGCTCATAAGTTAGATTGATGGTCTGAAGTATTATTTCATCAAATCACTATACATTATTGTGGTTTCCCTGCAGAAAGTGATCCCGATACTAACAAAGTGAAGGCCGCCCTTGTCTGTGGGAGAAAATATCTCGAGACCATTTTTTTTCTCTTTTGATATTGAGAAGTAGCCTTTTTATTTTAGCCGAAGGACACTTACCATCTAAGTGATTCTATTCTTTCTTTGATGTAATAATTGTCTCAAATCATGCATGCATTTTACTTGCTGTTGACAATTATTAAATAATTTGAAGGATTTCATGATGGTTGTGGTGATAGTGATGGGACTCATGGGGAGGAGCTCAAAGTTTACTCTCAAACTCTTAGAAAGTAGGCGACTGTGATGTGCCAATCACTCTTGGTTTGTTCTAGTTTTAAGGCAAGTATTCCTCTAGTGTGGATCGGTAGGCTAGACTCTACACACAAGGTAGGCCAGAGTAGGCTTACAGTTGTGAGTATGGGAAATAACAGTTTATTCTTATATTATTATTCATTAACTGTTGTATTATTTCCCATATGAACAACTGTAAACCTACTTTTGCTCCATCCCATATAACGGCCATTAGAATGCCATGCCCTGGGCATGCTGGACTCATAATTAGGTCATTTTTAGTCCAATTTGCAGTCTTCTGTTAAAGATAACTTATTAAGCATCTTGTTGCTACCCAGAGATGGCCATGCTACTCATTGTGGCAAATTTGAGGTACCATTTTGGTTCCCTCTTGAAGACCCCTGTTAATAACACAGAGATTCTTTTAACAGGAAATCTCCCAATAAACCTATTAAAAGCATAATGAAGACCTCATTCTGTCAGGCTCTGGAGCTATAAGTGGCCTCTAATTTGCACGAGATTGGAATAGCATTGAAGAATTACAGTAACTAAGTGAAACACGCACTGGGTTTTCAATTTTCTGATAGCATCCCATGTAATTTCTTGTAATGTGTCTGTAGCCAAGTGCGATGACACATGTCAAGGCTCATGCCGGAGCTTCTGCCCACATCAGCGTTACATCGAGGAGCACAGTGCTGTCGCCTTTCCTCATGGGGAGGGGGCGGGGAGGTGCCTATGTGTGGCCTTGATGGAAATTCCATTATATTCTGTCCTCTGAACAACGGTTTCATAATTTCTAATGGCCGGGGTAGGTGTTTTTGATGCTTGACATTTGACTTCGGATATTTATTGGAACAAATCGTGGCACGTCCCTTCCATGAGAGTGGCTGGCAGAATATATGGCTTGTCTTCCTGCAGCCCGCAGCCCCTGTTGAGCTGATTGCCTCATTGGAATGAAGGCTGCATGCTTTGTATTCTGATAAATAAATTCTCTTTGCAGGAACCGAAAGAAGCAGAGGGCATCTTGGTTGTGAACCGGTGGGATGAGACCCTGAGTTTTCTTTAGCATAGTTCATCTTGTCCCCAGTTCTTATTTTCAAGCTTAAATAATCCACCCCCTCCCGCAAGAACATGCGTTTTTCTTCTAACCTTAAATTGAGAGTCTCTTGTGCCTGACCCTTAGAGCCTGCAAGGTTGGTGACATATGTCAGCCGTTAAAAACCTCAAACCACGAACAGAATTACAGATGGGCTAATCACACTTGGTAAAGGAATAAATAAGTCCACCAGGCTCGGTGATCTTCAACATCATTGCCGTGGTTCCCCCTTATCCACGGTTTTACTGTCTGTGGTTTCAGTTACCAGGGGTCAACCATGGTCTGAAAATGGAAAATTCCAGAAATAAATCATTTGTAAGTTTTATGTGGCACTCCGTTCTGAGGAGTGTGATAAAATCTCCCATTGTCCGACTCCATCCTGCCTGGGATGTGAATCAGCCCTTTGTCCAGTGAATTCCCGCCCCGTCAGTTAGTCACTTAGTAGCCTTCTGGTTATCGGACCCACTGTCTATCCCGGTGCTTGTGTAACCCTTGTTTTACTTAAATAAGCGCCACAGTGCCAAGAGTAGTGGCGCTGGCAATTCAGATATGCCACAGAGAAGCCGTAAAGCGCTTCCTTCAAAAGAAAAGGTGAGTATGTACAGGAAAAATATAGTATATGTAGGGTTTGTTATTACCCATGGTTTCAGGCATCCACTGGGGGTCTTGGAACATTACCCCCTGTGCATAAGGGGCTCTACTGTAATGGTGTTGCCACTTCTTACAAGACTGTCCCACTCATAGGGCAGGTACTTTGACCTATTATTTTTACCTGAGGAGGTGAATTGGAACTAACTCAGCTGCATAATTTCCAGAGGTCCCTGTTGTGACCAAATACATTTGTGAGGTAGCAGGGCTGAAAGCAAGACCATAGTCTAAAGCTTTGTAACAGTCAGCCTAATTGGCTCCTGTGCGGGTGTGAGCTGTGCTCTAACTATGGTAGTTAAGATGCCAGACGAGTGGGTAAACATGCTGTGGTACATTTACACAATGGAATACTACTCAGCCGTAAAAAAGAAAGACATTTTACCTTTTGTGACAGCAAAGATGGACCTGGAGAATAGTAAGCTAAGTGAAATAAGCCAGTCAGAGAAAGACAAACACCACCTGATCTCACTTATATGTGGAATCTAGTGAACAAAATAATTTAATAAACAAAATAGAAACAGAAGCATAGATACATGGAACAGACTGATAGCTTTCAGAGGGGAGGGGGGTTGGGGGACCTGGTGAAAAAGGTGAAGGGATTAAGCAAAAGAAAAAAAAGCAGACACAGATAATAACATGGTGATTGCCAGGAGGAAGGGGGAGTGTGGGAGGTGGAAGGGGGCAAAGGGGGGATAAATGGTGTTTATCTCATCCATTTATATCACCCAAGGAAAGAGACTTGACTTTGGGGGATGAGTGCACGAGGCAGTGTGCAGATGATGTTTTGTTGAGTTGTACACTTGAAACCTGTATGGTTTTATGAACCAAGGTCACCCCCATAAACCCAATAAAAAATAAATTAGTTAAATAAAAAATTCTAAAAAAGAAGCGCCTTTCTGACCCTCCATTTCACCCACATAACGACAACAGGACAAACGTTCATTGAACTCCTGTGCAAGCAAACCCCTTGGCCCCACGCGGTGTGACCTGGGGCAAGAACAGCCAGGAAAGACCCACGTTAGTGCAGCTGGGACTTCCTGGGTGTTCAGGGCAGATGTGAATTGGTGTTTCTAATTAAAACATACTGAAAACATGTTAGTTAAGTCTTCAATTTGGCTTGTCTAAATGGCAGTTATTGAAAATAAGTCAAACTTAGATTCTGAAAATCTAGATCAGAGTTTTCAACCTTAAGACTGTTGACATTTAGGGCCAGATCCTTTGTTGGGGGCCGGCTGCCCTGTGCCCTGCAGGATGGTCATCAGCACTCAATGCCAGTACATCCTCCTCCAGTTGTGACAATCTAAAGTTCCCGCAGACGCTGGTAAATGTCTCCTGCGAAAGCAAAATCTCCCTTAGCTGGGAACCGCTAAGGTAGATGACTTCCTGGTGGCTGCTGGTACTGGTATTTGCTGTTTTTAGAGATAATAGGTGACTGTTTTCTCATTTAGAAAATATAAATATTTATAGAACAATACAGGGCATGGATTAAGGGTTTGGAATTAAGCCATCAAGAGTAAAAGGGTGAACTTTATGGCATGTGAATTACATCTCAAAGACTATGTTATTTTAAAAAGTGATACCATCGTTTTTGTCCTTAATTATGAATTTACTGAACCTTCCTGCATCTCTGTATCTCACACTAAGGGGTACCAGCCCCCTCTGAGTATTAGGTGAGCTTTAGGTGAGTTATTATTAGAGAAATGTGGGCAATGCAGCTATCACTAACCAGTAGGTATTAAGAAATGTTGGATGATTCTGAAGTGTGGCAACGGTCTGGCTATCCATGCATTTTTCTCAGTGTAGCACCCTTAGCAGCTGCCTTTTGGGTTCCCCACCTCCCCTCCCACTGGCAATCCATTACAGCTTTATTACCCCACAGCATCACCATCACCTAGGAGCCTGTTAGAGATGCAGAGACTCCAGCCCCACCTCCAGTCAGAGTTGATGGAACGCGTCCTTAAAGGGCCCATTCTACTCCCCTTTGACCATGACCTAGAAGGGCCTCTTCAGACCCCCACTTTCATAGAATTTCTTTGTCCCTTCTGGCTACATACTCTCTTTGCTTCCACTGATTGCCCTTTAAGTTTTTAAAAATGCTTTTCCTTGCTCACCATTCTGAACTCCCACGAACACAGTTTTGCTTTCTCTGCCCCTAAGGTATGAACAAGCACAGCCGCCTTCCATACGGTGACCTGACCCCAAACTCCCAGCTCTGGAAAAAGTGCGAGTTACACATCGCTCCAGAATTATAGTTCAGCCCTGGGTCAACACCTGAGCGTCCCTTTGTGTGTGATCACCCGAATACACACACTCCTGTAGCATTTAAAGGTCCCCAACAATAGCTAAGTCAAAAACATTCGGGGGTTAACACCAGAGGGTGTGTGCAAGACGTAGTGGAATAAAATGGTCCTCAAGATGGACTCAAGTTTGGGAAAATAGAAAGGAAAAAAAAACAGGAAAGGAATGCTTTTTTCAATGTGTGTTAACTCAGCAGCTGGCCCCACCAACTCGGCCCTGAAATCTTTCCTGTCTTTGTAAACGGCATCACCATCCACTCACTCGGCTAAAACCCTAGGCATCATGACCGATTCCTTCTTTTCCATCTGTAATCTGTTGTTTCCAGTGTCAGAAGAAGGATCTCAGATTCATGCACTTCTAGTCACCTCCGTTGCTGCTAACCTTGTCCAGGCGCCATCTCTCATGGTCTCTGCAGGGGCTCCTGAATTCCTCTGCCTGGTCACCTGCCGCCTCCACACCCTCCTGTTAGCAGCAGCCAAAGTCTAATTTCAAAACTGCAGATCTGCCTGTTAAACACCTTTGCTCACGATATTCCTCCTTTCCGTTCCTTAAGCTCTTCGAGCTTGTTCTAGCCTTAGAATTGTGCTCTTTTCCCACCCCCTTGAATACTCATCTGCCAGCTGCTTGCACGGATAGCCCCTTATTTTTTGAGTCCCAGCCTCAGATCTCATCCTTTTAAAAAGAGAGCATCCAATCCAATTAGTACCCATCAGAATGCCCCCGTTTGGATTCCCTGTACTAAATGCCTGGCACAGAATGGGTCAGGGATGCCTTGGGAATACATTCTCACCAAGGGACCGTGTCCTGAAAAATGCCCATTAGGCAGAACTAGACAGACCCTATGTTGGACCCGGGCTTATGGCGAGGGGAAGCTGGAGACACCCGGAGAAAAGTTCATTTGCCATGCTTCAGTTTATCTAATAGAGAGAGAGATTGTCTATCAATTAAAGCCACAAGGGTTGAACTGGGATGTGGTCCCTGGGGATGTGAAGTAATTTCATCTAATCTGGAGCAGTTTTAGAATTCAATAATGCAATCAGGTTTTAGTATTTCCCCCCACATAATGATTCATGTGCCATGAAATTTTTCATTAAAAAATTCCAAGGCTCGCAGAGTAGAAAAAAGGAAAGGGGGCTCGCACACACCTCATCTGCTCACCTATTTTGTTGAGGCCCCAAACGTAGATCCTTGAGATGGAGCCTCAGAATTTTAAATCAAGTTTTACTTTGCAAATTTAATGAAATGCAAACAAATACTTAGCAGTTCTAAAGGACATGAAGTCATTAAGGTTTCTCATTTTGTGAGGTGCTTTGGGGGCCTCATAATTTTTGGAGTGAAATCAATTAAGTTCTGTGTATGTGTGTGTGAATGTGTGTGACTCCTTCCCCAGTCTGTGGATGGATCAGAGGGACTCTGGGCTTAATTTCCTCCTGTGCTGTTTGCCAGCCGTGTGTCCTTGAGCAAGTTACTTACCCTGTGTCATATGCAAAATGGGGATGGTGTAAGTTTTGCTCGGAGGAATCCGTGCTGTGGCACAGGTCTTTGCTCATACCTAGAAGGGCCTACATTCAGTTTAGTGCTTTTCTGTCACCGTCTTGAAATCCGTAATAATTTTTGAATAATGGGCCCTGCATTTTCATTTTGCATCCAGCCCCACAAATTATGCAGCTGGTCGTGATTTGATGAGATTACGTAATACAGCGCCTGTCAGCATCCCTTCAGTGAGGTGGATACTAAATCTGCATTGGTTCTTTTTCTTAAGTGTTTGAATAGCTGTGTGTTTCTGCTTTGTGCATTGGGCAAAATTGAAAATGCTGATACTTTTTTGGTTTCTCTCTCCCTTCTATACAGCCACATCCCTAAGAGAAGCAGTTTATTCTTTGATTACTTTTAAGCTGTAGAAATATATTCATTTCTCACACTGGCTCTTTGGCAGTGCTGGGAGGGGAGGTAGTACTTGGATAACATTTATGGCCTAATAGCTTGGTAAAGTGAGAATCTTGGTGAAAGCAGTTTGCCAAATGTAAGCTGCTACACAAATAAGTCCTAATGCTGGGCACTGAACAAAAGGTTTATTGACCTGTGACTATGGTGCAGATATGGGTAAGGAGATAGGTCAGAATCTCATGGGGGCCACTGACATTCAAAACCATAGCTTCCCAAATATCAGCGCTCCCTCCGTCAGTGTAGTAGGCCTAGAGCTCTGTACCGTGAACTGCAGGCTAGGGTGTTGGGAAGGTTGATTACAAAATACACAAGACTCCTGGCTGTAGGAGACTATGGGATGTTAGATTATGGCCCAGTTGAAGGTGATGGAGAAGATGCTGGGGAGGAAGCATTGGGTGAGGCCAGAGAGAGTTGGAGAGGGGATCTTGGGAAATGCATGCACCTGAGTTTCTCAACCTTTGAGTTAATATAAAATCCCCAGGAAATGTGCGCTGATGGTTCTGATGGGGACTGTCTCACCTGGGGTGGGACCCACCATGGATCTACACTTAAAGGCTGGCAGACAGCCAGGAGAGGGGAGTCAAAGTTGAGTCTGAAGACATGGACACCAGTGCAAAACCTGGAGGGGACCTGGACGTTCCTTCCTCTCTTTTTTTCCAATAATAACAACAACAATAATAAAAACAACAGCGATAATAATAATAGAGACATTTTGCTTTTTCTTCTCCTTTCTCACTATTCTATTAATTTTATCCAGGGCACGGCACACTCCCTGAAATGATCTTTTTGATGGCATTCTCCCCTCTCCACCCCTGGACTGTGAGCTCCTTGCGAGCAGGGGTTTTGTCAGCCTTGTTCAGGAGACCCTGCCTGTCCGAGCCGGTTCCCTGCCTGGCACATCATAAGCCCCAGGCATTTCGGGAAGGGACCAAGGAGTCCATTGTCTGCATCTGAGATTATTTTCCACCGTGAGCTTGTGGTGGTTCTGACATGCGGCTGAGTCATTTGCATTTTCACATCATTCTGATTTTCACCTGCCCCCGCCATTCATGCTGACCCCCCCGATTCATTCCCCCACGATGGGTGTCTCTGCTTTCGATGGTCCTTCTCACACATTCAGTGAGAAGAGTCTTCTGCAAACTCTCCACAGTCCCCCTGGAATGTGGGGCCCGGGGGCAGGGCTAGGACCGCTTTCCTGCTCATCAGCACTCAATAAACACGCACCCGGTGAACCTCTGCCCTTCCATACTCTGCCCGTGTGTAGCAGAGGAATCGAGCATCCATCAGAGAAGTCCTGAGTTTGTGGCGAGGCTTGTGGGACCCGTAAACCATTTCTTTTCAGGAATCACATGGTTATTTCACTATGAGTCTTTTATGCGATTCTCTGCCTGTAAATTGAACAGGTCACATTCCTAATAGGAGCCCATTTGTTTGTTAGAAGAGGGGGTGGTGTTAATAAGGCTACAGGGGCTTCTGTGAGCCGGGAAAAGCACAGAGTGGTTATAAGATAGCAGAGAATAAATGTTTCTGGGTCTCTCCTTGATGATCTTGAGGAGAAAATTAACAGGGCACCTCTGCATTTTATGGGCCTGTGGCAGCTTCGCCAATGCATCTTGGAATCCATGAAGGGCATGGTGAGAAGCTGCTTGTTTAAAAGGAGAAAATAAGCTTTAATTTCGATGGCTGAATAGCCACACGCTAATGAACTACGGTTGCGAATATGAATGGCCATGCCTTGGGTTTCTAAATGATTTTCACACTTCCCAAGCTTTATTAACATTTGTAATATCCTTTATGGTTTTCCTTTATTGGCCAGGAAAAAAACCCCACACCCATCCTGAAGGCTTAGGTTTCCATCAAAGCTGATGGAATACACTAATAAAGCTATATGTCATATTAAAATGTGAACTATGTGGTGGTGTAATATGGTCTGAGTCAATCCAATGGGATAACATAATTAATAGCGGCTTCGATAATTAATTCAGAAGGGCAAGAAGCTGAGGACAGCCCGGCTCTCTCTCTCTCTCTTTCCTAGCTGCTGCTTTCTTCATCCAGATATGCACAGAGAAGTATTAAGTGGCTGTGGAAACTCCCAGAGGCCTGTTTACCTCAAGGTGGAAGCAGGAAAGCTGCTATAATTCAGAAAGCAGCTCTGGCATGGGACGAAAGTCGGATCAGCTGAAGTTTGGGTCAGAATTTAGAGGCCCCGCCGGAGTGTTTATGCGTGTATCTATAGTCCAGAGAAGTTAGTGGAGGAAATTGCTCCCTGTGGCAGGTCATGAATCTAATTACCCTAGAAACATTACTACAGGCTCTTGATTGAAAATTGCTAAGCAATGTATGCTGGCCGCGGCTTCTCCCACCTCCCGATCATGTACGATGTGTGGACAGCCTCTGCCACATGGGCCCGCAGACCCATGTGAAACTCAGGGAGAGAGGCCACGTTTCCCAGCTAAACACAGACCCTGGGGAGCCCTGCTGCTGACCATGAGTCCAAATGAGTTCACCCTGCTAGAGAAGAGAGGAAAGGAGGGCTTTCTTGAGCAAAAAGAGTGGAACAGTGAAGGCTCATGAGTTGACAAGGAAACACAGAGAGGAGATCAGTGGCCGGTTTTAAGCACTAATTCAGTGCCTCCCGCATTGTGAGTTGGGTCCTTGTCTAGGCCTGTTTCCTACTGCTGGGGGATTTGAATATCTTTATTTAAAAGGGCAGAGTTATATCTGGTTTGTATATAGACTATGGGTTCAAAATCAGGGTAAATCCAACCTCCTGGACACCGCTGTGGCAGGGATGTTGAGCCAGACGCTCCTGGATGGAAGTCTCAGGCTGACCCTCACTAAGCCTGGGACATTGTTCAAGTTTCTTACCTCTCAGCCTCCACTTTCTCATCTTTAAAATGGGGCTGATGATATCTCATCAGGTTATTATAAGGATGGTGCAAACAAGGTCATTTAAGTGCTTGCTATCATGATCATTAGAGGTCAAGCAATATAACCCTTGGGCAAGTAAAGAGCAAGTAGGGCATTGTAGCTGAATAAATCAGATAGTGAATCTTCTATCGTATGAGTCTTGTGTTTTTTTTCTGTGAGGTTTCTGATGGAAAGTAAGAGGAAGGGGAGTGGGAGCCGGTGGGGACAAAGATGAGAAACATGTAAACCTGCCAGTTCTCAGGTGTCACGCTCTCTGTTGCCTTAGGGAAGGAACCTGCTGTAACTGTTGGAATCAGGAGGGAGATACTGAGGGAATGAATGTAAATGTCAAAGAGGAAATGTGACATGGGGTTGAGCAAATATTAGCCAGATAATCTTTTAGGAATTTGGAAGGTATGGAGGGGGAGGGGGAGGGGGAGCTTCTCTCTCATTAGTTATCTACCCATTGGTCTTATCCAGGTGTAAATGGTTGCACTTTTTCGTTTTATAATAAAAGGGGATGGGTCTTGCCCAAAGCTGCTTTAGACAGTTACACTTGCCATGGGCCCCTCTCAGGTGTCCAGGAGACTGGCTGTAGGAAACTAAGACATGGAACGGTGATTTCCTATCACAACCAAAGACAATAGTGCTATTCAGGGTGAAATACTTGGGAGCTGGGACTCCTGAGGAATTCATCACGGCAGCCTGGCCTGCAAATTTAGAGACAGAGTGAGACCAGAAGGGCCATCTGCTGAGCTAGTGGAGACCTTGGAACATGCAGCATGTGTGTGTTTTATGACCCAGAAGGAAGATTTCCCCTTGTTCATGTAAAGCACTTCAAGAAGTTATTAATGGAAGAAGGAGCTTTTAACGTCCAGGTTACTGGTTAAGAAAGGTCCCAAGTCGGTAGTGACTAGAAGGCATTGCCAACTGCCAACTGCCAGCTGCTCAGTGGCCCATATGAAATGACACAGAGGTCTCAAAGCAAACTTTTACAGACAGGCACTTCTGCCTGACCAGCTGGGTGCAATGGCCCAGACTCAGGTCCCTTGAAGCGCCCCCAGGCCTGCTCGGAAGATGGCCAGTGGAAAAAAGTGGAGTCGTCCACATGGGAATCGGCAGAGCCAGCCTTTCCTTGGGACTCACCGATTTAGAGGAACCCACTTTATCTTTCACTTAGAGAGACTGTTTAATTATTTCTCTCGCTGAGCATTTTAAGATGATATTAGCAACTGACATTTGGAATTCATTCTGCCAGGCACTCTGGTAAATGCTTTACCTGCATGGTGTCATTTACCTTCCCCACTGCCCTTAAGAAGGGGCTCTGTTCTCCTCGATCTCAACAGAGACATGCAAGAGAGAATGCTTATGTTTTGACTCTTGACATGGTTGTGTGGGAAGCTGTTGCATCCATCCAATAACTGTGAGAAAAACCAACCAAACAAGCAAAGGAAGTGCTGAGGGGGTGGAGGAGAGAGAGAACAGCCCTGGTGCTGCCAATAACCTGTCTAACCTGAGTTGCCTAACCTCCTTACATTGAGTACGTGAGATTACAGATGTGCTTATTTATAAGTCCATGTGGGGGCTCTTCTGTTCCTTGCAACTGAGGATTGTTGCTGAAACGGGCAGTCCATACAATAGATTTGTTTAAAGTTATTTTTATAATGATTAACTTTATTTGTGTCCCGTATGAAGTGCCCATAAAAAGACATAAATCTCACAGCTGATGATACAGTTTCAGAGTATACAGTAGATGGGTGTCCAAATTAGGTCCGAAACCAAGTTTCCTTCTTCCCTGGCCACAGATTTACCAGATAAAACATAGGATATTCTGCTATATTTGAATTTTAAATACACAATGAATAACTTGTTTCATTACCAACATGCCCCAAATATCACATGGGATAAACTTATCATAACACTTTTTGTTGTTTATCTGAGACTCGTATTTAGCCAGGCATTCTCTATTCTTGTTTTCTAGCTCTGGCAGTCCTACTTGGCCAGGACTATGTGAGTTTTACCATTTGTCCTTTCTCATTGTGGACTCCTATTTGAAAATATCAGATACCAACTTCACCCGATTTAAGCCAAAAAGGCAATTTATAGGCTCACAGCACTCAGGATTCCCTTGTGTTATATTTGCTGCTGTGTGGATTTTGCTATGCGGTGATAAAGGTGACCACCAGCAGCTTCAGACTTATGCCTGTTGTCTTTGTGACCCCCAGTGAGAAGAAATCTACTTTTGCCAGTAGCCTGCATGCCCGCACCAAGTTGGATCCTAGTGCATGGGCTTAAGTAGCAAATCAATCCTTTCATTAATCACCAGGGACAGAAAGATAGGACATACTGATTGTCCAAAACTGGTCCTGTGATCACCTTTGAAGATGATGGAGGTTAACTTTCTAGTAAACTATATCCAAACCACATGGAAGCTAGGAGAGGGGAGGCTCATTAAAAAGAAAACGGAGAAGGAAGATGGAATGGATTCTGGACAACCAACAGGCACCAGACAAATGCTGGTCTGAGAGAGCACTAGGCTTGTGGCTCACTGGTGGGAGCGGGCCCTGTCTGAGTCAGAGTTTTGCTGAGAGTGGGTGAACTGAACTGGAGACTATGACTCACAGGCAGTGAGCTTCAGAGCAATCAGATGCTTGTGAGTAAGGCTGCTAAGTTCTGTTTCAGAAGTTCAATAGTCAATAGAGACAGAAAGAATGGTGGCTCATGACAGTCTCTACATGTCGGGGAGGCTGCCTCGGAGTCTCAGTCATAACGAGTCTCATTTGATTTTTATATAGACCCAAATTTGAATTTCATTGGAATACTTATACATGATTACCTTTCAGTGAAGCTTATTGTCATTTCAGCTCTAATGTTCTAGCAAATGGAGTGGTATGTTGTTGATTTTTACTTCCTTTCAAATTGTTCATTTCATTAAACAAATATTTATTGAGTAGTTCCTATGACTTTCACCGTGGATGACAAAGAAAAATCTGACAAAAGCCCCTGTCTTGAGGCTTTTACTTGAAAACATTTTGCTGTACATTAGTAAAAGTTACTATTTATTTTCTTTTAAATACTAGGTTCTCTATAACTCTATAGCTATGGGAAAATGGGGCCTGAGAACCTGAATTCTAAGAGAACTGATTTAGGTATCTACCAAAAGTTAGGTTGGTTATCTAGCCATTTCTGCCTGGGTCACATTTCTCTGTCACAGGCTTTCATGGGGACAAGCATCTCTCTTTTCGGCTCTTGCCGTGATTGTAATTTCACTTCTACTGTGGGGAATTCTTGGAGAAATGTTTGCATGCACCACTGAATGTAAGCTTCTGAGGGCAGAAACCACTCTGTTCCAGTGCCCAGCAGAGTGTCTGCCATATAGCAGGTGCAGCGGGTCCCCGATAAATACTCATGGAAGGAGTGAAAGGATGGCCTCCTCCCCTGCTTTTCACTCCATCCATTGGCTTTCCTGGGTGTCATACAGATGAGGAAATGTTGCATGAATATCAAGAACCAAGTACAGGGACTGAGCTCTTACCCTCAATTTTCAGCAACTCTAGAGAGCTCCCTGTTAAGCCTGCACCCTGTATTTGCTTATTAATTGGCAAGGATGTGATTTAGTTCCACCTGTTGCTCCAACTAACAAAAATGGGAAATAGAGGTCTGACATGCTGTGGCCACAGAGAGCACAACTGCATCTTCAAAGTGCCAAGAAGAAGATACTAGGCGTTGACTTGATCTCTCTTCAGGTGTGCGCTGGTCTCCTTTCTCATCGGTCTTGGGGTGATGGAATGACTTTGGGGAGCAGTGGCCTGGTGCTTAATGACAACCTGAGGCCTACTTAGACCTCTCCCTCACCACAGTTCAGTAGAATGACCTTGGGGTTGTTCTCAATGTTCATACCTCAGTCCTGCCAAAAATGGAGGCTTCAACTTCGATTCCAGGCTTCCTGGCATCCACCACACTTAGTCCCTCCTTGTCATGTCCTGTAAGCTCTTCCTCCAAATCGTATGCCAGGGGTGCCCCTTTCTCTGCCTCCCTGGTGCCACCATCCCAGGATGAACACCTCCACCGCTGGCTCATTCCCAGCAGAGCCTCATAACAGCTCCTGCCCCTTGACTGTCCCACATCCCGTCAGAGCGACAGAACAAAACACAGAGCCCTCAGCCTCGCCTGCAAGGTTCTCCGCAGCCTGGCTCCTCCTGCTGCTCTGAGCTCCTCTTCGTCCGCTCTGGTCAGCTCTCTACGAGCAAAGCTTGAGCTCATCAAGGGACGTCGCATTTGCCAGGCCCCCTCCTGAGAGACTCTGGGCCAACCGTCTCAAGATCAAGTCCACGTTCCACGAATGCTTTGATCTCCTGCCACATCCCCAGGAAGACTGAACCTGATCACTCAGTCTCTGGGGGAGGCCCACATCCCACTCCCCAGCCATCCTGTTTTATTATTACTAGAACATTTACCCCTTGCCTATCTCTGTTTGTCTCTCTTCTTCCTTCCCAGTGATGACTGGGAGGTTAACTCTAAAATAACAGAGCCCGGCCGGGCGTGGCTCAGCGGTTGAGTGTCGATCCAGGCGATCAGGGTTCGATTCCCTGTCAGGGCACATGCCCGGGTTGCGGGCTGCAGCCAATTGATGACTCTCTCATCATTGATGTTTCTGTCTCTCTCTCCCTCTCCTTTCCTCTCTCTGAAATCAATAAATATTTAAAATAAAATAAAAAATAAAATAAAATAAAATAAAATAAAATAAAATAAAATAAAATAAAATAAAATAACAGAGCCTTGTCTAACTTTATCCTGCAGCCCTGCCCCTTGGTCGGGCTTTGTGTCATTTTTAAAAAAATGAACCAGTGATCACTCCGTCAGCCCTCTAATTCCCTGTCTGCCCCATTGGCTGGGGAAGTGGACTGATGGACTCTCCCACTTGAGCTGAGAGGGATCGTGTGCCGCAGAGAGACCCGCACCGAGGGGGGATTCAAGTCATCACACAAACGCTTGTCCAAAATACGTCTGGACAGGGATGGAAAGTCATGCACGTCACTCCAAGGCGATTTCCAGAGGACAGACGCCCAGCATCGTTTAGGGGTGTAGAGTGCCTTTGCAGGAGTTGGAACCCGTTGCTTCCATCGGGCCCAGAAAGAGTCATTGTCCTGTATGCACGCCCGGCTTGCACTGGGAGAAGCCCAGCCCTGGCTCCTGTCTCCTTCCAAGACTGAAATCGCCATGCTTTGTGCTACTGTCACCAGCAGATACTCTTCCTTTTTGAGGCGTCTGACCAGCCCCCCAATCACTGGGAACAAACTTCGAGTGGGCTGAACCGAATCCGGAGGCTGGGGGAGCTGCGAAGCACCGTCAGTCCTTCACAACCACCTAATTTGGTTCCTCGTTGAAAGTCTGCCTTTTTTCTTTCTTAGCTATTAGCTGGCATTAGCTGCAAAAGCACCACACAAAAGAAAACTCCTCCGATGTGAGTGTCAGCATCAAGCAGGGCAGGTTTCCAAAGGGCAGCATTTGTATTGTGGACGGGGAGTGCCGGGCGCGCTCAAGGCTTCGCGTTTGCGTGCGGGGCACCTTCAAGAGGCGCTGCTACTTTCTGCTTGAGAAAGGGCGGTGACGCGAAGCGCTCCGAGCCACAGGGACAAGGGTCCCAGGAGGCTGGCTCTCCCTTCTCCCAAGAACAGTGGTGCTGACGTTTTCAAGGAAAGGCAAACTCGGGGAGACATGCAGCATCCACATCAAGTTCATGGGGTCCTATGTTACAGGCTGTTTAGACGCCACAAATGGAGGAGACGCGCATTCAATGCACTTTGGAGTGTCAACAATAACTCAGCACAGAGCGAGGCTCAGGGACGATTCGTTATGAATTATCCTTTGGACACAGGACTGAAGAGCAAGGTGCTGTGTAAGTGGGTCCCTAGACTGAAAGGCTAAAAAGAGAATTCCTGGGAGTGGTGAGTGGGTGGGACCAGGCCAAGGGAAACCTCTTGGTTAGAAGATCAATAGAATCTCTTGACAATTGTGTTGGGAGAGCGGTAAGACCATTCGCCATGAGATACTTGTTAAGGCAGTTATGTGTTTTGGAGAAATGTGGTGAACTAAACAGCTTTTGGTGGCTCGTTAAAACAAAATTTCATTTAGGCATTTCATTACTCATGAAGGGATCCTGCAGGAGCAAAAACGAAGGGTGGGCTCAGTGTCGTCACAACCCTCTATTATACTAAATACCTTCACAGCTGAAAGGTTTCCAGGTTGAAAAATCAGATAAATCATAGAGGGATTTTTTCTTTTCCTTCCTTCAGTTGGGCTGGTATGTTAATTTGTTTTCCTTGACATTGGGGTTTTCATGTAAACACCGGATGTTCTCTGAGCTTGAAAAGTGTCGCGGTATCTTAGCCTCAAGATCGGAAAGCCTTTGTGGGTTATTATTAGTTTATTTCTACATGGTTCAGTAGAACACATTTTTAAATAATTCAAAGAACCATTGATATGTAAAAATGCCATGTCCACCTGACATTTTAACCTAAATTGGCAGTGTTTATGAGTTGATGGCTGCCTGTAGGAATGTTTTTACCTAAACCTTAATTAAATGCAGTACATGGAAAGGAGAGAAGCAGGTATGAAAGAAGTGCCAGTTTCGGGAGGGAGGGAGAAGCACGATTCCTGCCTGTCAAGCATTGCCTGCTTTGTGCTTTAAATTCTGTGACTACGGATTTTGTGATATTAATCATCATACAAAGTCCATAAACTCCAAAGGGGATTGCTTATGGCGATATTATGCCTGTGCATTCAAAATCAGGCTGAATACGTGTGCTTATACGTGTTTGAACTACAGGTAATGGCAATTACTAGATTTCTTTTATATTATAAGCTTGGTAATACTTTAAGTGATGATAAATTAAACCCAAGTTCTACAAATTATCTCTCTAGGTAATGGGATTGTTCTTTGCATATCTATTTCTTTTCTGGGAATATTACATTTCTAAAGTTTATACATCGGGTAGAAGGGACGTTTTTCTACAGAATTCCTTTTTGTATTTTCTTAAATGTGTAAAGCTAACCACACTCGATGGGGCTCATCACAAGAAGACAGTCAATATGTTTGAAATGCTTACTTCCATATAATGCTAAATACTGTCTAAAAGTCAGAGTCCTATAAAGTTGAATCATTTTATTCAAAGATCTTAAAATTTTAGAGGAAAAGTATATAATAGCTAAATAGTTCTAAATATGTAAAAGATTAATACCGCGGTTTATATGTGTATTAATAATACCATATATATTATTTTTGCTGTACTTTAAGAGCTTGGCTTTTGATTATTTGGGCTACGAGCAAGGAATTATCATTCACAGATTAATCGCTTGATTTTAGGTAAATTAATGAAATGTCGAAGCCTCCGGTTTCTTTAGTTTTTAGATTGCGATAATAATAACATTAGCTCCCACCCCGTAAGGTTATTCTGAAGATGATGAATGTAAAGGGCTGAGTGAAGGTCATGACACATAGTAAGTGCTCAATAAAGGATAGGTCATTGCTATTGTTTTATTTATGTTTACTTATTTATTGGCAGAAAATAATCATCTCTGGGCTACTCTTATAGCTGCCAAACAGAAACAAAAATGCAATCCTACTCTCCATGTGACATGGGCCACCGGGTTCATGAACAGTAAAAGCCAAAAAGGAAACCGCGCTTAGCAAGCGGCTGCATTTGCAGAAGCCTCCATCCTGAAGAGCTAACGTTGAGCTCCCAGCCCGGCCGAGATAACAAGCCTGCCCTCTGGTGGATGTTTCAACGCGGGAACATTTTCTGGGCTGGAATTTCCATCTCCCCGGGAAGCCGAAGCTGCGTGTCTGATAAATATGCAGGTGGACGGATAAACTCACAACACGCGTGGGGAAATGAAAGGTTTTTATGGCTGCAGAGAAACGCTCCCTTCTTTCCTCGTTCGGCCCGTCTGGACTCAGCAGTTGCTAAGGGTTATTGACAAGAACCCTGAGCTGTCTGATCACTCGGCTGTGGAAGGCAAATGAGATTTTTAAGGTGCAGGGAAAAAGAGAGGCCAGCAGTCAAGTAGGAGAGTGTCAGACTCACATTCTGCAACGGCTGGGACATTGCCCCCAACGACTGGGTTTGATGAGAAAGGGGGGCTTAATGTTTCTTGCATGAGGTGTGTGCATGCACCGCCCCCCAGCACCACACACACACCCACCCACACACACACAGACACATGGTGAAGTGAAAATTATAAGATGCGGTTCTTATACAGGATGTAGTCTTTTACCTTCCTGTTCACATTGTTGCTAACTAACTAAATAACTGAGCTGCTTGTCTTCCAGTGGCTTCTGGTTCTCAAAGCAGAAAGCCTTTTAGTTGGCAAGGCAAGGAAGTGTCTGACCTTGACATACGGCGTCCGCCGACTGCCCAAGCCTCCTCCGCCTCGTGGCCCTTCCTCTCCTGCTGAAACTGACCCGATGTCATTCTTTAGGGTCCAAAGGACAGGGACCCAACTCAGACAGATAATACAGGGAATATAGGTGGTCTCTCCCAACTGGAAGTCCCATGGGTTCACCAAGCGTGAGGAGGTCAGATTCCGGGGCCCAAATAAGGTCATCGGGGTCGCTCTCGCTTTCTCTCTGTCATTTCCTTTCTCCATCTCTCATCTCTGATTCTCTCTTCTGTTTTGATTTTATTCTCAGATAGGTTGTCTTCATGTGGTGACCGGGATGACCCTGAAACTCCAGGCTCTAATTTCATCAGCATCTTTGTTCTCAGGAAAAGAAGAGACCCTCACACTTGGTACCCTATCAATCCCTGAATACGGGAGGGGTCTTTCCGTCTGTCTCACATGTCCAGTCTTGGACCAGTTACCACTTTGGGTGGGAACAGCCTACTCTGAGCAGTCGTATGCCCAGCCCAGTGTTTTGGGAGGCAGGTCGTGTGATGGGGAGGGGAGCTATTTGTTAAAGTCCGGTGAGATTACTAAAAGAAGAGCCAAAGGGATGTTGGACGGGAAAAGCCAAAACACACGTCCATCCCATTCAGTGTCCCTAGTACCTGCTCTCCTTGTGGCTGTTTGCTTAAACCGTTCTTCAGTGGCCTTCCTTACCTTTCCAAATTGTACCCTTCAAGGGACAGCTCAGACTGTACTTTCTCTGTAGACTTTCTCTACCAGCCTGATTTCTGCTTCCCTCCCACTTTAAGTCTGTCGCACTCCCCTCTACTTCGCATTTGGCTTTTTAAAAAATGCAAATGTTAGCTATTGTTGCCATTATTGTTGTGTCCAATATTATTACAGCTTCATGACATTTTTAGATGTACTTTTCTGTTTAGTATTTAAATGCCGCCTTGCTCTTTGTTTGGGATCTGACAGAGTTTGGGATGAGCATCTTCCCAGGCATGGACAGCCCTGACTCTTGATCGTAATGAGATGGGGAGGTGGAATACTAAAGGACAGAGCACGTTCAGAGGTTTTCACCCGCCCTTTCGTCACTTCTAAGTGCAGCGCCGGGCCTTTTGTCAGCAGCCTGCCTGAAGGCGGGTCTCAGCAGTCATGGGCACAGTCCTGGGGCCTCAGAGTGGGCACCGCTCCCTTTGGGACTGGGGAGCAGAAGAGGTAGGGTGCCTTCCCCTTGCAGCTAAGGCTTTGGCTCTCAGTCAAACCTCTGCTCCAGGAAAGGGCCGGGGAGGGAGGTTGTTGCTCTTGTTTTGGGTTTCCAGGAGGCAAAGCTTTCAGGTCCAGGTAAAGGTCAGCTAGGAGCCCCACCCTTGGCAGAATCCAATTATAAACTTTACCTTCCGTGAAATGCCATTAGAGGTTGGCTTTGCTTTATGCTGGATGCAAGCTGACAGTGTTTGCCTGTGATGTACTCAGGAAGACATATCTATTAAAGATAGCCTAACAATGGGGGCACACTCATATTTGCATTTTAATTCGTTTTCCCTCGGTGCTGATATGCAGCTTATCTTTCAAGAACAGGCTCCCATCAAACCTGATATAAGTTGCTTAAGAATAATGCTGATAATCTATTAATTTAATCTGTTCACATGAGCAGGGAAAGAAGGCTCATGGCATGATGCAGAAGGTTTCTGGGCCAATCGGGCTCTCTTTTTTCGAGGAATCCCCAGGACAATCCTTTCTAATTTCTGCTTATTTTTTTCCTTCTAACTAAAGTATTAACAGCAAAGGGAAGAGGGCAAGCCTTACACTTCGGCTCAGACAGGCGCGAGTTCAAAAGTCTGGCTCCCATACATATTGGTCCTGTGCCCATTACTTCACTCGAGCCTAGTTCCATTATCTATGATAAGTGGATAACAATACAACCTTGAGAATGTGTTTTGATCATTGCAGATTACGCGTAAAACTTGCCAGAGGGCCTGCCAGATAATAGATAATGATATTTTTATCTTTCTGGAACTAAGATCTCTGCTAAGGTCTTTATGTCTTTCCGATGCCTGCAACTCTGTGTTGTTTCTCTCACTCTCTGTCACTCCCAGGTGGGGTGGGGGGAGAGTCTTTCCTTTGCAGTTTATTAAATATTGGAGGGGACGTGTTTGACCTGGAGGTTCCTAAGTCACCTTGCTCGGTGTTCTGCATTCTCATGTTTTCAACTCCCAGCCCCAGTGGATTCTCTCTGGGATCAGGTGTCCTTGAAGTTCTCAGTAGAGGAAAGACGGCCGGGGTGTCTGATGACACTAGGGAGTCAAAAGTGGGATGGAGGTCTGGATAACAGGGAAGATGGGGAGCCCTGCAGTGTGCTGAAGCAAAGACTTACAATTAGGGAAAGGTGCCTGGACTGCTCAGGTTTGCTAATGCCACAGTGGATCTTGTGTAAACCAGGCCCATCATTTCATTAACCACTTTAAGAACAACATGCGTAGCCAGGATTGGAGGGAAACTAGCCAAGCCAGGTGGCTGCTGGTGCTGGGGCCAGGGTCACAGGGAAATGTGGTCACTGGGGCTAACTCTTAGCTGTAGGGAAGTTAGGGTGATAGGTAGAATTTGCACGCAAGAGTTGAACTTGACAAGTGTAGAAGAAAGGATGTCGGGATAGACCAGCAAGGACTAGCACCCTTTAGTATTATTGTGGCGAAAGGTAAGGTGTGGAGAGAGACGATTTTAGAGTTTGAAGTCTCACAAATTGATGAGTTTGGAGAGGTCATGTCAGCAGGTGGCTGAGATAGAGTACAGGCTGCTAAAACCGACGGGTGTGTGAGGTGGGGGCATTAGGAAGGATATCATCATTGGGCTGAAGCTCAGGAGATAGATACTGAACATGTTGTAGGCGGCGGGAAGGGCACCCGGTGTGTGACTCATGGGGTCAGGCCTGACCTGGGTTCAGCAACCTCAGTACTTGGGTTCCGGCTAGGAAAGAATTCACAGCCAAGACCAGAACTAGAAGAGAACATTTATTTGGTAAAATTACAGAGGTAGAAAAAGTAATTCCTAGAAGAAATGGGCTTAGGAAACAAGTTATAGAGGCAAAGGAAGGGCCCTTGGAACAATAAATAGCCACTGAATGAAGGGCTAATAAAGTCACCAAGGAATTACGGGCTTTCTTCTTGTCTGTGCCCCTTGCGTGCATTCCTAGGTCCTATAGGTGTGAAATGAACAGTAGTTGGTTGCATTATCTATGTCAAAGCACAAATTAAAAAATTAAACGTTTTTCCATGTCAACATATCGGGTCTATAATATCTACTTCAGGGCTTCAGGGCTTCATGTCCAGTTGCACCACCATGCGCCTAAGACATCCCCTGTTGTTCCAGTTCTTTGCTGCCATAAGTAGTTTGAGACTTTGTTTAGAAACCTGCCTCAATGATAACTTTGGGCTTCTAGAAGCATGGTTTGTCAAGGTAGTAGCTCAGTAGGTGAAACTTAGGAAACAACATTGCTGGCTTCCGGCGGCGTACTCTGTTACTGGACTTATTGCACCAGCAGTTAAATGTGGAGTGGTTCTGGAAATATCTTGCCATAAAACATACTGTATAATGCTTGTGACTGAGGAACATGGGTAGAAGCACAGCAGGATTCCAGGTCTTGGACTCGTCTAGGGTATAAAAAGCTTGTGGAAATTCGAGAAAAAAAGACCATCTTTTAGAATAGCAGAGAAGCTGCATGAGTCGCAGGGTGAAAGGTAAAAGTGACTGAGCACCAAAAGGAGTGGATGACTTGGCCACTCTTGTTATTGGCAAAGAGCGTCACACTGCTTTGTAGACAAGCCAGTCCTGAAACAGGTCTCTACGGCCAGTGCTTCGGCAGTGAGACCCTGGAGGTGGGTGTAGGTAGAGTGACACCTGGGCCACTGCGAGAGGCAGTCTCCTCACCTTCTCCCAGTCGCTCCAGTGGGAAGGAAGGAGCAGCAGGAATGAGTCAGGGTAACAGAGGAAGGTGAGTTCTGGGGTCAAAACCCATCTGAGTTCCACCAACATGAGTGAAATCTGGTTTCTGGAGAGCAGGACCATAATTTCCCGTCTTCCCTGACCACCTACCAGAAAACAAAAAGCCCCTGTGGTAGCACGTAGGGCCACCCAACCTTGTTTCACCTGGTAGGGAGGCCCCTGCCCCTGATGGGTCACACAGTGTAGAGTAACGGGTACGGCACGGCCTCTGGAGTTGGGCTTCCTGGGTTCAAGTCCTGTCTCTGGGTTAAGTGTATCAGTGGAGTCAGGCTGTCTAGCTCTCCTACCCCGGTTTGCTGTTGTATAAAACCAGGAGAGTGCTATTTACAGGTGCTTTACAAGCATGTAAGCTGCAGGAGAGCAGGGTTCCTTCCATGTTGCATTTGTTTTTTTATCGCGGGTGTAAAAAGTTGCTGCAGACTTGGTGCCTAAAACAACGCACATTTATTCGCTTCCAGTTATGCTGATAAGTCCAACATGGGTCTCCTGGAGTGAACACCAAGCTTAGGCAGGGCTGTTTCCCACATTCTGGAGGCTCCAGGGGAGGATCTTCTTTGTTCTTCCAGCTTCTAGAGCCCACCCACATTCCTTGGCTCCAGGCCGAATCCTATACCATCAAAGCCAGGGGCATAGCATCTCTCTGTGCCTTTTTTTACTAGTCACATTTCCCTCTGATCCCACTCAGGAAAGGTCCATTTTGAAGGACCCATGTGACTCTAAGGACTTTGTATGCACCTGGAGAATCCAAGATAATCTCCCCATTGCAAGGTCCTTGACCACATATTCAAAGGGTCCTTAACCCTTTTGAATGTGTAAATTCATATATGATTCCCAGATTCCAGGGATTAGAACACAGACATTTGCGGAGTGGGCGAGGGCCACTCAAGCCGCCGACACCCAGAATAGTTCCTGACACAAAGGAAACTCTCAAATATTTGTCAAAGGAACGAATTGTGAGCATTTAAAGATCAAATGTCTTTAAAGCCCATAGATAGTTGCATGCACTCCCAGCGCTCAAGGGGAAACTGGACAGACAAACAGCTATGACACAGGCCACTATCAGCCTCTTTCCCTGCTCACCAGTGACTGTCCTTTCTGGACGCTCCCTCCCTGGCTTCCCAGACCTACTGTTCCTGCTGCGGAAGAAACGCAGAATTATCTCAGTGGTATAGAGAGGACCCTCTCTGGCCTTCATTTCAGAGCCTGTTTTTACTGTGTGCCTGAAGAAAGCTCTGCCCCTTTTTGAGTCATGAACCTTCCACTGGGTGATTCACAGTGAGCCCCAAACCCAGGGCAGCTCTAAAAACAAAGCAAGTTCCAGACCCTGCAGCAGTGGGCTCCCAGGGCCCTGTTGCTTTATCCTATCCACTTGGGGACATCAGCCTGTAAGTGGGGCCTGACCAGCCACTGGAGTGTCTCGGCTTGGTTTAAACATCTGTGAGTTGGCATCATCTTTTTTGCTATTGTTGTTAATCCTTACCTGAGGATATTTTTTCCATTGCTTTTCAGAGTGGAAGGGAGGGAGAGAAGAGAGACAGAGAGAAACACGGATGTGAGAGACACACATTGACTGGCAGCCTCCTGCACATGCTCCAACCAGGGGCAGGGAGCAAACAGGCGACCCAGATACATGCCCTTGACCAGGAACCAAGCCCATGACCCTTCGGTGCACAGGCCATACTCTAACCACTGAGCCACACCACCAGGGCGAGTTGGCGTCATCTTATTGATGCTGTGCTTTGAGTCCCTGGGCTGGCTGGTTTGTGTTTCAGACTGAGCGTTGGGGGGATGGAAGATCAACACCCCGTAGTCCCCCCTGGTGTGCCCCATCGGAGGGCAAAGTGTGCCATGTGTTAGGAATATAAAGCTTAGGCGGCCAGCCATAGGACCATCAGCACTGAACACGTGCTCCGACGCTCATTCCCTTTAAGACTCGATTTGGAACTTCAGCCCCGAGGTCTGTGGTGGATCAGTGCACCTGGGTGTGTGAGCCATGGTTCTGGCTCTTTTTACGCCCTTTTGGATATAAGTTCAGACAGATGGGCCAAGCTCAGGAACACTATGGGCCAATCTCAGGATCGATCCCTTTTCCAGTAATCTAGTGATTAAAAGGAAGGCTCTGGAGCTGGGTGGCCCGGCTTAACATCTTGCACCCAGCATTTACTAGCTGCACACCCTTGGACAAGTGACCTAATCCACCTATTCCTCAGCTTCCTTCCCCATGAAGTGGTAGCACAAGCCATTCCTATCTAGCAGGGCAGTTCCGAAGATAAAATGAGTTAACACAGTGTTAGCACTTAGCACCGTGCCTGATATACAAACTGAATGCTTGAAAAAAGTTACTAGAATTTTATGACCAGCGCCCATATCCATGGGATAAGCAAATCCGCCTGCCCCTGACTATGGAAAGGTGTGCAGGGTGGCCATTGAGGTAAGAAAAAAGAGCACCTCTTCTGAATATATATTTTCCATAATATGTCCCTGGGAACACATTGTCTGCAAAAGATGTTAATAGGACTCCTGAGTTACAGGGCACCACAGCCATAAATATTTGGGAAATTTCTTCTCTTGGAGATTTATGGTACACATTAGTACTTTAACATTATAGGCTTTGCTGGAGCCTGGAGCAGAGAAAGTAATTTGACTTTGTTTAATCCACTCTGTCCCAAATGTGTGTGACCACAGAAGGCTTGGTGGGGGTGGGTATTTTTTGGTGGGGGATGGGAGGCGGGGCGGTGAAGGTGGTGAGTACTGACTGGGGTGCATTTGTTGATCTTAGCACCCATTCGTGGCCCTGGGAGCTCATGTGTCCTCTCTACGGCACACTTTATGACAGCACTCACTTCACGTATATGTGGGGGTCTGAGTAAAATACACAGATTCTGGTTCAGGAGATCGGAGCTGAGGCCTGAGATTCTGCATTTCCAACCAGTTCCCTGGGGTGGCTGCTGCTGGTCTGCAGAAGGCACATCGAGTGCAAGGCTTTCAAAGGAGTCAGCACTCTCTTGGAGGCAAGAAGAGGAAACATGGACACCATCAGAAATGTTCTCAGCTATGTAATAGGAGAGACGATTGCCTAACGCAGAGGCTGGTGGCCTTGACTGCGCATTAGGATCACAGGGGTCATTCAGAAAAGAGAGCTGCTGTGTGGACTCCATTCCCAGGAATTCTGCCTCACAGGTTTGCAGCTGGGCCTCGAGTGTTGGTGATTTCTCACAAGCTCCCCAAGTCTAATGAGCAGCCACTGGTTTTGTGAGGAGGGGCCTGTTTCTGGAGTCCGAGAGCCCAGTTCTAAACCCCAGCTCCCGATTAGCCACGTGACTCTGAGTAGTTGAGTGAAAGTCCTGGGCCTCCATTTCCCAGATTGTAAAATGGGGCAATGATGACTTGTAAGCTCAAAGAATTTTTGTGAGGATTAAATGATATTTTGATGACCTAAAAGCCTAGTTTCTAGTACCTGGCAAAGGCTCAATTTATGTTAGCTGTCATAACAATTACTGTAACTATTGTTATTGTTGTTATTCTTTGGTAACAGAGATTCTTAGATCATTCTCTTATTTTTTTTTTTTTTCCATCTGACTGAGATATTGCCTTGATTACAAGCTAAAACCAAATAAATATATATTTGATTTTTTTTAATAAATGGACAACAGTATCATAGGTCCCTTGGGCACACATGTCCTTACCTGGGGGAAGCCCACGTTTGGCCTAAACTGCCTGCCACAAGCATCCCCTTAGGCTGCGATATCCGTGAGAACAAGCAAAACCCACTGATGTTTTTAACCGTGGCACCCCAATGCCTTTGTCATTTGCATTGAATAACCGATGGTAACTCTTGCAAATGCTTCTTGATTTTCCTGTTGTTCACGACAAACATATATTGTATTCAAGTTCAACAGCTGTCTTATAAAATAGTGGAGGGGAGTAGATTCCTACCTTATTTCTCCTTCTGGGACGGGAGGGAAACAAGAGGCGCTCCCCTCACTGCCATTCCAATAAAGATGCTCTAGAGACTGTTTGTGAAAGAGCTTGACAGCTGCCCTTGGAGAGGAAGCATTACTTTACTCACGGGTATTTTGAATACCACGGGAGTTTGAATTACCGACGAGTACACCCAAGCACATAATCGGTTAAGGACACTCTCCGCCCCATTGTGGACACTGCTCACAAGCAGAATTGATTGTGTAGCTCCAGTTGCCAGAGCCGAGGGGATCGGGGACCACGGCTACATCCATCTCATTCAGGAAGGGCTTGAAATAGCTCCTGCATTTCCAGGGCTGAGGAAAATAGAGCGTTTTCCCATTTACCCTGAAGATGGAGCCATTTAACATTTTGGGTACTTTATGATTTTAAAATTTAGAACTTTAAATGGACTTTGTTTTGAGACAGTCATGTTTTAGGATCTCATCTGCCCCTTAGCTACGACAATTGCTTCCTAGCTCACAGAAAGGAGACTATTATGAATATTTGGTGATGGTCATGGATGAATGTGGACTGTAGCCTATGACCTTGCCCATACTTACCACGGTCACTTGTCCCCGTTTTACTTTTCCTTCCTATGTCTATGGATCCAGGAAGTTAAGTATTTATTAAGTATTTTCCAAATGTGTTTAGAATTCCCATCACTGGTGGCTTGCTGCCAGTGAAAGCATATTTTAAAAGCAATGTAACAGCAGGAATGCATTTATTCCAGGCGCCCTTGTATTGTACCCAAGGTTTCTATTGAATCCCGAATCTTTGAATCAGGCGGATCCTAGGGGTCCTCCTGTCTCCCTTTTCATGCAGTCCTTTAAAACTTGTATCAGATGAAAATATGTGTTTACTTGGATAACTGCTCAATTTAACCTTAATTCATATCTTTAGTGATGACTTGTCTCTTTTCAGTTGGGACTGAGGTGAAGTAGATTATAGATTAGCGTTTTCTGTCACAAGGGGCCCTGAGCTCCTACAGCTGAACGCCTTCCCCAAAAGAAGCCAAAAGCCACAGCAAATTAGGGGCCAAAATACCTCCATCGGAAAGTAAATTGCCCATATTGGGAAGGACAGAAGAAATATAAGTACACTGGGCGACAAGCCATCCGGAGATCCTCATGGGCTGGGCTCCGGGGAGACAGAAGGATTTGTGGGTGAGAGAAGCCCTGGAGAGTAGCTGCCTTACTGCAAGGAGGGTGCGGGTGGTCAGGAGGCTAGGCACCCAAAGGCAGCAAGGTGCCCTGAAAGCCAATGTTGGGTAACTCTTGGATGTGTTAGATGAGAAGGGGGACGGTGTGGGAGTTGTTTCCTCCTTAAACTGCTCAAGCCTGAGGCTCCCAGGCTCTGTGATGATGACACAGGCGTCTTCTTGAGAACAAGTGTTGCCTTTGGTAGCCCTTTCGCTTTATATCCTGGGAGGCTGGATTCCCTCTCCCATGTCACTGTGCCCATGGGTGGGGCCATTTGATCTTTACAGGTAGGCTTGGTCCTGGGTTTAAATGATGACCTTGGGAGGAACCTAAGTGCTGGAGACCTGGCCTCATGCTGAGACCCTCTCATGCCTTGGACATAGGCCATTATTTATTGGCTGAGCCCTACATTAACCCCCAGGTCAGTCAGAGCCCTGACATAGGCCATTATTTACTGGCTGAGCCCTACATTAACCCCCAGGTCAGTCTGGAGCCCTGACTCAGAGCCCTACCAGCTTAGAGACTGTAAGATAACAGCCTGTATGTCAACAACAACAACTATTATTACCGCTGCTGCTCCCGTTCATCTTTACTCCCCCCTTTGCCACCTTCTGATATTATTGTTGTTATTATTTTTAGATATCTATTGCTGCGGCGTAAATTAACCCCAAGCTTAGTGGATTAAATCTGAAACATTGTCCATAGTTTCTGTGGGTCGGGATTTGGGAGCAGCTCAGTTGGGTTGCACCCTTTTGTGCGATGCTAGCTGTAGGGTTTGGACAAACTCTCTTTTGCATCTATTGAGATGATCGTGTGGCTTTTTGTCTTTGTACTGTCATTTATCGCCTAGGACACTGACAGATTTGTGTATGGTATGGTCGAAACTCTTTCTGTGTTGCTGGATTTGGTTGCTAGTATATTGAGCATGTTTTACGTCCATATTTATACAGGATGTGGGTTGTAAAATTCTTTTCTTATAATATTTTTGTCTGGTTTGATGTCAAGGTATTACTGGGCTGTAATACTTCCTTTCGACTCTTTCTTAAGAGATTTAGAAGTGTCGATGTTAATTCTTCTTTAAGATTTTGCTGAAGTTCACCAGTGGAGCCATCTGGGCCTGGATGTTTCTTTGTGGGAAGATTTTGCTCACTAACTCAATTTCTTTTTCTGGTATCAGTCTATGCAGATTTTCTAATTTTTTTTTAATTTGTAGTTTGTATCTTTCTAGGAATTGTTCCATTTGATCTAGGTTTAGTTAATTTTTTGAATACACAATTGCCCATAGCATTCCTAGAACACTTTTAATTTTATTTAGATTTGCTTTCATTCTTAACATTTTCCCCCTTTAGCTCTTTGACTGTACTTATAATAATTTTTTTTTGAAGGCTTTGTCTGCTAAATTCAACATCTCTGATCACACACACAGATGACATCTACTGACTGTGTTTTTCCTTGGGTATTGGTCGCAGTTTCTTATTTTTTTCATTTTCATAATTTTTGGTTGAAAGCTGGATATTTAGGTAGCATTGCAGCAGCTCTGGGTTCTCACTTTCCCCCCTGGTGGTTTCTGCTGTTGCTGGCTTTGTTGCTTATTTCTTTGTTTATAAACTTGCCTGGGCTAAAGCTCTGAGATCTGTTTCCCCCGTGGTTGGTGGCCACTCATGCCTTTGTTCAGTTCTGACTGTTGCTGTCATAGTTTTACTTTTTCTTTGGTTTTTCATCTTGGTTGCCAAGGGCTTTCTCCACAGTCTGTGTAGCTTAGAGGCCAGCCCCCAATGGAGCGAAGGCTGTGTTTGGACACCTGGAGCAGTGAGAAGGCTCCTGCGCTCTGTCGATGGGTCTCTGTGTATGTAAGGAAGTGTATCCGGTGTTCAGGCCACTTCCAAGTCTTCCTAAGTATTTTCATTGGCTGGGCCCCTTGGAATCACCGTTTCATCTGCACACTGCCTTAGGATCTGTCAGGAATGTGTGGCTGGCTCGGGCCCTCTCCTGTCTCCACTGAACCTGTACGTAGTGTCCGTTTGGAATATGTTTGCCCAACCGCAACCTCAGGCCAGCGATGCCAAGGGCCCTCCCCCGTCTTCCACCACCAAGAAGAATATCACTTCTGCTAATGATGCTGCTGGATAGAGTCATTGCCCTCCACTCCAAATGAAGCGAACCCTCTGGCCACTGCAACAGAGCTGCCAGAGCTCACAGATGCCCCACCCAGGCCGAGCCTTCCTGCGACTACGGATGAGAGCAGTCCCCCTAGAACACCTAAGAGTCCCACTCTCCTTACCTGAAACCCAGTATTTTTTCAGGTAAACACTTCCAGATTATTGGAAGCATTTGGTTGATTTTTAGAGTGTTGAAAAATTGGGGGAGGGAAAAGGGGTTGGTCAATTTTGTCTGGCCTTATAGTGACTTTTTTAGAGAGAGGATTTGCTGGCCTCCTCACTGAGCCATAGCTGGTGGCCCCCCCCCACTGTTAATGTGCATTTGCATCCTGTCATCCAACCTCGTTTAAAATCATAGTCATGGCCTCTGAATTTATTTATTCCTGTAAGTAAGGAGCATCCCCACATGTGTATGTTAGAGGCTTCATTTGGGACCATTTGGGATTTTCTTCAATGTTTTCCTAAGGTGACGGTATTAGGAGGCAGGGGCCTGTGGGAGGTGCATAGGTCATGAGGGTGGAACCCCCACGAATGGGATCAGAGCCCCTATAAAAGAGGCGTGAGGGAACTCCCTTCTCCTCTGAGGTTGCAATAAAAAGGTGGTCGTAGTCGAGGAAGCGGGTTCTCACCAGACACCGAATCTTCCAGCACCATGGTCTTGGACTGCCAGCCTCCAGAATTGAGCAATAAATGTCTGTTGTTTATCAGCCACCCAGTCTACGTGGTATTTTTGTTACAGCAGCCTGAACAGACTAAGACAATAGCCAACATTAGCAGCAGGCAGTCAAACACGCCGTGTTAATAAGTGCCACATAATTAAGACTTATGTCTTGTTCTCCTAGTGGTCTGATGAGAATTGGGGTGTTTTTTTTCTCTGGGCTCCTTCTAGCTGTGGCTCCATCCTCTTGGACTATTTTGGTTCAAGCCCCATGAATAGGGGGAAGGGAACATTAGCAATGGTGTGGATCGTTTCCTGGAAGTGCTTCCTGCTGTTTTCCGACCACGCCGTGCTGGGGGGAGCTCGTGGCCCCGCTCGGAGGCCCAGGAGGCTGGGAGGCTGGGAGGCCGGGAGGGTGGGAGGCCGGGAGGCCGGGCCGTGCGGCCTCCCTCACCGGGGAGCTGATGCGCCCCGAGCCTTGCTTTGCCGCCCTTACTCTTCGGAGATCTCATTACACCATCATCTTTACTCTCTGGAAGAGAAAACTGGGCCACAGAGGTGATGAGTCACTTGCTTAAGATGTGTTGTTTTAAGTAAGTGTTTGGAAGGTTAGAGGCTGGGATGTTTATTGGCTTTTAATGCAGTGTCTTCTTCTTTTCCTCTGCTGCAAGCTCTTTCACCCTCGCACAATATCACATCGTAATTGACATAAGACAATGCAGCAAAGTCACTTTAGAATAAGTGGAAGGGCCCGCCCGTAATTCCACCAACCTGCTGTGATTCTTTTTAATGTATGTATGTATGTATCTTTCTGGATGCGTATTTTCCTATTCAGATGGTACCATGCATTTAGCTTTTATTCTGCGTCTCCACATATAAACATGCTTTATAAGTCTGCCTTCTTCCAATTGTTATTTTGACTGTTGCCTAACCTTGTATTGAACTGATCTAGTGTTTACTCAGCCATGCCTCCTATCCTAAAACATGTAAGTTGTTTCAGCTCACTTAAACCTGTATCACAGCATGATTTTAACTATTACTTTAAAATAATATTTATTGTAACAAAGGCTGATTCTGTCGGATATGGGCATTTAGGAAAGGCTGTAGTTAAATAGTATAGCCTTTAACTTTTTTCTTAGGTTCCTACTGAAACATGTGAATATAGGGAAGCCCTATTTTTACATAATTCTTTTTTAATGAAAATATTTAGCTTGTGAAAAATAGAATGAATTCTGAACAAGGTTTGAATGAACCTCTTAATGTAGTTTTATTTAGCCATGTAACATACTATTTCATTAAAATCTGTTTACATTCATTTATTAGTGAGGGATGGAGGAAGAAAGGGAACCCAGAAATATCAGATTATATATAATAAACATATATAATAATATATATATATTAATTCACTGGGAAATGGTATTGAGCACTTAGTAAATTCTTGGCGGTCTTTTAGAATCTAAAGATATAACAGAAAAACAAACACAAACAAAATTCTCTCAAGAAACTTCTGTTCTACTAGGGATGGGGGGTGAGGGCTGGGGACACAGACATATACGTAAGAAGAACTGACGTATAATGTCATTGCCATTAAGAAAAATTAGACAAGGTTAGGAGAATAGGGCGTGATTGATTGGGTGAGGGGTGCTTTTTTACATGGAGGTGGTGGTCTGGGAAGGCCTCTCTGAGGTGTAATATTTGAGTAGGGACCTGAAGGTGTCGGGAAGAGTCCCATGTGGGTACCTGGGAGGACCAGACAGAGGGGACAGCCAGTGCAAAGGCACTTGGATGGATATAGTTTGTCACATTCACAGCAAGGAGCCTGGTGTGGCTGTACTGGGGGAATGAGAGAGAGGAGGGTAGTAATATATGTCATCAGAGAATTAGCAGGAACTGGAGCATGTGGGGCTTTGACGGTCATGGAATGGACCTAGGATTTTGCTTTGAGTGCGACAGGAAGCCATCGGAGGATACTGAGCAGAGGGCCCGCATGACAGGACGCAAGATTCAAAAAGAATGCTCCGGCTATTGGAAAGAGAAGAGATGTGGGGCAAGGTCAAAGCAAGGAGTCCAGCCAAGTGGGGGTGAGACAGCCAGGTGAGAGGCGACCAGGTTGGTGGCAACACGGGAGGGAGAACTGGTCGGAGTCTGGATGTATTTCAGAAGCAAAGGCTGGGTACGTAGGTGGTGGGTTGACTGTGGGCTGTGCCAGAGAGAGAGGAGCCAATGGTTACTACAAGGATTTCAGCCTGAGCGTTTCAAAAATGGAAGTGCTATTTTCAAGATGGATTGCAAGAGGAGCAGATTGCCAGGGAGGGAGAGGGGGAAGAAGAGAGAGTGATTGAAGGGGGGGGAGCGATTGGGGCTCATGGTTAGACCTAGTCGGCATGACGCCCATCGGATTTCCAAGGAGAGAGTCCGGAGACAGTTGGTTCGTTGTGTCCGGGGGACAGGAATGAAGTTTGGTGTAAAGGTGCACATTTAGGACTCGCCATCTCATACATGGTATGTGACACCTTGAGACAGGACAGGATCACACCCCTCACCCTGTGTACGTGCTATAATATATGCAACGTGAAAAAAAACCTCCTGTGACTCCACTTCCCCTCCATCTGCCACCCTGCTTCTCTCGTCTCCTTTGCACAAAACTCCAAAATAAAACTCGTCTATATTTGCTATCATTTCTCCTTTCATTTTCCCCTGAATTCATTTCATCGAGGCTTGCCTTCTCCCCTCCTTCTGGCCGATCTGATCCTGTCACAAGACGTTCAATACAGACAATAAGCTGATTATCTCCATTTTACAATGAAGAGACTGAAGTTCAGAGAGGTTAAGGCCACTCGAGCATTCAACGGCACAGCGCACAGCCGAGCCTCGTGGCCTAGCCTCAGCCGGCCCCTTTCCATCGGGTCCTCGCTCTCAACGAAACTGCGCAGTGTTTGCAAACAGGGGCTTGCAGGCGATCGTCCCCGGTGCCGAGTCACACTGAACATTTTAAAACTTCCTCCTAATTATGTAAACAGAACACAGAATCTCACCCTGATCAGAATACAGGTTTAAATTGTGCATGTCTCTATTTTTTATAATAAAACTTGTAGAAGGACTGTGGACTATGGCTATGTGCTACTTTAAAACATAATTTCATAGGTATGATTGAGTCTTTTAAAAATATATGACAACGGTGTGGTTGGGGAACGTGAGAGCAGGGGCAAGAGAAGGTTGGGCCTTGCCTTGACATCCTAGAGAATGGGAGACAGGTAGCTCTCAGAGAAGGTGACAGGGCGAGCGATCCCGAGAGCTGTGGGCAGCAGACCCACACCTCCTTTCTGCCCTAAATGGCCATGACTTAAAGTCGATGTTGTGTTGCTCCGGCCTTATTAACTTTCTGTCTTCCTCGGATATTTGTTCCTTGCAGTGGAAGGAAGAGGGCCTCCCAGAGGACTTGAAAAATATTTGTTCTGACATGATCGTGTTTTTATATGCACTCATGTTGGCTGAGATCTGGTAGACAGGACAGAGTAATGCCTTAGAAATCCAGCGTGGGGAAATGCTTTTTACAGTTTATCGGTTCATCGTGGTAGGTTAAAATCCACTCATTCATAGGTTAATTCATTAATAAATACATTGAGTGGTGGCCCAGGGTTAGAGAGTGATGTTTGGGGATAATTTTTCTGCACAGGGAATTTGGATTGAGTTTGGAGAAGGAGAGGGTATGAATCATCCAAGAGAAATGGAAAGGGAAGTGTGCATGCAGGGCTGTTCCGTGCAGAGGTAAGGAGGCCAGAACAAAAGCCTCCTCCGTGAGGGTCTTAAAGATATTTATTCTGTAAACCAGGACAGAGATGAGTGTGGTGGGAGAGTAAGGAGAGGATTGTGAGGTGCAGAGACGGACCTGGAGCTTGCCTGCCGTTTCATGTTGCAGGCAGAGATGTGGAGACATGGGGCTTGGTGTGGACCATGTCGTGGGCTGTGTCTGGATGGATTATGGATCAGTGTGGGGAGAGACTAAAGTCGGGAAACAGGGTGGAGGCTTCCATAGCAAGGCTGTGTCTGGAGACGCTGCCGACCTGGTCTTGAGAATGAGGGCGGCACATGTGGCACTGCTGGCGCTGATGGGGAGAGGAAGGGAGGTGCAGGAACAGGCCCGCGTTCAGGTGCTCAGGGTTGGGTTAGGGCGAACGCCCCGAGGAAGTGGGGTGGCGCAGGTGTGCAGCGGGCCCGGAGTCGGGAAAATCTACTCTTTGCTCTCAACTGTCATGATTGAAGTTCCCGGCAAGTCATTGATAATTTTTGTAGCTCTACTTCCTTACCTATTAAGTGATGCAGGTGAACTATATGGGTTTGATACCCATTTGGCACATGTTTAAGCATCAGTTATTATGGACCAGGTGGAGGTGTGCAATGGTTCACCAGAGAGACACCTGTATGACAGGTTCACAGTTGAAAAGCCATTCTCATGCTTTCCCCCTAAGCGCTGTGATGGGGGAAACATGGGGTGCTGGGGCTGCCTGTAGGGGGTCAAGCAGAGCCTTCTGCGTTCTTGGGGAAGTGATGAGATGGGAGCAGGCGTTGTAGTGGAGAGAGGCGTTGGTTTGGGCAACGAGAGGAGGACAGAAGAGGAGAGGAGTAACGGTTTAGGCTAAGGTGACAGCATCTGCAGCAACCCAAATGTAAGCCAGCTGAGACCCTGGCGACGAAAGGAGTGAAAGATTGGACAGGAAAGGCCCAGCGTCGTCCCAGCCATCTTAAATGGGGGTGGGGGTGGGGGCTCAGGAATATCCAAACAAAGGGAAGACTGGGTCCCACATGCGTTTAGAAGATCCCTCTGGTTGCCTTTTGGGAAACAGATTGGAGGAGACCGAGTGGTGACAAAGTCGGTCAGTTAGGCGACGTCTGTACTAATCCGAGCTCGAGATCAGGGCACAGGTGGTGCCACTGGGAACCGAGAGAGAAGATGGTTTAATTTATATTTAAGAGGTAAGATACACCTTGCTTGGGTCTGATGGTGACGTTGGCAGTAGTGGGAGGTGGGGATGGGGAGGGGAAGAGATGGAGAAAGTTAACCAGTGTTTGCACACATCGCGAGAGAGGTCGGCTTTCCTGCCGGGATCTGATGCCTCATAGGATGCTACTCATGTTAAGGGTTTTGTGTGTGTTTCTGTATGTGCATGTGGATATATGTGTGTGTGTGTATATATATATATATATATATATATATATATATATATATATATATATATATATATATATATAATGGGTACACAAGTATTGAAAACATTTTTATGGCATACTGAGAATAGTTCAGGTTATATATGTATTTTCACACTCACACGGAATGAAATACACCGAAACATTAACAGTGGTTATCTCAAGACGGCAGACTGTGGGTGATTTATTTTTATGCTTTTCTCTATTTGTCTAATTTTCTGCCATGAGCAATAAAGGTTTTACTCCCAAAGACCAAGAAACAATTAAAGGTTTGAGCACAAATGTATCTGCCACTATTGATTTTAGCCAAGGGAAAAAAAAAAAAAAAGAATGTTAAACCCAAAATACAGTCTTTATAAACCTGGCTGGCGATTCCTTCCCTGAGGTTATTGTCTATTTCAGACAAAGAAAAGAGGTAGAGGATCTTAGAAATCTTCGGCTAGGAGGAAGCAAAATAAAGATCGATAACGTTTTGTCCCTGATTATATTTTCTGCTAACTCCTTGCTTCTCGGCTACCAGAGTGCGATCAACTTCAGAAACTAAATTAAAAGCTATAAGGCTGTGAACGAAGAAATCTTGGAAGTTGTGAGACCACACTGCATGAAGTGGAGGGGAAAAAATTATATATATATAAACATATATATATATATATGTTTATATATATTTGGAACATAGAGATGCCACGCACAGGCATCACTCTTATTTTTAAATGCAAATCAGAATGTTGCAAACTTTCCCAATGCCGAGACTCGAAGCACATACAGTTCATTTTTAGCCAAATATATCAATTTTGTATTACCAAACATTATTGGACTAAAAGAGCAATCTGGTTTTCTCTTACTAAGGGATCCGGAATAAAAGAGATTGAGAGGGACTTTGGTGAACCAAAACCAAATGAGACCCCGAGCACAGTGCAGAAGGAAGCCAGTCGGTTCTGAAATAATTGGATGCCTCTATTTAGCTAACCTACCCTGGACCCTGGGACGGATACTGAGAGTCTTCTGCGTCCTATGTGGTTTTAGATGACCTCCGAAAACTACCTGCGACATGCAACACTGCCGAATGGTGCCATTTCCCATCTGTTGTCATGCAGTTGTTTTGTTTACCAGCAGCTGTCAGAGGGCTATTATAATGAATGCTTTCATAGCCAATGTTATAAAACGAAACATAACAAGCGCTGGGGATGAAGCTGATAGCAGAGGTGGATACACACGGCCTTCAGAGAGGCTGGAACCGGGCTCTCTCATCTGCATCAGGAAACTGTCTCATGGGCCGGTTCACAAGTGCCAATTTTTGCCAACTCAGAGTAAACTTCTCAGTTGCACAGGGAGCAATGTGGTTGCTCCGAGTAATTGTGATTTAGCCCTTTCAGGAGAATTATGTGCACCCATTAGCCACTTACGCTCATATTTTCACATGTACACGGATCACTGTTGGCGTGTGCACAGTCCCAGGACCCCATCTCATTGTTCTGGCGCCAGAGTCCATGTGGGATTAGGAACGGGAGAGTTCAATAACCATCATCTCCCCAAAATACTCTGATGCCCCTGGGCAAGCCCACATTTGGAGGAATTCTTGCTTTAACGTGTGTGTGTGTGTGTGTGTGTGTGTGTGTGTCTGTCCCTCTCTCTGTTGTTTATTTATTTTTGAATTGCCCACAGGGAAAAGTGCAGTTAGCACAGCTGACTCTTTCAGCAGCTTCCAAATAGCGTCTGCTCCCCTTGCCAGCAGGAGGCCACGCTGGGCCCCGAGGGGGAGGGATTAGGCCAGCAGAGTGACGAGTGGTGGTGGCAGCGGTCTGACCGCACCTCCAGGACGTCGGAAATTTGTCCACCTGCACCCATCAGGCTTGTGGAAGCTGGGGAGGTGGCCCAGGTGTCAGAGCACTCGCAGCACAGGGAACAGCCGCCCTACCTGCTCGAAATGCTGGGGGCCTTTTAAACCAGGATCTGGTGCTCTTAAGAGCAGCTGCAGGGAACAACGTGAGTTTATTGGATCCTTGGTTCACCAGGATCCCAGGATTTTGTCTCTCTAGTTGGGATGAAGAAAATCTCCCGCCTGGAGTTCATGCATTCCACCAAAAACCTGATGTACCGTGACCTTTTTTCCTATGAAATGGACGAGAGTAACACTTCGTGAGTTGATATGCGTGTATGTGTGTAAGTGTGTATATATGTGTGTATCCTTTTACCCTTGTTTTGTTCAAACTCAAAGGAGCAAGTAAGCGCCATTACAGCAAGTCTAGTGCATGGGTCTGTTTTTTTCCTTACACCCAGGCCTGGAGTATGTTTTCCTGAAGTCTTCAGTGCAAACTGCTGTGCTGCAGGCTCTGTAAATTTTCTGTAAGTGTCAGAATCAAAGGATGAAGGAGGGCAGTCATTTGAATGAGTCCAGCTCTCTTTCATGTCCCATTTAGTGGACTTGAGTCCACAAGTTAGTATACCCTAATCAGAGCTAAAGAAGGCCCTGGCCAGTGTGGCTCAGGTGGTTGGAGCATCGCCCAGTGCACCAAAAGGTCGTCGGTTCGATCCCTGGTCAGGGCACATGCTGGGGTTGAGGGCTCAATCTCCGGTAGGGGGTGTGTGAGAGGCAGCGCATCGATGTTTTGCTCTCACATCCATGTTTCTCTCTCTCCCTTCCTCTCCCTTTCTCTCTCTCTATAAAAATCAATTTAAAAATCTTAAAAGAGCCCGGCTGGGTGTGGCTCAGCTGTTGAGCATCGACCTAGGATCCAGGAGATCACAGTTCAATTCCCGGTCAGGGCACATGTCCTGGGCTGCGGGCTCGATCCCCAGTCCGGTGCATGCAGGAGACAGCCGATCAATGACTGTCTCATTATTGATGTTTCACGATTTCTCTCCCTCTCCTTTCCTCTCTCTGAAATCAATAACGATATATTTTAAAAATAAAAAAATTTAAGAAAAAATCTTAAAAGAACAAAAAACTAAAGAGTAATGTTCAGTACCCAGGATATGCATACTGTGCTGTGTGGTCTCTATACTGTACCGTGTACAGGATCACAGTATATTCTAGTGCTGGGTGTGCAGACGCTGGAGTCTTGTGGCCTTTGAATCCTGGCTTCATGCAACTGACGGGGAGACCTGACACAAATGGCTTAATTTTCTAGGCCTTTGTTTCTTCTTTCAGAAAATTAGGCTCACAGAAGGACCTACCCCATAGGGTTGTAATGAAGTTTAAAGGAGAGAATCTATGGAACGCTGTCAGCACTGTGCTTGTAACCTGTAAGCCCTGGGCGAATGGTGGATGCTGCTGTTGTTGTTATTATTATTATTTTCCTAACATTCTGGGGAACACACACTTGTCAGTCTTCTCTACCAAAGATGTGGCTTGACTTAGTTTCTGTTGGCCCTCCCCTCAAACTTACTGAACCACGTGCTCCAAGGCATATTGCACAAAATATGGTGCTCAGAATAGCATGGCGTATATATTTTATCCTGCTGGCAAAGGACTCTGAAAGGCTTAAAGCTTAAATTAGAGCCACATTTACTCCAAGTGGGGAGAAGGTGCCATATGCCTCCCCATCTTGTGTGTGGTTTGACTGGAAACGAGAGGGAATGACAACACATGGGTGGCCTCAGCCAAAACGCGAGGCCGGCAGCCTACATCCAGATCGGGCAGCATTCTCTCCCGGCTCAGTCTGCTCGTGCCTTTGACCTTGACAGCTGTGGCTGGAGCAGTTCCTCTTCGCTTTCTGTCATTAATCAGTTCTGAGGCATCTTCTAAACGGACAGCTTGGTTGGATTGAAAAATGTGCCCGTGCTTTCTCATCTGATACAAGCATGAGCCACACTGGAGTCACCTCCATCGGCGAGCTTGAATATCGGGCAGGGTTTTCAAATGGAGCCTTACCTGAAAAGATCCTATTAGTTGGCTGTTAATGTTGTCTTCCGGCTACCACTGTGCCTGTAATTAGGATAAGCTATTGTTTTAAGTTTTCTATTGCAGTAGAATTTATTACCAGAGAGGGGGAGGGATGACATTTACTTTCACTGGCAAATGAGGCCAGATTTTGACTTTGAGACATTCTTGAGAATTTAGGGGCGACACATGGCGCGGCGTCACAGCAAGCATATCATGGCAGAAGATATTAACCACGCTCCGCTCTACGATTGCCATATATTTTTTAAAGTTATGGATGCACCACTTAACGCAGACTTTATTGGATAGAATGAAAGCTAATATTGTTCAGAAAAATACATGGTTGCTGGAAATGAAGATAAGAAAACAAGAATAATCTGTAACATTTCTCCTGGTCCCAAATGCTGTTTCTGATGCCTTTTACGGTGCTTTAGGATTTTTAAAGATGTTTTCATTTACTTAACACAGTGGAAGCTCATGCCAGAGGATTTCCATGACTTAGTAAAACCTTCACGGAAATCCATGACACAGCTTTACCTGGAACGCAGGCATCATGAGCCTTGGTTCTGAGAATGTCCTACTGGATCATGTAACCTTATAACAAAAACCTTGTGATTTGGGGAGGGAAGAATTGGCTTTTGTAATTAAGCCATTGCTGAGCGTACATACTAACTAGTAAAGGAACTGGGCTCAGGCATGGGATTCTGTAATTGCTTCTTGGCACAAAATAGCATCCAGTGGATTGAGGAAGTAGGGCACAGGGTGATAACACTTATGTAACATGCATGCTTTTCAGCATGGAGGAATTCAGCATTTGCTGAATCCGCCTCCTGTTCCCTCCCCCGTATCAGTCACTGTTCAGTCTCTGTGTTTTCTTCCCCATTGCAATTTAGGTTGGGGATGTCAGTCCTATTTAATGCAGTGAGATTTTCCCAGAACACAACTGAGGACCAGTTTCTGGGACAATCTACTCTATTAACTGTGGGATGGCTGCACTCTTACCCGTGTCACATCAAATTGGCATTGGTAGCTGGCTAATGAGCAGCTAGAGCTGGACTTGGCATTTTGTCTCCTGGAGGAACAACCAATAAAATGAGCAACTGGTATCTTTAATGAGAACTGTCGTTAAACAGCGTCTACATCTACTATAATTAATAGTAGAAACTGTCTGGTACCCAGATTTTAGACACATGGTGTAGAGACCCAAATCCGGATGTTAATTCTACCAGGCTCGAACTGGGTAACGCTGGATATGTGCTCTAGACTCTGTGCCTGTTTTGTCACATATAAATCTTGTAAGGTTGCTGGGATGATTAAATTAGATTTTATATATATGAAGTGCTTACCATAGGGTCTGATGCATTAAAAGCTTTCAGTGAACTTTGTTTATCATCATTAATAAGAAGCATTTTCATTGGGCATCATCTCGTAAGATGCAGTAATAAAGCTAATATTTCATGAGAGAAAAGCAATCTTTAAACAATAGGTCCCACCTAAATTTAATTAGAGGTCTCTACTCAGCCCATTGGAACTGGTAGCCAAGAAAAGTTCCATTCATCTGATGGCGATGAAATACCTGGAATGCGTATCTGTGTTCCATGAGGAAATGTGTAATGAAAGCCATTTTTTATTTACCTTTTTAAGATGTGTCTCAGTCTAATGGATTTAACTATTTCAATGCTAATGAATCCTGTGGGTGAGGGAGTACATCCAGCCCACCTCTTAGAAAACCTCTCCCAAGGCTTTAGTGAGTCTCCCAATAGATTGAAGATCTCCCCCCCCCCCCCCCCCCCCGCCGGCAATGGCTGGTTAGACTGAGGAAAGCCATGCATGTGGATGGTCGATCAGATGACCTCTTCCTGGGAGTTAAGAATTTTAACACAGCCCAATACCCACATTCGTTTAAAGTATTTTCAGTAAGAAGGGCAAAAGGAAATGGATTCTGGGAAGAAGAGCCACGTGTGATCAGGAGGGCAGACAGGCGTCACCTAGAACAAGTCACTTAACCCAGAGAGCTTTAATCTCATTATTTGCAAAGCAAAAGTGGTCATAGGATCTGCCTCAAGACATGAAGAAACATGAGGAGGCAGGTGACAAATACTGAGCAGCGACTTAGGAACACAACAGATGTTTAGTAAGCGTTAAACATTTTGATTGCATTCAGCCCTTCACCAGCAACCCTCTGAGATTTCTCTTAACTCTGACATGAAAACTGTGCATTCCTGTGTTAAATCTGAGACTTTTTCTTTTTAATTCGCCCTTCGACGTTGAACATTGCAGATCCCGCCCTCATTCTCAGAGCTCTAGTTGGGGCCTTTGGTTCTTGAGTCTGCAAAGTTGCTCTCCCAGGTGCTGACTCCTGTCTCGGTTTCTGCCGTCTGTTTTCTCACAACCACCAGCTACTGCGATGTGCTGAGCGCTTACTTGGCCCTGGCATTGTATTAAGTGCTTGGAATACATTCTCACTTAATGCTCCAAACAGTTCCATGGGGTAGACATCATTGTCCCCTGCCTCGGATGAGGAAATGGAGGCCGGAAAGAATCGATTAAGCCATTTCAAGGTAGCAAAGCCCTACGGGATAGATCAGCAGTTTGAACCCAAGATTCCAAAGCTCAGACTTTATTACCACTGCGTAATAAAGCCATGTTTGAAATTCTTGTTTCTTCCAAACTACTAGTGTCATTTGGAGCGTGTGACCCAACGTGGCTTCAGTTCCATAGTTTATAATATCGGCATGACGGTGGCCGTCTTTCAATTTTTAGGTAATACTTCAGATAATTTATGTGACGTGTTTAGCACACTGCATGGAACACAGCAGACAATAATGCCAGGCTATTATTAATAATAAATAATTAGTTTCCCATTCTGGAAGATTTCAATTTGGATATATGACTGTGACTTTAAAAGCCGAACCCACTGCCAAACTTGAATTATTGCCTAACTAGATCCATGCGACTGGAAATAGAGAAATAACATACAATTCCAGCAATATCAACATTATTATTTGCACTTTTTTCTTGATGCTGTCAGCTTGTTATTTGTGCTATTTCTTAGAATAATAGAATTTATTCAGGCAATTTATCCTTAATACAAGTGATATAAATGGGGCTGTGCAGTGCTTATACATCATGCTAATAATGTCTGGTTCACCCTTTTCTCTCTCTCCTTACAAATGGAAACATTGATTTCCTACCCTGTCCTGTCTTTATTGCATTTTCTGCATTGAAGTCATCTTTGTTTACTGCCTAGACTGGATTCCCAAAGCTAAAATGATGTTTAACACTATCCAACATGTTTAAAGCGTATACCATGTGCTTTTTTTCCCTTTTCGATATTGTGTGTATTGGAGTGGAGCAAAAGAAAATAAAAATAATATAGTTACTCTCTGCAGCTATAAATTAAATTCATTAGTTAAAACTATACACCTTGCCAGTGACGTAAGAACAAATATAGAGCTTTGTCTTGGGAATGTCTGAAATAGTGTCAAGTAAATGAACTCACAGTCAAAGATGTGGACACTCTCCGTGGTTTCATTTATTTTTACTCCAGACAATCTACATTTTCGACCCCTAAGTATTTCTTGATGGCTTTCCAAAACTATTATTTCCAGCACCTAATGTTTCTTCTGAGCTTTAGACGCATAGTTCTTCATACATACCTTCATGGGCCCCGTTGGCATGAATATCTCAAGGGCACCACTCATTCATTATGTCCAAACCTGAAATCAACAACCAACCCTGCCCGCACCACCCTGATCTGCCCTCGCCCCTCCACCTCGGCAAATCACAGGGGCACGTGGCTTACCCATGTTGGGGACCTCCCTATTGCCCCTTCCCCACCCGGGCACAGTTCCGATCAATTCCTATCAGTTCACTTCTTTATTAGTTCTTGAACTCAACCTGGCCTCCCTATTTTCTGCAAAGATAAAACCAGGTAATAGCAGCAACGGAGAAGAAGAATCAACCTGTCTGGTTGATGCAGGATGACAGTGGGACTGAAAGCTACAGCACTGATTGTCACTGGGCTTTTGACACACGTTCAAGGGTGAGAGCCAAGAAAAGGGCATGGACTGTGCAGAAGGGGGGGGGGGGGGCATTGAGTATCTAAAGAGAAAAAAAAAATGGGCACGGTTTAAGGACAAGATAGATTCAGGGGGAGAAGCAATACATAAGAACAGTCTCCAAACACGTTCAGGAGGTTACTTGTATTGCTTATACTTTTGTGAATGAAGCCCAAGGAAGATTTTGTTTTAAAAAAAATAGAGGGAGACTTTAGAGGTTGAAATAGAGGACAGTGGATGCTTTCGAGGTGGTTTGTCTTTGTGGAACTGTGTGACCTTGAACGTGTCACATAACCATCGTGGGACTTAGCTCATGCTCTGAAAATGAGGGATTTGGACTTGGTCGTTGCTACCATTTTAGGCTTTTAAAGACTCAGGGTTTTATGACTAGGAACTTGGGAGAAAAGTGTCAGTAAAAAGTTGGTGGTGATGGATTCAGCATAGACTTTTGTTGAATTATTGCATAAAATGAGTCTGGTATTAATATAGCCTGGCTTAAGTATAATAATAATCTGAAAAAAATTACATTGTGAGAAAATGATATTGATAGAGTGCACCATCAAGATGAACGCCCGAAGAGGGAAACTAAACCTTATATAAATAGGTTTAAACTTCTCTCTATTGTCACCCGCTTTCTACATTATCATTATGTTTTCCAGGCTGGTAGATGAACCTCAAAATCTGCTTCTAATTGAGTTTTTTCTTCTCTCCCTGATAGAATACATATTTTTTTCCCCATTTTATAAAGCGCAAACCGACCACGTGTTTTCTCTTCTGCGGTAACGAAATAAATACAGCCAAAGTCTCTATGCTCAATTCCAGTTTCTTATTGGGAAAAAAATTAATATAAATGAAAAAATATTCATTAACTTTTTCAAACAAAGTTTTATCATGCATCTTTTACTTGGGAGTAAATACTCCTTAAAACAAGCTAAATGCCCATCCTTAATAATTTAAAGTCAGAGAGCCAGCCATGTGTAAAATAGGTGTGTGTTCACATAATTGACTACAGTATTTTGCTACATGGTTAAATGCATGATTTCCCCTAATAGAATGCCATTGTGGTCTACAGCACATTTTCTAGTTCATAAAAGTCAAATGAGCTGTGACCATAGTCTCCCAAACTTAATGGAAAGTTCATTTTGTGACTTCTGAGTTTAAATTGTGTCTTTCGAGGATGAATCAATAGATTGAAGCACGTTAATGGATCGCATCACCAAAAGGTCTAATCCTGAGTGACTACAATGGTAGATCTAATTCAGATTTATTGCTTTTCTAGCATGTTGGACCAAAAGGTCTTTAATCTCTCTGATAATATAATGGATTTGAATTAACTAAATAATACTCACCTGAGGCAAAGCGTTTAAGTTGCCTACATATTCACCTGGCACTGTGCATTTCAAACTTTTTGTGGGATGGATGGGTTTCATCTGTGCAAACTGGCAAAGTACAACTGTATGTCAACTGAGACGTGGGGCTGACTGCACAGGGTTTTTCCTGTGTGAGATGCCTGCTAGCACAACAAATTCAGACACTGCTCTGCCAACACCCTCAGCCACAGCTGCCTATCAGAAGCTTATCAAGGCTAGGAAGGAGCACACATAAGTTATATCCTGGGCTGTGCAAACACTCTTGAGCACAACCATAAATCATAGCTTGAATGTTCACCAGTACCCAGCCATCCAGGGTGTTTGACTTTGGTCAAACAGCATGGGTCAGGGTAGACGTCCAGGCCCAGGGATGGCACCAATTTGGAAGATACCAATGGAGATGTTCAGGGGGTCCTGGCAGTGGGCTTTTGTGAGGCTACCATTTGAAAGCAAGCCAAATTTTTTCTGTTATCTCAGGGAACACTTTGATTCTGAAAGATGGTGAATGGGCATGAGGCTACCTAACACTTCTGGAAAAAGGAATGCAATATGTTTATATTGGAGGTGCTGCCTCAAGAGCAGTCAGAATTCTCCCAAGAGTTTGCTTGGTCTTTCTGCATTCCTTTGCTCAAGCCCTTCGCTCAACCGTTTTCATTGTCCAGTTTTAAAAATCTGTGGTGTAGAGTCACCTGATAGGAGAAAGGGGGAGAGAAAAGTCAAATGATGTGGTGTCTCCACCTGCCCCTTCTCTTAGTGAGAGCATGTGTTCCATCCTTTAAGCTATCACTGGACATCTGTGTCCCTAAAAAATCCCTGCTCCATGCTGAATCATACTGAAGGGCCTGGGCAACTTCAGCAGTGACACAAGATGACACGCACACACACAAAACCAGCATAATTTTACATGTGTTAAATGATTGAAATCCATCAGTGCTCCCAAAAGATGTGCAGCTTGACCTTGAGGAAGGCCAGAGGTTTGCTTTCGGAGGTGGGCACAGGAAGGGCTGTGCTTGTGAGTTTCTGCGAAGGAACAGGGACGAGAGGGGTCTGAAAGCCGCGACACCAGCTGTGGACGGGTGTGACTCGAAACGCGCACTGTGGCTGGAGCACAGGTTAGTGCCGGAGGCATGTGCTTGTGCGTGCGTGCATTCCTGTGCCGCTCGGTTCGGCTGGGTGCGGTTTTCGGTGCTAACCTGGTGTTTTTCACAGATGAAATCAAGCCCGAGTAAATACGAAACCCGCCTTATGCTCAAATTGTCCCCTGCTCTCTCCGTTCACTGGAGTGCACCGTGGTCCTCGAAGCAAACGTCACCGTGGCACTGACTGTGCCTCAGCCTGAGCGTAGGTGGGAGGTCGGTAGCAGAGGTTCAGCTCCCTGCTGTGAGCATCTTAGAGCATTGCCAAGAATGTGTGACCAAGAATGCACATGTGCCCCTGTGACCTTAAATGCAGGCCAAGCCCTCCATCCTGTGCTCAAGTGAATAAAAGCACGTGCTGGGTTGGGAGAAAAACGCGGCTGTGTTGGATGGTGCTCCCAATGTGGCCCCTGTTCACCAAGGATCAGTTTGAGTCCACTGGGTATTTTTGCCTTACATATTTATTCGCAGCCTGCATTTTGTAGGGGCTGTGTTTCCGCTGGTCTCTCACCTCACGTGTCTCTTGCTCAGGTAATTTCATTCCAATAATCAGAAATAGACTGGACATATTGGATTGCCCTGAGAGTCCTGCCCTCTGATTCAGTCACTCGTTGTCCTGCATGTGGACCCATGATCTTGTCAGGCTTAAAGGAGTCTTGAGGTTACTCAATCCATTCTCTTAGTTTTACCAAGGACATTGAGTTTGGGGGGAAGGTTGTTGCTCAAGAACATAAGACAAAGGCAGCTTCACAAAGCAGTCAGCGTGTAAGGCCAGAGCTTTTTGACAGTAGTCTCCAGTGGTATTTCCTTTGAATCTGTTTATTTCACCTGTTGTGCTACCTGCCTGTACCTGACCCATGTCTACACGCCGCAGAGAAGTCATGTTAACTCTCCATGTAGCATCAGCCCTGCTGTTCTGTTTTTGTCATGAATGGCTGCCATGGCACCATCCAAAATGATATACATAATTTTATTTTTCTATCCAGTTAGTTGTTTGTTTCTTGTTTCTTCTTGTAGTCTATAAATATTTTTGTTGTTGTTAACCCTCACCCAAGGCTATTTTTTCCATTGATTTTTAGAGAGACTGGAAAGGAAGTAGGGAGGGGAAAGAGAGAGAGAGAGACATTGATGTGAGAGAGACACATTAGTTGGTTGCCTCCCGCCTGCAACCCAGTTATGCGCCCTTGACCGGGAATCAAACCCGTGATCTGCACGCTGCAACTCTAACCACTGAGCACACTGGCCCGGGCTAGACTATAAACATTTTAGTAGACACAGGGGGTAACTCCAGTTATTCCTATTACCGTCAGTGTTGGTGATACTCAGCTTATAGATCTCCTCTCTACCCGTTTACCTCATTTTCCATCAAATTCTCCCCAAAGAAAGTTTTAAAAGCTTTCATTTCTCTCATTACACAGTTGGGAAAATAGGGAAGAAACAGAATTTGGTCTTGGATTAAGTCATTTTGTGGATCTGTGTTGTAACCAGATCAACGTCCGCTCATCTGAACACCCATTCAGATATTTTACTGAAAACCGTAGAGAGATATGTTTTGGGGAATTCACTCTGACTCTGGCTTACTCTATAACATGCTAGAAGCTTCAGAAACCCATAATGCACTTGAAAAAAATCCATTTCATAAAAATAACAAAATCCATCTAACCACCCAAAACGGACCAAGTCACTGTTTCACTGAAATGGAAGCTGATATTCTATGAGGGTATTTGAATCTAAGCATAAAAGCAGGAGCCTCACAGTGATGGGGTGGGGGTAGAACATATGACTTCCGAGACTAATTTGGAGGCATATATGCAGCGTCCTTAAAATGAGGCATTTGTGGGAGAAGGGAAAGTGATCAAGTGGAGATTTTAGAATGCATGTGCTCTCACAGGGTTGATTTCCTTACAGCCGTCTTGTTAATTGAGTTGGATGGCCCCATTTGACAATAGATGCCTGTTGTCAGTGCACTGCGCGTGTGCGTGTGTGGTGTGCGTGTGTGTGTGTTCTCACACACACGTGTGTTTCTCCTAAACCCTTGGCTTCCCACCGAGAAGGCATTCCCAGAGAAAGAGATGAAAGAGAAATGCATAAACGCCCGATAACACACGATTAAGTTTTGACCCCATAGATTGTTAACCTTCAAAGCTAACTCTGCAGTAGCACAATATTATTAGCAATAAAAGGAATTTGCTTTGCCCTTTTTAAAATTACCATAAACCGATTGACTGAGACAGAATGATGTTAATATTTAAGAAGTAGGACACTAGATTCTATTATCTCCCGAGCTCTGTCACCAGGCCCTCTCTGTAGTCCTGTTATCTAATTATTGGGCTTAAATTGCATTAGTGTGCTAGCAATTTGTCTACTACTGGAAAAGTAATTGACATTTGGGTTACTGCTTCATATTTGGGAGACTTGCTAGCTAGTTCCGAGGAGTCCTCCTCTGTCAGGGCAGATTAGCTTGACGTTGCCTGGAAGGAAGGGAAGGCGCCCTGTGTTTTAAGGCATGCTGCCTCCGTCGCCGGTTGCAATTTGGTATTAAAATTTCAGTTCTGTATCAAAGCTGATAAGTCACCTGAGATGAAATTGAACAAGGTTGTCGTGACAAAGTAATTAATGGCATTTTTTGACTTTCAGATGACTTTAGGGGAAGCGCACTCGCTCCTTTCGCCGGCTTCTGCTGCCCTGTTTATAAATATGTATGCACATTTACAAAACATCTTGAACTGTTGTCAGATGTTTACGCCGGCTCCAGATTTATGGTTCCTCTGAATTAAATAGCACCAGGTACCCTTGGTACACAGTTCTGATCTGGCACTGACAGTGGAGGCAGCGACTCTCCATAATATTTCAATCGCATTGCTTCTTTTGACACCGCACGTCACTGACGGGCAGTTCTCCCTCTGTTTTTTCTTTTTTTTTTGGTATAAAAATTGAAAACGGTGTGCCTTGGTTCTCCTGTTTCTAGGCTTTTTCCTGCCTACTGGCTTTTGGTTTGTCTAAGAGGACAGTGATGGGTATTAACAAATGTTCTGCAATTCTCTTTGAAGGAGATCCTAAGAGAGCACACCAGTCCCGGACAAGGTGGCGGATATACGTGCCAACAGATTATTTGGCTCCTATAGCCGATTCCCCTGAGGCTTCGTTCCCAGGTATCGAGAGCAGAGTCTGGTAATCTAAATAACAGAAACTAGAAGTGGCCAGTCCCCAGTAATTTTCCTTAAGTTGAAAACTGAAGATGAATCTCGAAAGTATTCAGACATTGATCAAAAGTTGGCATTTCTTTGATTTTGCCAAAGAGAAGTAGCTTATGTCTATATAGGAGTGTACACTTATTTCAGAATGAATCTTGCCCTCCCTGCTAGATATGAGATACTGAAAACAGATATTTAAAAAGACCCTTGAAATGTAAATGCCTTTAGCGTATTACAGGGAAGAATTACATTTTAAAGCTTGATTGTTTAATTTTATGCATCATTTATTTTAGTTTCTCATAATTTTTTAAGCGACTCTTACCATTCAAATGTTTTCGATTGCTTCCTTTCCTAATTCTAAGTTAATATATTGGCTACAGCAGTTTATGCTTCTGTTTGAATACTTACTCCCCCCCAAAAAGCAAGTTATTAACCCATGGAAGATGAGAGTTATATCTGCTCCATAAATATATTCCAACCTCACGGAGTTATTATTGTTTCCTGATTAAAGAGGTCTCAGTTGCTGGTTATAGAAATAAGTAAATGAAGACTAAAAAAAAAAAATAAAAAATTGGCATTTCTTTTTTAAGACATGGGTTAAGCCCGCCTTGGGAACCCCGCCTTGCCCAGCCCTCCACCCTCCCCTCCGTGGCCTCCCCTGGCCCTCTGCGCCCGTGCTGCGCCCGCCTCTCAGTTCAAGAGTGTGACGGGCTCCTTCCTGCTGCCGGACGCTGTCCCTCCGTCCTGAGCACTCCTTCTGCACTCTTTGCCCAGCTAGTTTCCTCTCATCCATCAGGGATCAGCTAAAACGTCGCCTCTCCGAAGGACCCCTCCCTGTGAGCTCCCGCTCTGTCCCGGTCACCCCCACCTCGGCCCCTTTGCCTCTTTCTGTCTCCCTGTAACCACCGGGACTCGGCGTGCTCACCTCCACTCTCCCCTCCGCCTGCTTTCCCGGGGGCAGAGCTACCCTCTGTCTCATCCCTGCTCTGTCTCTAGCGGCTGGTCATATCCCAGGATCAGTGTTTGGGTTGGATGTATTCATAACCCTTCCCCAGTTTCAGCCACAGGCCCTCTTTAACTTTTTCTTTTGAAAGAATGTGGACTCTGGAGAAACTGCCAAATGAATCCAGAGAGTTCCCGTGAGAATCCAGAGAGTCCCCGTCACCCAGTTCTTGCCAACGGTGACCCCTTAAGTAAGTAGAGTACAAAACTAATAGCAGGAAACCACGAGGCTTTACATTTCCTTTTCTTTAAAAATGAATGCACACCCCAATATTTTTGAGGTAGCACTTACATTCCATAATATGCACTCACTTTAGGGGTAACTTCAATGAGTTTTCTTTTTTTAAATCCTCATGGATTCTAGAGAGAAAGGAAAGGAAGGGGAGAGAGAGAAACGTTGATGTGAGAGAGAAACATGGATCAGGCGTCTCCTATACTGGGGATCAAACCTGCAAGCCGGGTATGTGCCCTGACCTGGAATCTAACCATGACCCTTGGGTGCACGGAAGGGACTCCAATCAACTGAGCCACCCGAGCAGGGCTGCAGTGAGTTTTGATCCACATACTCACACGTGTGATCCCCACACTACCTTTGCCTTTCTTTTAAGGTAAAGATCATTTCAGCCAACAACTCTCAGTCATTTAATTTAGCCCTTTGCTATTTTATATTTTATACCAGGAAATTTTCTCTTCCCTCTCCCCTCTTCGTGGACAACATAAACTTTGTAAGCACATGAACTTGTTTTAGTTTTTGTTTTTATATCCATGGTACAAGTAAGCGGTTTGAAATGTACTTAACTCTTCAACAGTGAATTGAAATGTCATCAAAGCTACTTTTTCTAAGCGGGTACATTTGTTTAAAAAAAAAATTAATTAAAAAGTACAGAGGCCCTGCCTCAAGTTCTGTTTGGAGCTGCCTAGAAGTTGTCCCAGGACAGGTTTTAGCTGTGGCTCTACACACACCTGCCAAACAGGCTTCTGGCTTGAGTGGCCCATGACATTGATGGAAAGGAACCCCGCTGCTGATGGATCACTCAGTGTCCTCACTGTTTCCCTTCAGCCTTCTAACGCTGTTAGTGGCCTCCAAGGCTCAAGTTGTTCAGTGGGGCATTTTGCATAAGGCACACTTTATCTTTTATCTCCCAAGAAATGGTAGTTAATGCAATCTACAGAAAGCCATAAATGAGGCTGATAAAATTATCTAGCAGCCCAAAGGTTGCTGCATTCATTTATCTCCACATAATTCTTAAGCTAAATGACAGGATTAGGGAGAGGCAATCCTTTTGAGAGGAGACGTTACCTGGAATGCTCACAACCAAGGTGGGTTTTTTTTTCCTTCAGTTTTTGCAGGGAGGTGGTTAAGAGAGGGTTGAAGGAGAGGCAGTTCAAGGAGGGATTACTTTGCAAAATTATTCCCCTGGAGTCAAAGCATCTGGATGAAATAGATGGCTATATATCGATATAATTATTTGCCTCATTGAATGATAGTACCCATTCCATTTGATGTACAGATTATAGAAAAGTGACAAGAGAGATGAAGTTTAAAAGAGTGAGTCTGAGTTCTTAGATTATGTCATAATATATATATTTTTAACTTTAGAAGGATATTGTAGTCATTAACCTCTTTTGGAAATATATATATCTTATAGAGGGTGGGGCAAAAGTAAGTTTCACAGGGAAAACTGCACCAAGTGGAGGGAAGACCATCCTTTTGGTTTTGACACTGAGAAGGACTTACGTGGCTGAACAACCTGCTTATATTACTGTTCAAGGAAGACCTTAGACTCTTGCTCCAGGGAGCATGGCCTAATGGCTGGCATATCTGGGGAAGGTGCCATTTTCTGTTTTCTTGGGATGAAGTGTCTCCCTTTTATTGATGCCTCAATTCTAGCAATGGTTGAGCTTCTATATTTGTTAGAAGTGGTTTTAGCAGCAAGTGACAGAAACCTTGAGCACAGTGGCTTCAGCAGTAGCTTATCTCCCTCTCTCTCAAAACAAGTTGTCATAGGTACAGATTTCCTATTAGGTACAGATGCTCCTATCTCCCAAAATAGGTAACAAATTATGTATTCTAAACATATGCAAGATATGGATACCATACCTTCCCCCCTCCAAAGAAACAAGTGTAAGAAAAAGAGGCCAGTAGTAAAGAAATCCCTCTGTTATTAATGGAGAATTGAAGAGACACAGCTTAGAATAATCGTTTTACATAATGAAGCGGACCTGAGCGGCCTTTCCTGTTAAGAGTGAAATATGCTAATTTCATATTCACCGCTGTGGTCAACTGGAGACATCCCTGAGTTATGACCTTGCAGCCTTGCAAAAAGTTGTCACCTCTTATGAGCCAGAAAGTACCTCATTTTGAACTGTAATCCTCAAAATCTAAGTCTTGTCACTGACTGTAATTTCTATTTATTACTATGTATGAGCATTTGAATAGAAAAACTTTACATATTGATTTTTCCCTTTTATTATGTGATGTGTCTTTTTTGTTGTGGGGAGAGGTAGCTTGATCAGCCCTTTTTCGAATCTTAATTTTTTTTCTCGGCGGCCTTGTAAAATGCTCTCAGGCTTTGATTGTACCATTTTGGTAAAGTCAGTGGGTAAATGAGATCTCTGAAGGCCCCTCAGTCCTGCTCTGGAAATACTGGTCAAATATGCCGTAGTCCTCCCCACCTCCGCCCATGGTTCTGCTTTCTGCAATTTTAATTACTGCAGCCAATCACGGTCTGAACATATTAAAGGGAAAATTCCAGAAGTGAACAATTCATCAGGTTTAAATTGCTCACTGGTTTCAGTAGCATGATGACATCCCACGCCATCCCACTCTGTCCTGCCCGGGAGCTGAATCATCCCTTTGTCCAGCTTCTGCTCACTGTAGATGCTCCCCGCCTCTTGGTCACTCAGTAGCCGGCTTGGCTATCAGATCAACTGTCCCAGGGTCACACTGAGTGGGTTCAAATAACCCTTATTTTACTTAATAATGCCACCCAACTCCATTCACATAACTTTTATAAGAGCATATTGTTATAATTGTTCTATTTTTATTATTAGTTATTATTGTTAGTATTTTACTGTGCTTAATGTAGAAATTAAACTTTATCACAGGTCTGTATGTACAGGAAAAGCATAGTACATGTAGAGGTCAGGACTATAACAGTTTCAGGCATCCGCTGGGGGTGTTGGAACCTCTCTTCTCTGGATAAGGGGGGAGGACTGCTGTGCTGCATGGTCAAAACCCCCTGGACAGCAGCTCCGCTGCGTTTGAAGTCCCACGGTAGGCCCTCCCGCTGTTATGACATTCCAGCACTCATGATGGTGAGGCCCTGCACCTGTGTGTACTTCTAGGTTGTCCATTGCTGCTGAAGAGTTGCATAAATCACGCCATTTGTTCATAACACATATCTAAATCATAGATGAACTTCAGAGCCATTGGACTGTGCTCTTATTTTACTTGATGACAAGAAGAAATAGTATTGGACGGCTAAATAATTGTGTGTTGCGGGGAGCCCTTCTGAGCCTGGTGTCAGTCTCATTGACTTTGATCCCTCCCTGCCCTTTTGTCCCCTGAGCTAACATTCTCACACTCTTAGGGCCATTCTCCAGACTCATCCTCTCACTTAGCCGGTTTCTCATCCTCAGCACTATTGACATTTTGGGCTGGATAATTCTTTGTTAAGGATGAGAAGAGGTAGGGGGGGACGCCGTCCTGTGCAATATAGGAGGCTTAGCACATCCCTGCTCTCTACCCACGAGATGCCATTAACACCCATTCCCTTAGCTGTGATAACCAAAATGTCCCTATGTCCCTAGATATTGCCAAATGTACCCTGGGAAGCAAAATAACCCCTGGTCCAGAATCATTGCTTGAAGCACATGTCCCATTCCTCTCTCAGACTTTTCACCAGCCACTGCCAGATTCGTTTATTGTCCCCCAACAACACCGTTCCTCAGATGGGCCAAACTCCTTCCTGTCACTGAGACATTTCATGTGCTGTTTCTCTCTCTCCCCCCCCCCTTTTTCCTTTTACCCCGCCCCCACTTCCAGGGCTTATCCTCAGAATCTCTAATATGCTAATGTGCATTAGGACTATCCAAGGTTAAGAGAGAGATAATAGAGATCTAGTGAGAGTGCGAGTGCACCCTTCCTAAATGTACTTACTTGACCATGAACTTACCCGACTTCCATGCACGAAACACCTCTTGGGACTAGAAGTTGAAAACATATTATCATTCCATTCCTTTCTTTCCTTAAAGATGCTGAGTCCTCCATAAAGTCTTAGGCTGGAAAGGGATTTTTCCTTCTGTAGACTTTTTTAGCACAGTGTTGTCGCTCCCTCCTTATGGGCTATATATTTTCTGTATGATGATGGTGTGGCCACACCTCATCCCCTTGGTGCACACATGCTCTTTTTTTTTTTTTTTAATTTATCTTTATTGTTAAAAATATTACAGATGTCCCCTTTTTGCTCCAGTGACCCCCTCCACCCTGCACCCACTCCCCGCCCCAGGCCTTCATCACACTATTGTCTGTGTCCATGCGTTAAGCATATATGCATATAAATTCTTTGGTTAATCTCTCCCCACCACCCACTTACCCCCACCTTCCCTCTGAGATTCTTCAGCCTGTTCCTTGCTTCTGTGTCACTGAATCTATTTTGTTCATTCGTTTATTATGTTCTTTAGATTCTACATATAAGTGAGATCATGGGATATTTGTCTTTCTCTGCCTGGCTTACTTCTTTGAAAGCAAGTATTCCGTCTCATTCAACCCGGCAAGCTTTCTTGCATGCAGGAGGGGCCACATACATTTGGGTCAGCTGCGTTTACAACCCGGGATCCAACCACTTGCTGTTATGCCCATCAACTAGATTCATAAAATGATCACGGCAGAAATGTGCATCACTCTCCAACTTTAAAACTCCAAACCACGGAGATTTGAAGCATCTGGAAGGCAGAGAGGACATCTCTCGTGCGTGCGTACCCTCTCTGGGGATCCTCGAAAGGAAGGAGGCAGAAGTGATCAGCCTTGTTGAAAGAATAGGTCCTAATTGACAGTTTCCCATCCTCCGGCCCCATCAGCCCGGCTCTTCGTGGGGCTGGAGAGCGACCTGCCTTATTTGGCGGCGTCTTTCCCCCTGATTAGCCTCCGCTGGAAATGATGAGCTGCAGTTTCCAGCTCCGGAGCGAGCAGACGCCAAGCACTCAACACATTCAAATGGTAACTGGAATTTCATAACCTTGGCTTTTCTTTTCTCTCTCTCCAGCCTAGACAGACTCTCTCGCTCCTGGTTATAATCACTGATCCAGCCTTTGTTGGGATGTCTTTATTTCCCTCGCCCGGTATGCTCGGGACCCGAAAAGCAGGCTCTTTCTTTTTCCTACCTAGGTGCCTCTGAATGATTTATGTTTTTAAACACGGCCTTACTTGAATGTTGACGTTCTGAAAACTTTCCCTATTTCCCTTTTTTCTCTCTCTCCCTTTGGAAGCATTTCTTTGATAAACCAGCTTGGTCTTCTGCTCTTTCTATTTTCCTCCCGATGATTCACCTTTTGCCCACTTAAACTGAAGCCCTTTGGTGTCTGCTTGGAATTTTGGCAGTTCAAGTTCAAAAGAAAGCCCTCTAGGGGTCACCTGCTCTGACAAACCCGCGTCTTAACACAAAGCTTTGCAGGATTAATGGGCTGGCTGAAAACCTCTCTCTGCCTCGGTCACGTTCCCCTTTGTGTATAGGGGCAGCATTTTCTCTTTTCATTTGGGGGATTTTTATTTATATATATATATGTGTGTGTGTGTGTGTGTGTGTGTGTGTGTATATATATATATATATATATAGTGTCTGAATCTAGAAACAGGCGTTATTTTATCGACCGTCCCACTTTCAGAGGTATGTTGGAGAACAAATTGTGGCCAAAGAAACCTGAATGCTGCTACTGTGTTTCCTTTATTTGAACATGCTTGCATGCCCCTTATTTTAACTTTTCTGAAGTGGAGGAAGCTGTTATAAAGCAGATGTTTCATCCAGTCTCCGTGATCTCCTAGAACTAGAAAATGTGATAAAACATTTAAGTATTAATAGGGCACTGCTGGGACTGAGCCCTTATTTACGAGAACAGCAGGTAAATAGCAGATTGAGGAGTTGATTTGAAATTTGCACCTGACTCCCCTCCCCGCCGCTTTGCCTCCCAAAGCTGCCTGGGCATCAGTGATGTGTGGACTCTGGGCAGCCCCCGTCATGAACTCCACACTGCACATTAGCTCGTCTCTTTGAGGGCACGGGCTATCATTTCTTCTCTGTGCTTCCTGCCAAATATGTTGAATGAATGCACACATGAATGAAAAGTTGGATAATCAGGCCCTGGCCAGGTGACTCAGTTGGTTAGAGTGTTGTCCCGATAACCAAGGTCTAGGTTCAATTCCCGGTCAGGGCACATACAAGAATCGATCAGTGGATGCATAAGTAAGTGGAACAACAGATTGATGTTTCTCTCTCTCTCTCTTTCTCTCTCTCTCTCTCTCTTTCCCTCTCTCTCTAAAAAAATGTTGGATAATCAGTGACAAAAGGAACTCTGAAAGGAATGTGTCTTTCCCTTTCCTGCACTTAGTGTGGGTCCAGTAGATGTTATTTTTATCAGTTTATTTGTTGAAACTACGCTCATTTTCACTAGAATGATATTCGGAAATGCCCATCCATTCCTCTTTGGCATGCCAGGTGAATTCTAGAGTAATTCACTGAGCTACGTGTGTGAATAGGACTAGCTAGCTGCCTTGGTTTGTTTTCAAAAGAGGAGAACCTGCTTTTGCTACGCCTGCTTCATAACACGCAGGATATCTTGGTTCCAAATGAAAGATTTGTGTCAATGGAATTAAAATAGTGTCATTCCCTGAAACTCCCACAGGTTCTCAAGGTTCTCTTCACATAGTCCATCTGCTAACACCAAAGCCATGCTCTCCGTTAAGCTTATGAGTAAGTCCCAAATGGAGCCAGTTAGAGCAGAAGAAAGAAGAAACCCTAATTATCCGTTGTCTTCTTAGCTGCAGCATGGAAGCACGAATGGGGTATTAGTGGGATTTTGACATGAAAGCACAAAGGTCACTTGTATATCTCTCAAAACTGAGGCACGCTGGGGAACTGGCGGATGACTCAGGTGCACACCTGTGGCAGGTACGCCTGTATGCTGAGAGGGGGCAAGAAAAAATCGGGTGTTAGATTGGTCACATTTGAGGTTGATGATTTTGGTCTGTCCAGCACCAACCGTCTTTGCTACCTTTTCTTAAGAAACTGCATCGGTCCTGAGCTGGGCTTTATGTTCCTCTGATCAAGCGATGCTCTCTCAAATGGGAATTGCGGTGTAGAATGATCTTGAGCAATTTATTCAACCTCTTCATTTCTTTATGTATAAGATGGGGTTAAGTTATCCCTCACGAAGGATCAATTGAGATAATGCATGAAAAGGTCATAGTGTCAAACCCAAACACATAAGTATCAGTTATCTACTTATCTACGTATCTACCACTATATGTATTTATACATGTACCTATCTCTAATCTGTACAATAGATATGTACAGTTGACAATTGAACAACATGGCTTTGAGCTGTGAGAGCCCACTTATTTGCAGATTTTTTTCAATAAATGTTGTAAATGCATTTTTTCTTAACATGGTTTTCTTTTTTTCTTTCTTAATTCTCACCTGGGGAAATGCTTTTACTGAGTTTTAGGGAGAGAAGAAGGGAGAGAAAGAGAGAGAGAAGGAGAGAGACGTCGATGTGAGAGAGAAACATCAATCAGTTGTCTCCCACATATGCCTGGACCAGGGATCAAACCCGTAACCCCAGGCATGTGCCCTGATCAGTACTTGAACCCAAAACCTTTTGGTGTACAGGGGATGACACTCCAACCGACTGAGCCACCCAGCCAAGGCTTCTTATGGTTTTCTTAATAGCATTTTCTTTTCTTTAACTTTGTTGTAAGAATACAGTATATAATACAAACACAAAATATGTGCTAATCAGCTGTTCATGTTATCCGGTAAGGCTTCTGGTCAACAGTTGGCTACTAGTTGTTAAGAGTTAGGGGAGTCGAAAGTTATATGTGGATTTTTAACTTCATGAGGGGTCAATGCCCCTAACTTTTGCATTGTTCAAGGGTCAACTGTGTATTGATATGTATATCTATCTATCTATATTTATATGTAGCTTATATATACTTACATATTTGCATCTATATAATTGTATTTATCTATATATCTATTTATCATCTATCTATTTATCTCTAAGGTCTCTCCACATGCACACACAGGACACACACAAACAACACATACACACAATGCGTGCACTTAGTTTACTTTCTTGAAGTGCTAATTAACTGGTACAGGTTCATGAGCCCTTTCTCCCTTTGTCTTTATGTGACTAAAAAAATTGTGCTGAGCAATGGGACCTACACCCCATCCCCAACATAGGTATTAGGCCTGTATTTTTATTCTTCAAGGCTTAGTTGATACAGATCTAGTGGGTTGAGAATACTCTATTGACACTGGAGGGATTGAAAAGAGACAACAGGAGCACTAAAGCTAATATTAGCTGGCCTGCTTCTGCCATCCATCAATTATGAAGATTGTATTGACTTGTGATTCTTTGATAATTTGTAATTTGTGTTGTTAATATTATTGCTCTCAATCAATGAGATCTTTTGATTAACCAAAACACAATCAAAATTCTGAAAAGACTTCTATTATACTCATAAACTACATTTTTATTTATTTATTTATTTATAAACATTTTAAAAATTGATCTCAGAGAGAGGAAGTGAGGGAGAAAGAGAGAGAGAAACATTGATGTGAGAGACAAACATTGATTTGTTGCCTCCTACAAGTGCCCCAACTGGGGATCGAACCTGAAACTTGGGTATGTGCCCCGACTGGGAATTGAACCTGCCACCTTGTGGTGTAGAGACAATGCTCCAACCTACTGAGCCACACTGCCAGGGCATAAACTATCTTTAAAGAGCTATTTCTTCCAAGAGATTCAAAATGCTTTGTAGTGTGTTTTTATTATAGATTCATTTTTCATTAAAAAGTAGGATAATACTATTACTAACTCCCTAAAGGAAAGGAAGAAAAGAAAAACATTTATTATAATCAGCATTATGTTTGTGGTATATATCTCCCTATATTTTCTTTAACTTATGTAGTTTTGATCATAATGAGCATAAACTTTTGATTCTTTAAAAATGAAATATTGTCCCATAGGTATGTAGTCATCTAGTTTCTATAACCATAATTTTAAATAGCTTTCAAATACTTTATTGAGTGTGCATATGTGTAAAACTATAAAGTATAAAGTATTCTATTAGGGAGAATTAAATTTTACCATTTTTATTCTAAATAATGTTTAGTGAGCATCTTTTCCCACATTTAAGGTGATTTCTTTAGGCCAGATTCCCAGAAATACAATGACAGGATCAGGGAAGAGGGAATATTTTATATAACTCTTGATATATATTTCCAAATTGCTTTTCTAAAGGGTTATACCGATTTATATGGTCACCAGCCATGGATATAAGTGCTGGTTTCTCTACATTCCTGCCACTCTTGGGTATTATAATTATTTTAACATTTTGTTAATAGGAACTACATCATTGCCATTTAATTTGGCTTTCTCTGATTACCAGTGAATTTTATTATTTTTATATGCTTAATCTCTGGAAACATTTTCCTAATAGAGATCTGTCTTATGTTTTAACAATTCAGATGCTTGGATAATACTTAGAAAGCCATGACTGAAAGTTCTATGCATTAAACAAAACAAAAGCAGCCCTACCGGGCATGGCTCAGTGGTTGAGCATCGACCTGGGATCCAGGCGATCGGGGTTCGATTCCCAGTCAGGGCACATGCCCGGGTTGTGGGCTCAATCAATGACTCTCTCATCATTGATGTTTCTATCTCTCTCTCCCTCTCCTTTCCTTTCTCTGAAATCAATAAAGATATATTTAAAAAAACAAAAATAAACAAAAATAAACAAAACAAAAGCAGATATGTGCTTTCAGAGATTGTGCTGTATGATCTCATAATCAGTCAGTATTCTAATGTACTATCCAAAATATTTCTATTATGTACTAACATGATCTTAAGCTAAATCGATACATGAGAATTTATTTACTTCCCTAATTGCCTATAATCAGGGAAATCATGCTCCTTCTTTTCATTTTTAATAAGTAATTCATACACACGGTATCAACTTTAAGAGGTGCAAAGGGCATATAGTTAAATTCAAGGCATGACTGAAGATATGTTTATATCTAGCGAGGTTTGTTTCCAACCAGTAAACCAAACATTTACCCAAATGGGAATGCATATTTTAGAGTAGAGTGCACTTTCTTTTAAAAAAAAAAAAAAAAAAATCATTGCAAATGCTATAAAATAACTCTTCCATGTTCTTTGTGCTCTGATGTGGCACTGTTAGTTTCCAACTCAGTAAGTTATTTCCAACCTCCTTCTACCTTGCCATCTCTCAGTACAGAGGCTGAAAAGCCAATCGTTTTTCTATCTTAAACTGTCTTGAAATTTCCTTGAGACAAAAGCAAGATTAAAAAAAAAGTTAGACAAAAGAGATACGCTTGTTCCTTTCTCCCTTCTCCCTGCCTGGCCCATACAAGTGATGGCTGGAGCTGCGGCAACCATCTCCTGACCATGAGGAAATGTGAAAGGAACCATAGCTACACCAGCTCTGACACAGATGAGATCTTCTCTAACTTGAGTGCACAGAAAAGTCACCTGGAGGGTTTTTTAAACATAGATCTCTAGGCCCCAGCCCCAGAGATTCTTGCTCAGTAGGTCTGAAGTAGGATGCAAGAATTTGTGTTTCTAACAAAGGCTCAGATGGTGCTGAAGCTACTGGATGACCACAAGTGGAGTAGTAAGGTGTTAGACTTACTGTGCAAGAAAATATAAAGCCCTATTTTTATAGCTCCTGCAGTCGGTGCTGTTGCACCTTAAGGAAATAGTATCTGATTCACCTGCTAGGTCCACCTATTTCTGCTTCATGGGCAACACTTACTTTGCAAAGAGATGTAAAGATCAGTCTAACTGAAGATACATAGGATGACAGCAGCATTGGTCAGATGGTCAAGAGTGACCGGGAATGTTGGCCTGTCCCCAGTCCCCTCTCTACGTGAGCAGAGAGCTGAGGGAGAGTTTGAAGGTGATCTTTAAAAACGGAAGAGAACTACAAACGCATCGCCTGCTACTGAACTAGGAGAGTGTTATATATATATTAAAATAGCATCCTGGTTCTGAAAACTGCGGAGTTTGATGTCCAACAGCAAAACGTTGGGTACACCTTGCATGTCTTCTAAAAAAATGTGCCTGCATCCTCTGTGTCACCTCCTGGTTTGCCTTCGGAACATGCGGAGCTTGGTTTTGAAGCCCTTTCTCCAAGGATTAATTCAATCAAGATCAGCCCTATCTGCGATGTACATTTAATACTTGGGAATGATGTCAGTAATATATGTAAGAGATTTTTATATTAGATAACTGCTCATTAAAAGTCAATCCTTTCCTCCAGGGTTTTAAAATAGAAAGTATTCACCTTTTGCAAATGAGGATAGTGAAATTTACTTTAACTCACGCTACAATGAAAACTGGAAGAAAGGGAATTGCTCACAATACAATATAACTCCACCAAATTTGCATAATTTAGGCATAAAATGTAATACCCTGCTCACACTCTTTTGTCTTGAATGAAATTGGTTTTCAAGTAATGTGTGGGGAATCATAACCAGCTTTAACAAATGGATAATGTCAGGAAGCAAAATTTCCTGTTAGCCTAGGAGGCATTACCAACCGTGACTCCCGTGGACCACATTTCTGAGAAAGTTTGCCCTGTGATTTAATGCGAAGGACTTTTGGGCTTCACTGAAACAGGGAGGCCAAGCTCTTCGGATACTGAATGGAGTAATTAACCATTTGGGACCTTCAGACGATCTTTTTCTAGGACTCTGAAGATCATTGGGTAATCACCATTCTAAGAACTTTAAAAATGACTTAAATTCCTGTAACCCCTTCTTTTCAAAGAGCACAAAAATCTTCTTATTAGTATTTAGAATAAATTTTCAGCATTGAGGAGTGAAGCTGCTGAAGCAGTCCCCATGGTACAGACAGGGAGCACCGGGTTCGGAATGAACCGCCTAAGACCACACGTTGAAGCGTTGTTAGGACTGAAGAGTGCAGTGTTTGAAGCATGTCACACAGATTGGTTCCTTCATCAACAGTGAGAATACAAAAGTCGAAAGGAACGACTCATTGAGAGCATTGGCCTCAAAAAGAATCTCCTTCATTAACCTCTGAAGTGGTTTGTACAGAGTTAAATGTTGCCATTCTCTGCTTGCTTGCCAGCTATGGCTTCGAACCTCACTTATCTTTAAAATGAGGACCGTAGCATATATTCCTCATGGGTTTCTTGTGAGGTTTTAACAGATAAAACAGTAATAATATTATTATGGGCTCAGATACCTTTCTTGGGTTTCGACTCATCCTTCCTCAAACTTGACCGTCAGTTGGAATTCCCTGGAGGCTCTCTCAAAGCACACCCCAGATTTTTTTTGACTCCCTAAAGTCTGGAATGGGCCAGAGAATTTGAATTTTTAAAAAGTTCTCAGGTGCCCTGAACAGCATCAGGTTAGAGCATCAGCCCTGCACCAAAGGGTTGTGGGGTTCAATTCCCAGAGCCTAGGTTGCACGTTTGATCCCTGGCCTCCACCAGGGCACCTGCAGGAGGCAACCGATCCATGTGCCTCTCTCACACTGATGTTTCTCTCTCTCTCTGTCTCTCTGTCTCTCTCTCTCCTCCCTCCCCCTCCTTCTCTCCCTTCCACTCTCCCTGAAAATCAACAGAAAAAATATCCTTCGGTGAGCATTAACAACAACAAAAGTTCTCAGGCGATGCTGCTGCTGCCGGGCTGGGGACGGCACTTTGAGAACACATGCCCCTTCTCCATCTCTGCGTTTCTGTTGGGCCTGACAGTGTGTCATTTCAACACAAAACACACGATAGCAACAAGCTTTGATTCCCCAGGATATTCTGCAACTGGGGGTGGGCGTGGGACCAGTAGAAGCCTACAGAATTGGGATCCAAGAAGTCTCGCTCAGCTTGCACAAGCCTCCCGCTGCTTCTTGCCTGGAAGGAGTTTTCTCATCCTGAAAATGGAGCAGACATTTACGATCGTGAATCAGGAATCCACTTTCGGCAGAGGCAGAGGGCTATGGAAGAATTCTAGGCCCTTTACGAGTAGCTGCAGCTTTTCTACAGAAGTAGCTACAGTAGCCCTATAGCATTCACCACCCCCCCCCAAACTTCGGTTTTGTGAGACAAAACGGCTCTATGTTTACCAACTATAGCCATCCTGACCTGATATTTTTCTCAAGCATACACACAAACCTTTTGCACTGTCTGTTTAATGAAAGTAGAGGTAAAGGAAAAAAAAGTGATTGGCATTTATTTTCAGTGATGTGTGTATCCTGTGCCCCCAAGCTCTTTGAGGGCAGTGGGTAGAGGTGATATGCAGAATAGATGCCTCCTTGGCCCATCGTATTGACAGGCCATGCTGTGCTGCATTGTCAAACTCTGAGAGGTAGTTAAGATAAATGACATCTCCTTACCTTTACCCCCAGAGACTACAGTGTCACTCTTCAGTCTGAAAGGCCATTTGTAAAGCTCACAAAATTGCTTTGGCTATTAAAAAAAAAAATGCGCAAAAATCAACAGCTAAGCTCTTTCCGTAGGGAAACGACATTACCTTGGGCAGCCTCTGTGTGCCTCTATGACCCTAAAACTCTTACTATACACATGAGGCAGAGACCAGACCTCTCCTGGCTCTGTCTGCAAAGACTCCCCTGCGTCCTGGTTTCCCCTTGGGTACTGTCTTCCTGTTTCACCCTGTTCCTCTGTGCGCTGAGGGTTAAGTCAGACACACAAGAATGGATTTTGCTCTATGAACAGCTCATAAAGAGAGATAAGTTGTTATTTGCTTTTTATGCATGTAGGAAAATGGAGCATGAGCTAATAGGACTTTCTGTATGTATCGGAATTTAATGCAAAATACAAACCAAAATGTAAATATTGGTTTCCTTCCAGATTTTTAAGACTTCAGGGGGAAAAAAATCTGAAAGAAGATTTCCATTACTTGTTGTAATTCTGCTGATGGAAAACATCCTTCCCCTATTAAAAACGGAATAGTTTAAAATATAGAACCTATTCATTTTAAGCTTGGTGGTCTTTAAAATGAAAAGTGGAATTTTTTCTTTTGAGTGAATATGGCTTGTAGAATAGTACACGTTTGGGAGTATTATTTGTTCTTACCAAGATGATCCAAGTCTCTTATTTAGAAGAAAAAGAAAAGGCATGATTCTCCTTTTGTAATTCAGCACAATAAAAAATCCCCCTTTATCCAATGTGTACTTGAGTATAAATCTCCTTTTAAGTCTAGATTACATTTACATGATGGAAATAATAAGAGGAAATTGTAAGTAATAATAAGTGTATTTTCCCCTGTCTTCTGCCTAAACGGCTTTGTGGGAACCTGCAAATAGCCTTTCGCTTCGCACAAACAAGATGCTGAGAGCACAGGAGACATAAATTCAAGAAATTAGTGATTGGAATGAATCTTTTTAACTCTTGAAAATGGAACAGTAATCACTAATATCTATTGAACACTTACTATGTACCTGGTACTTTGTGAGTATTATTAGCTCATTAAATAATTATAACAACATTGTCAGGAAAATACTCTTATTATTTCTGTTTTACCCATTACAGAATCGAGGCTTAAACCAATGGGGCTCTGGTCACACTGTCATTGGGTGGGGAGCTCAGAATCGAAGCTCAGGCCACTCCATTCTAGATCCTTTGTTCTTAGCATAGCAGCGTTAGCTCCTGCTACATCGGACTACCCCCAAACCTACAGGCTTAAACCAACCTTTTATTCAGCTCACAGTTCTGAGGAATCAACAATTTGGACAAGGATTAGCTGGGTGGCTGAACTGGGTAGGAGCATAGAGAGTTCTGAGGACAGAGCTGAGGTTAGAAGCTTAATTTCTTCACTCATAACAATCTGAAGGGGCCTTTGCTTGTTTGGCTGAGCAAACACCCAGGGGGTGTGCAGAGAACACAGAGGTGAAATGAAAACACAAAGGCAAGATACTGATAGAAAGTGTGGCATTTGTGATTCATTCAGTGACTTCTTCCACACTGACCTCCCTCCAAGCAGGGCTAGATGCTGGTGGAGAGCGAGCAGGAGTGGTGCCCTGACCCTGGGGGCATGTCGTCTAGGGAAAGAAATGCTGGTGCAGTACCCAGTTCTGGCAATTACCACTTGCGGTCCTTGTTGGGCATGGGCTGGAATATTAAGAGAGAAACTAATTAGCAGAGGGTCCATTTAGATAAGTTGGCCTGGAAAGATATTCTGGAAAAGTGATAATTAAGCTGAAATTAGAAGGTTGGAAAGAATACAGCCTTGTAAAACAATGAGGAACAGGTTTGGGGTGGAGGCGTGTGTGTGTGTGTGCGCGCGTGAGAGAGTATATGTGTGAGAGAGTGTGTGAGAGTTTGTGTGTGTGTGAGAGAGTGTATGTGTGTGTGAGTGTGAGAGTGTGAGTGTGGGAGAGTATGTGTGAGTATGTGTGTGAGAGAATGTGAGTGTGTATGAGTGTGAGAGAGTGAGCATGTGTGTGAATGTGAGTACGTGTGTGAGAGTGTGTATTAGTGTGAGTGTGTGTGTGAGAGTACAAGTGTGAATGTGTGAGTGTGAGTGTGAGAGCGAGCATGTGTGTGTGAGTGAGAGTACATGTGTGACAGTGTGTGTGTGAGTGTCAGAGCATGTGAGTGTGAGAATGTGTGTGAGTACGTGTGTGAGAATGTCAGTGTGAGAGAGTGTGTATGAGTGTGAGTGAGCGTGTGTGTGAGAGAGTGTGAGTGTGAGTGTATGTGTGTGAGTGTATGTGTGTGTGAGAGAGTATGTGTGTGTGTGCAAGAGAGTGTGAGTGTGAGAGTGTATGAGAGAGAGCATGTGTGAGTGTGAGAGTGTGAGTGTGAGAGAGCAAGCGTGTGTGTGTGAGTATGTGTGTGAGTGTGTGTTAGTGTGAGTGTGTGTGTGAGATAGTATGTGTGTGAGTGAGAGGGTGAGTGTGAGAGTGCATGTGTGAGAGTGAGTGTGAGTGTGTGTGAGTATGAGTGTGTGAGTGTGAGAGTACACATGTGAGTGTGAGTGTGAGAGTGTGTATGAGTGAGAGAGAGCGAGCATGTGTGTGAGTGTGAGTGTGTGTGAGTGTGAGCGGGAATGGGAAATGTCCGAGCGCAGGCTTAGGGAAGCGCAGCCCTGGAAGTGACAGCAGGGTGCCCGGGTGCGTCAGCGAGGACAGCCCTCCTCAGCGCCTCTCACCCCCAGTGTTGCCTAATGAACCCCACGCTCGCGGGAGGGATCCCCCCCGGGTGCCCGATAAAGATGATAAAGACGATGTGGGGCGCCTAGCGCACGTGTAGTTTAGGGGCCGCAGAAGGGGAGTGAGAAGCGTCTTCTCCCCTTGGCCTTGCCATCGCCCTGCGTCCTTGGCAAGGGCACGCCGCCCCTGGAGTTTCCCTGCCTCCTTTGTGCAGCGAGCGCGCCCTAGGTGACAGCGACGTCAGGGTGGGCTGGAGGGTGAGCTAGGAAGGGGACAGGCCCTTGGGACCCGCGGGGGCCGGATCCCGAGCTGACTAGGGCTGCCTGCCTGGCCGGGAAGGGGCAAGCGGTGCTGTGCACGTCCCACATTTGCCATTCTCGGACGGACCTTCCCTTTCCCATCACAGGGTTTTCTGTGGCTTTTACTGCTAATTGGAAAAATTTTGTAGCTTCCCCGCCTTTTGTTCCAATTTTTTTTTTTTTTTTAAATGCAGCAATAATTGAAAACAATCAAGGAGGGGACTCGATACATCAAAACAGTACTCTGCACACTCGCTTCGGAGGGCGCAAACAAAGCAAATTGTGCACGGAGGGAAGCGGGTCTGTGCTTCTCTCATTTGTAATTTATTAGTGTGATTAACATACAAAGCCCAGCATTTCCTGAAATTCATAATTTGCCCCATTCCTCCGTGAGCTCTGTGTTTCCCAGAATAATCATGCCGATCCGTTTCCTTAAAAATGTATTGAATGCCTAAGTGCTCGTTTCTTGAGGGCAGCGGAGTAATTGGACACAGTGGGAAACAGCAGAGAAGCGGTTTGCTTCCTAAGGAAAGGAGAGATGCGATGTGAGTCCCCCCGCTGGATGGAATGTCGCACCAGGAGGGACCCCATCTCCGCACCTGGTCTCTGAGCAGAATGCTTACAGGCTATTTATGGAATTAGGCTGGAGGAGGGCAGCTAATTCTCAGATGAGGAGGGTTTCTCTGGATTATAAAATGCAGGTTCTTTTGAATAAGGGGATCGAATGGGAGTGGAATGTTTCAGCTTTTTTTTGTTTTCTTTTCATTTCCCCCCAACAAGACAGCTCTTTGGTGATCTTGGCGATTTCCCCACTGGGTTTCATCTTCAGGAAATTCTGGCGTGTAGGATTGCTTCTGGCCACCCTGCCTCTCCAGCAGCCGCTGGTCAAGCACCCCCACCTCCCCTCTGTGATGGGCTCTCTGTTACACAGGTGCCCAGGAAAGCATTCTTGTAATTCCAGCTTTGGGAACTGGAACAAAGGAGGGAGATCGGAGTCGTTAGGTTAAAACACATTTAAGGTTCGTGCTCTGCTATGTCTCTGCCTGCCTGTGGTGTTTCTGTGTTTCTTCCAGCCCTTTTCTCTTTTTTCAAAACAATTCATTAATACGGTGGCCCTAGGGTCTCGGTCAGGGTTGCTTGCACCTGGACTGGTAAGAACGTCTGAGATCAACCTGTTACAGGTTAGCAGCGCTAACTATGGGAAAGGGCTTCTACACATCCAACACCCACAGCCTTTTCTATGAGCTGAAAACAGCATCACCGCCCTTTCCTGGGAATTCGGCTTTGGAAAATCTCAATATATTGAGAGCAGTCATGCTGCGCAAACCCAGGGGGCGCCATTCACACGGAATTCTACTAGCCTGCTTGGCATGTGCAGGGACCCTGATGTATACCTACCAGGACATTTATATAGTTTCCTGAGCTGGGGAGAGGGGTGAGATAGAAAGATGAGGCTGGAAAGTAGTCATGGGCCAGAGGACAAAGTACATGATGTCTGGTGATTGAGCAGTAATTTTATCCGGAATGTTCCTGACATCAGTGGCATCTCAGAAAGGCCCCTGTAGTCTCAGCTTAGAGAGTAAGTTGGCAAAGGCCAAAACTGGAGGGAAGGCAAATAAAAGGAAATTACAGGAGTTCCCCCCTTATCCACTGTTTCCCTTTCTGTGGTTTTAGTTACCTGTAGTCAACCATGGTCGAAAATATTAAATGGAAAATTTCAGAAAGAAATAATTCCTGAGTTTTAAATTGCACACTGTTCTGAGTAGCGTGATAAACTCTTAGGTCATGCTGCTCCGTCCTGCGTGAATCATCCATTTGTCCAGCAGGCCCACGCTGTGCCTGGTACTCACTTAGTAGTGCTCTCAGTTATCTGATTGACTGTCATGGTGTCACGTTACTTGTGTTCAAGTCACCCATATTTTACTTAGTAATGGCCCCAAAATACAACAGTAGTGATGCTGGCAATTCCAATATGCCACATTAAAGCCATAATGTGCTTTCTTTAAGCAAAAAGGTGAAAGTTCTCGACTTAATGAGGAATGAAAAAAAATCGCATGCTGAGGTTGCTAAGATCTATGGTAAGGATGAATCTTCCATCTGCGAAAATTATGAAGAAAAAAAGAAATTCATGCTGGTTTTGCTCTCGCCCCTCAAACTGCAAAAGTCACAGCCCCAGTGCCTGATAAGTGCTTAGTTAAGATGGAAAAGGCCTTTAATTTGGGAGTGGAAGACAGGAACCGAAAACGTGTTCCAATCAACAGCGTGTTGCACCAGAAAGCACTGGGTCTATACGAAGACCTTGGGACAGGATCCCCAGAAAGACGTGACACCAAACCATGTACTGCAAGTAAGAGATGCTTACAGGGATTCAAGAATAGGCTGGGACTGAAAAATATAAAAATTACTGGAAAGGCTGCCTCTGCCTATGAAGAAGCTGTTGCCACATTTCCGGCAGAGTTCAAGTTGATTAAAGAGAAGTGATACCATCCCAGCAAGTCTTCAATTGCGCCGAATCCAGACTCTTCTGGAAGAAGACAGCCAATAGATCCTACATTCATAAAAGTGCATCGGAGGCGCCAGAGTGTAAATCATGGGAGGACAGGCTAGCTCTGGTGCTATGTGGCAACACTACTACTACAAGATCAAGCCGGGCACGGCGTCCAGAGCAAAGAACTCACATGCTCTCAAAAACAAAAGCAAAGATTACCTACCTGTGTTCTAGAAATGTAATTGGAAAGTGTGATTGACAGCCGTCTTGTCAATGGAATGGTCCCGTCACTGCCTCACAAGATGTGAGGACAGTCCAAGAAGATACTTGGAGAGAGCGAGAGAGCACATTTATATAACTTTGATCACAGTATATTGTTATAACTATTTTATTATTAGTTATTGGTGTTAATCTTTTACTGTGCCTAATTTATAAATTCAACTTTATCATAAGAATACGTGCATAAGAAAAAACATAATATATATAGGGTTTGGCCCTGTCCATGGTTTCAGGTGTCTACCGGAGGTCTTGGAACACATCCCCGTGGTTAAGGGGGGAAACTACTGTATTGAAGGAAGATTTTCTTTCCATTGACTTCTCTCATGTCCATGGTTAGCACCACCCTGGGCCCAATCAGCAACCCCCCTTGTGTGGATGATTACAACGAGCTTTTAACGAACCCCATGCTTCCCGCTTGCCCCCAGTTCTCCGCAGTGCCACTTGAATAATCTGATCCTGTCACCCCAATGACCCCCTTCAGGGGTTAGGAGCTCACATTGCCCTCCAGAAGGAGATGGAAGTGCTAACGTGGCAGCAAGGCCTTGCAGGGTTTAGACCTCGGCAGCCTCTCCACCGCCCACTCACTCTGCATCTGTCACCTGGATCCTTGTTTCTGTTCCTCGCCCACATTCTCTCCCATGTATTCACTCTCACTGGAACTTCCCAGACCCTTTTATGCCCCTACCAACTTCCTCCATGCACTTATTTAGCTGAGTTAATGACTATTTAACACCCCTCCCCCATTTCCTGCCCAGTGTCACTTCCTCCACCTATGTCTTCCCATCTGCTGTCTATCAAAATACCAACTATCTCTTCTTTCTAGCCTTTATCTCAGTTGTAAATTTACATGTATTCATAGGGTTCTTTGTTTGCCATCCACTTTTCTAGCAAATTGGAAGTTCCGTGGGGTAAGGGCTATTTTTATGGCCCTTACAATAGTAGCATATTGTAGCATGTTGTCTTACAGGAGTAGCATTCGGAAGTATTTTTGAGCGGGTGACTAAGACAATGGAAATCTAGATAAAGGCGTCCGGAGGAGGACCAGAAAAATGCGATGGAGTCATGGGAGTGGTGATTTTGATTTCTTAAATGATACTGAGAGTAATCGGCTTTTCCTGGGTGACAGTAGACGGAGCCGTCTGAAGCATTCTATTTTATCTCTAAACAAACTCAGGAAGTCTGACCATTGTAACTGCAAGAGGATGACTTACCCAGGTCATTCTTCCAACACGTGAAATGTCTAAACAGTGCTTTGGATTTCCTTTTGTTATACCTGAACCACAATAATAGCAGTCATTAAAATCTTAATGCTTTTGCCCTGGCCCATGTGGCTCAATGGACAGAGCATCGGTCTGCACACCAAAGGGTTGTGGGCTTGATGACTGGTCAAAGGCATGTACCTGGGTTGCAGATTCGACCCACAGCCCAGTTGGGGAAGTACGAGAGGCAACCAATGGATGTGTCTCTCACATTGATGTTTCTCTCTCTCTCTCCCCTGACCTCTCTTCCTTCCACTCTCTCTAAAAATCAATGGGAAAAATAACCTTGGGTGAACTAAAACAAAATCTTAATGCTTTTATTATAAACACATCTTTCTATAGATTTTTATATTAGGTATTCTCTCTTTGTTATCTTACTAAAACAGAAGGGTGTTTTGAGAAGTGACTTTCATGACATTACCACATTAGAAGGTGGAAACAGACTCTATTTCCTCCCCATGGAAGAGGTTTGTGAGAAGGAGCCTGGGCAATGCTGAGTTTTTATTTGGCCTGGCCCGACTCATCCAGTTACTAGGTAGGTCACCTGGGGCATGTCACTTACCTCTCTGAGTCCCACATTTATCAGTTGTGAAAGCAGAATATAAATACTTGCCTTATACGGTTGTTGGGAATTAGAAATGTCTATAAAGTGCCTGGCACTTAGAAAGCATCAAAACGCTGTGTTTGCAATGATGGCATTAGGTCTGCAGTTTGAAGCTGCAGCATGGCAAGGTGTCATACGATGAAGGCTTTAACTTTCTTGGAAACTCCCTCTCCCAATTTGCCCCTAATCCAGGAACCCTTTGTGTAATCCAATACCCAGCAGCACATCTTATTACCTAGGAAGTGCCTTCCATCCTGATGCCCCAGAATTTAAATAGTGACTCGCCTTGTAGAATGCCACCTGGCCTGGTGAAAATCGGCAGAAGATTAAAGGAGACATTTAACTGTACTTTACTTTGTTTTCTCCATATCTCCAAGCCCTATCCATAGCTCAGATCAAGTGTTACCAAGTATATATTACTGGTTCTCACCCCTGATTTCACACTAAAGTCAAGTGGGGAGAGTTTTAAAAATTGTCAAAACGGGGCCCCAATCTACACCCATTAAATTAGAGTCCCAGAAGTTTCATGCCCAGGCATCCTTATGTTTTTAAAAGCTCCCCAGGTGGTGATTCTAATATGCAGTTAGAAGTGAGGACCTGTGATGTAAATGGAGCTTATCCTAAGCTCCGCTCTATTCCCACACTCAGCCATATGAAGGTTTACTGCTTTCCACCACTATATTTCTTATTTGTTGATCGGAATGAATGAATGAATACACTGCAAGAATGAATGCCCTCACCCAGGTTACTCAATAATGTTCATCTTGCATTTTTCTTTGATGTTCAATCTCCCCTAGGAGACTAAGATTCTTCTTACAGTCTGTCAGGATCATGTTATTTCTGTGGACCCCACCGCACCTAGCAGGGTGCCTTAGGGAGAGTACGCACTCAGTAAATACCTGTCACATAAGGGAAAGATTTATAATGAATAACTAACTGTCACATGACAAACAGATTTATGGAGTTCACATGGTAAGAATAAATTGCTCTTCTCCTACTAACTGTAAACAATCTTTTTCTTTCTGTGATTTTGAATAATAAACATTTTTCTATTTGTAATAAAAAATATGTACATCAGCGTCTATGCGGGTGTTAATTGTCGCCGAGCCTATTGATATAGTTCTACAGTTGATTTAAAAAAAATCTTTATTCATTTCAGAGAGAGGAAGGGAGCGGGAGAGAGATAGAAACATCAGTGATGAGAGAGTCATTGATTAGCTGCCTCCTGCACGCCCCCTACTGGGGACTGAGCTAGAAACCTAGGCATGTGCCCTGACCTGGAATTGAACTGTGATCTCCTGGGTCACAGGTAGATGCTCAACTGCTGGGCCACGCGGGCCGGGCTACAGCTGATCTTAAAGTAACCATTGGGTGGGGTGAGGCGAAGCATCTAAGCTCCAGTCACTTCATGCAGGACACTGGAGTGAGTGTCCCTCTTCTTCCTGCCTCGTGACACCCTGGACCTTGTTGGAGCGTGAAGGCTCCAGCCCACTGTTTGGCACACCCTTCAGACTTTTCACGATCTCACACTTTGTCTGGGGGTACAAACACCTGCTAAAACTGACCCCAGACCTTCCCCCAGCGTGGACCTTGCTAGATCATCTGCAGCCGCCCTCAATTACCTTTGGCTTCACTTGCTGTGATTTTTTCCCCTCTAAAACATGCCACTGCTCTAGGGAAAGGACTTCACATTCCAGAGCATCAGGGTTCCAGGTACTTACAACTCAGTCTCATTTGGGCATTTTTATTCCAGTTGGTCGAACTACAACTCTTTCTTCATTAACCTGAGTCTTACAGTCAGAAATATGAAAATAATAGGCAATTTTTCCTTTCTCATTGAGCTTGTGCACCTTAAGTTCCTAGTAACCCCTATGTGTTCATTGTGCTCGGTGACTTCCCACGTTCTTTTCGCTACCAACCCATCCCGGTGGCTGTCCCTCCTCCTGTACAATGGAGCCTCCTCTGACCGCCTGCTCAGCTGAGCGCTGCCCTCGGCCCGAGCCTGGCTGATGTAAAGGTGCACACGCACTTGTCCGCCTTGGGGACAGAGGCAAACCTCAACAGCCTTAGATATACACAATGAATGAAGAGAAACCCCGGTACCCCCCCTCCACTGGGACTGATGAAAGGAAATAAGCAAAATCAGAAAATCTCCACGCAGACTGGGCACCGTGAAGCCATGCCTACTTTTCACAAAGCGGAATTCGCCTGTTGTCTGCTGGAACGTTGCTGGCACAACTGTTCTCTCCACGTGGTGATGGGCTTCAAAAAAATCTTTTTAAATTACCATCTGTGACAGCCTGGATGGAACTAGAGGGTATTATGCTAAGTGAAATAAGTCAGACAGAGAAAGGTAAATACCATATAATTTCACTTAGATGTGGAATGTAAAAAGCAAAATAAATAAACAAACAAAACAGAAACATGCTTATACATACAGAGAACAGGCTGAGGGTTGCCGGATGGGACGGGGCTGGGGGAAGGGTGAAAAAGGTGAAGGGATTAAGAAGTACAAATTGGTAGTTGCAGAACAGTCACGGGGATGTTAAAATACAGCCTAGGGAATATAGTCAATAATATCATTATAACTATGTATGGTGCCAGGTGGGTACTAGACTCTGTGAGTTATATAAATGACTCATCACTATTTGTATACCTAAAACTAATAAAATATTGAATGTCAACAGTAAAATGTGGAAGATCAAACAGACTGTCGCAAGCATTGAATATCACTTTACAGGTGTGCCCATGGTTGTTCATAATTGTCAAAATAAGATTGCTGCCAAAAATAGAAGCTATAAACAGCAAAAAGACAACCAACCAACCCAACACCCAAAATCAAAACCAAAACAGACATGACCGTTGGGGATTCTTTTGAAATGTAATTTTCCTTGTAAGCAATTTCTGTGAGCAACACACAGCTCTTAGGTGGTAAGAATCTATATTCCTAGCTCCCGAAGTGAACAGCCTGGAATCAGAATGCTCCCAAAGATGAGGAGCTAAATAGAGTTGCAACTACAGGGTGGCCATTACATTAAGTAATTTAATGAACACTGATACAGAGGAAATACATCAAAGGCAAACAATCAACACCAATCAAGGAAGCTGAGCATTCGAGGCACTTAAAATGTATTAAATGAGTGTTTCAATCACAGTGGGTACTTTTTCACAAACTCTCTTAATCAGCTAGCATCATTCTCAACAGTGTGGCCCGTGCTTGTAAATACGGTGTTCTGGGGAAAAAAAAAGCCGATGGTCCATTCACACGTGAACGCTGTGAGGAATGGAAATTCTGCTTAGGGTTTTCATAGGTAGCGTAAACAAGAGCAGATGCACTGGGAAGGTCAGTGAAAGTCAGTTTTAGAACAAAGGCATTAATGATATATTGCACTTGTTAAAAAAAAATCAAACATAGAATAAATCTTGAGGGCTAATTGCAGGGAGCCAGTTCACTTCCCAGAGGCAACCATTTTTGTTTTCTTATGTATATTTTCTTCATGTACAAGTTTTTATATGTGCATCTGATTTTGTATATTTATTTTGGGTACATATATGCATGTATAATTATCACTACTAGAATATTTATAAATACATAAAGTACAATACTATAACATGTGTAAGTACACAAATAATACATATATTTCTATCATATTTCTGTGATTTATTTATGTATTGTATGTATGTATGTATATTTATGTGTGCCCATATATGTGTGTGTGTTATACACACATATATATAGGGGGGGGGAGAGAGAGAGAGAGAGAGAAATTTTGTATAAATAGGGACATACTCAACCCATTGTTTTGTATCTTGCTTTTGGCATATAGTCCTGTATCATGAAGCTCTTCCTATATCTGCCTTAGCACTATTGCATGGTGCTAAGGTTTACATAGTATTTATTGTGTGAGTCTATTACCATTTATGTAACCATTCCCTTGTGAGGCATTTAGATTACATCCAATTTGGGGAATTATACTTTCTTGAACACACACACAAATATGTATACATGCATTTGAGTATAAAGTTGGAATTATTTGAGATTTTAAAAGCCGAAATGCTTAGATTCCAAGTATATATTCTAATTTTCCAAGTATGTATACACACACACACACACATCCCACATGCATACTTTTCCATTTGACATATTATTTTATAGAATTCTCATTTAAGTATTTGCATTGCATCTGTTTTACTGACTAGGAAACTGAGGAACAGAGAGGTTAACTAATTTGCCAGAAGTCACCCAGATAATAAACACACAACCCTCCTTTGAAACTCAGGTGTCCTTTTCATTTTTTACTTTAATCACCTTTAATTACGGTGCTGCACTTTGAGCTTTGACCAGTGTTAGAGCTGTCAGAGTCATAATATAATTGTAGGCACTTCAAAGAATGTGTCTATCTGAAAATATTGGAAAAAATGTCATTTTTGTTTGTTTTCTCTCCAAAGAAAAAGCCAGGTTCATTTTCTTCAACCTAAGGCTGTCTGAATTGTGAGAGTTAATATCAGTGTTAACAGGAAGTAAAGGTGAATATTCCTGCTTATGTAAGAGTCTTATCCCACCCTTACTCGTAGCTGGGCTTGGAGAAATTTATACCCGCTTTCCTGGGAGGAAGCTCTTTCACTTAAAAACATTAGGTGAGTTCGAAACGTTCTGTTTGTCCTTTCGTTTCCACTGTACATCTTCACGTCTTTGAAGAGATTTCATTCTTTGTACTTTCAAAGAACTTCAGTTGATTTGGAAGAGATAAAAGTATTTTGATTTATAAAATTCCAAGTACTCTTGCAGGTTTGCAAAGCATGTTTGAAGGTCCTTCTGATAACATCGGCTATAAGTGTATCTACAGTAAGGGCACCGCTATTGAAGCTCAAGGTTTACAACTCAGGATGCTTTCAGCCCCCATCTCCCTTCCCTTCCCGTGCTCCCAAAGAAGGCATCTGCTATGCTTGCCTGCCCAGCGGTCATCTCTCCTTCCACAAGTAGCAGCAGCACATCCCTTCCTTTAATGGCAGTCCACGTGCAGTTCCATGGGGGGACCCACCCCAGATCCAAATGGGGCACATATCCCAGGCCTGACCCATCGGGGCATCCCAAACTCCGACCTCGGTGAATGACTTAAGGATGAGCACCGGCTGCGGGCAGGTGCTCAGAAATGAGTGAAACTCGATTCGGAAATCACTTGGGGGGAGAGCACTCAGATTTGCCTCGCTAGGAGTTGTGAGCCTGAGAGCTTGGAGCAGCTATGCCTCTGTGATGGGAGATCCTGATTAAGGGGAAAAGCAGTGCAGGGGAAAGCGGATCCGAGAGAGAGAACAAGCCCAGGCGACACCGCACACACCTGCTTGAGCTGTTTCTACTGCTGGTGTTTAAGTTCCCACAGGCACTGAACGCCTTCCCTCCCCACCCCTTTCATGCAGTTTTAGCTGGGTTTCCTTGTGCTTTGTTTCTCAGAGCCTGACTTAGATAGCCTTCTCTCCTACGGTTAGCAGTAGTTCAACAGATAGAGTCCCTCCTACTAAAATCCTTGGAAAACTTTTGATGATTTAATATAAAATAAATGAAATCTGTCATCCCACTGTCTCTCCTGATCTACCCTCTGCTCAGTTTTCAATATTGCTTTACACAAATTCTGATTTGGTTCTGTCCTTTCCTCTATCGAAAAATGTTGGTGGCCTGTCATTTTCTACAGAACAAAGGTCTTGGGATTCAAGACCTGTGGGCATCTGGTCAACCAGCCTTCAAGTCTCAGGGTCCCCACTTGCCTCATGCAGGCTTTGTTCCAGGGAGATCAGAGAACCCACTGCCCCTCACCCCCACCGCAAAGATGGCTTGTGTCTTCATAACTTTATGCCTTTGGTGTGCTGCTTCCTCCCTCGGGGATTGTGGCTCTTCCCAGTCAACCTTGGCACCTTCCAGTCTTGTCTGGTTAAGTGAGTGCTCAGTTTCCAGGAGTTTTGGAGCCCTTGGTGCCTTTGACAGCATGACCTTCATTATACTTGATCAGAGGTAGTCATTAGTATGTCTTCCTCATGTCCCTGTCTGAGGGTTCCTTGGCAATAACTGTCTTCATCTGTGGGTCCCTAGAATGCATAGCATTGCTGAAGCATAGCAGGAGCTAATGTATGTGAATAAAGTCAGAAAAAGCAAGTAATTGAGTGAATGGTGCAGTTTTTACTTCTGTTTCTTTGTAAGCAAGTCACATGGGTTTATGAAAAAAAAGCAGAAATGATTGCTTTACATTTTACTTATTTGTACTATCTGCAGGTTTTCACTCTTGCAAAATATATATGTATATATTTTGACAACAGCCACAGGGATTCCTTTAATGCAATCTGTCACTAAATACCTTGCCAGAGACATTTTCCTTGAGGATATTGATAATGGCTTTTTGTGGGTTATTTAGGATTCCTCTAAGGCTATGTATAGGCGTCAATAATTTCATTTTTCATTTATCATTTGCTGACTTTTATTAAGCACTTCATAGAGCCCAGACCCTGGGCCAGGCCACAACAGCCCAAAGATAACTAAGGGATACCCAACCCAGCACCCACCAAGTTTCACAGCTGGATGTCTCTTTACTGCCCTCCACACATTAATAATAACTACTGTTTATTAGTAACCTTCTGAGTGCCACAGGTAATAGTGGGTGTTTATGTGCACTCTTGATGATTCTCTTAATAACCCTGAGGGGTATTAGAATCTTTATTTCATGGAAGAGGAAACAGAAACTCAGAGTGCCGAAGTGACTGAGCCTTGGAACTGGCATTCTAACCATGATTTATTTGATCCCAAAGCCACTGCCCCATAATGCCTTCCCATGGTCATGTCCTTCTTTCACCAAGACCTCTTAGGACATGGAACATATCTCCCTTGTTTTCTTTTTTTTAAATTGATTTTAGAGAGAGGGGGGAAGGAAGAGAGGGAGAAATACTGATTTGTTGTTTCACTTATTTATGCATTTATTGGTTGCTTCTTGCATGTGCCCTGACCGGGGATTGAACCCACAACCTTGGTGTATCAGGACAGTGCTCTAATCAACTGAGCTACCCGGCCAGTGCAGTTTTTTTATTCATAATTTTAAGGTCTCTCCTGCCCACTCAGATGATTATTTCAATAAAAATATGTTGCTTACCTTGACCTAATTCCTTTTCACTCCTCTTTCACTTAGATATTTTAGCTTCCTTAGAGGTCCTTCACCCATACCTGTATTTTCAGGTACCTGTATAATCAAATCATTTTGATTGCAAATAACAGAAACCCAATCCACGCTAGTTTTAACAAAATGAACCAAAATCAATGACCACAGACTGTATTGGAGAATGGTTTGGGGGATACTTTTGTGATAGCCTGGAGAATCCGATGAATGACGGCAGGAATGAAGTGTCGGAGGCTGACCTCATGATTTGTGACTGGAACCAACGCCTCGGTGCTACCAGGACATTTTCTCCTGTGTTCTTCTGGCCTCTTCATTGCCTCTACCTCTTGGTGGGTGGGTAGCTTCTTCTGCTAAAGCCCAAGTTCTTCTACATAGCCAAGGAGCAATGATCTTTTGAGCATTGTGATCTCCCCCACCCCCAAAAGCAAGGACCATCTTTCTCGACAGCTCTACCAGGAAAATCCCTGGGAAGAACCCCGTTGGCTTGGCTTTGAGCTCACCCTTTACCTAACCTTTGAGGCAGGAAGAAAAGTGCTTCTGAATTTTGGTAGTCATGGTTGGAGAGGTAATCTGCCAAAAGGAAGGGGTGATTCCACCAGAAGAGAGGGAATGAGAAACATGCCAGGAAGGAAAGTGTTGAGGTGCACAGTCAACTATTGAAGGAAAAGTCAGGGTTCATACCAGTATAATTACAGGGGGCAGTAGGTAGAGGGCATTTGTCCCAGTCTCGGGTACAGCCTCATTTTATGTCTCTTTCCTTAGCATTTATCACTCTCAAAACTATTTAGATTTAGATGATAAATGACATGGCCACTCTAACAATAAGATACAATATTTAAAATAGTGACTGTCTTGGGAAACTTAGGGGAATGACATTCATCCTCTTGTCTCCTAGGACCATTCCAGACATGTAATAGTCACCCAGTCTTCAATGGATTGAGGAAACAACCTGCCATAGTGGGCCCTGCATTGGTCTGGAATCAGACAGTCACTTCTCTGGTTCTGACTCTGCTAGTTGGTCACTTGTGTAATTTGTAGCCCATCATAACCTAGATGAGCCTCACTTGTAAAATGTTTGAAGAACTAAGTGCTTACCACTAGGCAATGCTAAATTAATTTACCAATATAGTGTGTGTGTGTGTGTGCGTGTGTGAGAGAGACGGGGGGGGGGCGATTTTCTTTCCCCACTCTGCTGTAGTTCTCTGACTGTGCTCAGAGGAAAGCAACAACCAAAGTGTCATGAGGTGTAGCCATCCTCCAAGATGGCAGAGTGGACCGGTACTGGTTAATGGCTCTGGGATGATCCCATATTGGGGGACATCCATTCCTTTGTGCTCTGACATTGATGTTACTGTCAGTTGACAGTGAGCTTTATCATCAATCCCTTCAAGTACAAAAGGCCACTGCTCGGCAACTGTCATTAAAAGCAGCCTGTCTCTTTTTAAAAGCAATCTCTCCTTTATTCCCTCCATAATAGGAGCCAGTGTACCAGAAGAGACTGACCTTAAGTTGAGCCAGTTTAGTTTAAAAAAAAGAAAGAAATATAATAGATTAGGTTTTTAATGTGTTTAAAATGGAAGGCATAGAATTATAATGGGGTTGGGGGTAGGAGGGGATGGAAGGCAGGATAGGAGAATGCAGAGTTGGCCTTGGCTTTTCTTTGCTTTGGGATAATGGGCATTTCTAGTTAAATCAACACAGTCTATTTCACAGCCTGTCTCCTGGTGATATATACACTCTTTGGACAGGGTTGCGGCTGCCTAAAGATCTCTTTTAGCCATGGGACATGGGTATAAATAAGCTTTATGTAGTCACAGCTGCTAAGAGTGATTATGGGTGGAGTGCATTCTGAAAGGATAGGGCAGGATGCTTATTGTCATGGGGAAGCAGGCAAGGAGAGAAAGGGAAACAAATCTCAAAGGGAGGCAATGGGTAGAGTTCTACTGAGCAAACTTTCCCCATGGTCTTTATCACTCTTTAATGACCTTTTGGGGAGTTGATTTCACTTTAATTTAAAAACAATAAAGAAGCTTGTGATTGAGAAGTGAGTCAGTGTGGATGTTAAGAACATGGGTTTTGCCACCAGGCTTCCCAGGTTCACATTAAGCCTTTGTCATGTACAAGTCACACAGTTAGGGTGCATGTAGGCGCCGTCTGCAGAGCTATAACTGTATACATTAGTGGCGAAGATGAAACGACTGGCATGGAAAGAGTTTAGAGGAGTGCCTGGCACACAGCGAAGTCTCAGCCAACATTTGTTCATATTATTTATGTGTTTTGGGTTCGTAGACATACATAAGGCAACAGACAAATTGTTCCACATTTTTGAAAGTCATTCCACATTTTGAGAGTGCTGTGAGGAAGCTCAGTAGATATTCATTCCCTTCCCAACCAGTGTCCCCTACTTGAGGTGGTTAGGAAGGGCTTTTATAAGGAGAAGACATTTGAGCAGAGATGGAATCAGCTGTGGGAGACGTATTGCAATTGAAGTACACAGGAGGCGCCTAGGTCCTGAGGGGAAGAGAAAAGGGGTTGCTTTTACAGAGAAGCTGAACGGAACCAGTGTGCCAGGCGTGTTGTGGGCAGAGCAGGGAGTAGCCTGCATCGAGGAGAGGCAGGTGGGAAAGGGCTAGAACAGGCAAGATTGTCCGTGTCAAAATGAGGACAAGCTCTCATCCTAGAGGCAGTGGGAAGCCACTGGGAGGTTTGAAGAGTGGTCTGATCAGATTGACATTTTAAGATCACTTTGGCTTGGGAACAAAATAAGGGCTTGTAGGTTGGGGCAGAGGGGCCAAAAGGAGCATGTTGTTGAATGGGCAGGAGGTGATGTTGACAGATCAAGTGGCGTCAGGGCCAGATCCTGGCCCACAGCCCCCACCAGACAAGCTCAGGTGCTCTAGCTAAGGGTTCTCACCACTCTGTTAACTTATTCCATTCATCTGCCATTGCTTATTTAATTATTTGTTTTCATTAGGCTACAAGAACCGGGACTCAGTGTCTTCCTTCCACTTCTGTATTTGTTCAGTTTCTTGTCCAGTGCCACACTCTTAATAGGTGCTCAGTATTTGTTTAATGAATGACTCTGCACAGTATAGCATCCATTGTGCTGTTTAATTTTACAAGCTCGTATTATTAGAACATCAACTAATCTGCTTCATGAACAGGACAGCCATGCCTTTTGAACTTGCAGTGTGTTTGTGATGGGGATATGGGATCCTGGAGATCTTTATGTCAAAGACAATGAGCAGCACTGTGTTGTGGATCTTGAACAGGGCAAAACTAACACGTGGCTCAGCTCTGTATTTTCTGCAGCAAGATGTCCCCTTAACGCCTTATCTGTGGCATATCAACCTGGAGCCCTAGTTAATTTTCATGCAGAGGAAGCCTTTGAAACCCAGGCCTCTTTCATGCTCTGGGAAGATTTGAGAGGGGTCAACCCTGCTTAGATTGGTTCTCTGCACCAGTCGGGGCAGCCTGCTGGCTGTTCTCAGCATGGAGTATGTTGCTGAGAGGAGATGAGCAGGAAACAGACCAAAGAACCAGGGCACTTCCCAGCTTGAATCAGGCCTGTCTTGTGTGAATTCATTATTTTGTTGGAAATTAAGCCCCAGAATGGCAGACATAGTACATGTGAATGTGAACTGATGGCGTATTTTATGGCCAAGTGACCGTAGGCTTTCGATTATCCACTCCGGCTGATTGTCCTTGCCTCTGAACCCTTCCATTAGTGCAGATAATTGAACGATACCTGGTTTTGTGTTTTCACACCCAATTATACATCCTAATGGCATTTGGGTGGGGTGGGGAGTGTGAGATGGTCTCTCCGGCTTGCCATCTTTCACAAGAGAGCTGGAATGGTTTGCAAGCAACAGTGACTCTGGCTGTCACTCGACGGGAACTTCCCATGCTGTAGCAATTGTGCTCAGACTTTCCTGGGACTGTCACATTCAATCCCACCACGATTCTACAGTGATAATGATGATTAGCACTTCTTTGGCATTTGCCCTGTGCCAAGTGATGTCCCCATGCCGGCATGTATCAACTCATTTCATCTTCGAAACCTAAGAAGCAGTAACTCCAACCCCAGAGAGGGAGAGTCAGGAGGACTGAGATGGGAAGGGTACCTTGGTATTGAACCAGGCGGAACCGCTGCTGTAATGTGGGTACTGTTAGCCCTGTCCCTACAGAGAGCGGAGAAAGGGTAAGTCCTCTGCACCAGGTCACACGGCCAGGACGCCGAGGAGTTAGGAATTACACTCCTTCATCCGTTTCTAAATTCCTTGTAGCCACTGAGAACGGAAAAGCTGGTATTTGTTATCAGTGTGTTTGGGGCCCTCGACCCTCTGATAGAGGAATCATCTTCCAGATTTTTTAATAAAGCGCGATTTTGCAGTGAATGTCGTGGCAGGGTAAGTGCGGGGATCTACTCAGCCCTGCGTTTGCGTGGTGAAGTCAACCTGGAGAAATCCCAAAGCCCCCGTTGGCTCAGAAGAACAGGATATGATAGGATGCTCCTGTTTTGTTTTCTTTTCCATGCCGTGGTAGGGTTCTTTTTTTGTTGTTTTCCTGTTTGCAAACTTCTGTTCCAGACTGCCTACAGCCAGGAGCCAGAAGGACAACAGTGGCTTTGTGAATTTGCAACAGATATTCAAATAAGATAAGTACATAATTAGCATGGAGCAGCAGATGACAGAGTCTGCAAGATTTAAATCCTGCATAGGGAGCTAGCAGATAGTTCCTGATAACAACTTTCCAAATCTGTTGCTTTCAGATGGGTGCGAAAGGGGAGTGTAGACACAGCCCATCCAGGCAGTTAATAATAGAATCGATTGTTCAAAAATAACAATTTATTGTGTGCTTACCATGTGACAAATGATATGCTAGACTATACACATATATTATATAATTTATTTCTCACAATAATACTGTGAGATAAGTAGTATTTTTAATCTCTTTTTACAGATAAGGGCATTGAATCTGATTGTTGGGAGGTGACCATTCCCTCCCTCCTTCCCTCCTTCCCTCCCTCCCTCCCTCCCTCCCTCCCAACTCTCTATGACACATATACCAGTCTAGTAAATGGCAAATCTGGGATTTGAACTCGTCTCATCTAACTCCAAATCATATTTTCTAGAGGTCAACGTTAAGGGGTTAAACAAAATGGTTACTTTTAAAAAGCAGTCTAGTTTCTTTTCCACCATCCCTCACAATCAGCACCATTTGGCCTGCCACCGGCCTGGACCGTGAGGTGGGCTGCCACCTGCATGCCCTCGGTCGTGGCCGCTCACAGCAGACCTCTGAGACAGGCACAGCTCCTCTCGTACCTGTGACTCAGATGGGGGGGGGAGAGCTGAGATTCATTTCCCCAAATCACATACACAGAAGTGGTACCAGCCCTTTGCCTCCCTGAGCTCTGAATCTGCACTCTTCACCATATGCTAGTTTGCCTCCCAGCCAAAGCCGCACAAATGATTTGTGATAGACAGGCAGATATGTGAAGATCCACAAGGTGTGTGCGTGTATCTCTGTCTCTCTCTCTATCTGCCTCCGTTTGGATGCGGGGCTGGGCTGCCCCCCCCCCCGCGTCCTCTGACCAGCCGCTGCGCTGCCCCCTCGCTTGCATTGGTATTCCTCCTCGTAGCAGCCCCTGTCACAACAGCAATTGCAAAGAAACCCAAAGAGCAGTGCCGAGAATATAAATGGGTTATTTTTCTCTTCGGTTCTGAGTAGGACAAAATTCCCATAAAGAGCCAGGGAACAAAGGTTCCGTGACAGACATACACCAGGGGACTTTAGCTCTCTCTTGTTCAGCCCGTGCCACATAATGGAAAGGGAAACGGGACAGAAGGGATTCCAGAGAGAACTGCGGGTTGCCTCCCTCGATGGGCGTACGTGGTCCTGCGCATTTGTAATTGTGCATCATCATCAATGGCATTTATTGGGTACCTACCCTGTAAGCAGAGCTACTGTGTGTCACCTTCCTACCTAAGCTTGTGACTCAGGAGCGTGGATGCAGAGGAACTAAACAATGGATTCGTAGGGAGCTGAATCTGCGCTCCTCACCTATCTATCTGTGTGTCCATCTACATAGTGTTTTTTCTATCGGAATCATGGAGGTCGTGGTTAAAAGGGAATGCATAGTCCTATCATTGAAAATAAGGCCTTTCTAAATAATTAAAAACTGACATGAAATTAAACTTTAAAATATATATATATATATATCTTTATTGATTTCAGAGAGAGGAAAGGAGAGAGAGAAAGAGAAACATCAATAATGAGAGAGTCCTCATTGATCTGCTGCCTCCTGCAGGCCCCCAACTGGGGGTCGAGCCTGCAACCCAGGCATGTGCCCTAACTGGGAATCGAACCGTGATCTCCTGGATCCTAGGTCGATGCTCGACCGCTGAGCCACGCCCGGGGAGGCTGAACCATTTATTTTGAGAGGCAGACCACTGAAGTGGTTGGGTGTGGGCTTAGTCATAATCTGAGCTGAGTTCAAAGCTTGATCCTGAAGCCACATGATGTGGGACAAATCGCATGACTTTCAGTTTCTCTTTTTTTTTTTTTAAATATATCTTTATTGATTTCAGAGAGAGGAAAGGAGAGGGAGAGAGAGACAGAAACATCAATGATGAGAGAGTCATTGATCGAGCCCACAACCTGGGCATGTGCCCTGACCGGGAATTGAACCCCGATCGCCTGGATCCCAGGCTGACGCTCAGCCACTGAGCCACGCCCGGCCGGGCTCAGTTTCTTTTTTTCAGAGCAAAGGGGGCTCTTTAATATTTGACTACCCTTTGTCCACCCTTGACTCGTGGCACTCAGTCTTCTACTGAACTCCAGGCAATGGGATAGAGCAATGAATAATAATAGGATAGTTTTAGAAAATTAAAATGATTTAAAACAACATACTGATTTCTCTTGGAAAAAAAATATTTAAGGGAACTCAACTCATAATCTTCAGCAACACTTCTTGTGTCTTCTTTCCTCCCTGTTCTCTTGCATTTGTATTGTCGTCGCCTTTCACTGGCCATGCCCCCCCCCCCTCCCCAAGCCCATTCAGCCGGCTCCTTGGCTTTCCCGGCTTATCACTATATGCACGGTGTGCCCTGTCTGTAAGCCCTCGCCTTCCTCCCCTTCCTGTCATTCTCAAAGCTCCGCGTCCAAGACATCCAGGCACCTGTGGGGCAGGTCAGAGGCTAGGGAGGGAGAGGAGCTGAGGGACAGAGCTGATCATCAGTCAGGGAGGGAGGCAGAGCCCGGAAACCTTTCCGTATCAGTCCTTTCAGGTAGAGCCACCTCCGGCGCTGTGGCTTCCTCTCATCAAAGGCACAGGTGATGACCAAGCCTCTGATTCTTCACTTCCAGCCACAAAAAAACTTTGGCCCTTGAGATGCAGCAACACGTGGGTCATTCAGGGCCACTTTCCCCAAGGTCCTGACAGGACCGGCTGGATGTGGAGGGAGGCCCAGCATCTGGCAGGCCAAGAGATAAGAGGATGAATGGCAGGGCAAGGAGATGGAAGAAACGCGAGTTGGTGCGAAGCTGTTGCTCTGCTGAGACTGGTGTGTTAGACATGTGACCAGGTGATGACTCTGACTCATCACACACAGGGGTACAGGGAGCCAGCAGGCTCAGAATGTGCTGTCAGTGTCCTGAAAAGTTAGGTCCACAGGGAAAGTCATTCTGGAAGGACGGATAACCTACAGAGTCGGGTAGAGAGGCTGGCCCAGCGGGGACAGAGGATGAGCGGAAGGACTGACTCAGGACGAGGCGAGTGCGCTTCAGGTGCGCAGAAGTCGCCGGGCATTTGAAAGCAGGGAGTTCATGCGGGACCCAGAAGTGAATCGGCGAAGCCGGTGTGACCAGATCACACGGACGCTTAAAGCCAGTTGCTGCTGTGAACCTGAAAAGTGTATAAACCAATATAATCGACACGTGCGAAGGGCAGGCTCTCAGCCCCGGCACTGTGAACATGCCAGCCGGACAACTCTTAGCTGTGGGACACCGTCCTGTGCATGTCAGGAACCTCGGCGGCATCTCTGCTCTCTGCTCACTGGATGCCCCCAGCATACTTCCCTTCTATTATGACAACCAAAAGTGTCCCCAAATGTAATCTGGGGGGAAAGAATCCCTTTGGTTGAGAAACTCTTGTTTAGGAGAATATGGCTAACAGCAGTGTGTGGTGTGGACAGATAGAGGAAGGCATGTGAGACCCCTTAGAAGGCTGTAGTAAAAGCTGGAGGAAAAGTGATAAGTGGCTAGCCCAGCCACTGCCAGCAGGGCGACCGTGAGTACATTTAATGCTTATAGGAGCTCTGAGAAAGGGCCTTGCAGTTTGGGGTGCTAGAAGGAAGTGCATGTTTCATTTCCTGATGTATTTTATTTTTCTGGCTTTATTGACCTGGTCTCACAGTCAACGGAACAGTAAATTCACTCTCAGCAGAGATGTTAGCCAAGTCTCTCTTTTCAGCATCCAGATTGAAGGACAACGTTAGCTACCTTTGATGTTGAGGGTCTGAGTAAGATTCACACTGCCCTTTTCCTGGCATCTTTGTGATATTTATTTTTAAAACTTTTTAGAATTGCACATTTCTGTCTAAATAGATGAATCTAGAAAAAAAATGTGCAGGCTCATTCTGCCCTCCACAGGCAGCTGGCCATTGGAGAAGTTGAGAGAGGAAACTGCTGAAGAGACTGTGCTCTTGTTTGTCTCGCATAATCAACCCGAACAGGCCCAGAAGTGGTTATACTTGAAGTTACAGTGATAGCAAAGTTATACTGTCATTTGCCTGGATCCCACTTTAGGACTGTATTGTTTACTTAAGTCTAACACAAGGATTTTTCATAAGGGTGTGCTTCTGATTGTATGTGTGTGTGTGTGTGTGTGTGATCCTGTTTTCAAATGAATCTTCCTCAGTCACATCTCTACTCGATGTCACTCCTCTGCTCAAAAACTATCAATGGCTCCCTATTGCGGATCAGGTCAAGTCTAAGCCACTTAGTATGGACCGAATGCCTTTCAAGGTCCCAACACTCTTATCTTTTCCTATCTATTGTGTGCATTTTGCTTTTTAACTAAGTTAGGTGAGTTTTTTAAATGTTCATTGAAAAAGGAGAAATGGATGGCTCAACAGGATTCCAAGCCCATTTCCAACGTTAGATGAACATTAGGGACTAACAAGACAGACTTTCCTCATGCTCACTTTCCAAATCAAAATTGTTTATCGCTCCCACCAGAACATCCAGTATTTAATTTCACCATGTCAGACAGGACACCTCTAGCTGCATATCCTCAGTGTGTGCGTTTATGAATTTTTCATTAATTACTCTGACTGGAATTGGATACAAGCCTGGCTTAGAAGATGGCCCATTGTTTATGGATTCGGCTTGTTATCCAGGTCACCTACTATCCAATTAAATCTCTCATTATGCCTCTGCTTAGTTCATTTGCAGGGTGGTTTGCTCCAGCATCCTTCCTTCCCCTCCCTCCCTTATCAGCGTCCAGTAACTGATGTAATGAAAGGTCCAACTCAGCTCACATCCCCCGACAAGGGAAACGCGAGGCCTTCTTGACAAACGTGTACAGACATATCCACGGGTCTCCATTTCCACTGTCTTCTCTTAAATAAGCCCCGTGCAAGAAGGAGGCACGATGTCTCTCCTCTCTCTTCTATAAAACCACTTTGCCTTCCTGACTCACTCCCATGTCCTGCCTTTCAGGCTATCTGGGGCCCACAAAGCAGAAGACGAAAGCAGGGGTGAACTGGTGACCGGGAAATACCTGATGAAAATAAGTCCGTTTCCCCCTTCACATCTCTCTGCACGGCCCTGTTTAAATAAGTCCTTCATCTGTGTGAGAAATGGCCTTTGAGATGCTCGGTTCTGGTCCAGCAGCCACCACCATAAATCTGCAGGCCGCGGATGCTAGGTACCCATTGCCTCTCCAAAGTCTGCCGAGCTGGGAGAGAGTTCTCCCCCTGAAAATAATGCTGCGCTTTCTGTGCAGCCTGTGCTCCAGGACAGTTGACAGATTGCCACAGGATTGCACATACTTTTCCTTGTCATTGCTGGACAGAGGCGACTGGATTATGGATGCCCAGATAACTTTCTACCTGCCTCCCCAGCTGAGCACAGAGAAGTCTCGTGACCAGCTCCTCTGTCTGATTCCAAATGACACACGGTTGACCCCAAGTTGTTGCCGCTAGATTTGTAGATATTTTAAGAGCTGGGACAGCTCGGGCCCTGGCTTCTGTTCCCTCCCTGCAGATCTGCCTGGGCTTAATAGACTCTTTCAGCAAAGGCTCCCCGGGGAGGTCCTGCAGGCAGTATGAGGGCCCTTTTTGCTTTTTTATCAGAGGAAATGCTGGAGTCATAACTCGTGAGTTCAGATCACATACCTGCCAGTGATTAGTCTCGTGACTGGGCACACGTCACCTAATCACTGTGCACGCCAGTCTCCTCATCTGCACAAGGAGGGTGCTAAGGTATGCACATCTCAGGGCCTGTGGGGGTGAAAAGGAATGCCACACACAAAGTGCTGACCAGTACTAGACACAGGGTAAGTGGTTCATGGCCTCACAGTTATCACATGAGTGGTGGGTAAACATGTACCTTCATAGAGGTTGAAGGACTTGTCAAGTCACAAGTTCGACCCAAACTGAGCATGGCCTAAATCATGCAGTGGAGTGGAACGGAGTGGAGTGGACTGAGTGAAATAAAATGGAGAGGAATAAGTGGAATGGGGTGGAGTGGAGTGGGGTGGAATTGGGTGGAGTGGGGGGGTGTGGAGTGAGGTGGGGTGGAGTGGAGTGGAATGGAGTGAGGTGGAGTGGAGTGGACTGGGGTGGAGTGGACTGGGGTGGAATGGAGTGGAGTGGGGTGAAATGGAGTGGAATGGGGTGGAGTGGGGTGGAGTGGAGTGAGGTGGGGTGGGGTGGGGTGGGGTGGAGTGGAATGGAGTGCAGTGGAGTGGAGTGGAATGGGGTAGAGTGGAGTGGAATGGGGTGGAGTGGGGTGGAGTGGAGTGGAATGGAGTGCAGTGGAGTGGAGTGGAATGGGGTAGAGTGGAGTGGAATGGGGTGGAGTGGGGTGGAGTGGAGTGGAATGGAGTGCAGTAGAGTGGAGTGGAGTGGAGTGAGGTAGAGTGAGTGGGGAGGAGTGGAGTGCAGTGGAATGAAATGGAAGGGAATAGAATGGAATAGAATAGAGTGAAGTGGGGTGGAGTAGAATGGGTTGGAGTGACAGGGAGGGGAACAGAACGTCGGGGAGAAATCTGTCCGTAGGTTTTAGTTAAAAGCCATCGAGAGAGAAGCTGTATCACACGTGGATATTAAGACGGTGCATCCTCTGAGAGAATGAAGACGATGTTGTCTACGAGGGGAGAGATATTCATTCTCCCTTTGGCCAGGGACAAAATATGTATCTACGTGAATATTGGAATTATGAAAAATATCATCTCTTCACAATGCTATCATCAACTTGTGATGTGTCAAACCCCTGCACCAGAGGTAGAAATTATCGGGAATATACAGCAGAGCATTTTAAAACACAAATTAGAGTCTGTTTCTGCACAGGCTGTGAACAGACAACTGGAGAGAAAACATTTCCAGGGGATGAGAGAAAAATTGGCAGCCGTCACTCGCCTCCCAAAGGCAGGCGCACCCTGGCCTATTCCCATAGCTTGTGTTTTACCAAAATTGATGTCTCTGGGCCCTGGTGTTATTCCCATCTTTCAGCTGTTTCATCTTGAACAGAATCGTTTTCTCTCTGAGTACCCACTGCCAAAATAGTAGGTCAGACAGAAAGCTGCTTTCAAACAACCGGCTGTGCTCGCCGCTCCCGATGTCAGATGATGGGTGTGATTGTTTCTGGGGCTCCGCTCGTATGTGCAGCCCGAGAGCCATTCTGGCCGCAGAGCAGACCCAGAAGCGGGCAGATGAACCATTTGCCGGGTCACCCTCATCCTGGGACTCAGGCCTCCATTCTCGCCAGTTCCACTGAGCTTTACCGTTTTCATCTCTATAAATGCCTGCATTTAATTTTTTTTTCTTGGCCCATTAAATCAGCTAGGGTTAGGTTAGGTCACAAGTGATGGAAGACACTGGTTTCAAAGTTAGAAGTTTACTTTTCTCTTGTGTGAAATGAAAACCAGAGACAAGAAGGACAGGGCCGGTGTCTAAGCCCCAGGGTTACAGTGGGACACAAGGCAGCTCCTCGACCTCACAGAGTCACCAGCTGAGATTAGAGCTAATAACAAAAGAAAGGGAATGAAGTTGCTGGGAGGCGCCGGGTCGGGAGCCAGCCCGTCTAGGTGCGAGGGAGCCAGGGAAGGCAGCTTTGAGGAGGGAACGGCTGACTTGTGGCCCGGAGGACCAGACGAAGCCACCCGGTCCAAGGGCCAGGGAAGGGCTGCAGTCAGGAGGATGGGCCTGTGCCAGGGCCTGGGTGAGGGAAAGCCCCGCGTGGTCAGCGTTCAGGGGCACAGAGGGGCACGCGGGCCCAGGAGAGGGATGCCCCGGCCAAGGAAGGTGCCTGGACGCTGCTCAACATTGGAGAGACGGACTTTCCACCCTTCGGGAGTTTTATTTGAAATCATCTATAAATGATACAAATCCTTGGTAGCCCAGTCCCTCCTGGAATAATTCCAGCATGGAGTGTCCATGCTGAAACTATTATGCCAGCGCGGAACAGTACGGGGAAGGGTCTTTAGATGTGACAGGAGGACCAGAGAGGCGTTGATGAAGACATTTAGCTGGTTGGGGGAAAAGAACATTTCTGGAATTGTGCCCTTTGGACTGAGCAGCACAGCCTCCAGTTAGGAAACCACTTCCCTCCAGTTTTGTTCCCCCCCCCCATCTCTCTTCCACTGACAGATGCAGCTACTGTGCGCCTAATTCAACAAGAGCTAGTTTCTCTCTCTCTCTCTGCTTCGGTGGAGCGTGGAGCTCCTGCCAGTGTCTGCTCGCATCCTAGTCGGCATGCTCTTCACTCCATTTGTTTTGGTAATTTGGGAATTTTCTTTTTATTTGTAAATTTGTCATTATCCTCCCTGCAAAGCTCCCTGCTATCGTTTGGTGAATATCTTGATATCTTCACATGGAAAGCGCCGCTCCATCTGCGAACAGGATGCCTCCTTCCCAAAACGCCATTCCAGAGCAGGGAGCTGGAACTGAGCGGGTTGGCAGCACTGGCCGCCACCAGCAGCACCCACTGTTCCAGGATTAATAGGAATTAAGTCTGCGTGAGCTGTGAAGTGAGCTGGCGCTGTACTAGCAAGTGGGGCAAAGAAAAGAAAAAAAAAAGAAAGGGTTTACATCAGGACAGTTGTCCTAGAGACTGTTCTTGACTTTATTTTGACCGGTGGTAAACTTGCACTGGGAGCTCCGGAACTGTAATGTCATCTAGTTTTGAAACTTACAGTTACCCTCCTTCTGCAATGTCACATACATTGCTTTTCGGTCCTCTTACTGTACATTGTAATTTTTTTTGTCTCTTCGGTGTTCTGTTGGGTAATCCATGTGGATCACTCTTTGAATCTCTACTTTGCAGGTCCCTGAGAAAAAACTGAGGTGCAAGGGAGTGGGAAACACTTTCCTCGCTGAGCTATATCCTGTGGGTAGAATCAGCTTGACTTTGTCCCAGCAGAGTTGCACTATGTCGACAATCAGTTCTGAGGTCATTGGGGTGGTAATTGCCCTCCCATGGTCATTGGGTTATACCGTTCTCTTGTTGAAACCTGCCAAATCATCTCAGAATGAAATCTAAACCCTCTCAGTGGCCCGAGAGGCCTTGAGTGATCAGACGGCACCCAGACCTGTCCAGTCCCATTGCCCACTGCTCACCTGCTTGCTCAGGCCACAGTAGCCTTTTCTGAGTTCCTTGGACATGCGTGCTCTTTCCTCCTCAGGCCTTTTGCACATGCTGTCCTCACTGCTGGCGTGCTCTTCCCTTTCCACCTCTCCCATGATTTGGATCAGAGGTAGATATGCATCTCTAAGGAAGCCTTCCTGGCCTCTGTGTGCCAAGCACGCTCCTCTCCAGTAGATCCTGTATTGTTTTTTTCTTTTCATCATGGCACCAAACCTTTTAGTTATTTGGTTAGTTTAATTGTTTGATTTCTGTGTCTTCTAGAAACCTTGCTTATTTTATTTTATTTTATTTTATTTTATTATCACTGAGTCCCTAGAATATGGCAGACTCCCTAACATTTAGTAAATATTCAACGAGAATTTTGTGGATTGTAGAATACAAGAATTCTGAGTTCTTCGTGGGGAACAGACTCTGACCCAACACAAATCCACAAATGATGATCAGTACACAACATTCAACCTTTCCTACCACCTGTTTCACATTATTCTATCTCAGATATTGCAGGTGAATTGTGGATTGATGGTACAAAGATGCCCTCACTCAATTCTTTTCTATGAGTCATTCAACAGACATACCTGGGGCCATGGCCTACGTGTTAGGCACCAGAAACTCTGAACTGGATGCAGTCATTTGCACATACATGTTTGTCTGGTTACCCTGTTGTCCTTCCTCATGTTTCCATTTATCTTAACATAGCTCACATTTATTACTTAAAGGAATCTTCCAGCAGTGGCAATGAAGTCTCAGTCCTGCAGATACTAGAACAGGTCCACACTTAAACGAATAGTCTCTTTGTTTCTCTTCCCATGAAAGATTAGACTGAATTCAGGTACAAGTGACTTGGACTTACCAGGTGTAATAACCAGGTGTGTGCGTCCCTGAGCATCCATAGGTGAAAACAACAGGTTGGACACATAGCAGTCTCTCAGCTTGCAAAGAACACTGAGCATGATAGCTTTAAATGGGCCATTACCTTTTTTATATTTATCCCAAACTGTTAAGGTCAGCATTAAAATTTGACCTTTTCCCTGCCAACTCGTTTGAAGTAATTAACCCCTGTGTCTTGAAACACAAGGAAGCTATGACTTTGTTATTAAATTCTCATAAAGAGCCTATTAATATTAAAATTGCTTCACTCTTGGGCTGAATGCATTAACGGCCTTGTGCTGGGTAAACACAAACCTTCAGCACAGAGTTTTAAAATGCATGAATTGAGGGCAGAGCGTGCACTTCCAGCCACCTCCTCTGTAGCAGAGCGTCACGCCTTTTGTCATAATTTCCCCTCATATTTGTTCAGATGTTTCCATTTTAAATGTGTCCCTAGATTTGCATCTGTTTATGGGGGGCTCTCAGTTAACTGCTCACAGTTATGGAGCAGAGCACCCATAATGACCCCTGCTCCCATCAAATTAATTGTTACCTCCCAGGACAGTGCTCAGATCCCAGTCTTCTTGGGAGCACGGCTTGTGATTTTTCTTTTATGGGCAAAGATTATTCTTTTAGGTGGTTAAATATCTATGGAACACCTGTGAAATGTGCTTAAAAATGTAGATTTAGTCAACTCACCCTAGACCTCCCGAATCAGAATTGGCAGAGATGAGACTTTCCAAAATCTGGTGTATAAACTAAATTCTCGAGGAGTTTACTGTGAACCCTATGAGAGTTCCGTTGGTTAATTCAGTCATTCAAAACATGCATTGCTCTGCTATCATATGCTAGGTCTTGGAGATACAGTGGGAAATGGAAGAGATAAACACTTGTCCTTATGGATCTTACAATTCATTAAAGAAACACGTAATAAACAAGGAGGGAATAAATAATTACACACATTAATAAGTGCAATCCTGCTCCTGGGAAGATGAAGTGGACCTACTCCAAACAGGGTAAATCCAAAGAAATCTACACAGAGGCACATTCTAGTAAACTTATGAACATGAAAGCAAAGGAAAGAAGTCTTGAAAAGGATACTGTCCCCAGGGGAGAAAAGCAATGTGAAGGACAGCAGATTTCTCACGCAAAGCCATGGAGGCAAGGAGGAAATGGATGACATTTTTCAAGTGTGGAAAGAAAATACTTGTGGCTTCAGAATTCTATTTCCAGTGTAAATATCCTTCAGAAATGAAAACAGAATGAAGACATTGTCAAACAGAAGTTCTCTAAAGAGAAAGGAAATTATAAAAGAAGGAATCTTAGAATATCAGAGAAGAAGAGTACCAAAATAGACGTAAATGCAACATTCTCTAGTTGTTTTCAAAACTATACTCTATAGCTCAACTCTATGCTGTCTACAAGGAACAACTTTTGAACTTAACTTTATAGGTAGATTGAAAAGATAAGGCTGGAAAAAGAAATATCATGCAAACAGCAATCAAAAGAAAGTAAGAGTAGCTATATTAGTATCAGATAAAGTAGACTTAATAGCAAAGAGAATTACCAGAGAGAGAGGGAGAGACAAGATATTATGAATATAATCAATATAATATAAAATATAAAAGTATCAGCCCAACAAGGAACATGCCAATCCTAAATGTGCATGCATTAAACAACAGAGCTGAGAAATATGTGAAACAGAAAAATTATAGAAGTAAAAGATGGGAAAAGTGAAAATTAAAGTTGGGGACTTAAACACCAGTCTGTTAGCAATTAATAGAAAAACTAGACTGAAAATAAAGAAGAATATAAAAGAACTCAGCCACAATCAAACAACAGTCTCTATCCAATATTTTAGAACACTCCACCAGCTAACAGCAGAATATGTGTCCTGCTAAAGAGCCTATCAACGTATAACAAGACAGGTCATATCACAAAACAAATTTCAGCACATTAAGACTGCTCAAAATCATACAGAGTGTGCTCTCTGACCACAATGGAATCAATTTAGGAATCAATAGCAGAAAGGTAACAGGGAAATCTCCAAACATTCGGAAATAAAACCACACACTCCTAAAAATCCCACAGGTTAAAAAAAGAAGTCTCCAGGGAAATAATGACAAAGGACTGAATGAAAATGAAAATACAGCATGAAAACATGTGGGACACAGCTAAAATAGCTCCGAGAGTGAAATTTATAGCAGTAAGGGAAAACGTTAGAAAAGAGGGTGATCCTTAAATCGACAATCTAAACTCCGGCCTTAGAAACCTAGGAAAAGCATAGCAAAATCAACCCGTAGCAAATAAGGAAGCAATAAAGATAAGAGCAGAAATCAATTAAATTGAAAACTGTAAAACAATAGAGAAAAATCAATGCAAAAAGAGCTGACTCTTTGAGAAAGATCGAAAAAATTGACAAACCTCTAGAAAATTGGACGAAAAAAGGAGAGGACACAAATGATCAATATTAAGAATGAACTGAGAGTATCACTACAGACCTTGCCAATGTCAAAAGGGTAATAACAACTCACACATATACATCTGACAACTTACAGGAGACGACCTCTTCCTTGTAAAACATAAACAACCATGATTTTCTTACTATGAGATATATCATTTGGATATCTATGTAACTATTAAGGAAATAAAATGTCTAATTTAACCCCACTCCTGCTCCGGCCAGTGTGGCTCAGTGGTTAGACAGTCGAGAGTTGTCCTGCAGGCTGAAGGGCCCCAGGTTCGATTCCATCCAAGGGCACATATACCTCAGTTTCAGGCTCAATCCCTGGCCTTGGTTGGGGGGCATGCTGGAGGCAACCACTCGATGTGTCTTTCTCATAAATGTTTCTCTCTCTCTTTAAAAAAAAAAAAATAATAATAATAATAATTTAACCCCACTCCCAAAGAAATCTCCACACCCAGAAGTTTTTCTCAGAAAATTCTACCAAATTTTTAAAGAAGACTCAACACTAATTATATGCAGTCTTTTCCCGAAAGCAGAAGAGAAGTGTAACTTTCCAATTCATTGTATGAAGCTAGTATTATTCTGATACCAAAACCATACAAAGCGAGCACATACACACTCAAAACTATAGATCAGAATCATCATGACCATAGATAAAAATGTCTTTTTTGTCTCTATCAAAATATTAGAAAGCATCTTTTCATACAGCAGTTGGCCATTTTCATGTCTTCTTGGGAAAAGGGTCTGTTCAGGTCCTCTTCCCCATTTCTGAATTGGATTGTTTATTGATTCTTCCAACCCATGAACATGGAATATCATTGTGTCTTTTTCAATGTCTTCAATAATGCTTGTAGTTTTCAGCAGATAGGTCTTCATGGTCTTTGTTAAGTTTTGGTTGCAACTGCAAAAGGAATCTTTCTCTTTTTCTGAAATTTCATTGTTTGTGTATAGGAACGCAGTGGATTTTTATACATTGGTTTTGTTTCCTGAAACTTCACTGTCTTTGTTTATTGTTTCTAATAGATTTTTTTGGAGGAATCTTTAGGGTTTTCTATATACAGAATCATGTCATCTGCAAAAAGTGACACTTCTACTCTTCCTTCCCAATATGAATGCTTTTAATTTCCTTGTCTTGCCTGATTGCTGGCTAGGACTTCCAGAAATACATTGAATAAGAGTGGTGAGATTGGGCATCCTAGTCTCATTCCGGATTTTAGAGGAAAAGCTTTCCGTTTTTTACCACTGTGTATGATATTAGCTGAGGGCTTGTCATATATGGCCTTTATTATGTTGAGGCACTTTCCTTTTATACCCATTTTATTGAGTGTTTTAATTATAAATGGATGTTGTATCTTATCAAATGCTCTTTTAAAATCTATTGAAAAGATCATATGATTTTTATCCTTGGTTTTGTTAATGTGCTGTATTACATTGATCAATTTGCATATGTGGAACCATCCTTGTGCCCCCGGAATGAATCCCACTAGATCTTTATAAATATGCCCAGCTGATTTTTGACAAAGGTGAAAACACAAAAGACAAAAAACAATTCAATCAAGGAATAATATCCTTTTAGCATAATGATATTCTTGGAACAGTTGAGAATGCAACTGGACATCCTTAACCTAAATTTCAAACCTTATACAGAAATCAACTCAAAATTATTTCTGAACTGAAATCTAAAACAGAAAACCATACAACTCTTATAACAAAATAGGAGGAAATCCTAGAGATTTTAAACTAGTCAAAGAGTTCTTAACATTAGCAGAAAAAGCACAGTCCATAAAGAAAGAAAATAGATTCCTTCAAAATAAAATAAATTTAAAAAAATATTTTTTTCTCTGCAAAACACCCTTCTAAGAGAAAGGCGGCCCTTTGCAGAGAAAAACCTCTGCAAAGGACCAGTATCTAGAACATGTAAGGAACTCTCAAAACTCAACGATAAAATGTGAAGCAATCCAATTAGACAGTGAACAAATCCTTGAGAGTCATTTTCCTGAAGAGATGTCAAGTCAGCACATGAAAAGATTTTCAACATCATTAACCATTAGGGAAAGTGCAGATTAAAACTGCAATAGGATATCGGCATGCGCCTATCAGCGTGGTTAAAATAAAAAATAGTGAACACTAAACCTGGCAAGGATGTGGTGAAGCTGGATTACTCACACTTTGCAAAATGGTATGGCCACTTTGGGAAATCCTTTTAGTGTCTTTAAAAACTAAGCATGCCACCACCATATAACCTAACAATCATCCTCTTGGGCATTTACCCCAGAGAAATGAAAACTAATGTTCACAAAATACCTGTACATAAATGTTTATGGCAGCTGTATTCATAATACCCAGAAACTTGAAATGCCCCAGATATGTTTCAGTGGGTGAATGTTTACACAATAGCCATACATCCATACCATAAAATACTACTCAGCAATAAAAAGTAATGAACTGTTTATACATGCAACAACCTGGGTGCGTCTCCAGCAAATTATGTTAAATTGAAAAAAAAAAAAAATCCAATCCTGAAAGGTACATAATGCATGATACAATTTATACTAAAATATCGAAATTTCAAAATTTTCGAAATGGAGACATTATTCATTGCCAGGGGTTACGTGGAAGAGGGAGGGAAGGAGCTGTGATTATGAAAGGGTGGCTTGAGGAATCCTTGTGTCAATGGGAATTTTTTTTTTTTTTTAAACATTGCTTCTTTGTTTTTATTTTTTAAAAATATATCTTTATTGATTTCAGAGAGAGGAAAGGAGAGGGAGAGAGAGATAGAAACATCAATGATGAGAGAGTCATTGATCGGCTGCCTCCTGCATGCCCCCTACTGGGGATTGAGCCCACAACCTAGGCATGTGCCCTGACCGGGAATCGAACCCCCATTGCCTGGATTCTAGGTCGATGCTCAACCACTGAGCCACGCCTGCCCGGGCAATGGGAATATTCTTTATCTTGACTGTGTTAGTATTACTACAGTACGATATCCTGATATCATACTATGGTTTTGTAACTCCCCCCACGGGGAGGAAAGCAGGTACACAGGATCTCTCCGTATTCTTTCTTATAACTGTGTGCGAACCTACAATTATCTCAAAATAAAATGCTTAACTAAAAAAGAACATTCATCAAGTTAATAAAAAAATTGTAAGTGCTGTGAAGGGAGTGAGCAGATGGAGGACGACTGGGATTAGCTGGATGGGATATTCAGAGAAAGCCTTTCTGAAGAGGTGACATTTAAATTAATCCATGAATAATGAGAAGGACCAGCCATACAGGCAGGACAGCACACCAGACAGATAGACGGAAACTCTTCGACACGCTGTGTGGCAGAAGCTCTTAGGCTGGAGGACAACACCCAGCCCTGCCTCTCCGGAGTGCCATGCTCGGGCCCACTGCCGGGAGGGCCGGACTCCCTGAGCCCTCATTCCATCAGAGCACAATCCAGGGGTGTCCACACAGCGACACCCCTAGGGTCGCTTCTGTCAAGCTTCGGGGTTGCAAAGTTAACATTGTTCCACCAACAAACATTGACCGAGCGCTCACAGGAGCAATGACTGCTGGTGCTTAAGCAGGGCTTCGTGTCTCTCTGAAATTTGACATGCATCTTAACTCATTTGAACCTCAAAACTACCCTGTGGATAGGAATCATTAACACCTTTAATTTCCTTTTTCATATGAGGACATCGGGACTAAAAAAAAGTTAAATGATACTTTCAAACGTGCAGACTTGGGACTCAGATCTGGTACATATAATTCGAAAGTCCATATTTTTTCCATTGGGTACTCATGATGGCACTATATTATTTACTGTAATAGGATAGTATTATTATATAATAATAATACAAATAAAAACCAGTTTTAGGGTGATGAACAATTTATTAAGGAGACATAATTGGCACAGAAAATACTCGCAAGAAATAGGAAAAAATCCTTGCTTTTGCTGCCAGTTAACATGGTAAGTATGGGTAATTGACACCGGCATGTAGAAGGAGCAGTTTAACAGTTCCAACAACTTCTCATCACCGTTTACTAAAAAGCCTTTTTCTCTTTCCCACCCAGCCTGTTTGTGATGGTAACATTGTTATATCCTAAATGATCACATGCACTAGGATGAGTTTCTACGGCTCTGTTCTGTTACCTTGTGTATCCATGCTGGTGCCACACCCTTTTGATAATGATAATTCTACAGTGTGTTTTAATTTGCACACGGTAAGTCTTCTCTCGCTGGCGGAGAACATAAAGGGGTTTTAAAATATATTTTCTTTAAAACTTGGCCTCTCACTAAATGAATACCTTTTCACATGGAGAAAAAGACAAGTGGAGATAACGTAGGAAGGAAAGATTGATGACATGAGTCTTTTCAGATAAATGTGTCTAAGGTGTGGCATATCACACAATAGGCTCTCTCGTGTCCTCTCAGTCTTGGGAACCTGCTAGTTAGGCAATAACTGTGTGTTGGGTGACTGAGTGTCCTTTTTTTAATGCTGGATTCAAATTTACCCCATGAGTTATTGGTTATTTAGATATGTCACGTTCAGCTCCCACGTAGCCCTGCTCTGTCCTGCTGTGGTTCCTCAGGGCATCTTTTCACCTTTCCCTAACACTTAATACAGTCTCCTTTATACAGTTTCCTTTACTTACTGATGACTCTGTCCCTTACTGGGATGAAAACTCCACGAAGATAAGGGCCAGTCCCATCTTATTTTATGCTTTATCTCCAGCTCTTAGAACAGTGCTTAACACGTGACAGGCGTTCAATAACTATTTGCTGAACATTTGGGGGGATGAGTTTTAAACTTATTTTTCCAGAAGGATTGGGAAACAGACTCTTCTTTTACCGGGGCAAGGATTGTCACTTTTTCAAATCAAGATAATCTGATCTCCATAACTCAATCACTGGCAATGATGGAGAAAATAATTCATGTTTTGTTATATTGTCAAGTAATCAGTGATCATGTAGTTCTAGGAAGACACCCTGGCTCTTTGGATTCTGAATGCGGCGTATCACTTCTTATATCTCCTGTCCTTTAATGTGGGGTACAGGAAAGAGGGGTGGCGATTCAGGACCTGGGCTAGAGACATAAAGGACCTTGATGGAAGTTATGCTAGAAACTTCTGATTTGCATGGGTTGAGCCACGGTGCTGTAAGTCCTTGAAGAAATGCTCTTGCCCTCATGGCACTGCCTTTCACGGCTCACTTTTACTTGGCCAGAAATTTAATTTCAAGTAATCACTGGGTAGGTGATGATGTTCCATTGCCTCCTTGAGCTGAACGAATTAAAATGTGAAGTTCTCTTAGTTTGTAAGTGGGTAGGAGTTCATTGGACATAGCCCATTAGTCACTTAATTTTTATGCTGTATAAATGGGGTGTCTCTTTGCTATTTTGCATGAATGGGCTTTATGGAAAGCCATAAAGAGGGACAGTAAATGTGTAGGCATGTACTCTATGACCATGTCACCCCTTTTCAGGGATGAGCCCTTGCAGGCAATTTCCTGCCCCAGTGCCGGGGAGTAACTGTTCACCTCAAAATACTTTCTTTAAAGAATAATTCCTTGCCCTGCAAGGCTCCTCCACGCTCCTTTTTGTTTCTCCCCAAACAAGGGAAATTGTGGGGCTCAGCAAAAAAGTGAAGGCGCAACCCAAGCAGAGTTTAACTTGATTGCATCAAGCATAAATCTATGCATCACTTCTCACCTTAATAAATTGCACTTTAGTTTCAGGGTTGGTGAGTCTCAATGGGGCCCAAAAGTGAAAGGGTGACAATTTCATTATTATCCATGAATTCTCTGTTGAGCTTTTTCTTATTATCTTGAGTTTTTACCAAGTTTTTTTTTTTTTTTTTAACTTTTATTTTTAGGATGTAAAAATAAGTCACACCATGTCCTTTTTTCTTCTCATAATCCTTTATCTGTAATTTAAAATATAGAGAATTAGTCGATACTTGCAAACAGCTTAGAACAGAGCAGGTGGGAATTATTTTGGTTTGTATCCGAGGCTCAACCAGCTCTTCTTGATATTAAATTATAAAGCATTGGTGGTTTTCATTTAGATTTGTTTCCTCATCATGAAGGTTAAAACATGCCGAGCCCATAAATGAGTCTGAATCAAGGTTGGTCTTAAGATTTCATTAGACATTTTCTTGGTGAAAAGTTAATTGATCCTGGAGTGGTGATGATAAATCATTGGAGGTGAAGCCAAATTGATTTTTACACCACCTCTCACTTGTTTCAGTCTTCGTGGAATTAACTCTATTAGGTTCTGAAGATGTTTATGGGTATTATAAAACATTTACATCTTGATGTATTGAGGTACTTGAGTGGTTTTCAGCCATTATTAGGGAATTATACTAGGATTAGTCTTGTTATCAATCTCTGGATCTGGCATCTAGCTAAGAAATGGCTGTTATTTCCTCACTAAAGCCATCAATAGAACTTCATTAACTAGCACACGTCAAGTGCCAAGGCTGGTGGCAAAAACTCATTCCACTCTGGTGGAGACCATGGGTTTTTGAGCGTCAGAAGTTAAACAAATAAGACTTTGACATTTTGTGGAGAGCTTTTCTCTGCATAAAAGTGCCCTGCCCCCTTGGAGTTTGAAAATACTGTAGGAGATAAAGATTCTGTGGAATCTTTAAACAACTGGGACTGATAGATTTAATCCCTTCGATGTACTTGCAAAATTCTCATTAAATAATGAATCTGCCTCTATCTCAGTCTTGAAGAGCGAGCACTGCGAGTGGCTGGGTAGGATGTTATTCTGGGGATGTGGTAGGTAAACAAAATACTGACCATTAACCATGCTATGGTTTTGATCTCGAGCGAGGCTCCCGATGTCGGGGTTCAGTTTTATTTTCCTGTATTTTCTTCGCCATCAAGATGAGTTCTAACTGGCTTAGATGAAACCTGGCTGAAAGATTATAAACAAAAGATAATGATAAATGATAATGTTCCCACTTGGCTGGGATCTGGGGAGAGTAGAAGTAAGATTCATAATAGCTTGGTCTAGGTGAGGCTATTTTTTTTTAATGATCTGGAAAAGGAAGTAAATTGCATACTAATGAAATTTTCAGACACTATTAAATTGGAAGGTGTTGCAAACAGGAGTGTGGACTGAGGATGTTATATGAACCTACCCTAAACAGGCTAGGAGCACAAGAAAAATGATTAAGACGAGATTAAACTTGGAAGAGACAGGCTAATTCCTGTTTGGGGAGCGGTAGAGGGGAAGGGAATGAATCCTGAAATGGGGCTGGTGGGAAAACTCAGAATAAAAATATCGACCAGAGAGGTGAGGGCAGACGCAGGGACAGTCCCACGCAGGCTTCAGTGGTGTTGCAAACACTCTTGCCGGTTCCCTGGCCTGAATGAGACCAGCCAGCCTTCGGCTATAGACATAGCAGCCTGCCCCCAGCCTCCACAACTTCTGGGGCTGCCTTTTAGCTCTCTCTCTTCATTCCCCCACCCCTCTCTTTTTTGTTTTGTTTGTTTTGTTCTTTCCTATTCATCAGCTCACCCACCCCTAGCCTGTAGCATTTATTTCTGGTACCTTCAGTAAGAGAAAGATGGAGACAGATTGGAGAAAGGTTGGCAATGGAGAAGGAAACAGATTAAGGGAAGGGAAGGTTTGATTTATGAGGGGAAATTAAAGGCCTTGAATTTGCATAGCTGGTCCCCGCAGCCTCTGAAGGACACAAATGCACAGGCACTTAGGTGATGTAAACAAGGTAGTGGCTGGGACATCGTTTGGCCCATGAGTGAGCAGGGGCATAGGCAGAAGGAATTAAGATAGGGAATTATATAATCAGAATCCATTGCAGGAGAACATTAAGGGCTGGAAACATAGTGGTCTGCGTGTCCATCCCAGTCAACAGCTAAACAGGAGCATCGAAGGGCTCTGACTGCATTGAATGTGTAGCTGCTTACGACAGGAAACTCGGGAACAAGCCACACGCCTAAACCTTCCTATGCAAGTAGGTGGCTACTCCTTTCTGCTTTGATTTTTTTTTTTTTTTGACAAATATGGCTGTCTAGGAGGGTGCTCAGTCTAACACCTACAAGCAGATCTGCAGGTTGACAACCCATTGACATGCAGAAAAACAAGAGGGCAGTGGGCCGACATCTATTGAGCACAGGGTGGGAGACGAAATGAGACATAAATTACATTCATATTGAGCAGCTCATATTCAGAGATGCTGGGACAGGCACGTTACGCATATCACGGGGCTGAACGGTCACCAGCACCTTGTGAAACCGTCACTGTTATGATCCCATTCTACAGATAAGGAAAGTAAATCTCAGAGAGGTTATTGCACTGGGCAGTGCTGCTCAGCATGGGAGTAGTAGAGCTAGGAGACTGCAAAATGACTCCAGAGCCCATGCTTTTAAAGAGTATTTCCTGTTGGTAAACAAGCGGTTGAGAAAATCACCGCGTATCTTTGCAAATAAATGTTTTTGAGTTTTTTGGGTAGATACCCAGGAGCAGGATTGCTGGGTCATATGGTAACTTTATTCTTAATTTTTGAGGAACCCTCATACTGTTTTCCATACGTACATATATACCATGGTACATATATACTATGGAACACTACTCAGCCATAAGAAAAGATGAAATACTGCTGTTTTCGACAACATGGATGGTCCTTGAGAATATTAGGCTAAGCGAAATAAGTCAGTCAGAAAAAGCTAAGAATTATATGATTTCACTCATATGTGGGATATAAAACTGAAACTCATGAACACAGACGACAGTATAGTGGTGACCAGCGGGAAGGGGGATGGGGGGAGTAAAGGGGGCCAAACATATGGTGAAAGAAGATGATTTGACTTTAAGTGGTGAGCACATAATGCAATATACCGATCATGCATCATAGAAATGGACCCTTGAAACCTATATGATCTTATTAACCCATGTCACCCCGACACATTTAATTAAAAAAGATAAGAAAAGAAAAAAATCACTGTGAATGTGGTGGGGAGAAACAGCTCCCCCGAGGGCGCAGGCCTTGACGGACTTTGTTTTAGAGCTCATGGCAAAGAAGAGGGGGTGCCATTCACGGTGAGGGCCTAGGCATGGAGTGGGGCCCTTGCACCGCGTCGTACGGGAACGCTGAGTAAGAAAAGCAGCTGTGGTGTTAATAGTGACAATATTCAAAACAGTAGCAGTTGAATTCCTTGAGTGTTCACCTTGAGTGTTGATGCTTTAAATGTGTTTCTCACTGAGTCCTCATAGAAAGCATCTCAGGAGCATGGACGTTAAAGAGACTGAATAACTTGTCCGAGACCTCGCTGCTGCTCCGTGAACTGATCCAGGCGGTGTGACCAAGCTGACCTGCCTCCTGCCTGTCTTCGGTGGAGAGGGCGTGGAAGGAAGTTAGGCCACCCTGGCACACGACGACAGAAACGGGTCAGCATTTATTAGCAGGCAAAACAAATGCATATTCTCTCTGCAGTGGTACATTATTAACTGCTTCTGAGTAGAGAAGGAATATTATCTACATATGCAGAGAAGTAAAAGCTCCAAATTAAAGGTATCACCTCTGAGTTTTAATTTTAGAAGAAGCTATGTTCATCTGAATTCACAAGTATTGACTGGATCTTGGGAAAAGTCCCAGATTGTGCGTAGACCAGCATGCCTGATCCCGGAGACAGATGGACATGGTGTAATCTAAAAGTGAAAAACCTAGGGGAAATTTTAACAAGGTAATTTTTGTCTCCTTTTCTGAACAGTGAATTTGACATCCAGCTGTGACTTCGGGGCCTTCTCCATTCCTTTCCCTCTGTCCCTTCTCTTAAGGGATATTTAAGCGAAAGCTCTCAGATTCTTACCAACCCTAAAGTCTTCAGAGCCGTGCAGAGCGAGCTTTGCATAATTACAAGCCCTACTCATTTATTGAGCATTTTCTAGGTGCCAAATACTTCATTAGCATTTTGCACGCATTGTCTCACTCCATCCTTACCATCTATTTGTTAGGTAGGTGTGAGTATCTTCCATTCCCCTTTGAGAGAATCCAGACTGCAAGGGTGAGAAGTCTGTGTACATTGCTGCACTGTTGCAGTGTCTAAGCCAGGATCTGACCCAACATCTAGCTGACACTAAAATCCTCACTCCTAACAACTATTTTATACTGCAGAGATTATGTTAAATTTTCTATTTACTCTGGCTTATCCCATTTGTCTCAAGCAGACTGCAGTTGAAGTGAAAACATCAGCAATCAGGGGTCCATTTTTTTTGTTTGTTTGCACTGGCTGAACTTCAAATAGCACATGTAGGTCTCCCCCAGCATCAAGAGCAGGAAGAAAATGAACATTCCTCCAAAAGTTGGATGATTTTAATACCAGAAAGGATGACTGACTAACTGCATAGATATTGCACCCGTTGATCCAGTGTCTCTAATGTCATTAGTCTAGGAGTGACAGAGATTCACAGTGACACACTGTAGAAGAATCTACAGTGAACACACATGCACACACAGGTGCACACACACACTTTTTCTTTCTTTCTTTACCAAAAAAATCCTCTAATTAGAAATTGCGTATCTCTGGTAAGTTCCCTGTGGTTTGACAGTGAGTGGCAGAGTTATGGCCGAATTACTTGCAATGGCATTTTAAATTTATTGCCTCCTCTTGGTTTGCCTAATGCTAAACCTACTTTGTTCCTGATGCTGTTCTTGTTTGGAGGGATAGATAAGGTGGAGGTTTTTCAAGTACATGACTACAGCGCAGAAAGGCAAGTCTTTGTGTTGGTCCTGGTGGGCTGTAGAGGGTAGAGGGATGGGTGGAGGGAGAGAGCTCTCCGTGTGCTTGTTTTTAATGTCATCCTCTGAAGAGCATTGGCTGGTGATTAGACTCGCATAACATCTAGGCCATTGGTGCTCAAATGGTGGATGGTAATCATTTTACCCCATTATTCATATTATCTACTTAGCAGCTAGAAAATATAATTCCTCTCGCAATTTTATTTCTTTTCATTCTTTGGCTTTGCTAATGGCACTGAAATTAACTAGTCCGCTCCCTCTCTTTGCCTCTGCCATCAGGATAGCTCTGGGGGGGCGGGGGGCGTTCAGAAATCAATTTTCCACTGGTGCACGCCTGCACCTAAAGTAAACAGTGATGCTTGCTGGTGAGCCGCCGATATTTAGGGGTTGCTGGGCTAATGAGGCTCTAGCATATGCCGTCCTGCCTAGATGAAGCAGGGCTTTGAAGATGCTGGCTGGGGGATCTACAGGTGGGTGTGCTGCAGAGCTAAGGAGAATGTTTCCAGCCATTTACTGCCATCTCCCCACCTGTATGCCCGAGGAAGAAACCACAACAGCAGTGTTTTATAGCTTTTAATATGGCGTTAGTGTTTTCCTTGAGCTGGGACAAGTCCAGCATGATTCCAAGAGGTGGGGAGGTCACCTTGTAAAGTGACTAGCTGTTCAATCACTTTACAAGGGTAGAGAAGAATGCCCTTGACCTTGGAATGGAAATGATTTCCTCTGATCAGTCATTGGTATGCAGTTAAGTGGCATCCCTGCTGGGTTGTCTTAGAGGCACCGGGACCCCGTTCACAGTATGTATGTGTGCATGGTGAACACACTGTTCTTATTAAAGGCTTCTTAACTGCAGTTTGTGGAATGGGGTGGGGGGTGGGGGGGGCAAACACACTTCCAAATGGCTAGCATGTTTGTTATACCCTTGTCTGACACAAAACACCCTAGGGCATAGGGGGGAATTTACAGAAACAAAGGTTTGAAAGAAACATTCAGAATTATGTGGGGTCACGCTGAGAAAGGCAAGGAAATCTCAGAAGTTTTGAATTTACCATTGTAGTTTTATTTCAGCTCGTACTGTAGGGAATCAAGAAAAAAGAAAATCAGAAACGATGGCTAGACATATGGAAGGATCTGTCGCAATGATACAGGATTGGGGAAAGGTTCTGTTAATTTTTGAGCTTGGAATTGCAGATACCAAAAATATTAAGTAGGAAGTAAATTCTGCATAGGCCACCATGACAAAAGCATTTTATTAGAAATGTGGAAAGAACCATAGAATGGGAAGTTTCAGACTCTTTCTGGAATTATGAATGTGAGGGGCACTGAGTTTCATGAAGCCATAGGGGCACTGATGCTGGTAGCGGTGAGTACAGTCTTCATACTAACACTGTATTTCCCAGTCCGCTGGAGCCAAGCACCCTGGGCTCCACGTCGTTGTATGTGAATAAAGGTTTTCATCCTCACAACACCCCTCAGGTGTTGCTGAGTGATGATTCGATGCACAATGAGAGATACGTCTTTGTTCTTTGCCTCACACATTCTGAAACTCATAATAGCTTCTACCCTTCCTCCTGGGGAAAGGTTTGTGTTTAGGGATGTAAATGACCATCACCTTGGCTGGGATCTTCTCTCTGCTTGTCCTGTCTCCAGCACTAGCCCATCAATCTTTGCATTTCTGCAGTCTCCATGGCCAGGAAAAGAGGACAGGGTGTCAGCAGCATCAGAGGAGACTTCGGTTGTAAGCAGAGTTCAGTCCTACACCGCCTTGTTTGTGAAAGCTCTAGCTGCATTGCAGACATTGGGTTTTACCAAGAACCACCTTATTTATATCGGGTGGCCCATTAACACAACATGTGACCCAAGTAGGAATGCAACAATAAAACACCAGTCATATAATTAAATAAATTGAGGCCTCTTGTCTAAGATGGGATAACACACAGCCAGCGAAGCATTATTTATTTCAAACCAAACTAACATCGTTAGAGTAAACATTAAGGCAGGTGGATGCACTGCATCAAAATATTAATTACGCACCATCTTGGCACTGATAATAAATGTTCATGTATGGCCTTCCCCCAGAGGGAAATGCTGAAATATGCTACAAAAGCAATGCTGGATAATCCAAGAGAGCCTAGGTCTCAGCAGGAGAGCTCCACTGACGTCAAAGTGGTGGGGTCCCATTTTTAACGCCCGCCACTGTTTCCCTCTCTTCTCCTGAGGGTTCTGAGCACCACGTCTCCTTGTGTCTTAAAGTATATCATGAAAGACACATCCCCAGAGTCAGTAACTTGGGAAGGTTCAGAAGTCTTCACTTGGATGTGTGAGAACTTTTGAAAGGACTGACCCTGGTGTGAAGCTTGGTTGCCTTCATTTCTCCTTAATAAATGGAAGATGCCACTACTTGTCTTCCATGATTGTTCTAGAGATTAGACATAATCTATTGACTACACTTAGCATGTGATATTATCAGAGTTGACAGGATAACTATGAGTAATGTAAACTTCTGTTTTGTGAGTTCTGGGAGAGAGCAATCATATCCTTGGGAAGCCCAGCATAGGCTCTGAGAAGATCCTTTTGGTGTCAAGTAATTTCCATTAGAGTTCCTAATCTTATTTGCCCACTGGACTGAAGAATCATCAGGAGGAAAGGCAACTCCCCAGATTCTGCATGGGCTCACCTGAGTAGCAGAGACTTCCTCTGGGGACATAAGCTTTAGTGGCAGATGTCCCCCAGTGCATCCCACCAGTAGGCTTTGATAAAGGAAGACTGAGCATGGAAGACCGTCATCACCCTGAATGATAATGTTTATCTCCTTGGTCTCTCTCTGTCTCTCTGCACCAGAATTCAAGGCCTGTGACAGCAAGGATCATATCTTTTCCACTCATGGCAATATTTTTTCTGCATCTAAGATGGTGCCTGGCGCAAATCTCACTGGCAAGATATATTTGAGTGAATTAATCAAGAATTAAATATTGGGAAATTAAGTCAACTGATTTTAAACTCCGATGCCTATAGAAATCTGCAAATTTTGAGTTAGGCTGGCTACAAAATCATAAAGGAACAGATTTAGCCTCCAAGAGTGAACTCAATGCATTTACCCTTCTCAAGTTGAAATGGAAGGTTTAAGGGAACAAAATGACTAATCTATATTTAAAATGGCCAATGAGTGCCACCAAAATAGTCATGGTGTTGCTCTCTTTCTCTCTCATCCATCTGTTCAGCCTCAAAATTATGCTGGTTGTGTTTTCAGGAGAAAACAAACATGTGAGCAGTCACATATTATAATTGGTATATGCCAACATGGTATTTATTAAATTAGCCAATGGATATATTTTGAGTCCATACTGTGTGCCAGGCATGGAGCTAGGTGTATGGTTACAATACCAAGTCCTGCCGCATTCACATCTAGCGTCATTCTCACCACGGCGAGTGCAATGCGATGTTTGGCACATAGTTGGCATTTAGTAAACATTTGCTTACTGGCTAAATGTTTAATAGGAAGAAGGAAATAAAAAACTTGCTGATTGCTTGTTCAAAGTATATATGTACATGCACACACATGCACACACACAAAGCTTACCAAGTGGGATGTTAAAACTCTTCTTCATTTCTCATCATCTGAATGTCTAAACTTAAGAATATTTACTTACATGTAAAGAAACTCTAAAATTATCACACTGTGATTCCTGAGCTAAACACATCTTTAGGAAATACTAGTAGAACTTAATATCTTCAGATAAGCTTTCCAATTTAGCTTACACATGTTTTCCTTTCCTTTAAAAAAAAATTAAGCTTCCATTTCTTGCTCTAGGAAAATGAGGCATGTTAAGTATTGGTGCATTTTGCACACTCCAACCTTTGGTGTCTGTAAACAGCATTTGTAAGGCATCTGAGACCACACTAAAGTGGCTCGTATTCCACTTTGTGACTTGATGTAACTCTCAGCTGTGTGTGGCACCCAGATGAGATGTGAATGCTCTGATTCTGTGTCCAAATGAGAAAATCATTCCCCTTAAAATGTTATCTCCGAGTCGTTGAAATTTATGGAGAAAATGTCTGTGGTCAACAATGTTTATCAGAATTAAATATAAACATGTATTTATATCAGTGTTTTTCAAGGTGGACTGTGCACCTGGATCACCTAGGAGATCACGTTAAAACTCAGATTCTGACTCAGCAAGTCTGGCTTAGGTCCTGAGATCCTGCATTTCTAATGAACTCCCAGGGATAGGAGGTTGTCACCCCATGGACCACACACTCTGAGTAGCAAGGGTTTGGAGCATGTAACATACTTGCTACGTACATATATGATTTCATTCCCACTCACATGGAAATCCTTTAATGTTATGGTTTATATTATTTCTGTTTTATAGGTTGAAAAAAATAAAACTCAGTGCAGTAAGAGAACTGATTTAAAATTGCAGTTCTAGAAAAATGCAGAGCTGGGATTGAACCCAGGAACTCTGGCTTCAAGTTCATGCTGTTAAGTGCTCTGTCCACCGCCTGTTGTCACCGCTTCAATAGCTGAAGCAGTCTTAGGTCTATAATCAGACAGTGGCAGAATATCTCTAACTGCCTCTGTGTTAGGGTAAATTTAGAACAAGCTTTTGGTAGTCTCTGCTTGGAATGGCTGGATTGAAATCCTGGAGTTTTAAGGTCTATTGGAACCATCAGTAATTCTTGGACATTTGTTTTCAAGTTAATGTTTCTCATTAATGCTCTGTCACCCCAAGGAAGGTACAGAATCAATCTCTGTAGCTCCCACTAGCATGAGAAAGGTAAGTAGTCATTACATGAGACCCAGACTTTGAACAGAATGAGCTTTTATCATTTTTACCAAGTATGCTCTTTATTAGTGCACAAGTTATTTTTAGAATAATAAAGAAATGTACTGATCTGTTTAGTAATGGGTATGATCTCTCCCTCAGATTACACTGTTGAGCAATTTCCGAACAATAGAATTTTTCTTTGCAGATGTCACAGAGGTATCATTTCATTGATTTGTTGGAAAGGGTGGATATAGATTGATGGAGTAAGTTGGTCTTCTACCTCTGATTGGTGCTGCAAAGAATAAAATCCCACCAGTGTCCCTTTTGCATAATCAATAGGAAGTGGGAAGTCACTCATTTTAACTTGGATGCTGGCTGGCACCATCCTAATCAGCTCCCATTTTAATCACAGCAGTGGGAGGAAGAAAGACATTCATGGGCCTGCTAATGCGTATGTTACAGAACTATAGCTGTTCATTGGAAATTGCTAGAACGCTACTCTCTTGTGCCATTTTAATTGAGCAGCTTTCCATCTTCAAGCATGTCCAGCATTGTCCAGCATCTGTCTCATCCACAAGCAGTGCTAATTTTTGAGTCAAAACATAGCTAGTTGTAGTACAAGAACATGCAGTGAATGAGAATTATAAAAAGGAAAGGTAGGGACAGATGCTTCCTGAGGAAAAATGCCTTCCCAGGCAATTTAAAGGAACAAAATAATGCAAATGTCTTCTGAATGTCTTAAGGATTTGAGGCCATCAGTCGAGAGAGAAAATTGAATGAGTAATAAGAAGACTCAGTCCACAATGAGAGAATAATGATTTTATGAAGCAGCGTAGAAAGAGAAGAGAGAACAGGGAGATCTGAATACCTTTGATAGTTTAGAATGAAATGGAAATATAACAGCTTAAGGGGGGAATGGGCAGAAGAGGAAACAACATCATAAGAGATAACCAATGCTTTTAAGCAAAATGAGGGGAAGAGGTTCAGAAATGTGAGAAATTGTGGCCACAGCATTTTTTAGACAAAGGCAGGAGGGGCATGTACTTGGATTCTTGCATTTAGAAACTACCTTTTCACGAACGCCTGCCTCCTTGCTTGAATGTTAATAACAGGCCACATGTCTAATAAGAAGCAGCATGGATTGTATTGATAAACAGCAGTAATTTAAGTACAAGTAATATGAGGAATTGAAAAGAAAAGGAAAGGAACCACGAAGCAGTTTTTTTTTTTAATTTTATTGTAGCTAAAATGACTATAACAAATATGGGCAAAAAATATTTTAGTACCTATTAGCTGCTCAGCTAATAATGAAAGTGTTTAAAGTGATGAGAGAGTAGTTTTTTTATTGTACAAAATGAGCTATTGCAAATGAAGAACATTATACTTCCCACTCTAGAATACAGGGGAACTGTGTTCTTCTAGATGAAGGCCATGAGTTCACTTGCAGGGATGACATCCCAGGAGGTGGTCGAAACTGCAGGAATGTGATTTCTTCCCTTTTCCCTCCCTCGCTCACTTCCTTCTTCCCCTTTGCAAGATTGCCTAAAATATTCAGTTCAGATTTATATAGTAGGGGATTAAAAATGTCTTTTTCTTTGTGATCCTCATTAGTGAATCCTGGGGTGCCTTTGGACTTTGGCATTAAACTAAAGAAGGTGCTGTTAATAAAGAAATTGGTAGTTTTCTGATGAAGTCTCATATAGAACAGTCAAATGGAAATACCTCCAATGGTTTCTCATGGGAGGAAACATTTCTACCGTTTTTGTGTTTTTTATGGAAAATCCAATTGTATGTGAATTTTTTTCTTTTATTTTGTGGGTGGTAGCACTGAGTACTTCCCCAAAATTAAAATTGCTCAATAATTCAATGTCATACATATTCAAATATTAAAACTAGCCTATTCATAGCAATGTTTCAGGGCTTTTGGTCAAGAGAGCAGCATAGGTAAACTTGCTGCTCTCACAACCCTCTCACAACCATATCAAAATTACAACTAAACTACACCACAATCATCATCATTGAGAACCACCTGAAATCTAGCTGAACAGAAGTCCTATAACTAGGGATAAAAAGAAAAAGCCGCATGGAGACTGGTAGGAGGGACAGATATTCTGAACTGGTTGGTCCGATCGCCATGTGTTATGGATAAAAATCAGGAAGGATATCTTGGCTGCAAAGGTCCCTCCAAGGAAAGAAGGGTCTCAGCAGGCCCCCCGCCAGCCCAGGATTCCAGTGCTAGGAAGAGAAGTCCCCATAACTTCTGGCTATAAAAACCAGTGGGGATTGTGGCTAAGTGAGATGGAGGGCTGCTGGAGTCCCAGGCTTTCCTCACAAGGGCCCACACATGGACTTACACAGATTCAGTGGCTCTGAGCTCCAAGGCTAGGACAGCAGCTCCAAAGGCAGTAGGGACACACAGGAAGGAACTGAATTGTCTGGCATCAAGGCAATAGCTGGAGGGGCGGCTTTCTCCCAGACAGAAGTGCTGGCAGAGGCCATTGATCTTTTGCTGAGCCCTCCCCACACAGAGCCAGCAGGTGAGCACCATATCCAAGTCTCCATCAACCTGGCTAATGCAGCAACCATCTCTGGTGATTCCCTGAGACCCCACTCAACTGTGGGCCCGCCCAAGCCCTTTCTAGTGGCTTTTCCAAACAAACCTCCTGTCTTGGCTCATGCTTCAGACTTTCCTAAAATCTCAAACATGTAGCAACTGACCTCAGCATGCCCTGTACCTTTTGTTAAATGGCCCAGGCCTGCCACTAGTGGCAGCCAGCCTCCATTTGCAGCTTAGCCTCTTTTTAGCACCTCCTACAGAACATAAGAAGCAGTCCTCTACAGAATGCTCTGTAGCTCATACTGGATAGCCTTGGGCAAGGCACAAGTAGCAGCTGACCTTGGCCTGCAACTCCTGCTAGACTCCAGAGCCAGAGCGCCTGGTAGGCATCTTCAGACCATGTCAAAACAGCACCCACCCAGCTCCACAAGTGAAACACTCAAGGGGTGGATTCAGAGGGCCCGGAGAACTGCTGAATTAAGTCTTCCATGGGGTCCAACCCTGCACAGCTGATCCTCAGTAGTGGTCACAGCCAGTCTTCACAGCTGATGAGTCCAGAGGTAAATCCCTCCCACTAATGTGCCAACAGCAATCAAGGCTCAACTGCAACAGGAGGGTGCACACAGCTCACATGGGGGGCACACCTGGAGTCCCCAGCTTGGGTGACTGGGAAAGTGACTTGGGTCACTGGGCCTTACAGGACACCTACTACATAAAGCCACTCTGCCAAGCTCTGGAGGCATAGTAGGTCAACCTAATACATAGAAACAAACAGTGGGAGGCAGTCAAGATGAGGAAAGAAAGAAACATGTCTTAAATGAAAGAACAGAACAAAACTCCAGAAAAAGAAATAAGCAAAATAAAGATAAGAAATCTACCAGATGCAGAGTTCAAAACACTGGTTGTAAGGATGCTCAATGAAGAGTAGATAAACTCAGTGAACACTTCATCAAAGAGATAAGAAACATAAATATGGAGATAGCAAACATAAAAAAGAATCAGTCAGAAATGAAGAACACATTACAGGGAATCAACAGTAGAGTAGATGAAGCAGAGGGTAAAATCAGAGATTTGGAGATAAGGAAGCAGAAAACACCCAATCAGACCAGCAAAAAGAATTAAAAAAAAAAGAGAACAGTGTAAGGAGTCTCTGGGACAATTTTAAGTGTGTCAACATTCATGTCATGGGGGTGCCAGAAGGAGAAGAGAGAGAGCAAGGAATTGAAAACCTATGTGAAAAAATAATGACAGAAAACATTGTATGCCAACTGTAATTGAAAAATATTTAAAGTAAAAGAAATATATCTATGTTTCTATTGGCCTTAAGATGTGCTTTATCTTGTAGAGTTCTAGATAACATCTAAAAGAAAACCACAATGGAAATCCCTAGAGTCAGGCTGAGTTTGGCCCTTCCAGAAGAATGGTGTTATTTGTACATTGTCAAAAAGCCACTGAACCATGTTTAATGACTTCAAACATTCCTATTACTGGATTTGGGTATGAAAAGAGTTGCCAGAAATAAATAGGTAATTAAAACTCAACCTGGGAGCTGCATTCCTGAACACTCCAGTTCTCTACTACATACAAAATACAATTCAAAAAGCTCTAGACTGACACAAAGTGCTGTTGGATCTGGCTCCCGCCTGTTTCAGGGTATTCTCTGCACACAGGGACATACCGGAGGTTACAGCATTGTTGACTCTGGGCACCTACAGTTCCCTTCCTTCCTGACTTTATTTTTGCTGTTTCACTCACTTGAGGTATATCTGCCCCTTCAGGTCCAAGTCATACCTACTTCTCATAGCTCAGCCCAAATGATAATTGCTACTATCTATATACATTTTCTATGTGCTTTACATATGTAGAAAATTTCATTTCCATAATGTCCTATTTAACAGGCAGCATAGTATCATTTTACAGATGGGGACATGAGGCCCAGAGAGATTCAGTCACTTGCACCAAATGACGTCGCTGGGAGGTGCTGGATGTGGGAGTTAAGCCCAGACGCTCTGGCTTGAGAGTCTGCGTTCTTTGTTACTGCACCAGACTGCCTCTCGGAACTTACATCTCCCACGAAACTGCTCTCGCTTCTCCCGAGGAGAATTTAAGCTCTACCTCTTTGAACATGTTTATCACTCTGTCTGTGCTCCACATTTTCTGCTTTGAATATTTATTGGAAATTCAGTCATTAAGCATTCATTTCCTGTCAGCCAGGTTCTTGATAAAAACCAAAGTTGGATAATTTCCTCCCTTCAAGAAACTCACAGTCGAGGTTTGGAGAGAGGCAAACAATAAATATATATGAGATAATAACTGAGATAGATACCCTTGAGATGACTTAGATACACTGAATCTTAGTTTATCTTAGTGGAGATGTACACTGAAATATAGGAATATAGAAACCCAAGAGAAGAGAGGCCAGTTTAGTCTACATGGGCCAGGGAGGACTCTATTCTACCTGAAGAATGGTACTTGAGCCCAGCCGTGTGGCTCAGTGGTCGAGCATTGACCTATGAACCAGGAGGTCCCTGTCCTGGCACAGGCCCAGGTTTTGGGCTCCATCCCAGCAGAGGGTGTGTGGGAGACAGCTGATCAATGACTCTCTCTCATCACTGATGTTTTTCTCTCCCCTTCTCCCTTCCTCTCTCTGAAATCAGTAAAAAGAGAAAAATGATACTTGAGCTGGACTTTGAAGCATGAGTGTGCTTTTCCTATGTAGAGGGTCCGGGAAGGGGATTCCAGCCAAAGGTAACAGAAGGAGTAAAACTTCAGATATCAGGGGGAGTGAGACACACCAGGGGGCTCCCTAGGAGGTGTGGTGGCTAGATTGTAGTGGACAGCGTAAGAAGGTCAAGGGACAAGAAGTCCTGACTGGCTGGGTGAAGTTAGCTTGTTCTATAGGTGCAGTGCTACTGAGTTTACCAGCATTCTGTAGGCAGTGGGGAGCCACTAAAAGTTATATATGCACATGAGTGACATGATCATCACAGCTATGTTTTTCAGAGTTCAGGGTATTAGATGAGATCTCTCCCCCTTTGGAATATTTCTGCAATTATAACGAAAACAAGAAGGGAAAAGTCACTTTACTAGCTTAGAATTTCATCAAAAAGTCAACATTTCATTCTCTTCTGTGGCCAATATGTCTGTGTGGTTTTGTACCATTTCAGAATTCCAGGGGAGAAAGGGGGAAAATTGCATGGATATTTGCCCTAACGATAAAGGAAAAGCATTTTAGTGAATAAAATTAAGATATAATGGTTGCCTTTCACTCTAAATAGCTAAACCAGAGATCAAAAACTCTAATGCCTACAGGGGTCCAAACAGGTAACATGTTTGAGTGAAACGGCTAGAGGCAATAGAGATGAGTGGGGACTGGGGAGAGCACACAGTCTTCCTAATGGGAGCATCAGCTACTCCGCTCATTGGATTTTTGCCAGGGAGAAGTATGGCCTTACTATGGTTGGGTGTTTTGGTTTATCAAGATCCAGAATTATAAATATTTAATGTTGATTTTTAAGTGATGGCAACTTTTTCACAAATTGTTTTAAATGCTGAGTGGTTCAAACATGTGGGCCATTTAGACCCCCTGACTTCCAGCTTACGGTATCTGATTTAGACCAAGCAGTTGTAGCTCCGAATTCCTGTAAAATGTGCAAAACTAAATATGAATGTGCCTGCTTGTAGACTAACTCTAATCTACCTGCAATTATTTAGTGCCTACCCCATGCTGAGCCCTGTGTGATATTATGTAGAGGCTATAAAATTAGCTAGACAGGGCGGGGAATTCTTAGGTTAATACGTGTTTGGAAAATGGTGTTTTGGCAATTGGCACCTAAATACCACACTGCCCTCTTGCATCTCTCTATGATGATGCATATTTCCAGAAATGTTCCTTTTCTTTTGAGTCCCTGATGGGGAAAATAACCAGCATCGACACACTGAATTTAAATAGGGGGATGAGCTACATGTTAGTTAGTTTCTTCCCTAAGCCCCTCTACCTCCACCACCAGCGCCTAATTGCCGGATCGTACGTGTGGGTTTTCATGCTGATTTTGGCTTTTCTTGTTTTCAGCGTCACCATCTCTCTCCCTCTCTTCCCGCCCCCCTTTCTCTCTCTCTCCTCCAGCTCCATTTGTGGCAGAAAGCTCTTAAGTGAGTCTTTACACCGGAGGTTTGTATGCTCAGCCCGTCAGCCTGTGGATCCGTGTGCTATTACTGAGTTCTATCCTCTGAGTACATACCCTGTAGTTGGGTTTGAATATTAAGTGTCAAACTCCAGTGCACTGGTGAGAGATTTGCAGCAACCAGCAGGCCCCGTCCGTCTGCATCCCTGAGAGCTGCTGGGCACTCTCTTTATTGATAAGCAGTCTCATTTCACACATGTCAGATTACTGGGATGAAGCTGCTGATACAGTGCGTGGAGCTGAAGGTACCGTTACCTGCAGCTGGCCTCTCTCCTGCAACGAGGAGGGGACAGGGACACCTACTCAGGAGGAAGACATGTGGAGCCGGCTGTTTGCCAATGTGAAGGTTACTTCAGAGAGCCCTGGGAGTGTTTTGTCAGTTTTGTTTGCAAAGAGATAGGGAGTGAAGGATTATGATTCTTGGCACCGATAATGTCCCCTGGGCCACAGGCTAATCCAGCAGGACACCAGATGTAACATGGCCATTTTATTCAGACGTTTCTGTGTGGTTGTCGTGGAGGGCAGGGATGGAATGAAAAGGCTCTGGAGATAATCGTCAGGAACGCCTCACCCCTTCTGCAGAGCAATCAGAGCCCTGGCTCCCCATGCACTAGCCATAGCAGCAGCCGTTCTTTACACATTTATTGAGCACCTACTGTGTGCTAGGCACCTTTCAGGATGCCATGGGCACAGCTGTAAAGGTAGCTGGCTCCACAGAGACCCCATCCACGGGTCTAGTCATCCATCAACTCATTCGTTCCACAAACAAGATTGTTACCTCTGTGCCAGGTCCAGGGCTCGATACCCAAGAAAGAGGGTAAATGTTTGGCTCTGGAAACGGAATCTCGGCTTTATCACTAAAACCTGGGTAAGCTTTTCCTCAAAGCCTCACTTTGCTTATCTGGAAAACGTGTATGAAAGCAATTCCTGCCTCACAGATCCCTGTGATGACTGCATTAGGGGCGGGATGATATTTTAAGAACGCTTAGCACATTGCATAGCTTGAAATGTTAGTGAAGAGAGTGCCATAGGCTTACTGTGCAGGCCACGGCCCTGCTGTCAGATGCTGGCTGAAGTCCCACCCTCACTGATGCTGGGCGGCACCCGGGGAGGCCAAGGGAGGTCTCAACCTGATACTGGGGTCCAGCTTCTTGTCACCACACAAGAAAGGAATTGAGAATGGGATGGGAAGATTTAATAAAACACAATAAATGTATGAAAGCGGAAGTATGCGCTCAAGAAGTGAGAGTGGGCAGCCTGTGGGAATGAGATGCTGGGATGGGGTCTGGGTGGGACGTTTGTATTGGACGTGGGTGGGGCGGGGGGAAAGGGTGGTCCTCAGCTTCTGGCGCTCGTGGGGGGCCTGCCAATGAGACACGAGTTTCATCCTTACCTCTCCTCTCCAGAGAGCAAGATCCTGGAACTGTCACTGGGATTTGGGGGGTTGAGGGGTTGGTCCCCACGCTGTAATGCAAATATGTTGAAGTTATTTTAATGTCCCTGTTGGTAACTTTTGGGCTGCTGAAGCCGGTTGAGACAGGTTTTGTTTATCTCAATGACAGGAACTTGGGGAGGGGAAGCAGGGAACAGGTGACCGGTGAAGGTCCCCTCTGCGAGGTTCCAGCCAGGACGGAAACGGGGAGGGTAGAACTCGAAGCCTTCGTCCCCTATTCTGACCTGCCTGCCCTTTCGTCCCCTGCTGCTGACCTCGCGTGACGGTGACCTTGGGCATAGGATTAAACGTCTCTGAAGCTCGGTTTCTCCGTCTGTAGAATGAGAATGATTAAATTAGCGTTTATCGGCCCAGCTCAACTGCTCAGTACGCACAGTAGGTGCCACCGCCTGCCACCTCCCGTCGCCGATGGGCCTGCAGCCCTAGTGCCTGGGGGAAGCACTCCTGGCTCCCCAGGGCCTCCCATTACGCTGCGCCCCAGGTGAACCGCGCGTCCCTAAGGCGCGTCCCTAAGATGTAGAAAACAATCGTCAATTTATTTGACAAATTTTTAGTTTTTCAGGTTTTCAGAATAATCAGAGTGTAACAGCTGGTGAGGCTTGATGACTTCTTTTCAAACCGCCTCGAATGCAGCTGCAAAGTGTCTGAACTTGGCCTCTCGCTAAGCAGATCCTAATGGGTTCAGATGGCGCCGTGCACGCATGTGGCTCGCCGAGGCCTTCCTTCTGGGCTGGCGGCGCTGCTTATTGAAAAGTAAAAATACCCCGGCGTTCACAGGCCAGGCAGGGTTCAAGAACGGCAAGCCGTCTCTAGAGAGTTTCCCCAAAGCTGAGCCATTGAAACGAAACAAATCATGGAGCACTCACATGTTGGTGCAAATGCAGTCCGATATTTAAATGGATCACCTTGCCCTTTGGGTGTTAATGGGAAAGTTGAATTACAATCTGTCGGGGTTTACGGGTGACCTGGCATTCCCCACACAGTAAGCTGGAGCTTAAACGCCCAAAGGGTTGTACTGGGAGGAAGCAGTGCAGCAGTGGAGGGAGGAGGGTATGGGGACCTTGACCCAGTCCCCTGGGTCATCTTGGTTCTCACCTATGGCACACCTGTCTTTGTGCCCAGCCAAGTGGGATCTGCTGTTGCAAACCACAGTTTGATTTTGAACGACAGCAGCCAAGAAATGGTGTAGGTGTTAGTTAGCTTCAAAAAGGGAGGGTCAGGCCCTGGCCGGTTTGGCTCAGTGGTTAGAGCATCGGCCCTCAGACTAAAGGGTCCCGGGTTCGATTCTAACCAACGGCATGCACCTCTGTTGCAGGCTCCATTCCCAGCCATGGTCAGGGAGCGTGCAGGAGGCAACCAATCGATGTGTCTCTCTTGGATCAATGTTTCTCTCTCCCTTCCACTCTCTCTGAAAAGCAATGGGAAAAATATCCTCATGTGAGGATTATAAAAAAAAAGGGACATCAGACAGAGTGGTAACAAGAAGCTAGGCAAGCACTTGCATTTGATATCCCCAGGGACGTACCTGATGGGCTGACTTGTTCCTTTTTTCTCTTCAGGCATCTCCCTTTACAGATGATAACCTAACATGATTGTTAAGTGCCTACAATCACCCGGACAGATCTAGAGACTCTAAATATGTTAATTTATTCCTCAAAGCAACCCTCTTGAGATGAGTGCCATTACTATGACTCCCATACTACAGATGTAGAAACTGAGGCTCAGAGTCACAAAGCCAGCAAATGGGAAGAGCAAATAAGCAGCCAGACAGCTAGCTGCCTTCAGAGGCTGCATGTGACAACCGTTTTCCAAGCCTCAATGTCCATCTCTCTCATCTTCAGTCCCTTTCTACCCCGTGGCCAATTATTCTCTTAAAATATAGGTCAGAACATGTCAGCTCTTTTCTCAGACATCCTTCACGGATCCTAATGACTACTAGCCAAAGCTCGAGCTCAGTTATTTACAGCGGCTCGGAGCATGGCCTTCGGAGTCTGATGGGTCTCGATTGAGGGCATGGTCCTGTTTCATATCACTCAGGTGTCTTTCACCCACCAGTCGCTCTGAGTTCTGCTTCTCAGCTATTAAGCTGGCACTTACAATACCTACTCCGCAGAGCTATTGGGCAGACCCTGCTCCTGGTTAGTCTAAGTAAAGCACTAAGCACAATGTGTTCCTTGCATTGGTGGTGTTATTAGGAATGGCCCATGAAGCTCCTCTGTCCTGTCTCATCTCATCTACACTCCTTCCCCTCAATCACCTCCCTACATCTGGTTCCTGATGATTGCTCAGGGCTCCCCTACATTCCATGGAGTTTCATGCTTCTTCCTGCTTAGCCATATTTTTTCTTTAAGCAGCAGTTTGTCCAATTCTTCATGCTCCCCTTCTCTGACTGTTGAACAAACAAAACCTACTTGATCTTTATGAATCAGCTCAGTTGTCACTTTACCGTAGAGGAAACCACTGTCCTTCCCCCAAAGTCAGACTGTGCCCCTCTCAGTTTCTCTGCTTGGAACCTGGTTTTACAGTTGCTTTCTATCAGCTCTTATTAATGTAAGCTTGTTTAGAAAGTGGAGTGTTGCATTCATCTCCAAATCCCGAACCATACCTGGCACCACGCTTTGATGGTTTTCACAAAATGGGAGCTCAAGAAATGCATGGATTAATGCCTGCATGCACACATTAAAACGAACCAAAGTAATATACATTATGCTCCTTTTAAAAACATTTACTTCCTCTGAATTGTTACTGAAAAAAACCCTTGAGGAACAGAAACAGAACCTGGGTGACTTTGGAATGTAGAATTTTTTTCTTTTGCTTCTTTAAGCTGTAAACTTATTAAGATGCCTACGTATTTCAAATATGAAAGACATTCTGCACTTCCAGGTTCTAAATCCATGTCAAAGAGCTCAGAGTTTCATATGCATGAGTTCTATATTTTTGATGGGTGTCACATGGTATTAAAGGATCTAGACTATGGGTGGAAATTAAGTGAATGTTTTTTTCCCAGTTGCCTGGGTAGGAGTTTGCTTTAGGATTAAGGACTATTTTTTTTATTAAGCAATGTGGTCTGATAAAAGTAAGTACCTTTATTAATATGATACATTTATAATTTTTGTAAAAGGCTGAAGCATTTTAGGGAAAGTTGGAGTATTATGAAATCTAGTTCCCTGAGAAGTGAGTAAAAGTAACTGATAATGTTGACATGAAGATTTTTCAATGAAAAAATATTACAGAGAAAGTTTAGGAGACTTCATGGAACTTAGTAAGTGCTCAGTAAATGCCAGTGTCTACTCCATCTGGGAACCAAAACATAAGGCTTCGCATAATCGATGTTCCTAAAATTTATCAAAGAGTTATATGCAAGCATTTTGTTAAGCATTTTACATACATTGTTTCATTTAAGCTTCAGAGCAATTCTGTGGTGTAGGTACTGCTAGCCACTTGCCGGAGGAAGATGGTGAGATTGAGAGAGGACCACACATGTCCCGATCAAACACAGAGAAAATCTGAACACAAGTTTTGCTTACTGTAGGCCTTGAGTTCTTACTATCATATGTTATCATCTCTCATGACAACACCAGAGAAGCAATGTTTTTTGTCTCAAAACTTCCTGTATTTCCTGTTGGCTAAGTCTATATTATTTACTGCTTACTTGAAATCATTTTTAAGGAAAATATCAACAAAAACAAGTTTGGATGAGGTCCCACATTAAACATGTAATTTTTGATGGTTACCTGATGTGGCCCTTGGAACATTGACCAAACTTTTCATAACTTTGGTTTAGTTTTATGACTTTTCTTTCTCCCACTTGGAGATGTTGAGTGCTGTATTGATCCGCCTTTCTGCGGACCTATCTCGCCTTCGTTTTATTATCTTTGTTTTTCTGGAAAATTGTACCAAATGGCTTGGTGGTTCTTTGCTGAACATGAAGGGTTCACTATGGGGAATTTTCTTTCATCTCCTGAAATCTATTGCATTTCTTTTAAAATCAGGTATTCCCTTCTGACTAGATGGGTTATATCTACTTTTGCTTAATTTTTAGGGGGTATTGTTTAGGGGATATTTCATACCAAGAGGCACACAATATATTCTCTCTTGGCCTTGACTCCTGTTGAGACTTGCACACCCACTTTGGGGGTGTCTTTGGCTATTGCTCTCATTGATTTTCCTTCTTATGAGAATGCACACAACTCAGATCATCTAAAGAAATTAAAAAGAAAGAGCAGTTTAAAACAAGAAGGTCCAGTTCCTCCCAGGTGCAAACAAAGAAATTGCGGCTCAGAGAGAGTTGAGCCACCTAAGCAAGGCCAAAGTTAATAGCAAGAGTGGGATTAGAATCCATACCTCTGTTAGTGACTACTTAGGAAACTATTTTTCAAGCCTTATGTTTTTCAAAACACTGAATTTTTAGATGTAAAGAATGCAGCAATGCATCTTTGAAAAGTACCCTCAGCGACTAGGGAAAAAATGGTATTATCAGCAAAGGCACTTCACATGTTTTATAGAGAGGTCTCACCCATCCTGGGGGGCAGCCCCAGCCCCTGTGATTCTGTCGGGATGTGATGCTTACGGGTTTTATACATAAAGATAACTGCACTGAGCTTGCCTTGATAGTTTCACCATTTCCTTGAGATTACATTCTTGAGATGATGAGGCCAACTTGAATTTTCAGTGTAGTCATGAGACCTTTTTTTTGGTTGAAATGAATTCTGATAAGCTGATTATCTCTCTGAAGAAAATAGGATGTCCACATTTCATAGCTTAGCTCCTATCATTTTTGTGCCATTTTTATTCTGAGACATCTTCCCTGGCCTGAATTAAATAAGGTAATAAGGAGCTCCGGAGTCCAACACATATTAAATAGATTTTTTTTTTTTTTAAAGAATTGAGACCTATTGGGTAGAGGATGGGTTTTCTTTATGGTGCATTTCCCTTCTCCCCGTTGAAGTCGACACTGCGAGCTAGTTTCCTTTGCTTTATAGAGCAATGAGTGCTGAAGCTCAAGCACAAAGTGTTCTCCATGGTGTAAATAAAGCAGCAATCTGAGCAAGGACATCACACTGTGTACTGAGGGTTTTAATGTTTTTCTTTCCTCTCCTTCGGTTTCTGTTTCTGTTTTGCTTTGCCTCCGTGTCTCCCTTCTCCACTACAGTCTGGTGCATGCTGTTGGGTACCGTTGACACATTAATCTTGGTAATAGAAATGGAAAGGCGCTGAGCCCTGAGAAACAGACTCAAGGTAACAGATGACTAATGAGCGGGGGCCCCGTGCCTTCCCAGGGACGAGCCTCGCACCCGGCTCCAGATCTGCCTGTGTGTCAGCGCCTGCGAGCTTTCGGCCTGCTGTATCCATTCTCCACTCCGCTTCGCTGGAACTGGTTGCTTCAGCCCCCCATGACTAGGTCTCATGGAGGGGGGATGTTCGGATCGTGGGAAGGATCTTCCCTGTGGCTCCAGGTGCCCGAGGAGAGTCCAGGAGCTCGGAGCAGGGGAAAGAGATTGTGGCTTAGAATCGCTGCGCCCGAGAGATCTTCCTCTGTGAGCCTGTTGCTCACCCCCGCACGGTTTCTCTCTCCCATGACAAAGATCGCCAGGCCTAGTGAGATGATGGATAGCAGCCCAGAATTGCTTGGGACGGGGTGATCCTTTATGCAGAAGCTTCCTCAGTGGGTGAGAACCGATCGTGGCATCCTGGTGCCTCTGGACTCCTCTCTTGTAAAGACACATTGTTGCCTCTGTTGGGTCACCCACAGCCTTCTCCAGCCTCCTCCGGGGAGTCACAAGCGAGTGATGTCTACCTGGAAAGGGAGCATTCTCTTTGAGGGCAAATACAGTGTCATCTCATTGGCAGTCAGATCAGGGTTCAAGGTCAAGTTTCTCTGCGAGAACTTGCACAAACACTTACCCACTGTGAGTATCATGGGTCATCTGAATATTAGGTAGCAATCCCCCCATCGTCAGGATTTAATGAGAATTCAGGGGAACACTGCATGCAAATTGTTTATCACAGCGCATGACACGGAGTAAGCACTGGTTGCCTATGACTATTATTTTATTATATTATTATTTTTATGCTTCTGTTATTATGTTTTATATACATTCACATACATATGTCCCTATCTGTCCCAAACAGATACTTACTGAGTCCCTTTAAATCACAGTATTTTTCATCACTTTTTTGTTTGTTTGTTTTTAAGATTGTCTTCAACTTAAGAGGACTTGGATGTGATTAAAGTAGTTGCCACTCTGAACACCCACTGTAGAGACGTGCTCTAAGCCTGTTTCCTGTGCTGTCTCATTTAGTCATTGTAAGAATCTACTCAGAGTTATTTTTATTTCCACCTTATACATGCAAGAATTGAGGCCCAGAGATATAAAATAGCCTACTCAGGGTCACACAGCTGGGGAGTGCTGAAGCCAAGGTTTCTATCCAGGTGGGTACAACCCCCAAGGCCAAAGCTCTTCCTTTACACAGTCTCATCTCTTCATATACTGAGATCTGTCCTCTAACTGACCCTTAAGAAGCTAGATGTAGGGTAGACAGAGAAGGTGGGCTTAAAAGAAGACTGTTTAGAGCAGGGTGACAAATACCTGGGTCACAGATTAAGACCCTGGGGGTACCAGAGGAAAATGTGGTTCAATTATAGAATTATTCATTCACTCATTCATTTATTCATTCAGAAGATACTTAATGAGCACCACTTTAGTGCCAGATAACATGTTAGGTGCAAAGCATTCAGTGCAGAACAAAAACCGTCAGTGTCCCTGTCCTCATGGAGTGTTCCATCCAGCAGGAAAGGCAGATGCTAATCAGATGGCTGTGTTTTTCTGTGTAGTTACAACTGAGATAAATTCAATGAGATCGGAGCCTGTCTTAGATTTGCTGCAGAGAGGGGTCCGGGTGGCTTTGCTAAGGAAGACATATTTGAGCTGAGAGTTGGGGTAGAAGCCATGGGGAGTCTACTTTCTCTCCAAGCTTTGCTCCTGGAGCTTGACGAGTTGCAGGTGACACTGAGCCCTCCCCATTATCAACTTTCATGCATTTGAAGTAGCAGAGCTTCCTGTGTCAAACTTCTGCAGAGGCTGGTTCTCTCTTTCTATCCCAAGTTTTTCATGTGAGAAGTTAGGTAGTTTCTACATGGATGAGATTTTTGGTCTCCATACTACCAAGTGTGGGCCAGGCCAGCTCCAGACACAAATGGATTTGGGTAGACTCAGCGCATGTGAACTCTGGAACATTTGCCAAGAAGCTTCATTCTTCTTGATGGAAAGAGCACACTGGCCATTTCTGTGACAAGAAGAGGCTTTTTCATCTTTGAAATCATTTTGTGCAATGCCAGTGATCAGCCAGGAGTTCCTATCCATTTCTGCTAATCTTTTATTGTTCAACCTAAGAATCTGTCTGCAGGAATTAAAAACCTTCTCTTGTTCTGATTTACTTTGTCCTGCACCCTAGTACCTCTAAGGAAAAGTCACAGGCCAAATAGTGGCAATGTGGAATTCTTTAGGTTCAGGGTGAGATTGGTGAAGGAGACTATTTCAGGGGAGTCTCTATGTGAAGTTGGTGTCCACGCTTCCTCCTCCTGCTAGAAATGAGCCTCAAGGCCCCACAAAAGAAGCCATACTGGACAGCATCTGTACTTCTAAGATAGGTGCACCAGATACTGGTTAAAGCATGCATTCTAGAGGCACATAGAACTGGATTTGGATCCTGGCTTTGCTGAGTACTAGTGCTAAGACCTGGACCAGGTTCTTTCAGACTCTTAAATGCCTAGTTCATCATCATCAAAAGGGAAATAATGGTTGCTATGCCTGGAAGGAATTTTGTAAATAAAATGCCTGGTACACTGCAAATGCTTAGTATTAGATAATCATAATAGTTATTATTTATTTAGATCTCTGTGTATTTATATATCAGCCTTTATATCAGGGGACAGCAATATCTTTTTCTATAAAGGGCCAAGTACTAACTACTTTGGGGTTTGTGAGCCATAGAATGTCATAACTACTCATCTGTATTGTAGCATGAACACAGCCACGGGTAACACACAGGTGAATGAGCATGGCTGTGTCCCAATAAAACTTTATTTATAAAACCAGGCCATGTGTTGGATTTGGCCCAAGGTCCATTGTTTGACCCTGATCCATATGGCTCTCTTCATTGGCACAGTTGCCTGGGCTTGACTAACCTGCCCGCACGGCCGTGGTTAAGTCACCAAAACATATGCTGTAATTAACAAAACCCACAGAAGCTAGGCTCAGCCAGGAGGGCACTTTCTTGGGAAGACACACCAATGCCTCATGCCCACCCTCAAGGTCAGAGGTTCAGCAGGGCATCGGGAATGGATAATGAAGAGGAACGCTGCCAGGAACCCAGGGGTCAAGCTGGGCACTCTCTCTGCCTTTCACTCTGTGTGGGTTCCCAAGGGACACTTTTTTGACTCTACACCTTATTTCAAGTGTCTAGACTGGGCCAGGCCACAGGGCCATCTCCTGCCTGCTCACATGAAAGGAACTTGACAGTATTTCCCAGCTGAAAGCACATACCTCGTTCCCCTCACCATACACCCAGAGTCTTACATTTATAGAGATCGAAATAATCAGGCCTCGTGTGTATATTTCCTTTCACGGAGTTACTATCGCATGCTCTGAATTCCATGTCCTGTCTTATGTACTTGGTGGAAAAAAATAATATAAATACACCTTGAAATTTCCCTAGAGGTCAGCTTCCCTTTCAGACTGAGTCTAGCTCAAGTTTGGAGCAGAATAAAAAGAGCCACGTCGCCCTCCACACGCCCTGTTATCTCTGGCGAGTTCAAATGCAATTTCTCTGAGAAGACCCTAGTGCCTTTGCTCTCTCTGGCCTTGGATCTGAGAGGCTCAGACTTTCTTTGGAGTACACACAGCCGCATCTTTTTGACAGACAGTGCAAATTAAAAGATCCGGGATGGCCCAGGAACTGGGGACCCAAGCGTGGCCCTTGGGTTTTCATTTACAGTTAGGCACTGCAGACACAATTACTGCTGACAGGGAAGCAGGGGCTAGTGGCGGAGTGCTTGTGACAGGAGGCTCATGCCAGCCCGTAATTGGGAGGATTATTTTTAATCAGAACATACCCTACAGCCCAAACATTAGAAATCTCCTGTAAGGCCAAGACAGGAAATTAAACACTCCAACAATAAACTCAGAGGGGGGTGGCGCGTGGGGTGTAATATCATTAGTCTCTCCAAGGTCCCTGGAGCTCGAGTAGAAGTGTGTTTCCCTAGGGAGGGAGGCTGGGGAGAATCTTTCCGGGGAACAGCTACAGAAACTGTACCTGAGTCCTTGCTGGACGACTGAGTGCAGCCAAATGAAACACAGCAGGCGGACTAATGGATGCTCATTGCAATTAAACCGTACGACAAGCCAAATATAAGCCTTGGACTAGCAGCTGTAATTGTAATTCATCAGTGAGGGAAGAGCCTCATTAGACCTTTATCTTCAGAAATCTTAAATGATTTCTGAAAAATCATAAACCTACTATGTGCCAGGGGTTGTGTTGGCCGCTGGTATGCCTGGGCTCTGCTGCCACAGTTATCTGGATAATTTTACCCATTGGACAAAACTCTGCAAAACACGCTCAGACTTTGTTTATTAGAAGGGCTGTTGCTGACCAGGTAGGCACTGTTGCTGGGCATCGGGCATGATAAACATTTGCTGAGTAGCAAGGCCAGGTGATTATGTTGTGAAACCTTCGCACCACCCCTCTGAGAAGGTCATTCCTATCTCCACTCGATGGTTAAAGAAAACAGAGGTCAAGCAGTTTGTCTAAAGTCACACAGCTAAATGAACTGGGAGCATAGGATTTGAACACAAATCTGTGTTCAAAATGTATGTTTCACTCATGAATAAGGGAAGCATGGCCTGGGGCTCCAGGGCACTGACAGGCCAGTGGAGAGGACAGACATACGCAGAATTCTATGAGAGATGAGCTCTCAGACACTAAGGGGATTCTGAGCTTGGGGAAGTGGGGGGGTCTTCCTTGGGCTTGGGGGTTCAGTGATGTATCAATGAGGGCTGCCCAAGGACACAAAGAATCGGTACATGTTTACCAGTCTGGCAAAGAAGGAACAGAGTCCCAGGCATGGGACCAGCTGGTGCAAATGTGTGCTGATATTAGAGAGCCTGGGACATTCGCTGTGAGTTTAGAACTATTGGCTCTTGGATTTTGTTATTGTTCAAGTCAGTCATGTTCAACCAATACAAGGTGGGGGGTAAGAGGGTATTTTAGGAGTACTCAAGCCAGAGACCAGGCGTCTGATGTGGGAAGGAGCAGGATGCAAAAGGAGATGATGCAGGAGACGAACTCAGAGCCTCCTGACCCACGCTTGCTGGGTGGAATGCCTCGGCATGGTCACGGTGGGGGACAGTGCTGTCACCCATGGGTCTCCTGAGAAAACAAGCCACGCACATACAGTGAAGTGACTCACTGGTTCTGAGTATGGAGGCAGGGTGCTGAGATCCTGCAGCGAATCCAGGGACACACTAAGCCATTTGCGTGGCCAAATGTCACCAATCCAGATCCGATCATCTGACTGCAGTCGTGGCTGCCTGTCAGCAGCCTTGTGTTATACACTGAGAGCCACTGCATTTCCTTGGGGAGGGTCTCTATCTTCAGACAAAGGGGCCTGCATGCACTTCCCATCCTTCTCGCTCTCCTCCCACCCAGGTGTGATCAGCACTAGCCTTTCCACGCTCCACCACTGCCAAATGGAGCGTAATAAGCCCACGTAGCACTGGCTGCATTACCCTGTGCAGATGTGGCTTCAGGCCTCTTTCAAGGACAGTTCAATTCCAGACCCCCAGATAAGGTCAGGTGCTGCTCAGCAGCTTGGAGAGAGTGTATCCATCACAGGCATTGATGTGGTCAATATACAGCTGGCTTTTGGGAATGCAGGGCTGTAGAGAAACCTCCCTCCACCCCACCCCAAATGGCAACCGGGGTCTTACTTGCAGCGTTTTTTTTTTTTGGAAAGAAACAGAAGCTCCCACAAAGCAGCTCAAAATGTGGGGATATTTGTTGCACAACACAGTAGTGAGTCTCAGCATTGAGAGTGAGAGGCAGGAGGTGCTGTGGGTCCCAGGAGGGTTATTAGCATCTTGAGCCGCTAAGCCACCAGGTAACAATGTGGTCCCCAACCCACTAGAAAACTTCCCTTCCCCACGGCCTCTCCACTCTTGTCCTTGCTCTCTGCACCCTTCTTCTTGCTCCAAAGCCTGGCTTCTGTTTCTCTCCCTGAACATATAGCAGAGAACGGTGATCCCACAATGACTGAGCTCTCAGTGCTAGGAACTTAGCAGTGCCTTCCACATTCCTGGGAGAAATGGAACTTAGATAAGATAGGGTTTCATCCCTGCTCAGCACAGCCCTGATGGAGCCAGGATCTTGTGCTGCAGACATGATCTCTGGAATGATGAGGCGGAGGGGCTGGGGAGGCAAAACTCTCAGAGAGGTTGCATAGTCACCCAAGAGCGCCTAAAGTTAGCAAGGGGTGAGTGAGCCTCCCTCTTCTCCTCCCTTCCTTTCTTTCTCCCTTCTCTCCCCTCTCTCTCCCTACCTTCCATCTCTCCTTCCTTTGGCAAATATTTATCAAATGTCTCCCATGCCCACAGCAATACAGTCAGAGATAGGGTTAGCCCCTGCCCCCACAGAGCTAGCATCCTGGTGAAACAGGCAGCCTTTAATCAAGTCATTTGTAACTGTTAAACGATAGCTTTATTATGTGCTCTGAAGGAGAGATAGTGGGCTCTTGAGACCGGGAGTAGGGGTTTTCATTAGGAATTAGGGATGGATGTGAGTTAACTGAGTGTTAAGACCGTCCCAGGTCAAAGATACGACCTGCACAGCTTCCCTGTGGCTGGTGGGGGGTATAGGGTGGTCCAGAAACGGAAGGTCCCTGGGGCTGGTACACAAGGGGTCTGGAGGGAGGGGGTACCTGCTCACTAATAAATAAATAAGGCCAGAGTTGTGACTAGGAGCACACCATGCAAGGTGTCACAGGGACAAGGGTCCATCCTGCACAGGATGGGAAGCCCTCAATGTGGGGATGAAACAAGTCGCACGGTGCATCGCATTTCTGCCAGCTCCATGAAGGTCTGAGAGGCGCAACATGAAGGCAGGAAGAGATCTTAGCAGCCTATTTCAGGGTCATCTGCATGGGGAAAGCCATGAAGTCATCCATGGCAGAGTCCGTGGAAGTGGAATCTTTGCAGTAGCCAGCCCCGTCTACAGTCTCAATTACAAACTTAAATGAGATACTGCCTGCCAGGGTCATCAACTTCAGTGTTTGGAAGTAATTGGTTGGCTTTTGTGCATCCTTTAGGAAGGAGTGCAGAAGTGATTGCAACTAATGCTGGGTGGAGAGCTCACCCCCACTCTGTGGGACTTGGTTCCCATGCCCTTTGGCATCTCGTGTCCTCCACTTGCAGCTCTTTGGCTCCAGCTCAGTCTCAGTACCCTGAAAATTCCACCCTGTCCCACCAGGGCCCAAGATTCCCCCTGACTGCAAATTGTTCTTTAGGTCATTTGCAAGAGTGATTGCAAACTCAAGAGAAGGCTTTTTTGTTTAAACTATGTCCCTCCGCTGGAACTTAGAGAGCATCTTTGATTTTTCTAACTGTCTGGGGCCATTGCTAATGACCCTTTCTATTCTCACCTTGTAACAATGGTTCTCAGCCTTTGTTTTCACGAAACAATGCAACTGGAGCAATTGACAGATTCTTATTAAAGTAAGGGTGGGGTCTATAAAATTCATTGCAGCTGCAGGTTGGATTAAAAAGTTTTATAAAGGTGTGGGCATCAAGCTGACATGGACATGCAATTAACAGTATTATCTGGGCACCTAGTATGAGAGGCCAGAGAAGGCCATGGTGCTCAGAGAAAGGCTTCTCTTGAATGAAGCCCTGGCCCTTCCTTGGTGATGTAACCCTGTGGGCCAGCGAGGAAGCTTCTTATGCTACCCAGTGTGGTGAGCAGCTGCTAAGTGGCTGGGCATTGTGCCAGAGGATAAGGCTACTGAGCTGAATAAAACATTGTCCTTGCCCTCTTGGAGTTCACAGCTGGGCAGGCCAAGTCTACAGAGGGTTAGAGAGAGCATATGATTCTTGTTAGGACATGAGAAAGGCCAGCAGAAATAGAAGGGTCAGTGAACACTGCAGAGAGAAGTTCACACTTGGGTGGGCCTTGAAGAATGTGTTCAGATTGGCCCACGTGAAGGGCATTTCAAGAAGAAAGATGGGACCAAGGGGCTAGAGGGGACACAGTGCCTGTGTCTTTTAAGTAGTCCAGTTAGATAGGTCTTAGATTATGTGAGCTGGTGTGTTAGTGGGTGAAGGAAGTGAGTGGGGAGGAGAAGGGGCAGGGATTAAGAAGGTTGAACCGACCATAGGAGCGATCATTATTTTTAATAAATAAGAGGATTTATATAGATTTTGATACAAGGACTAGGATATACTATAGATTCACTAAAACTACTCTTACTACTAGTATATTTCCATGATGATGATGATGATGGCCCACATAATTCTGCAGCTGAGGCACACTATGAATTTATAGAAGATCAACATAGAGAATTTGGCTATTCACTTGCTAACTGTCCGAAGTCTTCTCCAAGTCCTGTTCTTCCACTTCATCTGGTTACCTACGTCTCATCCTTACAATCTCAGCTTTATTTCCGCTTCCTTGGTGAAGCTTTCCCCGGCATCCCCGGCCAAGGTCTGTCCTCCCCACTGGACTGCAGGTGCCAGGAGGACAGTGCCCGGCGTAAAAAGAGGGCGTAAGAAATAATAAACTTTTGGGGCAGGTACAATACTAAGTACTTTACATATATTAACACTTAATATTCACCTTAATTCAATTTGTTGAGGTAGGTATTATGTTTATTTCCATTTTACAGAGGAGGAAGCTGAGACAAGCAAGGTTAAGTGACTCTTCCATGGTCACAGAGCTAGTAGGTAGTGGAGCCATGGGTGAGTGGGATGGATGGATGAAGGAAAGGAAGGAAAGGAGGGAGGGAGGAAGCAAGGAAGATGGATGGATGGATGGATGGATGGATGGATGGATGGATGGATGGATGGATAAGCATTGTCATCAGACCCAGGTCTCTCTTTCTAATATTTTAGAACTGTTTGGTGTTCTCAGGCATTCTATTTTATCAACACCAGTGAGCTCACCAAATGTGAAGTATTAAAAAAAAAGCTCATCATATTAAGAAAGGGGGCATATTTTCTAAACAGATATCTGCAAGTAATGTTAATAATTAAGCTCTGAAACTCTCGAATTGCATTGAGTTGTGGTATAAATTGCATTGCTACTTTCTAGGAGTGACTGAAAGAGCACTGGGTGGGGATTCTAGAATGCTGCCAACCAGTCCTATTGTTCTAGTTCAGTTTCTCCCAGGGAGGAAGCAGGTCAGGGTCAACTCTCTTGGGTACAGGATATCATCTGCGTCTTTCAGATCTATTAGTAAATTTTCATTTTCCTGGTTGGAGATGACCTCTCCCCCAACTCATTGAATTATATGAGATTATAATGGTAATTTGCAGTTCAGGTGATTGATATTAGCTTATTTAAATATTAGTGAAAATGAATCTTACTCCTGATTGGATGAAGATAGCCATGTTTGTGAAATTTGTTATTGATGGGCATCTTATATCACAGTTTTATTCATTGTAAATGAAGTCTTTTTGGACTTTACCTATCGTGGGATTGAGAATTACAAAATCTTGGGGTTCCAGAGTTAAAAGGAAATTTAGAGTTGATTTCCTCCCACCTAACTATGCAGGTAAGTCCAGAATAATATTTCTGAAAGATTGGCCTCCAGCCTGTCTTGGGACACATCCTGTGACAAAGAGCTCACTGTGTAAGACAAGAGTATAGCAGAAATCAATAAAGATATATTTAAAAAAAAAAAAAAAAAGAGTATAGCAGAGTGGTTCCAAACTTGGTGTCCAGTTGCCCAAGTTCAAGTCCAGGCTCCACCACCTACATGCGTGCTTTGGGCAACTTACTTGAGCTATCTGAGCCTCAGTTTCCTCTTCTGCAGTAGAGGAAATAGTAATTAATACCTTTCTAACTGGAGTGAAAAAGGATTCCATGAAAATCTATTTCCAGGCATGATTTTCATCACTTTCATCATCATCATTATCCTCACTGTTAAAGTCACTGTATGGTCAAGAGCCTATTTTAGCGGTTAACCAGAGATTACCATGACAAAAATGATGCTAACACAGTTCCAGATTGCGTTCCTCAATTCTCAAGGCTTCCTTCTTCTCTTGTCTAGGAAACTGCTCAGAGAACTCATGCAAGTGGAACCTACAGCTTCCTTGATCTGGCTCAGCATTCAGTAAGTGCGACCACTTTGGCACATTTGTTACATAAATGCGTCCATTTCTCTGATCTTACTCCCTCTGAAAGGCTCTCTGCAGCCAGCCGGAGGTCCCCGAAAGCACTTCGCCGCCTGCCTGGGTCTTTCTTTTCTGCAGGACAGCATTGGACTCAGCGATGAGAGGGGGGTTTGCTGGCAGAACCCCCGCAATGAACAGAGGATATGTGTGAGAGTGTGGAGGGGTTCGCCCTGCCCTTCCTGGCTGGGGATTAGGTTCACTGTGTTCACGCTTTCCTTCAGTCCCCTGAGTTTTCTTTCGTTAGGAGACGTTTCGCCTTCCTCTCCCAGTCACACGGCCTGGCCCAGTAAAAAGAAATGCCAGGAAACCCAGACCAGCTAGGGAGACCACATATTTCTTGAGGCACTGACGAACAATTCCTTCACTCCTTTTGAGCCAGAATACGTTATTACTGTATACAAATGACTGCAAAAGAGAAATTCTGTACTGTGAGATGCTGGGGTACATTTTAGGAATTTCATTTGTGTTTAGCTAGTAAGCACTTTCAGCCATCTGCCTCTCTCGTTGCTCAGGACTTTATTTTTCGGTGAAGCCAGCAGTGTTTTGTCCAGTTTCCCCAACTCTTATTGTTTATCCTGTGTTAGCGTTAGATGGTGGGGCACAGCACCCCCACGTCATCTCTGACATCAGCTCTCCTCGGCAGCAGTGCTGTGGGCAAACAGCTTGTTTTATGAATAAATCCCTAATAATTTAACAAGTATCAAAATTTAAAAGGCTAACTGATGGGAATGTTTATTTTTTAAAGATGTAGTTTCCTCATAGGTTTCAGAATTTCTTAATGTATTCTACTTCTCATGGTGGCGGAGTGTAATTTGACATATCAAATCTCATAAAGGGGCAGGGAGACTCGGAGGCTGTGGGGCTCCAGGCCTGGCAGAGGCCCATCAAAGGAAATTCTTTTGCCCTCAGAGGTATCTCATGACCCCCTCATCGCTATGGAATTTGCATATGCGAGCAGAGAGAAGGGGGGGTGGAGAGGAATAAAAATATGGTGTCTTTGCTGTTCCCTACATCAGAATGGCTTAGTGTAGCCCTGATCGGCTAAAGCCTGTAACACATAGAAGATTAAACCCACAGCTTTTGTTCCCAATAATAAAGGAAATTTTATGCCTAATTCCCTACATGCTACGTCTATCTTGTAATGCCTTTGAAGTTCAGGCTACAGCATTTCCTGAAAATTGCGAGATTTTCGCAAGTGAAAAGGAGAGGGGTGTTTGGCACGTATTCTGTTCAAATCTATTGGGTGTGACGTTAAATATGGATGCTACTTTATTTTTTTTTCGGTTTCCAGCACTATCCTCCTAGCCGCCTTTGTGGGGCTGGAGCAGGGGAGGGATGGAGGAAGGAAGGTTTCGAGGATGGGTTTTCCCATTACCCGTGACCCTCCCACCCTTGTCTCTACCTTCTCAACATGATACAAATTACTGCCTCTCAGAAAGAAATTCATGTTCCAACCCTGAATTGGGGCTGAAGTTTCTAACCTAGGGGAGGCTCTGGTCTCCGAGATAATTAGTAAAAGTGTTGTAAGGAACTCATGTTAATTTGTCTTTCGATATGGCGTTTCCATACCTACAATTGCAGTCTAAAGAGAAAAAAAAATTATTAATTTGCTGCTGCAAACCAGTGTGCAGATATGTGATCATTTGAAAAAAACTTAAAAAGGAAGAATTGGAAAAACTCCTCATTGGGGATAGTTAGAGCAGCTGCCGGCTTCGTGTGTGTCGAATAGATTGTGATGCTTTCCTTGCGATCAAAGCTTCTAGGGCCTGGTGAGCCTCGATCAACTTCCGGGCCCAAGAGGTCACCCCTCCCCGAACAAAGATGGGGTTCTGGGAGGTTGCTTGGTTACCAGGAAAACATGACCTGATGGCTATGTTGGCCATACGCTTGGACCTTGTGTCCCCTTCACCAATAACCTCTGGTGCAGGTTTGGAAACTGCCCCAGTCTTTCAGGCGAGTGTACTGAGAGCAGTGAATTTGCAGTTGGAATTTATTCATTTCTTTTTTTTTTTTCCTAATCGAGATCTTTATTTGCTTTTTTTTTTTTAAAGTGTAGTTGGTATCTGGTATTATATTCGCTTTTTAATTTTAGGTACAATGTTGCGATGTGACATTTTTATACCTTATAGTGTGATCACTAATTCTAGTGATCCTCTGTCACTGTGAAAACTCATCACAGTATTGTTGACTTTATTTCCCCTCCTCCTTTTCACCAAGCTCTACTTGAGGATTGCAGTTCAGGACTTTCAAGGAGACTGACACAGAATGACATCAGTGAAGAACGTACTTGACCGCCAGCCTGCCCTGACAAGCATAGACAGATCCTTTTTAGATCTGGTCTAGAGTTAAGTTCTCAAGTTCTAGCTCGATCGTCTAAATATCCCTTTTTATTTTATTTTTTAGCAATTTTTAAACTTTCAGTTACAGTTGCCATGCAATATTATATTAGTTTCAGGTGCACAACATAGTGATTAGGGATATACAACTTATTAAAGGATCACCCAATAAATCTGTTCCCCACCTGACATCACACATAGTTATTATGATATTATTGACTCTATCCCCATGACTGTTCAGTAACTTCCAATTTGTACTTCTCAACCCCTTCACCTTCTGCATCTATGCCCCAAACCCCCTTCCATTGGCAACCTTCAAAATGTTCTCTGGATCTATGAGTCTCTTTCTGTTATGCTTGTTTGCTTTGTTTTGTTTTTTTAAATCCACATATAAGTGGAATCATATGGCATTTGTCTTCCTTTGTCTGACTTAATTCCACTCACCACAGTACCCCCTAGGTCCATCCATGTAGTTGCAGATGGCAAGATTTCATTCTTTTACTTGGCTGAGTCATATTCCACTGGATATACGCATCATATCTTCTTTATCCATTCATCTATTGGTTGTCACTTAGGTTGCTTCCATATCTTGGCTGTTGTAAATAATGCTGCAATGAACATATGGATGCATATGCCTTTTCGATTTAGTGTTTTGAGTTTCTTCAGATAAATACCCAGAAGTGGAATTGCTGGGTCCTTTATCTCTTGGTATAGCCTTTGTTTTAAAGTCTGTTTTGTCTGGTATAAGTATTTTTTTTGTTTGTTTTTTTTCCATTTTCATGAAATATCTATTCCTATCCCTATACTTTCAGTCTCTGTGTGTCTTTTGACCAGAAGTGGCTCTCTTGAAGGAAGCATATGTTAAGGTCTTGTTTTGTTATCCACTCATATGTCTTTCAGTTGGAGCATTTAATCCACTCGCAAGTAATTGTTGACAGGTATTTATTGCCATCTTATTATTCATATATTTGACCTTTTTTATTTTTCTTCTAACAGATGATCCTTTAACATTTCTTATAATACTGATTTGGTAGTGATGAACTCCTTTTAGCTCTGTTTTTGCCTGGAAATCTGTCTTCAAGTCTAACTGGCAACTTTGCTGGGTAGAGCAATCTTGGTTGTAGGTTGTTGTTTTGCCTCACTTTGAATATATCTCCAGTCCCTCCTGGCCTGAAAAGTTTCTTTTGAGAAACTAGCCGACAGCCTTATGGGAGTTATTTTGTAGGTAACTAATTGCTCTTCTCTTGCTATTTTTAAGATTCTCTCTTTGCCTTTAACCTTTGGCATTTTAATTATGATGGGTCTTGATGTGGGCCTCTTTGGGTTCATCTCGTTTGGAACTCTCTGTGCTTCCTGAACTTGTATGTCTATTTCCTTCACCAGGTTAGGGAAGTTTCCACCATTATTTGTTTCACATAGGTTTTCAATTTCTTGCTCTCTCTTCTCCTTCTTCATCCCCATGATGCAAATGTTGGAATGCTTGAAGTTGTCCCAGAGACTCCTTAGACTGTCCTCATTTTTTTGAATTCTTTTTTCTCTTTGCTGTTCTGATTGGGTGATTTTTATTACTTATCTTCCTAATCTCTGATTTGATCCTCTGCTTCATCAACTCCACTGTTGGTTCTCTCTAATGTGTTCTTCATTTATGACTGTGTGTTTTATTGTTTTGTTTTATGTTTTCTGTCTCTGTTTTTGTTTCCTATCTCATTGTTGAAGTTTTCACTAAAGTTATCTACTCTTCCTCTGATTTCATTCGGCATCCTTACAGCCAGTGTTTTGAACTCTGCATCTGGTAGATTTTTTTTCTCCTCTCCTTTTTGTTTAGTCCTTTTTCTAGAATTTTGTTCTGTTCTTCCATTTGGGATGCATTTATTTGTCTCCTCATTTTGGCTGCCTCCCTATGTTTATTTGTATGTATAAGGTAGAGTTGCTATGTGTCCCTGGCTTGGTGGGGTGGCCTTATGTACTAGGTGTCCTATAGGGCACAGTGGCACAGCCTCTGCAGTCACCGAAGCTGGGCATTCCATTGTGCCCCCTTGTGTGGGCTGTGTTCACCCTCCTGTTGTAGTTGAGCCTTGATTGCTGTTGGCACTTCAATAGGAGGGATTTACTCCCAGGCCAATTGGCTTCAAGGATTAGCCCTGACCACCATGGAGGATCAGCTGCACAGGGGCAGACTTCATGTAGCAGAACTTACTTCAGCCAGGCTCTGGTACTCACTGAGTCTGCTCCTTGAGTGTGTCACATGTGAAGGTGGTTCGGTGGCGCTTCAACATGGTTGGAAGCTGTCCACCAGGTGCTCTGGCTCTGAGGCCTCTCAGATGGTTCAGGCCAAGGTCAGCTGCTACCTGTGCCCTGCCCAAGGTCATCTGGCATGTACTACAAAATGATCTGCGGATGGTTGCTACTTTTTCTGGGCTTGGAGGTGCCCAGGAGAAGCCAAGCTGCAAACCAAGCCTGGCTGCCACTAGTGCTGAGCCTGGGAGTCACTTAGCAAGAAGCCTGGGGCACGCCGAAGCCAGATTATGTTTGTTTGAGATATTTTAGGGAAGTCTGAAGCATGAGCCAAGACAGGCAGTTTGTATGGAAAAGCCATTGGAAACATCTTGGATGGGTCCACAAGTTGAGTGAGGCAGGGTCTCAGGGAATTACCAGGATGGAGTAAACAGTGTGAGTCAGGTTGATGGAGACTCAGATAGGGCACCTGCCTGCTCTCTCTGTAGGGCGATAGGTCTCAGAAAAGGATCAATAACCTCTTCCAGTGCTTTTGTCTGGAAGAAAGCTGCACTCCTCAGGCCCTTGCCCTGATGCCAGAAATGCAGTTCCTTCCCTTATGTCATTGGTGCCTCATGAGCTGCTGTCCCAGCATTGGAGCTTCCATGTGCTGGCCCTTTAAGAGGGATGCCTGGGACTCCAGCAGTCCTCCTTCTGACTCAGCCACAGTCCCTGATGGTTTTTACACCCATACATTATCTGGACTTTTCTTCCTGCATTGGTACCCTGGGCTGGGAGCCCTGGCTTGGGGCTGGGACCTTTCGGTCCTCAGGTAGGATCTCCACAGCCAAGATATCCCTCCTGATTTTTATCTGCCACATGTGGGTGTGGGATCAGTCAGTTCTGCATCTCCACCCCTCCTACCAGTCTTGACGTGGCTTCTTCTTTATATCCTTAGTTATAGGACTTCTTTTCAGCTAGATTTCAGTCTGTTCTGAATGATGATTGTTCTGTAGTTTAGTTGTAATTCTGATGTAGTTGTGGGATGATTTGAGTACCGTATTTACTGACACCCAGAATTTGCTCATATCTAACCTTATCCCTGGACTAATGTTGGGGCTACTATCTTTCCTTGGTCTGAGTCAGAGCTTTGATGTCTCCAATGGCTTTAGAAAATTAATGCCCATTCACTACTTCCAAAGTCTGGTTATCTTTCATTGTTTAATATTTTTGCAGAATGTTCCATTCACATTGGGTCCCTTTGGACATGGATTTGCTACTGTACACAATACCGAGAGTTGGCTCACATGAACCAACATTTATGTTGGATCCTAACTCTCCACATCCCTTTGTGATCTGTATATGAAAGGAAGGCTCCACGAAGCTGGTGGTAGCAGGGTCATTGGTTGGACTTCAGCCTCAGAATGATTTCCTACAACTTTTAAGTTTAACTTTTAGTAGAAGCTTTCCTTTGATCTGTATCTCCTGTCAGGTTACACTTTCACAATATGCTATATCAAAATTAGTACTGATTAATTAACTGAAAAAAGTGATGTAATGTTTGTCTTTTTCTTTAGTCTAACAATGTCCAATGGACTATTCTATGATGACAAGGATATTCTTTATCTGTGCTGTCCATTATGGTGACCACTACCCACATATGGCCATTGAGCACTTGAAATGTGACTTCTGTGTCTGAGAACTAAGTTTTAAATTTTTATTTACTTTCCATTAATTAAATGTAAACTGTATTATGTGCTAGTAACAATCTACCATAACAGACAAGACAGCTTTGGACAAGAGGCCCTATGAATACAGGGGCCAGGTCTTAATTGTCCGTCCTTGCATCTAAGCTGATACTCAGCCCATATACATCAAGGTGGTAATTGGTTGGTGTACTGCTGCTCTCTCAAACCCCTAAGTATCTTCCAACTTCAGCAATTCCATATTCCATCTTCTACAGCATGGACCCTTGATCCAGAACTAAAGGGTTAATGATCCTTCAGTACCACAGCATGTATCCCCTCTAACTGGTTGGCACTTGTCCAATGCTGGTTATTAAATAGTACGTAACCTCTGATTATATCCACAGCACCTGCTGTAGTACTGGCCCATAGTAGACAATCAATACTTTTTGGATGTAGTGGTGGGCAAACAGATGGAGGGGCTGAGGGAATGAATAAAGGATGGGTGCTTCCCATCTTCTGATGGAGTATTATATAAGGGGGAGGAACAGAATTGAGATCAGTCTGGATCTCCGTGATGACTGTGTCTTGTCCCCTAGTTAACCACTCAATGTTCTTTTAAGCTTTCACTTCTGTTTTGTCAACTGATAGGCCTAGAGCAACAAGCTGCAAATTGGTCCCTGAATTACAATGCCATATGCAGCATAGATTGCTAAACCTCCTTCTGAGTGTCACTTTTCACTCAAAATGCCTAAAGTCAGACCAAATCCCACTCTCATCATTCTCTCCCCAGGTGCCCCAGTCCCAGCTTCTCTCATCACTGGCTTTGTCTAGATTTTTGTCCACCACTGAGAACAGTGTAAGTTTTGACATGGGCCTTTAACAAGCCTTCTTTCCATTCCCTCTGTTGGCATATCCCTCCTGTTACTCCTTCCTCACATGGCTGCGAAGTCTTCTTAAGTGGTCATCATGCCTAAAACCACCTTCCGGATTCCATTCTGCATATAGAAGGACTAACATTCCTGCAACATGGATATCATCTACTTGCTTGTGCAGTAAGCTCACCCCTATCTATCACTTTGCCGTTCTTTGAGAATCTCTAAATGCCTTCTGTTCCAACTAGGCTAGTTGAGCTCCTGACTGCCAAAGATGTTTATTCCCCAACTCCACGCATTTGCTACTCTAGGTCTCACCAGCAGGGAATCCCTTTTCCATTCTCTTAGTCTACACTTCTGTATGGACCACTGTTAAGACCCTCCTGATGAATGAACTTTTCCCTGTGTGCTCAGTTTCCTGATTTCCCCCACGATAAAGAAAATACTAAGTCTGTTTTCAGTGTAAACGTTTGACCCCATGATAATATTTTTTTTTAGAATCTGAAGCTCAATGGAGCAGACAAGATAGAACAATAAGGGTGAATGGAAAGAGAAAGAACAATGATTGTCATCCAGGGAAGCAGAATTCTCTCAAGTTAAAACAGTCAGCAGATTGACTGGAAATGGGAGATCAGGCATCAGTTGGAATACAAGAGGGAGGGAGGAGAAGAGAAAAGTGATGTAAGAGTATTCATTTAATCTATTACCAAGCGCAGGGTGAGTTTCATGCCAGCTATATTTAGAGTCCCATGGTTTAGTGGGCACACAAAATGATGCTCATTTGGTAACTCTCACTGACCTTCCCATTTGCTTTGACACTTTACCAACCAACCACCATCATACATTCTTGTCCACACATTCCATACAGGTATCTCTTGCCTCTCTCTAGCTGCTGCATAGCGAGGTCTGTTAAGTTTTTCTTTCTCTGCCTGCCTCCCCTGTGCTAGATAAGGAATGGAAGTCTAGGGGATTTTTTTCAAAACATTATCTTTACTGTTGAAAGTATTATAGATGTCCACTCCCCCCCCCCCATTGATAACCTCCACCTTGCATCCACCCCACCCCTAGGCCTTCCTCATACCAATGTCTGTGTCCATGGGTTATGCATATAAGCATATAAGTTCTTTGATTAATCTCTCCCTACCCACTCCCCCACTCCCTGCCTTCTCTCTGAGATCCCTCAGTTTGTTCCATGCTTCTGTGCCTTTGGATCTATTTTGTTCATCAGTTTATTTTGTTTATTAGATTCCACAGATGAGTGATATCATGTGGTACTTGTCCTCTGACTGGCTTGTTCTGCTTAGCATAATACTCTCCAGTTCCATTCATGCTGTCCCAAAGGATAAGGGATCCTCCGTTTTTACAGCTGCATAGTATTCCATGGTGTATACAACTTAATAAAAAGACAAACAACCCAATTAAAAAATGGGCAAAGGACTTAAATAGACGCTTCTCCAAAGAGGACATACAGATGGCCAAGAGACATATGAAAGCATGCTCAGAGTCACTAATCATCAGAGAGATGCAAATTAAACCACAATGAGGTATCACTTCACACCTGTCAGAGTGGCTGCCATCAACAAATCAATGATGGCAAGTGCTGGCGAGGGTGTGGAGAAAGGGGAGCCCTGGTGCACTGCAGGTGGGAATGCAGACTGGGGCAGCCACTGTGGAAAACAGTATGGAGTTTGCTCAAAAAATTAAAAATTGACCTGCCATTTGACCCAGTGATCCCACTTCTAGAAATATGCCCTAAGAAACCGGAAACACCAGTCATAAAGAAAGAACTTGTGCACCCCTATGTTCATAGCAGCGCAATTTACAATAGCTAAGATCTGGAAACAGCTCAAGTGCGCATCAGTATATGAGTGGATAAAGAAGCTGTGGGCCATTTACAGGGGATCTTTTTGATTTAATGAGTATATGAAAATGGGAGGCAAAGTGTGCAGGCAGAGAAATGATGGGAAAAAAAACATTTCTTTCTGCTCTCTTCTTGTTAGAAAAGAGGGCCATCAGAAAGAATGGAAGTTATAAGGAAGGTTTGTACGATAGTAGGATGCAAGTGCCCTGGCTAAAGACGGAGAAGCCTGAAGTGGCAGCCCACTGCCTGCCTGGTAGCCTCACCATTTCATCCAGTTTAAACCTACCCTGGAGCTCATCATTCACTCTAAGCACCTGTTTATTACTTGGGCATTATGTGTCTCCTCTGTGGACCAGGGGGGCCCTGGAGGCATGATGCATAGCTGTCCCAGTCACTGCTCTAACCCTAACATTCCCCTCAGTGACAAGCATATTTATATTATGGATGACTTGCTCAGTTGCATGGATTAGGGCTGTGAAAGATGACTGTACTCCTTGTATTTTGAAACCATTTTTCTCTCATTCAGAGCTCTCTACCCAACCTCGAGAGAGCCAGGCTTCTGTCCTGGCTTTATGAATTGACCACATGATCTTAACAACATGTTTGACCAATCTGACTTCAATTTCCTCATTTTAATAATAATAATAATAATAATAATAATAATAATAAAGAACTGAACTAGAATCATCTGTAACTAAGGCCCCTTCCAAGTTGGAATTCAGTGAACAGGCATGAAAGACAGAAACTAGGCCAGAAGAGCAGGTTGAAGGAAAGTATCATTACCCCAGTGAGGCAGAGATTGATGGGCCATGACCAGCAGTGGCCTCTCCTGCCCCACCTGCGGGCAGAAGTGAGCTCATGGTCTCCTGGACAGGAAAATTCACCAAACAGGTTCAGGAATAATACAGTCCCGATAGAAAGTTGGCTTTCTCTTTGGTATATTAATAAACTGATATTTGTATAATTTGATCCTCCCTCTTGATTGCATTAGAGAATTAGGACAAATGAGAGCAGGGTTCACCTGCAACCTCTTATATTTGCTTGAGCACCAAAAATGTGTAATCTTTGTATGCACCCTAATTACTCATCAGTTTCCAATTGAAAGACCCAAGGAAAACAATGACTTGGGATTTCTGCTAAATCTCTTCACTTAAGCAAATGATTGTATCTACTTGCTGCTTCCGCTCAACATTGTGATGTGCGGTTGTTTATGGAAGACATTGGTGAACCTGCACAATGGCTGGAAATTGCAAAGGACAAACACAAATTTTGGTGAAATGGCTGGTTAATAAGTTCTGGAAACAGGATTGTGGTGTCTCCTAAAGGAGGAGGCTACAGATTTCTTCAACTTTTGAGAAGCTCCAAAGCAAAAAGATAAACTTTATTCCAGGTCCTGACAGCCAGGAAATTTTCTTAAAAAATACGTGCCTAGTTTCTTTTGAATTCAGGTAATTATTTTCAGAAATGAGGATCCTTGCCTTGGAACATGCCAACCCTAACTCTACGCCTGGCATACTGTCAGTGCTAAATAAGTGATAACAATGATTACTATTATTGTTGCTCAGAACAGTCACATAACTCCTCTCTTACTGACTTGACCTCCTTTGCATTAATTTTCTGACCCTGGCAATGCCTCCCTCCCTCCCTCCCTCCCTCCCTCCCTTCCTTCCTTCCTTCCTTCCTTCCCAAATAACTAGGGTAGAGTTAACAGACCCAGGACCCTGAATCCTTGAGACAACTGTAAAATAAAATTTAAAATGAATATAACAATCCAAGTTGTCTTCACTCTCATGGAGTAAGCCAGTCACAGAGAGGGATGCATGCTGGGCTCAGAATGCAAGGATATGACTAGATCCATCTCTGATATGAAAGAGGGCCAAGATTTATCCCTCTTAAGACAGGTCAGTTTTTCTCTTCCATTTCCTGGGCCAGGGTTTTTCCTTTTTGAACTGACTGGCCTCCTCCAGGACCCTCCTCACCCTCCCCGAATTGCCTTGCCCTTGCAAGGTGTTTCCTCTCCCAGCAGCGACCATTTCCACTCCACAGGGCCAGCATCCCTCCACCAAGTCCATAAACCTCGGCTCTGTGCAGAATCAATGCCCATTTATATCTGCTAATGCGTTAATAACAGAAACGTCCCTGGCCATGACCTACCTGAGTCATTACACACTAATCGTCAGAGGCAATTTCGAGCAGATTGACTAGTGATCGGTGTCCTCCCCAGCGTCCAGGCAGGAGGACACACGGCTGCCTTCACAGCCCCTGAGCAGATGGCCCGAGAGCGTAATCACACGCTACAGCCGGCGCGGGTCTGGCTGCAGGGTGGCAATCTCCGGGTCTTGCATGCCAAGCTGAGCTCTCTCACCTGGGGGCTCTGCTCCCAGCACCCACCTTTCATTTTAGAACAGAATCCAAGCTCTCACTGACCTTCTTTGTGCTCACTGAAAACTCATCGCACAGATAACTCTCTGAAGAAGTCGGGAAGACAAGGTTTACCTGCACCTGAATCATGCTAATAGCTACCGCTGCCGGAGGCTGGAGTAATTCCTTTCCCACCTTCCTGGGTAATCCCTGTCCAGATACCTGGTCCAAAGCCGTGGTCATTGTGGTCTTGTGATGGGACACTAAGATTTTTTCCCTTAAATTTCAGCTTGAGCATTTATTGTTACTGTATCACTCCCTACAATCACAATTTGGAAGGTTACATGCTATGCCATCAGGGACACCTAGGAGGTGCCTGCTTTTCTCTAACACCACTTTTGCCAGAGTTAATGCAGAGCCTACAGAGTTTTCTTCCTTGGAAATAATACCCCCAAGAGGAATTATTCAGTCAAAGCATGTAAGCATCTTTATGATTTTGAATGCACTTTGCTAAATTGTTTTTTTTTAAATAGTGTTCATTTACAGCGAGCTCATTGTCTTGTGGGCTTTCTGCTCCTGGCTGCCTATATTTTACTTCCCCATAATGACGACTCAGATTATGTGTAAGAGGAGCTAGGCAACGGGTTGGAAATATGAGTCAGATCAAATCTTTACCTTCAAGGAACCCACAGAACAGAGGAAGAAGCCAGATTGGAAGACAACCTATTGCTCTTTGACATGACAGTGCCCTAAGGAAAAATGGCACAAAACATTTAGGAGACTAGGATAATTCACGATCCTTTGACTGATCTGAGGTGAATGTCATGCTATTTCTTGACAAAGGTTTAGAGATTCTGGAATTCAGGGGTGGGATGGTTCTCCAGTCCAATGTACCATACCTTTGTGTATACACACACATGTGTATGTGTGTATATATGTATGTATGTATGTATATATATATATATATATATACACACACACACATATATATATTCATGTATAAGAACTTCATTAAGTGCATTCTTCTCAAACTAGTCTTGTGGACCATACACTGCAAAACCCTCTGAAAATTCTGTTAGTAGAAGTTCATAAAAGTTGTGCATGGCTAAGCCAAATAAGTTGTGAGTCTTGTGGCTTTGTGTGCTCATTAAATCCAATGGCTCCCATTTAATTGTTCATTGAAATTCAAATAAAGGAAGCAGCTGGCCTAGTGGAAAAAGCACTGACTTGAAGACAAATGGGGATTTCAATCTTGGCTCCCCATTGACCTTCTCTGCAAACTTGGTAAAGTTACTTCTCTTTCCTCAGCCCCATCGTTTTCTTGTGACAGTTACATACAAACTCCTTTTTGGGAGAGTAGGTGTCTGTTTGGGGAAAGCCTTTTGGGATGGAGAGTTGGGACCCAGAAAGCATAGTTTTGGCAGCAATCAATTTAGCAAAAGACCGTAGCAAAAACAGCACTTGATTTTAGTTCGAGAAGACCTGGCATATTGTGGTTCTGATGAGGAAAATGTGAAAAGAAGACATGAGGCCCTAGGATCCAGCCAGAAAGTGGGTGGGAAGCTGATAACTATGTGAGGGGAGGGGCCCCCAAGCAATCAGTGTTACTGCAAACGTTCAATTTAAAGCCATTTGCTTTGTCACAGTCCAATCCTCCACTCTATTCGCACCATTCTCCTCTCCATTTGATAATAATGTTAACCTCTTCCTTCAAAGCCTTTTACTTAAAAGGTTTTGGGAGGGAGCTTTCAGGGGGAGTGATGGAAGTGCCGAGCGCCTGGGTTCATGCAGTGGAGAGCAGGTGTTGCCCTCAGCAATTTTGAAGATGAATCCTAATGCGTTGGAGATTTGCCTGGGGCTTTGGTCTTGGGCCAAGCATTTTCGATGCACTCACATTTCTTCATCCTGCTCATGACTTAGTGAGACAGGTCCTGCTACTCACTGCTGCTTCACAGATGAGCAAACGGACAGAGGTCACATGGATCACCCGAAGTCAGAGGGCAAAGTCGGAGGGCACGCAAGGGGTGGAGCTGGGTTTGAACTCCAGCCGTCTTGGCCACTGCACTAAATTCTTTCTCTATGCAGGACCCTGGGCCAAAGTGCCAACGGGACTGTACATTTCATCAAAGACATAGTGGCGCGGACTTTTGGCTTCAATAGGAATCTGAGGATGGTTGGGCCTGAAGATCTCAGCTCATGCCTGACATAGGTTATACGTATAACTATTTCTCTAAAAAGGAGATGAAGTTGATGCCTAGTATGATTTTTAAAAACAGCTTCCCCACCCCCCCTTCTCTTCTTGTCTACGCAAACAAGGAGCGAGGAACTTCAAGTACTCTGCTCTATGAAACCGGCAATTGAAGCATTCTCTGTAGTTACCAGGGACTGTGCATTAGGAAGGACACTCGTTAGTAACGGCAAAGCAGAGAGCCGCCCGGAGCCACAAGTGCAAGTCCTTCTGATGTCCAACATGCCTGGAGCCTCAAAGCAGTTTGATTAGGTTGCAACTGAAGTTGTGTTCTGAGAAAAAAGCCACAGAAAAACAAAGGTGAAAGACTAGCAAGCAAGGAACTGCATTGTGCCTTTGAGATTACATAAATATGATTTATGTTTATATATATATATATATATATATATATATATATGTATATACAATGTAATTATATGACTACTCAAATATTTTAGTGAAGAGATAAGTGAATAGGGAGATAAAAGAACTGAAATCATTTCAGTCTAAAGTAAAAAAAAAACCTTGTTATTGAGAGCCATGATCCTACCACCACATGGAGGTGGCCCACACGGTTGCCAGCTTCTGTCCTGGGGCTGACTCTACGACATGCCTCGAAGAGCCTGGAGGTGCCGCATCTGCACGAAGCTGCTCAGCAGCCTTGCTCTTCTCTGCACCCTCCTCAGCAGCCCTCGTGGCCTCACAGTGCTGAGCTCAGAGTCACTGGCAGGACGTGCCAAGCCCCTGTTCCCCCTGTGAGACTTTGATCGGGTGAGGAAGCGGCTCTGGCACCCCACCCTTCCTGTGGTGTTCTCCCTCCTCTCTGCCCTGCAGGAATGGCTCTCTCACTGTATCATGCAGGGGGCTGTAGCCATTCTCTCATTCACTCAACAAATACACATCAAACGCACTAGTCATGCTTCTAGCCTCTGGGGACACAGTGAGAAGCAGGGTAGCAAGTGTCCCAAACCTAGAGGGCTTATATGGTCCAGAGGAAACAGACATTAGACAGTCACACAAATAAATGTATAACTGCAAACTGTAGTGAGTATTGCCGGATAAACTGTAGTAAGTGCTGTGAGACTTGCTTGGGAAAAGTCTTTAAGGGTGGGGCAAAACATTTGGGGCTCTTGAAGAACTAAAAGATGGCCTGGCTGGAACGAAAGCATGTGACTGTGCTGAAAGTGTGGACAGGGGGACAGGGGAGCGTAAGCATCAAAGTGGATTTCAGATTTTATCCCAAGTCCCATGGGCAGCCATTAAAGGGTCTGTAAAAGTAAGGACCGTGATTATATTTGTATTTTTAAAAATATTACTCTGGCTACTGTATTGAAGGATTGCACAGAGGTGAAGTGAAAGCAAGAATAGTTAAGAGGTGTGTTAAGATAGTCTGGCGGCGAGGAATGACATTGGCTTGGAGTGGAACTGCAGCTACGGTAATGGAAAAAAGTTCAAGGATCCTGTCCATCTATCTATCAGTCTGTTTATCTATCTATCATCTATTATCTATCTATCTATCTATCTATCTATCTATCTATCTATCTATCTATCTATCTATCTATCTATCATCTATCTATCTATCTATCATCTATCTATCTATCTATCTATCATCTATCTATCATCTATCTATCTATCTATCTATCTATTATCTATCTATCTATCATCTATTATCTATCTATCATCTATCTATCTATCTATCTATCTATCTATCTATCTATCTATCTATCTATCTATCATCTATCTATCTATCATCTATCTATCTATATCTATCTATCACCTATCTATCTATCTATCTATCTATCTATCTATCTATCTATCTATCTATCTATCTATCTATCTATCATCTATCTATCATCTATCTATCTATCTATCTATCTATCTATCTATCTATCTATCTATCTATCTATCTATCTATCATCTATCTATCATCTGTCTATCTAATCTAACTACCCATTTATACATCATCGTCTATTCAATGTTGCATAAAATCCAACCATTTGCAAAGTTCTTTAGTGTACCAGTCACCACCAGCAGTATATTCTAAGACCTTCAGAAATCACATCACTGTTTTTGTTTTGTTTGGCTTTGGTGTTTTATTTTATTTTATTTTTTTGCCCCAGAAATAAGTAAATTGCTTCTCCTTCCCCTGTTCAGGTTTGTTTGGACGCAGTCCTCTTGGCTCTTGTGCTTCCCTTTGTTGTCACCGGTTTTACCTCAGATGACATCGTTTGCTTTATATAAGTTCCTCGTGCATTGAAGGCTGACATTCTTAATAGTTCTGTCAGCCGTGTTACAACAGGCTGCTGAAAAGATACAAGCGATGCCTGCAGGAGATAGGGCCGTCTCAGCGGTTTGTGTAACACCAGTGGGGTGCGAGATAGCAGGGAAATAATTAGTTTAGTTAGATGTAAATGGAAGACGGATGAAGACACCGCTAATATGTGGATGCCTGGGAGGAGGGGCAGCCTGCTTCATTTAAGATTTGAGCAAGAATAATTGAATCAATGGCTATGAAAATGAAAGCAATATTAAGAGACTTTTATGGTGGCAACCTATAAGGCAGGACAAAGTAAATTCAATCAGCGTGCATTTACTGAGTGTCACTGTGCGAGGCGTTTTATCCAAACTAAGAGGGAAAATAATTGCAGGACGCAAATGAGACTTTACACCCTGCATGGGAGTCAATATTTCAGAGCATACGAATGCTCTAAGCATGTATTTAAAAGGCTGAGTAGCAACTGCGCGCTACATTAATAGGCAGAACCATTAGGGAGAGCAGGAGTACCATTGAGTATAAGAGACCTGAGTGTCTCTGTGACTACGGTTAATTTCGTTAACTTCTCTGATCATCAGTTCTCTCCTTTATAAAGTGTTTATATCAGAATGTGGACAGGCTTTACATCTTCATACAGAAACACACACACAGACACACACACAGGTGCACAGACACTGGTCAGGGCCCTTCAGGGCTGCGTTGGTATGTCAGGTAGATGGGTGGAGAATCTACCCTTTGGATTTTAGGAGTCTCTTCTCTTAGTGAATTATCTAGAACCTTCTAGATGTTCAGAGAGGAGGAAACAAACCAGGGTATGGGCTAGCAGAGTAGACAGGTATTGAGAGACATGTGAAGATAAATCTTTTGTTGAGTATGTCCACTGCTTTCTATAAGAGTTATGAAGCATAGGCAAGTCAACATAGTGCTCTATCTTACAGAGCATGGGCCATTCTAGTAGACCTGAGTAGTTACTCAAAATCACACTAGAAGTATTCATTGTACTTCATTACTGGCTCCAGTGCCCTGCATCGATGTTCTCAGTGTTCTAATACCTCTTCCCTGTAGGAGGCTGTTTAAAGCTGTTTTATTTTTTGCACCTGATATTTCTATTTTTCAGTTTTAAGATTTCCTCATTTCTAGTCTGAAGTCTCTGTTATGATAACTTCCCTTCTGTCTTACAGTGTTTTATATCCTTTGTCTAATATTTCGCTGGCTTTCGAGACTTTATTTTTCAGAGTTCTGTTTATGGAATGGTCCAGTCATTTCTTCACATCTGAAAACCCTTGACATTTTAAATAAAAAAAAAAAAAAAAAATCAGAAATGGATACAGACTTTTTTGGTATGTTGCATTAAGTTTAAAATAAGTGACTCATGTTTAAAGTTATACCCCATAGGTATTATAACTTGGTTTTTAAAACATATTCTATAAACGAATGCTTAGAAATCTGAGTTTTTCTTTAAAAAAATACTACATGTCACCTGTCAGTTGCATTATTTATCAATTTATAGAAAAGTGATTTTCCATATCACTAGGTGACTTTCTACTTCCTCACTTGCTGGAGGAAGAAAGGAAAACCACTTTATGCTAACCCTAGAGGGGCATAACTACTGAATACCTTCAGGGCTAAGAACAATTGAAGTGAATTAAAATTATTTTTAAAGTGGGGGAGCAGGAAACAAAATGCTAAAACGCAGAGGATTTTCCTAGAGCCATATTTTAACAGCTGAATAGATTTGCCTTGATTAAAGAAGGAAAGAAGAACTTGTAGGGGAAATGCAAGTATTACTTTAGGGTTAATGGGAAATGCCCTGGCTACTGGTGCTGAAGAAGATGTCGGCCACTCAAGAGAAGTGGTTTTTATGAAATCAACTGAATATGCCAGGATGGTCCTTCCATACTGAGAAAAGAGATTCACTGTCCCGTGGATTTGGGCGCTCTCAAGTTTGGGTATCTGGCTTGGATCACAGGGAGTTTTGTGTCTAGGCTCTGTGAAGTGAGACTCCAGAAGAGGACAGGCAAGTAGATTTTTTGCTTGCCAGTTCTGATTAGCAAAGGCTCCCTGTAGTTTTGCTGAGAAGAATGCATCCGAGCTCAGCAGGAGAGTGCTGTGATTGATTAGCAATGTCTTCCAGGGGCACAGGCAGGGGGAGTGAGAGCACGGGTGCCAAGTCTTACCTTTCTACCCTAGGAGGGAGAACATTTTCCCTTGTGGTCAGAGAGGGGGGAGCTGTTTGATTCTGGAGACTGTATCTACTTGACTTGGTGAATAAATATTAAGATGATTTTGTTTCATATTACTGTCAAGCAAGGGGGAGTAATGTGATCCTAACGTCTCTGGAGGAATGTTACAGTTCAGTTGGGATACCTATTAGTATTCCTAACCAAATTCCTTTTCAACACAATGGTTTAATTGTAGGAAAAGTTGTTTAGGGAATACTATCTGATGGGGTTTAATCAATTTATGCTATTGGATTCTGCTGCAGATTACACGGTTAAACACGCAGGGCGGACCGGGAGACTTGGTTCCATCAATTTCGGGGAAGGCGACTTAAATGGAAGATGATGGCTTTGAAATTGGTGTTCTCATTTTTGAATTTGTATGGGCCCCAGGTGGGAGGTCTTGGCACTATGTGCTCTTGTATCCTTCACGCATCTCTCTAAACAGATGCATTACCTTAGAACAAAGCCAGCAGAGGGAGGAAGTGGTAGAGATGTGCTGTTGGTAAAAATGCATCTAGAGAGAGTGACATTTCCTTAACCAATTCTATTAATTATAATAAAAATATAGTAATTATGAACTTTTTAAAAATAAATAAAAATGGAAACTATGTCACAAAAATCTGTAACCTATATTGTGATATTTCATGTATCTATTATTATGTGCATCACCTGGTTTTCCAGGCCCACAATAAGCATCACGGTGGGTAAGAGAAACAGTGAACCAGGGGAGGGCAGCTGATGGACAGTAGAATCACTCACCATCTTTGAAGCCAACCTCTGACAGTTGGCAGCTCCTTGACCTCTCAGGAAAACGAATTAGCACATCAGAAGGCTCAATAACTGTGATCTCTCCTTAGTCCCATTTGAAGATGAGAACTCCGTGACTCAGAGAAGTCAAGACCCACGTGTAGTAAGTGTTAGAGTGGGGTTTGACTTTCAGAGCTTCTCTTAAAGAGCTGATACGTCGTGATGTGCTATACAGAAGACTGGATTTATAACCTACAAGGGGCTGGATTGTGAGTCTAAAAGGGGTGCTCCACTTTCAGCCCCTTCACACACTACCTGCAAGGCCTTTCTCAGTTGCAAACTTTCTTCAGCTTCAGTCTTCTCATTTGTGAAAACCACAGATCCCTTAAAGAGCTGGTGTGAAAACTGAATGACATGATAAATGTGACAACAGTTTTCATAATAGAACACATCATGCAAATATAAGGCAGCAACATTGTTACTGTCCATGTAGGACCTTGGTTCTTGAGTTCAGCAAAGGAAGAATTCAGAGCCAAGAACTCCAGTGCAAAACGAAGTTTATTTAGCAAGCAAAGCAAAAGTGCACTGGAGAGAAGAATAAAGCTGGTTGCTCAGAGAGCTGCCTTGGCCTTTCAGCAAGAAAGTGACAGAGGCAGAAGAGGTGAGCCAGCTGGGCTGTGTGGACTCAGGAAACACGTTACAGAGGCAAAAGAAAGGCCCTTGGAGACAGGTTCAGAGGGTTAGCTGGGATGAGTTGCCGCTGCCTGCTGCTCCACTGGTTGTAAGTCTTGTGGGTCCCTTAGAGATTAGGAAAAAGAAAGGAAAGATACACTCCTGAAGAAAGAAGGTGCAGGTATGAAAGAAGAGAGCATGCACTTGGTCCTTTGTCTTAGGGGTTTTAATCTGTTTTCTAAAGGCAGGTATTTTAGGGGAGGTCTCAGGGAGGATCTCAATAGAATATTCATCAGCTTTCCAGGTGTGTTGTTTAGTTTGCTGATTCATCAAAATGAGCATATAGGGTCAGGGCCATGGTATCTACTGATTTGTCAGTGCCAGGGCAAGGGTCATTGGTCATTGCATCTGGTCCTGATGCCAGCCATGGCGTTGCTTCATCTGGTTTTGCTGATTTTCTGGGCCTGGAGCTGAAACATAACTGAGGCCTAGATGTTATCTCTAGTTTGACCAAAACTTTGACTCTCTGGTGAACAGATGCGATGCTTTGTTTCTGAGATTATTTTATGCTGACCAGAGCCTCAGTGTCCTGAGGGTTTAATGATTAAAGGAGTGGCTGCACAAGGGAGAAAGGGACAGATGAGTCAGGGTGCTGGATAAGGCCAGTATGAATCAGCAGACTCAGTTTCCCATTCTGCTTGCCAAGGAATTATCCTAGCTTCTTACTATCCTGCCTCAACATAAGCAAGACTAGAGGTGTAGCTGCAGAAGAAAATCAGAGAGGAAAATCAAAGAGAACATGGGGAATCTTCTAGCCCATGTGTGAAAACGATGTATCACAAATGATTTCAGAGATGCTTGGAGGCTCAATAAATATAATTTGTTGAAAGTCTACTATGTGCTAATCACTGGTCCAGTTTTCTTCTGTGGTTAAGGGCAGTTTACAACATAATCCCTGCTTTAAAGGAGCTTAAAATTGTATTGAGAAGAGCATTTTTCAATGTGACCCATTTTTTAAAAAACCAAAAGTTTAGAGAATTTCTTATAACTCATCAACTTCTTTTCATGGTGATATTCTAGAAATGTTTTGTATTTATATTATGAACTTGGTGCATTTCTCAGGAAATGCACTCTCTGGCACACTGATCTTTTCTCTCACTCCCCAAAACACCAGAGAAGGAAGACCCTGTGATGTCTGATGTTCTTCATTTGTGCATTTAGAGTCAAGAAGGTGATGCCAAGTCTTATCCATATTCTGTCTTCCCAACATGAATGGTTTCTGAGAACTGACCTTGGTGTGAAGGATATGAATCGATGCTGCCTTTGTGAGAAGCCGAGGTTGTAGCAGTTGACCCAACCTGCAGCAAACCTAAACTGTGAGCAGATGGTATCATGAGGATATGAATATATGTTGTGGACTGAGAATCAAGATCATAAAGGAGTCAGAGTGTGTGAATGGGTGAATACCAGTGATTCAGAAGTAATTCCATAAACAGAGTATATACCTGCAGCCCAGCAGGTGTGGGGGCTAAGAGGACGTGCACTGTAAGGCAGCCTTTACCACTTATCATTTCCATTTTCTCTCTAATTAATAAATGTCTTAGTAAGGACTAAATAATTCTTTGTCACCATGCATCTTTACAAGACCATCTCTGTGAAAAGATGTTTTAAATAACAGTAGCAGGGAACATCATAGAAAAAGTTCCCACATTAAGAAGAAATTCCACTCTTTTTGAATATCCCTACAGTGACATTCTTTGTGTTCTGTAGGGGGCCAGCACCTCTTGGTTATCTGCCAGTGCATATAAGGGAAGTAGCATGCTCTTATCTTAATCCAATTCATGCCAGCTCACTGGTTGGGAGCATTTTCATACAGGGTCAGTAAAGCAAGATTTTTGATTCTCAAACTTTTTTATGCTATGTGAGGTGTGGGCAACACTAGATACTTTTATGCAGGAAGTCTGTATTCCACGTATCAGCTACCTTTGGGTAATATTATCTATCAGTGATAATAATGACTCGTCATTTGCCATTAAACATAGTATTTTATAAATATTTTATTGTCTACATACCCTCACTTGAATGCCTTCCCACTTCCATACACACATAGATACTTCTTCCTCTTGGATCCATAATTTTAAGCTTTTAAAATTACTATATCAAGATTACCTACCCCTGATACCATGCTGTTACTTTGACAACTCACCATGCTTTAAAGTCTCTTAAGGTGCTGTCCATGGTGATTCCTGAGGCTACTTACTAGAAAACAAGTTTATAGATTTAAAACAAAAACTCAGGGTGTGCCTGGGCAGGAATCTGAATTTTTAACAGGCACATAACTTGACTTATATTAAAATCTGAAAACCACAGCCTTGAAATAAAGTGAAGACTAATTCCCATACAATGGAAGATTAGGATAAAACTTTTTGTAAAATTTGGTCACTGGATGGTATTTAAGTTCTTGCTTTCCTTTAAAGAGTACTTCAAAGGTTAGCAATCCCCAATAGAGGATACCTGGCTATGTAATTCCGAATTCATTCCTCTTTTAAGACACAAAATAGCACCTAAGAGACCTGAAAAAGTTAATTCCGCTTTGAAGAACCAACTTCTCAAAGATGATGACCATTATTATCATTTATGTTCATTTTCAAGAGCATAAGACATTTCAAACCCTATACAAATTTATCAAAAAGGACACAATGTTTGCTTTTAAGGTAGGTTCACAATAAAGAGTTTTTTCATTGAATGATTGAGTCAAGAGCTCATTCTCATAGCACAGGGGAATGAAGGGAGATAACTGGGAAGGATGGTGTGTAGGGACATGGCATTAAAAAACTCATATAGTCTTAGAATTGGGTAATACTCAGGATATAGTAGCCTGGGGCAAACTTAGATGGTTAGATAGAAGGATCCAGAGTGAAAGGGAATCTGACTAGAACTGCGTGTGCATGCAGTAAAAGATGATAGAAAATTAAATCAATTTACTCATTAATATTTTGTTGAGTACCTGCCATAAGCCAGGCCTTGTGCTGCTAAGGAAGGAAGACTTAATAAGGTGACCAGATGTCTCTGGTTTCCCAGCGTGAAGGTTTTCCTAAGAGGTGGAACTTTCATACTAAAACCATGGAAGTGACACGTAAACCAGAATGAATCCATCACTCTGGACTTGAGGAAGTGCTAGCACGTGTGATGAATGTATGGGTGCTAAGGGGTCATGAAATAAGAGCATCTAACTATCCTTAGTGAGGAGTCAGGAAAGATAGTGGTGCGGGTGTTCCAGGGTCTGGGGACCTGAAGGTGCGAGACCCACTGTAGGTTCTTGGTTTTGTGCAGGAAAGAATTTAAAGGCAGAGCCAGCATCCAGTTTGAAGTGAAAGAGAGTTTATTAGTGACGCAGTGGGACAGAGAGTGGCTAGTCCACGGATAACACCCCCTCCTTTGTGGGATTTACTTCTTTTATTGAGGTTTATTTGATCAAGGGGTAGGGATTTCAATAAGGGGGGATATTCAGGATTTTTCTGGGAAAGTGGTGAGGTTTCTTGGAAGAGCCCCATCTGCATTTTGTGTCTTTACATATGGGCTTTCTGTTTCTGATCCTGGTGGCTTGGGTATGTCATTTAGTTTGCTAATGCATCGCAATAAGTGTATAACGAAGCTTGGGGTTACTGCAAGGTGGACTTGGTGACCATGCTGGACTGAGCTGGTCTTCTGTTGGTTCTAAGCCATAAACCCATTGGGGGTTGGTTTTACTGTCTCTGCGAAAGTCCTTGTAGCCGTTGGTGGTTAATAGACTTTTTACCACATACCCCGTCTCAATAGTGGTTGTGGAAAAGTCATAAGTGGCTTACCCGAGACCTAAGTTATGAGCGGGATAGAGCCTGGAAGGAGGGGTATTCAAGGGAGAGGGCACCTCCTCTTTGGGAAACGCTTGGCAGCACAAGCATGAAGAAATCCAGAAGAAAAAGGGCAGGGGGTGAAGAGAGGTGGCACAAAAGGAAGCTGCAGAGCTGGGCAGTGCCCGCCTTCCGTAGGGCCTTCTAGGCGTGTACTAGCTTCCTATGGCTAATGCAACAAAAGATTACAGTCCCGATGGCTCAAAACAACATACGTTTATGATCTCACAGTGCTGGAGGTCAAAATTCAAAAATGAGTCTCCTTGGGCTAAAGTCAAGGTGTCAGTCGGGTTGTGTCCCTTCTGGAAGCTCTAGGGGGAACATTTGTTTCTCTGCTTTTCCTGGCTGCTAGAGGCTGCCTTGGCACCTGCCCCTCTCCCATCTTCAAAGCCAGCAATGGTGGGCTGAGTATTTTTAACATCAAATCACTCTCACACCACTCTTTCTATGCCTCTCTCTTCCACTTTTAAGGATTCGGCGATTACACTGGACCCACCTAGATAATTCAGAATAATCCCTTTATCTTAAAGCCAACTTATTAGCAACCTGAATTCCATCTGTAACCTTAATTGCCTTTGCCAGGAAACATAAAATAGTCACAGGTTCCAGGCACCTGGACATGGACACCCGGGGGAGGGGCAATTATTCTGCCTTCCATGGAGCATATTAAGTAAGGACCTTCTGCTAAATTTTGAAGAATATTAGAAAAACTCTCAGAGCCTTTTTGTGCCGCGGAGTGATGGTGGCCTATTTGCATTTTAAGGGATCACTCTGCTGCAGTGTGGGGCTGAGGAGGGGGCCTGTATGTGGGGAGATTTTTTGGGAAGGTGGTGCGGGGCTGCTGGTGAGAGATGATGATGGTCTGGAGCGGGCCTGGGGAAGTGCAGATGGACAAATGTAAATGAATTCTGGAGGTATTCCACAGAGACAACGGACATAAATCAGAGATAGATTACATTAAGAACAAGGGAAAATGAGGAATCCCATGTTTTTCCATGTTTGCTTCTATTTACAAATCCCATGTGTTCCCATGATTTTTTTCTCTATTTTATTTTATTAAAAAATATTTAATTACAGTTAACATTCAGTATTGTTTTATATGAGTTTCAGCTGCGTAGCATAGTAGCTAGACAGTTATATAATTTACAAGTGATCCCCCCAATAAGACTACTCCCCACCAAGCCCCAGACATAGTTGTTACAATATTATTGACTCTATACTGTACTTTACATTCCTGTCACTGTTTTGTAACTACCAAATTGCACTTCTTAATTTCCTTAATTCCTTCATCTTTTTTTTTCGCCCCCATGAAGACCACTCACTGCATGAGGGGTGGATTTGAGACATGCTGTGGAGGAGATCATGAATTCATGTAGTCTTTGCTGAGGGGCATCCAACAGATGCCCAGTAGGGGGTGAGGTAGACACCTCTGGGCTTTGGAATGCACACTTCCATTTTCCCCTCCACATAGAACATTTATTCCTAAATGTTTGGTATTTGCTAAATCTGTCCTGTGCATACTTTCAAATTTGAAGATAGGAACCTTATCAGGACCGTTTCTGTTATGTGTGCCTCATAGAAGCGTCTATGCTAATCACCTTGACATTTTGCATTCACTGGGTGTGAGAGGAATGCTTTATTCTGCATTGACAGGGACACTTGTTTCTAATGAGAAATCTGATGAAATGAGGAGCTTTGAATCCAGAACATGTGCCACCTTTTGTAGCTTTATAATTCTCCCAAAGTGTGTCTCCTTTAGGAGAAGACTGCCGTTGGTTTTGATGCAAAACTACATTTGATAGTGATTTCTATCTGGTCAGGATTTTACTTTAAAATCAGACCAATGAGAGAAGTGGCATTTTCCAGTGGGAAGAGGGGACAATGAGTCTTGGACTGGTTTGAGGTCTTAAACCCCTCTTTCACTCTGTTCTTTTCACAAAAGATCATCTCATCAGAAATTCAAGGAAAAATGGCTTTTCATTTTATTCCCATTTTCTGACATTCTTACTCTAAAAGTCATTATTAATGGAGACAACTCTGCCTATTTGGTAATCTGTGTCTTCCCTTAGCCTAGTGGTATTTCATTATCATTTAAATATGCCACCCACTGCTCCTACTAAAACCTTTTGAATGGAAGGTCATTAGTAGATTTTTCCCCCCGAAATTATGCTCAGGGTTTTTAAAGCAAGATGGTCCCCAGTGAAGTTCTTTCCACATTGAGAAAGTGAAGTAGGGATCGAAATAATTATCTAGATAATTCGGCCTCCTGTTACCTCTCCTGAAAGGGGGGTGACAACTAGGTCCCCCTCTTTCCTTCTGTCTTTCATCTCTTATGTCTTGTCTTTGCCAGAGGAAGGCACTGATGTTTTCATGCTGCCTACAAAATATAGTGAGTTTTTAAAAAATGTTTTTTGAAGTGCTAGCTATTTTTAAAAAGGCATGTGAGACTTCTAATGCTGCATTTTAAAGCAGGACTCATCTCATGGTTTGGATTGGCTGTCTTCTTCGGTCGTTTCAGGGGATTAATTCTCTGTTTCCATGCTTCACATTCCTTTTGGATTGAAGAGGGCTCTGAATCTGGACTTTGTCTTCAACCCCCTGAGAATTAAATATGCTTCTCCTTTGAAAATTACTGGAGGATTCAGTGCAACCTTGGCTGTTATGAATGTCCACTGAGCAGACTCGAGTTCTGATCTTAGCAGAGTAAGGGCTCCTGAGCAGCCCTGACTCCTGTGAAAGCAGTGACCAGCCATTCTTGATTTTCAGGGCCAATACCCAGTGCCAGGGAGTGGTGACAGAGGGTGGAAACCGTGACTGGAAGACCTACTCCGCCCGCAGGCACTGCCTGTCTTAAGCAGTCTTTCTGAGTCCCCGGTGTGAAATGGGAACAACATACACAAAGGTTTAGAGTGTTGTGATAATAAAATCGATACCATTGTAATAACCTGGCTATTAACTAACAGGAAAGGAGTAAAGGGAAGGCCAGGTAAGATAGGCCTGCCATTTGTGCCAGGAGGTTGCAGTTTAACATTCTCCAGGGCTGTCCCCCCACAGATCTATGGGGGAAGGGACTGGGCAATAGGCTCATGCCCAGTAAGGTCTGGGTGATATGGGAAGGTGCTTGGCTGTCAGTCATACCTGGGAACAGCGCATGGGCCAGAGCAGGCGTGTAGGCTTGGCCACTGCAAGCTTGGGGAGATTTGATATTTAAGCTCCTGACGGAAGGAACCCCCGCTCTTTTTCTCTTTCTGCTCGCTCCTGACACCTGGCTTGTGGGGCTCTCATGCTCTGTGCTCGCCCACATGGCTCACGGCCACATGGACCCCACACACAAAGAACTAATGGACTGTGATTAGCCTGATGCTATGCCAGACACAGCTCCCCCGTGGAACAGAAACTCTGGACACTGGCTTTGCTTTTAGCTCTGCTGAAGCCCCAGATGCACATTTTCCAGGGCTGGTTTAAGGGAAATGGGACTTTTAAAACCAAGGTATATAACTTCGCACAAATAAAAACCACTCATTCGCCCCTGCAAGTCTTAGAAAATTCTTTGTCTCAAGATATTGCAAGAACACCACTCCCACTAGCAACAGAGAAATTCCACTGGTGCAATTCTTCAATAACAAAATGAGATGAGATAGTTGAGAAATGAGGACACTGTGAACATGTGAAATAGTCATCTGTTCACCTCCCTCCACATATGCCCTTTAAATAGACCCAGACGACCAGGTTCTGTCATCCTCTGCACACCATCTGAGTCCCAACAAGGTGGCGCACATAGTCTTAGGGGTGAGGGTACATTGGAAAACGGAGCTGAGTCCCTGCCTTCATGCAGCTCATGCTCTAGAAGAGGAATCAGAATATAACAAGTAATCAGGTGGATATTTCTTATGTGAAATAGTGAGAAGGGCCTTGAAGAGCCAGGATCAGGGCGAGCGGATAGAAGTGGCCAGAAGGCGTTATTTTAGATAGCGTGAAGGAAGGCCTCCGAGAATATGCTGTTTGAGCAGAGAGCTGAAATACCTTCCTCTCTGCAGCTTGCCCTGAGATGGTTGATATTAATCACGTCCCGTATATCACCAGAACCACCTCTCGATACGATGAGGCTGAGTTTACTGCTTCCTGAATCCATGGAGAGCGCAAACTACCTCAACAGCATCTCAGTAGCTTAGCAGCATCTTGGAGATGGGCAATGAGAATGTTTATTGAGATTTAGAAGTGTGTTTAAGAGGGTATTCCCATATAGGGACCGGTTTAGGATTGGGTAAGGACTGACAGGGTAAGGCAAGAACATTGTCATGAGGAGTTCCAAGGGTCTTGGGGTGGAAGCGGTTGATGTTTCCTGCTGAAACACGGGTGGATCTTTATGCACAACCCAAGGACACGGACAATGGTGGGGAGAGGGGCTGGGGAGGGGGATGGGACGGGGTGGAACGGGTCACTGGGGAGAAAAAGGGACATCTGTAATATTTTAAACACAAATAAAATTAAAAAAAAGAAAGAAATAGAAATTAAATGAAAGGAACAGTAATGTTATTTGGACTTTTAAGTTCCTGGGCAAGAGTTTCTTGGAACAGTAAAGTTATGCAACAAAGGCCCTGAAATAGTGAAGTCACAGTGAGCATGGTCGGGACTGGTTCTCAAACTATCATCATCATCATCTGCCAATGTTACTGAAGGCTTCAATTTATGTTATTATTTATTGAAGGGCACATGAAAGTTATATTGAAGGATACTTACTGATGGATTAAATGAGATACTTCAGTGAAGTATAAAGGATGAAATATATGGTGAATTTTATTATTGGCACTGAAGATAGAGCTGTGAACACATAGGTTGGTTTCTTGTTTCTCATGTAGCTTATAATTGACCCATGGAAATAAATACTAAACAAATACTTGTGTGAATAATTAACTACAAATGTGACAGATGCTGTGAAGGAAAAGTGTTCCTTGCTGTGACAGCGAAGTATAATCAGAGGGTCTTGAGGTGGCCTGGGGCGTCTGGTAAGAACCTGTAGCACATGCGTAGATGCTAGCTGGGTAGAGGAGGCAAGGGGAGGGTTGGGTGAAGGAGACTGAACTTTATCTTAAGAGCAAAGAGAAACAAAGTGCCCCTGTATATCAATAAATATTACATCCCCATGTTCACACACAAGTCGGCACAAATAACACAGTGACAGCGTTCGGGGTCATCCACGTTGACACAGTCCATCAACCATTGCTTGGCCCATTCCTCTAACTAAACAGCAGTTGTTTGTTGAAAGAATGAGAGGATGTTGAATTAATCAGCACTGTTTAGTTCCTCAGTGACCTCCAACAGCTCATTTGCTTATGCAAAGCATAGAGAAGTTTGATGGAGGACAGTCTGCATACCAACCTAGCCCAGTCTTGAATGCAAGAAAGTAGGGGAAAGTGTCCCAGAGTCAAAACTAAAGAACAGAGTGGAGAAAATCCAGCCCATTCACATTAGCTGATGGATTTTTAACTATCCTCAGTTTGGGGTCTTGGGAAGAGGGAGGATTTGGAAGCTCTCTGAGCCTGAGTAAGGTTATATCTTTTTTTTTTTTTTTTTTTTAAATATATCTTTATTGATTTCAGAGAGAAGAAAGGAGAGGCAGAGAGAGAGATAGAAATATCAATGATGAGAGAGTCATTGATCAGGCCAGCAACCAGGCTTGTGCCCTGACCGGGAATCAAACCCCCATCACCTGAGTCCTAGGTCTACGCTCAACCGCTGAGCCACACCCGGCTGGGTGCAAGGTTATATCTTAATGGTTTGCTCTATATGGCCTGAGGTCTTTGCTTTTTGCTTTGAGCACCATTGGAGATGAGATTGTTCTTGATAAAATATAGGGCATGCATGGGATAAGACTGTCTAGGTTCAAATTTTAGGTCCAGTGTTTAGAAGCTGTGCAAACTTGGCCAAATTATTTAACTCTTTCTTGCCCGGCGGCCCCATCTGCAGAAGAGAGGTGGTCTGAATACCATCGTATGGTTTTTGAAGTGTTAAATGATATGTTTCAATGAAGAGCACTTAATAGAGAGCCTAGAATACAGTCAACATGCTGTGTATGTGGGTGCTGTGCTTATGTTAAGGGAGCTCCCTGCCCTGATGAGGCCCTACCCACATCCTGTTAGAGGGAGAGTAAGGAAGAACTGGTTTAAGTTGTATGGAGCACCCAGGGCATAGAGATGCCAGGGGCAGATTTACTTGCATTTGTTCATCAAGCCCTTGGAAAGGGGTTCTTATCTTGAGATGTAGTCTCTGATTTTATCAGGGTCTCACAGCAGGTTTCTTCATGGAAAGAGCCACAGTTGGCGTAGATAGCTGGTGCCATGTCATGGACTGCCGGTGTCTCTTTCAAATCCGTATCTGAAGCAACCTGTATCTGTCTGAGGCTGAAGCAAATGCATCTTTGTTTGAAGCTGAATTTTAGACAGGCTTCGAGCAGCCCGAATAAAGCAGGAAAGTGCCCTTCGGGACTTGCAGCAGATAAAACTTTTGTCTTTCCCTACCTCGCCAACAAGTTGAGTGCGGGATTCGCTTGGCCGATAAAGATGCCGGCATATTTCCTCTTTGAAGTTTTATCAGATAAAAGCCAGGCAAAGCCACATTTACCGTCCGCTCTGTGTTTCAAACTCTGGATAATGGATAATAGGAAAACCTTGAAGGTGCGAAAACTGCAGTGAAATGTACTTTAGAAACTTCAAGTGATTGTAGACCATGCTTTTGAGGATGAATTAAAAGTCCAAACTGTTCCAAAGCTCCTTAAAAAAATACCCTCAGAAAAGCTCACTGCTTGGCATATGTCACTCACAAATGGTAAACGGTTTTGGTAGCTTAACGGGATGGCGCTGATATTCCAAAAACTCGAACTCCTGCTGCTGAGGGTGCAGGTGCCGTGTGATCGAGAACATGCCTTTGTCTCTGGAGGGCAAGCCTGGATGAACAAGGGCAGCCAAGCAGAGAATCATGGCATTTCCCGTGAGAAGAGTAATGTGAGCTGTGGACCAATGGTTGAGGGACCCTCGGGTACCTCCAAAACTTCTACCCATTGCTTGCCAGTTCTTCATAGAAGAGAATGATTAATGAGATTTCCAACCCAAATAATTTTGAGGTTCATGGAGGTTAAAAAAAAAAAGGAGGAAATTTTATTTTCTTACCGGGAATTCTTGTCATCCATAGAGGAAGGCACTGGGGGCAGTGATGAGCTACAGGGCCCGAGATCTCCACGGTGAATTTATGGGTGCCCCTCATCCACTAGACAAATGGGAAATGGCTGACTTTATGGTTAATTATATCTGTATACACAAGTATCTTTTTCTTTTTTTGGCTCTTTTTTATCGAATTTATTGGGGTGACATTGGTTAATAAAGCCATGCAGCTTCCAAGTGTACAACTCAACAAAACATCATCTGCACCAAGCACCATGCACGCATTCACCACCCAAAGCCCAGTCTCTCTCTGCCACCGTTTATCTCTCCTTTGGTCTTTTCCACCTCCCCCAACCCCCTTTTCCTCTGGCGACGATCATCCATTGTCAGTATCTGTTTTGTTTTTCTCTTAATTCTGTCACCTTTTCCACCCAGCCCCTAACCTCCCTTCCCCTCTGACAGCTGTCAGTCTGTTCTTTGTATCTCTGAATCTGTTTCTGTTTTGTTTGTTAGTTTATTTTGCTCATTAGAGTCTGTATAAAAGTGAGATCATATGATTTTTGTCTTTCTCTGACTGTCTTATTTCACTTAGCATACTACTCTCCAGGTCCATCCATGGTGTCACAAAGGGCAAGGTTTCCTTCTTTTTTATGGCCTAGTAGTATTCCATGGTGTGAATGTCCCACAGCTTTTCTATCCACACATCTACTGATGGGCACTTGGGCCACTTCCAAATCTTGCTTATTGTAAATAATGCTGCAATGAACAGAGGGGTGCATAGATTCTTTCTGATTGGTCTTTCAATATTCCTAGGATATATTCTCAGAAGGGGAATCACTTTTTTTCTCTCCTTACCTGAAGATATGATTTTCATTGATTCTAGAGAGGGAGGAAGGGAGAGGGAGAGAGAAAGAAAGAAACATTGATTGGTTGGCTCACACACGTGCCTCAACTGGGGATAGAACCCACCACCTGGGTGTTTGCACTGACTGGGAATCAAACCCGTGACCCATGGGTGCACAGGACGACACTCTAAGCACTGAGCCACACTGGCCAGAGCTGGGGCATATTTCTTAATCTCCCCATTTTGTCTGCCTTTCTGTGTTTGTCTCTGTGTATTAGGTAGATCCCCTATGGCTCCCAAACTTGTTGTGATGGCTTTATGATGAAGGTGTCCTGTTGGTCTCAGTGGCACAATCTTCCACATCACTTGAGCTCGAGCTCCAGGAATGTTTTAGGTGGGTTATGTGCACCCTCCTGTTGTAGTTGAGTCTTGAATGCTGTTGGCTTGTTTGTGGGTGGAGTTAACCCTCAAGCTGGCTGACTATAAGGAAAGATCTTGATCACCATGTGTGAGTTGCTGTTCAGGGACTGCCCCCTGAGTGGAGCTGTTCCCAGCAGGGTCTGGTGCCTGCTGGAACCCTCCTCTGGGTGTGCCGCTTGTGTGGCTAGTTGGGTCCAGCTCAGGTGTGGCCTGAAGCCCATCACCGGTTGTACAGGTTCTGGGTCCACTTGGGCGGGTTTCTGGTGCAGGTTGATGTCAGATGTTTTATGCAACCTTGGGCTACCTGTCTGGAATTATCATGCTAATCACTGTCTGTGGCTGTGTCTGCTGGGCCTGGATGTGTGTGGGAGGGGCCGAGGTGTGTCTAAAGGTTGGCTTCCTACTGCTCTGAAATGGAGGCAGGTCAATAAAAGGTCCAAGCCTCCCTGAGGTCCGCCTCCACCTGTCAGCTAATCTGCCGCCTCCTGAGGTTGCCTGGTCTTCCTCCTGAGCCTTCTGAAGAAATACTGTAGAGTGAGCCCAGGCTGGCTGTGACTCACAGACCCTTCTACAAGGTAGGGCTCAGCAGGGCGTGGCTACTGGGGTTGGGAGGACAGATTAAAACTGTCCCCCATTGGGGGGGTGCTGATAAGACCGCAGGTGGGGGGCAAGCACTTCACTCCTTCCCAGCTCCACAGCCGTACAACACAGCACCCGTCCGAGTCCTGTACAAGAATCTCCAAAGGAGATGGGCTCCACAGTTCCTAGCTCTGAGCACTCCCTCCCTCTCACCCCTCCCCTGCGGAACTAAGCTCAGAAGAGTGTGGCCAATGGGACTCGGGAGAAGAGATCACAACAGTCTCCCTTTGGGGGGTTGAGGGTGGCTCTGGTCGAGCCTGCAGGAGAGGGGCAAGCCTGTCCCTCATTCCAAAGCCACACGGCTCAACGGCTGTCTGAGCATCTGCCCAGAGCTTCTTCAGAAAAAGAGAGCCCCCAAAAGTCCCTGCTGGGTGCAATCAACAGACCCTTCTGCAGAACTCGGGCTCAGCAGGGTGGTGTCCCAGTAGTTGGAAGCCTGGTTAGTGCACTTCCCAGGCTGGTGCTGTAAGAATAGGAGGGCCCACCCTGGGGAGATGGTGTCTGAGGGCGGTGTGGGAGAGGGACTCAGCACAGGGACCTCAGTGGCTGACCCTCCAGATCTCTCCCGGTGACAAGGTCCTGTGCATTTGCCCTTTAAGAGAGCTCCTGGGTTTTTAGCAGACTCCCTTCTCTTCTAGGCAGAGAACCCACTCATTTTTCACTGCCAGATGCTATGCAGGCTCCTCTTCCAGGGCCTGGTGCTCTGGGATGAGAATCCAGTACAGGGTTGAAACTCCACACTCCCCAGGGGGGACTTCTGCAGCTGAGATATTCCTGCAGCATCTCAGCCTCCAAATGTGGGTGCAGGGGCAAGCCCTCTGTGTCTCCACCCTTCCTACCAATCTCTAAGTGTCCTTTCCTATAAATCCTTGGTTATAATACTCCTATTCAGCTGCCTTTCAGTTGGCTGTTCAGGCTGATTGCTCTATCATTTAGCTGTAAATCCACTTCAATGCTGGGAGGAGATGAGTATAGCTTCCACCTACTCTGCAGTCATCTTGGAATCCAGGTATCTTTTGTAAGTCTTTAAAATTTCATTAAGTCCTAGATGTGTGAGGAGTCATGCAATTGATATTGGATTAAATTTATTTGCAGCATACTGACAAATCTTAAATGTGGCATTTATACAAAACACAGTGTAATCTAGAATAATTCCTCTGTTAAGTACTTGCTTGGATTCAGGTGTTTGCAGGGAATGTTTGTATAACTAAGGTGGCACTTTTATGCCCCAAATGGCACTATGTACCTATATGTATACCTACCTAGCTGTGAGCAACCCTTTAGTGATGACTTTTTGAATTCCTTCTCATTGTTAATCACCACCATGCCATGAGTACCTCATGGGGGCCAAAGCTTCTTTCCTGTATTCTCATATTCAATCCTCATTAACAACCCTAAGAAGCAGGTGCCATTAATTCTATAAATGAATTCAAATGAATTTTACAAATGAATTTGAACAGGGCCTGGAGAACCTTGGAGCTCATGTTTTTAATCAGCGCACTTCCAATTCTGCCTCCCTTCGCAGTTGGTTGTGTGGCACCTGGTCCTCACAATGAGATGCATGAAAGGAAGACCACACACAGTGGGCACTTGGCTGACGTGTAGGGATCAAAGCCAAGTCATCATACGTCATCTTACTCCTACAACTTTTTCTGTTTCCTTTCCAATGCAGTATTTGACAAGATTCTGTGAAGCAGGAGTTTTATGGCATGAAAGAGGGATGTCATAGAGTTCCTGTATTCTATTTGGGGAGGTAGAGGTTAGCTTACATGGAAATTATGTGTAATGTTAACAAGAGAATATTTTTATGTGTGCATATAATGCATACACAGCCATGTGATAATGTGTATGCATGCACATGTGTTTGAATTGCACTGTAATTTATTAAATACGTGTTATTTCATTCAGAAATGCAAGGAGCGGTAAGGGCATTAGCAGTGATTGAAACATAAAATGCTGGGTGCTTTGAGCACATGACTTGTTTATTTCACAACATACCTGGAAGATACGTTTTATTTTTGCCTTTCTACAGTTGGAGAGTACAAGAGAGATTGTATAACTTGCCCGGTTCAAAGATTTAATATACAGCAGAGTCAGCATTTGAATTAATGGCTGTATTTACCCACACCCATCTTCTTTTCTACTATACTTCTCTGTCTGCCAGGCAAGGGGAGCTGGGGAGTCATTAGAATGACCTGGAAGTACGACAGATGGATTAGGTGCAATTGCTAGTTCATAGAGATTTTCTCCAATCACTCTACGTAATAAAATATAACCAGCTATCTCAAGGCCCAACACTCCCGCCCTATATCCTCTCCTTTATCTTCCTCCTTAGCTCCTACCCTCATCTAGCATATTATATATTACCTCGATCCCTCCCACTAGGATACAAGGGCTGTTTAGGCAAGGGCCTAGCTTCCTGCATTGCTAGGTCCCTTGTGCCTAAAATGGTACTAGGCGTTGAATACAATGCTTAAATGCCTCTTTGTTAAAATAATGGTCACATCAGTGATTTATGACTTTTATGACAAATGACCAAAATTTAGTGTTTATGTTTAATAATTATGACTACCCATGATGAGTTGTGAGGGGTGATTACAGTGGAACTTTAGCTTGAGAAATTTCCAAAGGCATTTTTTTTTAGCCCAGGAACAAAGGAGAGGGCTATAAACCATGAGTGGAGGGAGTCAAAAACAACAAAAAACAAAAAAACAAAACATAATAAGCTATTGCCCTGGTCAGTTAGCTTGGTTAAGGTTAGAGGGTTGTCCCAATATGCCAAGGTTGCGGGTTTGATCCCCAGTGAGGGCACATGCAAAAATCAACCAAAAAATGCATAAATAAGTGGGACAACAAATTGATCTTTCTTTCTCTCACTCTCTAAAAATTAATAAATTAAAATAACAATAATAATCTATTTATCCTGTCCTTGCTTTGGGTTACCATGCAAAGTCGTTGGTTACTTTTAGAAATAATTTCTAAAATGCTAAATACAGATATCCTGTGTGTTTGGAAATGAGGGGCATTCATCATCATGAAACAATGAAAACTTTTCAATCCTATCCACCAACTCGCGAAGCTGCAAGTCGGCGCAATGCTGCCTTGCCCAGCTACTTAGTATTTCCAGACAGTCGCGATACAGTACAAAGCAATTTGTTTTTGTATAATTTCCTTCATGCTCGCGAACACGACACGCATCGCAGGGAGAGTCCATCGCGAGCTAAAGAGAAAGGGGTGATTTAAAGCGAGAGCGGTTCGTTTGCTTTGGGGCATGAGAAGCAATTATTTCGATAGGCCAGGGTTTCTGCAGGAAGTCAGAGGACTGGGGAAGCTGTCTCCTCCGGACCGATTTGCCCAAGCAACGTTTTCCTTTTAAAGGGTTTCTCATTGAGCCGTAAATGCTTTTAATATGATGAGGGCTAGATTTGCCTTATATAAACCTGGGAGCAGTATTTTCATTTTTCCCCTGTTCCCCCAAGCTCATCTAGTCTAATGCTGAACCACAGTGGTAGATACTGCTGTTTTTATCATACATCCTGCATTTGAAATACACTTGGGTTTAGCCGTGTTTAAGAACCCGATCTTTAAATAAACTCCTCTTAGTTCTATGAATGCTTTTATTTATTTATGCATTTGTTTGTTTGCTGTTTTGAAGAGGAATAGCTCATTTGCCGTTTTAGATTATATATATGTATATATTTTAAACTTGCTTTGTGTTTTATTGGCAGATATAACTAGGCATTTACTTGATTCCTGTAATAAGTTGCAAAGTGCTAAAGATCCCTTTAAGTGTTGCGTGCTGAACTAGGATTTAGAGCTCTAGAGAAGGGTGGACATGGAGATGGCCTCAAGAAGCTTCCCTGGCCTGAGAGCTGGGAAAGATGGGTCCCTAACTCCAAATCCACCGCTCATGGGGAGTTCAAAGACACGTCTATGGTTCCTTTGAATTCAGAGGGCCTTATATCCTATGGTCCCTTACGTCCCTGGGCTCTTTCTTCTCTGTAGTGTCTCATGGGTGTTTGAACCCTGACTTATAAACTCTTTGCTATACTTGTTTCCATAAAATTCAGACAAGCTGATGCTGAGCTTAGCCTATGTTAATATAGATCATGTCTCATAAGGCACCGTCCACAGGACACATTGCTATTCTTCCAAAGTCCTCCAGCTTTTCCTACCTTCAGTGTCCAATGTTGCTTTTTTCCCCTTGTGGGTCCTTTCCTGGAATTATAAATACATGAACATGCAGACATCCTTTGGAACAAGGTGCAGAGGGGCCTTGCCTTTCTGCCATCGTCCATACTTGATCCCTCCCCATCCCTGGTAAGGCCAGCCTACCCCTTGTCTGTATCTCCTCTCACCTGCATTTCTTTTATAAACACTCACCATCTCCCACCTCCACTCTGAGCCAGCCGCAGGCCCTTCCCCACGCAGCTGCGAGCCTGATGTTCGCCACGCAGATCGGATCGGGTGGATGTCCCTGATGAGGGTCAAGATCAAGCTTCCTCCAGAGGATCAGGACCTGCTCCTCCAGAGGGCCTCTCAGGCCTGTCTGCCTCTCAGTTTTCTTCTTCTGTGTATTCCGGCTGCAATGCTTTTCCTTCCCTCCTTTGAAAGCACTTTACCTTCTTCCATTAGGCTGTTTCTATGTCTGGAATATTTCCCCTGCCCCAGCCTCCCTAATCTCTGAATCCACTTGTCTCTAGAACCTGGTGGTGCATCTTTAGTAGTCATACAATTCCCGGCACCTAGAGGCACCCATTACCGACTGAATGAATCAGTAAGTGAATGATTGATGAATGAATGGGATGAAGTGAGAGTCCTAAGGTTGTGGTCACCTTGAGATAGCATCGTCTATCCAATGAAGTTCAAGTTCTCCAAAGAATCACACCCCAAAAAGCCATGGGATAATCACAGGATAGTACACATAGTATATTTTCTTCCTCTGACAGCTGAGGGGACCTAGGAGCAATGACATCCCAGTGGTGGCAAGCACACCTCGCATCTATGCCTTAGTTTCTAATACCATTTTCTAATAACTCCTTGAAGAAATAGCTGATTCCTTGATGAGGACAGGGAATATGCGAGAGGAGCCGGGAGGATCTTACACTGCCAGGAAGCAAGGAAGCACTCAGAAAACAAAACAATGCCAAGGAAAGAGTGGAGCCAACCTGAAAGAGCCAATGGCTGAAGTCAGAACAATTTGAGCAACAAAATAGAGTAGTTTTGCCTTATGACCCAAAGCATGAAATAAATATCCACAAATTCATACTGGTATAAATAAATGCTTGAATAAACTAATAAATGGTGGAGAAGAAACAGATCTCTGCAGAAGAATCCCAGATAATTCATGGAGGTGCTGCATCCTCAGAACGGGGAAGCATAACCCTCCACTTGTAAGCATCGGACACACATAGCGATTTTTTTAAAACCGAAGAGTACAGTACAGAAAGGGGCAGAGAACAGCGATTTTACAGTCGCGGAGCCTACCAAACGCTTCCTCGGACAGGAGATCAGACCCCCACCAACAGCGAGAACTCACGTTGATGGCACGTGCTCTTGATACCATGCGCTGAAGATGGACTTTGCCTCTGTTGCCTTCCTCCCCAAATCCAAAACCCCAGCCCAATCACGAGAAAAACATCGGACAAATCCCAGCAGAGAGCCCTTCTGCGGAACACCCGAGCATTACTTCTCATAACTGTCAAGGGCCTCAAAATGAAGGAAAAGCTGAGCACCAGTCACCGCCAAGAGGGGCCTGAGGAGACATGATGACGGAAGACACCATTACTCTGATATCTGCGATGGCATCCTAGCAAAGGGCAGGGAGCGTCAGGTGAAAACCGGGGACTCATTCGCAAGTCAGGCTTTAGGTGATAACAGTGTGTCCATATGGGCTCGCTGATCTGACAAATGCATTTTACTAATGTAAGATGTTAATAATAAAGAAAATCCTTAACATTGGCAGGCTATATGGGGGCTCTCCTTGCAAGTTTTTCTGTAAATCTAAAACTGTTGCAAAAAATAAACTGTGAAAGGAAACGGAAAGCCATGGGCTGTCACTCCTGCGGCGGCCAGTGATGGATTCCCGGTGCCGGTGCCCTGGGCCAAGGCTAAGCTGCGATTCTGCTCTCCTGCACCTGGGGACCTCTGCTTGAGCCGAATGCAGGCGGTGGAAGCAGCGCTCCCTCTCCTGACCCTCCCCGAGCCCTGCTCACAGAGTTTATTTTCCTCCGATTCAGACGGCACTCGGCTGCTGCCACAGGCGAGTCTCTGGCTGCTCTGCGCGCCGCTGTTCAACACAGGGGAAGAATGAGCCTCCTTGTTGGCATCTGGGTCCCTGAGCAAATAAACAAAAAAGAAAAATGGTGCGTGTTGGGGGTGATGAGGTTGAGAGACAGATTGGGAGAGAAAGATGATTGAGAAGCCTGTCCTCAGAATTTGGGGAAAGCCTACCCCTCTCTCCTCCCAACTTACACAACTTCCCAGACTGCAAGGAGCGCCCCCTGCAGTTTCCCAGGGAGGGGAGGAGAGTAGCTTTGACCCTGGGCGTTTCCATGGGGTGGGAAGAGCTGTTTAGAGTATCTGGCCTTCATGCTGGTTTTAGGTGGTGTGCATGGGCTCTCAGTTGCATCCTGCTTCCTGAGCTCTGTACTGGGCACTGCAAACACATGTGGACTGAAGTTGATGGCGTGCAAAGCCTGTGGGGATCTCAGTGGTGGTTTGGTCGCAGTCTGAGGTTCCATCTTCCACAGCTGCTTGGAACCCTCTCGAGAGTATAAAGGGGCAGAGAGGGCTCTGGGGCTGCCCAGATTCTCCCTCCAGCTGTGTGACTTTGAAGAAATCATTTAATTTTGACAAACCTGATAGACAGAATGAGGAAATACTGGCACCTGCTTCATAAGACTGTGAAGATTAAATGCATCAGCACATGTGAGGGACTTTTACCAGTGCTTATAATCACTTACGTTCCCAGTAAGTGTTAGCCTCCCCAAGTCAACTGTGTATACTTAAAGTGGGAAGCATCGACCTTTCATATTTCACTTCCACTTGATGGGGGAGGGAGAGAGCCCTGTCAGGCCTCATCTTATCTTAGTAAAATATTAGAAATGGACAGCCTAAATGTAGTATTTGTAATTGAGGGGACTTACGTTTTGTTCAGATTAATAATTCACTAATCAATTTCATAGGTAAAGATCAGGCTGAGAAGTCTCCTCTTTTCCCATTATTAATCATTTGAATATTCCATTTAAGTGAGCAATTATTATATGCCAGACTCTGTGCTAAGTGCTTTACGTGATTATGTCTAATCCTCTCAACAGCAGGAAAAAGATACTATTATTCATTTTACTTAACCTAACATCAGGGAGGTTAAGTGACATTCTAAGCTGCAAGGCTGGTAAGAGGTGAAACTAGGATTCAGAACGGGGCTGAGAGGTTGAGGAGAGATTCTCTCAGCTCCTATGCCTGACTGTCTGTCTGTTCAGTATCCCAGGAAAGAGTAGTAGCTCTGTTTGCACATGCATCAAGAAGGTTTAACTCCAAGGGGCAGATAGAGTTTGAGTGTGCTAGGGGAGCAAGCCTGAGCCCCTGGAGTCGGTGTTCTCCCCCCTTACCCCTAAGCTCTGTCAGTTTCCATGGAAGGTGGACAGCTTGAGCTTTCTGTCAGCCTGGATCTAGGGAATCAGTCTCTTATAGTAAATGTTCAGCTTGCTGTTAACAAAAGTCTTTTGGCCACTCCCGATTTTCATTAACCAGGGAAGGTGGGGACTTTCAGCCACTTGAGTGAAAGATTTCCTGGAACTTGTTTTGTGGTATTTTTAGGGCTAGAGTATATTTTCAGAATGAGAGGAGCCAAAACAAACATGTTAAGTATCTTGTCAGCCCAGCTCTTACTAACTACTGCTTTGTCTTTGGTGTAGGGATACAGGGTGCAGTGAAATTCACTTTAACTAGAAAGTATCCTGCTCTCACATCCTCTTGTCTATTTTTATTTTTATTGCTGGCTGTTTTTGCAATTAAGTAGTTTCACAGAACTTTAGTCTACTAATGTCTCCAGCCCAAATGGATCTGGTGTCAAATCCAGCCAGGATTTGACAGCCTACTATGCGTGCCTCATGGCATCATCTAGAACAAGAACTTTGTGGGTGTTTTAAAAAGTGCACCTGAAGCCACCTAATAGTATTTATATAAATTATAAAGCTTCATCCAGTACTTAAAGTTAGCATTAGGATATTAGATCATTAAATTAATGGGATGTGATCTATGTCCTTCAAGATTTCAGAAACACCATTCTTTTAATTGTTAGAGAAAGTAGTGATTATGGATCATGAGAAACAATTTTGTGTATTTTCAACATGCTGCGTGTGGTTATGTGAATTATTAACTCTGAGTAGCATTCAGTTCAGTTCATTTCTGTGGCTTTATGAACTATTTTCAGTCTGCATCTGTTCTTGTTTATAATTTAAAAATGTGACAAATAGATTTCAGCCTGTACTTTATAACACAAATATGAAAAAAATTCTTGTACTTTTAAATAGTTGTGTAATAGTTCCTTACAGAATTTCTTCCATTGTGTACCAGCCTCAAAGGCTTGCCTGTAAGAGGTCATTGTGTGCCGACATTTTGGCAAAGAAAATTTGGATTTTTATTGACTGTGGAGTTAATGCTATTTATTCGACCTATACTGCTGGAACCAAAAGTCCTTATTAAATTTGTGAAGATGATTTTAACATTTTGAAATGGATTGTCCACATTATATCTGCAAAAATAAATCCAAGTGAAAGATAGGTGCATTTGTAGCTCACATCTCAAGTTTTTATTGTAGTTGACTTGGGCTGTTTTGAAGTTCTTTACCCTTCTGCTTTGTAGATATGGCAATGCCACTCCCTTCCACCCAGCATGCTAATGCCATGGCAACATTTGGGAAGGACAGACGGTCTATTACTTGACAAAGCCTTTGTAAAGTAGATTATGCAATTTCAGGAGTATTTTAAATAATCTCCCTGGAAATGCATTTGCCCATTATAGGTTTTAATACAACTTTGCTCTGTGGTTAAGAAGTTATTTGATTGTGCATCTAAGACGAGTGTGCAGCTTCATGAATGCCTTTACATAGTTAGGCCTGTGACCAGCACCCCCTACAGTTGAGCAGTATATAGTCTGGGGTCTTAGAGAAGCTAAATTTCTTTAAGTTATTTAAGCTCAAGACCTGCATCTTTGCTTAAATGGGGTTCTGTCCCACTCTGTTGTCTTTCATTCCTTTAGGCAGATATACTTTGCATTTGAAGAAACTCTGAAAACGACCATGTTGAGCCCTATGTCTAAAATTTTAAACTTTAAGCATTCCACTCAACATAGTATTTCCTCCTGCAGATGTATTACAAATATGTAGTATTGGCAAAGTAACTGATAATTATGTCATGTTATCAGGTTAATTTCAGTCACTGAAATAGGCTCAGCACTGTTCAGGGGATGGATCTGGTGAAGGGAGTAGACACAGCTCAGACAGAGAGAACAAGATTGAGAGGATGCTGAGAAAAGATGCTGGTCAGTGGTCCTAAAGGCTGGTGAATCAGAACCACATGGAGATCTTCACAACCATCATTGTGGAGAGCCATCCCCCATTTTCCAAACCAACTGAGTAATATCTGGGGTGGGGAGATACAGCGGTGGGCAAAAGTAGGTTTAGGTTTTCAGTTGTTTGCATGGGAAAGAATAGAATAATTAATAAATAATAATACAAGAATAAACTGTGTTTCACGTACTCACAACTGTAAACTTACGTTTGCCCACCCCTGTGTTTTTCACATTTCCCCGGGTGCTTCTTGCGCACAGTCAGAATTGAGGACACTGGACAAGAGAAGCACTAAGAAAGGAAAATGAACACAGGGACCCTTTCACTCATTCATTCATTCATTCATTCATTCATTCATTCATTCATTCATCTGTCCACCTGCCCTTTCATTTATCCATCCATTCATTTAACAAACACTGTCATTAGGAACTTCCTATATGTTACCCACTGTTCTCTAAATTGGGGACACGGCTGAGAACAAAACAGACAAAGCCACTGTGTGAGGAGCTGACAGTCCAGTGGCCCGCATCAAACTCCTCCTCATTCACTGCAAATCAAGCCTGGGCGGTGATTATAACACAACCTTTCACCAAAAGTGCAGACAGAATCGGTTTCATCACAGTAGTATTTGGGACCCCAAAAGCAAGTCTTGCATATCCCCCCCACCCCAAAACAAAATCCAAAATTTAAATGACAAAAAAGGTGTTGTGACGGATTCATATTGCTTCTCTTGGTGAAATTCTCCTGTTTCTGACGTCCACCCTTGTCCTGGGTACTCCCCGCCTTCCTTTGCCTCCTTCGTCAGGATGACACTTGTAACAAAAGGCAAAATTCTCACAAATGCCGTGATGCTTAAATCCACTCCTCAAATGCTTTGGGAATTTCCATAAAATTGAATATACATAAAGAACACACGGTCACGGGTTCCGACACGGAGGCAAGGTGCTAAATTTGTCTGATTTGAGGCCACCTGCTCACATGGCGTCCGCTGGCACCAGCCCACGCCTCCGTGTGCCAGAACGTATGAAATTAAGTTTACCTGATGCTCTCTGACAGCAGCTTTCTGTTACAACGTGCAAATTAGATTAGGTTAAGGCAGAGGGCAGCGTGAATGGATGGCTTCATAGATTGATACTAGAACGGCGATGGCTTTAACCAGAAGGTGACTGGTTACGGCCCAGCCTGGGTCACCGGTGATCACAGGTTCCTGTTATTGATGCCTGCGCAGTGACCTGTGGGGAAATGCATGGTTTATTTTTTATTGGATTTTACCGTACCACAGAGCACCGCATTGCTGCTGGGACTTGACTGACCTTTCCTCTGGAATCTGATGAAGGAAGGTCAAGGCGTGAGTAGGTGATGGAGGTGCATGTGGTAGGTGTCCCCCGAATGTTGCCTGGCCCCTGTTCTGAATGTGTGGCACATGACTGAGGTGGCAAAGTTGTACAGCTGCCACCGGGAACAGGATTTCTTGGGTGAAAGCTGACACAATCCTTGGGGGGTCTCAAGGCGTGTGTGCACAGATATGCTCGCAATATGAAATGATCTAATACGGACTCAAGGATCTACCAGAAGAATCATTTTTCAAGTTAAAGGAACCTGACCTTGCCTCTGCCTCATTAGAGAGCTCAATTGGCTCCAAAAGCACTTTTTACTCCTGTAGAAAATGCATACAATTCTCAACTTCACATGATTTTTGAATATTGTTTTTCATAATGTGGTATCCAGTTGCGCAGTAAACTTTAATAAAGCACTTATAGTACAACCCAGTGACCTCTTTTCCTAGGCTATGGCTTCACGGCATAAACAAAGGGTCGAGGGGAAGACAGATTCAGAAATTTAAACATATCATGCATAAGATCCCAACTCTTTCATTGGAAAGGTGACAGCTGATGCACAGAACAAATCACTGTTGAAGGAAACAGAGAGGGAGCCAGAGAATTCCTGGGATGGAACTGATGGGTTTATTTATTCCTTTAAATAATTGTTACTTTTGGAATTGCCTATTTTACATTCCTACCATTTTAAGTAGAATTGAGGTTATTTTGGGCAAGAATGAGTGTTACATTTGTGAACGGAATGATAAAAGAATTCAGGGATGAAATACCATTTTTAAAGTTTCTGAAGATCACCAGAAAAATATTTTGGGGCCTCCTGGCCTAAGAAGCTAAAGGGAGAAGAGAATTTCACATGAAAATCAATCGCTCTGTGCACTGACACCCAGTGACAGAAATAATAATTGTGTCCATGTAAAATCAGACCCCCTTGTTACTTTTTAATGAAGTCTGTCTGATTCTGTGATATTTTTGGCCTAGGAAATGAAAGAGATGTTTTATTAACTGGAAGTAGGTCTCCATAGGTAAAATATCTGAGTGCGCCTGTCATCTTATAGCACGCAATAAGAAGCAGATATAAAACAAATTGAGAAACAAGAATGCAGTTCCTATAGGCTTACCCCTCCCCCCAAGAAACCTTATCTGCGTTGTCAGTGGGACAGTGGCCCGGATTTTGCACTTGAACCCTGGCGGGAGAGAAATGAGAGGTTTTGCCTACCCCCTCTAGGATCCTTATGCCACAGCGTCTGTTCCCCCGGCAGCAAGAAGTCCAAGTCTCCTTTGCAAGCCAAGAAAAATAGGACCTTTTTCAAACTGTGTGGTGCTAAGATGCTGGCAGAATTCAGAAGTGCTTTCCGCAGAGTATAAAACCCTTTACCTGTTTCAAGCCAGGTATTCGGTTTGCCAAGGCGACAACTTTTCTTACCTTCTTTCTCGCTTTTCCCCTCTTTCCCTCCCTCCCTTCCTCCCTGCTTGTCTCCCCTTCGTCCTCTCTTCCCCCACCCTTTCCTTTCCTTCCCTTCCCTTCCCTTCCTCCTGTCCCTCAATATAAGGCAGTGCAACCTCAGCATCATGGTTTTTAACACTCACCCTGCCCAGGGGGGTGTAACCCCAAGGAGCCTCCCCGTCCGAGCAGACCTCGCCTGTTCTCTGTTGGGCCCTGAGTGGGAACCTTCAGCGGGCCTTTCCTCCCGCTGTTCATGTGAATGTGTGTGCATGCATGTGTGGGTATGTGTGTGCATGTGTGTGAGGGACATACATGTGTGGACATGTGTCTGCACGTGTGTGTGCGTGCGCGCATTCACACTTTTTCATGGAGACGTATGGTCATATGGGGGGGGGTCTGTGTGGTCTGAGTTCCTTAGTTTTGAATGTGACATGTTTGGCCTAATCACCGAGAGCGAAACGTCCTCACATGCGTGTAATTCCTCACCATGAATGACACACCCAGCCTCACAGTCATCAAAGCAAGTCTAGGGAATTCCTGTGGGTTAAAAAGGGAGACCCTTTCTTTCCCTCCGCCTTGTTTGTTGACTTAGGGGAGGGAGGCAGAAGGCAGAGAGAGTGGTCAGGTGCAGGAAATTCCCGTGGGAACTGGTGCAGGCCGGGGTGGTCCTTCCATAAGCCCCCCCCTTCAGAGCCACTTCTGTCCAGCACCACGAGAAGAAATTTCAATGTGGGTGGATGACGGTGTGAGTGGGGAGGGCTACCTCCTTAGATAGTAGCGTCTCACAGGGAGGTCTTGGCAAAGGCGCAGTCATCAAAATTGATGAGCCTAAAATGGGATTCACCTTTAAAACAGAGGATTTGGGAAAATTAGCTTTCCTCTTAACATTCTGGCTAGGTGCTCAGAATAGGCGCTATAAATCTGTCTGGTGGAGCCCTCTGTTCTGAAAATAGAAGACGGATGGGTGGGTGGATGGATGGATGGACGGACGGATGGACAGATGGATGGAGAAATGTATATATACATGCAAACACAGACATTCTTCAAGCAGGTTCATCTTTGCTCTTCAGGTCTCTCGTCTCTGAGCGGAGGCAGGCACAGGGTGGGGAGCATATGAAATATTCTCTTGTAATGAGACCCAGAGAATGAGACCGTCTTACCGTTGATTCTTCTAGGCATGTTTTAGGTAATGTTGTACAGTGGAAAGAACGCAGGATTTTGAGTCACCAAAAGCTAACTTAGATCCTGGCACCACCACACGTTAGTTTGAGTAACCTTGGTCAGGAGAGCTAACCTCCGTCTCCATGTCTGTGAAATGGGAGAATGCTTTCTGATTTGCGGGTGGGCGAGAGAATTGAGGGCTATCTATCCCCCTATATCTAATGCCTGACTCAGTGCCTACAGTGCAGAGGCACCTTGATAAATGGGGGCTGCGGCCACCTCTCCCACTCCTACTAATTGTCTTTCTTGTTCTCACTTTCTCCTTCCCCTTTTGGTATTTTTTTACACACTACTGTTTAGAAATAAAAGCGACATCCTAACTCCACGGGCTCCCTGTCCACCTTTCTCCTGGCCTCTGGCTGCTGGGCTGCTGCTCTCCCTGTATCTAGATGTCTATCTTCCAGAGTTCTTCCTTTTCCATACTGAGCTATAGAGACTATTCTGCATCTCTGAGTTGCAGAGCCACAATTGCAAACATTTAAATCAAAATTCCCTTGCCATGATTCTCAAATGCTATGAACACCATGTCTCCCATCCCTTCCCCTGTAGGGATATAGGAGACCACGATGAACAACCCCACATTAAGTTCAGATCTGAGGATGTAAGATGGATTTGCGATCTGAGGAAGTCGTCTGTAACTTCTCTACATCATTTTCCAAGAGGATGGACATGGCAAAGACCATTGATGCTTTTATGTCGGAGCCCTACTAGGTAACAGTGGCTTGCCTTGTGCCAGAGTGTTCTGTAAGCACTTTGCATAGATTATCTGGTCCTCACAGTGACCTTGGGGGACAGGAGCTACTAATATCTCCATATACAGATGAGGCAACTGAGCCACAGGGAGCTGAAGTGACATGCTCAAGGCTGCAGAACCAGCATGAAGTGGACCCAGTAATGGACACCAGTGTCTTTTGACACCAGGAGTCCATGCCCCTGCACTCTTCCGTCTCCAAGGAATGTCAGAGTGGTTTTCGGTATTGCTTACCTCCTGTGCAGGCCACTTGGGGTCCTCTCCCTGGGTGCGCCGTAGCAGGAAGCACGCCTTCCACAGGCTTGCCTGTGACGACAGGATGCGCCTCTTTGTGAGGCTTCTCTTGGCTCTTCCATCCTGTCGGTCGGTGTGTCCCTCTGTTTCCTTCCTCATTTCTCATCGGCAGCTCTTGGCTCCCGGCTGAGCTCTGGGAGTGAAATCTGAAGCTCCATCCCAACCCAGGTTATAAAACCAGAGCAGAATACACAGAGCAGGGACCCTGATGTTGGCAGTCGGAACGCAGCCTTGGGTCGTATTGAATCACCAGCAGGTCCTCGTGTCGCTGTGGGTCCAACTCTTGTTGGGTTTTCTTAGGTGTTTGAAATTAGGTAGTAACACAGGCAGGGGGAGGAAACGGGCTGTTTTGTTTTCATGCGATGGACTCCGATGCCTGCTCGCTCTCTGCTGTACCATTTGGGCAGGTAGGGTGATTGCAGGAACACCAAAAAGAGCTAAGATGGTGCCAGCCACAGAAAGCAAAGGCATTTTAAAAGAATCAGAAAGACGGCTCCGAAACCCAAACCATGCCTACCTCCCTTTAGCTACCTGGGCCGCCTGAATCCTATACTTTGAAACACAGACCTTTGGAATTCCAGCTCAACTTTTTACCTGCAGAGTAGCTTAGGAAAGTGTCACCATGGTACACAGAAATGGCACGGAGTAAGACTGATTAGTGTGTTTTTTTGGTTTTTTTTTAAACCTCACCTGAGGATATTTTCACTGTTGCTTTTCAGAAAGAGTGGAAGGGAGAGAGAGAGAGAGAAACATCTGTGTAAGGGAGACAGATTGATTGGTTGCCTCCTCTACCACCCAGACTGGGCTCTGGAATCGAGCCTGCAACAGAGGCACATGCCCTTGGCTGGGATCGAACCTGGGACCCTTTAGTCCCTGGGCCGACGTTCTAACCACCGAGCAAACTGGCTAGAGCTTATTTGTGCATTCACTTTTGGAACATGAAAAGCAGATGGAACGTTCCTTTCCACCCACACAACCTTTGGGGTAATTTCCAGCCACTTTGCAGCTTTCCTATTCTTCTCTTTGTAAAGGTAACATTCAGATTCACTGACTGTTTCTCTCCAAGGACGGATCTTGAAGTAATTACATGGATGAGGCTTGTTATGGACCCTGGATGAAAAATATTGAAAAGATCTCACAGCTGGCTGGAAACTTCCTAATCCAGGCATGCCCAGTGGCACCGAGGCCACCCCCGGGGACCCAGGCTGTTCAAAGGAAAGGCTCTTCAGTGTGCCAGGGCAGAGCCAAGGAGCAGAGGTGGCATGCTGGCAAATGGTGGTCCTCTGCTCCAGTCACTGCCACACAGACCGAAATGCTGCATGTTAGATGATAGATCTGTTTCCTCCAGTTCCTGATTTTCCCTTGTCAGTTCTCTGGGTGTTCTGTACATGTCTGTGTCCACATTTCTTTTCGGTTTATTGTAGTTTCACGAGTTCTTCCATGATGAGAGTTTCTCTGTTCTGTGACTGAATCTTCCACTCATGTCCTCATTGTTTAGATTTTCATCTATTTTACCCCTTTGCAGGTTGTTGTTTGCAATGGGTTCACTCACTATTTATTCAACACATATTTATTAATTAGTCATATATGCCAAGCCAAGATTATGCATAGAAAGCACATCAATGGGTAGGAGAGAAAGGACTCTTGCCTTCTTTTTTTAACGGTTGCAGTAGCATGGTTTGTAAAGTTTCAAATACCCCAAACTGTCATTAAAATAAGAATTAAAGATAATCAGTGAAGTAGCACAATGGAATACTATAGAACAGTGAAAAATGAAATAGTAGGTAAATATCAAATTTTAGTGTTGAAAAAAACCGCAAGTAGCTAAGGAGTATGTTACCATTGATGTGAAGTTTAAAAACAAGCAAAAACAGTGTGAAACAAGTTAATCTATTGCTTAGGGGATCTAGGATATATATGTATGTGCATGGGACATATGGTAGCATGAGGGGAGGTTTCAAGGGGCACCTAATCTGTCAATAATATCATACTAAATGGGATATGGGTAACAAGTGTGTTGTGTCATATATTATACTGCATATGCGTCTTCAATATTTCAAATTAATTTTTTATAAATAAAAATTGATATACTCCCAATTCACCAAATTACTAAAAATTCATGGATTATTTGTCAGATGAACTCTACTGAACTTGTTGGGTGAGGTAGTGGAAAGGTCTTGAATGGGTTAATTAAAATAACAGAAAAGGGATTTGAAAGAAAAAGAGGGTGTTGTTTTGAGAACTGTTGCCTCAGGCACATGTCTAATCAACAGGCAGCTATTAATTAGCCTGGCATTGGGGGAAGACTGGTCGGCTCAGAAGCAAGTTCTAGTTCATACTTGCTCTCTTTAGACCCAGAGTTGTTAGGAAAGAAGAGATCCTCCTGTGCCCTTGGGAGCTGGTAGGAAAGCTCTGAGCTCACCTTTGAACTTGTATCCACCACAGTGCTACCACATAGAAAGTATGTGGCATATTCAATTAGTCAGTCAGTTATGAAAGCAAAAAAATTGTCTCTAACCTTTCAAGGAAACTGAAGCTGCTTTATCCTTTTTGGATATAGGCTTGATTTGTTCTCTCTGGGTGGACATTTGCCCCCTGAGATCATTTAATCAGAGATCTACTTAGATCAGCAGAATTTTAAGTATGGATGGTCATTGCGTAGTTTCGTAATTATTCACTGGATCATGTCATCAGGGAACAAACTTCTACTTTGGAGCCAGAGTCTAACACCACTCAATTGGGGTCACGTCATGGTCAGGCGGCTGAACTGTTTGGAAGGGACTTGTTCGGGAGGTGACAGAAGGCGTTCGTTTCAAATGCTCCCTGCTCTGAAACGCCGGCTTTAACCATCTCTTTTTATTTTCTCACACTGTCTCGGGGAGCAGCAGATTCTTCTCACCCTGAGATTAGGAAGAGAAAGGAATACCATATTTTAAGATGTTTTCTCTTCCTTCCCGGATCTATCATAGGTCCAGTGTCTGTAGAGAAAATGCCCATGATTGAAGGTTAGAACAGAAGCCACGATGCTGTGTAATGTGGGCAAGAACACGTAGAGACATCGCTGGGGCTGAAAATGCCCTTCCCGGTGGTTGACATCCCGGCTAAGTCTTCTAGTGCAAAAGTAACATTTCCCCTTCCAGGTCCAGGACACGAGCGACAGCTATTGCCGCTGGTGGGTGGTAAGTAACTGTACACAGGTGGGGTGGGTGAAGGCAGTCTGAATTATAAAATGCCTTCCTTTGAAGACAAATCCATTTTTATTTTTAATCTGTGGGCATAAGATGGGAACAAATTGCTTCGGAGTGAAGAAAAGATCTCTTAGGGGTCAAGATTTATCTTATCAGTCTAAAGAGGTGGGATTCCTGTTAGCAACTGGCAGTTTTAAAAATCCATTCCCAGGGGAAGTGTGAAAACAGCCTACAGAACAAAGACCGAGCTATTGCTGTCCCTCCGTGTTCTTTTTTTTTAGCATTCCCTACTTGAGACTTTGCCAGGTCCGACTTTAAAACATTTCCCAGGCCCGTGAGAGTGGACATAGGGACTATCAGAGATCATTTGTGAGGGAGGAGGTGTTTTGTGGGGAAAGATGTTGAGGTTCCATTTGCTAAAACCTCGAAGAGAATATGGTGTTTTCTGTGAACTCCACAGTGGCCTTCACAGCAAATTATCCATGCCGACCTCCAAGGCCATGTCTTACCATTGTTTTGCCTCGTGGAAAAACCCACATTTTCCCATGGCAATTTCCCCTTTAACAAATAGAGCCAAAGGAGGCAGTTCTGTGAAAGAAATCAATAAACCTCTCTAGTTTTGGGTGCAGCTCTAGAGTATTTCTTTTTACTGTTGAAAGTATTAAAGATGTCCCCCATTTCCCCCCTTGCCCCCCTCCACCCATCTCCGACCCCTCCCCTGGCCAAAGCCCAAAGAAGAGAAGGTGTGCTATTTCTCAGTTATCTTCTTGGGCAGGTAGAAAATGTCAACACTGTGCCATTGTGGCTCATTTGAAAATACCCTAGGAAAGCTATAGCCTCTGCCCATTCTCCTGTGATGTGCAGAACCATGCTATTGCTGGACAGCCCCTTGGAAGTCAGCCAACCCAGCCTCCTTCCCATCCAGATGGAAAACCCCAGGCTCAGTTCACAGGACCGTTGATTAACCCAAGATCACTCAGCTCTGGCTAGTGGTAGAGCCAGAGCAAGTACCAAGAGGTCTTCAGAGTCTCAACACAAAGGGTGTCTACTATGAACAGAATCCTCCTTCCCCCTTCTCCCTTCTGTCCCCCAAATAATAAGAACACAGCCCTTACTGGTCAGCGTCCAAGAAGAAATGGCCGGACAGATGCCTTCCTGTGGTTTTTGCTAAGGATGACCCTTCCCTTGACCATGCCTCCCCCCAGCACCCACCTCCTCAGTATTTGATGTGACTCTATGTCCCTGTTTGAGCTTATCGATTTCACTTCTCTAGGGATCCATTCCGTGACTTCTCTGAGCAAACCAAGCCCTTCCATTATGAGTTCTCCTTTTCTGATGATCTCTCTTACATCAATTATCCCAGTTGCAACTGTGCATTGATTGCTGTGATTCTTTGAGTGGTTTCTCTTTCCCACTACACTCTGAGTTCCATGATATAAGTGGCTTTGTCATTTACATTCACTGCTGTGTCCACAGCACCTAGACTGGCACTTACCAGGCAGGTATATTAGCTTCCTGGGGCTGTGCTGAGAAACTCCCATAGACTGGGTGGCTTAAAATCAGAAATTTACTTCTTACAGTTCTGGTGGTCAGAAATCTGAAATAAAGTGTTGGCAGGGCCATGCTTCCTCTGAAAGCTCTAGGGGAGGATTTTCCTTTGCCTCTTCTGGCTTCCAGGGACTCCCAGCAGTCAGCGGCATCCCTTGGCTTGTTGCTGCTTCACTGCAGTCTCTGCCTCAGTCGCCACATGGCCTCCTTGTATGTCTTCACATCACCCTACCTCTGTGTCCAGATTTCCTTGGATAAGGCCCCAACCTAATGGTTTCATGACCACTGCATTAGTTTCCTAGGATTGCAATAAGAATTATTATAGACTTGGGGCCTTAAAACAACAGAACTTCATTTTCTCACAGTTTTGGAGGCTCTAGGTCTGAAGTCAGAGTACTGGCAGGGCGCTGGTCCCTCCAGAGGCTGTAGGAGAGAGTCTTTCCTACTTCTTTTGGATTCTCATGGTCGATAGGGACCTTTGAGTTTCCTTGACTTATAAATGCATCGTTCCAGTTTCCACCTGCATCTTCACATGACCTTCTCCCCTGCATGACTGTGCGTCCTCTGGCATCTTATAAGGATGCCAGTCATTGGGTTAGGGCTCACCTAATTCAGGATGATGACCTCCTTTTAACTAGATTACATCTATAAAGACCTTAATTCCAGATCAGGTCAGGTTCTGAAGTTCTGGGGAGACATCATTTTGGGGGGACACTACTCAACCCTGTATAACAGTCAATGCATGTTTGTTGAGTGAATGCACAAATGGATAAATGACAGTGCTGTGGGCTCTGGAGAGCCTTAGCTCAGGAGCACCGAGTAGTCACGTGGAGCAGAAGCTAACACAACGTACACTCGGAGGGTTTGAGGGGGTCAGGGTCTGTGTTGATAGAAATGAAAAATCCTCACCAGAGTGCCTGGCCTTCTCTTAAAAGACTCCCCAAGATTGCTTGCTGTCCTCTCCTCCGCAGAGTGTTTTTAATATGTCTATTTAAATGCAAATTTTGACTTTCTGTCTGTAATCATATGAAATGTTGGGCACTAAAATTTTAATCAGGAATGTAATTTTATGTAGAGGAGGTAATGGAGTGGTCGGCCACGTGGCTGGAATGAGGCGGCTCGGGTGTGCGTTCCCGGCTCACGGAGGCCCGGCTTCCCGGCTCCAATGGAGTTGGAAAACCCTTGTCTAACTAACCTAGAGGGGCACTTTTAGAAGACTTTTCATGCTCCTGGGTGTGCCCTGTGTATAACCACTAATCCTAGTGCTTAATTGTCCTTTACAACCGAAGAAAGCAATCAGGTGCTCTTTTCCTGTGTCCTCTAGGCTCCCCTCATTCCCAGGAGACCATGGGTGTTGAAAGCAGGTCTGTGCTCTGTTCAGTCTAAGGTGATGGCTCATTTATCAAGATCAGGCTGGAGGCTCTGCACCAGAGCTTCTGTCATTTGGGACAGTGGCTACCAGCAGCAGGTGTTCGTCATTGCCTCAGCTCCCTGCAGCTTTTGAGCTCCATCTGCCCCCAGCTGAAGCACAGCCACCAGCACTCCCTCTGACTCATCCATTCACCTCAAAGGGGGCTCGGGGCTCCATGCACCTGGGCCTGTTGGGAGAGGGCTACCCAGACCCAGCACCCCTTCGCGCCACAGTCTTTCTGACAACTCCCTCAGCATCTTTTAGTATTTGCCTGTTGGCACATTTAAAGTGGTCCCAATAAGGTTGTTGAGAAAGGTTGGGATTGCAGTTCATCGCTTTGGTCTTGGTGTCCTAGCTTGTCACGCGAGGGTAGCAGACTATGGGCAGCCGTCTCCCCGTTGGGCCGTCTGACGGTGTGGGAGTGTGTACACAGTAGCTTATTTCTAACTAAGCTATTCGCCACCTCGGGGCCTTTGCAGAGGCTGCTCCCTAATCCTGAATTTAACTCCCCATTCGTCACCTGGCTCCTCATTTGGCAGGGCTCGGCACAAATGCCACCCTTCTGAGAGGCCGCCTGGTCTCCCTGATTAAAGTACGTGGCCCTCATATCATGCATATCGAAACATTTTTGTTACTCCTCTCATTGCCATTATCCCAATGTAATCACCACATTTCTAAAGCCCCTTGAATGGCTCTTTAGGGAGATTTCTTTTCCTAGAGTGTGCAGTAGATCAAGGATGGGGTGGGGCGTGCAGAGTTGGAGGTAAGGGGACAGGTTGGAGTCTGTAGCATTGATCCTATTGAGAGAAGATGGGCTCTGGAAAGGGGAAGTCGCAACAGAGAAGGGAATATTAGATACACGGGAGAGCTTTTAACAGGTAGATGAGACTGGCTGGTGGTTGTGTGTGAGGAATCAGGGAGGGGGACCATGCCTAGGTTTCTAACCTGGGTGTTTGAGTGGATGAGATGGGTCACTTTTGCTGAAAATAAAGAACAGGTTTGGGGGGATAGATGCTGAGCTCACTGTGGAAATGTTGAGTTTTCAGCTCCTGCAGGAGACGTAGCTGAGATTTGGAGAAGTCATCAGAGGGGTGATGGGACTTGAAGCCGTGGGACTGGAAGGTGCTTCCCTGAGAGAGTGGCAGGATGGTAAGGTAAGGCCCGAGGATTAGGGTGCCACGCACCCCACTGAACCAGAGCATTCCTGCCTTATTCCTGTGGCACCAGCATGACTTCTGCTAGTGCCCTTTTCCATTCTAGTGTGTCCCAGGTTATAAAGCAAGTTATGTGATTGCCCTGCCCAGAACAGGAGGCTGGGGAAATTCAGGGGTTAGAGGAGGGCAGAGGAAAAACCCACTGAAAACAGAAAATGAGCAGAGGAGTGGGAGGCCAGCCGGGGGGGTGGGGTGCTGTCTAATGGATCCCAACGGGAGGAAAGGTTTCTAGAATAATAACAACGTGTGTCAAATATTTCACCAAGGTAAGGTCATGTGAGGATTTGGACATAACCATGGATGTAAGGACAAGAAAGGGATGGATGTGGCAATGATGGGGACAGGCAGGTGAGAGACAGTGGTGGGATCGAGGAGCAAACGGGAGGTGAGAAAGCAGAGACCTTCTCACCAGGATGTGTTATGAAAGAAAGGAGAGCTTTAGAAGAGTAGGCGGGCACAGGCATGAGATCAAGAGAGAAGGTCCTGAGATGGAGATGTTGGAGCATGTCTCCATACTAGAGAAAGGCCAGCAGGGGTCTGAGGGTGGAAACCTTAGGAAAGAGCGTGTCTGTCTCATGGAGCAAGGTTCCTAAGGGAGGGAGAGCAGAGGCGAGAAGGGTCACCTTCCCCGCTGTAACAGCAGAAAGAAGTCAGCTTGGGTATGAGGGAGCCCACAGTCTTTGTAGCAGGGATTTGGAGAGAGTTCTCTTCGTTGGCATTTATTTTCTCTTCTGAAGTAGGAGGTGACTGGGAGGTGGGGAGACTGAAGATGTGAGGGAAGTAGACAGTGCTTTAAATAGCCGCATGGAAACGGGACGAGAAATGTGCTCATTCTGAAGACGTATTGGACGTCTCCTGTGCTCCCAGAGCTGGGAATGGGGTGGCAGTGGAACAATCGAGCTGGACTCCCTGGGCACCGTGGAGGCTGATGACCTCATGCTTAGAGTGATGTTGATCCAAGTGGTGCATGATTTCCTTTATCTTAATGAAGGAAAACTCAGTAGCTACAGTCTAGACCCAGAGCATATGGACAGCTGGATGGTCCAGAGGTGGAGGCACAGGAGGGCAGATGAACTAATGTTCAGGAGGGAAAATGATTGGGGGTTAAAGTTATGAGCTGTTCAGTCAAATCCAGGCGTGGAATAAAGTGCATGCTTAGGCGGTTTCTTTCTTTTTTCTTGTATCCCTGAGACAAGCATTGCTGTAGTAAGTGTCCTTGAAGCAATCTCTTTGGGGGCTTATACAAGTATTTCCCTAAAATAGATGCTTAAAAAAGGAATGCTGGGTCCAAAGGAAAACATAATAAATTTCAATAAATAGTGCCAAATTGCCTGCTACAAATGCTTCATTGGTTTGCACTCCCACCAGCAGCATCCTAAAGAGCCTATTTTCACACCCCCTTGCCCACACTGGACTTATCAGTCTTTCTAACTTTTGCCAGTTTGATGAGGAAACAAAAGGCCCGCACATTTTTATGTGCATTTCAGGGATGGCCTGTCATGGTGCGCCCCTTTCCCTAAGCTTGCTGGGCATACAGAGATGGTGGCAGAAATACTTTAGAGGACAGGTGGGAGAGGCGATGCCTGCAAGGTTGGGCAGGGGGCACGTGGGAGGTTATTGGGGGCAAGCAGGACTGAATCTAAGGTAGATAGAGGGGATGGATTGTAGGAACATTTTTGGAGTGTGGCGTGATGGGCGTGGTGACCTTTTGGGAGAAAGCAAGAAGAAGTGGTCAGAGCTGAGGGAGGCCTGTAGCTTGGTCGTTTGATCTGCTGTGTTCAACATTTTGTCCAGGAGGGATGGTGCTGAAGGAGGTTCCGGTTTAAAGGGGACAAGGGGTAGTAATGAGCTCCATCCCGGCCTCTGGACTCCACCTACTGGATGTCACACAGCCTGTTCCTGTCCACTTGTGAGACAGATCAGTTTGCTTCTGTCATAGCTTTGGGGTTGTGAGTCCTGTTGGCTGGGCCAGGCTTTGGGCCCTCATGACCTCATGTGCCACAGCTGGAACTAGGCCTGTATTGCCCTCCTGTGGGTCCCAGCAAGTGGAATCCATCAGCAGGCCAAGCATTCACCTGGTCTGCTCCTGGCCTGGAGGCTACAAGACGCGGACCAACAGCTGTCTGTCCTACGGGGTTGCAGAGTCCACGCGGGCAGACCGCATCTGCTGTCTGTTCTATCCCCTGGGGTGGGGCTCTGCGAACTGTTCCTGTGAAGGACCAGATAACTACTATTTTAGGCTTGTGGGCGCCAGGATTTCTGGGGCTTCTCAACTCCACGCGAGTCTCCTGGAAGTAGCCACAGAAGACATGCTAAGGATGGCTGTGACTGTCTTCCAATAAAGCTTTATTGACGACCACTGAAATTTGAACTAAATATAATTGTCATGTGTCATAAAATATTATTCCTCTTTTCATACTCCCCCCCCCTAGCCATTTAGAGTTGCAAAAAACATTCTTAGCCTGTGGACCGTACAAACACAGGCACATGCTGGTGGCCTGAGAGCCGTAGTTTCCGCCCCCAGTCCTAAAGTGTGGCACGGTGCCCGTGACATTGTAAACACCTATTTAATGTGGGGGAAGAAGGGGGGGAAGGGGCGGAAGTTGTCTTTGCGCCTATGACTCCTTCAGTGCGGAAAGGAGCCCCGCGGCAGGACAGGAAAGGGAACAGCAGGTTCAGTGTCAGTACATCTTGACCCCCCCTGAAGAAATCGTATGACCTTGAGCCAATTGCTCCAGCTCCCTGGGCCTCAGCTTTCTGATCTGGGTAATGGGGAGAAACCTGGCTTCACTAGAGGGGGCTCTCACTCTCAAGCCCGTTGATAGGTGTCCGTTATTACCTGAAGCAGGAGAAGACACAGTAGCCTGGGAAAGTCAGGCCCCGACACCCCAGTGTTTGAGAGGCTGCCAGCTCCCACCGGGCCACAGGGCAGCAGGGTCCCCAGAGGAGCAGGGGCCTCGGACCTGTGGTGCCCGAGCAGTGCATGGAGGCTGCCTGGTGACTTGCTGACGTGTGCCGGCTGATTCCTGTGCTTTCTCCCAAAGAAGCATACACATGCCTTTCTCTCCCCACGGTGCTGGTCAGTATTCTAAGACCTGCCTTTATTATTTTCAAGGTGAGGATTTTAGCGCAGCCTGGATGAAGCAGCGCTCAGACCCGAGTGATGTGCAGGCCGTAAAGTAAAGCAGTCTCTCTTTCACCTGGTGTCATCTGCCTCTCTTCCTCCCTGTTCGACACCCTGGGCAGGGTGCCACGTGGCCTGGGAGACAGGGAAGCACAGCGTGTGTCCTGGGGCCGTCGGTGCAGTGGTGTAGGCTTCTTTCCCAGCTCCAGCCTTTATTCGGCAGGGACAAGATCAGCTCCATCAGGGCAGCGAGCCCCTTCTAGAAACAACGCAACAGGCAGGATAAGTTAACTGGGAACAACCGAAGATTTTAAACTGGTTGTTGGAGTGGAAGATATTACCAGGAGGGTGGGGGGATTATGTTTTGTTGCTGTTTCGTTTGTTTTTAAACAGAACGAGCCCTCTGTTGGTGTGGGGACTTTAAGGCACAAAATGATTTCTCCTTCCCTGCAGGGCCCTCGCTGAGGCTCGCGCTCCCTGTCCCCCGACGTTTCGGTCCCACCGCCATTCACCTCTCGTGACTGGTTTTGCTCTTCCTCTAAGATGTTGCTAAATTTGCTTGTAAAGTTTTGTTTATTTATCGGCACTCAGTTGAAAGGTGCTGGATCATTAATCTAACGATTCAAGGTGAACCGTGCTTTATGCTGAAATTGCCTTTTACGGAACAGATTTCAAGGTTTTGCAAGAGTTGAGTGCTACCTCACTTTTGACATTTCAGCAATGAATACTGTTTGAAATGTGATTTGAATTCAATCATCATCTTATTTGTGGAGGAAGATAAAAGTAATATACAAATATTGCAGTAAAATTGCATTCCTTCTGCCCCCTTATGCATTTCCATTCAGCTGGGTTTTGCCTGATGGCACCGGGCAATGTCATTTCCCCTTTATCTCTGGCCCCCGTTTCTATCCCTATATATACATCTCTCCCGGAAGGTTGCACATGTGTTCCCTTAATATCGGACACGAATTGTACAGGGATTCTCAAGAGTGCAGGCTGAAGAAGAAATGGAGCTCACACAATCACTCCTTTGTTTTCCTGTGGAATCTCAGGGTAAGAAGGACTTTAGAGGTCATCGAATTCATCTGGTTATGCAATCACATAATTCTTTCTTTGAAGGAACAAATGAAGAATTTAATCTTCCAGGCCTCTCTGTAAATGTGTGAACAACTTTATAAGTGCCTCCGTCTCATAGTGTTTGGATGTAGCATTTTAATTAAAGCCGAGGCAGCAAGCTTTGCTGTGTCTTTAGGATCTGATATAGCCTACAGTTCCCACCTAAGCCTGTGGGGATCTCGCTCAGCCCATGCCCTGGATGCTTGCTTTCTAACCTAAGAGTGGTACCCTTCCCTTAGAACTAGCCTGTGGGCAGCCTTTTAATAATTTATGCAGTTACTATTTCTGTATAAATAATAGCCATCTTCGAGTTTGTCTTAGTTACTTCTTTCCTGCGTGTTATCTATAAAGCCCCCTCTCTCCTTATAAAAGCCCACTCTTCCGGAGTTTCTGAAACTCACATTTCCTCTAAGGTGTTAGGGGATTGATCATGCTCAGCCTCATCAAGGATATTCTCACGGGAAGATGCCAACGCTGTGGACAAGATAACCCCAGGAAAGCCTGAGGAACCATGGTTTTCTACATTTGTGTAATGGAGATTACAACAGACAAAACGGTGCAGTGGTTAAGGACATTGGTCTGGGTTCAAATCCTGCTTCTGCCACATACCAGCTGAGCTCATTTTATTACTTACCCTCTTTTTGCCTCAGTCTCACCATCCTTAGAATGGGAGTGATAATAAAGCTACCTCATAACACTGTTGTGAGAACTCAGCACGTTAACATGACCAGAGCATCCCAAGTGCTCTGTTATTAGCAACAAGCCAAACAAATGAGACCCTTGCTATAAAATATCGAAGTCTAGTACCAGGTGGATGAAAAGCTAGTTTGGAAACAAGTATGCCCATGAGATCTGTATGTGGGATTGCCTCCCACAACTACCCATGGAATTCCATATAGGAGCACATTTCTAAACTTCATCTGGCTGGCATGTTCTCATGATCAGATGGTCATGGCTCAGATTTGCCACAGCTCAGTCTGAGCAGGACATTTTTGCCAGGCAAACCAATGCCCACTGGGGTAATTTCTATACTCTTGTGCGGGCTTTTCCTTAACCATTGAGATTACTTCCCACTGTCAGTTCTTATTCACTTCTTACATGTTAACATGAGTGAGTCCAAGTCTTTCTCCATTTATTTCCCTATAAACTACTGAGCACCTACTTAGTTCCCAAAGTGGGGATATACCAAATACAATTCCTGCACTTAAAGAGCTTTTATTTTCGTGGGAAGGATAGAAATGCAACAACAAATAGATGGACAAGTAAATAAAGTAATCACAGGATGTGATATGTATGTGAAATAAACTAAGGCATCACAAAGAGAGACTCAAGAAGCCCTTTCAGTTATCTCCAGGTCCTGAAATAGTGTCTGACACATACTAGGCACTCAGGAATGGTTAGCTGAATGAATATTTGAGGGAGATGGGGTAGTTTAGGTAGGGAAGCCCACAAAGTTCTCTGAGGACTGGATGTTTGAACAGAAAACTAAAGAGCTATTCAGGAGAAGATGGGGGGCCAGACTGAGGATGGGGGGGAAGGTAGGGTTGCTGGTGAGAGAGGCAGAGAGCTGGAAAGATGCTGGGTTGTATCTGTACAGTTGAAGGATACAGACAGAGGGGCCAGGGTGGTAGAATATGGCCCATAGATGAGGCTCAGGGAGTACACAGGGAACACGATGGGGCACATGGTTATGTTTTAGAGAGGAACTCATTTTTATTTGAACTGCAAAAGGATGTGATTGAAGGTTTGGTAAAGTTGTTCATGACCACCCCAAATCAGAGCCTTTTAGGGTTAGTGACCCTGGAGGGTGACCACTTGGTCCTGAGAATAAGGGGTTCTTATAAGTTCAACCACTGGCTTTTAGTTATAGCCTTAATCATATCACTCACCTCCTGTAGGATCCATAACCCTCATTTCCAATGGGATAAAAGAGAAATTGAGAGGCACACCTTCCTGTGCTACTGTGGAACCCACTTAGAGCCCCGTGTGCCCATTGTTCTCATATTGCTGTCACCTTGCAGCCTGACTACTATTTTCACTCCTTGGAGTGGGAGATGCAAGTCTGGCTTATAGGAGGAGACCCATCCTAGATATAAAGCACTCAGTTAGGAAAAAAAGGGCTTTTAAAGAAAGGGGCCTAAAACATAAACCCATTAATATCAGTGTAAGCTCAAGATGTTTGGGCTGACAAATCTGCTTACAGTCTCTTGAATCAGCCACCAGTCCAAGGTTATGTGAAAGAGAGAAAATACCATGCATTACTCAGTGGTTTCAGGCTGCCTGACTATTGTATTAGTAACCTCAATGCACTTGGGCTTGTTCTCTGTCAAGGCAAGCTGTGTTTGAGGCCAGAGCATGTGTGGACATCTGTCAGTTCTGCAGCCTGGAATTTACTCCCCCTACTTCTATGAGTGCCCATTTCCCCCCAGGGCTCTCCCCCCACCACTCTCAGTCTTTGTGACTTCTGGGAGAGCTCCCTCTATCTCAGAGTCTGGGGAGGAAGTGTATGACTTACACCGGGCCGATCCAAGCAGTCCGGATTGCTCAAAGCTAAGCATGTGTGCCCATCAGAACCAGTGACGTGAAGTCTGTGGGATTTTTAAAAATTTACTTGAACTTGGGAGGATGCCTGACACTGCTTGCAGCCAGCTTGGCACCATGTGGAACCTAAAAATGATACCCACACTCAGAGAGAGTATGGGGAGAACAGAACCAGCTACATCATTAAAGTCCCTGAACCCAGCCACACTTGAATTCCTCTATGTCCTGAGCTTTTCAGCTACTTGAACTAGTAAATTTTCCTTTTCTTTTCCTTTCTCTTCAGCCAGCTGGGCTTTGCACTGTTTGCCAGTGGCAACCAGAAGAGTTTTCACTTTCGTGGGGTGCTCATTAGTACTTAAGATCATGAGGGGAAATCTCAGAACGTGCATTCTTGAGTGATTTGGATGAAGGACTGCTGTCTTCAGTCTTTACTGCTCCTGTGGGCCCTGGCAGGGAAAGGGCAGAGTGATGGAAGGCCACAGCAGACGCACAGAGGGCTCTGCAGAGACATGCCCTGTCGTACACCACTGGGTTGTCATCGCATAGCCATTGCTTGTCGTTTAAAAGACTTTTCAATCATTAAACTGCATCTTATTTTTTTCCTTGATAGTGCTCAAGAAAATGAGATCATTAAGTGCATCATCATGAAAGCCAGCACCCGGCTTTTGAAATATTAGGTTTCTTCACTTCCATCCCCTCTGTGGCTCGATTCCCATAACTTTAAAATGAAGGCCCACTTAGTCCAATTACTCTTCTAAGAACCTGTGATGTTTTGATTTCGGGTTCCTCTATCTAGGCTATGGTGTGAGGGCAGTGTATTAACAAGCATCTAAAATTGAATGACAAAAGAAAACATGAGCTAGGTTTTTCTCTGTGCTGATTGGCGATGTCCATCCTGCTCAGAAATTCAGCTGCCAGGTTACAGTTGCCAAACAAATGAACATGGGCCAGAAGGTGCAGGAACTAGAAGACATGAGGCTGCGCCCAAAAGAAATCAGGCTGTGGACCTGTAGGGCTTGTAATAAAAATTGATGCTGCCTTCTCAAGCTTTGGGATCCTGGGATTGTAGCTCTTTGAGTGACATCTGTGATCGCATCAGTCGCCGTCTCAACTTTCTGGCATAAATGATGGTGAAACTTCACCAGTGGATGACTTGTAACTTACTTGGCAGGCCTGGTGAAAGTGTGTTTGGGCTAAATTTTTTTGTGTCAGGAGCCACATATATTCAGAATTGTGAAATGAGGGATGTGTGGGAGAGCATTGCCCATTCTGCTGCTGTCCCAGCTGAGAGCATTGTCCGTTCTGTTGTTCTCTAAGTGGACACTAATTCATCACCGTCATGTGCTGGTTCACGATAGGGACACGTTCTGAGAAATGCAATTGGTCACTGTGGGAACAACACAGAGTGCTCTTACACACACCTAGGTGGCACAGCCTGCTGTGGTAACTCTACGTGCTCTTTGATGCGCCTGGCAGGGCAGTGGGTTTGTTTACACCGGCGCCCCCATGGATGCATGAGCAATGCATCGCACTGGGTTGGGATGGCTACCACATCGCTAGGCACTAGGAATTTTCAACTATTACAACCTTACGGGACCACCGTCACATATGCGGCCTGCTGTTGGCTGAAACGTCTTTATGTGGCGCATAGCTGTAATTAGAAGATTTGTAGTAACCATTGGCACTTTATGCGTTCCATTACCGTTCCTATTTATACACATGCATTAGATTTTTACATACTCCTAAACCCAGGTCTTTCCATTTAGCTCCTTGAAGTGCCATTCTAATTATTTTCTGGCTCAGAGATGGAGAGTCAAAATCTGCCCACCCCTCAATTCTGAACTTGAGTGAAGTTGTGGTTATAATATTGACCTGACGGAAGTGCAGGGACCTAGTGTTTTACTTTGAGCAAATTATTTATTAATACATTCATTAAGTCTTTAAAAATGTATTGAGTGACTGAAATATGCCCGGTACCCTGTTAGTTTCTGGGAATAAAATAGAGTATAAAACAGAGAAGGTCTCTGCCCTCCTGGAACTTATCATTTACTGGGTGACTGAAATAAACAAGTAAGCGTGTAAGAAACAGGGGGTTGTGATTTAAATGAAATTAAAATAAACTATGGGTTAAACTCAGTTGATGTGACAGTAGGAGGCCAGCTAGGTCTATAAACTGGGATGGGTAAGATGGGTTTTACAGAGATAACCTTTAAGCTGAAATATGCACAACAAAGGGGAAGCAATTATAAATATCAGGGGGAAGAATTTCAAGCCTGGGGGACAGTTAGCACAGAGTCCCTGGGGTGGGAACAAGCTTGGATGGTACAGGAACCAAGGAAGAGCCACTGTGGTTGGCTTTTAGTGGGTGGCAACGAGAGTGACATGAGATAAAGCTGGACAGGTGAGTGGGCAGTGACACTCCTGGAGCAGATTCTCAGCCTCGGCACTATTGGCACTGGGGCTGGATCATTCTTTGTCATGGGGCAGAGCCCTATGCACTGTTGATGTTGAGCAGCACCCCTGGCCTCCATCCTCTAGACACCAGTACATGGAATTCCTCCAGGTGTGACAACCCGAACTGTTCCAGGATGTCCCCTGCAGGCTCTACAAGGTCTCCCTGAGTTGAAAACCACCCGAAGTTGGGTTTACAGCCTGCAAGAAGCATGTGTTTCATTCTGGGTTCCATGGAAAGGTACTGAGCCTTTTAAACAGGGGAGTATCATGATTCGATTTACATTTTTAAAAGATCACCCTTCCTGTTAGGAAGCAATGGATTGTAGGAGGGCAAGGCGAAAGTGGAAGAAAAAGATCATCGCCCTAGAGAGAGGTTATAATTCCATGAGGTAAGGGGATAACCATGAAAAAAAAAGTCCTATGGACAGCTGTGTTTTGATTAATGTTTGTGAAACTTATTTCTGGATTGAATAAGCAAGGATGGGAGGAGAAGATGGAAGAGAATTCCTAGATTTTTGAACAACAAATAGCATATCTCTTCAATCCTCATGCCACTCCCAGTGAGGTCAGGGAAAACAAGGATGCACATGGTGCTCATTACAATGTGCTCTCCTGAATGCGTGTGCAAAATGTGGTAGCTCCAGAGAGTGATTCTTGCAGTGAAAGCCATGAGGGCTTGCTCAGAGGCCGTAAAGCTGTTTTGAAGACTAAGTAGGATGTTTCTAAGTAGAAAAGAAGCTCAGGTTCCTGATCTATAAAAAGCAGAATAGGAGGTAATTCTTTAATATTTCATACTGTTGTCAAGGAAAATGTTGCCTGGAGTGACTCCGTCCTATGTCTTGAGTGAGACTCTAGGGTGAGCATCTCCAATTTGTTGTCTTTGAAAAGGCTATTTTCTTAATTTGTGGGCAAAAGCAGATGTTTGCTGGTTAGCTGGGAGTGTTTAAGTTGTTTTGCAAGTGTTTTAACTTGAAAGAAGACACTGGGTCTTATTTTGTTTTTATTGAATTTCAAACGAAGCTCCTCTTTGTAAGAAGGATAGTTGCTCAGTATTTCTAGATAATTGTTGGTTTTCGGAGCCATAAAGTACCTTAAGTACATGAAATCCTATGGTTTAATGATAGCGATACAGTTCTACTCAGAAACTAAGAGGTAACAAATTTTAGATTGTTCATTTGAGCCTCAGGAGCAACAATTACTGCTTCTATTTGTGTAAATATGAAGATATAAAGTTAAAACTAAATCTCATCACCTTCTATGCTATACGAAAAGGAAAAATATATGGTCCTGATAGAATATAGTAAACTCCCCTTTGCTCCAAGCCCAGCGCTGCGGAACCCCCCTGGGGACTCATAGACCCCTAATGGGATGCGGACAGTGCCTGGAGAGGATGGCCTTCCATAAATACCTGGGGTGCTCTAGATTGGATCCTTGAGAAGTAGATGGCATGTTAAATTCCCTCCTTCCTTTGCAGGGATTAAAAAACATCTCTCAAATTGACAAGAAAATTGGGTAATAAATTAATCATTTACAGTTTAGTAAACATATGCGCAATTGAAGTTACACGTCAAGGGCATATTTTTATCCAATAAAGCACCAGGTGGGGGAAAAACCCTTTGAGCCACCGTCTTCTGCCTGGAAGACAATGGCCTGACGTCCTTCATCACTGCCTGCTTCAAGGTGCTCACGAAATCAGGCCCCAGCTCCTGTCTTTTGTCTCTCAGGGATGTTGGGCGGTAGACCAGGATTACAACCGAGTGGGGACATTAGAGTAACCTGAGCCCTCAGACTCCCCTCTATTGTCTTTGAAATGTATGTTTGGGAGGTTTCAACGATGGATTCCCTTTGTAGCCAAATGCTGTCTGGTTTGTGACCAGTGGAGCTGGTATGAATTTTACTCTACCTTAGGAAGACGCAGAAAACCAAATTAAGTGGTGTTGCGTATCCAATCACAAGGATTTGGAGAAACTCAATCACAGCCGATGACAAAGGCTGGGGATGGATGCTGCCACTTTCCATATATCATTGACACTCATCTATGGGGCTTAGGAATGCTTGGAACATAGGGAAGGACCGTGAGTCGATGGGACTTCATGGGCACTGCAAAGAGGCTCACTATTTAATCCTGCTCAGTCCACTTGAAAGGGGGCGGCCCTGCTAATTCTGGGCCACCCCCGGAAAAAGAGATCTTTCTTAATGCTTGACAGTTGCCTCTAGGTGTCCGAACCCTCGAGGACCCACCAAAAGCCCCGCACCCTTTCAGTTCCCTTTCAACCTGGGGGGAGTCTGCGCTTTCAGAATTCCCCGTTTCTGCCAGCTCCCTTCGTTTGTCTCTGTTCATCTCCTACCCTCTCACCGTCCCACGTAGTCTCTGCTCACTGTTTCTTTGGACACACAGTGCTCTCCTCTTTCCTGGGTTTGGAAAAGGGAACAGCTGCTTTTTATCTGATCATGTTATGCTGTGGGCCAGGTGCTTTATAGATAAGGTGACCAGATAACTCATGATTTTAATGGGGACACTGTTGAGGGTTTAAAAGGGTTCATTATAATTAGTATGCCAGGAGATTGGCTTCTCAGGAACTGTCCTAGGCAAGCGGGGAAATGTGATCACCTTATGTAAGGAAGGAAGAAAAAAGATAGGAGAAGCAGCCTGTTATGTTTCCAACAAGATATTGGGAAAGGACTGCATTTTGAAAACTGTTTACTGGACTGTGCTAAAATGTCACTCCCTATGAGCGGCACGCATAGCACTAGGAGGTGTCGACCCATGAGACTGTGCAGGTCAAACGCTCTCAACAGTGAACTCGTGTTCAGAGTCTGTGTTTCCATCCCCAGCCTTGAAAATATGGGATTCTGAGTTCAAATTTGGCTCAGATATTGACTCCTTGTTTGACCTTGGGCCGTCTGCTTAATTTCATAGTGTGTGTTTGCTCGTCTGAAAACAAAAAGGGATAACATGCTGATCCAAGCATATTGTGGAGATTAATTAGTTTCTGAAGTACTGAGATCAACAGATGAAAGGCTTTGAGTAGAAATTACTTTGTCTTTAAAGGAATAATCCATGTTGGTGAATAAAAGAGAACTTGCTGAACTGAATTAAAGAGAACTTGCTTGACTATTGGTGGAGGTGGAGAAGAGAGAATATTGCTTCTTGAAAAGAACACTAAATTCACCCCAAAACTAGCAGTGGGAAAATTGCATTTTGGTAATTCTGAAAGGATGAGAAATTATGCAGTACAGGAGAATATGTGAACATTTCAAAGTAACTTTCTTGGATAAACAACTAGGTATCTTAAAAAGCAAATAAAGTGCTCTGCCAATCCTCTGTGATTAGGTCGTTAGCCAAATACTTGTAAACCAAAAAGGCTCAGCCAAGATCCCCCAAAGAGGCCTAATGGCCCATATGTCCTCAGTGGAAAAATCAGGATACAATAAGAAACTATGCTTAAAAAATTCCACAAACTATTCATTATAGCAGAAAAACTATCAGTGCAAGCGTGTTACTGTTTAAAACCAGTTCCACTCTTGTTAAATCTGGTCTTTTCTCAAATACATATTATTGCTGTGATATACACATACAGAAATGAGAATCACAGAGATTAAAACCTGTCAATAGCCATTTGGTTAGTTAAGTGGTACAGGCAATATTCTGACTGATGGCTTCAGACTCAAAAGATTCTGATCATTCCATTTTAGCAGAAAAGTCTACTAAGGATATGGTGATAGCTAGACAGCATGTGGAAATGACTATTAAACTAATTCAAGTTTATCATAGAAATTGTGGGAAATATCAAGCAAGTATAATTTAAAAAATCAGTCACAGTTCCTCATGTCAAATGAAAACTCTATCTAATTTATGTAATATTTCATTTTTTTCTTTTATCCATGCATTTTCATAATATAATTGTGGTCAAATTATTTCAAATTCTTTTAAGTATAGTTCTAATGGCTCTATTACTTTCTATCCTGTGGCTATGGCATGGTTATTTTGTTTTGTTTTTTTCTTTATTTTTTAGAGATTCAGTGTTTGGTGTTGATAAAATTAATAAATATATACAAATTGTTAGCTGTGAAAAGAAATAGAAAAATAGAACCCATAAATTATGAGAAAAATCGTTAATCCTGCCATGACAAGGATGTTGGAACTAATACAAAAGAACTATTACAGATTTGAATAGGAATTTAAAGGAATGCATAGTTATACAGAAATGGAAACTTTAGGGTTGAAAATAAAATATCTGAAATGAAACCTTGACTGGGTGGCTCTCATAGAAGAATTCAGATAGCAGCACACAAGTTTGGTGAATTTAATACGGAGTAATGTAAATTATTCAATCTGTAGAGGAAAGAAATGATTAAATTACTTACAGAAGACCAGTGACCTGTGGGACAATACTGAGAGGAATATAACCTGTAGGTAATTAGAGTCCCAGAAAGAGAAAAAAGAAGATGATGTATAAATAATAGTTGAAATTTTCCCAAATTTGGTGAAATACTTCAGAGTTAACAAACTTAAAAAATGAGCCCAGGAAACCTCAACCAAGGTAAATACAAAGCAAACCGCATTTAGTGTGATTTTAATTTCCATATCATAATCACAGTGATAAAAGTAAAAATAAAGAAAAAATCTTGAAACTGGTCAGGGAGAAAGAGAAATACATTACCTGCAGGGAGCATAACAATACAAAAGATAGTCCATTTCTCCTCAGAAATAATTAAGGCAGGAAGACAATAGAATGAGTCTTTAAATAAGAAATAAATCTGCCATCCCAGAATTATATCCATTAAAAATATCCTTCACACAAAAAATATATATATTTTTAAACAAAATATGTCTTTTAAACAAAAACAGAGATTTCATCACCATTAGACTTTCACTACAAGAAATATATGAGGAGGATCTTCGGACTCAAAGGAAATGCCCATAGGTGAAACCTGTATTTCAAGAAAAGAATGAAGAGAAGTGGACATGGCTAATAAATATATAAGGACATAGTATTTCTCCTATTATTTTTTGAAAATACATATAAGGATTTATTTATTTTATTTTTTTTTAATATATCTTTATTGATTTCAGGAGAGGAAAGGACAGGGAGAGAGAGAGAGATAGAAACATCAATGATGAGAGAGTCATTGATCGAGCCCACAACCTGGGCATGTGCCCTGACCGGGAATCGAACCCCGATCACCTGGATCCTAGGTCAACGCTCAACCGCTGAGCCACGCCTGGCTGGGCGAAAATACATATAACGATTTAAAGGAAGAATGATAATACTGTTTTAGGGGGGTTATAGCATATGTAGACACACAGATGAGAGTGTTAAAACGATATTGTTGAAACATTTTTACACTTGACAAGAAGCAGTACAGTTTTCATTCTAAGTAGACCATGCTGTGTTAAGGATACATATTTAATCCCCAGAGCAACTACTAAAAATAATTCAAAGTTATATAGTTTAAAAGGACATAAAGCAACTAAAATGGAATAGTACGAATTTCAACTAGCCAAATGAAAAATGAAAAGGAGGAATTAGGGGAACAATCCCCAAAATAAAGGACAAATAGAAAATAAGAAAGCAAATGATAAACTTAAATTTAACTACATGAGTAACTACACTAAATGTAAATGGACTAAACTTTCATTAAAAGAACAAAATTGTCAGACTGAGTACAAGAGACCCACTTCATCATTATTTATTATTATTATTATTATTATTATTATTATTATTATTATTATATTTTGGAGAGAGAAAAGAAGGAAGGGTAGAAGGGAGACAGAAAGAGAGATAAACACAGACACAAATATTTGTTGTTTCATTTATTTATGCATTCATTGGTTGACTCTTATATGTTCCCTGACCAGGGATCAAACCCACAACCTTGGCATATCAGGATGATGCTCTAACTAATTGAGCTACCCAGCCAGGACACAAGAGATTTACTTTAAATACATATGGGATAAAAGGACAGAAAACGATATGTACACTAAACACAGCAAGCACAGGAAAGGCCTGAGCAACTATATTAATAGCAAAAAAGTATAATTCAAGACAAAGGGTATTAATGGAAATAAAAGGGACATTTCATAATGAAAGAATGTCAAGTTATCAAGGAAGACATAGCAATCATAAATGTTTATGCCTAATAACAGAGCTTCAAATAAATGAAGCAAAAATATACAGAACAGACAAAAAAATCAGGAAGGTATATATGCTACGAACAGCACCATCTACCAGCTTGATGTGATGGCATTAGCAGAACGGTATACCCAACAACTGCAGAATACACATACTTTTCAAGTGCACATGAAATGTTCCCCCGGATGGACCACATCTTGGGCATAACCAAATATTAATCCATTTCAAATTTTGAAATATTATTTAATACACTTTCTGACAACAGTAGGATTCAATTAGGAGTCAGTAAGAATAATATATCTATATTTGGAAATTAAATAGCACACCTCTAAATGACTCTTGAATTAAAGAAGGTATCACAAGGGAAATTATAATATATTTTGAACTGAATGACAATAAAAAACAATATAGCAAAATCTATGGGATGCAGCTAAAGATAGAGGGAAGGCATACCTACAAATGCTGTAAGTTTATTGCTTTGAGTGTTACAGTGAGTTAAAATTAATAGCCCTAGTTTCTACTTTAAGAACCTAGATAAATAGAATAAAATTAACTAAAAAGAAGGAAATTACAGATAAATAAAGACAAAAATAAAAAATAAGTAAAATACAAAAACTAAACATTTAACAGTACCTGGTGATATTGGATTAAAATTAGCAATATCAGTATGAATTTAGGTTTATCAGTTTATATGGATATACAGAAATTTAGAGGACATAGAATTAATGAGACTCTATAAACAATCAGCACACCTAGCCCCCAGATCTTGGTTTCTAAATACCATTCATCACTAAAAGGAACCAAGACTGATTGGAGAAAAGGCTGGTTCCTGAACTGAGGCAGAGAAATGATGAGATGAATCTGGAATTTTTTTTTGCCAGAAAGAGAGGAAATGCTCAAAGAATGTTGGGGCATGTCAAAAGGATACAGACACCAGCTTAAAGGGATTTCCAGGGATCAAATCTGGAGCCATTTGAGTATTAAAATAAAAATGAGAGTAACAGGTTATAACCCATTAAGTAAAATACAAGTGCATGAGTTCACACTGATATAAATAAAGAAATAAATAATTACTGCAAATTTATAGTCATAACTCACATCTGTCAAGCATGACAGTCTCCCCACTGATATTGGACTGTTATCATTTTTAAACCTATGCTAGTTTGAAGGGTATGCACTCATGCAATGATCTTTTATTTGGACTTGCAAGCCTTTTGATAATTAGTGAAGGCAACCCTTAGCCATATGTTTATTTCGAACTAAAGGGTAATCATTAGTCAGCCATTCTGTAGCCTTTATTTACTTATGGGCCATTTCAATTTCATGAGCAGGAGAAGTCACCCTCACTGTCTCCAGAGAGTCCATTGTCCTTAGAGACGGAGAGGAGCTAATCCCATGAGTTTTTAATGTATTTCATTAGGACGTTGGTCTGCCTGAAAATTCATGACCTGCTTTGCTTATAGGATCCACTTTGTATTTATCTGGTAAACTAGTCAGTAACTCTGTGATTAAGATTTGATCGTTCCTATTTTACTGAGGAGAAGAAAACATATTTAGAGAGGTTAAGATCCCATAGCTAGTCACGGCTGAGCTAACTCAGATGTGCGGCTGGCCCCATCCACCACGTCCTTGCCTAATTCTGAGGCAAGGGATAAAGGGGGGAAGGCAAGGTGGCATGGGAGAAGACAAGAAAAAGAGTATTTGCTCCTGAGCCCTCTCCTGAAGAAAGTCATTCATTCATTTATTCATTCATTCCACTAATACTCCTTGAATTCAACTACTCCTTGAGTACACTCCATGGCCAAAGTTAAGCTCCCCTTTAGGAAAGACCCTGACATTTATCCTCACTTCACTGGTCACTGCGGCAGAACATGCCTAGGACACTTCCCCTGAGGGAAGCTACGGCGGATGCGTGAAATCTCATGCTTTGGTATCACACAGTAAGAGAAAATGAAATGAACATGGCTACTTAGTGCTTCCCAAAACAAAACAAAAAAACAAGCAGAGTTGTTTTCTGTTTTCTTTCTTTATTTTTTAGTGCACTTTCATTAGAATTCAGTCCCCACCTACTGAAGAATGCTCACAGTGGTAAATATAGTCATTTTCTTCAATGAGACCCAAACAAAAACTAAGTACTGCTTGCTGGTTAGTAGTTTTCAGTTTGTCCTTGACCTATCCACTTATAGAGTTGCTGTTCTCTGCCTCCTCCCCCCACCATCTACACAATACTGACTTGCACACACAGACACACACACACACACACATTTAAAATTATGGGTAGATTCTATGCAGTGGAAAAGCATGATTTGAATAATACCTTATATGAAAATAATTTGCAGATACAATATACACACTCTTAATATTGACTATTATTGCTTCTTTCTTGGGTTTCTGCTTTACACTCTGGTTGTAACGGGTTTTCCTTGCATATCAATTCTAGAACCTGAAGTAGGTCCACGTGGGAGGACTGTCAGGGTAACCAGGTATAACAGTGATTGAAGCCATGAGTTGAAACACAAAGAAGGCTAATGAAAGCTTCAGCAGACATGGTTTCTGTGGATTAATACATGGCATTTCAAAATGCTCAACCCTTGCCTTCTCAATGTCATCTGTTTATTTGCTTGTTTGCTGATTTATTTATTTAATTTATGGCTTAGAGGCTCAGGTGATGAGAGAGGCTGGAGTGTTAAAAGCCTCGGTGCTGGGGTCAAGAAAAGGACTGTGAGGATATTGGATCTTTTATTGCAGTTGCTGGACTAGAAGCATCAGCAGCACCTGGGAGACTGTTAGAAATTCAGAATTGTTGCCCTCAGTTCGGATACATGGAATCGGTATCTGCATTTTAACAAGATACCCAGTTAATTCGTAAGCACAGTCAAGTCTCAGAAGCACTTCATCAGTTTACTCTTGTTATCAAAACTAAACCTCTCACTCAGGCATTATGAACACAAGCAATAAGGGATGCCTTGCTTTTGCTAATCTACCTCAGATCTTATCTGATGAGCTGAATGGATTCTTAATTATTGGATCTCTAAGTGTACTGGAGAAGACACTGAAGGGATGGGGAGACATCGGGCTCCGTGTTCATGCCATGAACTGAATAGTGTCACCCCCCCTCCCAATTCATATGTTGAAGCCCTAACTCCCAATAAGATTGTATTTGGAGACAGAGCTTTTAGTAGGTAATAAAGATGAAATGAGGTCGTAAGGGTAGGGTCCTAATCCAAGAGGATTGGTGATCTTATAAGAAGAGAAACGGAGAGAGATCTTTCTCTCTACCATGTGAGGACACAGCAAGAAGGCTGCTGTCTGCAAGCCAGGAAATGAGCTCTCACAAGAACCTGACCATGTCTGCACCCTGATCTCAGACTTCCAGCCTTCAGAACTGTGAGAAAATAAGATTTCTGTTGTGGAAGCCACCCGGTCTATGGGATTTTGTTATGGCAGCCTGGGCTGACCACGACAGTTTACAAACACTTAGTTCTCTCCTAAAACAGCTTGGCTCTGACAGCTGTTTGGGGTTGTGCATGTGCATTTCCCGCTTGGCACCGCTTCATGCCAGAAGGGTTATGGTCACTGATCCTTCTTTTATTCTTTTTTATGGCCAACAATGGTCCCAGTTTGCTTGGAACCGAGGGGATTTTTGGGGTGTGGGGCTTCCAGTGATAAAACTGGGGAGATGATCAGACAACCTGGGATGGTTGGTCGCCGTATCCTTTCCCCAAGTTTTTTCCTGAGCTAGAGTTCTTAGCTGCCCTCTGAGAATTTCACACAGTCACACAGAAGAACAAATTCCAAGAGAAGCTGACAGCAGTTTAAAGAGCAACTATCAGATTGGAGTTCCCAGAACACCTAGACCTTAGGTTATTCCTGCTGTGAAAGGGAGAAGCCTGGCCATTACATGCTGAAGGGAATTCACATGTCACAGGGCCCCCCAATAGCATTCTTCTCCCTTCCATTCTCATTTGATAGCCTCATGCTAATTCTACAGGAGTTCTAAGACCAGACATCACTGCTAAATATTTATCCTTGCCAATCAGTGATCAAGAGGCTTTCTCTGAGTCAGATATTCCTCCTACTTTACTATAAAATGACATAATTTTGGAGAGTACTCTGTAACACAGAAATGCTTAACATTTCCATAAATGCTATGAAGAGTCCTCTGATGTGTCTGTTACCTGATCACACAGGAGCAGAAGGCTGGGTTTTCACTATATTTTGAGGACAGGCCATGAATCCTCTGAGAATTTGATTTGGAAAGTCAGTTAGTCCAGTTAGGCTACACTGCAGTAACAGGTTGACCTCCAAATCTCAGTAGCTTCATATGACAACACTTTTATATGTCTGGTGTGAATTGTCAAGAGCTCTGCTCCAAATAGTGACTCAGGGATTCAGGCTGTGGACACCCTGCCCCCATCATCTGGAACATGTCATTTTCTTTGTCATTGCGTCTGGGGAAGAAAACTTGGAGAACCAAGTAGCAGCTTTGCAGGGATTTGGCCTGCAAGTGAAGCTCATTGGTCAGGACTAGTCACACGGCCCCACCTAACATAGGGAGTGTGGGACTAAAGTCTCCTGTGTCCAGAAAGGGAAGGCAAAAGAGAAATGGTAGTGAGCATAGTAATATCTACCACTGGGATCCAAGGGGTGGAGCCCTCTAAAAACCGGACTGCTGTGCCCTGGAAGAGCAAATCATTGATTTGGGATCCAGCCACTTAGCACACGTTACTCTTATAGTTGCTCCCAGGACGAATTACAGGGATTTATTTCTTTAGTAATGATTCATAAAACTCATATAAAATATTGGGAGGCCAACTGCTTTTAGTACAAAATGTAATGGCTGGATGTCTTCTCCACAGATTAAAATGGAAAGTACATAAGAACAATGAACCACAAATGCCCAGGGCTATTCATACCTTGGATGCCCACATCCTGTGTGCAGAAAAGTGGGGAACAGGAGATTGAGCACCTACCTGGGGAAACACAGTCCTCTCCATGACAGCTGATGCTGCCCCGTGTCCTGGTGGAGCACCCAGGGCTCACCAATGCACGGGTCTCTCAACTTTCCAGATGGGGAATCGTGAAAGACCATGCATTTTGCATGATGGCACCACCCGGCCTCATACTTTCTAGTGCAATAGGATGCTCGGCCCCTGTAGCACCTCTCTGAGGACCTGAGATTATCTCTACTGAGGCTACTGCCATTAATTCTCTGCAGCCTCGATTTTCCCAGGATCCTTGGCCTTTCCCTGCAGTTGCTCCCTCCTGTAATCAAACCGTGGCAGCTCCTGACTCAGGAGAAGACTTCGGATGTGTTCAGAAGCTGGATATGCAATGTCACACTCTGCCAAAGAATATACAATTTAGACAAATATGGAAGTCATTAACGCTGTGCCGCTATTTGCTGTTAAGAATGGGAAAAATTAATTCTTTCCGACAGGAGGGGAGTACTTAATACCTGTAGGGTTACTTGGTCATCTCGAGGTCGAGTCCATCTCCTCTCTCCATTTGCTGAACTACTTCTGGAAATTGAGGCTTTTGTGTGTTTTTTTCCCTCCTTTCAAAGCACATTATTGATACTTGGCACCTTCGCAGTAATAGAATTTTGAAGAGCTCATCCTGTTCCCGTCCTAAGCCAGGTCACGAGTGGGTTGAAAACGATGCAGTGGATTGAAAATCCTGCAGGGCCCCGGATTCTGAGCATGCGCCGCTGTGAAGGGCGGTTGAAAAGCCCCGTGGAGCCTCTGGATGTCAGGGGCCTTTCAGAGCTGGGGAACTTGAATGCTGGAACCTTTGTGTTCAGAATTTATGTTTAAAAACTGATGTGAAAAGTACATTAGGAAAAGAGAATGGGACTGTGACCCGACGTGAACAATTGCGTGTGTGTAGAATGCCTGACCCGCCTACTGGTTGTGTGACTGCGGGCAGAACACGCAGCCTCTGAGTCTCGCCTTTGAGGTGGGAATCACCATGCTTGCCCGGGGGCTAACCTCGCAGTGTTGCTAAGGTCTAAATAATGTAGAATATCTCGAGACAGGTTTGGAAAATGATGAGTGTTCCACAAATCACAGTGTTGCGATCGGATATTAGCGATAGGGGTTGGTTGAGATCAGTGTGTGAGCATAGTGGCCAGGATTCATCCATTTGCTTAGCAAATATCCATATTATCCGTATCCATATCCTTATGTATATATCGCCATATCTGTACCTCTACTTCTGTGCCTGTACTTTTGTCTATCTTTATATCTATATCTGCTCGATAGTCAGGCCTTTATCTCTATGTTTATATCTAATCTATGTCCCACATCTATCTCTAGCCATAGCTTTGACTATGTCTATGCCTATATCTATACCTATGCTCACATCTATATTTATCTTTATGTAAACCTATTCCTAGGCAGACAGAGAGAGACAGGGAAAGCCAGACAGAGAAACAGAGAAAGGACAGAGAGAGACAGAGAGAGAGACAGAGAGCGAGCACTGTATTCTACCCTAAGAAATGGGGATACAGCTGTAAGTAAGTCTGTATCGTCACAGTTTTAACGTACAGCTTCTCAGGAGGGACTTGCATTAAGCAAACATATCATGAATGAACTGCAACTCTGCTCAGTGCTATGAAGGAAAGTACCAGGTCAAAATAACTTTCTCCTCCCAGCAGGCACTGGCAGACACACAGGGTATGAAACGCTAGTTACTGGCCCCTGTGAGGTGTATGTGACCCATATATTCGACTTTCGTGAATAGACCCCTAGAAAAGAAGCACTTCATTCTACAAAGTGCTGTTGTTTGAGCTTCACACAAAGTGGGAAGGCGTAAGGGGGGTGTTTTTAATCATATAGTTGGCAGTATCTAACTTAGCATTTGTTTAATAGCTTGGACCTACTTGTTAGTATTTTTTATACCCTCACCTGAAGACGTGTCTATTGATTTTAGAGAGAGAGGGAGAGAGAGATCGATCATTGTGAGAAACATTGATTGCCTCCAGTAAGATCCCTGATTGGGGATCGAACCCGAAACCTAGGCACGTGCCCTGACCTGGAATTGAACCCTCAGCTTTCTGGCGTATGGGACAACTTTCCAACCAATTGAGCCACCTGGCCAGGGCTGTTAGTACTTTTTAATACACTGACATTTCCATCGAGATAAGTTCCGGCGCTTTGTTCAGCAGGTGCTCCTGGCTCCCCTTTCACCCGACCAGCCCCTTTCCCCTCTCATCCCCTGTGACAGGCACACACTGCAGCTCTCAGAGCATTTTACATGGAGTGAATATAGTTTCAGTCCACTCGTGAGGGCCTCTGCGAATTTTACACCGTGCTCGGGTCTCTAACTCTGTTTCTGTCTCTTTCCTCTCGGACACTTACAAGTGAACCCTTTGTTGTGGCTCTGGCCAGTTCCCACGAGGAAGGACTTGGTGCCTGGGAGATTATAAAGTCACAGTTAAGTAAAGGGACAGGTGAGCTTAGGAAAATGACAGCTGTTTGTGGTTGCACTTTCATTTAATTCACCCTAACCGTGACCCATCCTGTTGCCATTCTCCGTCATCAGGGCCTATCTGACTCCTTTGCAGCTCTTGTCAGAATTAATCACTGCATGGATTTCTATATGATTGTTTCCTTTGGGTCTTTTTTCTTGCCCGCTAGCTGCAAGCACGCTGAAGGTGGCGACGTCTTCTGTTTTGTTCACAGGTGCATACACACAGCCTGGCACACATTGGCACTCCATCAGTATTTGTGGTTTCACTAAATAAATTAATTCACAGGTATCTCCACATGCACATTTCCAAATACAAATATTTTGCAACAGACGAACCTTAGGAAACACTTTGAAACTGGCAACCTTCGCATTGATTTTCTGTTTAAAAGTTAAGGTGCATATGAAAGCTAATTGAATGGGTCTGTTCAACTGTGTGTTTCTCAGTATATATATGCTTTGCCTCAACAGAAAGTTGTTCCTTCGAAAACAAAGACACACTGCTTAAAATATCCCGTGAAACGTTAAAAAAAGGAAAGAATTTGAATGAACAAAATACTTTGGTCCTCAAGCGATTATCTTAGGGAAGGAAGACAAAGATTTCAGATAGAATTTATCTAGCCACAAACCACTGTCTTAAGCCAGCAAGAAATTTATATTCTTCGGAAGCTGAGGGAAAATTAAATTCCACAAGCGACCCTTCCTTCCCAAAGCTGTTGCGTACGTCGCTCAGTTTCTGCAGATCTGAGATAATCATTTTGTCCTTGAGAGTCTTGTGGCTGTGCTCTTGGAGAGTTTGGGTTTAAAAATCTTAGCATTTGATCCTGTTCAGAAAAACAAGGCGTGAGCACCTGCAAAGCATCTGAAATCAGCCGCTGCCGAGGCTGGCGGCCGCACCTGCTTTTCCCCCTGTGCGGCGAGGGGGGAACCCAAGCCCTGCTCGTGGGAAGATGCCTTTGCTGCAGGACCGCCCCACATTCCTGGGGTTCATTCATGAAATCGGCAACTTTCTTTTTCTTTAGTGCAGTTTAGAGTTGTAAGCATCGCATGGCTGTGTGTGATGTGTGTGTGGTGTGTGTGTGCGCGCGTGTGTGTGCTGTTAGATGTGCTTTTACAGGTCTGAGAAAATGAATCATGCAGAGCCCGCCTTCCCATTGGGGTGTGCTGATGAAGCTTTGACCCAGGGTTAGGTCACTTTGAGGCCCTGTGCAAGGAGTGTGGTTAAAACCAGGGCATGTGGAAGCCCAAGGGTGCTGCTGCTCTGGGGGAGGTGTGTTGGATCAGATGTGTCTGTTCAGATGGAACTGTGTTAACTTCTAGTGCATTTTGTTAGAAAGTGCTGTGGGGAGCCAGTGGAACAAGCTGTGCAGGTAAGACAGACAGTGGGGTTAGAAACTGACCGGCCCAGGGACCCAGCCACCTGTTCTGCCACATTCTGTCACATTCTACAAAAGTTACTTTGTTTCTCTGAGCATCAATTTTTTCATTGTATATTTGGGGATAAAAGGCTAAATTACTGTTTTTGGATCTGCTAAGGGTTTAACATATATTATCTTAACAATCTCTGTTCTGTAAACCCAGAATCTAGTTACTGATATTATTATTATCATTCCATTTTGACAGACAGACAAGGGAACCACAGCTCACAGTGGTGATGGGGTTGCTACCATGTTCCCCCATCTGAGACTAGCTCTCTGACACAAACTGGGGGTCCTGAAACTCAATTCTGACAGCGACTCTCTTGGGTTAGCACAGCTCCCATGAGTAAGGGCAAAGTCCTTCACATCAAGGGCCCATTCATACACCAGCCACAAGTTTGGGATGTGCCCCCCCCCCCCATTTTTCCATCAGTTTAATACTTTGCTAAAAGCAACTCATAGAATTCAGGGAAGTGCTATACTTTTATTATAAAAGTTTTATTATAGATAAAGAGATGAAGGGACTCCGGGGCAATGACAGGGAGGGTCCCAAGCCTAGGAGCTTGGGTCCCCTCTTGATTCATCTAAATGATAACCAGTTAGGAAGCTCCTCTGAGCCATGGTGTCCAGCGATTTTATTGGGGTTTGTTTGTGTAGGCAAGGTAGGCTCTGTAATGGAACGTCAGCTCCTCCTCTCCCCAGACGCTGGGCTGACCCAAAGTTCCAACCCTTTCATCACAATGACGTGGTTGGTTTTTCTGGACACCAGCCCCATCCTGAAGCCATCTAGGAGCCCACCATGACCCACCTTACCTGCCCATATCTCCTCACTTGCCCATTTCATTGTGCTCCTACCTGACCTCCAACAACCAACCTGCATTCCTGTGCCCAGTGGCTTCCTCTTGCTGGAGGTGGCTCTGTTCCCCAGGCAGCAGGTGGGACATAATGGGATTCACACCACCTAGAGACACCCATACCAACAGAGAGGCAAGGCGATTTGCACCGATTTCACACATCGAATGAACAGAGGCGTGAGGATGTGAACCCAGAGAGCCAGAGTCCACTGTACGTTGCCCAACCTGCTATGCTGGCTACTGGGTTTAATTAACTGGCTCCAACAACCGGTCAGTAACACTGTCACAATGAAAGGAGGCAGTAGGTGGTGATAGCCCCCAAGTATGCAAATTCTGCTCTGTTATGCTTAAAAATTATTACCAACAATGATAGCAATTCTAGGTCCAAGCAAAGTAGTTCTCCCTTTAAGAGAGCCACGTGTCTAGAGGTGACCCTGAGAGAGGAGCCACCTTGCAAGAATGGCGTGGGCACAGTGGTAATGTGTCCATTCATATTTCTCTTTTGTGTGCTCCCAGTGCACACATACCTTTGTTATCCATCAGTCACCTATTTTCCTATATTATTTTAGGCCTGGTGGTAATTTCTGAATTTCTCTATTTATACAAAACTTTGAACCTCATAAATATTAAAATGCCCTATTATCAACATGCAGACTGCCTTTTCTATGGCCATAGAAATCAGGCAATTATTACCAGAACCGTTAATTAAATTCAAAAATAGATAAATAATGAGTACAGATGGTACGTATGAGTTAACGAGAAAATAAAAATTATCCTCCATTCTGTCACCTTTGATGGGGCTAGCCTACTATATGCTCTCAACTATTACTATTGAAAGTTTTTATGTTACTTTACATAAAATAAGCAATTGGTTGTAAGAAATAAGTCGAAAATTTTTCTTAATCCAATAGTCAAAAAGTGGCCCTGTCGCCATGGTCAAATACTAAGCAATTTCTATATTCTACAAGTTAAAAACTTGAATTTTAATGGAGAAAGGATACATTTCCAGAGGAAAAAAAGAGCATGTTTATCGGGAACTAGCACGGGACACTATTATACAACCTTCATGGTGAAACGATACACTCATAGAGACCTCAGGTCAACCTCCTGGACTTCATTCTTCTACGTCTGCCTTTTTAAAGCTGCTAATACATTCATCTCTGGCTGATGGGGATGCCCATTGGTTCAGCTCCCAATATTCATGGACCCCCATGAGCCTTTAAATCACCACCCTATACAAACTGTCTTTCTACTTTGTACTAGATTTGAGTTTCAAGTGGAAACTTTCACCAATGTCTTTGAAACCTCTTGGTTTTTACCATGACCAATAACAAGAAATGCATTTTTCCATTGCTGCCCAGCATTCACCTACCATACAGGAAAACAGGTTTCACAAGCGCTTTGACATGTTGTAATTTATTTCTTTCTAGAGGCAAATGCTGGCCACAAATAATACCACTGACTTCATGACTGCTAGTGGACATGCAGGTCACTGATTCAGATGCCTTGGAAGCTCCAGTGACCCGAGTCTTTGAGCAGGGACCTGGAAGCATGAGACCAGTGCATGCACACACCTGCCTTCCTGCGCTCCCTGAGCTGATGCAGTGTGGGGCTGACGTTGCTTAGTCTCTCAGGGTTGTTTGCACAGTGCTATCCCAAGTGGACTTTTGAAAAAAAAAAAAAAAATTTGAAAGAAAAGTCATCATTGAATCAAATACTTCAAAAACATTGAGAAATTAAAATTATTACAAAAAATTATTGAGAAAAATCACAACCAGCCCCATAATTATGAATTTGTTGTTGCACAGAAATTGATCTTTGACTTTCCTATAGAAAGGAAATTTGGTAAGTACATTAGCTGTAGGTATAAAGACCATGGGGCATCCTTGGTCAAGCTGTATTAGTGCAGAAATGAAAATTTGCACGCAAAATCTGCCCTATTAAATACCAGTGAAATTTATCTTTAATAAAGAGTGTTTGGGAGAATAAAATTCTCATTTTGCTGTCATTCCCAAGGACTATTTCCAAATATCAAACCTACATTTTTTTTTTAATTTAACATTTTTATTTTCTTAGAGAATGAGAGAGAGAGAGAGAAACATTGATTGGCTGCCTCCTGCACATCCCTTTCCTTGCACTTATCACCCGAAACCCAGACGTGTGCCCTGTCCTGGAATCTAACCTGCGACCTCTCGATGAGCGGGACTATGCTCAACCAATTGTGCCACACTGGCCAGAGCAAATCTATGCTTTTAAGATGAAAGCTTTCACTCTCATAGTCAAAGGCTTTTTAAGGGGGGAAAGATGATATCATTTCCATTTGGGGAAGGTTCTACTGACAAAAAAAAAACATAGAGAAGTGGATTAAGATAACATTTCTAATGTTTGAATTTATGAATCACCTAAAGCATTTGTATATGTAAAATATGTTCTGTATATGTATATATACATATATACATATATACAAATATACCTATATATATGTATATACACACATATTTATAGTTTCCCAGGCCCTTCCTCTGGGATTATGGGTGTGGACTATGCAGCGTCATTCTCATCCATTTTTGAGCGTCTGCTGTGTTCTAGATGGTGCACTAGTTGAAGGGATTATGGCAGCAAACATGGCAAATAAGGTTCTGATCAAAATCAGTCTGATGTGTTTATGGGAGGGAGGCAGATATTAACAAATAAACACTTAAACAAGGCAGATGATGTCTAGGTGTGACACGTGCAAAGAACAAAATTAAGTACTTGTGTAAGTTGCATAAGGGAAGGGGTCTCATTTGATTCCAGCTTATATCTGGCCCAAATGTCTAGCACAGTGTTTTGCAGATCATGATAACTTTCCACAGTGAGGGCTCACTGTGTGCCTAACCCTGGTCTAGGCACTATGAGTGCAATACATTCTCTTTTCAGAACTGCTCTATAAGTCAGGGGTCATCAACCAGGGTCACTTTTGCTCTTAGGGGACATTGGGCAATATCTGGCTGGAGACATTTTTGGTTGTCACAGAATGCTAAAAGGCGAATGGGTGCCTCTGGCATCCAGTGGGTAGAGGTCTGGGTGCTGCCAGACATCCCACAGTGAACAGGACAGCTCCACCACACAGAATGGTTTGGCCCTGGATGTCTGTAGTGTTGAGGATGAGAGGTCCTACTGTGAGGGATGATACTATTGGCCCCACCCCCCCATTTTATAAAAGCACAAAAAGAAGACCCAGGCGGCTTAAGAGACGTGGCCAAAGCCAAAGAGCTCTATGTGGTACAGCGAGGCTTTGAAAGTGGAAAGCCTGGCTGCAGAGCTCCGATTTATAACCCCCATAACCGCAGAGTATGTGGGAGACGCATGAATGGAGAAACGTGGGTAGCTGTTCTGACACCTAATGAAGGGGCTTCATAGTCTCCATTGGTTTGAAAAATGAGAAACATTTTTGAAGCTGAGCGCCAGGTCACATGGGCTCACTTGGGGGACCTTGGTTTAATCAGGAGCTTGGAATTTGTCGTTTCCTTGCACTTATCACAATATCCCATTGTTCACACCTGCCAGTGCTGTCATCCTACACTGTCGCTGCTGTTTTAGAGACAGACACAACAGGTGTGCCAAATATTGGGCCATTAGCGAGCAGTAATTCACAGGCATGAATATTCATCATCGTGTAACGAGACGACAAAAGCTGCGTCTACTTTTTAGAACAACATGCAGCAAAGTCCTCCAAACCAAACTGTTTGAGTTTCTCATTTATGCGGAGGAGGAGAGGCTCCTCTGTAATTTTCCATTAGGTGATTTATTTTCTCAGCCTTCTGCGCATCCAAACACGGCCCCGGCAAGTGCTTGATTTTATTGAGCCGGTAAGATCACCCAGCAGTTTACGGAGCCCAAGCCTCTGATGACCAAGATACCCATTCTTACATTGTTCTTGAACCCGGCCCTTCTCTGTGGGGAAGAGCTCAGGGTGAGGGGGAGGCCAACTTCGCTCCTGCTCTCCGGTTCCTCCCTTCTTTCCTTTCCTCCCTTCTCACGTATCTGGTTCCTTCATTCCTTCCTTTTTTGTTCTGAAATAAATTAAATTACAAACGGTGAAAAGGGGAGACATAGATTAAAAAGAATTGTGCAAAGGCTTCTTGCGAAAGAGGGATCGCACAGGTGACCTCAGGTAAGAGTCCTCAAGTGAACGCTCTGAGCTTTAAAAAGGAAACAGAGGAGCCCCCAGTGCTTCTAACGTGCTGCATTCGAAGCCCTCGGACGCCCAGTGACTTGTCCCTGCTGTAGCATGTTACTGTCCAATGACATTATGAAATTACTTATCATACAGTCTTATGAAAGGAACAGGTAACAGTGCTGGCAGTCACTGATTCAGGGACCAAACTCGCCTCCCCGATCTTTTAGTATCGCCAAGAGTGAGGGAGTAACGATATCTCACCAGCACGTGTGTTTGCCCTTTGTCTTGGGGCGTCATTGCCAGCAACACGAAATGTGGTTCTGTGCATAGTGTACGGTGATCACTTAGATGACGGGCCCTCGTCTTAAATGTCCCCAAATCATTCTCCTTCTGACTCCAAAGCCATTGTGTAATCTTCTCCTCTCTCCCTCTTCACCTGGCCTCTCTACTGATTCTGTCTTTACACTTGATCAAATAAGAGTTTCTGTTAGCCAAGCATAAATCTGTTTATGTGACTGTTTAATAAAGAGAGGGGAATTTTAACCCCCTGCCTTGCTATCTTCTTTAGTTTGATGATGTACCCATCTAAAATACAACTTCCTTAAGACAAGAGGTGTGTTCTCCCCTTTAGGAAGTTTTCTCAGTAATACCTAATCCTTAGGAGGTACTCAGAAAATATGTGCGGAATGAATGAATGAATGAATGAATGAATGATCGAGGTTAAATAAGGACCACAGGCCATGGCCTAAAACAAGTTAAACTGGACCCAAAGGGCTTCCTTCGGCTTGTTACTCCAGTTGCTGGGTGATAATGATAACTCACATTTGCTGAGCGCTACTGGGCATTTTTATGCACCTGCTATTTAACCTCATGAGGAAGCTCTTTCATTTTCTCCGTGCTGGAGATGGGTTACGGAGGCTCAGAGAGACCACACGACATGCCCAGGTTTAGCTGGTGAGTGGCTGAGTCTGGACAGACACGGCAAGTCTGTTTTAGCGCCTTCATTATGAACCGTTGTCACTACTGTAACAGAGAAAGGACAGTCTCTCTTAAGGAGACTTTTAGGACTAAGGAATCATATTAGGAGCTGCTCTTTGCAGGAGGTATCTACAAATCTGGGGGCGATAAAGTACGGTGGGAAATGGGAGGTCCTTACGATGTTATTGGAATGGGAAGCGGGGTTCACGTCATCTCCACTTCTGGACGGTCGCCTTTCTGAAAGCTTGATAAGCTTTCCCTCCTGGGCTTGTGTCCTTGAATATTACCCACAATAAGGAAGGACCTCTATGTGGAAAGAATATTGCACTGCAGTTTCGGGGACCAGAAGAAAAGTGATTTTGGAAGAAGAGAATGGGTTCTTTCTCTCCCAGAACCAAAGACCGTTTGCAGAACTTAGTCACTGTGGTGACTATTTTCCCCAATCCAGGCAGCGTCCCGCCCATCCCCAGGGTTATGACAGCCATTTCCCTTCAGCCCAAGGTGATTTTTCTTAAATTTTCTAAATTTTTCCTAAATCTTTTCTGAACTCTACCACCAACCTTGACTTCTTTTGCAAGATGCCACTCAAATGTTGCCTCCTCCTTGAAGCACTCCATGATTCCCTCACCCTTCCCAGGTATATGCTTCAGTACAGTAAGCGAATTATCACTGCTCTTTTCCTCCCTGTGTAAAAAATCCCCTATTCACCTGTTAGTCCGTTCTGTATAATCTCCTTCAACCTGGAACACTGTCTTGTTCATCTTTCTCTGTCACCCACCTGTATCCCTATAAATATCGAAGGGATGGAGGGACATAGAAAGGGCTAGGGACGGAAGAAGAGGGAAAGACACAAACTTAAGTAATTCAGGTACATTTCTACCCAGTTCCTGGAACCAAATTCCTGAGCAAGGGAGCCACTGGAGAATACAGAGAAATTGTGGGCGCCGTGCCAATGTCATTTGGGCAAATTCAGAGTGATGCTCGCCCGCAGGCTCCAGGAGCAGAGAGCACGCCTGCATGTCTGGGGGAGCTGCGGGTGTCTGTCGTGTGGCCTCTCACCCTTCACGGGCGACACGGCCCCTCCCGGCCACCTACTGCGCCTGCACACAGCGCACACACCCCACCTTCTGCCTTGTTGAGCCTTTCAAACTCTTATTATCTCAGATTATGAAGACAAGCTGTGCAGGGCAGAGGCACGATTTCAAACTGAGTTAATTGAAGGTGGAGGTCAGTTCAGCTTCCCTGGACCATCCATCGGTAAAAAGTTTGCTTGTTTGAATGCAGAGACAGGGGGGATGCTGGTTTCCCCAGCCCCCTCCCCTTCGGGGCTGTCAGGTACATGTTAGATTTCACCGCGCTGTTAAAAATCTTAATGGACCCCACTGAGCTGTTTCAGGTGGTTTGTGACAATCGCTTAATTTCCTTGTTTTCCAGCTCACAGCGATTTTAATCTTCATTTCAGATTAATCACAAAATGCCTGGCTGTCCTTTTCTCCCTGCTCCTGCTACGTGTAATCGATGAACAGGAAGTCCCCGCTCCCTTTCTCTTCAGCAGTTTAACAAAAATGTGTCTTCAGCAAAATCATATATACAGTAATTTCTTAAATGTGTTAAAAAATGCATAGTAGCAAAGATGCGAAATAGAGCAAAGTTTCTAACAGCCGTGGCCTGCGGGGGATTTGATGACGAGGGTTTTTTTTCCCTCAGACTTCTTGATGCATTTTTACCCTTTCAACATTTTCTGTGATGAGCGTGTATTATTTTTACCATACGAATAAGTGAATTAAAGAATTAGTGTTTTTACATCAAGGGTGAACAAAGGAAATGCAGTCTTTTGATGAGATGTTAAGCTGGAAAATTTTCAACATTAAAGAGGGGGGGTGGGAAACTCCATCAGGATGAAAGAGTGAGGCTGGAAAATTAGCTTGGGACTTGAAGTATGGTCCTTATTATAGATAAGGCTTCCGACAGCCTAGGCTCTTCGCATTTCTCATTTTTAGTGTATTGGAGTTTGCACTTAGGAGAGTCCCCGCCTTGTGCAACTAATTATTTCGTCCCCATTCACCTGCACAATTGACAGCCTTCGATCCAATATTACTGCAGAGACCAGAGAAATGATTCTCAGAGAGATGATTGTCACGGAAAGATCGGGGAAATGAAGGGGATGTACTTGGCACTCTCTGAGTGCTTTATGCGTGGGGGGGCCAGGAAAGGGCAAAGAGTAAATAGTGTTGTCATTTAAAGGCTAGGCCGGCCTGCAAGGGCACTCACTTTAAGCCTGAAGGCTGGAGGACTGAAGGGCTCTCTCTTCCAATGGCCCCTTGTTGCAGTATGAATATCTTCTGTCTTTGTATTTTGATTGTACTGTTCTTTAATGGCTAATTGCTAGGCAATAAGAAACATCATTTATACTCCAATTTGTAAGTCAATCACAGGAAGGCTGAGTGTGTCAGCAAACTGGGGCATAAATGAACATTGGGATAAACAAGAGGAGCCCAGAGGTTGGTGGATGCATTTTAGGAATCAGTAACCACCCCAGAGCGTTGGTGCAGATTCTGGGAGGGGTGGGGGGCAGTTCACATCTGTGCTGTTCCATCTCCAGCTGCGCTCCATGGCTAAAGGAGCCTGGAGTCCTCCGTGGACTGTTGATTTGAAAACATGAGAAGCTGACAAATTGTAGTGAATGAGAAAAGTGTGTTACGTGAATACAAAAATGTTTGCACATCCGAGGACCACATGATTTTATTCAAAGGAATTCTACTTTGAAGGGGGTTATGAATTTTGAATCAGAGGTTTGCTGTCAGGGGAATGTTTCTTAGAAGGAAAGCAATGCACTTTTAAACAAGATTTTGGCAACTTCGACACATTCACTATGGTTATGAGCATGGAGGTGGCTCAGATATATTTTGCATAATGCAGAAATACTATTGTGTTCTCTGGGCCCCTGCCGCCCAGGGTCCCCGTGAATGCCACAGGTGCAGAAGGAAACGTGGTTCTTTAGATAACAAAAAATCGATTGTGGTAACCTTATCAACACACTAATTATCACAAAGAGACTTCTCCATATGTCTTTTCAACATACAGGTTTATCTTGACTTGGGTTTATCTCTGTGCTAGAGTTTTGCACTGCAAACCAAGTCAGACTCTGGCACATGCCAAAAGATCTCTCCCCCACCACAAGCCCCCTCCCATGGCCTGGAGCTCCCCTCCTATGGTCCTGGGTTTGGGGACCTAGACCTCTTTTTTCATTTTGCTTTTTCTCTCCCAGGTCACTGCCAGTTACTTCCCTCTGTCTCTCCTCTTAATACCTAATTATCTCTGACAGTAACACCAATATTTGTCATACGTATCTGAGCAACATGCAACCTTCTGAAGGCTGCAGAGAAGCTTTTCAAAAGCCTAATAATATCTCTTGCCATCATCCCTCTGAGAGGTGAGCCTCCTTGCCACAGGGTTGAGATGAAGGCCAGGAAGGATGCTCCATGAAAGTCCAGACACTGGTGCAGGAAAGCAGGACTGGCCAGGGATGGTGAATCAGCTGAGACACAGCACATGGCTGTAGGAGAGCCATGGGTCCAGAGGGAAATCAGAAAAGAAGCCAAGTAAGAAGCCACAATAAGGGATCCACACTTAACCTAGTAACACAACCAGAGACTGGAACACGGGTCTTCAGGGCTGGGAAACAGGAGTGATTCTAGAGAAGGGGTCTGTGTAGGAGGTGCAGGCACCCACAGTGAGCTGACAATTTAGGCTCCTCCACAATCTGGTGGAGTGGTGTGTTTTGGAGGTGAAATATCAAAAGGTGTGGAAAGGTTTCTCGTTCCACCCAGATTCTACTCCCACTATTATATTTCAGTGGTTCCCAACAGGGGGCGATCATACATGGAGCAATGGATGGAGCCAGTTCTAGTTGTCCACACAGGGGAAGATATTACTGGTGTCTAGTGGGTGGAGGCCAGGGATGCCGCTAAACATCCCACAACGCACAAGACAGCCCCTTGTCACAAAGTCTCCCCAGCTCCAGATGTCAACAGTGCCCAGGTTGAGAAACCCTGGCTATCTTAAGAAGTGCAGTGTGTGTGTGTGTGTGTGTGTGTGTGTGTGTGTGTGTGTGTTTGAGAGAGAGACAGAGAGAGAATGGGGGACGGATGTCTAAACTTTGTCCAAGGGTTAAACTTTAAACTTCAGGGTACATGGATGTTTATTACAACGTTTGTAGTACTAAAAATTAAACAACCTATATGTTCAATCATAGGGATGTGGGAAAACAAATTGCAGTTTCTTTTCTTATATGATGAAATGACCTTGGAGCGATTATAGATGATTCCTTAGGACAGTGTGTAATGGGATGGAAAGATGCTCCTGGGATACTATTAAGTGGAAACAAATAAACAAAGAACACAACACTACTTGAAGCATGATTCAATTTTTGTCTTAAAAAGCTATTAATTCTTGTGTTTATCTGCATCTAAGTCAAGATTCAATCTAGAATAAAAACCTTCCTACCTTATTAAGTATTGTTCCTTAGGTATTAAACATTATGAATGACTACAACATTTTTCTGTGTGTTATTAAATATCTTCTCAGTCCTTCACAATGAATGGAGAGAACTTTTACAGTGAGAGTGAGATGATGGGATTATCGGGAAAAAAAACAACACTGTGTTTTAAAACATGAGGCTGAAATTTGAGTAGATAGCTGAGCCTGGTCTTTCTGATCAGCGCCTTGTCGGTTGGCAAGTCAGAAGGAGCATCTTTTCCAACGCAGGGAGGCGGGGAGGGTCAGGGAGCGAAACGTCAGGAGGAGGTGGCATTTGGCTCTCATGTGAAGTGTCAGTGGCTGAGCTGGAAGAGGAATTACTGTGAAATCATCATTTTCCCATTCAAATACTCTTGATCAAATTAACGCCCTCTCCTGAATGTTCCAATTACACTGAGAATCAGGTGGAGTTTTAAATGTGCTCTCTCGTCTGCCCCTCCCTCCGGTCTCCCAGGCCCTCCTCAGGCCAGTCTGGCCGCGAGGCTGTGTGCCTGTGTCCCTCGGGTGGGTGCCTGGAGCTAAGAGAGTGGGGCGCTCAACTCCACGCCCCCGTGGAGGAAAGGAGAGTTGCTATCTGTCACATGGGCTTTTCTATTTTGTTGTTAAGAAATCCTGTTTGTTTTATTTTTATTTTTTTAAATCTGTTGTTATTGATTTCAGAGAGAGGAAGGGAGAGGGAGAGGGAGAGAGAAACATCAATGATGAGAGAGAGTCGTTCAGTGACTGGCTGCCTCCTGTTTGTTTTAAAACCAGTCTGATGCATCCTGGAGCCACTTCTGTTGGGCGAGTTTGTTTGGTGGTGTTTGTCCCCTTGACACTATAGATACATACACCTACCCCGACCACCTCCCCCCCCAGAGAGAGGGGGAGAGAGAAAGAGAGAAATTTTTACCCTTTATATTGATAAAATTAGCATAACATGAAACTAAACATTTAAAAATACGCAATTCGATGGCATTTACTACATTCACATCCCAGAAGGAAGCTCATACCTGCTGCACAGTCGCTCCCCATTGCCCACCCCCCAGCCCCTGGCAACCACGAGGCTTCCTTCATGGACTTAGAAACTTGTTGGCAGTTTTAGTTCTGTTTTCTCTCTCTCTCTCTCTCTGAGAAGGATACACACAGGAAGGCAAGACGAGTGCACAGGAGATGGGATGGTGGAGAGAGAGAGGGGGGCAGAGGGAGAGACAGATAGAAGAGGGAGTGGAGACAGGGGGTGGGGGCAGAGGTCTGGCACATGGAGGAAGAGGGGAGGAAGAGAGGGAAGGTGTGGATTAGGACAGGAGAGGAGGGGAGAGTCTCCGAGTTAGAGTCAGGTTCTGAAGGAAAGAAAGCCCCCTGCACATGCACACACCCCAGAAAGACAGAGAGACTCACACACACGGAGACTGAGAATCTGCTCTGAAAGAGCTGCCCCGAAAGCCTCAAAGTGTCTGGTCATCTCAAAGCGGGGTAACAAAGGAAAGGAGGTGAGACCTGTCTCCCCGAGGGAGGACCCCTCGGGCTCGGACGCAGGCGGCCTGCCCGGGACAGGCTCCCGCCCGCTCTCGGCCACTGTCCCGGCTTTCCGTTCTTTCTCGCTTACTAATTGCGTTTCTCTGATTCCTGCACAGACGGTGGGGTGAGGTCCAGAGAGCCTCGTTACCGGGGATCAGCCAGCTGGCGGTGCGGGCTCGGAAAGAGCTGGCCCCCTGCGGGATGGCGCGGGATCCCGGGAGCAGTGGGGACAGGGCCTTTCTTATTAATCTCGTGAAGTCCGGTGTTTCCATGTGAAATCTTACGTGCCCTCACCCATGGAATAGGCTTCGGCCTCCCTGGCAGGCGTCCGAGGACCCCAGGTGACGAAAGGCGACCGGAGTACCTGTTCAGTAGCATGTCATCTCGCATGTGTGCATTTTCCCTGTCGCAGAGGGTTCCAGGCTGCGGCCCCAGGAGCCGTTTCACACGCAGTTGAAACATGTTCAGGGCGCCGGGGGGCTGCTCCGAGGCTGAGCACAGGCTCGTGTGGGATATTTGAAGCCGTTCAAGTTGTGCTGAGAGCCGAGCCAGGCTGACTAACCGCCTCCTGGTGCGGGAGCCAGGGGCCAAGCAAAGGGGTATGGTGCGGGGTTCATTAATTTGCACTGAGTGGTCTCAGATTCTCTTAGCGCCTTTCTGCAGATAATGAAAAATGTTCGGGAGCGTGCGGAGCTGCCAAGTGGGGTCTTTTAGGCAAACGATTTTCTTGCCAGTATGATGTGATAATTGAAGACTCGGACCTGAGTGTGTGCTCCTGGTCCACCCTTCATCAGCTGTGTGACTGGGAGTGAATCATGGTCGGTGCCTCAGTTTTCTCATCTCTAAAGTGGGAGGAATACTGATCATTTCTGGGCTTGTGAGGATTTCAAGGGGTAACCTATGAAAGTCCTCAGAAACGTCCCTGTTGCATAGTTAGTATCTAATAAATTTGCTATTATTGTTATTATTTTTACCTGGAAGCTTATTTTCTAAAATCTTTAATGAGAGCGACATGTAACTGAGCTGCATACATAAATATATGTATGTGTATGTAGTTTCTTGATATAGTAATTCCTTATTCTGTATAATATAGGCATATTCTAGGTTTAAATAAGTTACTATGCTCTCTGTGCCTCAGTTTTCTCATCTGTAAAATGGGAGCAATTCTAGCACTTTCTAGGGTTGTTGTGATGATTTCTGGAGTTAACATCTGTCAAGTGCTTAACACACACTTTACCATAAATTTGCTATTATTTTTATAATCATTATTATTATAATTACGGTTACCTGGAAGCTGCTCAGGTCCTGAAATCTATAATGAGAAGAGTACCTACTGGCTACATGAATAAAATATACATGTTTGTATACATAGTTCCTTGATATCATCATTTTTATCCTATAAAATGCAAGTTGTTCTATTTTTATGTCAGATTGACAATTAAAGTCTGAATTAATTCAATACACAAATAAGGCTGCAATGGCTTATCTTAACCAGAGATTTACTAGCTTTATCAAAATATCAGGTAGGAAGCAGTAAAGACTTTCCTTCGATCCCAGAGCATCTGAAATGTGATTGGGTTATGGACATGCCGCACGCACAGCCTGCCTGGACGCACACATCCAGGGAGGCGCACCTGCTCCGTGCAGGTCACCTGGAAGACTAGGACGTGTGTTCCTCCCATTGTTTGGCAGGCGAGCTTATGTTGGGGGATTAAGGAGCTTATTCAGTTATTAGTTATGAAATGTCGGAGCCGCCTCTGGATGGCCAACTGTGATTGGTACTGGAGTTTAAATATCATCAAGCAAGTTCCAAGTGTTTGAGATGTGTCTGTGGGGAGAGCTTTGGTGGGAAGTGGGAGAGAAAGCCACGAGGAAGGTGCCAAACTTCGGAGTTGTTCTCCCCCACAGCCCTGGGATCCTGGCCTGGCTCCATGGGGGCCCCTGGGGGCCAGCCCCTCCCATTCCTGAATAACAGAACCTTTGGGAAGTCATTACTCATATTTACTCCATATCTGCTTCTCTGTAAATTCCACCTGTAGGTCCTGGTATATTCTCAAGAGCAGTAGAAGCGGTTCTTCATTCATTAATGCATGTGCATGCATTCATGCGCCTGTTCATCATTTCGTAGGATGATTTCCGTGCCTACTGTGCTGGTTAAGTTTCTCAGCACCGTGCTAGGTATGGAGCAAGCACACAAGAGTAAGACTCAGTCTCTACTCTGTTAAGAGAGATAGCTGTGAACAAGCGATTACAACAGGTTCTGATACCACCAATCAGAACCTGTACAAAGGAAAGTGGGATTGATGCTGGCAGAGCCAGAGAGCTTTGGAGGTGCCTGAGAAGAGCTTTGAAGAAAGAAAAGGAATTTCTCCAGGCAAATCCAGTTGCAGTAGCTTGGGGAAGAGAAAAAGAGGGAAGGCATGACAGGCAGAGGGAACAGCACATACGAAGGAAACAGAGGCAGGAGACTGGATTTTTGGGGGGAGCTGGCTTGTGGAGAATGAGGCCAAGGGTAAGGAGGAACCCGGCAGGTGGAAGGAAGGGGACCTGGAAGTTTGGGCTTAACTTGGTGAGTGAGAGAATCCATGCCAGCTTGTAAATGAAGTCCAGTTTGCATTTTAGGAAGGTCACTGTGGCCCCACTGTGGCCCATGTATGAGATGGGTGTGAGGCCAACACAGGGAGACTAGTAGGAAGCTACTGCAGTGCCCCAAGTGGAGGGAGCCAGGTGTTGGAACTGAGTTAAGGGTGGTGGGGTTTGTGGAGAGATGTTTTTGTATAAAGTTAAGAAGCAGAATGGAGGGTTCTGTGGATATGAATGCTGTGCAGAGAATCACGTCTGATACCTGATTCTAGCATGGTGAGCGGGTGGGTGCTAGGCCACCTGACAGAGGAAACACAGGGGCTTGTGCAAAGCCTTGGAAGAGGAGGGGAAAAGTACCTTGGTGGTGTGCAGTACTTAGTCCAGGAAACACCATGAGGTGCTCTCAGCAGGCAACCTGGGCATCTCACGGGGCACCATGTGAGTCGGGATCAGAGAAAATCTGCAAACCGGTGTTGGGGGCTGGAGGTATAGGAGGGTGATGTCAGAGGGTAAACAGGGGCTGCGAGAGGGGGTGAGGCCTTGGCGGGCCTTGCAAAGACTTGGGCTGAATGTGATGGGAAGCCAACCCTCATGGGGATTGGACACTCTAGTCCACCTTTTGTCAGCAGAAGAGATGAGGGGCCGGAGAGCAAGATGGGTGTCAGGAAGAAGTTGGGACGTGTTTTCCTTGAGTTTTATGTTATCTCAGTTGTTACTTCCAACAGATACTGTAGAACAGCTGCCATCTCCCCATCTCCCATTACCTTTCTCATGGGGCTCAGACAGGACTGCCAGGTCAGGGGGCCAGGAGCCCACTCTGCGAGTGAGAAAGAGCCCGTGTCAGAGTTTCCCATCTCTCCTGCACTGGTTTCCCTGTGGCTGCTGTAACAAATACCACAAACTCAGTGACTTAAAGCCATGCAAATGTGTTATTTGATGGCTCTGGAGATGGGTATCCCAAACCAATCTTCTGGGGCTAAAACCAAGGTGTTAGCAGAGCTGTGTTTCTTCTGGAGGCTCTGGGGAGTCTGTCACTTTCTTTGGCTCGTGGCCCCTTCCTCCATCTTCAAAGCACATCACTCCAACCTTTGATTCCACCATCCCTATTCCTTTTTCTCTGGCTCAGACCTCTTCTAAGGACACCTGTGATGACACTGCGCCCACCTGGAAATTCCAGTGTCATCTCTCCATCTCAAAGTCCTTAATTTAATCACAGTAGCAAATGCCCTTTTCCCATTTAAGGTAACATTCACAGGTTCTGGGATTAGGGTGTGGATATCTTTGGTTGAGGGTGAGGGGGTACCATTATCCTTCCTACCTCACCTCCCATGGCCAAGGCTTTCTTACTGGCTTGGGTTCCTTACCTCCCTCCCTCTTTTGTCTGACCATCAAGGCTCTTTAGCCTTCCTGCAGATAGACCTATCCCATAATTTTGTCTCATGTGCCTGGCTCTCCCTTATCCATAAGCTGAAAATCTTGATATATGAATTGTACATTAACTCATTTAACTTAATTAGTTGATGTAAGGTGATGCATGTAGTTTGGTGCCTGGCACATTGGAAGCAACTACCAAAATAGAATTCAGTTTATTCTTACAGTCTATAAATATAATTTTGAATCATGATTCTGCCACTCTACTTGCATGCTACCTCCAGGTCTGCACCATCTGTAAATTTGATAAATGCATCTCTCAGGTTGTCCTTTCCATTGTTGATATAAATGTTCAACCAGAAAGAGACTTTGACTTGGTTTTCTTTTATATATATATATTTACTGATTTCAGAGAGAGGAAGGGAGAGGGAGCGAGAAATAGAAACTTCAGTGAGAGAGAGTCATTGATCTGCTGCCTCCTGCACTCCCCCTGCTGGGGATCAAACCCGCAACCTGGGCATGTGCCCTGACCGGGAACCGAACCTCGATCTCCTGGATTGTAGGGTGATGCTCAACCACTGAGCCACACAGGCCGGGCTAACTTGGTTTTCTTAAATCTCATTGTCTGGGTAAAAGTATTTTATACATTTTAGAGAATGTCTGCACACATTATTACAGTGAACTCTTTTCTTCCAACAAATTGTGACTGATGATCCCTCATTCGCATTTTCAAAGTTCTATGATATGCAAGGCAACCCAAGAGATTAAATGATAAACTATAAACACAAGAGCTGTCTCCAAGGAGCTCGTGAACCTTGATGGAATATATGGACATACACAGACACAGGCTGCTCCATCGAGCACTCCAAGGAAACTGATGGAATTTGGCTTCATGTTTGCGGTGTCATTGTGGATAATATCCATCCCATCCCCAGATGGGTAAATATTGGGGCATTTACCCATTTCCAAGTCTTTTACCTTCTCTTCTGTTACCTACAATTGCTTGTAAATCACTACATCTATTTCTGCAATCATACTATTTGCAGGATGTTATGGAACCTAGAATACGATTGACCTGTATTCAGATTATTTATTTTAATCAGAGTAGGAGCTGGCACCTATTGTGGCTGATGGTAGTCCCATGGTCGATGGGCTTATCTCAAATGCACCACTCACCTAATTCCAATCTTACATAAATTTATGATTTATGTACCACAGATCATGACTTCTCTTGCCACCATCATCCCACCCTGAACTTTGCCTCCTGTGTGATGATTTCCACTTTCCTCTTTATTGTTTTGAAGTCTTTCTCTTGGGGATAAAAGTCAAAAGCGAATTAGAAATGGGGAACTTCTGCCTTCTCTCTTCCTCCCTAAACTCTGTTTTCAGTGCATCGGAGAGACCCCTCTTGACTCTCAGACACACAGAGAGAACATGGAAATATGACAAAAGCTTTTAAAAAGAAATAAACACTTTCTCGCCTAGTTAGAGCGATAAATGCAGGTCAGTAGAGTTCAGTAAATGTTATCCCTGTATTAAGCGTGGTGTTGACCATGGGTATGCAAGAGCTACCCTAATTAAAGTGGCCATTGGAAGGGTAATGCATTACCTTGCATTGCTGGTGGGATTGTTTTTCTTTCTCTCAGCCTTCTCTCTGCTAGAGTATTTTACAGCATCAGTATCTGTAACCACCTGAATGCCTGGAAGATGCAATCCATTCTGTTCACAGGCACCAAGAAAACAGATTTTCATTCCCTCACATGTGAGGTAGAATCCTAGTTATTTTAAAACATGCTCTAAATAATGTTGCCAGTATCCTGCATATTTTCCTCTATTTCTCCCCCTCCCCCCCCCCCCCCCCGCTCCCGGCTAAGTTTTACTTAACCATTAAATTAGGTCCAAATTTGAATATTATTTCAGCCCCACACCCAGTTTCCTCTCAGCACTCTCCATAATTGTGGTCAATCAATTAACTCTTTTTTTTTTTCTATCATCACTTCCATTAGACTGTCAGCTGCATGAGGAAAGACTTGATAACTCATATCCCCCAAACTGAATACAGCCTCAGAGAGAAAGTAGTGACTCGGCGAGTGTTTGTTGGATGAATCAAAATCGACACAAAACCACATGTGCAAATGAGGGTAGTAGGAAAGGTCAGGCTTGGTGGGGAAGTTCTCAGAGACGGGCCCATTTAAGCAAAGTGGCAACGCGGGGTGGATCTGTTATGAATCTCCTCTCCAGTCCCTGGGCATCATGACGCTTCAGTCCTGCAAGCCCAGAGTCAGGTTTCTATTTTTGAGTTGCTATATATAGAGAGAAGAAACAGTCCTCTGGAATGCAGAGTTGCTCAGTATTTTTGGCTCTTTGGCTATTTTCAAGGTTCTTCATCTGGACTTAAAAACCAAATTAATAGGCAATCGTTTCCTCCCGTCTTTTGCATGGCCGGACACTATTCTGGGAGGAGATACATCACCAGGCCGCGTCAGTGAGCGGGCAGGCTGTTTTCACTCCGGCACCGGCAAGAGTCGCCCGGAGCATCTACGCTCACAAGCTCCAGTAATTCCCTACTGACCTGCATGGACTTGATTTAGTTTTATTAATTTAAGCTAAATGAATTTTATTTTTTAAGAGTGTCCGTGAGGACTAATCACAGAGAACATATTTCTGTGTAACTCATAGTGTGTGTAGCTTCAAAGCCCAAATTGCTTTTCGTTTTTTTGGTTTTATTTTTGCTTAGTTGTGTCGCTTGGTCAGTGTCCCCAGCACCTAATTTGATCCTTAAACATACTTCCAAACACCTTGATGCTGCTTCAGCCACTTAAGAGGTTTCAGGAGTCCTGATTCTCCTGGGCCCCCAGGCCAGCCCTCTCTGTAGCTGGCATGCAAACGGGCCCCACTGACAGGACAGGAAGCTGCCAGCCTCCTTGCATCAGGAAACAGTGGCTGTTGTCGCCTCCGGATGCTGTTCACCTCCAGGAATGCCGGGGCTAAGAGAGCTTGCCTTTGTAGGGATGTCTCATCAAAGACCATGCGATTTGTGAATTTCGCCTCAACGTCTTTGATAAGCCCAAATTAGAAAGAAATAAAAAAAGATGCTACTATCTCATTACTTAAATAGCTAGCATTTAATAAATGCTAGACACTGTGTTAAGTGCTTCACGGGCATTACCACAGTTAGATCCTGAGACAGACCTGTGGGACATGTACACTTGTTCCCATTTTAAAGATGAGGAGAGTGAGGCTCAGGGAGAGGAAGCAGTTCAGTCAAGCGCCTCAGCTGAGAAGCGGTGGAGTTGGCATTCCCAGCTAGGCAATCTGACTCCCATGCTTTTTTCCACCACAGGCTGCGATCTCTCAGCTTCAGGGGGGTGGCCAGATGTCCTGTGCAGTTTCCTAAGCCAATTCAGGTAAAGACTTTGGACTGCCCAGGTTTGACAGGGACTGGGGTCCTCAGGAGTTCACTGCTTTCACTGGTATAAATAACCTCAGGACTTATCAGATATATCAAATTAGTTACAGTCCTCCCTCCTCTATAATTTCTTGGAAGCCTTGAGTTGAGGTTGGCCTTACTTAGTCCCATATGAAGAGGTCAGAATCAAGAAGTAGATCTGCAGGCAGTCAGTAGAGACATCAAACACCATGTGTGCTATCCTGAGTGTCCACTGCAGTGGCTACTGAGACATGAGCTGTACCATCAAGAACCCCAAGCATCACATGTATTTCTTACATGCTCAGCACCGTATCCAGAGTTCTTAGCATTGTGCACAGCACTTGGTTGGTTATCGCTAAACATTGGCTAAGTTTTGCAGCTGACAATGTGGCCAGTGGACGGCTATCATGAAGGGCATCTTCCTTTTGCATTTTCACTGCCTGTGGCCTCAAGTTCTTCACTCTTAGAATAGTTTGAGCTTCTCTGGTATTGACTAGCGGTGTCCTGGAAACTGACCCCAGATGAAAATTAATCCAGCCATTTTTATAGGACGACTCTGCTGTAAAAACCCACGCAGTCAAGGGCAGCTGGGTCCCACCTGAGCCCGCCAATACCTCCCACCATCTGAAGGCTGTGTTCTCACTGAGGTCACCTGCATACTGGCAAGGGGATGAGACTACAGGACAGTAGGGGCAAATGGCACATCCTTCAGCCTTGATGAAAGATGCAAATGAAAACCGCTTTCATGAAGGTATAATCAAACACCATCCACCCACATTAATGTAGATTGTCAGGACAGCCAACCTCTCCTTCCCTGGAAGCCTGACAGGCATGATTAACATGCTTTGAGCTCCGCAGAAATCACTGTGGCTCTTACCTCAGGCTGTGACTCTGCTCAGGTCTGATGAAATGCTTGGGCAAGTGATGGGATTGTGGAGAAATGAGAGCCAGCCACTCTCTCCCTCCCCCATTCCCCCCATGCCTCTTTGGCTGGACAGATCATCCAGCCTGCAGTGTGGGAGGGGGAAGGTGTTGACCGGAGCTCAATGCAATACTCTCCCTGATTCCTTGACAAATTGTTTCCCCAAACCACTATTCTCTTGTGTGTGGCTCAGAACTACTTCCAGTTGCTAAGCAACCCACAAGCAGCTCTAGCCCACAATATTTTTTATAGGCCTGTAAGCATGTTTTTTGGGGTACATCCAGCCTGGCCATTCTCTGGGACCTGTCCCTTCCCAAGCTTTTTACCTTCAATTTGCAAACACATCCACATGGATCCAAGGGGAGTTCACATGTTGTTCAGACCACTGGGCCTATCGGATTTCCTCTCAAAAATGTCAATGAAAATATAAGACTAATACTCAGGTCTTGAGCCCAAACTGTGTAGACTTAGGGCTCAGGTGGCCATTTTCAAATACATGCAGGGAAAGTTAGTCTGCAACATGAAACAGATTGGAGAGGACAGAAGGGAGACAAGAGACCTGGGAAGTAGGGGAGATGGGGAAAGCAGTAGGCATCTCCTGTCTAAAAGATAGCTGGGCTTACCCACATTTGGGGTTTGTCCAGAGACTTTGCAAGGGGTGAGGGAATGTGGGGCATATGCTTGGGAGTGGTTTATGTCCAGACCTATGATAATTAGGCTGAGAAATTAAGAAAGAGAAGATATGCGGAGGGCAGTAAAGAATGACAGGATTAAGGGAATGGGGACTTTAATGAGACTGGACACTTGTGGTCAAGAGCAGAATGGATGAGCTGGGAGAGTGGAAGACGATGCTCAGGAAATGAGATGCTTATGGGTTTGGAGCAGGTGAGAAAGTCAGAGGTGGGCCCATGGAGCATATGGCTGAGGTAGAGCAGACAATGTTATCCAAATTGATGAGAAACATACAGGCTCCCAGGATGCTGGGCGATGACCTCAGTGATGGTGAAGCAGAGGGCAGTGATTCAGCTGCTGATGTGGTTGAAGAGGGTGTGACTGGGGTTGAGGGCATGGCAGCCATAAGTGGGGCCGGGTTAGTAAAGTTTGATGCCACCACTTTCAAGTGAGTTAGGATTTTAAAAGAGGAAGTGGAGGAGATACATATGGCATTGGGAAATAAATGGGACTCGAAAGTCCGGAGGGAACCAGCAGTCCCTAGAGTACACTGCTTTGCTGCAGTCCAACACTGGACTCTCTCTCTCCAATTCTCTGCTTGTCAGCTTCATTTTCACTTATTTTTCACTGCTGTCTTCACAGAGCAGGAATGTAGCCCACATTTTACATTTCATAGCTTTAGCAACCTGGAGAGGGATGAACTAAAAGCTCTCTCTCACCCCAATCCAGGGAAGGCCATCCTCGCTCTCCTGAGTCAGGTGCATACCCCTGGCTCAATCAAAACTGCGCCCTGGGTGGCTCATACATTACCATGAGGGTGACTCTCCATGGATAGGGTCAAGTCCTAGAAAGATACTTTGGGCTGACACTTTCACATGTCTGCCAGTGTAACTTGCCCCCAGTTGACCAAGGAATGCACAGAATTGGTTCTCAAGCTCTTTGGCCCCTGTAGGAGAATTATCCATGGAGCTGCCCTCACAAGCTTGCAGGTAGAAGAAGGGGTTAATGCTGTCCAGCCCTGAATCATCAAGTTGGAAGGTCAGGGGAACAGGGCTTGACTTAATGGTAGACCCTCTGAAGATTTCCTGTGTGGTACTCTGATGCTTACAGGAGGAAGCATTCAAAAGTGTATTTGAATGTATGTATTCCCGGGTAGAATGCATGTATGTATTCTTGGGTACAATTCATATATTCCTGGGTAGAACGCATGTATTCCTGGGTAGAATGCACGTATTCCTGGGTAGAATGCATGTATTCCTGGGTAGAATGCATACTCTGCCATCCTTCCTTCGAAAACTCCTTAGCATACCCTCTCCTCAGGTGTGCAAAAGTCACTAAAAATGAGCCTTTTGTGACATTGGCTTCCCTACCTTTGTTCTTTGAAATTCCCAATAATGCAGGCTTTGTGTCCAGGATGTGCCTTCAAAAACTGCCTCCCTTTCATTGGTCCCACTTGGCTTCATTAGGTAGACATGGTTCAGATAGAATCTTTTAACATCTTTAACAGAGGGATCCTCAGACTCTGGAATCTGATAAAAATACACATGTCTGAGCCCCACCCCTAGAGATTCGGATTCTGAAGTGAGGTCCAGGAATCAGTATTTGAAACAAAAGCCTAGCAATTCTGCAGGACATACTTTTGAAAATATTGCTTTAACATTTCATTGGTTCTTAATCCCTGGATTTCCCCAAAATGGTGCTGCCTGGTCTCATAGGCCCGGGTAAGCCACTGTGTAGCTCTTCCATCAACTCTGAAATGTGAAGGTCCCCCCTCCCCGGTTTCCTTCTTTCTCCCTCATGAGCTTCCTTTCTCTTCCCTCTCATCTTTCTTTTTTTTTCTCCCTACTGCCATGAGCAGAGCAAAAACAAAATGAACGTAAATGCTCCTTTCTTTAGAGAAAGGTTCCCTTGGCTGCTGATCTTCCCATCCCCCTGTCCTGGCCAAACATGGCTTGTTTAGGAGGTTTTGCATTGTTTAGCTTTTTCCTTGTGAAGCATTTATCCCCAGCAACTCTCTAACGCACAAGGACCTTTCTGGAAATCTCTCAAGGACGTGAGCAGGAGCCTTAACAATGCTTGAAAACGCCAAGTGTGCTCTGTAACTTCTCTCCTGCAGGTAGAGCACGTCCTCGTGAGCTCATGGATGAGAGCCTCTAAGATGCACTTGTTACCAAGGACACAATTTTAATCAATGATTTATAAAGCTAAAGTTATAAGGGAAATATATTTTTTTTATTTACCAGTTTGCTCTTTAATTTGTTAACTATCCACACACCCATCCATTCATTCATCCATCCATCCACCCACTCACTGTCCACCCATTTACCTATCAATCTATTGATCCATCCATCCATCCATCCATCCATCCATCCATCCATCCATCGGTCGTCCACCCACCCATCTGCTCATTTATCGAATGCCAACCTATGTCCCTAGTAGAACCAAAAGCAGTAATTTGAACAGTGCTGACACTCAGGAAGGTCCTAGTGTAGCAGTGGAGGCAAATCCATAAACAAGAATGTGTAAGGCAGTGCTCCTTGGTATTAGAGGTGCCCACAGAGCATCGTGGGACATGAATAAGACCTTCTTTCTCCTTCGTCTCTGCGGTCTCTGTCCTCACATGGACCATAATTAAAATCAAATGTTCATTTCTTGACTTGGTTTTGTCAGTTTCCTCCAGGCAGGTTGCAAACTCCACACAGGCAAGGATGGTGTCTGCTTTGTTCAACATGCTTTCTGCAGCACTGGACACAGCGCTTGGCATGTTGCAGGCACTCAGGGCCTCAGAAAGCGATGTCCTGGGCAGAAGGTACAATAAGAGGAAAATGTCAAAGAGGAAAAAGTCACCTCTCTGGTACAGAGAAGCAGAGAGTGTGTAGAGAGCCAAGGGAGGGACAAACAGGAGAGTCTCAGGAAGGCTTGAAGCAGGGGAGTGGGAGGACAGATTTTCATTTTCCAGATTTTCCCCCGGAGGTTGGGAGGAGAGTGGATTCGGGGGATATTCAAGCCAGGGGAGGAGTCAGGAAGCTGTTATATGTATTCCCTGCAGAAATGAGGAGATTCTGATGAGGTGGAAGTAAAGCAGGAATGTGCAGTGGGGACCCTCATGCTCTCATGGCCAAGGCTTGCCAACTAAATGAGAGAAAGTGGGGGGTCAGGGGACTGATTCAGGGTAAATTCCAGATTTCCGGTTTGGGTGACAGGGTGGATGGGACATGTCAGTTGATGACTTTGGTGGAGGATTTTATGGATTATTTCTCAGGAGCTTACGGAATATTACCTGGAGATATCTAGTCAACTATTGTCTTCATACATCTGAAGCTGAGGGGAAAGGTGTCTCTGGACTGAAGCTATAGCAAGGAGATGGACAGGATGGGTGTGATTTAATCCATTATCATAGTCAATACCAGCCAGAGAAAGCACATAGGATGAGATCAACACAGGGCTCTGGTAGGAACCAGGGAAACCCATGGCATAGGAGAGATACTACCAGCCTATTAGATCAGTTCTTAATTTTACCTCCTTTCCTCTGGGCTCTTGGAAGATAAGGCTCATTTGACTCATTAGTGCCAGTACCTAACACAACATCTTACACATAGTAGGTGCTTTAAAAACATTTGTAGCATATTCAAGAATAAACTCAAAATGGATTAAAAACTTAAATGTAAGACCTGAAACCATAAAACTCTTAGAAGAAAACATAGGCAGTAAAATCTCAGCTATTTCTCTTAGCAATATTTTTTCTGACATATCTCCTTAGGCAGAGGAAACAAAAGAAAAAATAAACAAAAAGGGCTGAGTCAAACTAAAAAGGTTTTGCACAGCAAAAGGAAGCCATCAACAAAATGTAAAAACAACCTACTGAACGGAAAAAGGTATTTGCCAATGATAGATTCGGCAAGGGGCTAATATCCAAAATTTATAAAGAGCTCAGACAACTGAACACCAAAAAAACAGACAACCCGATTAAAAATTGGGCAGAGGACCTGAGTAGATACTTCTTCAAAGAAGCCAATAGGCATATGAAAAGATACCACCTCATACCTGTCAGAAAAGCTCTCATAAATAAATCAGCAAATAACAAGGGTTGGCAAGGGCATGGAGAAAATGGAACCCTAATGCACTGTTGGTGGGAATGTAGGTTGATGTAGTCGCTATTGAAGACAGTGTGAAGGCCCCTCAAAATATTATAAATGAAACTGCCTTAAGACCCAGTTATTCCACTTCTGGGTATATATCTGAAGAAATCCAAAATACAAAAGAATATATGCACCCTCATGTTCATTTCAGTATTATTTATAATAGCCAAGATAAGGAAGCACCCCAAGTGCCCATCAATGGTACATACATATACAATGGAATATTACTGGGCCATAAAAAAAGTGAAATCCTTCCATTCAAGACAGCATGGGAGGACCTAAGGGATATTAGGGTATGTGAAATAAGCCAAACAGAGGAAGACAAGTACCGTATCATTTCACTTATATGTGCAATCTAAAGAACAAAATAAACACAATTGAAACGGACTTACAGATATAGAGGACAGACTGGTGGAGGCCAGAGGGGAGTGGGTGTGGAATAAGGCGCTGGGACTAAGAAGTACTAATGAGTAGTTAGAAAGTAGGCACGGGGGTATAGAGTATAGCCTGGGGGATGCAGTCAACAGTATTGTAAAAACTATCTGTGAGGCTAGCAGGCACTTGGACTATCGGAGGGAACGCTTTGTAACCGCTCTGTGTGTCTGTTCTCTGTGTTGTAAAATAACACCATGGACAGTAAATTTGGGCAGTTAACAGAAATAAAACAACAGAAAGACACCAAAGACAATATATTGGTAATTTCTGGGCTGTTTGTCAAATTTTTAAAAATTCTCAATTGCATCACTTTAAAGAGGTAGGAAATTTGATTTAAATGTTTTTGTTTTCACAGAATAATTGATTTTAGGCCTTAAAAATTTTATGCAGGAGGCACCTGAGTGACCTAGGAAGGGCAAAGGTTTTGAAACATTTTCTTTATTCTACAAATATGTATTAATGCCTTCTCTGTCCCAGCGGTGAGGGAGGCACACTGTGGGGACAGAGCCCAGAGGGAACAAAGGCCAGTTACACAAGGTTAGTGAGCCTGAGCCTTAGTTTTCTTATCTGTAAAATAGGAGTAAGACCATCTACTTTTTCTTTTCTTAGCATTACTATTTTAGCATTACTATTCTCATTAATTATATTTACCATACATAGTTTTATTTACTATATATAGTATTCAAAATAATTATATTGATTTAAAGTATGGAATATAGTAAGAGCTGAAAGAAAACCAAAGAGACAGATATCATGATGGAATTATGTGGAACTATGATGCCATTACTTGTGCTATTAAGGGAGAGGCAGAAGCTAGAAAGGAGTTGAAGGAGAGCTGACAGTGTCCTGATTTCCCAAACCATTGCCAACGGGGGAGGCAAGCAGCCCCTGTCTAGAATAGTAATGAGCAAGGTTGTGTGGGGTTTTTTGGTGTGTTTTTTTTTTTTTTTTTGAAGCACTGAAAAATGTATTTTCACTCTTTGTCATTGTAATTAAATCAAGTCTAGGGAAATATAAAACACCAGACACATGTCTCTTCAACGGGAAAACTTAGAATCCCGCACACCAGATTGCAAACTGTTAAAATCCATTCATTAAAAGTTCATGGTCTATTGGACTTCTCCGCCTTCAAGCACTGCATTATGTACATTTCCTCTGTATGTTTATGTGACAGATTGTCTAACAGATTTCTCATACAGTAGAGATGCAGAGTTTGCCAGGAAGGCCTGGTTTGGAACCTGTGGCCATAAGTGAAATGGATTTGGAAATGCCATCTTTCTATCCAGTGGATAATTTAGTAATAATGGCCTCACAGATCCCACAAGACCAACAATTATATACCTGTTTCAAGTTAATTGGACTATGCACGAATGGGAGTTCTATGAATTATATGTTATAAAGATTTGGTAGGCGTTGAATGGACTGACAGCACATTCTGAAACCTAGTATTGACTTTCAATCATTTTAATGGGCAGTTGCCAGAATCCGTGGCTGCGGGTGTCTATCAGGGTAAAAGTGCCCATTCTGAGACCAGGGGCTAATTCTGCATGTTGCTATACAAATAAATATGCATGCACATTGTATATCTCTATATGCATGGACATATCACATATTTATTTACACCTAAAGTTTGCTAATACCAAGTGTTAACAAAATGAGAATTCATAATCCAAATTTCCAAACCAGCTTTTACGGAGCACCAAAGCCTCTTGAGAGTTTGGCAGGGCTTTTATTTTTAGCAGTCCATAAATTAAACCTTTTATTAATCATTCTGAAAGATGACTGTAGAAAAGAGAACATCCATTCTTTTTAATTTCAAGATGGGAAAAGGCGGCCATCCAACCACAGAGCCAACCCAAGTGTTGGGACTTGTTCGAGAGTGGCCTTGGGGGTTTTTGACACCCTCCCTCCTGTCAGTTAAGGGGTTACCCATGTTACAGTAACGAGATATTACTGATGAGTGGCTTTCTCTCTCTCTCTCCTCCCTGTCCCTCCATCTCCCTCCTACTCTTCCCCCATCTCTCTCTGTCTCTCTTAATGACAAACTTAAACACAGCCACTGGAGGAGTGCTATGTTCTGGTGGCAAAGATATTTTCCTCCATTCAATTCATTTTCTAGGAATGTTTCTTAACAAGGTGTGTCTGACCAGGGTTTCTCAGCCATGGCACCTTTGACGCCTTAGGCCGGATGATTACTGGGTGGGGGCACGCCTGGGCATCATGCAATGTTTACCAGCACTCCTGGGCTCTACCTGGCATTCACCCTTGCTCTCCTTGTGGCAGCCAAATGTCACCTGAAGGACAAAAATAACCCTTGCTTGAGAGCCTCTGTTGTGTACCCCTAGGGTCATCATTTAGGTTTTCAACTGAAAAAACCTTTTAAGCATATGTGTTTAGCTCAGATTAATCCTGCAGTAGTTTTTGTGTTTTCAACCTTCTCATCTTATTTAATGTTCACCAATGGTAGCCTCTAGGTTTGTACTGGTTCTATGTAACGCATTTCATCTTGCATTGAGAGAAGGCAGCCTTTCACAGCCATTTTAAAGTTGATAATAATTTAACGAGAAGAAAGAAAAAAGACATACTTTTTAAATTTAATTCTCACCTGAGGACATACAGAGAGGAGGGGGGAAGAAACAATCTTGTGAGCGAGAAACATGGATTGGCTGCCTTCCACACACTCCCCGCCTGGCAGTCGAACTCGCAACCCGGGCTCGGGAACCGAACAGGCAACCTTCCGGCGCACAGGGCGACGCTCAACCGAATGAGCTACTCTGGCTGGGCAAGGCATGCATTTATCTAAACTAACCTCCCAGCTGTGTGGATGGTTTTATATACAACTACATGGAAAGAGAAGGTAAGAGCGTCACTGGGACAGGGCGTAAACCCTGTGTCCTTGCCACCGCAGCATGCCATGCATGGTTCAGGTCTGGAACCAGAGGCGCGAGGCTCTCTCCACTCTCTTCACTAATGTTATAGGAAAAAACAAGGGTTTGGGACTAGGTCAAGTGTGGCATATAAAATGCAATAGCTTCACTAGGTGGTTCTGCATTGAAGTCTCGGAATTAAATTACCCTGGCATCAACTCATTCGTGAAGGAACCATGCTCCTTTCTCTTGTCTGCCCCTACTGCCTTCTGAGGGGGCCTCTGGATGCTTCCAAGGCCTGATGTAGCAATTATTTTGCACAAATTGCGGCGGTCTTGTTTTGGTAGGACATTCTGGGGTGTGAATTGCCTTGGAAGGCAGGCATCTGATTAGGTGTTGCCAAAAGCTCTGTGTAAACGTTTGTGTTCTGTGGGTAGCGGCTGGGAGCAGAGTGGTTTGATTTTCCTACAGCAGCTGCTTCTTTTCAAGCGGCTGAGTTAGGGGGCTCAGCCCCCTCTCGCTGCACACAGAGCCTTAGGGTGGGCGCCACATGTGGGAGGGGCAGGCCCAAGAGGAAAAGTCATCCTGTCTTCTAGCCTTTAGAGTTAAACCTGGGTTAGGTTTCTAATGTAGGATTCTAGTGTCTTTTAAGACTGATTTTACGTTCTTTAAGTTGAGCCATACAGGAAAGAAAGGGTGCATGGTGGTCCATTTTATCAAGCCACACAATGTGGTATCTCATCAGGTTCCTGCTAATGAAGGCGGCTTGGCCACGCTGGCCCCTGAATCAGTGAGAAGGGGAGTGTGAGAAGCAGAATTCAGGCAGGATTCCAAGAAGGATGTGTTTTCCATCCACTCCTCCAGCCACTGTAAAAGTAAACACTGAGGGTACCAGGTCAGCAGAGAGATGTTTGTGGGCTGGATTGCATTAGTTCCCTCCTGGAATTGCTTTGATTAGATCGCAGTTTGGGGTGACACCAGATGCCCGTATCCAAGGCTGTGGCAAGAAGCATAAATGCCCTCTGCGCCTCTGTGAGGATGTGTCCTGGGTATTATTACATTTCAGGTAGTCCGCACAGTGGCTGCAAATGCAGCCTTTGCTATGATAGCAGACCGCCTGGGTCCAAATCTCAGCTCTGCTTCTCGACTACAGCATTTCTCTCGACTCCTGTGAGCATCAGTTTTCTTGCCTGTAATGTGAGGAATAGAATCGTGAGTGCCCGCGTCACGGAGTTGCGCACGGCCATGCCATCAGGGGAGGCGGAATCGAGACAGTCATGCTTGTTACACGGCAGCACTTCCTTCTGCTTCCACCTTGAGGAATAATCATGATAAAACCGAATCATTGGTCCATTTTCATAACATAGGCACCTGGCACTGTGTATATTAGTTATTAGACCCCCCTCCATGTTGACGGGCTGGAAAATCAGGACAAACTGTCTGGTGCTCTCACAGCAACCCGAGAGGGCTTTGTGCTTTATGTGTCAGTACTAACTTCAATTCCTGGTGCCCTTTTATCACCGATCAACTGGATAAATAAATCTGTTTTATCTTGCTGTATTGTTTTTGTCAATATAAGCCAATTTAATCTTTCCTGGGCCCAAGGAAACAGGGGAATGAGTAATATATAGATCTAGAAATAAATGTAACCCCCGAAATATTGATCTGGTCTTACTCTTTATATCCTCTAAGGAACAGGGGCCACAAACTCAAATATCCAAGCAGACAGTGTCAATGAGAAAAACGGGCCCAGTTTAAGACAATAGAGATTGTGGGAGCTGTTGTAAATAGATCGGATATTTTCTGTTTTCCTATAATACTCCCCTTGCCGTATTTTCTCACCACTGAGTGTCACAATGACCCTCTCATTCTCATCCTTCTTTTTTCAAGTTCATCTCTTCAAATGCAAGACAGTGCTCTGTCAATTCAGGTGCTTGCTTGGAAGTTTTGCTAAAACTCTATCTATTGGTCCTGACTGGTGTGGCTCAGTGAATAGAGCACCAGCCCATACAGTGAAGGATGGAGGGTTCGATTCCAGGGTAAGGGCATATACTTGGGTCGCAGGTTTGATCCCTGACCCCAGTGCGAGTGCTGGAGGCAACCAATCTGTGTGTCTCTCTTATGCAGATGTTTCTCTCTCTCCCCCTCCCTCTCTCCCTTCCACTCTCTTTAAAAATCAATGGAAAAAATATCCTCAGGTATTAACAAAAAACAAACAAGAACAACAACAACAAAAACTCTACTTATTGCTGTTTTATTTGAAGCAAAAAAGTATGTATGAAGTGTCCTAAAATATATATGTCACACAAAGCCTTTTGTGGATATGAAATCCTAAAATAATTAATGATTGTGGTAATTATCAACAGTAAGGGTAAGCATAAGTCACAGGTATGGAGCTCTGGTAATATGTTTTACATGACTTCTAAATAGTTAGATACTATTATCAATGGGATTATGGAGACACAGGAAGACAGAGTAACACTCCCAGGCCAAGGACCATTCACTTAATGCTTTCAACTTTTAGCATCTGGACACGGCCTGACTCCCCATGAGGCTGCTGTTCCTTTCTGCAGATGTGACCACCTTCACCTGAAAAGTTTCTAAACTCTCTAAACTAGATACTTCCTGATCATCTCCCAAGATTTGGCTCTCTAGTTTCACCTGCCCACCATATCTAGGTTAGGGACCCCTCCTGTGTTTCTCACCCCAGCGCCCCAGACAGAACACGTGCAAGCTATGATGGAAACTGGCTTGTAGCGCTCTTTCTGCCATCCTTCCCTGCCCCCAGCACCATATCTTGTAGGTCACAGTACTGGAGGGCAGAGAAGACCCTCTGGGAAGCCACCACCAGGGACCTAGAGTTGATCAAATGATGCTCAAGGCAATCCTTGGCTACAGGAGCTAAACGTTTAGCCTCTAAGTAGATCTCTTAGATGTGGATTCTGCAGTCTTATCTGACCAACTGTGTGATCTTCGGTAAGTTATCAACCTCTCTGTGCCCAGTTGCCACATCAGTGAAATGAGGAAAAAAATGTCCACCCCATGGGGTTACTGAATGGACATGAGACGATGATTGTAAAGCTCTTAGGCAGAGTTTTACACATAGAAGATGCTCATTAAATGTTAGTTACTAATCTCCATGGTTATTATAATATTTAGAAATGTTCAACACTGCTCTATGGGGAAACACCCCAGGCAATTAAATTGTCATTCCCTGAATTCTTATTTGCTCTTCAGCCCATAGCCGTGCACTTACCAGCTCCTAGTGGGGCGCAAAGTGGACCGAGCCCCCGCCTTTCCAAAGCTTATAACCTCCTCCTGTGCTGCTCAGTAGGCCTCCGCAAGCCCCACGTGGCCACTGACATTTACACATAAATGAATTAGAATGAAAACGTTAGTGCCTCGGTCAGAAAGGTCCCATTTCAAGTGCTGACTGGTCATAGGAGGCTGGAGGCTACCACACTGGAGAGCACAGGTGGAGCGAATGTTTCCATCCTTGCAGAAAACCCTTCCCAACAATGCCGGCCTAGTGGAAAGAGGGACAATACAGACTCAAACAAATAAATGTTAGTGTTATTCAAGAATACTGATCACATACTTCTTAAAATCGTACTTTTTTCCCTAAATGTTGGATTATCCTGCCTTGGAAATGTTAACACTGTGAACCTGGGAAAGTGTTGTGTGTGTGGCTCCAGAATGAGTTGAACTTGAACAAGAAGAAACATGGATCTTCCCTCCCCCGTCCCTTCCCTTTCCCCTTTCCCTTTGCTCTCCCCCACTTTCCCTTTGTCTCTCTTTCCTGTCTCTTACACTCTCTCCCTCCTTATATACCACTACTCTTCTAGGATTTTTAAAGGGGAAAATATACTTATTCTTAGGTTCCAAAGTCTATTGGAACCTCTAGGGCCTAAAAAATATAGCTGCACTGTGGTGCCAGGGAGGCTGCCAGAGGAGCAGGGGAAGGGAGAAGCAGGCGCCCCCCCCCCAGGAGGGAGGGGTCACCCTGCTCAGCAGGGATAGGAAAAGCTGCACAGAGAAGGTTTACGCTCATCCTTGACCTTCAGCAAGCCCCTTAGCTTCCAAGTGAGTGACAGGCAGAATGTAAACAAGACCTATCCCGAGGGGCAGGAGCTCTATGAATGCAATTATTAATCACCGCGAAGCTGTTGTGAACTATTACCATACAGCAATGACAAGCTGCTTTTACTCTGCTAGATCAATATCACTGAAAGGCCTTCCTGTCCCGGGCTCATCCTATAGACGGGTAACTCACATTGCCACAAATATATGATGACTTTTTAATCAAGTGCTAATGGTCTTCAGCATTTCAGACAGCGTGGGTGCGGGGGGCCTGCGACGGGCAGTGGCCATGTCTCTTTCAGTTCCATGGCTAGTTCCATCTCTAGTTCCAAAAAGGGTTGGAGATAAGGGCGCACGTGAGAGCGCACATTCAGTAAACCTTAAGATATTATTAAAACAAGAGAAACTGCGGGAGCCTAATGATGAAAGGGTGACAAGAGAAAAATGGTAAGAAAGAAGTGGATGGAGGGTAAAAAATTATACAAAAATATTGCAACATTTCACTTCTTCCAAGATATTAAGAATCTTAGGCTAAAGCCAGCCCCTGGGATTAAGCACAAAGCTTTTATGTTTATATGTAAGAATTCTGGTTAAATGGAAAAGAAGGAAGGAAGTTACATGCCCTACTCTCTTGCCGTACTTCCTCAGTGTGGTTTATTTAGCACCCTGTTGCTGGGGTTTTGATGGATGCTGAGGAGTGGGAGGGCGATATACATATAAGGCCAGGTTCTTACAGGCAGAGGGACTGGCCTGTTCAAGGCCTGGAGGTAAAGGGAAGTGTGTATTCTCAGAACAGAAAGCGGATCGGTGTGTGTGCGTGTATGTGCGTGTGTGTGTGCATGTGTGTATGTATATGTGTGTGCAAGCGCCTGTGTGTATGTATGTGTGTGCACCCATGTGCATGCATGTGTGTGTATGTGTGTATGCATGTGCCTGGGTGTGTGCATGTATGCGTGCATGTTTGCACACCTGTATGTGTGCACGTACATGCACGTGCACATGTGCGTGTGCACATGTGCACTGTGTGAACATGTGTGTGTGCATGTGCCAGTGTGTGTGCACGTGCGTGCATGTGTTCACACACGTGTGCATGCTTAGTTGAGTTTATCAATGATGGGGAAGGGCCACAGTCAGTGAACCTAGAGATAAGGAAGGACTGGATAACTTAGGGCTCTGTTAAGGCCAGTTAAGGAGCTTAGCTTTTACTTTAAGGACAATTGGGAACCACTGAAGTGAATCAGCTTTTCCATTTCGAAAGGTAACTCTCCCTGCAGTGTGGAGAATGGATTGCGGGAGGAGGAGACAGGAAAGGGGTGTCCATGGGGGGTGCTGCGGGTGAGAAATACGGAGGCTTTGGGTGAGGGAAATCATGGCAATGGGAGTGACGAGAACTGAATGGGTCTGTGAGCTACCTGGTGGGAGAACCAATTTACCTCTGCCGTTAATTGTAAATAATGGGAGAAAGTATGAGCCGGAGCAACTTGGACTCAGGTTTCATCCCAGGATGTTCTAGGTGGATGCAGGTAACATTTAATGAGATGGAAGAGGAACGGATATTGGGCCTCAGGGGGGTGATGGCCGCGTCATGGGCGTGATGTCAGATGCCTGGAAGGCGCTTGGGTGGCTACAGGCGTTTCGTAGGCAGTCGAGTGAGTGAACCTGGCACTCAGAGGTGAAGTGGGGTGAGGGCCATATTTGGGAGCCTTGGAGGAGACGTGTTTTTCAAGCAATGGGAATTTATGAGGGTGATCTTGGTAGAGTTTGGGGTAAGAAACAAAGAAGATTCAAGATCTTTTTGATCCCCACATTGAGAGGTTTCCCAGGGGAGTAAGAATCCATAAAGACATCTAATCACCATTGTAAGGGCAGAAATTGGGGAGCCACAGAAACATCAAGGAGCCTGTACGTGGAGGAGACTGTGACGCAGTCTGTGTCACGGTGCCATAGGGCCCCTTGACAGTGGAAGCTAGGGCACTGGGTGATAAACTCAAGGGGAACTCAGTGAAAAAAGACGAGATCCCGGGAGCCATCTCTGGGGCCTCGCATTACTTCCAGGTGACCTTGAATTTTCAAAAGTCTCCCTGTCATAGCTTTGGTTGGGCATGGAGAGAAGTGTGTCTTGGGCGATACACTGTGAATTACTGTCCGCTTTTCCAGACATATGAACTGTAACTTTAATAACCTGAGCTCTAGTTCCTATCACGGTTCCCGCAGTGCCCCAGGACTCATTAAATTGCTGGGGGTATTCAAAGGCCTCCCAATTAAGGACCCGTTTTATGTGCATAGTTGGAATTCTGGAAATTATTGTCTCATTTGAGGCACAGGGGTGGGCCCTGCTATCTGCTGGGATGAATGATAATTCAGACCCCGGCGATTCGCTGTCCTTCATCGTTTGATCTGCTTTAATGACCAGAGTGTAATTAGCCAATTGTTGTGTGCAGATAGGTGTTACAAATGGAGTTGTAAATTCAGCATCTTCAAAAAAAAGTGAGTGTGAGATTCTGCCTTGCAATGCAGCTGACACATGACTCTGGTGCCAAGTGAGATGAAGCCCAGGATGCCTGCTCAGGGGTGAAGTGTGTGGCCATGCACCTGGGTGCACAGGTACAGAGGTTTGTGTCCTCAAAATAGAAAACAATAACCCTTGGTATAATTTCTTAGGGGTGTGTTTTTAAATGAAGGTATGTAAAGTGTTGACATTCAGTGCTAGGAAGTTTGGCAAGGGAACTAAAAGCTCTGTGTACCTTGATCTGTACTAGCTTTGGTTTCTGTGCCTCTCTTTGTGTGGCAGAACTCCACGTTATTCTGAGTTGTGCAAGTTTCTTTGGAGTTTCTGGCCTGGTTGATACCACTCAGTAACACAAAGTGAGCATGCATGGTGGGTAAGGGTTTGGCATCTGGAGAACTGCCTGTGTTCCCAGTTCACAGACTGGATCTGTTATTTATTATTGGTTTGACCTTGGAAAAGACGTACTTAAGGCCTCTGAGCCTCAGTTTCTCCATCTTTAAAATATAGTTGGGCATAGCACAAACTCTTTGACTCATTAGATAAATTAATGGAGAAAATGCACGGGAAGCACTTGGCATGACACCAGGCATGTCCTAAGTGCTAAATATGTTAATTATCACTCTCACATCTTCATCATGGTGAACATCACCAGTCAGGAAAATGGAGTCTGGACTATTGGTAATTCAGAACAAGAAAATAATTAGTGCCCAGTATCATCTCCTGAGCTTGCCAACTATCCCTGACCATGTGGCAACATGCTCCAAGTCTTCTCAAACCACAGAGAAAACCAAGTACATCTCTTGGACTACTCATTTGACCTAGAAGTGAGAAATAAAAGAACTGTAAATGCTATTTTATGTAAATAGCATCACAGATATATTATGGAGTTGAATGCAAAATGAACATGGATTTGCAGGACAAATACATAATGTCAAATGCATTTTGCCTTTGCAAGATTTGCTTCTAGATGTTTCCCCCAGAATTCCTGGAGGGTTAAATCACTGTCCTCTGTGGATCTCTGTCTTTCTCCCCAAGACGTGGCTTGTTAGAGGGCTGGGAAAATGTTCCCAGTACCTCCAGGCCTAGAAATGATAAGTTCCCCTTCCACACTTTCCTGAGATTCCACTGGAAATTCAGTGTTTTGACATTGGAGTGTAAAAATCAGCACTGTTTCTTTCCCTGGTGTACTCACTCAGCTTACAGTGTCATCCTATCAAAAGAGTTTAAACTTCATGTCTCTTCTCCCCACCTTTTAAGTATTAATATAGGTACATTAAGGGTTATAGCAAGTTCAAAATCACGTAAACTATTTGAATTGGGAGGCTCTTAAGGATGAAATGATTGTGTAGCTGATACGCAACTAACCTACAAGTCTTGCCCAAAAGATTTTTCTTTACAGGACTTCCCTTTTAACTAGTGCTTCTTACATTTTTGAAGATGCACAATACATCCTTATAGCCAACAGTATGTTGTGAGTAGCCTTAAGGTCAACGCTTTAAAATCCTGCTAGTTCTCATCAATAACTGCATAATAATCTATACTTCAGACTGAACATGTCTTCCTGGGCTGCCATCCCAAAGTGCCACAAATTGGGCACCTTAAACAACAGGAATTTATTTTCTCACATTCCTGGAGGCTACAAATATGAAATAAGGTGTTGGCAGGGTTGGTTTCTTCTGAGGTCTTTCTCCTTGCCTTGTAGACGGCTGTCTTTCCCCTGTGTCTTCACATGGTCATCCGTCTGTGTGTCCCCATGTCCTATTCTCTTCTTCTCATGACATTCCTATTGGATTAGGGTCCATCCACGTGACCTCTTTTTAACTTAATTAAAGGCCCTGTCCTGGAATCCAGTCACATTCTGAGAACTAGGTGTTGGAACTTGAATATATGAATTTGAGGGGTTGTGGCACAATTTAGCCCATAACATAGGTTACCATGATTTGTTTAACTGTGTTCCTATTATTATTGTTATTATTTTTGGCCAAATAAACATTTGTAAATGGAAACTAAAACAACCATGAGAGATATACCAATATGCCCCTGAGCTAGATCCCCAGTAGGGTTGTGCGGGAGCCAGCTGATTGATGGTTCTCTCTCATTGATATTTCTCTCTCTCTCCCTCTCCTTACTTCTCTCTCTCAAAACAATTTATAAAAACATATTGGAATGGACAAAATCTGGAACACTGATAATATCAAATGCTGGATGTGGAGCAACAGGGACGCTCATCCGTTGCTGGTGGGAATGCAACACAATACAGTCACTTTGGAAGACAGTTTGGTGGTTTCTTCCAAAACTAAACATACTCTTACCATACAATCCAGCAATTTTATGCTCCTTGGTGTTTACTGGAAGGAGTTGCAACTTACGTACACACAAAAATCTGCACATGGATGTTTAAAACAGCTTTGTTCATAATTTTCAAAACGTAGAAGTAACCAAGAGGCAAATGAATCAATATAGGGTGGTACATTCATGCAATTGAATATTATTTAGCATGAAATGAAATGAGCTATCAAGTCATGAAAAGACATACAAGAAACTCAAATGCATATTATTAAGTGAAGGGAGCCCATGATTCCAACAATTCTGACACATCGAGAAAGGCAAAACCATGGAGACAGTAAAAATATCAGTGGTTGCCAGGGATTAGAGGGGAAGGGAGGGGTGAATAGGTAGGGTGCAGAGGATTTTTAGGGCAGTGAAATTACTCTGTGTGATGCTATAATGATGGATACATGTTATTACACATTTGTCCAGACCCATAGAAAGTACAACACCAAGAGTGAAACCTGATGTAAATTAGGGATGTGGGGTGATACCAATTTGTCTGGAGTTTCAACAATTATTACACATGTGCCGCTCCGGTGGGCATGTTCATAATGGGGAAGGCTGTGCATACGTGGGGGTAGGGGAGACATGGGAAATCTCTGTACCTTGCTCTCAATTTTGCTGTTTAGCTAAAACTGCTCTAAAAGTAAAACTTAAAAATAAAAACATTTCGACTAACAATTCACCCATAACATTCACTTAGATAGATAGCACGGAAATATTTCATTGCAATTTGGAATTTCAATTTTTTTTCTTTTTCCTGAAAGTAAGGGATGACTGTGTCCACCTAGGAATTTAGTAGCTGGATTGTTTTGACAGAGAATTTAATAGAAGATTATTTTTTCCACTGGCAATCTGCAGATTAATCGGATAATTTCATGTGAATCAAAGGGCGGGGAGGACTGCTCTCTTTAAGCTCTCTGTGTGCTGATGTAGGAACAATAATATCATCCAATAAAAGGATGTATGCAATTATATCAGCTTTGTGATAATTATGTGGATATTTTAGTTGTTCTGTGCATTTAATTATGCTTTGTTAAACAGCCCGAATTGACTTTCAGTGGGGAGAGCTCCCACTGGATTGATGCCAAGGGGCTTGTACATATAACGTTTCACATGATGCATTTTCCTGGAGGCAGAGAGCAAATGAAAGCTGGACAGAAGTGTTATAAGGCTGACTAACTGTCCTTGTTTCTTTTTAAAAAACAGTTTAAATTAAAAGCCGTCTCTTTAAAAATCTTTATTTTAGTCACTTGAATTTTAAAAAAGTAACACATGGGTTTTGGAACCATTAAAATAGTAAAGGACTGTTTAAAGTAAAATTAACAGGTGGCCCCTCTCCATCTACCCCTTCAGTCCTTTAATATAGCCCCGGAAAAATGGAATTCCCTTTATGCGTTGAGTTACACTCTTTCATATTCTCTCCTTTGCTAATATACATATACATTCTCACCCACATGTCTTTTAAAGATGTTCTCGTAGTCTATATTTTATTGATTGACTTGCCTTTTCCACATGGCATGGTTACGATCCGTACATGTCAATCTTAAAAATCTGCTTGGTCTTTTTTAACAGCTGTGTAGTAGTCCATGCCATGGAAGCATCAGAATGTGTTCCCCAATTCCTCCGTGATAGCCTGCAGATTATTTCTACTTTTAGATGTGTTTGCTTTGTCTCCAGATAAAAATAAGCACCACTGCAGTAAACATTTTGTATATATTTCTTTAGTTCTGCTACTTTTTCTATCTGTTGTATAAATTCCCAGAAATGAAATAATTAGTGGCTATTTTACAAATTTTTAATTGCAACAGATATTACCAAGTTTTACCCAAAGACATTAGAATGATTTGCAATCTTCTCAAGGCTGTAAACTGCCTGGCTAACATTGGATATTAGGAACAAAATAAATCGATGAACAAAATAGAAACAGAGGCATGGATACATGGAACAGACTGACAGCTGCCAGAGGGGAGGAGTGAGGGAGGACTGGATGAAAGAGGTGAAGGGATTAGCCAAGAACATACATGCATAATCCACGGACACAGAGACAGTGTGGCAATGGCCAGAGGGAAGGAGGGGTGGGGGTTGGGTGAGGTGGGCAAAGAGGGGGAAAATAGGGATGCCTGTAACAGTGTCAACAATAAAAATAAAGTTAAAAAAGCAGTATTTTTAAATGATTGAGTATAAGTATGGCAATTGTATATTTTTGCTTTAATTTGCATTTTCTTGATTACCTGTGATACACAACATCTTTCCTCCTGTATGAACCATTTATGTACAATCTTTGTCCATTTTCAGTTGGTTTATCTTTCTCTTGTTATCTTGTAGGAATTCTTGGCATGCTATAGCTGCCCACCTTAGTCAGTTATAGTTGTGATAACACATGCTGTCGTTTGCCTCTGACTTTATCTATCTTTTGCCATATACATTTTAATTTTTGTGTAATCACTTTAATTATTGACTCAAGAAACTATCCTTCCCCATCCAACTTTTATAAAAATAGCCTCTTATGCTTTCTTATCATAATTCATGGTCTTATGCTTTACCTGTACATTTCTTAATTTACCTAGAATTTACTTTTTAAAAATTAAGTACCAAATCTAACATGCATTATTTTTCTTGGAATTGGTTTATTTAGCTGACTCAACACCACTTATTCAGTATTGCACCATTTCCACTACTTGTATATACACAAATTGTATGTGTGTGTATATATATATATATATACACACACACACACACATACACAAACACACATCACCATTTCCCCATTGTTCATTCATTCACCTATTGATTTACTGTTATTTATTAGTATTTTGGTCATTAAAGTCCTTCAGCCTTGGCATGTGGAATGACATAGGAAAGAGGAGAATTCCCTACATTAAAGTGTTGGGCAGTTAACAATTGGAGTCAGAACCTTTTTTGAACTGACCTACTAGTCATGTTTCCTTTGGGTAGAAGTGGCAGAAAACTCACCAAGTTAGTCGAGGCAAAAACGAAGAATATTAATATTCAGAACTTAAAATTCTAAGGGTTGCTCTAAGTTTACTGAATCCAGAAGCTCAGACAGTGTCACACTGGGACTGGGTCTCGCTCTCCCACTGGCTCTCTTGGCTGTCTTGGTCATTATAAAATGGTGACTGATTACTCATGGGCCCAGATTTCATTTTGCTCTCCGAACATCCTCAGTGAAGAACACTGGGTCACATACCCACCACTACGCCATCGTCATGGTCAGAGAGAGATGTGAGATCCTCACCGAGAACGAGCAGTAGAAGCAACTCTGCGGGAGGCCACCATCCACACTGAAGGCTCATCCCCTCCGAGAGAGCGAAGACCAGTAAGGAAAAATGATATGCAGAGAGGGGTGGCCTGTCATCATCCCAAACTATTGACGTTCACTACACCCGATTCAGATTTCCATGTTATTTCTGAAAATTCATTGAGCCCTTTAAATGGAGCCATGGATGCATGCTCCCCCTTTACTGTCACCAGCCTCTGAGCAAGTTTCAGCTGTTGGGGTGACGGCAGCCCTTTCATCCCAGTGGGGGCCAGCTTTAATGACTGCACTTAAATGTTGGTGTCCAGAGAAAAACATTAAAATAACAATGACATACCATTTGTGCATCTTGAATTGGCAACCATTAACAAAATCGCTAGTAGCCAATTTTGGCAAGATTGTGAGGTAACAAAAACCCTCGTATACTGACGGCGGGAGTGGAACTTGGCATAATTTTGAAGACGTATATGTGAGTGTGTGTATGTGTGTGTGTACACTTTTATTTACCAATGCCTCCTTTATTAATTAACCCTATAGCACAGATATTTTCAGTCTGCTTACCTTTTGAAAATTGCCACATGAATGCATAAAAGAAGGGCTTCAATGCAGCATTATTCTTAATATCCAAGTCATTCCCAATTTAATGTATATTAGCAGTGGACTGATCACAAAATTGCTGTCTAGCCAAGCATTTGCCTGATATGTGAAGGGAGGCAATTATACATTTGAATACCAAAAAAGAAAATCTTTTAATGCAAGGAAAACAGCTCCTGAATGAAGGTTTGGCCCTAGTATTTTGGAAAAGCTGACTCTGAGTGGGCAGGTCACCTCTCTCGCGCTTCCATATGGATCCCGGATCATATTTAAAACATCAATTACTCAGCAGCAGCCTTAATCGCTTCCCTGAATGTAGTTCACCTCTTCTCCTCCCTGCAATGTTTGTTTAAGCCAAGCGGGCTGGATAGCTGAGCATTAAAAAGAGGTGGAGGCATATGGCAGAGGAAGGCTCAGCCTCCAAGAACAGGATTCCATGATTCCAGGATCAGTTCTTTTTTTTTTTTTTAGACAGTAAATATTTTATTATACTCACAGATTCTGCGGGTCAAGGCTTTGGAAAGGGCTGTGCAGGCAGGGGAGGCTTGTCTCTAATAAGTGATGATTGAGGCCTCAATGGGAAGATGCAGAGGCTGGTGGTGAGCAGGTAGCCTGGGGGCTGGATGGTGTGAAGGCCTGTTCGCTCATGGCTGTGATGCTGGGCTGAAGGAGCAAACTCCAGGCTGACCGTCTGTAGTGCATACAGGAGGCTCCTCTGCATGGCTCAGCTTGGGCACAGCATGGTGGCCCCAGGCGAATGCCAAGCATGCCTTCCAACACCCACAGCAAAACTGCATTGTGCTGACTCAGCCTCCTGGGGCCAGGTCTTCAGCCAGGGGTTCCTAGCTCTGTTAGCCCCCAGGAAAGGTGCTCACTAGCTCTGCAAAGCCGTATCTTCTTTTGTAAAATGGGTCTAACCATCGTAGCCTCTCCTGTCTAATCTGATTACAGGAGATATGTAAATAACAAAGTAAATAACAAAGAGTGGGTGTTGAACTACCTACAAACCCTGAAGCCCTGGATTCGTGCAAGTGTTGCTCGTATTGAACTACCTTTGATAACTTTCACTCTCTAGCCTCTTGGTCTTCTCTGAGTCGGTTTTTACCCAGGCACAGTGGTTGTCTAACACTTGATAGGTTTGCAGAATGAGGTGGAGTAGGTTATTTAGGAAAACAAAAGGTGGTGGAATGAGTTTTGCTGTTGATTTCTATCTATCTGTTTAATCTGATAGTAAGATGAAGGACAGCACTCCCCCTCCACCTTCCACGCATAAGGATGCTGTTCTTTATTTTGATACTGTGGATGAGCCTATAAGAGTCAAGATAACACAGTGGATTTGGCTCCATTCTTTAACGGATATCTTTTATTTTTATTTTTGTCCCAGAAGAGTTGGACAGTTGGACACAGCCCATAGGTCCCCAGGCCTTAACATCTAAAATCTATGTAGAAAGGAAAATGGCAACACCCTGGCTACGATGCACTTTTAGACCAGAGCCTTCTCACTCATGGGAATATGTGTGTCCTTAAATGACTTGTCTTGGAACACGGCCATGCTCATTTCTTTCCATATTGTCTAGGGTTGTTTTTGTGCTTAAAGGGCAGAGTTGAATAGTTGCAACAGAGACCATATGGCCCACAAGCAGAGACTATTTACTATCCAGACCTTTACAGGAGAAGTTTGATGCCTGATTTAGACTGAAGTTTGAGTTGACTCATTGTTACACCAATAAAAGACTTGAAAACTATATATATTTGTGACCGCATGAGTATATGTGTGTGTGTGTCCTTTAACCTTTCTAGCTAACCCTTACCTTAACCAAAAAAGATAAAATTTCTTTTTAACTGTCCAAGTGGCTCAGCTGGTTGGAGCATCCTCCTGTACACCAATAGATCGTGGGTTCGATTCCCAGTCGGGGCACATACCCAGGTTGTGGGTTTGATTCCCTGGTCAGGGTACATATAGGAGGTGACCGATTGATGTTTCTCACATAGATGTTTCTCTCTCTCTCTCTCTCAAATCAATTAAAAAAATAAATAATAAAAAAATTAAGCCATCAATGGTTATAACTTTCCTGAGTGCATTTTAACATCATTGGTTTATTTTTCAAACCTTCTTAAATGTCTGCTATTTCCCAGTTACTGTGCTGGGTGCTTTAACATGTTGTTTAACTTTATAATCCTCAGCAACCATCTGAATGGGTTGGTATTAAACCCATCTTAGAGGAGAGGAAACAGGTGTTGAGGAGGATTTCAATAACTTGCCAGATTTCTTGGGGGTTCCCTGAGCCAGAATTCAAACTTCAACACGTCTGAATTCAAGAGGATGGCTGTTGGGTGTAAGACGGTTGGACACATCATCTCGCCATCCTGTTGTCAATTCCATGAGGGTTGGATGCGGGTTCGAGGGGTAAACAAGGTGCTTCACATGCACCCGAGGAGGCTCATGACCTAGTTTCGTCCCTGCATTTTCTCTGTAAAGCATTCTGAACTTGCTAGGCTCTTGTGCTTTGAGTAACAGCACAGTGTTTACTGTGGACACTAATACTTAGAATCTAGCAATGAAGATACGGAAAAAGTAAAGACAAAAATGCAATCTACTCAGAGAGGTACAGAAACCTGAACAGTCCTAACTTGGGACCAGTATTCCCATTCTATGTTGGCTCTAATACAATTAAGTGCAGTTGATTAAATCATTTATATTATTAATTGCTTGTATGAATTACATTTAGTAATATGAGGTTTAATTAATCTATATATTTATTTTTGAGCCACTTTATTAGGTGTGATTGACCCTCAAAAACCTGGGACATTTAATGTTTGCAACCTGGTGAGTTTGGAGATCAGTGCTCACCTGTAAGACCGTCCCCTCAGTCAAGGCTGTGAACTTACCCATCATCTCCAAAAGGTTCTACTAGCCCTCTTATTTTTCAGTTCTTAATATTTTTTCTTTTGTGGTAAGAGCACTTAACATAAGATTTAACTGCTTAGCAAGTGTTTAAGTATACAATACAGTGTTGTTAACCATAGTCACCATGCTGTATGTTAGGGCGTCAGAACTCATTCATCTTGCGTAACTGAAACCTGGATGCTTTGCCCTACATCTCCTCATTTCCCCCATCCCCACCCCACCCCACCCCTACCCCAGCCCCGGTAACCACGATTCTACTCTCTGCTTGTTGAGATGGATATTTTAGATTGCTCATAAGAGTGGGATCATGCTGTATTTGTTGTTCTGTATCTGGCTCTTTTCATTATAGGTCCATTCGTGTTGCTGCAAATAGCAGGATTTTCTTTCTTTTTTTTTTGAGGTTGAATAATATTCCTCTGTGTGTGTGTGTGTGTGTGTGTGTGTGTGTGTGTGTGTATATATATATATATATCTCACATGTTCTTGATCTATTGGTCCACTGCTAGGCATTTCGTGTGTGTGTTTTCATGCCTTGGCTGGTGTGCACAGTGCTGCAGTGAACGTGGGAGTGCGGATAGCTTTCTGAGAGCCTGACTTCAATTCCTTTGGACGTACACCCAGAAATGAGATTGCTGGGTCAAATGGTAGTTCTATTTTTAGTTTTAGGAAGTTCCAATCTGCTTCCTATACTGGCTGCGCCAATTCACATCCCCACCTACAATGTACAAGGTTCCCCTTTCTGCACATCGTCACCAACACACACACACACACACACAATAGCCATTTCTAATAGGTGTGAGTTGATATCTCACTGCGGTTTTGATTTCCCTGGTGATCAGTGATGTTGAGCACCTTTTCAATTAATATGCATTCAGTGGGTTATTATATGTAAAGTGTTGCAGCATCACCAGGAACTGAGATTACATTAACACAGTGCTTATTTTTAATAGTGCTGTTACTGTAATAATAATTTTATGACTATTAAATGCAGTGACATACATAGATGCCCAGGCCAGGGGGCTTTATACCTACGGGCGGTCCTGAACTGCCATGTTTATACCCTCTAGAAACACAATATGGTGAGACAAGGATCCTTAACCCTAGAACACATAGTTCTTGTTTCCTGGAACATCAATTTAGCTTGAAGCTTTTGGAGGAAAGGTATGATGTTTTATATAAAAACAAATACATAGGGAAGGGAAAGCACATGGACTTTTAGGAGAAGCGTGAAGCATGAACCACCATTTACGAGCCACTGGATCCTTCCAGCTGTGGGATTGAGACTGAGGTCTCCTCTGCCATCAGTTAGTGGTACTTACAGGGGCATTTTTCAGAGCAATAAATTACTCCCCCGCCCAAAGGCAGTTTCTGTTTTCCTGTAAAGTCCTTAGGTTTGCTAATGCAGCTTGTCTGCTTTTGTCAAGATAGTAGCAAGGCCAATAAAGGATTCATAGGAAAATTCTAAAGTAAGCTTTTTTTTTATTTTATGTTTTTATTGGGTCAATGTTTCTGATGGTCATCTTGTGGCCAAAATGTCCTTTACCTTTTGAGCTAAAAAAACCCAACAAACTACTAAAGAAATAGTTTATCCAGGCCTGAGGGATGGGCGTAGGGAGAAGGGTGTGTGGTGTGGGGATGGAGCTTGTCTCTGTAAAGAGATGATTTGAAGTCAGCTCTTTGCTGCATGAGGCAAAAGTCCCATGTCTCTCACACTGTGATGGGGGTAGGGGTGGTTAGGAGGGCAATTTTACTTATGTCCTTTAGTTACGAACAGCCTATAGTTTAGATTTTTACTTTTTCTACAAATAAAGACTTCCAGTAAGTCACCCAGGCTGATTGCAAGGCTCAGAATTACAGTTCACTGAGATCCCCGGCTGGACCAGGCCCCTGGGAACAAATTAATATTTCCTATAACACCCAAAATGATTTTGTAAAGAGCACAATTCTAGTTTAGAGCATTGCCATCTGCAGTGGGACATTTAAATCAGAATTAGTTCCAGAAATCGCAAATGACACATCGCTGTCACTCAGACTGTGATTGGTACAGTACTTTCTGTTTTATTAACAAGTCTAATGGGACATTGTTTGGCCATAAAAATTCTCACCTGCTAAAGAGCCCTTAAATCACTATTTTTTTGGTTTTGCATTTGTAAAAACAAATGAAATTGTTTTATTGATGCACATGCATTAAAACATTAAAATGCTCAGCAGAGACTTTTAAAAGGTGTCCTAATTTTTCTTCCTTGCTAAATTGTGGCCCCCTCATTCCTCTAACTTTTCTCACGGATGAGATACTCCAGGCATTAGCGGGGTCCTAGGATATTCTTTCTGACCCTGGAAAAGTCAGGAAAGGTTCTCTCCCACTACATGAGTAACAAAAACTATGGACAGAAAAAGCCTGTGGGGCGCACATAGTACCTCGATGAAGCTGGCTGCTGTGCCAAGGTCAGTGGCGGAGTTTCTGTTCATAGCAGCACAGTTTACAATAGCTAAGATCTGGAAACAGCCCAGGGGCCCATCAGTAGATGAGTGGATAAAAAAGCTGTGGGACATTTACACCATGGAGTACTATGCAGCTATAAAGAAGAAGAATCTCGTACCATTTGGGGCAGCATGGAGGGACCTGGAGAATATTATGCTAAGTGAAATAAGCCAGGCAGAGAAAGACAAGTATCTCACTTATGAGGTGAATCTAATGAACAAAATAAACTGATGAACAAAACAGATCCAGAGACACTGAAACATGGAACAGACTGAGGGGTCTCAGAGGGAAGGGAGGCAGGGAAGGAAGAGATTAATCAAAGAACTTATATGCTTATATGCATAACCCATGGACAAACGATACAAACGATAGTGTGGGGATGGCCTGGGGTGGGGGCGGGAGCAAGGTGGAGAGGGCTAATGGAGGAAAAAGGGGGCATCTGTAACACTCGAAACAATAAAGTTTAAACCCATAAAATAAAATAATAAAATAAAATAAATAAAAAATAAAAACATAAAAGCCTAAAAAAAAAAACAAACACTTAAGAGGCAAGGAGTGGGAGAGGGGCGTAGTTGTGGTTTTTAAAAATAATGTATTGAGGTGAAATTCACATAATATAAAATTAATCATTTTAAAGTGGAAAAAAAAAAAAGAGAGAACATTGAGGATTCTGATAGGAATGAAAGTGGAGAGGCAAGGAAATAGGAAAAAAAGTGCTGGGGTAAAATACAGAAAAGTCGAAAGGAAAATAAAGTCACACCTAAGGATTTTCAGCGAAACAGCAAGTGCTACTAAGGAATAAACCCCGGCCTGCCCCGCGCCGGTGGCGCTCTAGAGACCCAGCCAGGATGCAGCCAGGGCCCCGGGGCGGTCCCTTTTGGAGGCCTTGGGTCGGAGCCTCCTTCAGGGGCCAGCGTGGCTCGGGGATGGACCCCCTTCAGTTAGGCCCCAGCTGAGGCCTTGGCTTGCCTTTGGGGGCCAGGCCTGCGGAAAAGCTGTTGCTGTGAAAACCCGCCCTGGGCGGGCTGAGCTGCACCCGCTCTGAGGGGTGTCCCCAAGCTGAGAGCCCAGGAGGAAGGCAGATCCCCAGCTCCTGGTTCAGGCTCCCCCGTCGCATAGGTGCTCTGCCTGGAGCCCTTCCCATGTTCCGGTTGAATGTCTGTACCTCGGGTAGGGTTGCTGTGGCACTGCTTAGCATGGGGACTTTGAGCTTCCTGTTCTCTTATGCCAGTGGCTCCCTAAGTGAGAGTTAGGGGTCCTCCGATGCCAATCGAGACCGATAGGATAGCAGGTGGGCACCTCACAATCCTATACTGTATCTCCCGGGGACTAAGCTGTGGGCACATGAACAGTGGCATCGTCCTCGTGATAAAGGGTCTGCGATAACAAGGGAGCTGAAATTCTAGACAGCAAAGTGACCCAAAGTAAGCTGTTTCCTGCTCAGCCTTGGCACACTGTGAGCCTGGCAGGCAGTAAACATTCGTTAAATGTCTGCTTTGTGCCTGGCAAACAGACTTTTGTGTAGTGAATGCATTATTATAGTATTACCATTCGTTTTAAATATCTACATACAGACGCCTGACTAAACATTGTCTATAGCTGAAGTTTCTGCATTTAAGTGAGTCTGGCTGTTCCATTGTGTGCTCCCCAGATCCGTGAAGCGTGAGTATGTTAAAAAGGTCACATTGGATCCAGGTGGTTACAGTAACAGTGCATGGATTTAACCACCTCAGTGCACCTTACTGGTTATAAACCAGCCATGGATGTTAAATGTGTGACTATGTTGTCATATAAAACACAGGGCACAGCCCTGTCTTCTGCGCATTTATTCAAATGTATTTTATGACTTGATTAGCAACTGTATCTTACTGTGTTGCCTTGGACATTAATAGTGTCAAGTATCAGGGTCTATCTACACTTCCAAGGTCACCTAGTCTATGCCCAAGCTCTCTAAGCTCGTGAATTCAAGGTGATCAGAGCCTCTCCCCAGAGTCCCAGGCCTGTGGATCCGCTCGCCCCTTGGATAAGTTCATCTGGAAGTTCCGCAGGGGCACCCAACTCACTGCAGCCAAAATGAGCCTCTTGTCTTTCCCAGATCTTTAGCTGATGCTCCTGAACGTGGTCATTGGGTAGCGATTCAATCAATAACTTGTAGCGCAGATCTAGGAACTGACATTAAGTTTTGGGCTTTTTTCACACTTTTTATTTAGTCATCCCCACGCATATATATCTTCCCATCATTCAACGAGTCCTGTCAGTGCTATTTATAGGAGACGTATCAAATCCTTCCTTTCCACTGTACCCTTCCTACCATGTCTTTGTTTATGCAAACCCTCATCATCTTTGGCCTGGAATATAACAAGGCTCTCCTAACGGATCTCCCTGCTTTCGGTGGTTCGTCTCTACCTTCCAGATGGAGTAGCTTTCCTACCACTGCCTTCCACTTCTTTGTAGGGCAATGGGGTTGAAACTCCTTAGTATGATTCACAGGGCCCTTTGTCATCTGACCTGCGACCAGTTCATACATCTACCCTGTCCCCTAGCTCACGCGGTCACACCTCTGTTGCTTTGTATAAGTCGTGTCCTCTTGTTAGAATGCCTTTCTCTTCTGACTATGTTGAACGAACTCCTGTGCATCCTTTAAAACCCACCTCAAGCATCACCTTTGTGAATTCTCTGAAATCTGCCTTTTGTCGTTAGGCAGAGCAAGAAGCCTCCTCTGCTAAGCAGATGCATAGCACTCTTTATGTCACTGATTCCAGTAATTACAATACTATTTTATATTGTAATATTGTTTGTATTTGCCTTTATCAACAGACTTACCCGCTTTGTATCTCCAGGCCCAACAAAGGTTCTGGAATTCACATATGGAATATAATGGGCATCCATGTATATAATGTTACAAGAATGAATTGATCACTTATATTTTGGTGACATTCTCAGACAAGAAGACATCTTTATGCTTACAATGGAAAAAAAAAAAAAAGAAAGAAAACCTAACAAAACTTTTAGAATCAGAGAACTTGTATTTATTTTAATACTCAGTGTTTAAATTGCATTTCTGATGGGCTGGCTCTAGCTACGCTTCATGAAAGAGCATGAGCCACGGGGAAGACGTTTATTCATCTCAGCATTGGGATATTTTGCTTTTCTGCAAAGCAAAGGGATCTGGGGACTTTTTTGCAGGCTGGCCATGTCTGTGCATTCCCAACTGTGTCTAGAGATTCTAGCAAGGATGGAGAGTGGGGTCTGGACTTCACGGGAAGTCGGCTTTCATAGGAAGTATTAGCTGAGATAAAGAATAGAGAATTAAAGAAGAAAGCTTTCAGTGGCCAAGACAGCAATTCTCCCCATCTCTGCCTTTCTCTGGGGCCAAACAGACTCTTGTTTCTGCTTATCTGTCTCTCCCTTCTTTCCAGTTCTTTCTAGAGGTTGCCTTTCTGTCCTGGACTGTGTCTCTTGACTAGTCATCAGACTCTACCACGAAATCTACCTGATCTTACAAGTCCAGCTGTGGAAGCTCACCCTTCCATCTCTTTCCAAAAGTCTCTCTAAGAGACACTCCAGTTTGACCAGATAGGGGTAGATGTCTGACCCTGGTCCCTGGATGGGCGACTGGTTGAGGTGGGGCTGGGAGAGGAGCAGTTTCTCTAAGGAGTAAGAGGACAGAGAAAGGGGGTAACAATTGGCATCTGCATGGTAGCCCAGGAGGAGATGTTGGCTGACATAGGCCTATAGCATTAGCTGCCTTTCCATCTCCTAAACCCTCAGGAAGAAGACCCCCTCAGTGTTGAGATTTCTACTCACATTCTGTCCTAGGCCGAGACCACATCAGGTCATTGGGCTCAAGAGTCCTGTTGTATCACTCCTACCGGGGTGACAGACTGCTACCCCCTGCAGGGAGAGGGGGTTTGGGGAACAGAATGATCAGCCATGTCTTTTATGACTTTTTTGCTCTCCAACCCTTGTATCCAATTTTCTATTTAGGCAGTTCAAGGGAAAGTTGTTCTAATGAAGATAGAATGACTATTTAGGGGTATCTGCAAGCAAGCCTTTTCCATCTTCACAATGTCCATGCTGGTGTAACCTACAGAAGACCGATGATAATGCACGTATCTCTCCCATTGTAGGGAGGGGACATACCTTGTCCTTCACTTAGGTTCTCCACCCCCGGGGTCCTGTGACTGGAACTGACGAAAGATGGGTCAACAAGAGAACATACACATTTAGTTCATGCAAGTTGTTGCATGTGACACAGGGGCCTCCATGAGGGAATGAAGACCCACCTTATAAGGGAATGGGCACCTTATACGAGGTTGGATGAAAAGTGGAAAGTCGCGGAAAAACGTGATAGGACAAAGAGATATGACCGAAGGGTAGTGAACTGGGGAGGCAACTTAGACAGGCCTATTTATTTGTACTTCTCTCCTGGTCGTGGTCCCTCTACCTCCAGAGAAAGGATGCTCCTTTCCTGTACCAAGGGCACCTCTCATGTGAGCTCTTATTTCAGGGAGAAGGCAGGTCAGGGAGCTCTCCTGCACCTGCCGTTTCTCAAGTCCTTTAGCTTCACATGTCCAGTACACCAAGGTGCTGTGTTTTGGAGCAGCATTGTCCTGACCCCACCACTGTGCACCCAATCTTCTGCTCCGGGATCCCAGGACACCGTGCAATATCTGCAAGTAAAATTTCCCTCCTGCATCTTAGCTCTCGCAGCTCTGAACCTGAACCTTATTTCGGGTACCGCCGACTTGTCTATTTTGTGTTCTGGTTATTGGTGAACGTATATCACCCTCCGAGGCTCTTTGCTGGCAGAGTACATACATCGGCCTCATTTTTGTAGCTCGACAGCGCAGCTCAGGTGGCATGGGCTCAATAGTATTTGAGTGAAACAAAGGCAGGAAGCCGAACTATGTAATAATAAACCCTAACAACCCAAGAATCTTATCTATGGCACCGATCCTCATTCCCCCATCTCATGGCAACATTTATTTCCTACTAGAACATAAGCTCCCCGAGGGCTGGGGCTTTGTCTGTCTTGTTCACCAAACAAAATATTGAAAACAACCATTGTAGAAATAAACAAAGACCAACTAAATGAGAACAAGCAGAGGGTGTTTACTGGCTATAGCTGGGATGACAGCCACCATCACTTGTGTTTTGGCAGAGGCTCGGGGAGTTAGGTAGAAGAGTGGAAAGCTTTATAGGAGGAAAAGGGGAGGCTTCAGGAATGCCCTGATCGGAGGTTTCTGGCCTGGGGAAGATGCAGGTGGACCAAGAGGAAGCAGGACCTTCTACATGACTGGTTATGAGGCATATTTAGCTTTCTTTTGGTTCTAAGTTGGAAGTAGGGACAAAAATGAGAGAAGCTGGCCATTACTAATCAAGTAATGGCTGTTTTTGAGACAAATGTTACAGGGACTTCTAAGAGGAAGGAGGGAGGAAAGAGGGAAGGAATGACAGAGGGAAGCTATTATCCACCTTCCATCACGTAGATTTCATTTGAACACCACCTGTCAAGGGGCAGCTCATCAGAGCCGACTTGGCGGCGGTTTTCAGGGGCGCCCACCCTTGAATTACATTCCGTAATCCAAAGCCGGGGCACCGTGGAGAAGAAGGAGACTTTTTTCCTGTCAACTGGCCCAATAAGAGCCAAAGGCTTTTGAGGAGGCACTTAAAGAATTTTCAGTCTGCAATTGTGCAGAAGCTGTTGTTCAGGTAATTTAACATTGATTTTAGTTTAAAAGGCAATTAAGACAAAATGGACAGCCACTAGCCACTTAGGTTAAATAAGCTTAGATTTAAATTGCTCCCCATTACCACCTTTGTTTTCTGTGTCTGAGCTCTTTTATGCTAATTTAGCCTGCAGTTGGGCGGTGGCCCAGTTGGAGCAGGTGGATGGAGGAAGGGCCAGAGCCAGGGGGATGGTTATTGAAAGAGGAACTAGTTGGCCCCAAATTGTTCCCAGGTTGAGATGGGTTCTCTTTTATACCACTACTGGGAATATAGGTTAGTAGAACATTCCAGTATTCTAGTTCCTTATAGCTAAAATCCTAAAACTGGTGCCCACATTTTGACCTATCGGTTTCGCTTTCAGATATTTACCATGAGATAAAGAACATAGACAAGCTCATGACATTATGGGCAAGGATGTTCATTGCAGTGTTATTTAACATAGAATGAAACAAAACCGTGCATTATAGTGGTATACCAAAATTGATGCTATCTTTTTATTGTTTTTATTATTATTAGGCAGAACCTCCTCATGAGATACGGCAAAGTGAGACAATATGATAAGGCATTTTATGTGGTAAAATGTCTGCTGTGTTTATGAATTTTTATTTACCTATTCAATAAAAAATGTCTGAAGTGGATGGATTTGCAATCAAATATTGCATGTGGCTGTCTTTGGATGCTAAAATAATGAGTGACTTCCCTCCCCCCCCGTGCTTTTCCAAATCTTGTAAGCTTTCCAAGATCAACACACATTGGTTTTATATTTATAAAAAGCATGGAAAAAAAATACTTGTTTGTTGCAATGCTATTTAATTAAAAACCATTCCTCTCAGTGGCGTGCTTGATACAGACCACCTCGAGAAAAAGGTTATGCGTGCGTGCTAAATTACGAAGAGGTGGAACGGATGTTCGGTTGCAATAATTCTGTTTCTTGCTCAAAATAAGTCTGCTAAGCCTCATTAAAGAATGTCATTCACCTGGTCCTACTTTAAACTTGTTAGGTGAACCACGCTTCTAAAATATGCCCAAGTAATTCATGCATTTGTCTGTTAGGAAATGTGGTCATTTACTAGCCACCAATGTTGAGCTAATGGGATCCATTTCAGAATATAACCACAATCAGTCCACCATAAATCGTGTGCTCTCCCATCTCAATATGCTTCATTAAGCTCACCTTTCCCGATGCAACTGGATTAGTAGACGTCAGGACAAAGAAAATCATTAGGTCCCACTGTTCTAATCCGACAAAGCACCAGCGTGGTTGCTATGTAATTTCATTTTATTTCTTCAGATGGAACCTGCTTTGTGCTTTTCTATGAGAAAATATTTTCAAACTGGTAAAGAAGCAATATTCCTGTATTGTGAGGCCGATCTCAGCCGGTCATTACCATAACTTCTAGCACAAAGGATAATCTATGTCGCATTTTACTCCAAGGATAAGATTGATTTTTATAAAAATCTTTAGTGCACTGAGGCTTAGCAATTTTTTTTCCTATGAAGAAGCAATTAGATACTGGGGTTTTCCAGAAATGTTTGGTGAGGGTAAGTCAAACCTGGATGTTTTTTTGAAGGTCTTATCATTCAGGACTTGAAGAGAAAAGGCAGATCCTGGTGAGAGAAATACTGTTGGCACAATGGTGGTTGTCACCACTTATATGGCCAGGGGTGTCCAGCATCTCCTTCTATTTTACATCTATTTGGAAAATTGACAAATACCTGAAATAACAAAGAAGAATGTAATGGGCTCCCATATTTCTACCACCAAGAGCTGCCTATTTTGAACTTATTTGTTCCAGGTATGTGTCTCTATCTCTATATCCACACACACTTTAAAAGTGGTACATACATTCTGTTGGGTCAAGACAAGCCACATGTGTGCATAGTGTTTGTATATATGTATGAATATATTATATGCATGCATACTTTAAAGGTTTTATATACATACAAGCTTCATTTTGTAAGTGATGCGTCTGTGTTTATATGTACGAGCGCACATATCTAAAGGGTTAGTATATAAAACACACATGCTACCTCTTTATAAAAGTATAGTACCGATATACAAATTTTCTTAAAAGGGAACTAGAGCTCTCTCACCCTGCTCCATCAGCCCGTCTCCTCCCATTTCCCCAGAAAGAAGACTGTTATGAATTTGGGGCCCATTCTTCTAGACCAGAGATTGGGGAACTTTTTTTGGCAAAGGCCAGATAGTAAATATTTTGGGCTTAGTGGGCCATTTGGTCTCTATCATCACTAATCAACACCGCCACTGAGCAGAAGCAGTTACAGACAATGTGTAAGCAAATGGGACATAGCTGTATTCCAATAAAACTGCATTCCCGGACAGTGAAATTTGAATTTTCTACATTTTTCACATATCATAAAATATTCCTCTTCTTTTTATGCTTTTTTTTTTTTTTTTTTTTAACCACTTAAATATAAAAGACATTTTCAGCTAGTGGGTTGTACAAAAACAGGCAATAGCTGAATTTGGCCAGCCTTCCTTCTGGATCATTTCCTATTCAGCCACAAATAAGTATATATCTATAGAAAATCCATCATATTATTTCACTTGTGCATTTTCTCTCATAAATTGTATCATAGTGCATGAATCAGTTAAAACTTGCTTCTTTATCTCGGCAAAATTTTTACTGAAAAATATATGTACATATAGTTGTTCTATGTAGTCTGTATAGCAGCTTTTTTCTCTATAGATCTCCATGCTCTTACAGCTACAAATTATCAGCAGGTAGCTTTAATTAGCATTTTCACTGCTATATAGTATTCCACAAAGGGCATATCATAGTTTTATGCCAATACATACTTAGTTTGTTGTTCTTTTTCCTGTTACAAGCAGTGATGCTGGTACATCCCTTAACATAGCTTGTGCATATGCCTTTTCAGGTGGACATTAGACGTAGAGCTGCTTGGTTATAGAGTGAGCACATTCTCGATTTTAATTCATCTCAGTAAATCGGTTTCCAGAGCGACAACACCACTTTGCGTTCCCGCAGGGGCTTGGGGGTTTCATCCACTGGTGCTTTCCCCATACGGCGGGAGCGAGGAAGCGACCTTAGCCCTGTATCATCTGGTCTTGTTGCCACAGATGCTAGTGTGGACCTTTATTTCCCTCTGGGTGAGTACAGACATCGTCTTAACTCTTTGCTGGGGCACTTACACATGAGAATAGCAATTTATATCAATAACCAGGTTTGGCAACATCTGCCAAGGTTGTCACACTCTGTGATTAAATGGCCATATGTGCCAGGGAACAAGAGGACAAATGGGGTTGTAATTAGGGTTTGCTATCTCCCTCCTCCCCCCCGCCCCCACCATCCTTAACTTAGAATAACCTTGCTTTTGTGTACTGATCTGTGAATCAAACCAGTCCGCTGAGAATGCCAGTCTCTGCTGGCAGGTAAAGTAAAAATAACACTTTATGTTTGTGTATCTCTATAATTACATAGGGTTCTGGTTATGCAAAAAGTCTGGAAACCTGTCTGGTTATGAAAAGTCTAGAAACCTTTGGCCATTTTACCACAAGGCTGGAGGACATGTGCTCGCATTAGACCTTAACTGTTAAAATAACCAGGGAGTATAGTGGGTCATCACTGTGAAAGGAAGTTTTACCTAACGCTATCTTCGCATCCTTTAGATGCCACCGCCCCCAAGAAAGGCAGGCAGAGAAAACGGGGGTAAACTTTCCTTAACTCTACGGGGAGCAATCAAAACAGCATTTTAACTCAATCTGAAAACCCCCTTAATGTATAAAAGGGGATAACACTTCTCGTTTTGTTATTGGCCTGACAGAGATGGATGATGGCTACGTAGGGACTTGGCATGTTCCAAAAAAAAAAAACACAACTCTGAAAATATTGCCTCTAGATATGAGGCTGTAATAAATGTGAAAATAAACATCTGAGAGATTTATTAGCATTTTAAAATTTGCTTACTGATATATACAGTTCTAATCAGTTGTACACAAGGCCTTTAACTGAAATAAAGTATCCGAGAAATGGCAAGGAAGACAATGAATGTTTTCCTGTTAATAAAACGTCCTCTATTTACCCACGTGTGAAATCTTCATGCAGGTTTAGATCCCTCCCGTTCCATCCTTAAGTGCTTAAAGCAGCAAGGCCATCTCCGGCCATGCACTTTTCAGTTCTGACTGTAAGGAAAAAGTAAAAAAAACACACAAAAAACAACCTAATTTTTTCTCGATCCAAAAGGCTCACTTCCCCAGCCCATCAATGGCTTAATCCTTAAGGGAAGCAGCACTTAGACTGGGAATAGCTGGGACCTTGTACAACTCATTCCCACTTAACTTAAAAAAAAAAGGGGGGGGGGAATTTGCCTTGATGTTGTAATTCTTCAAGGTAAATACACTTTCAAAGGGGATGGGTAAAGTGCAACAGGACACGGCAGATCTTTCCCCCTGGACGCAGGCTCCGGCTTTCCAGCATGTGCATCACGTGCAGGAAGGTTTGAGATCACAGTGCTGGGAAAAGTGCAGCCGCCTCCAGGAGAGAATCCTGTGGCAGCCCTGGGGGGAGACGGCGGCGGGCTTTTCATCTTTTACTAGTATTTATATATGTGAAGTAGCAGCATGTTGGAAGTCGTAAATACTGTCCCGTGGACGTCTTGAATAATGCAGGAGCCCTGTAAGTAATTGGAACTGCTTATATCCTGCCTTTAGACATCTCACTGCTGGTGAGTTAAAATTGGTTGTCAAGTGCGGACTCGGAGGACCTTGCAAGGTGCCCTATTCTGTCATGTGGTACATATTTAATGCTTGAAAGAGCAAGGGAAGGGACACGTGCGTGGGGGGGGGGGGGGAGACGAGGTGGGGGGGAGAAGATAGCGCTGGCAGCTGGGTGCTTTGCACCCCCTTGTAGAAGCGCGGAGGCGGGACCCACGCAGCCTGGGCATCCAGCGCCTTCGCAGGCTGCAAGACTTTGCAAAAACATTGGGCGTCCAATTTGGCGAGCATTTTTTTTTTTTTTTTTTTTTTTTTGGCGCGGAGGCCAAGACGACCCGGGCAGCTGGGCTGAGGCGCTGCAGCGTCCCTGGCACCTCGGTGGCCTCCCTTTGTGTCTGTCTCCGCGTTGATTGCCTCCTCGCTAGGGCTGCTCGCTCCCTCTCCCCCGCCCCCCTCTCTGCACCTGCTGGCGACGGTGCGAGGCTGCCAGGCAGCGCCGCGCCCGGCGCAGGGCCGGAGTCATTTACATTGCCAGCACGTGGGGGCCGCGCGCTGGCCTCGGGACTTCTCCCGCGTCCTCCCGGGGAGGAAGCAGGAGGCACTTTTGCAGCCGACGATGAAATCTTGGCATCTAATTGCAGTCGTGGGAGATGCCCTTCAGGTGAGGCGAGAGGAGGCTCCGCACGCTGTCAGGGAAGGGGAGGCAGAGGGAGCGATGGAGACCCAGCAGCATCTGCGGCGGCTCCCCGAAGCCCACTGACTCGCGGGCGGGGGCGGGGGCCGGGCCGGGGGCGGGCGGCGGAGGGGAGGAGTGTGCGAATTGACATTTTTGGCTGCCTGTGGCAGAGGCGCCGCCGTCAGCCGCTGTCCAACGTGCTGGCGGAGAGGGTGGCGGCGAGCGCGCCTCCGGGGCTGCCCGTTAAAATAGGGACCCGGCGGCGGCTGCGATCCGGGCAGAGCGGAGCCGCGATGCAAGGCTGCGGCCGCGGGCGCAGCGCTTGAACGAGCCCCGGTAGGTACGGCCACCCCGGGGACCCCGCGCCGGGCGCCGGGCACCGCGCGCCGTGCAGGCTGCGCGCTGGGGTGGCCCCGGCGCACCCCCGGGCCCCGGGGCGCAGGAGGACGAGGGGTGTTTGGAGCGATCGGGAAGCCCCAGGATGAATCGATTTCCTTTACCGGCGAGAAGTTCCTGGGGGAACTTCCATCGCCCATGCTCCTGGAGTCCGTTTAACTTTATTTCCAGATAGGGCCGCGCGTTTATAAGAAAAGGCGTGCAAGTCCCAGGACGCGGGGCCAGGGCTTCGCAAAGCTGCGCGGCTCTTGTAAGTGAGCGGTGGAGGGAACCGCCGGCCGGAGGGGCCGAGCCCCGGGAAAGTTGGCAGGCTCGCGGGCCGGGCCGCGCGTGGGCGTGGGCGTGTGCGGGCAGACGCGCGCCTGTTTGTGCGAACGTGTCCGCCCTGCGGGTTGCGCGCGGGGATGGTGCTCGCGCCCCTCTGCGCGGCCCGGTCCCCCCGCCCGGGGAGGAGACGCGAAATGGACAATGTGGAGGATGCTTTCCACTGGAGAGACAGGCTCTGGGCCATGCTGGTAAATGAAACAAGAGTTGCTCTTTTTTGAGAGATCCAATGGGGAGGAGTGGGGGGGGGGGGAGGGAGGGAGACTGTGCTTTGCCTTCCAAAGTGATGGAATCAACTGGTAAGCATTTTAAAAAATATGCCAAGTATTCAACACGGCATTTACCAGCCTAGAAGGATCTCACCTAGAAGACTCCGTCTCCCCGCCTATCCCAATAGCCATTATTTTCAGATTACAGTGCCATGGGTGGTTTTACTTGTGTCTGTTGCCAAAGGAGCTATGTCCCCCCCTCCATACACACCCACACTTAATAGGGGCCAAAGGGGGAATTCTGAACCCAGAAGTTTTGTTGGCAAAATCATCTTATTAAAATGTTCTTTAAATTCCTAGCTAAAACGAGTCCCTTTGAATATCTCATCCTTTGCTCCTTGTGTCTCTGGTCCAATTCTGGTAGCACAGAAATGAATGCAATTTAGAATGGAGGCAGTCCAAGCTGGTTGTGTAATCTCTCCTCCTCGGGGTGGCTGGGTAGTCAATGGGTTTAAGATCAATACGTATCTTGGGAGATCCAAAGGGCCAGGGTATAAACACGTTTGTGACATGGAGTCACTTGCCCTTATGGTTTGCTGTGGTTAAGTTTGAAGAAGGTTGTGGTTCAAGTACATAAGTCGGGTCAGGCAGTGACGCTGTTTACAGTTGGCGCTTGGAGGGAATTCCCACAGCGTCAGGATTTTCATATAAGAAGCAGGGTTTTCCAGCTCTCATCTGCCCACTCACGCTCCCCACCCAGGCCGATGCTCCCTCTTTGTTAGGATGCTCACCGGTTATGAGAGAAAGTCGATTTTCTGACGAGTGGAGGAAGCACTTGTCCTCAGATGTTTTGCACCCTGAAGGGTCGTTGGAGCATGACTTTCGTTCCTTTCTTTCTGCCATTCCCTGCTCGTGTACAAGAGTCCATTGATAGCAGGCAACCTGCTGTACACGGATCTTATTTTCAAAAGTGAATATTTCAACTTCTCTTGTCATTCCATTTCAGCCAAGCATGTAGACTCTCGGGGAATGCGTTTACTACCAGAAAAGAGCTGCGTCGTTTCTCTGTTGCCACCAAGTGATGGGTGTTCACAGCAGTGCACTCGGCCTGTTGTAACTTTATTGGGAGAAGCACACTTTTACGTTTGTCTAAGAGGGCCTTGCGCTTCAAACTTCTGTTTTCCCTATTGCCTTCCTTACTTTTAGACTCTGAATTCACTTAAATCTGCGTTTACTTGGACTTGGTAGAAATAACCACTAGCCTTCACTTATAGGACAGTTTATTTAAGTACCACAAAGATAGTTTTTCTTCTTTAATCAATTATTTTTTCTCCCCATGTGTATGACACAGTCGTTGAAGTGAGTTTCATTTAAAGGGCTTTTAGCAACAATTGCCTTCCCTTAAATGATAGTTGTGAGATTTTGAGAATATATGATCATATTTCAAGAGCATTATATGAGAATCAGAAAACATGTTTCTTACCGTTTTCTGTTTGCTTACAGAGAACCTGTTTGGATGGGTCAGTCTTGAGCTAAATAACCATTACAATGTCTAGTGAAATATAATTTTAGTCTCGTTTTCTGTCTAAATGTATCATTTGTATATTAGGTTAAGAGCAAAGTTTTAGTACCAGAGAAATGGAATGTTGTCCAAAAGAAGAACACTTATAAAATAATAATAAAACTTTATTAATTGCAATTTTATTTATGTTTAATTGTTAGCTATTTTTTAAAAGTTATGTGTATTAGTCTCCAAGTCATCACAGAGAGGGCTGGAGTAAGTCCTCTGAAAGTAATTTTAAAGCCATTAAAGTCCAACTTCGTCCCTGAGACTTTGATCCCCACCTTGTGCTGATTTTCCCACAAATGTAAAAATAAACGGAGAAAAAGCATGGACCCGTAATGCTTTTTGCACGTTGGACTTCATCCTGATGTCGATCTGGAAACTTCAGGACGTGGTGATACACGAGCTCTTTGTACATGTTCACGGTGCATATCTTTGCCCCCTGTTTCTTTTTCCTTCGATTTCTGCAGAGGCGAGCGTTTGCGCGTCTTCTGAGCAATAGTAAACAGGAGCAAACCAGGGATGGAGAATTTTTTAATTATGCACTTCACTTTAGTTGAATGAAATCGTATATAACAAAAGAGCAGCCCTGGGGTTCGGTGTTCATGCTGACCCCCTCTGTCTGCAGGGTACTAGAAGGAAGAAAGAAATCTTTCAAAGTCAGCTTTTAGCTCACAGTGCTTGACTCGGAAACCTTTATATTTATTCAATAATGTCTCCAACAGTTTTCAGGGGTGCTTTTTAACTGATAGCTGTGCATTTTATATGCAAAGTTGTGGTGGGAGGGGGCGGTGCCCCAAACCTGAAAAAGCTTGTGTCAGCTATAGCGACTCTTTTCAGATTCAGCAAAACGAGGTTATGAATTCAAGCAATTAAAAATGACAAAAAGCCCAATTTCACTGCTTAGATTAATACACTTCCAATTTTTCCTGCTCCGGAAAAAATTTCAAAGTGTTCTCTCTGGTTAGGTGTGTGCATAACGTATGGAGTAGGGGAAGGCCCCCGTTTCACAGTTGCTTATGAAGTCAGAAGGCTTTGATGTGGGGAAGGTAAATAAGGTCAATTGGATGTTCTTAACACAGTTTTGTATTTGCAAGTTCTCGTGAAATTATTTCAGTTGGGCTTAAAGAAAGAGCAAGAAGAGCAGGTGTTCGTCCCCTCGCATTAATTGGTGGTGAGTAATCATTCAGCTAGTCCCAAAGTCAAGGAGGTCAGAGAGGACCTTCGGAGAAATGATATAATTGCAGCAGACACAGTGTATCCATGTTCCCAGGAAGGCATGCTATTTTTTTTTTTTTTTTTTTTTTATGCAATGGTGGGCATATTTGGAACTTTCTCTGTCTATAGACATGAAGTCTGGAATTCTGGATTTGTTGATCTAATTAGCCAAACCTCATTGCTCTTTAAACTGGGCCTTTTTACTTATCGAGAAGTTAGTAGACAACCAGTTGCACTGAGCTCCCTGCAGTTGTTGGTTAGCTGGTTAAATTTCCTAGACTGGCTTGATGTACCTTGATCTCTGCACAGAGATGTGGACCCTCAGGAAGTCCTTTCCTCAGCACTGACTCCCTCACGCTTTCCATCCAATGCAGAAATTCAGCCACAACCATGTCCTAAGTCAAGGTGGCCAGTAGCCTGATGTTTACTTGGGAAGGAGGACCCCTTAAGGGACATATATCAGGAAAGGCGCTGCCAGCTTTTCCTTTTCACGATAACTCTGCATTTGCATTTGCCACATGGCAGTTGATATATTTCTTTGTTGTTTAATTGAAATCTCTACTCATGAGGAAATCAGCTGCTTGTTTGCTAACAAGAGGGAAGCGCCAGTTGTATCTCTTATAGTTATTTGTGTGTATAGTCAGAAGCCTTCCATGTTTATTATCATGATGAAGGTGATGAAGGAAATGACGTGATTGCACCTGAGCAGTAGCAGGGATTTCAGTACAGTTTCGGGGCACCTGCTGCCTCTGTGTGTCAGGCAGGGGACTGGGGCCTCCACCATGTTTTCTCTGGCCCTTACCACGACTCTGCAAGGTAGGTATTGCTCTGCATGATTTAGAGCCAGGGGAGCAATCTTCAAGACTTTTTATAATTAAAATAAGCAAGTAGACTCCAGATTTTTCTGACTCCTGTAAACCAAGGTACCACTGAAAGGTGGTATCCTCTGAACTTAGAAAGATACACAAAATTGGGATTCAACGGATGCGTTAAGCCAGTGGTTCTCAACCAGGAGCAATTTTGTCACTTCCTTCTTCTCCAGGGACAATATTTGGCAATACCTTGGAGACATTTTTGGGTGCTACATGTGGGCAGGGTGTGTTCCTGGCATTTAGTGGGTGGAGACCAGAGATGCTGCTAAATATCCCAGGACCCACAGACAGCCTTCTACCCCTAAACAGCAAAGAATTATCCAGCCCACAGTGCTCGCTGTGCCGAAGTGGAGAAATCTTGCCCTCTGTGATATCAGTGGTTCTATGACTAATAATATACCCGTGGTCTGATTTTTCAAGAGAATGAATTTCAGTCATTCCTTTTTAAAATCTCCACTCGGATACTGTGAAGAGGACCATGATGAAAAATCAGGAAGTTCCTATTTTCTTACAATTTGCCTTTAGAATTTTACAACTGCCTACTGTGGCATCTTTCCTTTTAAGTATGACATGGGTCATTGTGGCCTAAGTCCCTACTTTTCTTTGATTTCCTCAGTGTTACCTCTGACGAGTCATGGGAAACAAAATTTCTGTCTATGGTTCTGATGTCAATAGAAGAGAAATGCGACATCCTGAAATGAGTCATGGAGCAGTCACTCTAAGAACCTTTCTTCTCCCCCTTCACTATTCAAACACTGTTATTTCCCCCTTACCTTTAAAGCTTTGGCACATAGGTTTATTTGCTTATTTGTTTAATAAACACTTAAATAGTATTTTCTATTGTTGTAAGTACTTTAAAATATTAGTTCGTTTCATCCTTAAAGCAAGCCTGGGGGTTGATATTTTTATTATCTACTTTTTACAAAGGAGAAAACTATGGCTCAGAAAAGTTGAGCAATTTGCCTAAGGTCACAAAGCTTCCAAGTGGCAGAGCTGGGATTTAAACTCCAGGCTGTGCTCCTGACCACTTTGCCATGCTCTTTAATAATCTGAGTTTCTAAATGCACGAAGGCATAACTGTTTATGCAACCTCTTCACTTGAGTTTTGAGACAAAAGACATTTTTAGTTTCATTTTCAGGTGGTTGATCCATTGCCCTGCCTTAACCATTTTTGAGTGAGAGCGAATGGTCACGTCCACAGCTTTCCTTTTCACTGTTTAACTACTTCTCCACATGCATCGAACCAGGGTCAGAATGACTTGTGAATTCTCTTTCCATGATCACCTCCAACAGCAAAACCCACCGAAGGAAAACAATAGTGTTTAGAAGGGCAAAATTACAGGATGAATTATCTCTGTTTTACTCCCTGCTTAATTGTGGTATTGGAAAGCTGGAGAGAAATTATCCAAATGGGCCTCCTAAGGGGTCATCAAGAAACTTAACTCTTTGATTTCCTGGCACTTTGAGAGTTTTCTAGGAAGCCAGTGTGGTCCATACCTAGTGGGCTTTGTTGGATGTGGACATATCCATGGCCCACTTGATCTTTCTAAAGCCACTCTATTTACCTCCCATCATTTAGACCATGGGAATGGCCATGCTTAGCTCATCCTTGGTTGGATTTTCAGCATGTAGTAAAATTATGAAAAGAAAACCAACTTGCATAGATTTTTATTCCATTTTATTATTTTTTTAAATATATCTTTATTGATTTCATAGAGAGGAAGGAAAAGGGAGAGAGAAACATCAATGATGAGAGAGTCGTCTTCGATCGGCTGCCTCCTGCACGCTCCCCACTGGGGATGGAGCCTGCAACCCAGGCATGTGCCCTGACCAGGAATTGAACCGAGATCTCTTGGATCCTATGTAGATGCTCAACGGCTGAGCTACATCTGCCGGACAACTTATGTAGATTTTTAAATAGAAGTTCCAGTTGGACATTTATTCTGCATTAGAAGGAGACAATATCTTGCAAGTCTGCCACTGAACATGTATATATGATTGTTCAAAAAAAATAACCCAAGACCCGAGTAGAGCACCTCAATAAACTTCAGCTGAGTGAATAAATAAATGGATGGAAGAATTTACACTAAAACTTTTTTTATGAAAGGTATGAAGGGTTTGTACTTTAAAAGGAAACATCTTGTGTATTTTGAATGCAAAATATTGGAGGAAGGGAGGTTATGGCAGTGGAAACCACCAGTGGGCAGATGTCAATCCCATGCCAACTGCCTACTCAGCCTTTGGACCCAACTGTCCATCACTTAAGTATCAGTACATAGTTCCCTGTGCATTGCCCCAGAAACAACTAGAAGGTTCAGAACCACAGAATGGACTGACAAGGCACAGATTCGGCTCACAGGAGAAAGGAAGGGTCGCCCCTATAAACCAGCTTTGGTCTGGCCGTCCAGTAATGTCAAAGGTATAAAAGGGGACCCTTCAGCCACCCTTCCCCAACCCCGGAACGGTCCAGGAGCTGAGCTGGAGGTGGGAATCATTACGGTTCTTCCTGCAGGTTTCAGGCCCAATGAACTCATATCTACGCAAAGAAAGCGGGCAGTGAATCCCACTTCAGAACTGTCAAAGGCCTGATGTGGGATCCATTATCATAAGATTTCTTTTTTTAATACAGTTCATCAAATTCACTTTTGTTCCATCTCAGTGTTGGTGCAGGAAATGGTTTAACATTAAACCAGAATATGTTCTTCAGTGGTGAATAAATGATAATAAACTCACACAGCTAAGACTCTCCAGTAAGCTTTGTGAGTGTTATCTGTTAGTCTGCAGTGCTAACAGACATATATCTCGCTCAATTGGCTAAAAGAAAAAAATAATAAGAAGTTGGGTTTAAAATAGCCATTTAAATCCCATATCCACTGGAATTGGTGTCTGACATATTTCCACACTTAATATGAATCTGCTTTTTAAAGTAAAGACAACCAGTGATAAGCTTTGTATGCCATTAAAAAGGGTACATCCAACAAGGGGAAATGGACTTTTGCTGAGTCCATTTGCCTGGGGAGCTAAAAATGTAGAGACTACATCAGTGTTACAAGCGGTTCCATTTTCAACTTCTGCTGCTGATAGGAAAAGAAACCAGGTTTTGTTGTTATGCACTAGGTAGTTGCTAGATATATAGAATTATATTTTATTATCATTACTACTGATACTGTCTATTGAGTGCTCACAATGAGCCATATGTTGGGCTAACATCTGTATACAATTATTGAATTGAATCCTCCCAGCAGCCCTATGATGTAGATGTTCTTATGAAGGAAGACTGAGACTTGAGGTGATTTTTCTAGGGTTACCAATAGCTAGTGAGTAGAGGATTGGTAATCAAATATGAAACTTTATGACCTCATTTCTTCCTCTTTTGTACTCAAAGCCATACTAATCTTTGTTCTAATGTTGGTGAAAAGTGAATCTGACATAGATCAAGTTTGTTTAGTCCTAGGAAGTCCCTGTGGTCCTCTTATTAGCACTAACCTCCTTATAATATTGGCAGAATATATGGATGGATGGATGGATGGATGGATGGATGGATGGATGGATGGATGAATGGATAGATAGAGACTGACAATAATACAGAAGGAAAACTGGCAAAGAGCATGCATATATTTTTCCAAAAAACAAATGTAAATACCAGCAAGTATATGAAAATATGGTCATACACACATATATGTGTGTGCACATGTGTGTGTATATATTTTTATATATGTGGAAGTTTCATCTGTGTATAGAAATGCTTCATATATCACATTGGAAAACAATATGTTTGATGAAATGGGCATTTTGTACACTGTGGGAGAAAGTGTGGAATGGTTCATCCTTTTGTGGAAGACAGTTAGGAAATTTTAATTTTGAAAAAAGTGCCTATCCTTGGACCCAGCATTTGCACCTCTAATATTTATGCACTTGCACAAGGTTGCACAGATACGAATTGTTGACTGAAGCCTAGTGTACAGTGGGAGGAAACACTAGAGCAAACCAAATGCCTCACAAAAGGGGATTGGATGCCAACAAGCGTTCGAGGAACATGGTGGGCCTGCATCGACCTGAAAGGAAGTTTCAGAAAGGCTTTCGGAACACTTTGTTAGGAAACAAACGTACCCATGTGAACGTTTCATCGGCGGTGAAGTCACAAGAGGCAACAAAGGGAGAGTTACCTTTGTGGTTACTGCGGAGTGTGACTGGGAGGGAGCAAAGGGCCAACGGAAGTTTTACTTTTAATATTATTCAGGGCCAATAAGCTGTAGACACCTGGTGTACAACAGTAGTTACCAGTGCGGTTCCGTGCACTTAAAAATTGATACGAGGGTAGATTTTATGTTGTGCTCTTAATACACACACACACAAAAGGAACACAAGGACACTTGTGGAGGTGATGGACGTGCTTATTACCTGGATTGTGGTGATGGTATCACAGGTGGATGCATGTGTCCAAATGCATCAGGTTGTACACCTTAAACATGTGCTATTATGTTGTGTATCAATTATACCTCAGCGAAGCTGTTCAAAAATTATACCTCTATTCTCTTTTATTTTCAACACACATGCTCCACTTAGATAATAAAAAAATACTTTGTTAAAAAAAAAAAGAGCTTCCATTTTTCATAAAACCTGTGACCAGCCCCTCACCCTGTGCGGACACAGATCAGTTTAGACATCAACATAGATCTATGTGTCAGATACAGGCAACCCCCATTGCTTTGAAAATGTGCTTAAAGGGACGTAAAAAGAGGTAGAAAGAAAAAAAAAAAAGATCCCTAAAAGTTGTTTGATTTGAAATGAGGCTCTGGCTAAGGTTCAGGGGTTGGCGTGCGCTCCGCAACGGCGTGGTTGACTATTGGCAATTTCTGAAAATGGTAAAGCTACGTGTTAACTGTAACGGTTTGGCCACAGAGGAAAGCAGCACCCCCTGGATGCTGCAGACGCTTGTCACTCGCGGGCGGCCCTGCGAGCCACGGGCCTGCTCTGGGCGGCGCGGGGACTGGGCCGCTGGGCGTTGCAGGCTGTGATTTCTTCCTCAGCTCCGGGTCATTTCATCTGCCTGCGCGAGCCGCGCGGATGGCTGTGCAGGAAAATTGTATTTGGGGCTGCATTTCCCACTGTGCAGGATGTTTACTATATATTTATGAAAACACTGCAATAACAAAACCCTTTATATAGCCTTTCAATTTGCTGTAAGAGCAGATAAAGTATTTTTATCTCGAACTGAACTTCATACCTCGGGAGATGCGGTGGGGCCGGCTCAGAATAATAAGGCGCTTCAGGCAGCGGCCCCGCTGCTCACATCGCTTCAGGGCCCCGCGCCCTTCCCGGCACAGCTCGGCTCCTCCCAACGTAGCAGCCGACAGCCCAAACCTAGGACAGTAACTGAGGCTCCACTACGTCGAAAACAGAATGTCTGTATTTGTTAAATAGTTTCACAACGTGTCTGGAGCTGCGGGTGGTTCTTAATGAGCAGGGAGCAGGTTGGCCGCCCTGAATGGATTGCGAACGCTCACCCCTCGCTGTTATTTCGGCTTCGGCAATGGTCACTAGAGAAACCTTTGAATTTCTACAAATTCCTATTTTTTATTAGATTATATTTATTATTTGCTGTTATAAAAACTGCAGCCATAATAAAAAATACAGCGAGATCCCTTGTACGCTTTGCTCAGTTTCCCCCGATGGTAGTATTTTGCAAAACCCTGGTGTCGCATCTCACCTGGGATATTGACATTGCAACAACCCACTCATCTTCTTCAGATTTCCCCGGATGGACTAGCACTCATTTGTCCGTGTGTGTTTAGTCTCAGACAACTTTATCACATGTGCAGGTTCCTGAATTTACCACCGCAGATCAGATTCTGAACACTTTCATCACAAAGACCCCTCCTACAGACACCCCTGCCTCCTCTCGCCATCACCGTCCCCAGCCCTAAACTCTGTCAACCGCTCGTCTGTCTTCCATTTCTAAAATTCCGTTCTTTCCAAAAATGTTGTATGAGTGGAATCGGGCAGTATTTAACTTTTGTGATTGGTTTATTATATTTACCTGGAGTTTTGTCTAAGTTATTACATATATCAATATTTTTCCTTTGTTAAGACCCAGTAATACTCCACAGTATAGGTGTTATCTAAGTTATTACATGTGTCAATCATTTTTTCTTTTTTAACACTTAGTAATATTCCACGGTATGTGGTGGGTACCCCCGTTTGTTTAACCAGTCACCTGCTGAAGGATGTCTGGGAAGTTTCTGGCTTTCACACACAAGCTTGCTATGAACATTTGTGTAGAGGTTTTTGCGTGAGCAGGCATTTCCCTTCTCTGGGATAAATGCCCAGGAGTGGGCTTTGGCGATTTTTGACTCATGCACATTTAATATGTTGTGCCCATTGGAAGTCAATGCGGGTTGCACACAAACCAATAGAGGGAAAAATAGAAAATCTTACCCACATCTTTCTGCTTATTTCTACATAAACATAGTGCTAAATATAGAGACCAGCCAGTGTTTGTGCAGGATCCAGCATATGCCAGGCCGCAGTGCAGGCCTGTTGTGTCTGCTCACTCATTTGTTCTCTCAACAGCCTCACGAGGTACGTTACTACTATCATCCTCACTTGCAGATGAAGAATCAGACACAGAGCGCGTAGGGAGCTTGGCAAGATGATACAGCCGGTGGCGGTTCAGCGGCCTGGCTCGAGAGCCCCTCATTTTAACCACTATTTGGTGATCTGAACCTTTCTCAGGTCTGTTGGTCATATCTTCTGGGTTGGCTGGGAGGGCGGCACTCATTGGTCAGGAAAACATCTATCAAACTGGCTCTGAAAAGTGATAATAAATGGAATTGGCTATATGGTGCATTCAGCCAGCTGCCTGCGCGTCCCTCAGCTCACTGCCGTGTCTTTAAGCATTCTTTATTTGACCGTCTCAGACAGATGGAGGCTTCTCCTGGCTTTTAGATCTCCAAGAAGTGGATTTCACAGCCCTCCCTTGGCTACATGCTGCAATATTTCACAGCTCTCAATTGCAGTCTGTTCTGCCTCTCGGCGTGGCCCAGATCTGTCTTGTGGCGAGCCGAGCCCCTCATCGTTTTCTGCCTTCCGTGAGGATGTGGAATTGATGGTGAAGTCTACCCAATAACACAATTTGAAGGCGCCTGCTTCTAACGGGACCTTGCATGGCTGCTTTGCGTCACTCATGGAGCGATTCAGTCCTCCAAAGGCCTTTCCTATTTCCACAGGCTTATAAAGCGTTTAATATTTTTGTATGCTCCGGCGTAAAGCCATCTGCTGCAGTGACAGGACAAAATGTTGATGACAAGAGCAAACGTATGTTTATGGAAAGATTCCATGAGATGTTAACAAGAAAGATATGTGCTACCCCAAGGCGTCTTGTAGAAAATGACCAGGGGAATTTGAAGGCATGGCCTCCCGGCATTGGCGCTTCTAAACTGGGCATTTATAAATTGCCCGTGCTCTTTTATTTCTGTCCCGTAAATTGAGGCCAGGTTGTGAATGTAAGTGGTGACAGAGACCCCGTTGAACAGAGATAGTGGCATTGCCTAATTTGGGGGGCTTTATTTTATCTGTTGTTCTTAACGTGTTTCATCTGACTTTCTGCCATTCATTGGAGCGAGTGCATTGGGAGCCTGGCGCCACGTGCCAGGATGCGTGTTCCTGGAAGAGCTAGATTGTGTTTCTTCACACCTAGCACTGCTTCTCACTGCCGAACTTTTCATAGCCTGCTGTAGTCTTCTAACGGAGAAACAATCAGATGGAATCACTTTTGGCTGCCCACTTGAACATATCAGTTGAGGCACTGTTATCTAAAATTGTCATACACCTCCTTGCCCCTTGCTGAACTGAGCTCAGAAAATCACAGCAAATGCCTCTAAGCTAATGCCCCAGTGCTCTCGGGGAAAACATCACAACTAAAACGCGCAGCGTTGAGTATCTGACAGGCACTGCGGGACGCGCTGGGCATTGGCTTCTCTAACCCTCCCAGGCACCTGATGTGGCAGGGGCTCTCCTTGTCTTCATTTTACAGGCGAGGGAGCAATTTGAGACTGCAATTTACCCAAGATTGTATTGCTCATACTTAGTGGACCTGAGCACAGGCAGACTAAGTCCATAGACAGCATGCTTGACTACTATGTTTTATAACGGATGCTGGAAAAAGGGAAGCTCTCTCAGTGCCTTCTAGACATGACCTTCTCATGGTGACATGAGCTGGGGCAGGAGGGTCCACGCTGAGCAGGCTTGAAATGTGGCATCAAGCTCAGAGTCCTCCACAAACTTGCATGCTAAGCTCTTCAGTTCTCAACAACATTTTCTGCTCTGTAAATGAAGTTGTCAGAGCTTTCTCAAGCTCCAGAAGGAGGCTTGCCAACAGAAGCTGGTGTGGAGACAGAGCGGCTCTCTGGAGTGCTATAATAGAACAAGTCATGTGGGGTAGCCCCCAGCCCCCCTTTATGTGAATTTTTCATCTGTTTTCTACCAACAAGTGTGATAAGTTGCCCTAAGTCAATTGCCTGCTTTCAATCTTATTAATAAATAGATTATCAACATATAGGTCACAACTATAGCTATGATCAAAGATGATGATTTCCCACTAGCTACTCTGAGGTTGATAACATTAATGAAATAGTAGAATTTAGAGAGATTCATAAGCAGGCATATATATTTTCAGGAAGAGCAAGACATCGACAGATCAAGTTAGTAGAGGAAAAGCAATCAGGATACATGCGAGAACAGAAACACCAGTGAGCTTGTAAAGCCCATACATTTATATTTCTGCCAAGCTCCTCAGAACAACATGAGGGATTGTTCTATAATCAGGCCATTTTAGATCCATAGGTTTTGCCTGCAGGTGTTCATCTCAACCATTAGATCGTAATGGTAGGTTACGGACTTCATGAAGTCAGAGAACAGGTGAAGAACATGTAAATAATTCCTAGCACAATGTCTGGCCCATATTAGGACCTCCATAAATTTTCTAAAGGATGGGTGCTCATAATGGATTATGCCAGAATATTTATTCTGTATTAAATCCTGGTAACCTTAAGTAATAACAACCTCTATAATAATTAAGTAATATTTTCAGAGTTCTATGGAGGAAAGACAGTGGTTTTCCTATCTACTAGTTCCCTCTCTCCTAAAGCCCAGTAATGCAGGTAATTCCTTTATTAACAACATGCATAGTAAAAGCAGTAGCAAAGGTCATATCTGATCTCTCAACTGAAATATCTACATGACCGTTTTCAGGGTATTTGGCAAGCAGTGATGTTCTAGTCTTTTCCCCCAGCACACCCCGTTGGCAGAAGGCAACTTATAGTTAATGCAACAGTGAAAATAAATTATTACCATTCTCTGATTGTGTGACAGGTTAGTAATTAACTTATGTCACTGGTTGGCCTCCCACAACTGTGTTTATTCAGCTCTGTGGAGCACTTTTCAGGGAAGAGGGAGAGATCAGCAAGGCGTTCTTTGTTTACTGTGGGTTCTGGGTGCTGGCGGAATGCATCTTTCCCCATTGATGGGGAAATAAGTTGGTTGTTAGGACGTGATTTTCCATTCTTCAAAATGATATGGTGATGCAGGGAACTTGAAAGCTACCCTGGAATTAGAAAAGCATAAGGAAATTGCCCTTTATTCTCTAATCGAGCCATTGTGCCTGTTTTCTTTGGGGTACTTTTGACTGTATAGACATGGCAAAGAGCTACGTGTAAAGAAAAATAGGAACAATTTTAATTAAAAGAAAAAAATGTGTTTTATTCCCCCCTCCGTTGTAAGTTAAGTGCCTTTCACGCAGCCAGGGACACTGATATTAGATTTGTAATAAGTACAAGTAAAGCTTTTCATTTTGATTGGATTGGGTGTATTTTTCATCAGCATCTCCCGTGTGAGCCATGATTCCAAGACAGAGTCTTGTAATCTTCTGCAGTGGGAATGATTCAGCTTAAAAATCAATAGGGCACAAGGTATTTCAAGTTCTCATTATTGTAATGTGTCAACATCACTTCAGTGACCCCAGAGTCCAATGTTGACTGGTTTTCCCCTGATTTATTGTGCAATCTCACAGGGCAAACGATAATTTCACTTGGAATCAGAAAGTCTCCATTTATGGTTTGTGTCCCAGTCTCCAGTCATTAGGGCATTCGCAGGGAATCGATCCCTTCTCTTGTTGCTAACAACTGAATGAAGCTGTCACCTGCTTAGATTACAAAGGAGGCGGGTAACAGGATGCGGTGAGGGCCAGTGCATCGGACCACCTTTGTTTTGAGAAGGGCTTTCTCTGATGTTCATCTGCTGTGGCTTGGGCGACGGGGGGGGGGGAGCTTTAGCATTTCTGGGGATGTCAGTTTTAGAAAAACCCACTGCCAAATGAGCACGGTGTTTCATTCCTTCTTTTGTGAAATGTTTGTGGGTGATGTCATTCCCAATGGTGTAAACAAGGTGAGAGGGCCTTTCCTGAAAGTCTGTGTCCGGGCACATTTTCTAGAACCTGCTGAGCCATGCCAACTCTTCTTAAATATGTCATCATCATGTTGAGACTGTAGAGACAGGGCCTTCCATTCTTTCCCTAATTGGCAAAATACCTAGAAAATTGATGAAACTTCCAGTGAGGAGATGACCATCTGCTTCCCGCATGCCTTTGATCAGTGTGTACACATTCTATTCTGCTGTGCGCAGACACGCACACACATGCACGCATGCACGCCCGCGCGCGCGCACACACACACACACGCTCAGGGATCCTTTCACGAGAGGTTATTCAATGAATGTTAATGTGATGTTGCCAAGTCACCAACAGCACCAGAGCAAGTCCACATTGCATGCCTACTACCCAGGACTTAGCAAAGAGTGAGAATGTCTGCACAGGTCAGCCTCATCAGAAATATAATTCAGCACCTACCACGTGTGTCCCATGTGCTTATGAACGCAATAGACTTCCTTCCCTCAAGGAGTCTAATTGTGGAAAAGGCCAAGGTGAGAGGAAGTGCCAGTGCAGCGGATGTAAGTGCAGAGACCGGAGAGCATAGAGGGGAGGCACTGATCACAGGAATATAAGGGTCTTGGGGAGATTTCAAGACAATCAACATTTGATCACATCTTGACCACATGTGAAGATGTTGTCATTGTCCTCCCCTCCGAAGTTTATGAAACCAACTCTGATGTGCATGCAGTGGATATATCACCAGGTTTTTTAAAGTTGCCTTAGGCCAGTAAAATCATGCTCTGTTATGTCAGCCTTTGGGAAATGACTTTATCCACCCAGAGGCCTCCTATACATTGTCCAGTTTGGCGTTGGTGGAGCTGCTCCCACCATGTTCTTGTATTTTCTTCCTACCCTTCCTGGCAGAGCCCCTTCCTATCGCAGCTGCTCCAGCATGTGGGATGCCTCCCAGCAGTGGCCTTTGGTCTTATTCTCTGGTCTTTGGTCTGACCCTGGAACCTACAGCTTGAAAAGTTTACTGCCCATTCTGATGTATCTCTTTGTATCTTGCCCATCCAAAGTTGTCACAGACAAGAGCCCCATTTGTCAACGTCTCTGGTCTTTTGCAGGCATGTATTGGGCACTATACTGGGTGCCAAGAATCTCTTTTTCATATTGTTTTTGAAGTTTCTCAAAATGAGTGATTCTTCCTTGAGGCTCTCTCTTGACACCAGGAATACTTCTTGGCTTTCACACCTCTCTTAGGACTTGCCTTCTGTTCTGGATTCATTCATTCACTGATTCACTAATAACTTGACAGGGATCCGGATAGATGCTGAAGAGATAGCGATTAATGAGATAAACGAGCTTCTTGTTCTTACAAGGATTACAGTCTGGCTGAGGGAAGGTGGGCCTTTGACACTGAGGGCCTGATTGGGGGATCATAGGGATGAAACTCTGGCTTCAGAGTTTCCTGGAAGTAGGTTGGGATATTCCTTCCTTAACAGAATATTATCTAATTGGAGCTTTAAAATTACCTAATTTGCCCTTAAGGTATTGGCCTGAGGCAGTGGGAAGATGTAGAAAGATTATGTGGTTCCATTAGATGTTTCTAGCCCAAGGGAAGCTGTGCTGATCCATCTATAGGGATGCATATCAGCTGTAATAGTTGTGGCCCCAGAGAAACTTGACATCAAAATCCCTGTCCCACCTGCCATGCCTCCTTCAAGGTTTATAATCTCAGCCCTGTGAAGGTCTAGGAGAAGCCTAAGAAGAGGCTTCTGAAGCAGTGATATAACTAGAAGCTCAGGTCTTGGCTCTTCCATTAAAGACCAAGAGCAAGTTATTTAATCTCAGTAAGTCTCAGTTTTCTTATCTGTAAAATAGAATGGCTATAGAACCCATCTTAGAAGATCATTCTAGGGACTGTATGAGATTGTGCATCTAAGAACTCAGCATATAAGAGATGCTTAACAATAGGAGGTGCTTAATATACATTAACTATTACGAGAGAAGGTGAGAACGGGGGAGATAGGGTGCATTAGTTGTGGATGAATTGTGCTGGCAAGCCTGTGCATGTGGCCATTTCTATTTTAAACTATCTCATCTCGTCAATTTTTTTTTACCATTATTGCCTGACCCCTGCACAGAGCTCACCTCCTCTAGGGTGACAAGTGCTCTTGATAGACCGCCTGTATCAGCTTCTGTTCTAGGTATGGAGCCAGGGCTCCTCTTTTATGCTGTTTTATTCAGTCTTTGCTGGTTCTAGATTGAATCCAAATACTATCTGGGGTTGTTTCTATTTTATAACAATCCCATGTTACAGCTTGTACATAGTAATATTACTCAGCCACTTAAAGAATGAGGTAGGTCTAAATGCGATACTATGGGAAGATGATAAATATCGACTCAACTTAGATGTCAATGTAGATTTAGATGTAGGTAAGTGGAACAATAGAAAGGTACATAGCAGTATATGTAGTATGGTCTTATTTGTGTATGAAGACTTATCCATGTGGATACCTGGATATACTCTGGAAAGGCAGGAGAGGAACTGATAATAGTGATTATTTAGAAGAGGGCAGCTGAGGCTTCAGAGTAGGAGGAGACTAAAAATTTATGGTATGCCATTTTGCACTCAATGACTTTGTTGCTGTGTGCATCCATTACTTTTCCAATAAAATAATTATTAAAAATGAGTATTAAGCACAGCCCTAAAACCTCTATAGTTATTCAGGAATAGCTTTTCTTCATCTTTTTTCTACTTCTCTAGACTAAGTTTTACAAAAGAGATTGCAGCATTCCAGGGACTGATAACATTTATATCCTTGTAACAGTTAGCTTTTGCTGTGTAACAAACATTCCCAACATTTCTTAAAAGACAATCATTTATTTGCTCATCTTTATCTGTGACAGCAGCAAGAACTAGCTCACCTGGGATTACTCATGCCAGTGGGCTCCATTGTCTAGAATGTCTTTACTTACATGGCAAATGATTTTTTAATGGTGTTTTGATTTTGCTCTGTGTGGCCTTCTCAGCATGTTAGCTCAGATTTAGTCAGCAGGCAAGCATGCGTCTCAGAGTTTCAAGTGCAGTGAGACGGTAATCCCTAACTCACATGCACTTTTTAATATCTGCTTGCATACATTTGCTAATATCTAGTTGACCAGAGCAAGTCTGACAGTTAATTCCAGAGTCAGGGGTAGAGTAATATATGGCAGTGAAAGAAACAACAACCTCACCTTGAAAACATATGTGCAAACAGGGATGGGATAATTTAGTGGCTGTTATTTGCAATCCATCCAGCCTTCTTAGAGGCAAACTTTACTTTGAAGGGAATGATATGAGAAGGACTTTTCTTAAGTTAGGTCATTCTCCTAAAATTACCTTCAATGGTAGAATCCAATCATGTCATCATTTATTTCATATGAGCAGCCTTCTATTTTTTTATACCTAAACATTCTCCTTGTCTTTCAGAGTTTAAGCAATAACGCTAATATATTTTTTCTTCCTTTGGTGGAATGTCAGCCCAGAGGTGAGGTAAGGTAGTCATATGCCTCTGGTGACACAGAGCATCCCCATGATAAAGGCTGACATATCTCCAGGGAATTCTGCACACCTGCATGATAGAGCCAGCACCAGTGGGGTTCTGACAAGTGTGTCTGATTCCGAGCATCCTCACAGCCCTCCCGTTGGGAATCTATTTGCTTTGGATCAAAGATGCCATTGCATCCAGCTTCAACTTCACATTGCCCTGTCCTTAAACATCAGCGAGTGTTTTTCAGAGATCATTTGGGAAACTAATGTGTTTGCTCTACTGATTTTGCTGGCACAAGTTTATACTTCCGTTGGCTTATGGATGCACAGGTTATGGGAGTGTGACAAAGCAAGAAGTGCTGTGTGGTAGCCTTTAAATGAATGAGAAATGAAATGGTACTAAATTAAAAGTGCAGAGAGCACAGAGTAACAGGCAGATAGAAGTATGCCTGAGATCTGCCCCTCTACTTTTCAAACACAATGAGTTTTTTTGACACCTCAGATTGGTAGATAGATGGGTAACTGAGAGCTCATAAGGATGTATTCTCCCACTGTCATAATGATTTTCTGAAAACTCCACGTAGGTGCACTTAATTGTATACTTGCAAACTTTATTCTACAAAAGCAGAGTAAAGTGTCTCCAATTGGCACTCCTATTTAAAAACAGAGTCCACTCAAATTGCTTTGCTTTTCGCCGGATTTAAGGATTCTGCCCTGCTTGTGCAGTTTTTTGTTCATTGGACGGATGTGGAGTGTTCCTTTAAGCCAGTGATTTTCAGCCTTGTTCCTCTCATGGCACACACAAACTAATTATTAAAATTCTGCAGCACACCAAAAAAAAAAAAAAAAGATCATATTTTTTGCCCATCTAACAACAACAAAAAAAGGGTATAATTTTGGTTCATTCACACCAGGTGGCTATTGTTGTTTTGGCTGTTGTCATTTTTCTATTTGACGATCTAAGGGGAAAGAGATCAGGGCCCCTGACTAAATAGTCAGGAATTGCATGATTTAAAAATTCTGGTGGCACACAGTTGAAAATTGCTGCTTTAAGCTGTTGATTGTCAATCACTTTTATATAGTTGTCACTTTCACTATGTCACAGTCAATAGCAGAAATGTAAAGCTTATAGACACTTATTTTCACTCTGACATTCATGACTCAATTGAGCGGTTTATTAAAAGAATCTAAAAATACATGAATTAATGATTGGTAAAAATTGCTTTCTGAAGGTTCTTTTATTTAACAAATGAGAAAACGTTTGGAAACAAAATACCCCCATTACATCCAGCAGGACTGTGAATTTTAAAAATCCCAGATAAAATTGGAATGGAAAAGCATATTAGCTATCCCCCAGCACAGTTTTCAGACATGTGCTCACTCTGCGCTTGCTCGGTGCCTGCACAGCCGGGCAGAGGGTGGTGTGAAGAGGAACAGGGGAAGAGACATGGAGCAAATACATACGGCGTTGGTTCAGTCCTCAAGAATCCTACCCACTCAAGTTAACAGAAAGAACAGACCTTCTTGAAACACTCAGAGGAGAAAAGCAGTACTCTGTGGGATGGACTAAAACATCAGCAATAGTTTGGTGAAGGAAAAATCCCAACACGAGAGTAATAGAGGAGCATTTCTTGGACATGATAGTTCTGGAAATTCACTTATTCATTTATTACAAATATATCCAGGTCCTACTACGTGTTGGGGCACTGTGTTGGTGCTGGTGTTAAATGGTGGGCAAAAACTGACAGGGAACTCATTACCTTGAAACATACAGTTGAGTGGGGTTAGGAGAGGAAGTCAGGTGGGGGGGTCAGATAATCACAAAAGAAAACTTAGAATTATCATCTGAGATAAGTGTCCTCAAGAAAAGGTACGTGGCCCTGGGAAAGCAGATCGCAAAGAAACCCACTTACAGCTGAAGAGGTCAAGACGTGCGTTCCTGGAAACTGATAGCTGAGCTGACAGTGGAAGGAGGGATGGAGAGTGAACTCCAGGATGACAGGGGAGGGTGGTGGCACTGGAATTGGTACTTTCAGACACCAGGATGGGGGACAGCACGTGCAAGTCCTTTGAGGTGGGCGATGCAAGGGAAAGCCATGTGAGAGAAGGCAGAGAATGGAGGGGAGGGAGTGGTAGGAAAGCAGCAGGCAGAGAAGGAGGGGGAGCTGGAAGGAAGAGTCAGGCCTTTAGGTCTAAATAGCTGCAGGAAAGACATGGAAGGTGCAGGAAAGGAGGGGAAGGCAGTGCCCGTATGGGTTTGGCATAGCTGGAGGAACACAAGGAAAGGGTTCCATTGTGGCAAGGAATTGGAAAGGAGGTTGAGGGGATGGACCAAGATTTCAGCTTTGTTAAGAAAGGGCTGAGTGGAGACTGTCAGTAATCTTGTGATATTATGGTCTGTCATGCAGTCCAGCCTTGCCTCTCATGTTGCATCTGAGAGTCTAGAGAATAATAAATGGCAATTAGGATGAGGGTAATAATAATGATAACAGCTGATCTTCATTGAAGGATTACTATATGCCAGGCACTGAGCTTATTACTTCATTGGTCCCATAGTTAGTTTCTTCCGTCATTTCACCCACCCCATTCAGTCTTCAGCACGTCATTCAGACCCTGCCTCTGAGGCACAGCCTCTGTCTTTCCATTCCTCGGTGTTTCCACTGCCGCACCTTAGTCCAAGCCACCACCATTGCTCACCTTTACTTCTCCCCAGGGCCCAAGTTTGTGCCCCGCTCCAATCCATTATCCACACAGTAGCCAAAATTACATAAAATATAAATGTATTGCACACCCGTGTTTCACAGCTGCACTAGTCACAGTAGCCAAGAGGTGGGTGCAACCAAAGTGCCCATCACTGGATGGATGGATGGATGGATGGATGGATGGATGGATGGATGGATGAACAGAGTGTGGCTCAAGCACACAATGGGATATTAGTCAGCCTTAAAAAGGAGGAGATCCTGTTACATGCTGGAGCACAGATAAACCTCGAGGACATTGTGCTAAGTGAAATAAGCCAGTCACGCAAAGACAAATACAGTATGAATCCACTTATATGAGCAATCCAGAATTGTCGAATTCATACAAACAGAGAATAGAATGGTGGTTACCAGAGGCAAGAGGGAAAGGGAAGTTTTCATTTAATAGGCATGGAGCTTTACTTTTCCAAAATGAAAAAGTTCTGGAGACCTGTTTCACAACAACGTAAATATCCTTCACAGTACTAAACTGTACACTCAGAAATGATTAAGATGGCATGTTTTATCGGTTGTTGTTTTTGTTTGTTTTACCACAATAAGAAAATCTTCATAAAAAATTATAAATCAATTGTGTTAATTTCTTACTTAAAATTCTCCAATGATGTTCCACGATGCTTAGGGATAAAATGACTGCAGTCCATAAGGCCCCTGACCATCTGGGCACTGCCTGCCTCACCTCCTCATGTTCCTGGCAATTTACTTCTTCCCTCACCCAGGCCTTTTTCTCTCTTCTTTACCCTAAAACATGCCAAGGTCATTATAACCCTTTGCATGTGCATTTCCTTCACAGCACAACACTCTTCCCCTAGCTTCATAGGGTGCATTCTTTGCCATACTTTAGGCTGTCAATTAAATTTAAAGTAGACATTTATCATTTATGATAATTAATAAGAAGATGCTGATCATTGTTGTTGTCATTAATATTATTAATTTCATATGCCTTAGACCTGGTTTCTCATTACTAAATGATTGCAGAGTTTCTGTTTTACAAGAGTATATTTTAAGGGCATAGTCAAGAGCACTCTTCTAGATGGCACCATTCTCTTGGGTGAGGTTTCAGAGTCTACCAGTGACCTTGAGAAAAGACCGATTTTGTTTCAAGGAAGTAACAAATATTGTGTTTGTTTTAAGTTTCCCAAGACCATTTTTTTTTTTTCAAATCACCATCCAAAGATTTTTATTTTATTTTATTATTTTATTTTATTTTTATTGATTTGAGAGAGAGAGACAGAGAGAGAGAAACATTGATGTGAGAAAGAAACATTGATCAGTTGTTTCCCGTAAGTGCTCCTACTGGGGATAGAACCCACAACCTAGGTATGTGCTTTAACGAGGAATGAAACCTGCAACCTTTTGGGGCACAGGATGACACTCCAACCAACTGAGCCACCTGGCCAAGGCAGTTTTCTAAGACATTTGTACAGAGATGATCTTTCAAAAAAATTACATGATCTGGGGAAGGCCTTCTTCAGGCTGGCCAACAGGTTTAAAATTTGGAAGAAGCCAGTGTTGAGGAAGTATAAAATAAACTCCAGCTCTGAAGAGGAGGGAGAAACATCGGAAACGTTGGATACTTACTCAGAAACAGATGTGCAGATAACCAGCCTCTCCCGACTGGCCGCATGTGACTCAGGACCTGGCCGTCCCCGTGCTTGAGGCAGCCGCATGCATGCAGCTTTCCTGTGGTGCCCAGGGCTATTCAAAGCTTCTGACTCTTCCTTCCTATGTCCTGAGCTCTTGGGCAAATGAGTGGAATAGATGTATCCTCTCTTTCTCGTTATAAATATTTACATTCATTGGCCCCCTTGTCTCATGTGGCCGGCGCTGAACAACTGTAGCGGAGCCGTTTCTGTTTTCTGCAAGCATCTCTGAAAGCTGGCTGCCCAGTGACCTCAGGTTGAAGTGTCTTTGAGTTTGAACAGCCTTTGTTCATGGAAGGTCACATGTGATGCCACGGAGGCCAACCCCCAGGATCCTCAGGCAGGTCTGCCCTTGTTCTTGACGCCACGCAGAGCCCCTGACCTGGCTAAGCCCTTGCCCAGCAGCCTGCCTTGGTCTCAGGGGGGACCTGGGGAGGGACGGCATGTGAAAGGACAACAGGTTATTATTCGCTTGTTCACCGACTCCCTGAGAAATCGGAGTCTGTTTGGATTCCATGTGATGGAGAAGTCAGTAGGACAAAAGCTTGTGTATTCCGATGGGGACTCAGTACCAAGTGAATTTCAATGGTCTCAGTCCCTCCCACAAAAGCGGTTGGATACTCTGTTGGGTAATAAAGTTTAACGGTTGGAGAAGCTCCAAATCTGGGCACAGAGAAATCTCTGTTTCATTGTCCCAGCCTATTAAAAAAAAAAAAGAGAGAGAAACAATTCATTGCCGGTACCTGGCAGGGCTGCTGAAAATCTCTGTCATTTGTTAAGTAGCACAGCACCCTTGAAAAGCTTAGTGTGTGCAAAAAAAAAAGAAAGAAACATAATCACGATGCGTTCTCTTTAACGCTCACTGGTGGCTGACTGGTAGCAATTTCAGGCATAAAAGTCAGGGAGTGATCTGATCTGAGCCCTGGAGTGTGCTGCTTTGCTCTCCCACTATAACACCAAGTGCTGTAACAAGCTGCAAAAATGACGAAGACTGAGGGGATGCATTTCTAAAAGCACCGTTTATGTTCGAGGCAGCCGGGATCATCAAGGGAGAGTGCATCTGAATGGCTTCTCCATCCAAGAGCAGAGAGTGGAGAAGCCCCAGCCCTCTGCTGGAGTCTAACAGTGGATGGATGGATGGATGGAAGGGCCCCTGGAGGACTGATGAAAAAAAAGACAAAGGAAGGGGAGTGTGACATTTGGAGCTGTCGGTGCCAGGCTGTAGAGGGGCTCATGAGAAAGAGGCGTGAGCCACCATACCTGACTCCACTCTGGCTTGGCACATGCGGGTTTTGCCAGGTTGCCCCATGCTTTTCAACACGTCTCTCACGTGTCTGGAATAAGTCCCTCTTGGTAGACACAGAATCCTACGCCGAAGGAAGACCTGGAAATTTTCCTGCCGTCTTCCCAGGTGCTGAACTGACATAAGATTTTAAAATATGAACCCTTGTAATCAAAATGAGTTTTCATGCCTGCAGAGGTAAGAAGCCCATGGAAACTACCAACAGACATTGCTAAGAATAGTTATTGTGAAGTTGAGTCCTCGGTGAATAGGCCTCTTGAATAATTGCCCTGTTAGACTGAGCACCAAAGAGGGGATTTTAATATTTATTTACTCCCTCGTGAAGAAAGAAACCTTTGGCTTCATTGAAGGTGATAGTTCTGGGAAATCGCAGGGGCGATGCATCAGTGATGTGCACTACGGGATACTGTGACAGTTACAGATCTGTTTTTGATAGTCTGTTGTCCAAGGCAAATAATTCAAATCCTACCAGTGGCCTTTCTCCTCGTAGAAGTGTTTGGACTTGACATGGGTGGTTTCTTCTATGGAAACGTCTTGATTCTACAGGAAAGCAGAATCTGCTGAACTGTTCATAGAAGAGTCTGTATCATGAAGTCCATGGGATTATGTCACTGCCTCACAATGACCAAGTCTTCTCCAGAGATTTTTTCATGACTAGGATAAGGGAATAGGAGTGCTCATCTATACATTTCTTCAACAAAAACATCAATGATAATTAAAAGGAAACCTCACAGGTGCTTAACGTTCTACCTTGGGTAAGGTAGAGAGTACATTGCATTCAGGCCTTGGGCATGTTTGTCTTCATACGTAAGTCAATGAGTTGAAAGGCAGGCATGGGAAATGTTCAGAGTCCAGTCAAGGCCAGAAGACCTCCGGGCCGAGGCTGATGTTCTGCAGAGTAGATGAGAGGCTCTGTTTAGCCTACTGCCCTTGACTGATGATGGGAGCTGGATGCCACCGATTTCCAGAGCCATCTGAGAAGATGGGGTATTTGTGAGATCTCTCCTCTCTTGTCCAGTGCCCATGAGCTATGAAGACCCCACTATCTATTTTGTTCATCTAGACCTTAGTATGAGACACTCTGACTGAGGAGGATGTGAACTCTGCATTGGCCTTGCATCTCCTCAATACTTCTGTCCTTGACATTTAGATGTCAGCTTCTGGATTCGGTGTTGGTCTGGAGGGGAGGAGCAGAGGGATTTTGTGATGGGTCCCTTCCTCTCATCCATGTCCCCTTCCTTCTCTGAGAATTTGCTTATCGGTAGAGCCAGTACTGAGGAATCCAGGTCAGCCAGCTCTAGCCTGGCTTCAAATTCTAGCTGCACGGTCCATTCTTAGCTGTCGAGTCTTAGGTGCAGTGCCAACCTCTCTAAGCCTCGGGTACCTCCTCTGTAAATGAATGAGAACAACGGGTTTCAATCTGGGGGAAGGGAGGTTCAGGTGAGAATTAATAAGCTGGTGAGTGTAGGATGCTTGGTGCGTCGGCGAGTGGCAGCTTTTATCAGGACGGGCTGCTGGCAGTGGTTCTCTCAGCTTTGCCCAGGTTGGGTTTCAGCTTCGTGATCAGGTAGCAACCCTGCTGGCCTTACATCAACACACCACACCTTTTAGGAGAAGGGAGTGCGTGCTTGTCTCATCGCTCCGGGTAAAAGTTCCAAGACCATGACTCTGCGACTTTCCTTTCCATGGGCAAAGCGGAGCCAATCAGTGGGGGCAAGGCGGTGAAAAGGTCTCATTGGCTCCGTCTAGGAAGCATGATCCAGCTCAGGCACTGATGGGGAGCCAGGCCCAGAGAGACCCCGGAAAAGAAAGCGGGAGCTGTTAGAAAGATGAGAAACAGGGTAAAGCGAGGTGGAGGAGACCCCATAACCACACCTGGTGCGCTTTGCAAATTTCTGTACACATTCATTCATCTCGGACAGACAGCCCTGCCTGCATAGCCGGAGAGTTTTCTTCTTAGAGGGAATTAACTCCTCAAGGCACAAACCTCGTTGCTCTTTAAGCCCAGTCACTGGCCTTCTATAATGCACCCCGCCGTAGTCAGGTGGGCCCAGAAATACTCAGCCCTCCATTCCAGCCTGTGCTCCTTTGGATTTTGAGCCACTTAGTGAAAGGCACACCCTCCATCCTTTGAGGAGGCTGTTTGCCTAAAAAGGTGATGCCATTCCTCACACACACACACACACACACACACACACACACACACACGCTGGCTCTCTCTCCACCTCTCCTCACCACACTCACCTGAAGCGGCCTCCTGAGGCTCCCCGGGGTTCAGTGGGGAGGTCCAGCACTTCCCGTCTTTCAGAGGCTGGAAGGACAGCCGCCCTCCCTCCACCGGCTTGCATTCACCCTGCACTCCATCAAGCAGCAGGTTTAGTCCCCTACTGAGATCAGATTTAGCTCAACCAAATAGTTTTCCGTTTAAGAGCATCCATCTAGCTCACAGTCTTTTCTCTTCTGTCCCAGTGATGTTTACAAATGTGCTTTAGCAGCGGGGAGTGTGGACACACGTGCGAGGGCCCCTCCTGGGCCTGCCCTCCGCTGGGCCTCCTCACCCCGTTTTCTGTGTCTAGTCCGTCTAATCCCACACCCCAGGCCGGCTCTGCTTGATGTGTGGCTCAAGTCTCTCCCCTCCTCTATAGTCCTATAACTCCCAACGTCAACCATAATGACTACTGTTAGGATTATAACAAGTAGGGAGAGCAGGGGGAAGAAAGAAAAACGGAAACAAAGAATGGGTAACGGCAGTGCCAGGAGAACAGGACTGGCACAGGCGTCCCTAATTTGTGAAGAAGAAAGGAAGGGAGGAGGGAAGGAGGGAGGGAGGGAGAAATCATCATCAAATGATTTATCCCCATTTCACAGACGAGGGTGCAGAGGCGTAGAGAGCCGAACTTTCTTGACGCTCCCCCCCGACCCGTCGGTGTGGGTGCAGCTGGCCGGCTGTCTCTTCCTCGGGTACGGTGGTGATGTCATCTTCTCAAGGCACCTTCAGAGGTGTCCAGGCGAGTACAGCACCAACGCCAAATACACAAGGCTGAAGTTTAGAGCCTTCCTATCTTGGCCCCGGGCTCCCCCCCCCCCCTTTAAGTCTAAGACTTAGACTAATATGATTGTCAACCTCCTTCCATTCAGACCCAAATATTTGGCCGTCTGCACTGTTCCCAAGTCACCCCTTGAGACCAGCCATTTATAGACTTCTGCCCGGAAAGGATAATATTCTTCCAACAGAGCCTTTTTTACTGATCACAATCTGTCCATTACCCTCCCCGCCTGCAGAATTAGACCGAGTGGTTCCTTGCATCGGCCTGCCTTCTCCAACTCCGTTTCCGAATGCCCTCCCCTGCTCTCTCCCCCCGTCTCCATGCCTCCTCCATACCGAACGAGCGTCAGTCTTAAACATCTTTGCATCCACTGCTCTCTCCTGGACAACCTCCTCCATCGACCTGAAGGCCCCAGCCATCCTAGTCTCTACCTGAGCAAATTGCGCTCCGTCCTTTAATACCTGGCTCCAATGTCAGCTTTGTGAAATGTTCCTGGGTTCTCCCAGAGAATTGGTATTCTTTCCATACCTCGGTAGAAATACTTCTCCAGAAGTTTCGGAGTCCTGTATTTAGCCTCCTGGCTTCAAAGTTCATCACTGCCTGGTGCTAAAGGGATGATTTCAGATGAGCTACAATCACCTGTCTAAGCCTCAGTTTCTTCATCATTAAAATGGACATAAGCTTCAGGCCCGCCTCATGGGGTTGTGAGGATCCTGATGTCTCTAAAACGTTTCACGGTCCTCAACAAAAGTCAGCTGCTTCTTTGTTGTTATCATGATTATTTTTATAGGTATGTGTGTATATTTTTTTTTAAATCTTCACACGAGGATATTTTTTCCATTGATTTTTAGAGAGAGTGGAAGAAGGAAGGAGGGGGAGAGAGACAGAGAGAAATACCGACCAGAGAGAGGCACCACTGACTGGTTGCCTCCTGCAGGTGCCCCGACTGGGGCCGGGGATCGAACCTGAAACCAAGGTACATGCCTTTGACTGAGAATCGAACCCACGACCTTTCGGTCCACAAGCCTGTGCTCTAACCTCTGAGCTAAACCCGCGAGGGCTGTATATGTGTATTTTCATACATACGCTTAAAAGTGTCTGTAGTTTCAGAGTAAGAGCTCCTCAGGTAGCTTATTCATTTTTATAACCCTGGCACTTTGCGCAGTGACTGGCTCATAAATAAAACCCAACACGTTCGTGGAACTGAAAAATACATTTTTTCACTGAAAAAGACAAGGGAAGACAATCCGTTTATTGTAAGGATTTTCATAACGCACCACCAGTCATTTGGGAATAAAATAAACAATCTCCCCCCCCCCCACTCTTATCCCCTGGATTTCGATAATTTAGATAAAAAATACATATGTGAACCAATAATTCTTTCAGTATCTAGTAGAGAACTTTACAGCGGCAGAGAGTCGCCCAGCCATGGAAGACAGGCAAACAGTGGATTATGATGGGGATGTTATGTTTGGGAAAAGAGCCCGAATGTTTGCGAATTAAGATCTTCTAGGGAAAACTATCTTCTTTCCCCCACAAAACACCAGGCTGGCTCTGACTCCGTGAGCATCACCTGCTATTGTCACAGATATGAATATTATAAAACTCCTCTGTGAGCCTCTGTATGCAAACAGAGGAGTGGAAACATAGCAGGAGTGTGTCCAAACCCATGGAAGGAGACGACGGGCCCCTCGTGGACCAGCGGTTACAAAGAACCTTCCCCAGCAAACGCTGGCTCCTAACTGAGGCCCCGGCTGGCCCCCGACAAGCCGCCGTAGGGAAGAGCGCGGTGATGCCTGGCCTTCCCCGGCTCCGCGCCCTGCGTCTTGACACCCCCCCCAGTTCTGCATATTCAGTTTGCTCGGCTCCAGAAATAACCGATCTCCCTTCACCTCCAGCATTCAAGGTTGTGTCCCGCTCCCACTACATCTGTGTTTAGGGCAGAACTGGAGGGTCGTCAATTAATCTTACGCGTGACAGTTAATTGCTCCCCGAAGCCTAGTTTTCTCCTTCCCAGCTGGACAGAGACGTGGCGGGTTCTCGTGCCCGACGCCGGCATCTCCCGTCGCCTGCCTGCCCGCCTTTGGCAGAATTGCTCTCCCACCCCCACTGCCGGAGGGGGCGCGGGCCTGAGGATTTGCATTCAAGGGGAATTCAGATAAGCTTTCTGTTCCGGGGAGGGCTTTGCCTGGGTGTTGAACACCTGTGACCCCTAGGAGTCCCCGGACGGGGCTCCGTTGCTACAATAAAACGGCACGTTCTTTCTCTAGATTTTTGGTCACAAAGCCTGTCTTTACCCAGGCAACGGGCTCGATGTTAAAACTGCCCTCCCCATTTCTCCCACATGTCTTTGTGCCCAGAATTTTTTTTTCCCCCCCAAGTACTAGAATTTTGGCTTTCCTTCAATAGCTCCTGCTTTAGTTTCCAGTTCTTAAAAAGTATACGACTGTGAATCATATGAGAAACGCCTTTCCTAGAGGATCTTGCGCCCTGATAGTGACTGTGATGGCGATGGTGACGGTGATGATGACTGATTTGCATTTAGGAGAAATGGGACCCTCTGGGTTGAAACGGTGTTCTCGATGTCTCATGGACTGGGACGTTCCTATTTGTGTTTGCTGAGCCGGTTCAAGTTGTAGATTTTCTTATGGTCTCTCTTCACCCTTCACCCCCTCACCCCACCGAATATTGCTGCTCCTGCAATGGATGGAAATATGGATTTGTCTGTGAGGATGTCTGGGTAAACAAGATTGATAGCCTGCCATATGGTTGGTGCTTGATAAGTGTCTTGATTAAAGTGAGAGTTGTCTGGTCCAAACGCCACGTGCATCGTAAAGAGGAAATGGAAGCAACGTAAGGCCTCTCTCTGGGAGCAAGAAGCGCACTTCGGGAGAACGTGTGGGGAAGGGGCGAGCTGGCGGGCTCCCTGTTCAATCTCAGGGCTGACAGAGGGCGTTAACAGGGGTGCCCCTGGGCAGGGAAAAAAGGGCACTAGTCATGGACCAGGGGATCAGCATGGCATTGAAATCAATGTTTGTATGGCACAGGTGGGCACTCAGAGGCTCAGTGACTTTATGCAGTTGTCCCAGGGTGGCAGAGACCCTATCCAAATTCAAAATCACGATCCGTCCTCTACTTTGCTGTTTCTGAAAAATGTTAAAAGCGTCAGGGAGACGGAGCTCCCCCACACCCATCGCCTCCAACTCTCGATCTTCTTGACGTTGCCCTGGCCTTAGTTCACGGGTTTCCCGGAGACCCTGCTCTTTAGAGACTACAGATCCCGTATGTACATGTATATAATTTGTGTGTGCGTGTGTGTGTGTGCGTGTGTGCACGCGTGGCTTATATTTATACGGTTGGCCGAAGTAGCAAGGGTGCCCCGATTCTTCCCTGACGCCAGCTGAAGCAGGGGTGACCTTTGGCCCAAGCTCAGCTACACACATATTTCGTCCCCTGTCTTACCACCCAGAGGGACAGGGAAACGAAAGGGAAACCCTCTTCTCCACGTGCTCCGAGAACCGGGAGAAGGGAGATGCTTTATCCTAACCGCTTTCTCCCTTCTCGGGGCGACCCTGCCGCACACCGTCTGCAGGTGTCAAGTGGGAAACGTGATTTGCCAAACCAGGGGGACATCGCCGCCGTCAAGAGGGGAGGGAGCCGGCTGTGTAATTTATTTCTAGGGTGGGATTGACCAGGCCCGCCCTGCTTGGCACTCCGGGTTCCATGGGGATTGAATGGCAATTTATGTGGGGGCTCTCTGAGCCCTGGAAAGGGTCAAATGGGACTAGACCTGTGATATTACCGCATCGCATTGACCTGATAGATATAAACCACTTTCTTCGAGGGGACATTCTGTACATTGGGGTGCATATAGCACAGCCTTCCAGATGATACCCCAGGCTCTTAAAAATCTCTAAAATAACTCCTTTCTGATGACGATTCTGCAGAAGTTGTCAATTATCCACCACCCGTTCTGCGCCTGGCTCTGTATCAGCAACTCAGTACGTGTTTCTCACTGAATCTCTGCTGGGGCTTATTATTAGCATTTTGAAAAGTCTGAGGCATAGAAGGATTAAAGGATTTGCCCAAATCTAGACAGCTAACGTATGCTTGAGCTGAGGATTTGAGCGTATCCTTCAGCGCCCCGATGCAAAGATGGATGGTCCGCCTTGGATTAGCGGGAGTGATAGTGGGCTCCTAGCCTTGCTGCTCTGGTGCGAGAGGAACCAGAGCAGATATTGAGAACCCACTGAGTGTCTCTGCTGTGCACTGACTAAGGTTTCTGTGACCGACGTCCAGCGTGTCCAGTGGTCCACTTTGCTTGCAGGGGGCAAACTCAGTGGCTGCCCATTGCACCCGAAGCATGTCAACAACTTTCATCAATTAAGAGCCTCCCCAGTTGTGGGGAGCATGCTCCTCAAAGCGATGATGCATAACTATTTTAAGGTGACGCTCATTCAGGGCTTTTATTATTACTGTGTTGCAGGTTGTTAAGCTGCACATTTAGATAACGTGTGTGTGTGTGTGTGTGTGTGTGTGTGTGTTTTAACTACCGAATCCTCGTGAGGAGCTTGCACTTACCCTCAGAGGTTTGGAATAAGGCTGTGTGTTAAGAAATACTTTGTGGGCCCGGCTGGGCATGGCTCAGCAGTTGAGCATCGACCTAGGATCCAGGCGATCGGGGTTCGATTCCCGGTCAGGGCACATGCCCGGGTTGCAGGCTGCAGCTGATCAATGACCCTCTCATCACTGATGTTTCTATCTCTCTCTCTCCCTCTCCTTTCCTCTCTCTGAAATCAATAAAGATATATTTTAAAAAAAAATTACTTTGTAGGCTGTGAAGTTCTAATTTAAAACTCTCAGGGCTTCATTTGCTACACGGCCTAGGTACACTCGGCAATGGTTCTAAAATGAAATTACTCAACTTAACTTGCAGATCAGTGAGACTATTTGATTATAAGCAAGAAAACCTGGCTGTGGGTAACAAAAGTGGAAAAGATGTTTGGACCCCGGTGGATTGAAGGTGGATTGAAGGGAAGAGCCAGGACCAGGTTAGGAAGGGCAGGAACCGGGGCAGGTCCCCAGGCCCCAGTGGCAGGGGCCCTGCTGAGTTCTCTCTTCACATCACCAGAGCGAAGAGGGAACGCCATGAATTGTCAGTCTCTGTGGGGCTAGTTTGGGTCCAGTGCCTGCCCCTTGATTTGAGAAAAACCAAGGCATCTGATTAACTGTCGCACCAAACTGGGTCCAGGGGCTTGAGGGAATTCGTGAAAAGGAAGTTGGGGTGCTGTTATTAATAGAAAGTAGGCACATATTGCTCAGAAAATAAAATAAAAAAATAAAATATAAAATAAAGTATAAAATAAAATAAAATAATAAAATAACTGGATACATAGTATCAGTAAGAGTATAAGGAAAAAGTAGAAAGTAGTCCCCAAACCACTGGAGAAGTGCAAATTGGTACCTATTTTCAGACGGATAATTTTTATCTATGTTGAAATCTTTTAATCTAGTGATTCTACTGCCAGGAATACAGACTTATTCTAAGGCAACAATCAGGCAAGTGGGAAACTTATGTCTCTGAGATGTTCAATATGGTGTTTTTCTATAATAGTGAATAAATGGGGACAGAAAATAATACCTAACAATGGGGTATTGGTTGAATTATAGCAGGTAGAAATTGTGACAGGGAAACTTAAAGGCTGCGTTGGTGTCAATCGTAGGTCAAGGAAAAGATACATTTTTAAAGAATAGGTTCCTTGATTTCTAAAGCCTAAGCCATCTCCTTCAAGCATCCCACTATTGATGGCTTTTATTTTGCTCATTTAATTTAGATTAAATTTTTCCCTGTTTCCTCCTTTCTCCCTCCCTCCCATCCTCCCTCTTTTCCTTTCTTTCCATCTTCTTTATCCCAAACCCCAGCAATCACGCACGTTAAGGCCAGGCTGTGTTTCACAGAGGGACTCATGGGCTAACCCGGGAACTTTCTGCCCGATTATAGCCTTGTTTGGGCGCCTGCTCCCCATTTCTAAGACTTGAGTTTAGATATGATACCTTAAAAATCAATCACCTTTATCTCCTAATAAATTAGGACCCTTAAAACTAAATAGTGAGGGACCCTCACATGGTCTGAAAATAGAGGGCTTAGGGTTGGAGCTGGGAAATCAAACCTTTCTCACTACCGCGTTTTCATTCTGTGTTTGGGTCTTGAGTTAGAGCTACCGGAAAGGGAAACGAATGGTCTTTCCCCAGGGCCCTTGGCCATCCAAGCTCAGGAATGAAAAGTTTGGCTCTCGCCAGCTCACCAAGGTCAGGGCGCAGCTTGCACAAAGCCAAACGTGCGTTTTCTAGTGAACGTGGAGGAGATGCAGCAGGGCACAAGTGTCCTTGCATCTAGAAAAACCGGCATCTGTTTTCATGGAATCAGTTTCCAAAGCTGATACAGCCGTTTTAATGGGGCTCCGGGGACCGGCAGCATGTGTGTCTGAGAAACGAGGCTGAGGGTTTGATGGGCCTCCCGGGGGGATGCATGAGCCTCCACCCTGGCCCCCAGAGGAGACCCCAAAGCGCAGCGCCGGGAACCCAGCAGCGGTGGGAGGGGAGGCCCGTACTCCTGAGGCGGCATTTGTTAAAATATCGACAGTCTGCCTCCCTCCCATCTTGAATTAATTTTGACACAAGCTGGCCAATTCACCGGGAGATGCATAATTCCATCGCACTCGGAGGATTGTTTCAAAGGGATGTTTATGAAAACATCAACTTCAGTCAATGAAGGAAGACAGTTAAAGGGCTACAAAATGTGCCTGGGTTTTGCATAAGGGGAGTGATTCTGGATGCAGCTGTTTCTGTTAATTTAGCTGATGGGACGATGGGGCGGGGGAGTGGAAAGCTAAATATTACCTATTCAGGAGCCACAACTCACAGTGGGATTAAATAAGTTAATATTAATAACTAGGTTAGTATTGAACTAATGTGCATTCACTAGGCCGCCTCTGAAGTCCCTGAGAAAAGGTAAACTGTAAAGAGGGGTGTTTTGAAAAAAGTTGTCATATCAATGCTTTTTTACGCCTTTTGCCTGCCTTTGTAATGTAACCCGAGCCCCTGCGTTGGCCTGCGGCCCTTGCAGGACCGGCCCCTCCCCGCTCCTCACGGCCCACTCCACGCCTAGCCACATTGCGCGCCCTTCCCTTCCTCGAACCCACCTGAGTTCATTCCAGATTCAGGGTCTTTGCCTGGGTCCTAACTTTGCCTGGGGTGTGGCACTCCTGGCTCTTTAAAGCCCTGGGTCCTTCTTGTCCGGGTGTCAAAGCGCCTCTCCTTGCCCATCCCAAGCAAGGGCACCCTTCCCTAGGTGTCACCTCTGTCATTAGTAGGTAACGCTCTTTACGATAATCTCATTTACTTGTTGAATTGCTCATCGCCTATTTCCTCCACCTGGCACATAAAAGCACCTTGAAATGATTGTCTTTACTCATGTAGAGGAGGGTCTGAGAAAGAACTTGTGACATTAGTGATCGTCGAATGCATAACCTGAAAACCATGTAATGATGACTTCAAGGCCTCTGGGTCTGAGGTTGGAAAACATGGAATTAAACGATTGGAGGTGCCGTTTCATCACTAAAGTACCCGGTTCATCCCTCGGGAGAACACTGGAGTAAGAAGGTAAAGTGAGGCACGCAGTGTGTATTTGAGGCGGAGGCCAATGCACATCCACCGCACCTCAGTGCCCCCTCCTCACTTCAGACCACGCACAGCCCTTCCTTTTCTCTCTCTGTTTAACTCTGGACCCTTTTCTTCTTAGGTGAAAATTGTACGGGACTTTTGCATGGAAATGTGCACCTGAGCTTCCTTCGGATACACCCCTTTTCTCATAGCCACTCAGATAGCCCCTACCGAGGATGGCTTAGACGCCTTCCTCACGGACATGGAGCTTCTGGCAGGAAGTTTAAATGCAGAAGCTAATCTCACGGTGACCAATGAATCACTTCCCGTGTTTTGGAAAAGGGGGGGGGGGAGCCTTCGCTGCCGGCATTGAGTAACTCGCACTGGGCTTCCTGCGGTGTCATTATGAATGGGACGTGTGGGGTCGTTTCTCTTTTGCCGCTGCACGGGGACGGCCATGAATACCGAGCGCGCCCGCTACTGTTGTGAAAAGCTCTGTTGAAGCTGGTCTGAGTTGAATCACCAGCCTCACCGCATTATTTTAGAATGTGGCTGCCGGGGCTGCAGCAACACGTATGTTCTCCGCATGGGCTAGATGCTTTGCACAGAGCAGCTCATGCAATGCTTAAATCTAATACCCGACGGGGTAGGTATGACTACGGTCCTCATGGCACACGAAATGCATAATCTCCAAGAGACGAAATGAATTTCCCAAGGTCACGTGCCTGTTCACTGAGAGAAGAGCAGTTAAAATCTGGGAAACCAGCTCACGCCTGTGCTTCTAAAATTATTTTACACGGGCTCCCAAAGCAGTTTGGTGATTTTTTTCCATAAGGCTTTTTGGGTGGGTGACCTTTCTCTTTAAATTAATGTATTTGTTATTGAATATGTAACAATATTTTTAAAATTCAAAAATTATAAATGGTATATAGAGAAAGATAAGACTTTGTCCCCGTGATCTCTGGTCTCTCATTTTTCCATTCCTGGCGGCAACTGGTCTTGAGCAGTTTCTTTTGGACCTTCCAGAGATAGTGTGGCTTTGTACTATACATATGTGAATTCCCTTTCTTTTTTCCCCATAGGGAGATAATGCTTGCTATCCATGCTACGCAGTACTTTCCCCTTACTTAATGTGTTTTCCCTTATCTTTTATAATACACGGGTAAATATTTAAGCTGAACATGTAATTTGTGTGGGTTATGGATTGCCACATTTCTGCCCATTCTCTCTGCCTTGCCAGAGCTACTTGAAACACTTTTTTATCTGATTACTAGGGTTCTCTAAGCTATAATGATAGGCACCGGAACCAATGTGGGAATCATGTATCTTGAGAGTTGGTCTTAATCATGTTGAAAGCTTCTTATTTGAGGAGACTGGAGGACATGGGGATTGTCCCCCAATGACAGTCTTGAGTCACTGACTCTTAACCTGGGGTTTTCTCTCACAGTGGAGCCCAGGGACGCTTTTGGAAGAGGGAATGGGTGCTGCTCACAGCTGCTTCCTTAGAAATGCATGCAAACAACACAGATTCACATCCATGCTTCCTCTGCAGACCTCCAGGGAGCAGGAGAGCGTCCACACCTGCCATTCAAGACCCTGCTGCATCCGGCTTCATCGCCCTTGGTTATCCCCTTTCTCCATCCATAGTGGAGCTGCCTTCCCTTTTCATGTCTCATGCACGACCTACCCTGTGCTTTGGCCCCCATGAATTTCTTTTTCTTGAATGTCCTCCCACCTGACCTTAAATCCTGTGCACCCTCAAAGGTTGCCAGAGTCCTGCCACCTTCAGAAAACCTTTCCTGACTCACCCAACTGGAATCGCTTCTTCTGCCTTTTTTCCCTAGACCCTGATTCTCATGACAGAGTCCCTGCCCTTCCTTCCCTATCTCTTAGGCACCTCTATCCCCCCCCCCTTTCCCTAATTGCCCTGCGCGTTGAAGTAGTTCAATAAACATGAGGTAATGAATCCCGTGGGCATACCTGAGATGTGTGCCACATGCCCTTCACCTGCCAGAGACAACTAGACTTCTACTCTCCAAACTCATGATGCCTCGCTCATTAGAAAATTGACAAGCTGCCTGTTTGAACAGTCTCCAGCACATTATAAATGTTTGGATAAAACCACCATCAATGCACAGTCATTGCAGAGCCAATGAAAAAATGACCTTGTCTCCCCCTCTTTAGTGGCTTGTTTTCTGCAATATCATCTCTGAAGGCAACGGGAGAAAATGGGGAACAGCTGGGAAAGGGAGATGTCCTTCACACATCCTATATTTGGAACTGATAGGAAGAGCCAGTATGGTTCTGTGTCAGCTTAACAAGGATAGATGGGATTTCCAAATGGCATGTTGGTTGAGAGCCCTTTGAGGGCAGGGGCTCGTTCGTGTTGGCATTGCCTGGGCTAAGCATATTGGAAGGGGGCTTTCTCAGGCACGGGATGGGAAATGCTTTGTCCAGGGAGCTGTCCTGTACATCCGAGGATGTCTAGCAACATCTGAGCTCTCTAGAGGACAGCAGCACCCCCCTTTCCAGGGTTGTGTCAGCTACAAATGTCTCCAGACACTGCCATATGCCTCCTGGTGGAAGAGACACACTGTTGTAGGAGCTCAGGGGATATTGAACGAACATGTAAAAAAGATCAGAGCACCAACATTTTCCATGAGCTTTGTTTTCCTGCCCTTGAAGGGCAATTTACCCACCTGGGATAAACACCTTTTCCTCAACACCTGATTAGTGGGTAAAAACTTGCTGTAAACCACCCCGCACACCCAGCCTCTGCCTTATAGACTCCAAAATGTGTCGAAGGTGTGTTTCCACCCGACAACCAATCTATGTAACTTGGCATTTTCAAAAAACTCACCACCAAAGAGGGGTACTTCACAGGGTAAACTATTTGCTAAACTGAAACATATTCGAAGGGTGGCACCTATTACCCCTGCATTACAAACATGTTACCTTAAAAATAACATTGAGCCCGGCCGGCGTGGCTCTGCGGTTGAGTATCGCCCTAGGATCCAGGAGGTCGCGGTTCGATTCCTGGTCAGGGCACATGCCCGGGTTGCGGGCTCCATCCCCACTAGGGGGCGTGCAGGAGGCAGCCGATCAATGAATCAACGACTCGCATCATTGATGTTTCTATGGCTCTCTCCCTCTCCCCTCCTCTCTCTGAAATCAATAAAAAATATATTAAAAAAAATAAAAGTAACATGGAGTCAGCCCTTTTCATGTGTGCAAGGTGCTCACGTGAAGTGAGATCCACATGTAGTAAAACAGTAACTGTTGGCCAGTTATCTCCTAACCACGCCTAGGCTCCCCAGCATGTGTGGAAGCGCATGTTTCAAGTTCCACGAAGGACCCTGTTGCACTGACACTTGGGAATCTCAACTGCGCGGCTTACTGAGATCTCTGTTTACCACTTCTATTGCACACTGTCTCCGTGTATGGAATCGTCTCCGCTCAGTGGGAGGCAAACGGGAGATGCTTTTCTGTTTCTGCACTCACTGCCCCCAGCTGGGCTGGGCTGCATATCTCACCACCATCCCTTGATAACTCCTTGAACAGATTTTCAACTTTCTGGTCACTTTTGGTTATTAGCATAGTCTCAGTCGGAGTTTACGCTCTAGTCATTTTCTTTTCAAAGGTTTCTTTTCTCACTAGTCACACTTGCAGCTCTGGGCCTGAAGAGGGGAACATGAGGTATGTTTTTCACCCCCCTCCCTCTAGCCTGGGGATGGAGAGGGAGGACTTTGTATGTCTTTGGGCCCCTTCTTCCCTCTCCTCTGTTGCCCTCTGGCTCTGATGAAGCTTTGGGGCAGGAAAGGAGAGACAAAGGATCGTGGTTCTCAGACTCAGAGGTGCCGTTGTCTTCATCTTACTGCTGATTATGGCAATTTATCTGGCCTCCGTGTGGCAAATATTCTACGTCTAACTTTCCCATGGGGCTAAAGTATCACAGATGCCTCCACGAGGGGCCTCCTAGCTCCTAAATTTCTCCATGTGGAAAATCCAGCTCGGGCAAAACTCCATTCAACTCCCTTTGTAGTGTCTGTTCCAACAATATATCCCACAGGTCATGGTCCCCTCACCTTGCAGGTGACCTTCTTGGAATGCGCTGAGCTGGCCCAAGCTCAGCTCTTCTTGCTGGAACTGCATGAATGACAATGAACTCACTCATGCTTAGGATGCCAAATGGTAGGACTAAAAGTCCTTCCACTGTTTCTCCCATTCCCGCTCTGTCCCACATCTTTCCTCAAAACTACTTGGCCCTGTGCTTCCCGACATCTCTCAGACACCCATCAGGTTTGCTGTATCAGCAGACATCCAACTGGGCAAAGAAATTTTAATTCCCTCTCTTGCAAGCACACCTGGTATTTTCAAGGGATCCTCTTAGCATAGACCTGTGACTTCTCAAGTGGACCTGGGAGCAGGTTCCAGGACTCTCAGGCTTACCACCAGTTCTCTGCAACCCTCCTACTCATTCCTAGATTTCTTCTGAGACCTATACCTATCTTAAGGCAATTACTTTTGGGACAGGCTCTGATGAATATGGGAACACGTTGACTTGTGTTTTTTTTTTACTTTTCCAAGTTTTTAGTTTTCATCGCATTGACCTTTGGAAAGTACCTATATTTGCTGTATCAAAAAAAGCAGAGTGGTGTTTCAGTGAAAGTGTCCTGAATTTTCCATATCGCTGTGTAATGAACGAGAACATCTGTGGTGTAATAGCCCTTGTCTTGACTTTCTGGGGGGTAGATCTAGTTTCTCATGGACCCAAACAGGGATTCTTAATGGAGATTTATAACATCAAAAGGGATTACATGAGAACAAAGTAATTATCCTTCATGTAAGAATATCAACCCAATTTACAAAGGAGTGAAATTAAACATTGCAGTTAATTGCAGGGACAATCTAAAATTTGTGGACCAATTAGAGCTCTTTGGTTGCAAGGAACAGAAACAAATTTTCCCCTTATAGTCAGCAAAAAGGATATTTATTAGTGACTTGGAGGGAGCTTATAGTATTGAGAGGAGGCTAGAAAAGCAGTGTTGGCGGCTTGGGAGTTGCAAAGCCATGGAGAGGTCTCCTCTATGGAGCACAATGAATTCAAGTACGTCTTCCATGCACCTGATCTAGATCCGGGGCAGACCATCCCATTGGCCAAGCTCAGGCCACACATTCGCTTCTTGAATCCACTCTGGCAGAGAGAGAGCTAGGATCTGATAGAAGGTGCCTTCGGGAAGCTCTTCATCTTCCAAAGTGGAAAGGCAAGGCACCCATCTGTGGTCCCAGCAAGACATCACAAAATGAAGGAGCTAGAACTCCCCTTAGAAAAAACACACCTGGGTACTATGAGAAGAATCAATTGCTTTGCCAAGAATTGCTGGCCAGTCCCTCTTCGCCCAGAAGGTTGATCTCTGTGCTCTTACTTGGAGGGTTCAGAGCTGCCTCAGTCTGCACGTCACACAGCTTTGCTCACTCCTCCGCCCCTTTCTGAAGATCATTCCTCCCGTGTGCTTCCTGGCCACGTGCCTTTCTTCTTCTACAATGTTCCTACTGCATTTGCACGTGTTGGACAGTGCACTGTTGTGCTGTGGCCTCCTTTTACAGATCACTCTGACTGGTTTGGACTCAGGATCCATTTGTCTGGACCTTGATTTCTTTTTTCTTTTTAGTGAAATTACCCTCCTCACCCCCATGCTACCTATCTCTGCCCCTAGGCTGTGCGCACTGTGGGAGGCAGAAAAGCACAGATCTCAGACTGCCCGTGTGGATAAGCGACCACGCCCTGGCTCCCTGTCCCCTGGAGTCACCAACATCACCAGTCACTGCTGTCTCTCCCCTATCTGTATGAAGGAAAGTCCCCTGATGTCCCTGAGGAGCAATGGCGATTAGAGAATATAGTTCTGGCTGCTGGAGAATAGTCCCAAGAAGACTAATATTACTTCTGCTGAATCATATGTTCTTTCTTGTAAAACAGCCTTGGCATCCACAGGAGTGTTCTAGGTTGGCCAAGTTTTAGATGGCAGACGTCAGAACTGTCAACACCCACGCAGGAACAGCAAAGCCAGCACCTGAACAGGATGAGATGGGTACTCTGAGTGTGGGCAGCTGACCCACACCTGTTCAAGAAGAGCATCCTTAAAATCATGGGCTCCCTGTTTTAATCCCCATTGGCTGTAAGCTCCCTGAGGGCTATTGCCACCTCTGCTTTATTCACAAATGTATCTTCCACCTATGCAAATGGCCTGGCACAAATGCTTAATAAATTCTGCTTGCATGGTTGAATGAACAATCCCACGAATGAATCAGGTCCTTCAACCTTCCTTCAAAGACCAGAATCCTGGCCTTTATGCATCTTTCAGGCTTTAAGCCATAGCCCCTTGAGCTAGGTTCTGAAAGCAAGGCCCTTACAGGGAGAACCTTCCCTATTTGTCTGGGGCCATAACAACCAGCCTAAGTGCATTTAATTATTTACCACCTATTTGGTATATGCTCCACCAGCTCTCAATCCCCCTCTCTGTTGTCTTTTCCTTGGATGGTGGCAATATGGATTTTTTAGAATTTGTTATTTATTTTTGCATTTCCTTTCCTTTTTCCTGTAACCTCTCTGTAGAGTTGACCTCAAACTTTCTTCCCCTAGCATGTCTCTTCTTTTGATACTCAAAGACTTCATATCTGTTTCTCTCCAGGCCATTTGCAAAACCCAGAGGCGTTGGCCCCTGCTTTTATTCCATGAAAATGGCCATCCAGTAAATAGCGAAGATAATTCAAGGATGTTCGTAGCAAATGCTTAATAGACATTGATACCCAGGTGATTTGCAAGACCATTTTGTATTAAAGCAATGGAAAAATCTTAGATAATAAGAGCATTTCCTTCCTCAGACTAAAGATAAATCGCCAGAATATTCAAGTCTTTCAAAACAACCACCGTGTCTAGCGAATCTTGTAGGAAAGAAAAAAAATAGGTATCACTTTGCAATTTGTGTTTTACCAGCATGCAACTGAGTACATTCAATTGACTCCAAATGTTTTCCACATTTAAAATTGTGTCCCCTATTGTCCTCCCCTGTTGACTTCAAGTTAATGCATAATATGAAGTAGGACATCCCTCATAAATTCAACATCATCGGAGTAATGTGGCTTTGATGATGTACTACATTTCAAATGAGCTCTGTCACAAAAGGGCGATGGGGGGCCCAAGAGGTTTTTGGAGTTTTTTTTTGTTGTTTTATTTTAAATTTCCTTCTGTTCTTGCAGTGTGATAAATCTAATTATAGTTAGCAGCAAACATCAGTGTTCCTTCAGCTAAGTATGGTGTGCGAGGCCCCTTGGATCTCCAGGATATCTTTAGATTTTATCGTGTGTGTCTCTGCCCCAACAAGTCAAGGTATCTCATAAGTGGAGAGAGAATTTTGAAAGATTAAAGCAAGATTGATAATGCAGGGGATTAGTAAATTCGGTCTGTCACGGTCAAGTTCAGTCATGCATCCTCATGGCTTACTTTGCTCATGGGAGTTAAATAACATTTCTAGACCATAAGAATAATTTGGAGGACAGGGCCATGGCATATCTAATCTATCTGTAGGGAGGGATTGTTATTTTTTTTTAATACTCCATTAATCCTAGGGGACTTCGCTTCATGTATTGCCTTTTTCAGGGGAGAAGCCAAATGCACACCTGTTTACTGCAGGGGGCACAGCCACGGCTGCCCACAGCCCTGCTCTAGAGAACACGCTCAATGCAGCCCTTCCTTCACCTGTTCTGTGCTAGTGCTTCTCAAGCTCTATGAACCTGAGAGTCACCTGGGACTCTTCCTAAAATGCCTTTCTTCTTGAGTAGGTCTGGGTAAAGCCTAAGATTCTGCATTTCTTACAAGCTTCCAAGGGACACTGAGGCCGAGGGTTTGCCACACAATGAATAGCAAGATTTTATAGGGTCTTAATCAAGAGTAAACACACATGTACGTGGGGGTCCCTGCAATAGAGTTGCATACAGAGGAGAAAAAAAGCACTCATTAGTATATAATAGCTAATACGAATTGACTCACGATTGTACTATTTATACCACAGTATAGATAGACACTGTTCTTCTCCCCATTAAACAGTGGAGGGGCACAGTGCAGCTTAGAGAGATTTAGTGGGATGTTCCAGTTTTCCAGCTGCGTGGCTAGTAAGAGCGCGGAGTGCATGGTGGAGGTGGCATTGGAACGCAGGCAGCCTGATTTCAGAGACCATGTGTAAATAAATGTCTGTGCTGCCCAGAGTCTATTGCCTTAAAAAGCAGTTTAATTGTCTAGAGTGTCACATCTGGAGTTTCGCCATCTTCATCATCATATACCTCTCAACAAATACTGAGCCCAGTGAAGTACCTGGGGCCATGCCTCAAGGTTTTGCAGCTGACAAGTGGTCCAATTGAAGGGAAGCCAACAACACTCATTGGTAACTGCAATTCACAGGGGGAAAAATACACACACATCTATAGATAGATAGATGATAGATTGATAGATAGATGATAGATAGATGATAGATAGATGATAGATAGATAGATAGATAGATAGATAGATAGATAGATAGATAGATAGATAGATAGATGTGTGTGTATAAATTAAATCATAACCTGTAATAATTGTCTGGATGGAGAAAATGACCTATGGATGACCTATGGGACAAGATAACCTGTATCTGAGGAGCTAGGAGGTGACTTGCAGATTAATTTATCTTTTTGTTTAGATTTCTGCTTTTGAACTTTTTTTATTCAGGAAAATTTCACATAGCATAAGATTAATCATTTTAAAGTGTATGATTGGCACTTAGTACATCACAGTGTTGTGCAGCCATCACATCCAATAAGCACATGGAAAGATGCTCAACATCGTTAGTCACTAGGGAAATGAAAATCAAAGCACAATGAAACATCACTTCGTAACCAATAGGATGGCTATTAAAGAACAGGAAAGTAATAAGTGTTGTCGAGGGTGTGGAGAAACTGGAACCTTCATGCATTGCAGGCGGGAAGGCAAAGTGGCACAGCTGCTGTGGAAAATGTCCTGGGCTACTCACAAAGTTAAACAGAAACCTCTCTAGTTTTTGATGACTGAGTTTTTCTTTGTCTTTTTTCAGCTACACCATGATTTTCCTCACTGCTCCTTCAGAGCCTCTGTCTTGGTGGTTCTTTGGCACATATTGGTACAGCAGTCATTGTAAAAAGTGCCAACTTGCTCTCTAGACTCCAGGGATTACTTCTTCATCGCAAGGATTCATTGTCTGTTTTTAGCTGGGGCCAGGTGGGGAGGCTGAGGGGTTGGCCCCCACTCAACCTCAGGTACTTTATTATCCCAGATGTATTTACTATCTCACGTAGTGTGTCCTATATGAATAAAATAAGACTCTTCCCCCATGGCTCTCTCCATAAGACTGACTCCTGGGACCCCAGCAGAAAGAACAGATGATAGCTTTTGATGCAGAAAGAACCTCAACCACGACTATTCATTGCTCTGCCAGGAAACATCCATGCAGATCACTGGGCAGAACGATGGGGGCAGATGTAGGTATAACCCTGAATCCTGCCACTCCCTGGGTGTTTAAGGTTGGGCCAGTCCCTTCACTTCCTCTGCCTTGTTTTCCCCAATAAATCATAGGGCAGCCACTTCCAGGAGTGGCTGGTGGTTAAATATGATGACGCAGAAAAGCCTTCCGCCCAGTGCCTGGCACACAGCTCTCGATGTCAGCTATCGTTGTAGTTACTGTGGCTGTCCCTGCCCTGGGCTCTACCTTGTTATATGGTTTGGGTCTATGTGTGCGTTACAGCCACTTGTTTTTCTAGCTTCAGTAATTCTGTCATTTTCTGCCTATAAGCCACTTGCCCTTTTCCATCTTTGTGAACATTTTGAACCTTCTTAAATAAGACAAAGATGCTTTAAACATAGCATTTGAAAGTGCTCTCCTCAGATAGCCCATCTAAGACTGAACTATTTACAGTGTATAAAAGAAAGGGGAGTTCATTGCTTTCGGTTATACAACAACCTCCCACAGCCCCACAGTCTCTGCCCTGGGCAGGGCTGTACGCGTCTGACTTTTGATGAGACAGAGAAGCAGGTTGCCCTCACCATGTCACCTGAAGGGCCCGAGGCCTCTGGAATAATGATCTGTTTTGTGTGTGGCATGGGGTATCTGTTTTGTGTGACTGCAGAGGTATATTTCACATTATTGACAGCGGATACTTCACTCTTTCAGTGTTCTTAAAAGCAGTTTTGGGCCTAAGTCTTGTGAAACTCTCTTCTATGTTGTTTGTTCATAGATAGCCACAGGACAAGTGGCTATAAGAAACTCAACTGGAAACTTCATGAGTGCTCGTCACAAGTCTGTGACGTCTGCATTGACAAATTTTCACACAGTGCTCAAAAGATGTTCAGATTTTAAAATGTAACCACCGTTTTATCTCATAAACAAGCTTAGTTGTAGCTTTGTTATTAGACAGAGAAAATACTAGTCAAGTACTTCATTTTAAATTATATTCATAATACCTTGACATTATAAATCTATCAAAATGTCTGTTCTCTTACTTCTTGGAGTTTAGGTCAGTGATTATCTGGTATCAGAGGAAATCCCTGCCCAGTTCCCCAAATGCTTCCACATGACAAGATAGTACCAAGAGCAAGCGGTGCTCAAGTTAACCAGGAACGAATAAAGTACTTTGTGAAGAGCAATCTGGAATAATGACACCGTTGGAGCTGGAAGAGCTCCAAGATGTTTCCAAATAAAGGAAAATTATATTTCAGAAAGGAAAAAATATCCTTAGGTTGCACAACGAGTTGATGGTGGACCACAGATTAGAACCCTCATAGTCTGCACAATGGCATGATCACCCCAGGTCTCCCCATGTCGGGGCTCAGAAAGGAAACATTGCAGAAGCTCTTAGGATAGTCTTAGAAGGGAACTCTGTGGTCAAGATATTCACCCTTCTCATTGTATAGAAAGCCTGTCATGCATTCATTCATCTAACAAGTATTTACTGAGAACCTAAGTGCCAAACACTGCCCTAAACAGGGGTAACAGCAGTGGCCAAGCCTGGAAAGTTGCCTGCTGTGGGAGCTTCTGTTTCAGCAGGAATCAGATAATACACAAGCGAGTCAGTAAGGAGTTAGGCGGCTGGTCTGCCTAAGTGCAATGGAAAGACATTGTAGAGTCTGAAATCGAGGAGCAATAGAATAGAATTTATATTTAAATGACCCCTTATACAACTATATGGGGAATCTACTGTGATGGGTATAAGCAAGAAGATGTCATTTAGGCTAATGATGTAGGTCAGGGAGATGACTGCGGCCGTGCCTGAGTGGTAACAGTGGGGAGGGACAGAAGTGCACATGCATATACAGGCTTTATGCTGGGGTAACGATGAGGGCTCATCTCTGGGCTTAGTGTGAGAGGTGAGCAAAAAAGACTTTGAAAAAACAGCCTTAGTTTTTCAGCTTGAGCATCTGAACAGATTAACCCAAGAAAAATTTGCCTCAGACCATGAAACTATCATTCATACCATTGATTTACATTTGTTTTTAGAATAAATCTTCAGATTCGCAAGCTATACTTAGCCAGAGGGCAGATGTTTATCTAGTTTCTCTTTCTGGAATAACACCTCACACAGGGCTGGGTTGTGGGGTGGCGTTAATTCGGGGATCAGGCAGGTAGGCTATGGGGGTTTCCCCTGTTGGTCTTTTGCTTTTGAGCCAGTGACCACAGAGCTGGAAGGACGTGCCTCGGTGGGTAACAGCAAGATCAGCTTCCCCTGGTAGAACCACAGTCTTGGCCACGGGCTCTGCCTTCTTGGGGGCTGCAGTCACCTTCTTGTTAAGACTGTCTGTGGACTTCCTTAACCTGCCATTGACTTCCTCCTGATATGTTAATGGGGACCACATGATGTTGAGTCACAATTTGAAAGGCTCTTTGTCATCACAGTGTGACATCTCTCTGCTCCCTGACACTCTGCTGTTCATCATTCCTCTCGCTGGGCTCTCCTTCCCCAGGCCCTTCTATCCTTTGGCAGTGATCACACCCAAGCCAGTTTCCATCAATAGTTGTGTTCATTTCAAATGGAAAGGAGTTCAGTGTTTAGCAGCTAATGAATACACTCAAAATGTGGCACATTGGTACCCTGTGCCTTAGGTGGAATGTGGAATTCTTTAGGTGGAGAAATGAACATTCTCTTAGCTTAGTGTTTAAAACTCCATAGCATGGTGTCTCTTCCCCACCACCGACAGCGTATGAGTTCAGGAACCCTGGGCACTGCAACGGCTGCCAGTCATTAGGACACTTGACTGCCTATGACTTGAAGAGATGGAAGGTCCAAAACCCCCTGGACTATATCCGCCCTCATGTATGGCTTGAGCAAGGGCTGCCTGAGAAATATTTTCTTTCTTAACTTTGACTTCTGGCTCAGCTTGGGAGCTTATTTCTTCCCTCCCTGAGGTCTCACCTCCCCGCATCATGGGCTTTGCACGTTTTGTGCCTCACTGTGACTCTGGGGAGACCTTTGCTGCTTTGTGTTTCTTTGTTTTCCACTTCCATGCCCTTCTGCCTCGGATGGTTTTTGCCTGGTTAGTGAGAGGCACTTTGGGGGAAACCTACAGGATTATGTGAAAAATTTCCCCTGAGGTTCACGGTGGAGCATCTCAAAGGGAGTTAGAGCCTCTTTTTAGACACTCTGTTGGAGGAGTTTTCTGAAATGTCTCAGCAGGATCTTCCCTGAGAAGAAGCAGTACCTGCGTGGGGCACCCTGCATGAAAAAAAAAACACACACAAAGGCAAGAGAAAGACAAGATAGAAAGGTCAGCTGGGTATTTGGGAGACAAAAAACACAGGATACTTTCCTTTGAAGCTTAAAAAAGCATAAAGGGGAGAGGTTGTGAAAGGCATTGTGTCTGCGGTTGTTTATCTTTGCCAGGTGTAGACACGCACATGAGATGCTTTGCTGGGCATTTCATCTTGTGCTACCTTGGACTCCCTGAGGCCTGGGAATGACTTGTCTGTCTCTGCATCCCCACCAGCAGAGTATTTAACACATAGCCACCCAGTGACTGCCAAGCTGCTCTTTCAGAAGGCGACAGGCTCTATTTAAAGGTGGTATCCATGTTGTCTTATTCTGGTCCTACTTTGGAAGAAAGGAGATACTTCTGGGTCACTGCGTATATGGTAACAAGAAATTAACCTGAGGACATTGACTGGATTCAAATCAAGAATCCCTAGGCAGTAGCAGAAGTGTTACTAATGGTATAAAGGAAGTGTTTCCCTCCTTCCGATCTGAGAATATCTAGCAAATATCTGTACCAAACTTTCTGTCAGTTTCATTGCGCAGTTTAGAGAAAATTGATGTTCTGGGAAATACGGTAAGTCAGCATTTCATAGGATTTCATAGGAATTTTTACATGTAGGTTCAACTCTGTTTCATTATCACCAATTATAAGTGGCTATAAGTGACTGGTTTTATTTTTAGCTTCAATCTTGTTGTATCGAATGCCCTTTTCATTACGTTTGTGGTTCCCCATAAAAGATTTGGTGTGCTGTAGGACCATACCTACAATTGCACCTACTGCATGTCAACCCCATACTAACTGTGTGCCTTTGGACGAATTTCTTCACCTTTCAAAACTTCAGTTTTCTCATTTGTAAAATAGGGATGGTAATACAAGTTTCTCAGAGTTATTGTGAGAATTAAACTAAGTTACCTAATGTGCTGAGTGACGCAAGGAGGCACACAGAATTAGTCAGTGAAGGGTACTCAATGCCGATGTTATTATGATCAAGCTTGACCTAACTTGGAATTGGTTACCTTGCCCAGTAGCATTGTTTGCACACATCTGCTTTTATGATTATTAGTTAAGAATTTATTTTTTCATAGGAGATGTGGAAAAGGGTGATTGAGCACAGGTTATTTAAACTAATGAATTTTTTTTACAGACTGACCATCTGTCAGCAAAGTAGCAGAAGGCATTCCAACAGGACTGAGTTGAATTAAATCAGGAGATAAAAGTAATAATAATGGCTTTCCTCCAAATGATACTTCAAAATCTGTCCACTTTTTCCAGCTCCACTGTTGACATTTTTATCCAAGCTACCCACATCTGGACTATACCTCCTAACTGGTCTCCCTATTTTATTGCTTACTGATCCCATGTATGTGTAATAATCAGAGCAAAATTTTAATATGCAAATTAGGTCACTCCTCTGCAGTGATAAAACCCACAGATAACATACAAATGGACAACTTTGGCCTGTAGTCTCAGTAGACTCTAGCCTCTGGCCTTTCTCTCTAACCCAGCGATTTTTAACTGGTGTGCCGCAAGAATTGTTAAAACATGCAATACCTGACTATTTAGTCAGGGGCACTAACACTGTCAAATTAAAAAAAAAACTAAAAACAACAGCCAACACAATGGATGTCCTGTGTGAATGTATAAAAATTGTACCTACTTTTTTTTGGTCAGATCTGTAAAAAATATACTATATTTTTTGGTGTGCCACAGAATTTTAGTAATTAGTTTCTGTGTGCCATGAGATGAGAAAGGTTGAAAATCGTTGCTCTGACCATTCATTCTGGGATCGTAACCACACTGGCTCCAGTGCTCTTCCTTCTGCCAGAGGGCGCTTCCTGCCACGCTTACCCAGCGAGGTCCCCTTAAACTCTGCACTGGGGCAGTCTACCACCCTTCCAACAGCTGTCCCCCGCCCCAGAGATCTCCTTGCATTCTCTCTTTCTCTGCATTATTCTGATTCCAGTGTATAGCTGCAGATTTCTTGTTAAATTTCTCACCGCAGTATCCCTGCTCCGTATCTCAGGGCTCCTAAATGAGCAGTGTTTCAAGCTACAAAGGGCTTTGGAAGTGCAGGATCCCAGTTAGGGCTCGCAGCATCTTAGTGCAGAAGGCAGAAGCTGGGCTATTTCAAATAAACACTCTCTCTATGGCAAAGGCTCGAAAACGGAAGAACTGTGTGCGAATCTCAGATTTCTGATGCCAATCCCTGGGCTCTTTCCGCTGGAGCACTGTGCCTTCCAGACCCTCTTGATCATGACCTGCATGGCTGTTGACAATTGTGTGTCTAAGTAGCGTTACATCTCACGAAGCACCGGGACAGGTGTTTTCATGGCACGCATATCATGTGCTAAGCTGTGCGAGGCACATTCCAAACCCTTTCTCGTATCATCTGTTCCAGGTCCCTGTTAGCTATTGTATTAGTTTCCTGGGGCTGTGGTAACAAAGCACCTGAAATGAGATAGATTAAATCTACAGCAATTTATTGTCTCACAGTCCTGGTGGCAGGAAGCCCCAAGCCAAGGTGATGGCAGGGCCACGCTCCCTTTGAAACCCGGAGGGTATTTTTTTCCCTCCTCTTCTAGCTTCTGGCCGTTTGCCAACAATCTTTAGCATTCCTCCACTTACAGCTGCACAACTCCTATTTCTACCTCCATCATCACATGCGTTGTCCCCCAGTGCCTTCCCATCATCTCCCTCCCCTTCCCGTGTCTGTCTCTCTGTTCAAATGTCCCCCTTCTTAAGGACAGCAGTCCTACTGGATGAGGGCCCACCCCAATGCCCTTATTTAACTTGATTACATCTGCTAAGACTATTTGCAAATAAGGTCACATCCACAGGTACCAGAGGGTAAGCTTAACATATTTTGAGAGGGACTCAATTCAATCCATTGCAGGCACAGGCCCCATCCCCTTTTCACAAATGGGGCCTTAGGCTCTATATTGGGCCCAAGGTTCTGCAGCTTGCAATCGGCAATGCCAAGTTCAAATATAGATCAGGACTCCCAAGTTCATGCTTGGTTTATCGACCACACAGGCAGGTTCCCAGCCCTCAAGCCAAAGCTTAGTCAGATGGATTCAGTTTGCTCTGGAAAAGGAAATGAGGTAGGGCCCATTATTTTTATGCAAACAAGCTTGGTTAGGGGAGGCAGCCTTGAAAGGGTTCGAGGCTGTGTTTTATAACTCGCTCTGCCCATAGGAGCAGAGCCCCCTTCCTCCCTCACCCAGCTCCGCCGCATGGGGAACCGAGTGCCCGATGCTCTTTCAAGGGGAGACAAGCCATCCTTCATTTTAATTGGTGGGGAAAGTTCATTACGAAGAGCTCTTCCCTGGAAGAGTCCTCTAAAGTTGGATGTGGCGTCTGCACTGCCTTCATACTTCTCTCTTCCCAGGAATCATTAGCAGCCCAGGCTGGTGATTTATAATCACGTTTCCGACAAATTCCACTGTTGTTAATGACTACTTATTTTTCTATACAAATGGTTTCTGCTCTCCTTCCTGAGGACAATTAACGGAGAAACTGGTTATAAATTACTGATAATGATCTGCTCGTCAGAGATGATTGTCCAAAGGTGCATCTTCCATAGTAATTAGATAAAGTATCTTTAATTGCTGATAACAGCCAAATTGTGGTTATTTTTTTGAGACACTCATGAAATCTTCCTGGAAGTCAGGCAGAATAACACCTTTTTTCCCCCATCTCCTGAAGGACGGGAGAAGGAAGTACCATTCATCATCACCAGCTTCCAGAAATACAATAAATGTGACAGCTTTTCGAGGTTTCAGAGGAGACGGCAGCTCTTTCTCAAGCAGAGATCAGAGAAAATCTACTTGGGGACACACTTCTTTCAGGCAGGAAGCAGGGGTCCCTCCTGGTGATATCTGATTTTTTTTTTTCCCTCTCCCGATCACGTCTCTCATATTTGCATCTAAACCTTGGCTTTAAAATGTGACATTTTTGAACTCTGGAGAGGGATGGTATCTAATTCGCAGGCTTTCTCACAGGCAGCATGCTGATTAAACCTCAGACTGTTTCTGTACGTGGGGCTGTGGTGGATCCTGAGCTGGGAAACGAGCAGACCTACTGTAGTGCACATGGCAGGAAGGTCCCTGGAACCAGGCCTTATCATCTGTTGCCTTATTGATAAGCTCAATTATTGCTGTGGAGTTTGCAAGACCTACTATTAACATTCTATAAAGAATATACACATTTTACATAGTGAAAGGGGTGTTTAATTTAAGCCAGTTCGGTGGGTCATTTTACTGTCAAGTCTTGAACATGGTTAGTCTTTGAGGGTTGCTGGTTTTTTTGTTGTTGTTTTGTTTTTGCTTGATGGCAAAAACTGTCAAACAGGCTATGGATGGTGTCTGAGATACTTTAAATCCTTCTGGCAATTTAAAAACAATGTGGTGCGTAAAAGAACAGAGATGAGGACTCCAAATAGGGGCGTCTTAATATCAAACAAATTGGGGGAGTGCGTAGCATCCCTTCAAGCTGCTGGCTTTTGTTCTGAGAAGGGGAGCTACAGCGAAGCGCAGAATAACAATGCTATGTTACAGGATGGTCAGGCACTGATTTCATCAGGATTCCTCCAGCTCCATAGGAAAAGAGATTACAAAAAGAAAGAAGCAACAACAAAAACTAGCCAAATAAATTTATAACAAAAGGGAGATCGGGTCACGGAACTGAGCAGCACCGAAGGTAGGCTTCAGGCCTGGCTGAGTCTCAAGGTTTAATGCTGTCTCCAGGACTCTGATCCCCTCTGGATCTGCTTGCTCTCTCAGTGTCAGATTTCAGTAGGCATCTACCATATGTGTTCTCTGAGAAGTTAGTATCCTCCCCAGGATACCACAAAAAATCTCGGGGAAGGCTCTGATTGGCCAGTTTGAGTCACGTGCCTGATCCCGAGCAAATCCCTGGGCTATGGGGCTGGCTTTTCTGATTGGCTGGTCTTGAGTTGCACCCCATGGAGTTAAGTGGGGCGAGAGTATACAGCTCCAGCTAAACTCTGTAGGCGAATGTACAGTGGGAAAAAAGTAGCCCCCCCAAGTAAGGGATTTGGGGTAGATCAGGAAACAAGACCATAAAACTGAGAAAGACGAACAGAGGGACCCGCTGGTCCATCCTTTTACAATTAGCCCAGGCCTGCCAGCTGAGTTTGCTTTGCCTGCCAGCTTACAGCTGCTTTCCTTGGAAGGCTCTGCTCTTGTTTCTGCCATTTCCTGAACATTGCCTGATAGAGGTGACTGTTTCAAGTCCACCTGGGAAGTCTAAGTCATTCTCTACTTAAGGACTGAATCCAAAACACTGTCCCCAGGTGTCTCTGACCTAGCACTCCTCTTCTTCCTGCCCAGAGCTCTCTTCCCTAGTCCACCCAAACCCTTCCTGGTGTTCTTCAAGCTACTCTTTACTTTTTCTGTTTCCTCATGAATTTTTTTCTAGCATGAGCTCAGATTGATTTCCTCTTCTTCTGCACTTCCGTTGAAACACGTGTCTTTTTTCTATAATACTTAGAATATTCGACATTTCATTTCAGTTTCTAGGAATCCATGCCTTTCTGTGAAAACAGGGTGCTGTTTTGTGATTCTTTCCTAATCGCTTCATGCTCAGTGGCACAGTGCCTGGCACTACATAGATATTTAAATCTGTTGACTTTTTCCCAGACAGGTTAAAAGGAAGAAGTGAACATTTAGGCAACTCAAATATCATTTTAGTCTGTCTCTGTTTGCTGCTGGGGATGGGGGCGTGGGGGTGTAATCATTTGGAGGAGTGGGTTTTGTTTCTGTGGGAGGCCTATGGGAATTTGCCTCACTTGGTCCCATTTTATATGATAATTGCTCGAGCTCTGGGTTATAGGAGGACATGCTCATCTTTCTGAGATTAAAACAAAGCAAGGGTCTTTCTTGCATGTCTATGCGGATCTGGCTCAACCCAGAGCAGGCAGCTTCTCATTCATTCTTAAATTTTTCTGGAGCACCTACTATGTCCTGGGATATGTGATGGTAAATATATCCATGGCTCTTGCCCTCACCTTTGGAGCTTGGTTGCCTGGGGTGCACTCTGGGGCTGCTTTTAACTCTCTGTGGGATCTCAGGCTAGTTAAGCAACCCTATGCCTAAGTCTCCTCATTGATAAAATGGAGATCGATAACTACCTCGGAGAGCTGTTGTGAAGATTAAAGGAGCAGCTGCTCGTCCAACGCCCAGTACATAGTAAGCATTCAACAAGCTGTAGCTATTGCTTGTAGCTACTGGCTCATGAAGCCCGCAGGCTGGTGGAACCGACATTAATCAAATGTTCATACTCAAAATGTAAATTATAACAGGATTGATCCAAAGAGGAGTTGCTTGGTGTTATAAACACTTATAAAGGGAAATTATATAAAATTTGCCTGGCAATGCACATTTAATCTAACTCCTTATAAGACCATCCGTAGATTCGAGCCAAAATGAACAATTTATCAGGTTTTGACGGCTGATAATAAAGAAGCAGTTATATGTGGTGGAGATGGTCATTTTCCAACCTGGGTTTCAATGCCACCGTGATTATCACTGGAATTAGGTCTTGCCCTCTGCCCGGGTGACTCTTCTCTCAGCACACTGGCCATGTGGGAAGCAGAGAAGCCCCCAGCCCAATGTCTTTCAGGATCCTATCTCATCTTTAAGGAGGTATTTGGGATTTTGAAATGATTTTCCTTCCCTTTACCAGTCATTTCAGTCTGCAGTCAATTCAGAACATCCACCGATTCAACCTGGGCGGCAAGGCAAGGACAGCCAACCTCCCCTTCCTTCCCGGTGCCATACACTGTGCTGTGGACGTCACTTCTAAGTTACTTTCTGCTGCTTGTTGGGACAGTGGCGTTCATGTGTACGGTCAAGATGTATGTTTTGAAAAGGTAAAAACATACTCAGTAAATGTTGGTTCCTTTAAAAATATCTTACTTTAAGTTGAATCGGATCAGTGATTAAAATAAGGGTGAAATTGTTCGAAGGAGGGCAGCCCTTTCCCGGCAAAAGGAAGAGAGCAGCTAACGTCAAGGGGGAGTCAGAGCAGTGGATCAAAGCCCAAACTCAGGTTCACGTTGCTCATGCCTTGAACTAGTCTCTCTAGGACTCTGGAACTTAGTAATACCATCTGCAAAATGGGATAACAGTGTCCAGCTGGTGGAGGACTGAAGGAGACACTGTCTGCAAAATGATCGGAGACCTGTCTGGGGTGTGGCAATTGCTGGTTAAATGATAGTCATTTCCTCAGGGTTGTATGTACTGAGGACTATGACGAACAAGGACCCTTGAGGAATTCTGACGTTTGACGAGTGATTCTTTAACTTTCTGAATTTTGTAGCCCCGAGAAGAGGGGAGAAGGAACTAATTATTATATTCCCTTTGCCACAGAATTTATAGTTATATATGATATATGCACACATATGTGTGTACACATTTTCTTACCTACAACGTATAGAGAATACATATATATACACAATTGTATGTAGTAACATACATAATACATATATTAGAGAATATATCTAGATATATATTATATATTGATGTATTAACATATATTGTAGTAATATAGAGTACATTTAGTAGTATATTCTATTTTATGCTAAAACATAATACTGCAAAATATATGCTATCCTATTAGATAATGTATATTTCAGGTATCTCTGTTGGAATCTTTATTCAATTAAAAATAAAACACTATTTGTTTATTTAGAGAGCAAGCATCCGTTCCCCCCAAGTTCTCTGAGGGTCGATTCTTACTGTTATTTATTTTGACAACTCAGTGGTGGTGACTTGCAGCCACAGTCAGAGCCTCACCGTGTAATCCCATGGAAATGTCCCCAGGTAACGAGATGTGCCCACTGGTCAGGGAAGTCAGTTCTGTTAAACGGGGAGGATTTTATCTGTCTGAATAAATATTCCAGGGCTCCTCTCGCTCTGTGGATTTGAGATGTGCGCAGGCAAGAAGGGTCATCGCCATAAATCAATAGCTTCCGCAAAGCCACAGGTTTAGAGCTGACAGTGGCTTTTGGTTGAAATAAAGCTGGGAAAGTGCAGGTCTAGGCCACCAATGCTGGGAGTAACGTGTGGAGTTGATGAGGCTGTTGTGTGAACATATATCAAGTGTGGATGGGAAAAACTGTTACTCCTTTTGAGATGAATTAACTAATCAATATTGGCAAGTACGGAAAGGTAGAAATACTGGGTAGAAGTTGATGCCGCAAATGCCAGTTCATACACCACACACCCAGCACCCCACATCCAGTGTGTTCTTCAAGTCTCAGCTCCAGTGCTAATCCTTCTTAACACTGTTACTCAGCTTCATGCTACTCACAAGGTGCTGAAGAGCTGGCAGTTGTGGTAGTGGGAGCGGATGACGCCCCTAAGGAAAGGAAAGAAGAGAAATGAGGACTTACCCTAAGGAAGGGCCACCTGAATGAATGGCTGAAAGAAGAGAAGAGAGAATGACATTGAGAAGACGGCCAGGGAGGTGGCAAGTGAAACAAGTGGGGACAGTTTCACAAAAGGTAAAGAAAATTTTACAGAAGCAACAACTGTGAAGGGTGTCAGATCCTGTAATGATTTTGAGAATTAACAAGAGTCCTTGGCCTTACGGCCTACTGAATCTGTTGTGTATATTTTATACATACTTGTAGTGTGGACTCCCTGAGAACAGGTTGCCAAGTTTTATTCATTGCAGGACCTTCAGCATCTGGGAGACATATTAGGGACCAATACCTATGTTTTGCAAGTGGGAAAATGAATGCTGAGCTTCATGGAGCATTTTAATGTCTTTGCAAATAAAATTATGACGTGTTAAAGAAGTAATTTGATATTGGCAACGTAGGGCACAAGGAACCATTCTAGATATGTGGCCCCTCTAGGGATTCAAGAAATAGCACCCCCCTCATTTCCCTAATGCAGAAGAACCAACTGGGAAAGAGGCAGAGCAGAGCAGGGAGACAGAGGGAAGTAAACAAACTTGTTCACCTAGCTTAATGCTTTCAAGGTTCTGATCCCCTTCTCATGGAGTCAAATCCATAGAGAGAGAAGATAGATTACTGGTTTCCTAGGGCTGGGGGAAGAGAAAGTGATGGGAGTGACGGCACATGTCCACATGGGTATCTTTCTGATGTGATGAAAACCTTCTAAAACTATATTGTGGTGATAATTGCACAAAGCTGTGAATATACTAAAAACTATTGAAATGTTTACTTTGAATAGGTGAGTTTTTCGGTGTGTAAATCATATATCAATGACGCTTTTATTTTTAAAAAGGCAATAGGAAGTCATCAGCTTATTAAAGAAATAAATCCAAATTAAAATAAAGGCCAACTAGGCTTACTGATTATCCTAGATTTGTTCGGACTTACCCATCAGTCACTGACAGTGTGGACACCTGTAGCCCCTCCAGCATGAGCCCTGTTCCCCCCTCCCCTGAACTCCCCTGAGCCTCCTGGCTGAGAAAGATGACCGAGTGCACCCTCTCTATCAGCTAGGGAACTTAAAAAGGAGCTAAGGGAACTGAGCTCAGTATGCCCAGTCCTTTTCCCAAAGTAACCAATCAAATAAGCCATCCTTCTTAGGGTTAGGGAGAGCCCTGGGATATTACCCTAGAGGAGTTCTTCATATGGAAACGTAGAGAGTGATGAATAAATGTGTGCCACCCTCTATTCCTATAGCCTTGTGTTCAGCAGTGTCCTCAAGGACAGCAACTGTAGAGTTATCAGTTAAAAAAAATAACTTGGGTTTGTGAAAGATCTCAACCTAAGGCAGGTGGCGTGGGATGAAAACTTCTAGGATCAAGGCCAATGTGTCTAAGGGCCACCACTGCCTCCTACCTATGCGAGGCACTTTGCTACGCCAATGACAGCTCTCCCTGGCTCTAAAGTTTAAGAATAATCTCTATGTCTGTATGACTCTTTACAGCTTCCAAGAGCTTTCATTAACTTATCTTTTCCTAATAGTATCCACAGGGCCAGGACACGATGTGATTTTTACCTTCTCAGGAGGTCCATCTATTATGACCAATTCTGTCATTGCTGCCATAAATAATCTTTTAAAATCTGAAGTTCCTAAGGACCAGAGAATGTTCTCTTCATTGCATCTTTGAGATCCAAGTATATAGAGGGCTTCTCTTGAATTAATTTCCTTGCACCCCAATCCCATCTGTTGGGCATAGTTAAAAGTTATAAAACCCATCTAATATCAGTGACAGTAAGGTAATGGTATACTATGAAATATGGCCCTTGACTACACAATAGGCAGAAGTCCAGTTCTTTAGGTTTTGAAAGATGTCATCCATCTATATGTGTGTGTGTGTGTGTATGTGTGTGTGTTTAGTTGCACAAACAACTTGGATGAATTTTCATTGATATTTAGACAGATTTGCCTAATTCCAGACATTTCCTCACTTTTAAATGCAAATGCCCCCCAGCACAGTGCCTGGTTCTTAGTAGATTCACATTAAATATTGGCTGCATATGGGTGTGGGGTCATACATATTCAGAATATGAGGACTGACTCTATTAACTCAGGCATTACTGGATGAAACAGCCTCTTCACTGAAACCAGCTACATTTTCCTCACTCAGTACAAATTGATTTGGTGTGAAAAATCTCAGACGGTTCCATTTCAAGGCGATGTTTTATTTGGTGATGCAGGAGAAATGTACACTAAGTAGATTTGTAGGCTAATTTATGGAGCATTTTGATAGTGTGTATTTTCCAGTTCGGTGTGGTAAGTACCTCACTAATGCTCCCTCAGCCGGGTACTGCTCATGGCAAGCCCAACTCATCTTAATTAAATTCCTTCCTGCAACAACCTTATTTTTGCTCATGGGATACATTGCTGTCACCGTGAAACATTTTTTAGCAAAATTGAGATATATATTTTATAAATGGAGCCCTTCTCTCTCTCTTTTTTTTTTCTGTAGACACTAAATATTAGTTCCTTAAATTAATATTAGGTTATTACATACTCCAAATGAGTGCCTTACAAGTCTTTTAAAACCTATCTTCTGCCTGGAGGCGCAGGAAGAGTGAGATAAAGGTGGAGAGTGGGCGGGTGTGTGGGGTTAGTGGCCGGTGAAATGACTCCAGGTGGCCAGTCCCTACCTCCCATTGCCTGAAGGCAACCAGAGAAAGCATTTGCAAATTGAGAATGAGAAGGGGGCCTTCTGAACTGCTGCTGCTGGGCCGGCCCCTGAGTTCCTCAGGTGGCATCTTCTCCTTTAGGAAGAGGAGGAGAGTTGGTGCTGAACTATGTGTTTTCTAAGAAACATGGATTTCCTCTTCAGGAAATGGGAGGTTTCTTGAATTCTGTAGCTTGAGTCACCGGCCAGGTTGGAAGGACACTGGGAAATCAGCTGCCTCATTGAGAACTTTGTCACGACCTTCAAAAGCCTGGCCTGCAGATGGACGCAGGGCTTTTGGCTGTTGCCTGGGATGTGCAGCTCTCATGTCCCTGTCTAGATAAATTGTGCCTTATAACCAAAAATGGCTAATTAAACAAAACAGAGCCCCAAAGCAGAGGTATGTTCATCCTTCACTCTCCCGCTCTCTCTCTCCCCCCCCTCTCTCCCCCCTCCCTCTCACAGATGAAGAGCAGGTGTCCATCAAGAAAACATGCTTTCTCCCTGTATGTTAAATCTTCAAGCCGCTAGCTCTTGCATAATAGTTATAGCCACACGGCAAGCTCATTTCCCCAAACATATCAAGCTTTTCCTGAGTGGGGCGTTGTCCACATTCGGTTCCCTCTGCCCACAACAACCTTTTGCTAAATTACCTTTCACTTCCCATTTCAACTTTAGCTCAGAAATGCCACTTCTCCTGGGACAGTCTTTCCTGGGATTCCCACCCCCGGCTCCCAACTCCCAACTCCCTAGGCTGCTTGAGAATCTACTTGGATGCGGTCTCACAGCAACTTGTCTTTTTCCTCTAGTCATATGTTTTTATATACGTGTGTATATGTATATGCCTGTATATAGGTATATGTATGTATATACGTGTATGTTTACATGTACATGCATGTACATGTGTGTGTGTGTGTATCAATCATCTACTATGTGCCAGGCACTCACCTTGCATCGGGGGCCTACCATCAATGAAAATAAAAGGTAGGTCAATCCTCATAGAGCCCATTTCCTAGTGGGGGAGATAAACTCCGAAAAGTGCACGTAATAAATAAGCAAATGGTGTTCAGAGGTGACTAGAGCCTTGGTGAAAGGAAGGAAGACAAGGAAAATCAGAGAGCAGGGTGGAAGAATAAAGTACACTTCTAACTGGCGGAGGAGGGGAACCAGGGTGGGGCTCATGGTGAAGGTGACCTTTCAGCAAAGGCAAGTGTGAGCCGTGGCAGGATGTGCGGAAAGAACATTCCAGGCCAGCAAACAGAGAAAGCCGGGGGCCTCTGGGACGAGTGTACCTCTGTGCTCAAGGAGTGACAAGGGGGCCGGAGAGACTGGAGCAGAAGGTGGTCGGGAAGCGGTTGAGGGGAAAAGCAAGGGGCAGAGGAGTGGCGATCACGCGGGTCTTGTAAATAATTTTAGACGCTGGTTTTGACTTAAGTAAAACAGGGGCTTGATTTATATTTTAAATGGATAATTTGGGCCTGTGCACTGAGAACACCTTTTCAGCTCACTTAATATAGTGGATGGGCATCAAGAACAGGCTGGAGCAGTGTCTGCTTTGCTTTTCACTCAGTCCCCAAGTCCGGTGCTTGGCGCGTCGTTTTCTATAAATATTTAATGTGAAAGAATGAAATGAATACAGGGCACATGGAGATGATTCCAGTTGGCACCTGTCCCTCACAGGCAGGCAATGTGCAGATTTCAAGCTCAAAATCTACTTTTATTCATCCGCTTAAAGACAACTTCAGCACCCCCTCCCACCCTAAACAAAGGCTTGAGTTTCATTGTCCCTCTAATTGTAGCTATATGCAACTGTTCTTAATTAGTTCTGTTTTAATTTGCAATATATGACCTTTGAAATTTCCAGCAAAAAGAAATCGGATGCTAGTTTGGAAGACATCTCTCCTTAAAAAGAACAGGCTTTGTGCTCAAGCAAATGACTGGAAACTGTCCCCGCGGTCCTCCAGGGTAATGATTCATGGGCTGACGCTGTCCAAGGCAGACCGGAGTGCTGCACTCGGCTGGGTAAATGACCCATGCTGTCAGAATTAGTATGCATGCATTCCAAAACACATATTTACCTGGGAGTCTATAACCGCTCAGCAGAACTGTTACAGTCTAGTAAGTAAATAACATGTTTTTCAAAATTAGAATGTGTACCAAATATGTATTTATCCAATAGGCTGTAACAGCCTCCAAGAAACCTTCCCAGTGTTTAGTCTATCAGGCTGACTTGTAGATGTGGTTTTAATGATGTTTTGAATATGAACACGGTATAAAAAAAAAGAGATGTACGATTTTAGAAGGGCGAGGGGTTGTCACGTAGCAGAAACCAATTTTGGAAGGAAAATTTAATGCAGTTGTAGGATCTGTTCCTGCCATTCTTTCCCTTTTTCTTTCGCTTCCTTTTAATGTTCTCCCCCTTCTCTTCTGTCTCCCTCTTTTTATCCAAGTTCCTGAAGACCGAATGCTAATGACACCAGGGCAAATTTTTAAATAATTTAATTCTTGGGAACTTGATATGGCTCCATAAGTGATTAGTATACACACTTCTGAACAGGTATTAGCAACGGCGTTCCAGTTGCTAATCTCATGGCCGCAGTGGGTCCAAACCTTGGATTCTGTGAACACTACCAGGGGAGTATTGGTTGGCAAGTCTTCATCACCCCATCTAGTAAGTCGGGCAAAAGCAAACCGTATTTACATCAGCTGTTTACATACGTTGGGCAGGAATGAATTTTATAGAGATGGCTGTGAGGCATTGAGTTTCCAGTGGGATATTATTAATTTCCATCATAAATGTTGGCTATAGGAATAGAGAGAGAGCTGGACTCACGTACAAGGTAATTTGTGCATATGGAAAATTGTAGTGAAAAGATTGTAGCCCTGGAACCAGATGACCTGGGCGTCAGCTCTGTAAATGTGGGCGAGTCCGTTAACCGTTTTAGGACTTGATTGCCTTATCTGTAAAATGGGTGTGCCTACTTCGTAGGGTATGTCTACTACCCATAAATCATTTACCGCTCTTCAGAGCACATACTGCATATTTAATGAATGTCATCAACTGTTATCTATACGAATCAAACTAGTTCATAGTTCATCTGTGCTTCCACCTGGGCTACAGCAGAGGTGGAGCAGCACCGTTAACTCAGCCCAGATCCTGAAGTGTTTGGTGTGGAAGCAGATGCAGAGGCCAGGATTGTAACTGAGTGTTTCACTAATAGGTTATTGGTGGTTGTGTAAGTTTCTAAGCAGCCTGCATGCTCTAATAAATACCTTCCGTGGACAAGTGAGAAGGCAGCCATGGCTCTGGAACGCCTTCCTTGGAACCGTGTGAAACGGCGCTCAGGAAATGCCCTTTGAAACTCCTTGGAGGTTCAAATTCTGCACAAGTTGCTTTTTTCTCTTTCTCTTTTTCTAATTGAGAAAGCTGCTGCAGGCCGAGTCTGCATAAACTGCTGCAGGCCTTGAGTCTTCTCTTTCGTGGCTGTGGCTGTTTTGTTGGGCAGAGCAACATGGGGTGAGCCCCTGTCACCTCTGGCTAGGTACGTTCTTCTGCGTGATGCACCTTTCGTGGGGCTCCCCACAGTTTCGATCGTGGGTGTGATGTCCTTTGCACAATTAGATCAGAGGCTCCAGAAGGGCATGGACTATACCTACTGATTCAATGCTCTTTCTCCAGACCCTTGTGTGGTACCTAATGCAAAACTGACAGTCCCTGGGTTGCTGCATTCTCCTCTCTGGTGACTGGCTCTCTGAATTAATTCTGCACAGCCCACCACACGACGTGACTTTCTAGACAACAATCTCAGCATCCTGTTGGGGTGGAGGGATGCACTAAATGCTCAGAGGGAGTCAAAAAGGGGCAAACTCCCAGTTAAATAAAATAAAAGAAATAAGTTATGGGGATGTCATGTACAGCACGGTGACTAGGGTTAATCATATTATATTGCAAATTTGAAAGTTGCTGAGAGTCAATCTTAATAGTTCTCATCACGAGAAAATAAAATTCTGTAACTACCTAAGGTGACAGATGTTAACTAGACTTATTGTGGTGATCATTTCACAGTATATATAAATATTGAATCATTCTGTTGTACAGCTGAAACAAATATAATCTTCTTTGTCAATTATACTTCAATTTTTTTTAAAAAGTCACTTCATAGTACTTTCCGTAGATAACTCTTCCTACTGGAAGACGCCATCAAGTGCAGGGCTTGTAAATAATGCAGTCTTTTGGGAATGAGCACAATCCTCAATGTAGTCAATGACCCAATAGAGAACCTAGTTATATGTTTTAGCGTGACTAGGGTGCTATATTTATTCAAAGGGACTCCATTGAAATCGCTTTAACAAAGGGTGAAGAATTACTCTTATTTCCGTCTCCAAATATGTAACCCCACTGAAGGCAGGAGCAGAGTTAAATCTCCCTTCTCCAATTCTATCTTCTAAATATATCTCCATTCCTTCATATTCTGCTTCTTTTATGTTCTTCTAGCTCTGTAGCCACCATCGCTCATCCAGGCTACCATCAGCTTTTACTGTGATTGCCTGGTAACTGACAATCTCTTTTTTATATTTAGCCCTTCCAAGCCCTTCTCACGTGGAGCCGAAATGCTCTTTAAAGACAAACCTGACTATGTTATCCCACCTTTAACGGCTCTGCATTACCCTTTGGGTGAAATTTAACATGTTTAACATGATTCTGAGGCCTTTCAGGAGCTGTCTCCCATTTTCTTCCAGCCTAATTGCTCTTCATTCCTCCCATAGTTGGGCCACACTCAGCTAAGTCTAGTTGCTCGTAAGGCCTTGCTTTCTCTCATCTCTAGCCACTCCACCCCCCAACCCCAAGCTCAACAACACCTTCTGCGTGTCCTCATAGGATGCAGTGCTTGTGTTCTGGCCTCTTTAATTTTCTGTCTTCCTGGGAAGACCGTAAGCTTGGTGAGCATAAGAACCATACATACTTGTTTACCCTCACTGTGAATGACTGAAGGCAACAGTATTAAAATGCCCTAGTGTCTTTGACAAAGCAACGTATACATCACAGACACAGTCTCTTGTTTTGAATGAAAATCCACAATGCTGAGGAAAAATGCAAAGTAAGAACCTGCTTTTGAAAGCCAAGAAGCATTTGCAGCAGGGGAGATGTAGAACCTCGATAGCAGAAAACCGCTCCTTACAGAAAATGCCAGAGTCCCCCAAATGTCAAGTAACTTCCTCCTTAACTTTTGCTATAAGCCCCACTTTGTGCAAAAGGGGGCTAGAAGGATTAGTGGCTAATTGAGGACATCAGTCAGGATAAGGCGGGTTATGCTGCAGCAACAAACAGGCCCCAATCTCCATGGCTTAAAAGAACCAACGTGTTTCTCACGCCTTCTCTACATCCATGGCAGGCCGCCTGGGAGTGCTGCTGGGTTTCTCCCTCACCCAGGGTCACAAGCTTCACTTCCATCTATGGTTATTTGGACAAGGAAAGAACAAGGTTAATTGTGCACTGGTTCTTAACGCTTCTACCCCAAAGTGACATGTGTCACCTCTGTTCACATTTCATTAACCAGAGCAAGACATTTGGCTGCATCTAAATTCAGGCAGGCAAGGAAACAGTTTCTTCTTTCACTCTGAAGGAGAAGCAGGTGTTTTGGGGGGAATAGCAGCTAAGGGGCTACTGGAAACAGCTACACCCGACCACATCTGGAGTCCAAAGGTGACTGCACCAGAAGCAATGCTTTTAGGAGGTGTAGGCATAGTCTTTTCAACCCCATCTGTGTGATTTTGTGGCTCAACACGCTGCCATCCACCCAATTTGATTTCCTCCCTTATTTTTTCTTCTTGTTTATCCCTAGATTGAAATGTTTCTCATTATTAGTTACTGGTAGGCACTCATTTTAGCTCTTCTCTCACGGCCCCACCACCCCCGTCGCCCCAGTCTATGTACGCCTGCATCCTGTCCCATTTGTCCTCTCTGCTGTTCCCGCGCTCTCATCTACATGGAAAGTGGGATCTGTGTTTGACAGGCATGCTTACTCTTTGCTTACTGTTTTAATAAAAATTTCTACCCCATTTTTATCTATAGTGGCAGTTGAGGCACCATTTGATATCGAGATGCTAGATTTCATGGACTTTGAAATATTTCCCCCATATCTTTTTTGGCAAGTCTTTGAACATAGACTACAAAAAATTGACATGCTGGAGATGAATTTGCAGACTCCAAGTTAAGTAATGACTACCTGTCCCAGTTTAAATTGTGTTCTAGGATTGAAACATTATATTACACAGTCAAATCATTGAAATTAATGGTCAGACTGTTTCATAACGGAGTTAGTTTCCCTTGAGATTGATATCCTATTAAATCAGCAGGCTGTCCACATTTCCCTGCGTCGCCTTTGGTTTGGGGATGGTGTTGCCCCAGCACCATGGGTGACTCGGAGCTGCACCAAAGCAGTCATGCTATTTCTGAAGGGGGGACAGTGATCAGTGTTATCTCAATTTATAAATTTATTTTATATATAGAACCTTACTTCATTGCCTTTATCCTGAAAAGTGAATTATGACTGTCCTACACATACAGATGGGGAACATGAAGTCCAGTGTTAGGAAGCTTTATAACTTCTAAGTAGCCCAAGTGTAGGTGAAGTTTATTTGATGTTTTTCTCTCAGACACCTTCATGGCTGGTCATTCTCATTATTCGGGCCTCTTTTCGAATATCCCTCCTCAGAGAGGACTTTCTTGACTATTCCATCCAGAAAAATACCAGCATTCCCAGTAGATGCTCAAAAATATTTAATGGAGGAATACATATTTACACACTAAGCTATCTCTCCATCAGGAAGGGAGTGCAGATTAGGACACTTTACTGAGTGACTCTGTATAAAGGAGTGAACTAAGCATTGAGGACGTTAGGAGCAAACCCCACTGTTTAAGGTCTTTGAAAGTTCAGCTTTGCGGTAACAGCATGTATTAGTTATCTAATGCTGCGTAACAAGTTAAACCTAAGATGAGTATCTTGAAACAACAAATATTTATTATTTCATTGTCTCTGAGGGTCAGGGAGCTGAGAGTGGTTTTGCTGGATGGCGCTGCATGGCTCTGGGTCAGAGGCCCCTGTGAGGTTGTTGTTAAGCCCTCTGTGAGGGCAACAGTTAAATGAAGTCTGGAGGGTCTGACCCCTAACTCATGCATCTGGATGTTGGCAGGCCTCAGTGCCTTGCCACATGGCCACATGGGCCTCTCCACAGGACTGCCAGAATGTCCTGGAGACTTGGCCGCTGGCTGTTCCCAAATTGAAAGGAGAGAGCGATCCTAAGATGGAAGCCACAGTTTTCTATAACCTAATCTCAGAGTGACGTACCATTGCTTCTGCCATATTCTGCCACGTAGACCAACAACCCTGATACAGCATGGGGGGAATCAGTGTAAGAGTGTAGATGCAGGAAGTGAGGGCCAAGGGAGCCACCTTGGAGGCTGATGGAAGGAACCAGTACAAGAGTGTGGATCCCAGGAGGTGGGGGTCATGGGAGCCACCCTGGGGACTGGTACCATGTATCTTGTTCAGATTCTCCACCAGGAGCCAAGGATTAAACACCTATCTCAACATATCAAAAGTTATTTCTCAACTTTCTGTTTCATCCCAGGAGCCGCATAGGTGAAATGTTTGGCTTCCAGTGTGTTTATAACTCTTTGAGAGTGTTGTAATTAAGGACACAAGTTCTGGTGCCAGTGGCCCAACTTTGAACACAGTCTCTGCCTCTTGATAGCCATTTGAGAATTGAGGATATATGTGTGTGTGTGTACATACATATGTGTGTGTGTACATACGTGTGTGTGTGTGTACATACGTGCGTGTGTGTGTGTGTGTGTGTGTATGTGTGTGGTTTCTCTGACCTGAGTGTTCTCTCCTATCACATGGGGGATACTGCTAGTCCCTGCCTCAGAGTTGTTGTGAGGGGTCAGTGAGTTAGGTCATGTGAAGCCCAAGAGACAGTGCTTGCCATATGGAAAGCAGTTAAAGAAGTAAGTGTTGTCTTTCCTTCTTTGGATTATCCCTGTCTGATCAGTGCAGGAGTGACCCTAGCTCTCCTTGAACGGATGCAAGCATCCTAGACAGACCCCTGAGGACAAGTTCATCTAAACTTTCTTTGATAAGTTGTGATCAGGTCAAAGAGCACAGGGAGAGTCTAATTGTGGTCACAGGGACTCCGTCAACCCAATGTGTCCATGCCCCGTGTGCCCACCCTGTTAGCCACAGCCCATCTGCAATGTCACCACCCAGAAGCCGCAATTTTCACTTCATCCCCTGGAGAAAACCGAAGCCACCCTTGCGCAGGGATTGGCCAGTGGCTGACGCCCACAGAGGCTCTGATAGGTTCACTGGGAGCAGACTTTTCGCGTCTCCCCCTATTTATATCTTTTCAAATCCAATCTCCTTCAATCAATTTTAATCCTCTAATGTGTTTGCTGTAAGTACTGTACAGTTCACTTGTCCTCAATAATAAAATTCATTTCGCTTCGGCCCGCCGGTAATTTGTTTGAGGAGAAGTCGTTAGGAAACCCTTGCGTTCTCTTCGGCTTTGGAGGACGACCTTCAGCATCGATAGCGTTTCGTTGCCATGCTCCTGAAGTATTCTTTCAGGACTGACGGGGCTGTTTAAATGACGGGCTGCGGAGCCAAGCGCCCCGCTGAAACCTGACTGCACGAATTCTGCTGCGTATTGGGGAACCTCAAGTGTTCTGCAAGGACACCGTTTCATTGACCGTGAATTCATTTTTTTTTTTTCCAGTTTGTACAAATTATCCCCACTGTGTATTGCAGCCCTTTCACTGCAAAATCCACTTTCCTTCTGAAATGAGTGTTTTTATTTGCTTCACCTGCCAGAGCACCCTGCGTAAGCGGAGCCTGTGCTCCGGGCTTTTCCCGGAGCACATCAAAACAGCACTAACGAAGTGTTTCCCGTACAAAAGATGGAAACGCACAGTGCTTTTAATTCAGCTTGCACTGATGAAGCTTGGAAAGTAGAAGGAGTTTGCTGTGGAATATAGACATGCATCTATATATGCACATACGCACACAAATATATGTGAAATGCAATTTATATGTGTATGTTTCGTGAGAAAAATAGGGAGCGTGTTACATGCTTGATCTCCTATAGCGCTAGCTTTTGACCATGACACAGGAAGGCCCAGCCCTGTTTTATGGAGACTTGGCTGAAAATTCCCAGTCATCTGTAGATGATGATGCGCTATCTGCCAACTTCCCAGTGAGGAAAACTTCTAGCAGATGGCGGGATTGATGTGCCATGTGGCGTTTGTTTAAGTGCGGCGATAACCAATATTTTTTCCTCGATTGTTATAACTGTTTTACTTTTAAAGACTCGATTTGCTTTGAACGACCCTCCTCGGGGTCGCCTGGGTTCGGGGTGGGACGGGGGTGCTGCACAGGGAGATGCCAGTCCTCCAGGACCTTGGGTTCAATGAGTTATAGCTCATCAATCAGGAGTCCTGGGCACCCCATTTTCAGGACAATGTTGCTGTACTCTGAATATAGACTCCCCCCCCCCCCCGAACCCCTCAGGAGCCGGCTCTGTGTGGATCAGTGTGCACATTCAATCCGCTTTTATACTCTAACAGACTGGAATTCACTTAGAGGGTTTGCAGGACCCCAGGGAGGACATCCCGGAGTCAACATCATCTCAGGCATGTAGCGCATAATGTGTTTTGATAACTACAAACAAAGGGGGTCTATTCCCCCAAGGCCTCTTTAGAAATTGTCAGAGGCTCTCCCCCTTAACAATGTGCACTGTGGCTCTGGGAGCCTGGGGACCAGAGCTGGACCGGAGAGCCAGAGGGAGGAGGGGGCGACTCGGCAGGAGGTGCTGGGGGCAGTGTTCCCCAGAGAGAGGAGCATCCTACCTGGGGAGGCCCTTCGATCAGCAATCAATATATCAGGTGACCGTGATGAGTGATTTTTATACTGTGTATGCTTCAGATTCCTTTTCTTTCCTGACTCGAGCCGTTCTGCTTTAACGAAACAAGGGGCAAGGGCTGTGTGGGTTGGGGTGGTGGGGAAGGGAGGGGCAGTTTTAACAGAGAAAATCGGGGACCCATTGCTTGCCAGTTCTCCAGGAATCCTTACAGATAACCCTTGGGGTTCTCCTGAGCCTCCTGTAGGCACTCCTCATTAAACTGATTGAATGAGGGGAAGGTGTTTGTCAGAAAATATTTATGATGCAGATGAAGAGGAAAGAGCACCTACAGAGTGCAAGGCCCACTGCAGTCTTTCAGGGACTATTTCTTGAATGAATTTATAAAAAAAGATATGTGAGAAAACACTAGTCATTGCCGTGGGTGGTCTGATGGGGGATGCTTTCTTTTTTCCTGTTTTTGCAACTCTTGGTAAGTTTGATTAATTGCCTTTATTTTGATTATGATTGCGATCGGCGTTTTCTAAACAGCTAACACAATGCTGCTCCTCAACCCTGTTAACAATTTGGTGATAGCCTTTCACATGCTTTTATAGCTTTACATTGTATATACTCCCACTCGCCTATAAATGAAGTGACACAATGTGCGTTTTTCTTCAAATGCATACTTGGCAAGTGTCTGGGGTTCTTTATGTGTTAGTCCAAATATTCGATTTCAAAATATTGCATAGCCTCCCATAGTGAGGACTTAACTTCATTTATTGTAGCAATCTTTTTAAAAAATTGTTGATTTCAGAGAGAGGAAAGGAGAGAGAGAAACATCAATGATGAGAGAGAGTCATTGATTGGCTGCCTCCTGCATGCCCCCGACTGGAGATCGTGTCCACAGCCCAGGCATGTGCCCTGACCGGGAATCGAACCGTGACCTCCTGGTTCGTAGGTGGACGCTCAACCCACGAAGCCACAGCAGCCGGGCTATTGGAGCAATATTTGATTTCATAATGAGCATTTTAAAGCAGCTAATCTGTATGAAGCTCTGTAAGGAATACAGAATAAGCTCATGACACCCCAAGTTGTCCAATATCTAATTATGTATTTTGCACTTAATACAATCTATAACTTTTAAAATGTTAAAGGATTAAAAAAAATTTAATCTACTTACAAAGTCAAAACTGTGCGCATGAAACTAAGAAGAATGTCTAATTTTGGGGGGCACTTATCTTACACTGTCCTAAATGTATATGTACATGTAATACACACACACACACACACACACACACACACGCAGTACATACATATATGAATATAAATGTATATAGGGCATGCATATATGGTTACATTATGTTCTATTTTAACTCATCTAATCCGTTTATGTTCTATTTTAACTCATCTAATCCGTTGCATTATTTAGCATGAATCATGACCAGACATATTTGCTAGCTCTTCGCAGACCGACAACTATATTTTCACATCTTTCTGCTTCTTCTATGGATGTTGACTCAGTCAATATCTATTAAGCACCTACTGTGTTCCCAGCACCCTTCTGCATGCTGGAGACTCCGCAGTGAACAAAGCTTCCCTCAGGCACCTGTACCCCACACTAGGTGGGGCCCCTCCGTTAGGAGAGCAGGTCAACCTTTCAGAGACGCAGGTAGAACAGTGTTTCAGGTTGCCCCCTAGAGCTCCAACACTGGAGAGAAAGACCCGCTCCCCGAGACTTTATAGCCACTGTTACGTGGACACTGCCTGTGGAGGAGGTGATATTATAGAGCCAGCAGATGGGGAGCGTGGCGGAGTGGCTGTGGCTGCCACCAACATCCCTGGCTAAACGCTGCTGCAGGTACCAGACCCTCCCCTGGAAAGTGATAGGCAGAGGCTCTGTCCTGCCCCAGACTGGGGCTCTTTGTGCTCTGAGGAGTTTCTTTAAAGATGTTACCTTCCCCTGGTTTGTCTCTTAAGCAGCAGGGCTGGGGGACCTCGTCTGTTTATGCAGGTAATACGCAAGGGGCGTGCTGTGACCCGGGCCAGGCTTGACAGATTCATCTCACTGCAGATGAATTCAGCTCTCCGATAATCCCGCATCTTCCCAGCCATCTTATCTTGATTATACTTGTGGCGTGACCTCTGAGAGGAAGCAGGGCGTTTGGAGAGCTGGAGAGACCCTAGAGAACAGAGCCGGTGGTGACGGTCACCGGCACAGGCGGATTGCCTGCTCTGCGACAGGCACAGGCTAAGATGCCTCAGGAAAGGGACAGCTCATGGAGAAGGTAAGGCCCGTGGAGCTTGCCTCCTGTGAGAGCTGGGAGCCTGGCATGTCACAGGCTGCTGTTAGCTGTACACTCCTTCTGAGCACTGTGGGGAGGCAGTGACACCCGCTGGCACCTCAGGGACAGTCCGACCACCGTCCTGCTTTCAGCGGCGTGGATGGATAGGCGTCCTGAAGGACAGTCAGGGAATGCACACGGTGCAGGCTGCCTCCCTCCAGGGTATGCTCTCACTTGCTCAGTTAGCTTGTTTCTAAAAGACACCTTCCATTGGCGTGGAGACAGCTGGCATAATTGTCACCCAGCCAATTTCCAGTCTCACATCTGTGAATCTCCTTTCCCTCTTGAGAATCTCAGCTCTTCAGCAGGCAGATGAAAGCTGGGAGTCAGGGTGGCTAATGTGTGAGCTATACACTCAGCAAGATTTGGCTTCAGTTTTGGCCCTGCCGCCCATTAGCTGTGGGATCATAGGCGTGTCACTTAACTTCTCTAAGGCTCAGTTTCCTCACCTGTAAAATGGGGTTACCTCTAGCATAACTGAGATCACGCACACTGTTCACTTCATCTATGCCCTTTACTCCCGCTCTGCCCAGGTGTGCCCAGGTCCGCTCAGGTGGACTCCAGGGCCACGCTCTGCTTTTGTGACACTTTCTCCCTGTGCTAGCTCACTGTGAACTTCTCAGACCAGAGGAAAGAGCACTGTGATGTGGGATAAATGTGTCCACCGGCCTCCAGGGGTGGATCTTGGTTTGGCAAAGTTTTCTGTGCGTGTCTCCTTTTAATAACCAGTGGCACGAATCCTATACGTGGTCACTTGGGGATGTGCTGGGATCCACAGCTTCCCCATGGAGATCAGGTCAGATATGACCCATTCTCTAAAATCTACCTTGGAATGATGCGGCCTAAGTTTATTTCCTGTCATTTCCTTTACACCACATCGTAACTCTGATAAGGACAGTTAAGCCCTAGTGTCTAAAAGCAGTTATATGCTTGATTAAGCACATGCATGTTTGTCGATCCTCATGTATTGATATTTTTGTCAAATTTAAATGTATACTCAACTGTACGTTCTCCTAAAGGTCTTAAAAACCGGAGGACATTGAAATGCTGTAGTTCTCTCTCCTCTTTTGATGCCTATATATGTTTAGTGATCCCACTTGTAGGAATATATCCTAAGAATCCTGAAACACTAATCAGAAAGAATATATGCACCCCTAGGCTCATAGCAACATTACTTACAATAGCCAAGATCTGGAAACAGCCCAAGTGCCCATCAGTAGATGAGTGGATAAAAAGCTGTGGGACATTTACACCATGGAATACTATGCAGCTGTAAAGAAGAAGGATCTTGTGCCCTTTGGGACAGTATGGATGGGCCTGGAGAATATTATGCTAAGCAAAATAAACCAGGCAGAGAAAGACAAGTATCACGTGATCTCACATATATGTGGAATCTAAAGAACATAGTAAACTGATGAACAAAATAGATTCAGTGACTTAGAAGCTTGGAACAGGCTGATGAATCTCAGAGGGAAGGTGAGGGTGGGTGGGCCGGTGGGGAGACATTAACCGAAGAATCGATACGCATATGTGCATAAACTATGGGTGGAAGGGGTCAATGGGGCAAAAAGGGACATCTGTAGTGTTTTTAACAATAAAGAAAAGTTTAAAAATAAAATAAAAAATTTAAAAAAAGAAACATGAAAAGGAACTTTACTGAGAGCCTTGTTAAAACTAAAACTGGTAGCAACTACCAGCTAACAAGGGATTATTCCTGTTTTTGTTGAAGAGGGAGGGAGGGCAATGACTGAACTTGACATATGTCAAAAGATATTTTCTCTAAAAAAAGCCCTGATTTTTTACTACAACTTTGGAGGTTTGCACTAGATATAAGGACATTCCCAAAATGTGAGGGGAATGCGTGTGAAGCCCAGGCAAAGATTCAACAGCTGTCTGGAAATTGCTTTCTGAAAATATGAAAGGACACTATGGCAAAGTGGCTGGCTAGCTGCTGATAATTTGTGTTCCTCCCTCACCGTAAATTCAAATTACTGACATATAGCTGCCCGTGTAAGAACAGGTTTCCAGCCCACTTGTTACCTAAGCAGTGACATGTGACTGAGCTCCACCCAGTGAAATGTGGGAAGAAGTGACATATGTCACACCAAGGACTGGCCCATAAAAGCCTCTTCTTGGACCCTCCATACATTTCCTTTTCCGCTATCCTCTGGTTGAGCCCCACTTGACTATGGCAGCTGTTTGTTGAAAATGGTGGAGTTCCTGGGTCCCTGAATGACTGTATGGATCAAGGTCACTCCCACTCTTTCCTTCTCTGACTGTACTATCTGCTATAACATGAGGAGGGGGCATCTGTTATAGTAGCTACTGATGTCTAAACTAATACTGATGGGCTGCTGCATATTTTCATCTGGTGTGATGTTGAGTCTTTACTAAAAGCAAAGATTTAGATATTGGACCAATGGTCCTAGTATCTGGCAGTAACAGCTTATAAAGTCTAAGGAGTAGGCCCAGTGCCAAGCCCTTTCCATGTCTTATCTCCTCTCATCTTCCTTCCAACTCTCTAGTCTGTATCAGTCAGGCAAAGCTGCATGATGCTGTGGTAACAAGCAGCCCTGAAGTCTCAGTGGCATAACTCAAAGCAGGTTAGTTTCTGATGTGGCAGTCCATCGAGTGCCTGAGCCACTCTCCAGGGAAGCTGTCCTCCATGGATTGGCTCAGCATTCCCAGTGGCTTTATTTTTAAGGAACCTCCATAGGGATAAATGTTGGCCCAGAAGCTTCACATCATCCACAAAGTGCTTTTGTGAGGAAGAGATACACCTGATTTCCACCAAATCCCGTTGGGCAGAATTAGTCACATGACCAGCTCTGCCCTCCTGTTACCCTCCTATGTGCTCAGAAGGAAAGGGAAACGAGATAGCGGAATATTATTCTTGTCCACATAGTACAAATGATAAAACTGGAGCTTTGGAAGTTTGAATAATTTAGACAAGGCTGCCCAACTAGAAAGGGGAAGGTTTCATGATGAAGGACATCACTCAAGAGTGGTCATTTCATTGATGAGCCATTTGTTGAATTCCTTCTCTGTGTTATAAACAAATATGACATGATGTCTTTGTCCTCAAGAATCTTAGAGTTTATGTGGGAGACAAACAAGTAAACAAGCAGTTACCTGCATCCTGACCAGCTGTAGACATGAAAGGACACGATTAGTCTTTATGCAGTGATGTGAGGGGTCTAAGAATTAGCTTTTGCAAGTCATTGCAAAACACTTCGTGGGGACACAAGAAATGGACAGTGGTGTATGACTCTGAGAGCAGAATAGGGGCAAGTTAGCAGAGCAGTGTCTCTGGAATACTCCAGTAGGGGGAAAGTGGTTCTTGATTCGTCAGCTTGTGGATGGATGGTGTTCACTTCTCTTTGTCCTTGGCTAGGTCGTTAATGGAGCAGCGATGTGCTTCTAAGGGTGTTTAGGGGAAATAAATCAAGACCCATGGCAAAAATGAAGCTATGTTTTGCATTTTATTCTGCACAAACTTTCCATCCTGAATTTCACACAACGTGCTGATTGGAAGAATGTCTGCTATGAGGTATGTGTGTGTGTGTGTGAGAGAGAGAGAGAGGAGAGAGAGAGGATTTTCTAATTTCAAGTCAGTTCTCCCAGGTTTTATTAGGACCAGGACCAAATAGACAACAAAAATACATTTATTCAATATAAAATCATTTTTATTTTATTTACTTATTTTAAATATTTACTTGATTTTTAGAGAGAGAGGAAGGGAGAGAGGGAGTGAGAGAGAGAGAGAAACATCGAATGGCTGCCTCCTACACACCCTCCCTTCCAGGAATCAAGCCAGGAACCTTTCGGTGTGTGGGACAATGCCCAAGAAACTGAGCCACATGTGCCAGGGAAAATAGTTTTAAAATGTATTTAAGATTTAAATGTATTTAAATGTATTTAAATGTATTTAAAATGTATTTAATGTGTATTTCCTAATTACTAAAAGAAATCTGCTCAAAAATGAGGCTACTGAAATGACGTCTTTTCTTCTACTTTGGTTTTACCTCAGTATCTTTTTTTTTTTTTTTAAATATCTTTATTGATTTCAGAGAGAGGAAAGGAGAGGGAGAGAGAGAGATAGAAACATCAATAATGAGAGAGTCGTTGCTCGAGCCCACAACCCGGGCGTGTGCCCTGACCGGGAATCAAATCCCAGTCTCTAGGATCCTAGGTCGATGCTCAACCGCTGAGCCACGCCCAGCCGGGCTCAGTATCTTATAATGCTCCATGCCAAACTCCTTACCCTCAGCCTCTTTTAAAGAAAAAACACACCCACATTCTCTTTACCATCATGACTTTGATTTGCCTCAGCTGTTGGTAACTGTTTCCAGGTAATTTTGGGTCTTAGTAGAGATATATTAATTATCTGGAGAGGAATGCTACTTTCTAATTATGTGGCCAATGAATAGTTGATCATTAAGCCTCACTGACGTGCAAAGCCACAATAGTAAACAACACACAATATCAAAAGCCCCCCAAGACATAATCCCTTATGGCCCCCATTCATAAACACACAGATAAGGCAAACAACATAAATGCATGTTTTCCCAGTACTACCAAACCAGAAACAGTATAGGAAGGGTGAAGAAAAAGAACCATACCCAGGGACCTCTCTCTGTTAAGGCATTTTGTGGAATAGATAAAACAAACCCAAATATAGACCTGAAAGGCCGGAGCCTTACTCTGGTCGCCATTCTAGCAGTGAGAGCAGCTGGGGCTTAGGGAAGGTCAGTACCTTCCCCGGCCCCACCCAGCCAATCCAGGACTAAAGCTGAGAGAAAACCCCACATTTGGTTACGCCCTAAGCCTGTGCCCTTCCAAACATGTCTAGCCTTAACTGATACCCCAATGAAATTGGGTTCTTGGGGAACAGGAATGAAAGTGAGCAGAGACACAGCCCCTGGGCATCTCGTTTGGGCCTTTTGCTCTTCTTTCTCTCAAGGGATCACTACAAAGGCGAACCTATGACATCCTTTAGAGAATCTCCGAGGGAAGGCGAGGGTGGGGGGGAGGGAGGAGAGATTAATCAAAGAATTTATGTGCATAAATGCATAACCCAGGGACACAGACAATAGTGTAGTGGAGGCCTGGCGGGGGTGAGGGGTGGAGGAGATTGATGGGGAAGAAAGGGAACATCTGTAATACTTTCAACAATAGAGATTTTTTTTTTAAAGAGTAAGTTTTGCTTTTGATGGAGAGTCAAAAATAGTCTGATTTGACAAGGGTGCCCTTGGTATTTCCCATCCTCATTTCCTTTCCCCTCCCTTCTTTACCCATCTTTCACTGTAAACCTGCAGATAGGAAGGGTCAGGTTCGCGAGCTGGATTCCAGTGGGGTGTGTCTGTGCCCCGTGTCCTTCAGGAAGCCTCCTCCGCTGCGGTTGCCTCACCTAGGGGTGCTGCCTCTTTGGTGGGCTGCAAAGTCTGGCTGTGCTTTAGAATTTATTCCCTACTTGCTTTACCGACGACCACTCTTAAGTGCAAACCAAACACCCTGGCCTCCCTCTGCAGTGGGGCAGGTGGTTTCTCATGAGTCCTGGTGGGCTCTTCATATCGGTGCACCCAGGGCTTTTGTGCCTGGTGGCTGGCCCAGGGCTCCGCTCCCTGTCGTGCTGACTGCTGCCTGGGAAAGAAGGCTTGTTCCCTTACCCCCCCACCAGAGCTCAGCCATGGGCCTGAGGGCCCAGCTGAGGTGAAACAAACAACAGGCAAGTGCTGATTAGGGGCCCGCCCTTCCCTTGCAGAAGGCAGGTATCGATCTTTCCATCCTGTCCTGTTGCCTCTTTATGAAAATACTGCAGGGCCTTCTCATAAACAGGCAGCCCACTGGTTCCCCAGCTGCAGAGGGGGCCTCCCCCCGTGTCCCGCTTAGCTCATTAATGGGGACTCTCAGCTGTGTTGATGGAGATCACCTGGAACCAGAGGTAGGCTTTCCTGGAGACTCTTGAACTTTGTGAAAATTGGATATGTGTCCCAGATTCTTCGCTCTGGTGTTATGTCCCTCCAGGAGGCCATCATCGATTATATACCTAACACAATCAGACACACTTCAAGAGTTTCTTTTGCCCCAGGCATTCATATGAGCCAGTCAGCCGTTCTCAACGGAGGCACCTTTGCTCCCCTGCCCCTTTCTAGGGGACATTTGGCAATGTTCGGAGATATTTTTGCTTGTTACAACTGAGGAGAGTGTTGCTGCTGGCATCTCTTAGGCAGGAGACAGAGATGCTGCCACATAGCCTACAAGGCCCAGGAGAGCCGCTCGCAGCAGAATCATCTGCCCGAATGTCAGTAGTGTTGAGGTTGAGAGAACCTGATAGGAGCTATCTTAAAATGCCCCCAAATTTTATATAAGACAAATTTTAGTACACTATAGGCTTGAAGGAATTTTTATAATCTTGCTGTTGAAGTGAATTAACTCTTAATAACTCCCCGAGTTTATGATTCCCCTCTATTCCTCAGCAATCATCGCATAAACTTGGAAATGACTGTAAGGGGGAAAAAATAGCTTACAACTTGTCTGCCAACATCATAAAATATTTATGAATTCTAAATTCAACAATTAATGATGCTGACATAATATTGCATTTTGGAGAAATATAATTGAGCAGTTATTAATTTTGACTTTGCTGCTTAAAAAGTTTGAACTAATACATTTTTCCCCCAATGTTCAAATATTACCGGAGGCCCTTGGAACTCAGAGGTCCTGGTCCTGCCTCCAGGCTCAGGTGGATAAAACATCCTTGGACCCATTGGTGCTCCCCACTCAGGGATTAGAAAACCCATTTTAATACTTAAATGATGACATCGTAAGCCAACATTTGCCCAGTTGCCAGGAATAATCACTCCTCGAAGCTCCACTGGTTGTTTTAAGATGTCCCTAAAGAGGCACCACACATACCAGCAGACCAGCCTGCCAGCTGCCATCACCAGAAAGAGTCTCTTTTGATGGTAGGGTGATAATTTCTAATGTCTTCTCTTTGCATTTGGAATATGGTCTTCTCCTTCCCTGCCAGAATCTGCATGATCCACTGCTGCTCTCCAACCTCAGCTCATGTCACTCCACCCCCCATCACCACGTGCTGACTAGTCTTCTGCTGCATCCCCGCGCCTCTGCCAGGAGTCCCCGTCTATCCTGGCCCGTTCAATATTTGTCCGTGTCTAATTCTTCACGTCCCCACACCAACGTCACCTCTTCAGACAGAGCTTCCCCGATGCAGCCAATCCTGTGTTAAATTAGATCTCCCCTCAAATGTGCCTACCAACACCAACACGTGCAATTCTGTATCTGTGCATGCGAGAGTTTAACTAATAACCAGGCGACTCAAAGCTTCATAACATTGTGGACACCGTGGGCAGCCTTTTTGACCGTGTCGTCTATGCTTAGCAAAGGGCCTGATCTGCTGGGGAAGTGAGACATATTGAATGAATGAACCCATGAATAAATGAATTAGGTGATCTGAGTGATCTTAAGAAGCGCATCTGGTGACGGAAGCTTGAGGAACATGTCCAGAAATTCATAGATGGCCCAGACCTGGGGCAGAGGTGCCAAGCCCATGGGGCGTGCTGGTTAAGAACATGGCATGGGAAGGACTGTTGTTCTTGATTGTTTTTGCCCTGTCTCCCTCGCGCTCTTGCTCACCCAGCCTCTCCCTTTGGAGTTGACTTTATTCTCAGGTGGGCTCTCCCTACGCCATGGCAGATGGCTACCCTCAGAGAGAGGCATTCTCCGCTCAGAGCACCAGAGAGGCCAGCTGGACCAGAGAGGGCTTCTCTCCTGTCGCTTCAGCAGGAGGCCCAGGAGCAGTTCTGACTGGCCCTGGAGTGAATTGATCACCGTGGCCAGGGGTATGCAATGCTCTGACTGGCCGGCGTGAAACCCAGGCGCAGCCTCAGGACATGGAGTAACCCTCACCTGGACTCCTGGTTTGAGACCGGGAAAGGGGTGGGTTCCCCTTGCTGACAGGCCTGCTGATACCCAGCAAGGGAAGTGGTACTGGACCGAGAACAAGTGTCTGCTCGTTAAACCACCTCACTGCTCAGCTCTGGGAGATTGTCCCACACTGACCTCGTGTATGAACAGCATTTAGGCAATGGGAGAAATAACTAGACCATTAACTTCCATTTAACACCTTAGTTCTTTCCCCGCGTCATCGTGACGGGGCAGAGCGCCTTGCTACCTGTCTCCTTTCTAATTGGACTCTCTCCATTCTCTGGAACTCTTAGTTCTTTGCTCTCTGGCTGGTTTTGTCAAGGTAACTAGGCATTTTAAATCACATTGTAATTTCTCCTAGCTCAGAAAACTGAACCAAAGCAGTAACTTTTAATAGGTCAATTACATTATTTTCCAGCAGCCTGCTGCAGCCTAATGAAACTGCGGTTTAATTAGGTTGGTGGGATGCCAAAATAAATGTTTCATTCCCAGCTTGTTTTATTTACTCATTGAAAAGTAGGAGAATCTACAAATAATAGGATTGGAAAATGTTAAAGGCTAATGAATTTGGCTGCACTTGTTTGTAGAGACAGGCGATCGTATCGTTGTCAGTCCAGTTTGGCTGATGAGAGAGCTACACAATTTTTGAAAAATAAAATTAAAACTATATATATATATATATATATATATATATATGCCTGAGTCTAGGCCTCTTTTAGAAATAAGTGAATAAATTGCGAATACAAAAAGATCGTTTTGAAGGAAACGTAACCAAGTCAGAGTCCGCCGGTGCCTTGTGTGTTGCTGTTGTAGGACAGGCATTGTGCCCGGCGGACACGCGTTCATTTCCTCAGTAGACCGTAAGGGCCGTCCTGTGAGATGGAGCCGTCGGTCCCACAAAGGTGGCACCCTGAGTGCGATCAGACCACACGTTCGCTATTTTTACCTCAACGAGATGGGAATGTGAGGGCAGCGGAAAGGCTTCTGATGTTGAGTTTCCTTTGAAAATGCAATTCCCCGCCAGGTCCCCCCGTGACTCCCAGTCTTCTCTCAGCTGGAAGGTGATAGTCCTCACTCATGGCGGCGGGGCCAATTTTGGTTAAAGACAAACCAGGATGGTTTTCCCTGCATCCCCCAGCAGGTCCCCCACGTTGGGCTACATTCCCAACAGCATTTAGGGACATCTGGCCGTTTTCTCCCTTCCTGAGGCAAAGATTCTGCACGGTGTTGAATACCAGTGGCAGTTCCCCTTTGTCCCCCTGATAACGGGAATCCAGTCCTTATGCTCAACCCACAGAACAAGCTGATAGGGTCCCCAAGCAGAGAGACACCTGGGGAGGGCTGTGGATGTCACCTCTCCTCACAGATGCAGAAAAGCTCTACTTCTCCATGCACCTTAATTATATGCAATGGTTAGAACCTTAATCCGAGTCATTATTAGCAAACGAAAAAAACGTCCTGTGGCTGTGCCAGGAACCCTAGTGTCTTCCTGGAGACGTTTCCTAAGCACCTTCCTAGTAGATTGTCATCATCCCTCCTGTCTTAGAGAAGACGAAGCCTTTGTCATCCTGCATTATGAAATCGGAGGCGTTTCCGTGGCGCCTTCACTCCGCATTTTAATTACCCGTGTTGACTGGGTGAGGGGCCCCTTCACGCTCCTGCAAACTTTGGAAACGTCCCCGTCTTGCTTGGCATTTACTCCGACTTTATTTCAATTTAAATTCTAAGGCTGACTTGTCTTCCCCGTCCCTTTTGAATAGAATCATAGATCCCCCATGTCACACTCAAAAAGAAATGTTTCTAGTCCCATTTTTCATCTTGACATGTTTTGGAAGGCTCCTGCCGTCGTGACTTTGAGCTCTGCTTAATTCACTGTGATGGTCTGCGTGGGGTGTTTCCAGGCCTTTGATGCTGCTACGTGGCGGTGCTGGTGGGAGCAAAGACACAACCTTTTTCTGTTCTGGAGAACGCAGTAAACCAGGGCGAGTGCTCGGAACGATACCCCTGGGCTGCTGTCCTCCTGCCTCTGCTTGCTGCAGGTCGAAGGGGCCACGGATGGATGCACCCTCGCTGGCCATCGCTGCAAAACCGACTCAGGTTGTTTTGTCTCTGATGCTCAGGCAGTTTGGGGAGAAGTCTGTGCTTTAAAATTGAGAGGATTTGGGCAAAGTTTTGTAGAATAAGTATTTGTGGGTGTTGGAGACCTATGCAGTAGAGATTGTGTGTAACTCTCTTGTAATTAAAGTGTCTACAGGTAGCTTCCAACCATAGATTTTCACTTTTAAAAACCTTGGGATACATTTCGCCCAACAAGTGAAATTAGATAGCGCAATATGTTAAACTGGTATTAGCTGTATTTCATAGTAAGCATTTCTATTTAACTTGGAATTTGTAACATTTGCTTATACATCCATTGACAAAATCCACGAGTCTGTTAGGATAAATTGAGACATTTAAAGTCAGGTGGGATGGACTCAGCTTCCGCCTGCAGTATCAAGAAAATCCCAGTTCCCTCAGAAAGGCAGGTGTGGGAACCAACAATTGCCTTTAACAGCCCCCCTTGCATTCTCAGGATATTTCTTATATATATATATATATATATATATATATATATATATATATATATATATATATATATATATATCTTTATTGACTTCAGGGAGAGGAAAGAAGAGGGAGAGAGAGAGAGAAACATCAATGATGAGAGAGTCATTGATCGGCTGCAGCCCACAACCCAGGCATGTGCCCTGACCGGGAATCGAACCCCGATCGCCTGGATCCTAGGTCGACGCTCAACCGCTGAGCCACGCCCGGCCGGGCTCGGGGTATTTCTTTATCATGCAGAGAGATAGCTAAAGAAGCATCCCTCAAATGCATGCACAGTGAGTTAAACTAGCAGCACAAGTTTATGTAGTTAGATCGCCCCCGTATCCTAATCGTGCGAGTCAGACATCTGTGACTCTCTCTTATCCTCTCTGTTACTCGGAGATCTTCTTGGTGGTGGCATATGCTCACCTTGAACTGGCTTAAGAACAAAGAAATATTGGCTCATCCAGAAACATCTAGATAGATAGCAGGTTTGGAGCAAGGCCGAACCGAGATGCTGGGGTGCCGCTGCCAGGAACACCTCCTCCCCCAGGTACGCACTGCTCCGTGCTGGCTGTTCTCAAGCTGTTCCCTGGAAATGGCAAGACGACTGCCACCAGGTGCAGACTTGCATCCTACCTGCTCAGGGACCCGGTGAAACGAGAACCTTATGCCAGTGGCGCAGGTACGTGTTGGCCAGACGTCGGTGGCTCGCACATCCCAAGAAGCAGGGTTTTGGATGAGTGCCGCCCTAGACACAGGAACCGATTGTAGGAAAGGGGGAAGGGTCTCTTCAAGGAGTCTTAATGCTAGAAAAAGCTAGAGGCATGGTGGGCAAGAAAAAAATAGAAGCGTACCAAAAATGCAGGTTTTTAGTGCAAAAAAACTGATTTTTTTTTTTTTTTTTTTTTTTTAAGGAAAGAATGTCTCTTCTTTCCAAATGTCTTTAATGCAAACCTGTAGGAAAATTTACAGTATAGTGAAGACCCATGTACACTTTCAGCTGGATTCACCAATTGTTAATATTTTATGACACTGGCCGTCCCTTCCTTGTCTCTCCCCTGCATATATTGCACCATTTGAAAATCGCAGACGCCATGAACACCTCCCCGTGCATCTCTTAGAAACATGTTATTCTATCATTCCGGACCGTGTTGCTCAGCGGTTGGAGCATCGGCCCATACACCAAAGGGTCCTGGGTTCGATTCCTGGTCTAGGGCACATACCTTCGTTGCAGACTCGATCCCCGCCCCAGTCGGGGTGCACATGGGAGGCAACCCATCGAGGGGTCTCTCTCACATGGATCCTTCCTTCTCTCTCTCTCCCCTCCCTCCCTTCTCCCTTCCACTCTCTCTAAAAATCAATGGAAAAAATATCCTCGGGTGACGATGAACATAAATAAAAATACACATGTTGTTTTCTGACATAACCACAATACAATTATTATCTCAATCTGGGATTTCAAAGCTGAGGAATAGGCATTGCATCTATAGTATTTCTTTTCCTCCTTTGAGCTAAAAAAGTTCCTCTGCCATTTTTTAAGTCTTCTGTTGAATCGGCAGTTTTGAACGGTCCCGGCCAGTTTCAAAATCAGCCCATATTTGAATGTTTCTCCAGGGTTCGATCCCATCTCCTCACTCTGCCAAGAGCGCGAGACAGGCGATGCTCACTCTCTCCCCGGCACCTTCGCTGGAGGCACTTCGTGTCAGTCTGTCCCAGTGCTGATGGCAGTCAAGCTGAGTGCTTGGTCCCCGGCAGATCTCCCAGCATAAACCAGTCTAACGCTTAGGAAGTCACCTGGGCCCCATCTTCTTCAGCCTTCCACCTCTCTGAATGGGCTACTTACCTGAATTGGTTACTACGCTGAAAGTAAAGAAACAATATGTTTCTAATTCAATCATTCTCTTTATATTAAAAAAAAAAAAAAAATCAACCCAAATATTGGCTGCACCCCTTCAGCAAAACCATAGCCCCCAGGTGGAATATCGCTGCCAGGGAAGAAACCCACTTCAGTAAAATTTGGCAAAAACGATCGAACTCCACCTGTAGCTGCTCCACGAGCAGGAAGAAAGTATCCGTGATGTACAAGGTTGCAACTCACAGGGCTCCTTCTGACAGCCTGTGAAAGGCGAAAACGTAGCCCTAAGTCTTGTTGCAAATCTCACAAAGTACATGCAAAGAAAAGAGGAAAGAAACAAGTGGGATAATCACAGTCAAAATGAAAAAAAAAAAAAAATGAAAGCTTCGAGTGCATGTCTCCATTAAATACTCAGAGTGGAATACAGAAAAACTTTTATTTCACGCGCACGTGGCATATTTAGACTCCCTTTGTTAAGAATTTCGAGAGTGACTACTTTTCCTTTGATTGGGTTCGATTATCTTTCCTGGTCCTCAGAAACTACTTCTCTCTGTTCCATTCAGGCTAAGAAAGCCCGTAGCCAAATGGCCTCAACCATTAGATTTGCCCGTAGGTAGGTGTCATTCATTTGTGTTGTTTTTCTCTCCTCCCCTGGAGTTGTTCAATAGTGCCTCCTTTCAATCCAAAGCTAATTTTCTTTGTGTGTGGGTGGTGTAGAATTCCAAGCTTTTACGCGGGAGCAGGCCTGTATTTGATGTACCTGGTTCAGAGACAATTGTCCTTCGCAGCTTTCAAAGGAAATTCAAAGGAAGCCCCATGCGACTAGTTTGTAACTCATTTAGTGGAGAGTTCTACAGGATTATTTTGCAAAGCGGCGCTCAGCTTAAGAAGCTAAATTGGCTTTCTCGTGCCTGGCTGGAGGCCTCTTCATCTCTGAATGCAGAGGGTATTTACATGCAAACTGGACGGGGGGAGTGTGCGCAGGTGTAAATTTCCACCACTGCCTCCGACTCTCCCCAAAGGGTCTTGGGATGGTTGTATTCAATTTAGTGAGGACGTTTGTTTTCCGGATGCTGGGACATGTGTGCCATACGGGGTGGGGTGCATTTTTACGGCAAGAACTGGAAGAAGCGGCCACTGACCCAGTGGGTCCCGCACTCGCACGCTTAGCTTAGTGTGAAAGAACCTGGCATCGGGCTGCACGAGTCCAAAGGCTGATTCGACGGCTCAGTCGTTTGTTTTCTTCACCTCGGGGAGTTACACAACCTCTTTGAACTTGGCTTTGGCCTTTGTAAGAAGCAGATAAATATAACTCCGTGCCAGATACGGTCAGCTAGGGCACGCGCCGGTCACAATCAACCCCGTAGATGAGGAGCTTCAGATGTCACAGATGTAGATTTTATCAGCTGCGTGGGCTAGCCTGCGTGTCAGATGCACTCTGGGGCTCATGGAGAAGCTACCCCCTAAACCATCACCAGTCAGCAGGGGTAAGAGTCTTCTGGGGGTACAGTGCCAACATCAATGCTCAGCCAAGAAGCGGCCCGCGTCAGTTCTGCTCGCAGTTCATTGGCTGGCGCCGGTCCTGGCACACTGCCGAGCCTCGGAGTGGGAACTTCAATCGCGCCGTGGGTCCAGGGGCTGAGAGCTCATGGTAATCAGTGACCCATAGCAATCGCTGCTGCTCAGACGCGCGTCATGGGCTTGTTATGAGGCTTAAATGAGATCACTGATGAAAAACAGTGCCTGGCCACAGAGTAAGTGCACAGTGGAATGCATTAGCTGTTGCTATTAGTTGCTGCCATGCTTTGTATCGGCTCATTCTGTCTCTTCCTGAAACGGATGACTTAGAAGTGTGGGGATTTTGAGAACAGTACAGTTTAGCATTCATAGAACCCCACGGCGGCACTCCAGAAACGGGGGAGCCAGGGCCAGAGGCTGAGTCCTCTTTATACTAAAACACTGAGACTGGGGCCCAGTTTCCAAGCTAGTAGTTCAGGGCTTCTCTCCTCTTGCCTCTTTCGGCACAGATAGATCCTCTTAAAAAAAATGGGTCCACCGTCTCTGGTCTTCAGAACGTGTCTCCGTGCACATAAGGATTGTTGTGTTTGCATACAACTCCTGGTCTTCTCCGCTTTGCCTAGTTGGCCCCCACCACCCCTTTGGATTTCCCCTAAGGAATCCTTCCCTCAGGGCAGCCACCTCTGACACCCCACACAGACCGAATGAAGCCCCGCTGTGAGATGTCTCACGGCTGTAGGCTCATCTTTCTCGGTCATCAATGGGCAGTTTCAGTTTAGCATATATTTGTGAGATTCATTTATTGGTTTTTGTCTTCTTTGTGAGATCTTTAACTGCCATGAAATGACTTTGTTTTGGCTCACCGTTGACTCCCAGAGCCTCGTTCAGCTCCTGGCACATAGTAGGTACTCAGTAAACAAATGCTCATGAGTAAATGAGCGAATGAATGGATAGCATTTTGTTGGCATAGCATCTTATCTCCTTCTTTGAAATATAAATAGACTTGCACCTGCACACAAATATACACAAACCCACACAGGCAGACTCACATGCTTTTGGACAAGATCAGAAACGCTTTGGAGTCGCAGTTTTGAGAATAAGATCTACTTTGTAGAATAGGATGTCCCTGTCTTCCTAAACGGAAGGACATGAGCAAGTTCAGTATCCAGATGCCCCCAAAGATGGGTCACTTCTTCTTGTGTCCCTTTGAGTTCTATTGCACAGCTCTGGGCTTCAGTGTGTGCAAGTGGTTTTTAGACTTCGGGATTTCTCAGGTCTATAGAATTCCAAAATAAATAACAATAATAAAATGTGGAAAGGAACCAAATGGCAGAATACAATTACCGTCGTTTCATCTTTCCCAATAAAGACGGCCATCAACGGCATCATCATCATTTCATAAAGCAGAGGGCAGTGTAGGGTCCCCTCGAAAAGAGAGTGGACCCCCTTATACCACAGTATTCTCTATCCATGAAAAATGCCAATCATTTTTTTTTTTTTTCAGTGATTCCCTTATTTTACAGAGGGCTGGTAAAACGTGTTTGCAAACCTTTCCTGAAATGGCACCAGCACTGGGAACACAGTTGCACTTGCTGCACTTGATTGCTGTTGCTGGCCTTGTAAACACCACGAGCTTGGTGGCTTCGCACTAGACAAACGTATTATGTCACAGTTTAGAAGGTCAAAAATCCAGGACGGGGTTTGGGTTGATTCTCAGCTTCGTGTCTCACAAGGCTGGAATCAAGGTATCGGGTATACCTGGGAGCTTAACAGAAGGCTCTGGGGGCCTGTCCGCTTCCAGTTTCATTTAGGTTTTTGACAAAGTTCAGTTCCATGTGATTGCGGGCCTGAGGTTCCCGATTCCTTGCTGACTGTTGGCCAGGGATTGTATTCAGCTGCTAGAGGTTACCCACATCCCTTGGCTTGGGGCCCCCTCCACCTTCTTAGCAAATCTCCTTTTCTGTCTGCTCCCTGTGACTTACTGCCCGTGGTGAAAGCTCCCCTTGTTTAAGGGTTTGTGTGATTAGATTAGATAGAGTCCCTGTTGCCATGTTACATCACACGTCCACAGTTTCCAGGGGTCAAGGGACCACTCCCTCCACCACGGCAGGTGAGTCGCGAGGCGGAGAGGTTGCCCTTGGCCACTAGCACAGGAAGCGCCGAGCTCCCTTCCTTTCCTCTGTGTCCGTAACCGATAGGCGTGCATCCGTTTCAACATCTGTGTGAGCTTTGCAAGTACAGGCCTGGAGCAACCACAGCTACAGCCAATAGTAGAGACCTTTGGATGGAAAATGAAGATGCAATAGTAAGAGCCATGATTACACTTGGATTTCTTTCTCTAAAAGTGGGTGCACTGCATGTTCAACGTAAGAAACGAAGGAACTATTTGTTCATTCTACAGGGTGTCTCCCCCAAAAATGTATACGCCCTTTGAATAATTATTCATTCCACTGGGTTAAATCTGAAAAGAAAGAAACATCAATTGAGTTTTCAGCTGTTCAAGTGTGTATACATTTTGGGGGACACCCTGTATCCTGCCATGCCCCTTCTATAAAGAGCAGCAGGACTCTCCCTGCCCGAGATTCGGGGGGGGAGGGGCAGGGAGCGCAGACCCTGCACTGAACTGCGCAAGATGCTTTTGTCAGAAAGATGACAGAAACTTCTTCATATCTCTTTCAGTCCAGTTCCTGTCCCTCACCTTGTGGTATTGTGTGGAACTTGGAAAATGCCCGGAAGGCAGGGCCTACCATTCTAAATTAAAAAAGGCTCTGCCTTTTAAATGCATTAACAGAGCTGACTACTTAAAGCGAGACTAGCCAATCATCTTATACTCCCAGAAATGCTTTTGAAGGAATTTTCAAAATTAGATCAGAAAATGCATTTGCTTCGTGAACCTGGGTGTTTGTATTTGTAGCTGGTTCAGCTGCAGAGAGAAAGCTCACGTTCCCTGGGCACCTGCTATGGGCTGGGTGACTTTCTAACTCTCCTATCATCTAATTACATAGTTATTAGTTATAAAATATAACACTTTTTTGCAGTGTCATGGTCATGAAATCGGAGATGCTGAGCTTAGCCTCCTGCCACAGATCACCGGGTAGGAAGATTCACTAAGTCTGTGTTTTGAATGTATCTCACCAACTTCCTGTCTTTCTGCTCCTTCCTTAGCTTCGCTTTGCAGTATTTCAATATAAGAAAATTAGATGAATAATAGCTAGCAGTTATTGGGTTCCCATGGGGTGCTGGGCCGGGAACTGGATGTTGCATACATATTAATGATAATCGTCCTCTATGATAAGTATCTTTATTCCTGCTTTATATGCAGGGAAACCGAGGCTCAGCTATTAAGCAATGCAACCTGCACGTGTGTTTGTGTGTTTGGTGCTGAAACACATCGTCCCCTGAGCGAGACCCGTGTGCCTGCACACGGGCAGAGCGCTCCGAGCAGCTGACACAGGCCCGTGGGCTCCTTGTCCCGCAGGCAGATCTACCCTGGAAGTTAATGTTGCGTTTGCAGCTCTCCGGCCCACCCAGGCGTTGATGACTAGCTTGCCCCCTCCTGGGTTGAGCAAGCACAGGATGGGGGATGGAAAGCGCGGGCTGTCCCCTCCGTGGGTCCGCTCCTTGCTCCCCTGGATCCTTGCGTCTTCCCCAGGATATGGTGCTGGATGTGCAGCGTGAGTTTACCTGGGGTCATGGCAATGAGTTTAGGCACTGAAAGGAAGGATTAGAATAATCTCCACCCCCAGAGCAAAGAAATGGTCAGCCTTTCATTTTTCTTATGAGCCTCCTGATTACCTTAAGAGGAAATTTTCAGTCTGATGATAGTTTGCTTTTAATGAAAGTTTACCGTCTTCTGGGTAATGAAAAGAGATTTGAGGCTCAGGCTGGCAATGGGATCCGGCTAGAATCGGCGCGTGTTGTTTTTCATTGGGGTCGCTTTTATTTTTATAGTTACCCTCTCTTTGAGTTCACACTTCTGTTTTTCTTTTTTTAAATTTATGCTAGTAATAGAAGAGTCCTCTTTCAATATCGTAAAATTTTCTTTACGTGAATAACAACAAGTGACTTGTTCGGAAGAAGTAAGATTTTGTTTTTTCTTTATTTGACAAAGGCATGCCACCCGAAAGCACTGGGCTGCGTGGTAAAACTCATCGGGTGGTACATAAAAAAGGCAGCTGGTTTGAGCAAGCTACGTCAGGTTTTAAATGAGGACCACGGATTTGGCAACATTAGGAAGGCAATTCTCGAATGCTGGAAATTCAAGGGAAATGTTGGGGTATTGGTCTCGCACCACCTGGCTGTTTCCTGGGATCCCGCTGCCTTTATTTAATTTGGTCCTTAAACATCAGAGAACTGTGGCTTCCCTCCTCCTAATGTTGCAGTTGGGACTGAATATTTATTAACTACCCAGGGAACATAAGATAATTTGAGAACACTGGAGTCGATCTGTATCCCTGGAGGGTGTCATCATCATGTTGAAGTAAAGAAGCGATTCATAAGGAATGGCACGGTCTTATCAAGAACAGACAGAGGCGAAGCCGTCGTCTGGTGAACTGGAGAGAGTGCCCAGGAAGGTGCAGTCAGCAAAGACACAGATTTTAGTGTCTGACAAATTAAAGAGGAGACTTAGAGTTCAGGACTCATGAGAACAACCAGACCCAAGGAAGCCGACCAGATCCAGTCTTTCCCTTGTCCTTAACAATTGTATGAGAAAAGCAAGAATGCATGTGTGATTATAAATGGCAGCTGACTTTTATCTTTAATTTCAGGTTAGGGTACCAAAGGGAGTGGTGTGGGTCTGTGCAAATTGGACAGTAAATGCTCCAGGTGAACAGGTCGCTCAGATGTAGCAGAAGGTTGACAGGTAAATATGAAGGACCCATGGGCCAGATCTTCTGCTAACCCAAGAAAAGCCAAATATCTAGGTTTTTAATGCGAAATCTTGGTATTAGTAATAGTTGCTAGTTCATTTTTAAAACTGTTTGGACCAACATCAAAGGGCTAGACCCACTAAGTAAGTGTGTCCAAGTGGGCGCTGCGCAACTCCAGGGGTCCATGCACACAAAACTTTGTACTGTTTTTAAAAAAATCTTTATGGAGATTCACATACTCTACAGTATCCAGGCGCTATGAAATCTACCTGTTAAAAATGTACAATTCAATGGTTTTTATTATATACTCAGAGTTAGGCAAACGTCAACACCATCTAAATTTAGAATTTTTTCATTACCCAGAGTGAAACCTTGTATTCCTTAGTAGTCACTCCCCACCCTACCCCACTCCCCTCCACCTCCCAGTTCTAAGCAACCACCTTTCTACTTTATGTCTCTGTTGATCTGCATATTGTGGACATTTCCTATAGAGATAATAGCACAACAGGTGGTCTTTTTTGGTCTGGCTTCTTTCACTTAGATTAGGGTTTTAGAGGCTCCATGCTCTAGCAGGTATCAGAATTCCATTCCCTTTTACTGGCCAAATAATATTCCAGGCTATGACTATGACACATGTTGCTGGTTCATTTATCAGCTGGTGGACATTTGGGTTGTTTCATCTCTTTGGCTGTGACGAGCAGTTGTTCTGTGAACTCAAGTGCGAGTGTTTCTGTGGCCATACTTTCCTATCCCTTGGATATACACCCAGGAGTAGAATTCTAAGCCACATAGCACCTCTATATTTAAATGTTTTGAAGAAGTGGCTGCACCATGAAAAATGAAATAAAAAGTGCAGTTAATAATTTGTGCTGCAACATCAAAACCAAGTGGCCACCCCATTTTACATTTATTTCCACCAGCAATATTTGAAGGCTCCAATTTCTACAAATTCTTGCCAGCACCTATTGTATTTTTTTTATTACAGCCACTCTAGTGAGTGGAAAGTAATATCTCATTGTGGCTTTGATCTGCGTTTCCCTAATGACTAGTGGTACTGAACATCGTTTTATGTGCTTTTTGGCCATTTGCGCATCTTATTTTGGGTAAATATCTACTTGAATCTTTTATCTATCTATAAAAACTAGGTATTTGCCTTTTATTATTGAGCTTGATTATTGAATTGTAAGAATTTTTAATCTGACATGGGTATTTGGCATTATCCATGATCTCATATTGAATAATTTTACTCTTCCTACCCAATATTCACATCAAAGCATGCTCCAAATCATTGTTCAGAACATGAGTATTGATAAATTGCACTTAAAAAAAAAAAAGCATACCTTTATTGATTTCAGAGAGAGGGACAGAGATATAGAAACATCGATGATGGAGAAAGTCATTGATCAGCTGCCTCCTGGATGCCCCCCACTGGGGATCGAGCCCACAGCCCGGGCATGTGCCCTGACTGGGAATTGAACCTCGATCTCCTGGATCAAAAGTCGATCCTCAACCGCTGAGCCACGCCAGCCGGGCGAACCGCACTTTTCTTGCTGCTTTACAGCAATTAGAAAAAACAAATCTGCATTTGTTGGATGCATTTTAAATTTGCAAGCAACCCGGGGCTCTCTAATGGTTATGTGTATACGGGAAATTGTGGCCTGAGGTATAACGATAGCATTTTCTTCTAGAGACAGAATGTGGGTTTCAATGACTTCAAGCTAATGAAGATCCTCCCCTAATGTTTTCCAATCTAGACTGTTTCCCACTTGTAAGTTAAAGTACTCCGAGAACTTACACACCCATCTTGGGATCCCCTACTTATCTCAGAATCACGAGAAAGTTCTACACACACACACACACACACACACACACACACACACACTAAGCACCTCATCTGCTGAGGCTCAGGCACTGACTGGGCAGCAGGAGTCTACTAGTTAGGAACTTCCCTTCTCAGCCAGCAGGGGGCCTTCTGCCTTTTATTCCTTGCAGGGACGGCTTTCTCCTAGGTACATGGTGCTAATCACAGTATCCTCTTGTCTTAGGCTGCTCCTGCTGCTATAACAAAAGTACCACAGGCTGAGTAGCTACTGCTAAAAAAACAACAGAAATGTATTTCTCACAGCTCAGGAGGCTGGAAGCCCAAGATCAAGGTGCTGGCCCATTCAGTGTCTAGTGACAGCCCACTTTCTGGTTCACAGATGGTGTCTCCTCTGCGTCCTCGCATGGTGGGAGGGGCACAGGAGCTCTCAGGTCTCTTTTATAAGGACTTCGCCTTGATGACCTAATCATCTCACAAAGGCCCCCCTCCCAATACTATCACACTGGGGGTCAATATTTCAACATATAAATTTGGGGTAGGGGAACACACATTCAGGGCCTAACACCCCTTAACAGGGGAACTAAGACCCTTCAGTGGCCGTGTGGCAGCGTGGTTAAGGGCCGGAACCGTGGCGCCAGGATGCACGGGTTCAAATCCAGCTGCTCACCTATCCAGGTGATCTTGAGCAGGTGCTGCAACAAGACAGCTCGCGAGTCTGCAGTTTTCAAATGCAGAAACTTGGCTTGAAGGCCTGCAAGCGTGGAATGACTTAACGTTCATAGACGACTGGACCGGGACCTAGCGTAGAGCAAACGTTTAACAAGTGTTACCAGGCGCCAGTCGATCACATTGAGTAGGATGTGCAAGCCCAGTACTGAAAGAAGCCACGGCACATGGTGAGTGTGTGTGAAACGCGGTGACAGTGTCATCCTACCCCGGGAGCCAGCCACAGAAAGAATCTGGTGTCATCGTGGGGGCGTCGGAACAAGTCAGGGAAGGAGACCGGTGGTCCGTGCGTGGGCCCCGTAGTCTCATTTTTCTCACCCCCCTGATAGGACTCGCCATGCGAGTTGGCGGGACACAGACTCTGATAATTTTTTTGTCTCCTCAAAGGCAAATTTTTCTTAAAATTAATTATGCTGTCGACGGCCTCGACATGCGGCAGGCAGAGGCCCGGGTGCTTTTGTTCTCGCTCCCCGGTGCCCCCCGCCCCCCGCATCCCGCTCCAGCTGCGCCCCCGTCGGGAGGCTGCTCTGCTAGCAGCCCATCCCGTGGTCTGTTACAATCGTGTTTTATTATAGCTTTCAAAAGATGACCTCTCATTCCGCGCACTCGTGTTTACGGAGGACTTCTGGCATTCTGAAAGGAAACAGATAGCGGAGTCTCCAAACCCTTTATTTCCTTCAGCTGATAACTGCTCTGGCCGCCGTGATTACACGATGTGATTCATTACAAAGGACAGTTAATATGACTTACAAACCTGTCATCAGTTCTGGGGACTCGGAGCCGAAACAGCGCCTGGGACAAATCTGAATCCACCTAAATATCTTGGCCTGATAGAATTACAAGTTTATAGATTTCCCATTTAAGCAACAGGCCCGTTATGAAACATTCGTCCTCGCAGGCAGACAATATAAGTAACAAGCAAGATTATATCCTTTTATGTGGATCAAGGACACAGGCAGTGTGAGAAAGGAAGGGAGAGAAAAAAAGATCCCTTAAGGGGAACTTAAATGCTACCCTGTGAATTACACCTGGGGATATTAACTGGGGAATTAGATCCGTGAAAAAGCCTCTAATAAGACTAAACAAAGTCCCCCAGCTAATGCTCTGAATCAGAAAAATGTGTGAAAATACAGCCTCTTAAATGTGATTATAGTCAGAGCTGTAGTTACTCCCCGAGAAAGGGCATTGAAAGAGAGGAATGAGAGAGGAAAAAAATGTTTTAAAACTTTGGTGTCAGACCAGAAATTACAGAGTAGCAGCAGCTTAGGGATTTAAATAACCCCTTTCGCCCAATTTCAAAGCCTTTGTGCTTCAAATTGAAGTAAAGAAAGGAATGATATATCCAATTTAGGACTTAAAAAAAACCCCCACAAAACTAATATGGACACATTTATTTAACAAGTGAATGTTGAAGTTGAAATTTAAGGCCTTTTTTTCCTTTCTTTTTTCTTCTTTTGACTTAAATATTGTATACGGTTCTACTAGACAAAGGAAGCCCCCATCACAGTTAATGATCTTTAAACTGGCAAAACCATAACAAGCCTCAAAGAGAAACAAAATCAAAGACAGTTTAGCAGATAAGGGTAGACAACTCAGCCTCTAGAGTCAGGAAAACAATATTCATAATAGAGCCACGAAACTTTTCCAATGTTATATTTTTTTTAAAAAATCCTAATATTTGAAAATTATATCATGGGACATGTCAAGATGACCCAAGGAAACAGGTGAACAAATATCCAATTTTTAGAGGAGACAGTGTGGGCTTCAAGACCAGTAGGTTTGGGGTCCTGAAACAGAAGAGCTGTTTTTGCGGAGCGACTCGTTGAGCCAGCGGGGTTATCGTTGGAAAGCTGTGGCTCTGGCATCTCGTCTTCTTAGAAGGCCGCCCTCTCCCGCAGACTTTCAGGAGCATCTCTGTCTGTTGGGGATGATTTAATGGAGATTAAGGTAAGAGTTTCTGCGCCTTTGTTCTCATCATGAACTGGTCTTCGCGGTTGACCTCTCCTCCTGTGGGAATCCTGGGGAATTCTGGACACGGGGGGCAATACCAGGATAGGCATCTTAGGAGCATTCCAGCGGCAGCTTCCCAGGCTTTCCTACCTGAAGTCAGCCTAGTAAATGACTGTCAGGCGGCCTTTAGATTCTTCCCTCCTGTCCCCAGTCGGACCCCCTAGGACCAGGTCACTCAAGCACATTGGCGTGTCCATTCAGAGAGATGAGAAGGGATCCGATCTACAGAAGCAGCTTCATTCTAAGTTATCTTCCCAGTTATATTTGTTGAGGACAAGAGAAAGAAAGTAGAAGAGATATGTCTGGGTTTGACCCAAGCAACTAGGACTTTGCTCAGCCTTCCAGTTCTACCCTATGGGGCTGTGGGGCGTGTGGAAGGGAGGGGGCTGGAGCCGAGGATCATGCCTCTTACAGCGCAGTGACCTTGTGTGCTGGGAACAGGTCAAGTCATTAATTTAGAGCATTCTGTCTTGTGGGGAGCGGGGACAGGGGATCCAGGAGTGGAGTGGACAGGGTAGGCTTGGCATGAGGAGAGGACTGGGATTTCATTTCCCTCCACTATTTCCTATGCCCTTTGTTGGTCATTTGTTTATATTCTTTGGAGAAACGTCTATTCAAGTCCTTTGCCCGTTTTTCAATTGGGTTTGGTCGTTGTTGAGTTTTAGGAGTTCTTTATATATTCTGGATCCTGAATCCTTTTCAGATATTTCATTTGCAGATAGGATCTCACATCTGGCGGATTGTCGTCTCACACTGTTGATGGTGTCCTTTTATGCACAGAAGTTTTAAATTTTGATGAAGTTCGATATATCTGTATTTTTGTTGATGTTGCCTATGGTTTCGGTCCTAAGCTGTTTATAGCAACGGCAGGGGCAAACTGTGCATGCGTCCGAATCTGGGGTGCCCTCTCTGGAACAAGAAGGGAAGGTCAGGTACACCTCATGATTCGGTGGCTAGGCCTCCAGCTAGCAGGGGAGGGAGCAGCATGTGTCCTGCTGCCAGCCCCCAAGTGTCAGGATATTCTTGTTCTAGCAGCAAGGCCACCTGCAGGGCAGGGATGTGCCGGATGCTGGCAGGCCGGGCGGGCCTCCTGGGAGAGCTTCCCTCATTCCAGGACCACTGGCTCACCTCCAGGGTGGTCGGTGCTCACTGATGCATGGAGAGCTCATATGTTCCCCGTTAGCCACATCCGCACTCACAATGAGCTGGAGATGCGACTCTCCTTGCTCCACTCACTGCTTTATCCCTTCTGTGGGTTTCTGCTGCTATCACTTTGCACTTAGAAAATGGTTGAATTTTAGAATGAAAAGGCAACTGAAACCCACCCCCATTACATGCAAATGAAATCACTGAGGCCTGGGGTGGTTAAGACCCCTGCCCAAATTCCTGTAACTAATGAGCAATGGAACCAGAGCTGGATACTGGAATCCTGACTCAGGCCAGTGCCCTTCTCACTTGTTTTTATCATCAATACACACAAGACAGAAAGAAGCCTCACCATTCCCTTAATTTCTGTGTCTGTTCATCTTCCAGTCTTCATCCCAGTGGCACAAAAAATAATAATAGTAATGAATGAAGAGTTGCGAATAGAAAATAATTATTGCCGTTGTGGTCTTAGTGGATTACTGAATGGGAGGTGATGTAACCGGTGGCCACGTACAGGTCTGAACCACAGTGTTCCTGAGCAATAAGAATCTCACACTCAGATGTCTCAGGGCCGAGATCGTGGCAGAACTCAGCAGCTTGAAGGGTTTGAGTGGCCCTGTGGGATACAACCCCAAATTGCCAGAGTTTCTGATTTTTTAAGAGAACCTGGAAATTGGATTCTCATGCGCAGTATCTCAATTTTTTTTAACTTAAATTTTTAAAGGAATCGATTTTAAAAATTCAATATGAATGTTGCTGCCTTCTGCACAAAACAAAATATCTCTATGTGCCATGAATGTGGACCATAGATTTTAAGACCTTTGCTCTTGCCGTTAGACCAGTTTCTCAAAACACACACATTGGAATCACGGGGAGAGCTTTAAAAAATGCCAGTGCGTCAGTCAGCCCGACTCCAGACCAAATGCATCAGTCTCTCAAGTGGGTTTAGTGCATGGAGACTCACTAATACCCCCCGGTGATTGTATTGTGCAGGAGGGTTGAGAGCTGAGTCTGCAGCCAGGATCCTAGGAGAGCTACCCCCCCACCCCCATAAGGACATCTGGGCTGTGATTGCAGGATCTTAGGGTTCACATCTGGATAATTGGCTGTGTGTCTTGTTTCTTAACCTTTCCTGGGCATTTTATAGACACAGACAGATGTCTCTTTAACTTCACTTGCCGTGTGTCCCTTCTGTGAAGTTTTGATCCCAAACTTTGCGACGTATCACACCTTAGGAGCAAGTGGGTGGCTCACTGAAGTTTGTTTGCAGCTTTTTAACTTTGATCTTTTCATCTCTGGGCCTTGGGGTTTTCTTCAGCCAAACATGATGCTTTACGCAGCTCCCTTTGTCCTTGTGAATCTGCAGGCTTGTCCTTGGAATGCCAGGAGCCCCTGTTGGTATTGCTGAGCCCCTTTCAGCTCTGGGTCTGGTCCCATCTGCTTCCTCTCCTTGCTGTTTGCACACACACTCCTCCCGCCTCTTCACGCCAGCTTTCTGGAGTCACTGCGATAACCTGAGCAAGCCCTACGAAAAATAAAATAAAATACAAAATTAGTATAGACCAGGAAGCTACCATAGAAGGGCAAGGTGACCTTTAAAATGGCTTTTATTGCTAAAACCTCTGTGAATTTATCATTGGTTTTGTCACTTGTGATGCTAGCATTATGGTTGTATTAGAAAGTATCCATAGTTTTTAGTGGTGTAAGCTGATTAGGAAGTAGAGTCGAAATGATATGGACACTGGAGTTTACTTAGCAAACAAATGAACAAGAAAAGAGCAACTTAAAGGTAGCAAAATTGTGATTACTGTTAAATATGGGCAATGGGCACAAGGAGCTCATTGTAAAATATGTTATACTTTTGCACATGTTTAAATATGTTATTATACACACACGTGTATAATTCTAAGATTTGATTGATCCCAAGATTCCACAGTTATTTCTTTCTTATTAATTAATCTGTACTTAAGATTGATGTAACTGCACCCTGGCTGCTGTGGCTCAGTTGGTTGAGCTTCGCCCCAGGTACTGAAAGGTTCCTGCTTTGATTTCATGTCAGGGCACATGCCTGGGTTGCAGGTTCGATCCTTTAGGGAGCGTGCAGGAGGAAACTGATCGATGTTTCGCTCTCACATCAGTGTTTCTCTCTCTTCCTCTCCTTTCCTCTCTCTCTAAAGAAATCATTTAAAGAATTCTTTTAAAAAAATATTGATGTAACTGCAAAATAAATGAATGGATGACTTTTTAAATATACATGAATAGTTTCATAATTTAAAAAAACCCACAATGCATGCAATTAGGGAAATAAATAGAGAAAATATCACCCATGATTTCATCTTCCTAACATGACTGATGTTGGCTCTTACACTTAGCCTTCTGGCATTGTTTTCATTGCTGTACATACACTTGGATTTCTGCGTTATTTATGGGTGGCATTATCAAGCACAGACTGTGGCCTGGATCTTGCGTTGTGGCAATATCAGCTTTCTAGCTGCTTTGAATTTACAATCTTCAATAAGCCCTGAAGAGGGAAACCAGAAGGGACAGCATTTTGCCCAAATGCAATCATCCAGTGCATTTGTCATTGGAGTCAAATCCTGTACTCACTCGTGCTTGTGCATCTCATAATATTAAGTATATTTCTGGTAACACAGGAATACAGGTGTTGGGGAGAAAGATAAGTGGACTTGGAAAGGGTAAGAGAGACTGAGTTGGGGATTATGTAGAGTATAGCTCCGATATTCCTTGTGTACGTCAGTTGCAGGCTCAACCCTAGCCCTGGTCAGGGCACTTGCAGCAGGCAACCAATCCATGTGTCTCTCTCGCATCAATGTTTCTCTATCTCTCTGTCCCGCCCCCCCTTCCATTCTCTCTAAAATATATCAATGGAAAAAATATCCTCAGGTGAGGATTAACAACAAAAAAAATTAAATAAATGCACATACCACATATCTGCATGTTTGTGTTCTGTGTGTGTGCAAATCTCTAATTAAATATATTGGCCTAAGTAAACTTCAATTATATATGATCATACCATAGAAACTGCTTTTACAAGACAGTTGAATCTCCATGGGGCTAGGCAATTAATTTCCTGGATGTTCAAAATATTTGTTTGTTCCAGAGGAGTGTTTCCTCAAAACTAAAGGTCCAGATTACCCAGCCCAGCTTGACACACCAGGCCCCCATGCCATTCGTGAACAGAGGGAGAGGAGGCAGGTGCTGGTCTCTGCATCTGTGTGCTTTGGAATTCATGTGATAAATACCAAGATGCAGGAACCACTGGGCCTGATTAATACTTTACACTCGCGGTGCATGTGCCTTGATCTGTATGCATCTTGCTTGCTGCGTGGGTCCCCCACGAAGCAGCCTTCAGCATCAACTTCTCAGCGATCCCCCACTGAGATTTTCTCCAGCATGTCATATGCTCTGTTGTCATCTTTGCTAAAAGATTTTCAGTTTGGAAAATAATTTGCTACAAGGATAAACTTGGGAAAGATGGGGAGCAATTTTGTGTGAGTGCCCAAGGTGGGGCGATTCATAACAGGTAAAAAGTCCTTGTGATAATGCATGCAACTAAGGGGCTGGGCAGCTTCTTAATGCAGCGAGGCAGTTAGTAGGTTAAACCAGAGGCTCCCACAAAGTCTTCCAACCCCCAAACTTAAGCAGTTATGTCAACAATAATATCATTGCCCTGTAAGGACAGTTGATTTTATTCAGTGCCAACTGTGTAACACAATCCCAGGGGCTGCCAGATACAATATGACATGTTTATCCCATACTATGGAATACTTGATGATTCTTAAAATAGTGAGGTAGAAATGTACTTTCACCATACGAAGACACGTAGGTACAGACACCCCCAAAACCGGGGAGAGTATGTCCCAGGTACCAACCAGAGTTCTCCTTTGGGAAGTGGGTTTAGGAGTGACTTTCACTTTCTACATTATCAATTTCTTGTTTCAGGATTTTATAAGGAACATGTAATATTCTGGGGAATTCACCAAAAATACTGAATGCCATGTGTAACGTAATATTTTCTACAGATCAGTATCAGTCAGAAAAAATTTCTTCTAAATAATGAAATAATGGTAATTCCTGATGCATTTCCAATCACCTGCTACAAGTAAGGATGTTTTAGGCAAATAATAATAAACTGAAGGTGTAAAGAATGCCTTGTCTCTAAGTATTGTGTTGTGTTGGAGGCACTTTTTGCCTTCTGGGCATCTTTACATGTCACGGGGGGGGGGGGGGGGGGGGCGGGGTCAGGAAGTGACATCATGGAGAAATGGTCATGAAGAATCTGGGCATCTACCCGGGAAGTGCATGGTTATTACACAGGATACAGTCAGACGTGGTTGTTTCGATCTGGACTGTTTTAACCAGAACCGCATAAGCCAATTACCTGTGGGACACTACGTTAGTTTCCTAGGGCTGCTGAAATAAAATGCCAGGGACTGGGCTTCAAACCACAGAAATGCGTTCCCTCACAGTCTGGAGGCCAGACAGCCCAAATCACGGTGTCAGCAGGCTCTGAGGCTCTGAGGGAGACTCTGCTCCCTCTCCTGCTCTGGTGGTTTCCCTTCATTCTTGCTGTTCCTTAGCTCATAGAGGTACCGCTCCAGTCTCTGCCTCTGTTTTCCTGCCCATTCTCCATGTGTTCCTGTCTTTACTGGGGTCATTTTCTCATAAGGACACCAGTCGTATGGGGTCAGGGACACACCCTACTCTAGTGTGACCTCATCTTAACAATTACATCTGCCAGGAATCTATTTCCAAGCAAGTTCACATTCTGAGGGACTAGGGGTTCGGCCTTCCACATGCCTTTTTCCTGTTAACAGACACTTAAAAGATATAGCTGCCTGGATCTCCACTGCCCATTCTGAATATTTTGGGCTGGAACCTAGACCTGACTGTTAAATGAAATATTGATAGTGATGTCCAACAAGATGTGTAAGTCCCCCACTGCAGACTAAGGGCCATTGGGATTGTATCCTAAATACAGTTGTATTTTTGCTTAATGCAAATCAACTCTATGAAATGCAGTTTACATGTACAAAATAGATACCTTGTGAGTGGCTAATTTCCTTTCTAAAAATGGCATTTTCCACCGTATTAAAGAACTACTTTTCTACACAGAGAACTCCCCAGTGGATTTAAACTAGAATTTCATTCATTGATGCTAATAATTCAGAAACATCCGAATGTGATGTCCTCCTTCCCAGGAAGCATGATTGCGGGAAAAGTCATCATTCCCTCAGAATAAAGAACTTATTTTACATGAAATGGCCATCAATGCAGACACCTTCATATCCCCTCCTTTGAAAGCCTCTGTTTATAGCTTCTGTCAATTGGCATGCTCAGTGGCCGGGGGGAGAGGTCACTAGCCATCAATAGCAGGGGGATGGGCTCGGCCACATCTCCCTGCTCACAGGCACTGTCTGCCTGGCACGTGGGATTCTGGTTCCCCCACGGCTCATCCTCATGGAATTTGAGGCTCCCCACCCCCCATAACCTCCCGTAGTCCCAGGAACCATTTGTGAGCCAGCTGTACCAACCCCTAGACAATGTAGCTTGACTTGCTGAGTTTGGATCTGAATCTATATATCGAGAGAAGGACACTGACCAGTGTCACTTTTAGGAAAGTCGGGCTGCCATCAATAGGGACACAGGGCTTTATTCTCAAAACTACAAAGTCTTCTGTGGGAATTGTCAGGCTTTTGTGCCGAAGCGAATTTTTCATCATTTTCCTGTGTAAACAAAGTTTCATTGGAACACGGGCATGCTCACTTGTTTATATGCAGCCTGGCTGCTTTCATGATCCAGTGCAGAACTGAGCTCTGCAACAGGGCCAGAATGGCCTGATGTTGAAGACATTTCCATCTCTGTCACAGGAAAGGTTTGTTCACTGGTCCACGTCACTGGTCTTCCAACTGGGTACTGAAGAACCTAGAGGTGCTTCTGGCCGCCGTAGGGGGCTTGGGAGATGTAACAGGTGGGATGATGGGTTTTTACAGCCGCTCTATGGAGGCAGCTCCTTCTTTACCTCGTGTCTCCATAAGGTTCTGGGCAAACCTCCACTGGCAAAGTTCAAATTTGGAATTGATGACATGAAACCATTAATGTCCAGAATGCGAAAAGAAATAGGTCCTGATCTTCCTCCCTAGAGATCGGGAAAGCCACAAAAATCCACCTTTCCCTCGAAGGCGTCGGCCTGCTGGAGGCATGAACCCCCAGCGAGGGGGCACCACTCTGGCCCTCATTTGCTCCGCAACATTTCCTAAGCGCCACGCGCTTGTTCAGGTGCAGAGGGTAAGAGGGTGCACGTCACAAACAAGGGTGGACCTTTAGGGGGCCTACGGTCCCATGGAGGGAGAAGACACAATGAGTGAATGGACACAGCGTGGTATTTTATGTAGTCTCAGCTGGAAGACACAGGCGAGGCCGTGCACAGTGAGGGATGGAGCCCTCCTTTATTCAGGAAGGTCGGGGGGACTCCCTGAGGAGGTGACCTGAACTTGGAATAGGACAGGAAGTAACATGGAGCCCAGGAGAGTGTCTGGGGCAGTTGTGACTGAGAAAGGGAAGCTTCTCAGACATGTAGGTGTTTTTCCAAGCAGACTTCAATGCAACTTTCTAGAACCATTCAGCGTTTGGTGCCTGTGTGTCTTCCACAGGCAGGGAAGGCCCGCCAGGTGTTTCCTCTGGGATATCCACCAGGCAAATGCCTTTTCATTGTCATGCAAGACTCAGCTCAAGGGCAGCCACCTGTGTGAGGCTTTTCACTGCCCCAGGGAGCATTTCCACTCACTCCTTTCCTTCCACTGCATTCCCGGAGTTGTATATGTGGGTTTATGTGGAGAGGAGGAGAGGGGCGTTTGGGTCTGGCTCTCCGTCTTATCTCTGGGCACCCAAACACAGTGACCTACTCATCACTGATACATAATGATTACTGAATATGATTGTGTGTATCCCCTAGAAAAATAAAATGATAGCAAGAAAATCATTGATTATAATCGATATCACTTACCGAACATTTACTTAGAATACTGTTCCAAGTACTTAGCATGAATAAGCCCATTCAGTATGCTCGGTACTTATGAGTTAGACTGCTGTTATGTGGAAGACGACACTGGAACACAGGAAGGTGAGAGTCATGTTCCGAAGTCCCATCCCACCTTCATAATACTCATAATTCACAAGCATAACTCACTAGTGTTTATTACATCACCACTAAGCAGTTAACGTGGGCTTGCTTTGTTTAACCCCCGCACAACTCTCTGGAGCAAATAGTGCTGATACTCATTTCTAAGAGGAGGGGATGGGGGCAGGGTTGGGGTACAAATTCCTGGGCACTTGGTTCCAGAATCCTTGTCTTCACCCCACACTTGAACGTGGTGTGTTGGCCTCAGAAGGGGGGGGAGGGAAAGCTCGCACCAGCCCATTATGAAGCTGCTGCTCAAGGTGAACATTCAGCACCGTCCACCAACACTGTGTCCTTGGAGGCGATTTGTGTGCTGGGTGCAGCTGCGTCTCGCTCCCCCTGTGGAAATCCACCGCCTGGAAAGCTGTGCGCACTCGCTGATGTCCTTCGTTAGATGGGGAACAAACAGAGCCCTCCACAAAGGCAGAGTCATAGGTGACAACGCCGCACAGAGGATGCGGGGGGCTGTTTAGAGCACTGAAGAGACGGTGCGTGCGCAGCTGAATCATTTCCCGGGAATCGGGGAGAACCACGGACACTGGCCGTAGAGAACTCCCAAAGGGTCAGGGTTGCGAACCCATTAAAATGACTTCCAGACACTTAGCACACAGGGCACTTAGCTACGGATCAATGACAGGTTCTGGCCATGAAGGAAAAACAAGTTCTGATGGCTCACACCTCTGTCCCCGTGAGCAGGGAGGCACCCTGCCCAACACTGGTGCTGCAGCAACTAATGATTTCAGGTTGTGTGATGGCGAGTTGGTGGCCTCGCCACTCTGGCCAGCAAACCCTAGCACAGCAGGAAACGTTCAGTCCAGTTGACTCTTTGGCTATTGTCCATGCCAAGCATCTCGTAAAGGGGGCGGGCTTGGAGAGGCGCCGTCTTCTGCAGACCAATTTGCGCAGCTGCATGGATGGCAGTTCAGCCGGTTTTCCAGTGACCTCTTTTCTCATTAACTGTATGGCTTTCTCCTCAGTTAGGACTCTTTAGGTTGCAATACACTGAACTCGAACTAAACTTGGCTGGAGAAGACCTCAAAGGATTTATTTATGTGCGTGAAACCGAAGAGTTCGTGGGCAGGACCGGCACCTCAGCCAGCCTAGGCCGCGGGTGCCATTGCGGAGCTCTGTTTCTCCGCGTCTCGCAACTGCGTTCAGCCTGGTTGGTTTTATTTTCAAGGTTGCTTATATACGGTCGCCAGAAACTCCAGACTCACACCCCTGTGTTTGTTTCCTGGGGCTGCTGTAACAAATTACCTCAAACCAGTGGCTTAAAACAAGAGAAATTTATTCTCTCACAATTCTAGAAGTCAGAAGTCTGAAGGAGAATCTGATCCCTGCCACTTTCCTAACTTTGAGTGGCTGCTGGCCACCCTTGGCCTTCCTTGGCCACCCTTGGCCTTCCTTGGCCACCCTTGGCCTTCTTTGGCTTTCCTTGGCTTGTAGCTGCATCACTCCAAACTCTGCCCTTCTTCTCTGTGTGTCTTTGTGTCTCAAATGTCCATGTCCTTTCTCTTATAAGAACACTAGTCATTGGATTTAGGGCCCACCTTAAATCCAGGATGATCTTATCTCAAGACCCTCAAGTTAATTACATGTGCAGAGATCCTTTTTCCAAATAAGATCACATTCACAGGTTCCAGGGACTGGGACTTGCACATATATTTTGGGGGGCACAATTCAACCCACTCCACAAGCTGTTGTATCAACCCCAATACAAGCAGAGCAAACCTCAGAAGTCCCTACTGGTGCTCATTAGATCCAATCACCTGGCTGAGGGACTGCATCTACTTTCACACCAGTCCTTGCAGCTGGGAGGACTCAGAGCTCGCCCTGGCCCATCCTGGGGCATAAGCCCGCCCCAGATCACCATCTTACCAGTTTGAGAGCTCTCAGATGAAACATAACATCTTGAGGGACACTTAGCATAGATGATCTGCCTTCATGTGAATAAACTGAATGAAAAAAGAACAGGGAAGAAGTGAACTTGGAAGAAGTCACATAAAGATCTATGTACTTGCAAAGTTCATGGTAACCGAGGGTGCTTGCGTGGTTTTAACACCATGAAAAGATCCAAGAATGATAGATTGGTTTGAGTGCGTATCTGTGTGGCAAAGGAACATTTATGGAACATTTAAATCTTTTCCTGAGTTACTGGCACAATGTAGACACCCTCTAAGGAGTTTATTGAATGAAAGTATATAAAATTAAATGAATATATGTACAGTAAACAATTTGAATGGATAAGTGAATGGGCATTTGTCCCTCTGTCTCCTCCTGAGATTCCCTAAGCCATGCTTAGATTTTTGCCGTTATATTGAAGTTATAATCATCAATGCCACTGATATGTTTACAGCTAGTAGCACAGGCCCAGGCAAGAGCAAATGTGGAATCCAGTCTTTGTGGCTTTTGTCTATGCTGTTACTCTGCCAAGATGAGCAGCAAGGTGAACCCTCAGAAGATGCTAGTTAACGCATTTAATTCTTTCATGGGCCTCTTTCTTTAGACCCTTTCGCATCTTGAAACAATCAAAGAAAGCCATTTAAACGCACATGCTACATCTTTAGCAAAGCTTCTTCTATCAACTGTATTATTTAATGGGTTTTGTCAGTCTGCCATTCACGTGTATTTATTAAGCGCCTACTGTGTCCCAGGAAGTATTACGGGAACTGGGAACGTGTTGGTGAACCAGCAAAGGCTCCTTCCCCTCTCCCCCCCAGCACCTTGCATCCTAGTAGGAAGAGACCAAGTTAAGTTAATAAACACGAGGTCATGGGGTGCGGGCTGGAGGGAGAGGGGGTCCTTGGTGAAGGAAGAGGGGCTAACCCGAATTGTGAAAGCTGGTGTCTGCTAGGCCGCTGTGATGGGAGCTGGGAGCAGAGGCCATAGCAACAGGACAAGGGAGGCCTCTGGCTGTCAGTTCTACGCCGCCGCTTGTAGTGAGTCCGCGCTGTGTGTTGCATGTGTGGTCTGTCCCCGAGTCCTTAAAGGGAAGAGAAAAGCCTGTCTCTTGCCTGTTTGAAATTCTTGGCTGTTTCACTGGTTTCGGTGACATCGGGTGTTTCTGCAGAACCGTATCCTTTATTCTACCTGCCAGGAGGCCCTGGAATGAGTGTTGGTGGCGACTAAACCACGGCCCCTCGGAGCTGTCCCAACACGCTCCGTGGAACCAGGTATCTCGCCTCCATCCGCTTGTGTTCTCATCACAGGGATCATCCGTCCCTTGGGAGCTATAACGTCTTGGCTCTGAATTATTTTCCCAAGAACACCTCTTATTCCAAAAGCATCCGCAGGGCAGCTGTGTTTGAAATGCAAGTGAAGGGACAGGGTTCTGTTTGGAGAGTTTGGTGCCATTCCATGAGGCCCCTGGAGACTTCTAGGGGTGACTGTGCACCCACAAAAGGAGAAGGAAGCTGGATTCCCCTCTCACTGTTGTGATCTTAAGCCCAGGAGGATAGTTTTAAAATTAATTCTTTTATTTATTTAGTAAATGCCTAATGAGCACATAAGGATGTGTAAACCACCACAAAAGAGCCCAGGGACCAGCCCTTGTCTTCTACTAAATTGCATTCATGTGGGTAGTGGGAGCCAGGCACATCCCCGAAATAATTCCACCATCGGTGATTTAATTATAGTTGGGTCAGGTGCTAAAGTGAGAAAAGCGGGGGGTGGGGGGGGCAAGTCAATTTAACTTAGGAAGACCCCAAAACACAGCTTTTTCCTTCAACCCTGTAACCCCAGAGTCTGAGACATAGGAGATGCTTGCCAAGAAAAGTAATGAGCCCGGCCAGGCATGGCTCAGCGGTTGAGCATCAACCTAGGATCCAGGAGATCAGGGTTCTATTCCCGGTCAGGGCACATGCCCGGGTTGCGGGCTGCAGCCAATCAATGACTCTCTCATCATTGATATTTCTGTCTCTCTCTCTCCCTCTCCCTTCCTCTCCCTGAAATCAATAAAGATATATTTAAAAAATAAAATATAAAAATAACGATGTGAATGAATAAATGAGTGAATGAATGGATGGTGTGAACACACAGCCAATACAAATATTCCAGCAGCCAAATGGGCATTTATAAAATGGGCTATGAAATTGCAGCCCCTTTCCTTTCCAGGTATTTCTGATGGAGTTAACTCACTTTGCTAGGACTTTAAGACGTCATTCTCTCTTCCTCTCTTATTTTATCCATTCTTACACTGATGCTACCTAAGTTCTCTCCACCTATGGTGGGAGCCAGTCTCATTGTGGTCTCCAGAACTGTGTGGTTTTCAAAAAAAAAATAAAAAAAAGCAGAGCAATCTGCCTTATCGGTATCTCTTCCAATTAATGTAATCTTGTTTCTGTTTCCCCACCCTATTTTTCCATCCAGCGAGCCTCATTACCTTTGCAAGTGCATTAAATGAGAGCCTCTGTAGAAGGAATATGATGATTATCAGCTAATTTAATTACGTTTCTCCATTTGCAGCATTTAATGATGTCTGCCATTGTTGTGGGGAGTTCTGACACTGGCTCCAGGTAGAAATCAGCCCTGATCCCGTGTAAAGTTTACGTTATCAGATAAAACCTGACAGCTCATTGAGGTGCGTGTTCCGAGATTTCTGAATCTCATCAAAATTGATTTATGTGCAATCAAATTACAGGAATAAAGAAACAGCCTGGCCTAATTTAGTTGCCGATGAGAGTGTTGCCTGCTCTGAAGTCCCACCAGGGTGCGTCTCGGAGTTTTGTACCAGCCCTTCCTCAGGGTCTAGAACTCTGTAAAGTATTTTTTTTTTCCTTCCTCATTTTTAAAAAATTTTCAGGTTGCATAGTGGTTCAGTGCTCCTGATCTTCTGATATCGATCAGAGTGGACATTTACGCCCCTTGAGTTTTGTGTCCTGCTCAGGAAATGTTGCCTGGGTGTCCTTTGGTGCTGAGTGTGGAGGGAGCTGATACTCCCCCTAAGGAATCTCAACCAAGTCAAAAATAAGTTCACACCCTGTAGGGATTGAAGCTCAGAATTCACTTTGTTACCCACGAGGCTACCTTGGAAACAGTGCTTTTATAGCTGTTTTGCAGACACTCATTTAATAGTGTGTGCCAGATATGATTCGAAGGACTTTACAGACAAAAACCTTCTTAATTGTCATAATAACCTAAAAACTAGCTGTTATTACCCCTTAATCCCAGTTTAAAGATGAAGAAACCGAGGCACAGAAAGCTGGAGTATTTTGCCCAAGGCCACCCAGTTGGTGTGTGAAAGGACTTCAGTCCGGATGGTCTGACTCCGGAGTCCATGCTTCTAGACACAATGCCCCATTGCTCCCCCCGCCGGATGAAATTGGCTATCACTAAACACCTCGTATCCCAGCCACACGTCTAGATCACGGACACAGCTGAGAACCAGGGAGGACATTGGTCCACCTCTCACCACAGGGGAATCAGGTCCAGAGACTTGGAGCAGGAAGCTGGCCTCTAGAAAGCAGGGCCCTGGACCCTGCCCTAGGTGTGCTTACCTGTCCTAGGTGAGCTTAGGAAACAGAGATCCATAGAAAAACATGTATTGTTGAGAGGTAGCAAGCAGAGAAAGAGAACGTGAGGGCCAGAGAGGGAGAGAGAGAAAACACCCATCAGAAAAGAAGTCCTTCCAGCCTGCATGAAGTGGGCTGGGTGAGGGTGAAGACTGGACTCTCGATTCCCAAACACTCGCTCGTAACACGGGGAGACTGGACTGCGTCCCTCGGCTGTGGTCATGGGGAAATGCGCGGAGGAGAGAGGAGTGGAGAATTGTTAAGCCCTAGACGGAGTCTTAAGAATCCGCGACCTGTGACGAATGAAGTAAATTTCCAGACAAATAAGCAGCACGTTCTAAATAAAACAAAGACACAATAGTGGGAAGAGTCAACCATCTTTCCAGGAGGCTGGGTGGAGGTGGGAATGTGGTGGGAGATGAAGCTGGAGCTGCCCTGTGCGTGGACAGGTGCATGGACAAGGCAGGGACAAGGCAGGGATAATGCTTGGCTGAAATAGAAGGTCTCCATGAAAGGAGACTTTCCAGGGGACATTGAGACGTTCTGTGACACAGAGCAGCTGCAAAGTTCCCTCTCTGGAGCAGTCACATTCAACCTTTCTCTGTTCAAGGCCCATGCTAAAACATCAGTAATCCTTACAACAGCAATAAAAACGTAACTGTTGCTGCAGTGTGGCGTCCCGCCCCTTGTGCCCATAGGGCACCTGGGGTCACTGTGGAACATCAGTGTGTGCAGGAGCTTGACCAGCTCCCTTAACTGCTCGCGAGGCGAAGTTCCCCTGATGGTAGGTGAGACGTCGTTCTGGGACATCAGTTGTGTGTTAGCCTTTCTCTCACGGCTTATGTCTCCTGCTCAGCTCACCTTTCTCTTTGGAGGATACTAAACATTGCTGAACATTGCTGACCAGTCACGAGTTAACTTCTGTTTCCATTCCGAATATCGTTGACCCGTCACGAGATAACTCGTGTCTGCCCTTCACTGCTCATCATTTATTTCAGCCATTCCTGGTCTTCCTCTTCGTTAAGTCTTCCAAATAAAGATGCGCTATTCAGATTATCAGGAAAATTAAAAGATCATGTTTTACCAAAAGTACTAACTAGCAGTAAAAAAAAAAAAAAAAAAATCCCACTAGGGCTGTAAAGTATGTTCTTCTAAGGGAAAGTGTAGTGAAACATGATATGCATGTAAAATTTGTTTAGTACCATTGCATGCAGATAAGTGGTATATAATATATCACACTCAAAAAATATTCTAAAAAAGAAAATATAAAAAAAGAAATAAAATCTTTAAAAATATTAAAAATATATGCAATATGTTTTATTTCGACATATGATAATATAAATATAAGATATGACAAAAGAAAGCACACTTAAGTCTATTCAGATGCTTTTATTTAATATTCAAGTGTGGAAAAAGTAGCCCGCCGCATGAGGGAGTTCTGGCTCAAAATAGCTGGTCAGCGAGGTGTTAGGATGTATACTTAGTTATAGCAGAAGTAAATTTCTCATCTTGTTCATTGGTGACAGGCCACTGGTGTTCTCCGAAGACTGGAGAGTGTTCTCATGGTGGGATATGGTTCATGTGCAGAGGGGATGGGTAACCATTTTGTTGAACTTTAGGTATTTTTAAGAAATATTTTATGTTATTTTTCAAATATAGAAATAGGAAACAGTTGTGAACACCCAAGATACTACAATTAGCATTGTTATTGTATGTCTTTTATCATATCTATCCATCCATCCATGCATCAATCCAGCATATCGTAGTTTTAGGCATTTTCATGGTGAGTTGCCGACACCAGAACCCTCACCCTGAACACTTCAGGATGCAGACCTTTAACAGAGTTCAGTGTTTATTCATGGCTTGTTTTTTTTAGGTAAAGCATCTCGAAACTGAGATATGCAAATCTGAAATACAACATTTGATGCGGTTCGACCACTGTATATACTCCTATATAACAGGAGCCTCTGTGAAACTATAGAGCCATCACTCCCCAAAACTAAAGTATGATTTGTATGTGTATTGGAAAAGGAATTTGCACACTAAACCTATGATTACACAGATAGCCCAAATTAAAAAGTGCATACGTGTATACATGTTGGTATGTTTCCATAGATGTGTGTGCATAACTCACATTGGACACGTGGTACAGGTGGGATGCGTGTGTGGCAAAACTGTGCGTGTGCTCTCAGCCCACCCGTATGGGACGGAGAGAAGAGGCCACCCCATCCTGTTAGCATTGTCTGCAGGAAGAGCGGGAGCATCTAAAACCTGCAAGACGGCCCCGGTGTGATGTCCCCGATGAATGCAGAGAAGCACCGTGTTACTTACCTCACTGAGGAAGTTTAAGGACGTTTTGCTCTGAGAGCACCAACAGCTACCATTTTTCAAAGCCAGCCTTTGTCTACGTTTTATTTTTAAGTCCTCATTAATGTCACACACACTTAACGTTGGGATCAGCTGTCTCGCCTCCAAAAAAAGTAGCTTATGCTTTCATCTTTTGACCCCAAAACACAAAGAGGAGAATCAACATGAATTGGCAGGACGCGTGAGGGTGTGGAGGGCGGGCGCCAGGCTGCAATATTCTTCGAGAATCGAGGGAGATGCTCAGGGCCCCTTAACCGGAGATGACAACTGGATTTTAATTAACAGCAGGTGAGTCCTGCGGTCAGCCGACTGACATTTAGGGGGATCACACAGCGGCCTTTCCCTTCAAACCTCATTCGTTTCTGGCTTAATTAGTCCTTCTGAGATGGCCCCGCTATTAGCAACAGCCTCTCCACTTAAGGTCCTTTTAACCGGACCTCTTAGTTTTTATTTTCCATTCTTCTCATTTTAGTACCGGCTTAATGCTATCAAGGGCCCAGGCTAACTCAGTTTTAATGACCTCCGCTACACAAATGCTAATGCCACATTTGGCCTTATTTCAGTAACTTTTCTGAAGACCGTTGCTTTCCCAAGGACAGAAACCGAGACGAAACCCCTCCATGTCATCTGCCTGCAAAACCCCGTGGTTTCTTTTGACAGGAGAGGGTTTTCAAACCCCTCCTTGGCCCGAGCGTCCGCGCCTGGCATCTCATTATTTACCTCAGCTGTTCCAGCTTCACCTTCACCCGGCTAATTAAGTAGCTCAGGGACTGGATTACTCAGGTTTGATTCCCCTGCCCGTGACGCAGAGGGCTGGGGCCGCTCCTTCACGCGGCCCCCTGCCACTGCCTCCTGCCCCCTCTTTCTGCCGCCCTCACCCCGAGAAGGAAACGGGAGGACAGAGAGTCCACGTGAGGATACGTTGCTTCATCCACCCGCCCGTTTCTGGAGTGGATTGCTGTGTCTGAGAGGGACTGTACTCGAAAGAAGGTGCGGTTGGTTGACCGTGGCGATGATACGATCTTATTTCTTTATTTTAAAATTTATCTTTATTGTTGAAAGTATTACAGATGCCCCTCTTTCCCCCCGCCCCATTGATCCCCTCCACCCCACATCCACCCCACCCCCAGGCCTTCCCCTTACCAATGTCTGTGTCCATGGGTTATGCCTATAAACATATAAGCTCTTTGATGAATCTCTCCCCACTACCCCCTCCCCGCCTTCCCTCTGAGATCACTCGGTCTGTTCCATGCTTCTATGTCTCTGGATCTATTTGGTTCATCAGTTTATTTTGTTTATTATATTCGACATATGAGTGAGATCGTGTGGTGCTTGTCTTTCTCTGACTGCCTTATTTCACTTAGCATATGGTGGGATCACAATACCAGATATCAAGTTATACGACAAAGTTACTGTAATCAGAACAACCTGGTACTGGCACAAGAACAGACATATAGAACAGAGAACCCAGAAATTGACCCAAGCCATTATGCTCAATTGATTTTTGACAAAGGAGACAAGAGCATACAATGGAGTAAAGACAGTCCCTTCAATACATGGTGCTGGGAAAAGTGGACAGGTACATGCAAAAAATTAAAGTAGATCACCATCTTACTCCCTACACAAAAATAAACTCAAAATGGATAAAAGACTTAAACATAAGACATAAAACCATAAAAATCCTAGAAGAAAATGTAGGCGGCAAAATCTCAGACATCTCCTGTAGCAATATGTTTGCCAATACATCTCCTAGGGCAAGAGAAACAAAGGAGAAAGTAAACACATGGGACAGCATCAAAATAAAAAGCTTCTGCACAGCAAAAGAAACCATCAACCAAACGACAAGGGGGCCCACTGTATGGGAGAACATATTTGCCAAGGACACAGCTGATAAAGGGTTAATTTCCAAAATATGTAAGGAACTCATACAACTTAACAAAAGGAAGGCAGACAATCCAATTAAAAAATGGGCAAAGGGCCTACGTAGACACTTCTCCAAAGAGGACATACGGATGGCCAAGAGACAGATGAAAAAATGCTCAACATCACTAGTCATCAGAGAGATGCAAATAAAAACCAGAATGAGGCATCACTTCACACCTGTCAGGATGGCAACCATCCAAAAATCAACAAACCATAAGTGCTGGCGAGGGTGTGGAGAAAGGGGAACCCCAGTACACTGCTGGTGGGGTGCAGCCACTATGGAAAACAGTGTGGAGTTTCCTCAAAAGATCTTATATCTTGAGGGTAATGATTATATCGTCGTATGTAAAGCATTGATTTAGGCGTCTTTCCTAGATGATCTCATTTAATACTCATAGTAGCCCTAGGGGGGAAGCACTCGTAATATCCCCACTTCACAGAGAAAAGCTAAGATTTAATTGAGTTAACAAACGTATTCAAATCTCATAGTGAGTAGGCATCAGAAGCTTGATTTGAATCCATAACTAGCTGATTCTTAACACTCATGGTACCCAAAGCATCTCTGTTAGACACCCTTGTATTTGTGGTCAAGTTTACGTTCCTAAAATTTATGATGAAAGTTTCACCAGAAGGATGTCCATGTGGTAGGTTCCCTACATCCCTTGATCTATGAAATGACAGTTAGAGAAAGTTGGGTTTTCCTAAGAGAGTGGTCCTCCCCCAGGGACACTTGACCAAGCAGCGATGATAAATCACTCTTTGTGTGTGCACATTAAGCTTCTTTAAAAATGTCTCAGTGTACCCTGTTGAATGTATATGGATTTGGTGGGGAGTAGGGAGATGCGTTTAGACTTAACCGGTTGGTTGTCATCCTGGCTGAAAATAAACCGGAAAGGACGTTTAATATGGATGAAAGCAGAGAGGGGGATATTGGATATTGGATATTGGAGGGAGGGTGCGTGCCCAAGAGCAGAGAAGGAGACACTGACGTGAAAAGGCAGATAGAAATTTAGGAGGTCAAAGCCATGACAATTGAAGCAGACTCTGGAAACTGTGGATCTGAGAAGGAATCTGAGGTTAAGGGGTAGGTACATAAGAAGTTAAGGAAAAGCAAAGAGACAGATAGGATAACGCCAGAAAAGGCCCGTGCATGTGACAAAAGGAAAGAGGCGAGAGAGAGAGAAAACGCACTTTTAACGTATATTTGAGAAAAACGAAGAACCTTATCGAGAAGGTGAAGAAGAAATAATTTTTAAAACCACCTTATTCTGAAACTTAACTTTTGTGAAAATCACCCCAGCGAAAGGGCAAGTTGTGTAGGGAGGCGGGTAGGAAGCCGGCAGAGACGTCGGGTCCCTTCGGTTATCCCAGTTGTCACCGAAGGGACGCGAGTGCCCGGTACCGACCCCAGGTGGGGACCCGGCATGCAAAAAGCACGGGAGAGGCCTTGCCCTCAAGGAGCTGAGAGTCTAGCAGATGTAGAGACGGAAAAATAAACAGCAAAGCTCCTGTTCTAAGTAAAAACAATGGTAAATGTCATAAAGAAAACAGAACAGAGCGAGATGGGGGAGCGGAGCCGGGCGCAGGGGCAGAGCGCGCTGGAGAGCCGGCGCCTGAACCGCGGCCAGGTCTGGAGGTCATAAAGCAAACAGGCAAAAACCCTAGAGCGTAACATTTATGTTTAAGAGACTGAACCGCTAAAGCAGGCCCCAGGGAGCTGAATGGGCTGAGGGGACTGGCTGGCTGTGGGGGCGGCTCCGGGAACGTGGAAACAGGCCCGCATCCCGCCCCCCAGGACCTGGGCGCCTGCGGCATCCCGCAGCAGCGCGGGGCACCCTGAGGGCGCCAGGGGCCAGGGGGTGGCCTTGTGCTGAGCTGCAACACCAAAATCCACCCTCCCTGTTTTAGAAAGTGAAGACAGAGAAACACGTTTCACCCAGAATGTTAAAATGATACATTTTCTGTGTTTAAAGAGATCAGCCTTCATGATTTTGAAGAGTCAATGTTTATTTTCTTTCAATCCCAAGACGACATGAATAATTGAGATATTTAAGACATCCTGAGGGGTGGACTAGATTTCTGGTGTTTTCTCCCAATACAGTGTCTATGTCCTATAAATCGATGGGCCTGCCAGTGTGACAGAGAAAGTAACCAAACCTTTAAAGGGGATATATACACACACACACACACACACACACATATATATTTTTTTTGTAGTCAGTTTTTGTTTTGTTAAGAGTCAATTCTTTTTATTTATTTATTATGTATTGGTTTCCAGTGTACAGCTTAACGGTTAGACAAAGAAGGGGATACTCTTAATTCTCATGTTGCAGATGAAAGCCAAGTGGCAGGTTCTGCAAGTAAACATGGCATTTGGGAAAGAGAAAAAACAAGCAGAGTCGTGTAATTTTTCTAATATATATATTTGCACTCATGTAAGAATTGATTGATGGGAGTGTCTGGCAGAAAGTGTTACTAGTAAATCACACGGCGTGGGAGAGAAGGTACATTCATTTTTCCTCTCTGTTTTACTTTCCTGAAAAAGCTTAAATGGTTATTTACCCGGTGGTTCCTTAATTCACTCTTGGGTATCAGATGTTCAGTGTCTAAGTATTTAGATTTAAAGGTTTATTATAATTTTTTTTTAAAAAAAGCATTTATTTCTTACGGATTAACTCTTAGTCCCATGTTGCCAAACTCAGAAATGTTCCACTAGGAGCTAAACCAAGAGAACAGTCACACGTTCTTGGATGAATGAAGGGATAGACACAAAGACCGGATCACGGTAGTTTTTTTCTATAGCGGTAGTCTGCATGATGTTTAGCTCCCTGAGAGCGAATATTCTACTCTTAGCATCATCTTCCTCCCACACCCACTCCAGAGTCCAGAAAGCTGATGGAAACAGGGGAATATCCATGACAATTGCAGGCCCATGTGGGCGTAGCTTGAGCAGAGGAGGGAGTCAGGGCACCGATTTTGGCCACGCAGATCCCTTAAGGCTGTAGATAACACAGTTTGTATTCCTGGAACAAAGAGTCGATCATGTAATCTTGTGGAAAGGGCTGCTATCCATTTTCTCCCAGAAAGCAAGATGCCGAACCAAGGTCTCAAGGACAGAAAATATCTCTTGCTTCCCAAGAAAGTGGTTGACAAGACAGCCACCATCCACATGGAACGGCAAATACCATTTCCCACCCAACAGTCAGCAAAGCTCCCTCAGTGTCTTAGCGCAGAGCCATTTCTTGGAAACTGGCAGCTTATTTGTATGTGCGACAGGTCACATAAGAAAGGTATTTTTTTTTTCCACATGGTTTGTACAGCTCTGTTGAACTTCAGCTGTGCTGTGCCTTCTCTAATTGATATAAATCTTGCTTTGACCACTGGGTGTCTTTATGGAATGTGTCATTCCTACGGGGAAATTAAACATTCAGTTGAGTGGTTTTGTTTAGCTCTTGTGTTAGGATCCTTAGGATAGTGGTGGTTGTTGAGATAGACCACGGATCAGCTTCAGTTCCCCAGAGAGCAGGCCTTTCAGAAACTGCATCTTTGGTTGTCTCCAGGAGACCTTTGCCGGGGCTACAATAGCTGTGACCTGGAGGAGTCCAGGCAGTGTTTAGCGGCATCCTATATTGAGAGGGAAGGGAATAATTGTAATAAAATCATGTAATGCACAGAATAATATATGCTCAATATCTATAAATATAATAAAATTTAAAAATTGCAACCGTTGCCCAAGCTGGTGTGGCTCAGTTGGCTGAGCATCGCCCCATGTCTTATGCACCAAAAGGTCCCTGGTTCGATTCCTGGTCAGGGCACATGCCCAGGTTGTGAGCTTGATCCCCAGCAGAGGCATGCAGGAGGCAGCCGCTCAATATTTCTCTCATTGCTGCTTCTCTCTCTCTCCCTTTCCCTTCCTCTCCCTCTAAAATCAATAAAAACATATTTAAAAGAAAATAAATTAAAAATGTCAACTGTAATAACAGGCATTCTTACCTTTCATCATGTGACCTCACCTTACACACTGTGTCTCACTTAATACTGAGACCAGCCTGATGGTATCAGGAAAAAACTAACCTATTTTCTCAAAGACCGAAGCCAAGGCACAGAGAAGTGGCCTCATAAAGCCACATAGCTGCTAAGTGGCAGAGCCAGGATTTGAAACAAGGCAGATTCATCCCTGAGGTTTCTCTCTTATGTATTTCGATCTACACGTGGAGGTGAATCACAGTGTGGCTTCTCATTGCATCTCCCCTCTAATAATCAGTGTGAATTATTTCATTATCTTAGTGTTGCCCAATGTTCACATGGCACATTTCTTTAAGAGGCTGGTATACTAGTCAACTAAACTATACTATTTTTTCTTTCCTATTTTGAATCATTTATATCAGTGATTCTCAGTCTTTCTCATCTCATGGCACACATAAAGTCATTACTAAAATTCTGCAGCACACCGAAAGATATATTTTTGCCGATCTGACCAAAAAAATAGGTATGATTTTGTTTCATTCACACCGGACGGCTACTGTTGTGTTGGCTGTTGTCACTTTTTAATTTGACAATCTAAGGAGAAAGAGGTGAGTGCCCCTGACTAAATAGTCAGGCGTTGCATGTTTTAAAACTTCTCGCGGCAGAGTTGAAAATCACTGCCTTTTGTAGACAACGTGGGAGGCAGATACATGTAGGGTATATCAGATGCAGGAGACCTGGGAAAACATGGGGCCCTATAGGAAGGGGGAAAAAAAAGCTTCCTGTAGGAGATACAAATTCCAGTCCTGATTTGTCCCTCTGCTGACCTTGAACCAGGTTAAATTCTCTGGGCATCACATCAAGCCTGTACATTCCCTGCTTTAGCTCCCTCTTGGGGTCATTTTAAGGCGTTTGTAACAACACAAGAGCCACAAAAGTCCGAAGGAGGCCAGAGGCAGGACAGAATCCCATTGGTACCCATGCTGTTCAAAGGGAAGGCCCGGTTTCCTTGGAGAAGGGCCTGACTGTCTGCTGAGTTGCGTGCTGACTGCGTGGGCCTGACTGTCTGCTGAGTTGCCTGCTGACTGCGTGGGGGTGCACGTGTCCTCCCGCAGCCCTCTCTCCGCATCTTCAGCTCAGTGGCTTAGCTGGAGTGTGCTAAACTTCAGTTCGATAATTGCATCCTCAAATCCCTTAATGAAGGTGCCTATCAAAGTATAAATAATTACCGTAATTTCATATTTGCAAACTCCATCCTGGCTGTTGATGCTTCGCCTTCGTTCAAACGGGAGGCTCGGGGGCCCACCTCAGCCCTTCCTAAGTCAGGGAAGCTCAGAGCCCAGAGGAAGGCATCTTAACGCAGCCCCCCACCCGGGAGTCCGGGTTTACCTTCGCTGCCTCCCAACCCTGGACCTCTGTGGTTTTCTCCTGCTATTTATAAATCCAAGGGAGCGCTGCCTTTTTGTTTGGAGGCTGGTGATGCAGACATCTGTCCTCAGCAGAAGCTCTGCCGGGGACTTTCAGGTGCAGCCTCCAGCGGGCCCACTGCGAGGCTGGCTCCCCGGCTCCCACACCTGCCTCCTCCATAACCGATGTGCTGGGCCCTGCATCCGCTTTAGCTCATAGACGGCCCCGTGGAAGGACACCCCACTGGCCCCTTAGGCTTTTTTCTTCATCTTCCCTCGGATTCCACTTCTTTAAATATTCACAAGAGGCCATCAGAGGAAGTGCTGGGATCGTCCAGGAGGCTAAAAGCCAGAAGCCACAGACAGACAGACAAACATATAAGGTTTGGAAGCATTTGGGCTGGTGCATCTCTTAGTACAGCTTCGAGGGTGTGTTCAGATGCTGGGGGTGAGCTCAGTGGAAAGGGGAGCAGCTAGGTGGCCAGGCCAGGGCCTCCTGGGTGGGTATGTGTCTCTCCCCCACAATGTTTTAAGCACACTGGCTTGTGGGGAGAGTTTGCAGCTGACAGCTCCTCCACAAGCATTATTCTTAAAAGCTGCACTGAAATTATTCACCTCATGTAAAAACAAGTGCGATTTACATCTAATATGGGTAATTACTTTTACAGTTAATTAAAAGCGTCTCATTACACTCCCGCTGCGATGCCGATGCATAGCTCTTATTTGCAAACAGACCCTTGGTTTGAGTTCACCTCCTGACGCACGGCTCCTACCTGAGGGGCACCGCCTTCCTCGGCATCACCTTTAGCTGTGCAGAGCCCACAGTCCCGGGCTGCCAGGGCACCTGGCTCGCTCGTGTCCCCTGAGGACCAGCAGCAAAAAAAAAAAAGAATGAAAGAAGGTAAAGGGATTAGCCAAAGACCATATATGCATAAACCATAAACAAACAAAAAAATTAGAACAAAGAGAACAAAGTCATTCATGGCGGTGAGGGTGTTATCCTCAAAGAAAGAAGACAAGCTTCTTAGAGGAGTGCCCTGCTCCCTTTATTTGCATAAAAGCTGGCTGTGGGAATTGTTTTGTGGTCTTTCTGGCTGCACAGATGTCTTCTGCTACGCCCTCCCAAAGAAAATAGCCCCTGAGCCCCCTTAAGATTCCTACAAATGTTTATAAAGTCGGCAACTTTGCATTCGGACCTAGCCAGCTAAGCCAGGCTTGGCTCTTTTGGTTGAATAGACTTATGCTGAGCTCTTAGTTTACATACTTTTTTTTTTTTTTTTTTGCCATTTGTATAATTTCAGGTGAAATAGCCCCTAAAGTCTCAGTCTCCTTCATGTTTAGATTGAAACCTAAGTGTTTTCAGAATATCCTGTAAAACAGGGATCTCTCTGTCAGACTGAAATTTCTTTCACACATGCTAATAAAATGCCTCCTTGAATGATCACATTCCTGGTGAGTAATTAAAGCATATTAATTAAGACGCATCGCCATTTGAGACTTAAATTTTTGAAGGGGCAGAAAGAGTTGTGGTTTTCCAAGAAGTTTACAGGCCCAGGGAATTGGATGCTGTGGTCTGTCTAGTGCGAGGAGCTTTGGATGCTTTGCAAAGTTACTTGCTCCCATCTCCTGGCCGTGTGCAGTATTGCAGGGGCTGAGCCACTTGGCGAAGGGAGGCGTTGCCACGTGGGTAAAATAAATCAAAGCACGCGTTCTAGGCTATTCTCCATGTATTCAAACGACCTTATCGGAGCCTTGGTCTTTTTAGTTGCGTGAACCGAGGCTGAAGACGTCAGCTGAAACGCATACACGACTTCAAGTTCGGACCAACTATGGTTACAAGACAATACAGTTATTTAGTTTTTTCAAGTTGAGTCAAAATCATTATGCTTAACTAAGGCAATTAAATTTAGACCAATGATTTAAATATTCAGATTCAAGGATAATATTGGGCATTCAGGAAAACATAGCTGGTAGACCAGATGGATTTCAATGCCTTTCGTATCTTAAACTGTCAAAGCCAATTCCCTACCCTCTCTGACACTCAGTTTTCTCATCTGCAAAGTGGAAGCATTGGGTCAAATGGCCCTTATGGCTTATGTTAATTTTAAAAGTCTGGGTATTTATTAAGGTCAAAAAAAGTAAGAATTCAGGTTGCAGTTCGTCACCACTGTGTTCCAAGTCCAAGAACTGAAACTCATATTGGTTGGCTTTTTAAAAATTAGAAGTAATTGTTTTTCTTAGGACAATAGGAAACTTAAGCTTCCTATTATCAGGAAAACTGCTGTTGAAAAGGAGACCATTTACAAATGAAGGGGAACAGAGTATGCCACCCCAAAATATGCCTCTTTGACATAAGGATAATTGGGGGTGATTATTTTTTGAGGATACAGACCCAGGAGGAAAAGCTCTGAAAACCCAATAGAAGTTACCCTTCTGTAAGAGAAATTTATATTTATGAGGGAAATCTCCATGTGTAAGAGATCCCCCTCTGTACCAAGGAGAGGAGGGATGACTGAATCTGCAGGAACTCTTATCATTGGAGATAAAATGACTTAAATTTGCAAAACAGCCTTCCCTTGTTTACTGTGCTTTTCCTGTCCATCTCCCACAATTGGCCTCCCTGCAACATTTTGTGATTTTAGCTGGAGATGGTATTTAAGGGGTGGCTTGGGCTATTTAGGGGAGTTATTTGTTTTCCAGGGATCCTCCATGCATACAGGAGGTATACATGTTAGTAAACTTCTGTTTTTCTCCTGTTAATGTCTTTTTTTGTGGGAAGAGGGGTCTTCAGCCAAGAACCTAGAAGGGTGGAGGCAATATTGTTTTTCCTTCTCTATGTAACTTTGATTCCGAGTTTAAAATGTCCTTCTGAATGTTTTTGTAGTGTGATGTCAAAATGTACTTTTTCCCATCTTGCAGTGGCATTTATTTTCTGCTTGAAAAGCAAGAGGGAGGCACTCTGGTTTCTTCCCCAGTAGAAGGGTAGTTGATCTAAGCTTGATGGGGGTTTGTCAGGTGAGCCTTAGGCTGTGTCCCACCCCTGGTCCCCAGAGATGACTTAAGCTGTGTGTTTCCTATGGGACACTCTGGGACTCCGAGCATCTGAGACCAGGAGAGCAGTGCTGCAGCAGAGATGCAGGACCCTGACCCGGCTCTCACCTTAGATGTAAACACCTGGCCTCTCCCTCCCGACGCCCTCCCAGGACTGATGGATGAAATCATCCATTTAGAGGTTACAGGGTCTGTCTTCTGAAAACCCAGGTCCCAAGAGCACAACAGCCTGTGACTACCTTGGGATCTCCTTTTAAGGTTTTGTTTTTTTTATCCCCTAGGGCATGGACTACATGGGGTGGCCTCTGAATCACACCTTCCTTTTCTCAGTGATAAGTAGCCAAGTGCCAAACAAAGAAGATTTGTACTGGAAAGCTCCTTGAGGCTCTTGATTAGTTTTCTGTGGCTCCTGTAAGACAATTGCCACAAGTTCAGTGTCTCAGAACAGCAGCAACGTGTCTGTAAGACCGAAGTCTGAGTTTGAGGTGTCCGCAGGGCTGCACTTCTGCCGTGGTCTCCGGGGGAGATTCCTTCCCTCCCCTTCCAGCTCCTGGTAGCTCCTGGCATTCCTTGGCTTGTGGCCGCATCACTCCAGCCCATGCCTCTGTCTTCATATGGCCTTCTCTTCTTTCTGTCTCGTAAAGGATACTTGTCACTGGTTTTACGGCCCACTCAGGGTGACCAGGGTGACCTCATCACAAGATCCTTAGTTATATCTGCAAAGACCCTATTTCCAAATAAGGTCACGTGCACAGGTTCCAGGGAGGAGGACCTGGCCATACCTTTTGGGGGAGGGGTTACTAGTTGACTTACTACAGGCTCCTACCTTCTAAATCTTCCCAGGCCTCCTGGATCTCATTGGCAGATGTTTCTCTCCAGCCGTTCACAGGGACCATTAATTCCAGGGGACTTCAGAGATGTGAACAGCCCGGATCCATGGTCCAGGATGATGGTGTCCGTATATGTCAGGCATAGCTAACCCTGACCTACAAAAATCCTTAAAAACAACCAACACGCAGAGCACAGAAGAAGAGAAATCTCTCTCAGGAGAGAGAACCGCTTCTGAAAATAACAGCCACGCGAGTTCTTGGATGTCTCAGAAGCCTCAGGAGAGAAAACTTTAAAAAGAGAACTGTTTTTAGGTTCCCCAAACTCCGAGCGGAACCAGGCTTCTCCGAGGCATTTGGAGGATGTCAACAGTGACAGCAGACGTGGATCCATGACTTGCCTTGTGCTGAGATCTTTGCCTCATGACACCTGAGGCAGTCATTACCCTTACTCTACAGACAGGGACACTGAGGCACAGTCTGACAGCTAGTGTGGGGGTGTCCAGTGATGCCAACCCAAGCAGCGGGACCCCAGAGCGTGTGCGGAAGCCCATCGGTTGCCAGTGACAGTCACCGTTCGGGGTTTCCGGCTGCAGAAAGGAGACCGGCTGGCTTCCGCAGGGAAATGGGTTGCTTGGCCATAGTGCATGGCTCCAAATTCCTACTTAGCGCTTAAGTAGTTGAGCTGTTTTCCCAGCGAAGTCTTCCAGCGGGACGGAGGCACTCACGCAATTACTCGGGTTCAGAAAAGGTCAGGCCGGAGCCCATCTGGAGACACCAGCTCTACGTGGGGCGATTGGAACAATAATTTGTTCCCGCCAAAGTGACATTTTTCCAATTTGAGTCCAACATTGTTCTGAAGCAAGTGCCGTCCCCTGGGGCGCCTCCTGCATAGAGCTGCATCAGATGACAAACCAACAATATCATCTAAATAAAAAGTCCAGCACGGACTTAGTAAATTAATCCTGACAAGAATAAATTGAATAATCTCAGGGATGCGGCAAGAGCTCTGAGGCCGCCAGATGGCTTTCTTCTGTGGCTTGAGGGTCCTCAGTGGCAATTAAACATAAAGCCTGCCTCTGGGTCACTGATTTGGTTAGGCAGTTGATTAACACCTGCCACTTCTTCGTGGGGACGTCAAAATCGGATGTGGACCTCTCCCTGCAAATTCGACACATTTTCACTGGAGGAAAGAAAGGAAATTCTCCCTTCCCCTGGTCAAAACTGCACAAAAGCCACAGGGAACTACTCTTTGTTTCTAGATGGCATCGCCTAGTTTAAAAATAATCTACACATTTCATCACTCCCGTACCAAGTTCATCTCTGCTTTCTTGTTATGGTTCTTAGCAGATGAATTCAAAGAGAGTTCTTAGTAAGAGGAAGGGGCACCTTGCTGACTCAATGTCCAGGGTGGGTCGGAGAGCTCGGCGGTGAACATGAGGGAGAAAACTGTGACCTCAGGCCCTAGGACTGTGCCAGACAAAATCATCTGGGAATCTCGTCTTAATCTGCTTGGGCAGGCTGCCATGGCAACGTACCAAGACTGGATGGCTTCAACAACAGAAATTTATTTCCCTACAGTTTTAGAGGCTGGAAGTTGGAGATCGGGGTGCCAGTGTGGTGGGCTTCTGGTGAGAACTCTCTTCCTGGCTTGCAGAGGGCCACCTTCTCTCTGTGTCCTCACTTGGCTTTTCCTCGGTGTGTGCCAGCCAAGAGAGAGAGCAAGTAATCTCTGAGGTCTCTCTTCTTATAAGGGCACTAATCCTATTAGATCAGGGCCCCACCCTTCTGACCTCATTTAACTTGACTTATTTCTTTAGAGGCCTCTCTCCAAAATGCAGCCACACTGGGAGTTAGGGCTTCAACCTGTGCCTTTGGGGGGACACAAATATTCAGTCCACACGTTGGTGAAAATGCAGATTCTGACTCAGTATATCTGGGGTGGAGACCGAAGTGCTGCATTTGAACAAGCTCCCTGAAGATGGTGTGATTGCTCAAAGTCTACACCCCACTTTGAGTCGCAAGTTCTCCCCGTTACCCCTGTGTGGCAGATGAGGGGACCGAGGCTTTGAGACTTGCCTGAGGCTGCACAGCTATTAGCTGGTGCAGTCACACTTCAGGTGCTGGAATCTGGTGCCTGGATGGGAGCTGCTGACTCACCACACACTGGCCTGTAGGCAGCATCTCAGCCTGAGCCCACAGCGGGATCTCTAGATTTCTGGGCCCTGGTTCCAGAGTTTCAGATTCACTAGGTCTAGAACAGGGCCCAAGAATATGCATTTTTAACAAGTTTTCAGGGGCTGCTACTGATCCAGGGAACGCCCTATGGAAATTACAGCTGTGCCTCTTCTTTAGTTATTTTTGCTTTAGGCGACCCTCCCTCCCCACAGCAGGGAGAGCAGGGAGACAAATAGCCTGAATTATCCAGACTGACCAACCACCTTGAGTAAAATCACCTGAAAGGAATGGAAAGTGCTGGTTAGGAGCCACATCTATGTACAGTCTTAAGCTCCACGGTGAATTACATGATCATTCATCTCAATTTTCATACTGTAAAATCTAAATAATGCCAATCTTGGATGCTTGCGGAGTTTGGAGACACATCCAGCACAGTTCCTGGCACCAAAGGGGCATTCAATCATCGCTCACTGTTTCAATCCCACTCTGCCAATGTTCAAAGTCTGTTACATAGAAAACAACATCGGCTCCTTACGATGGAGTCCCACTCTGTTCCACTCTTGATTCGCACAGACCTGGAATTTGCTGCACTTAATACATCACTGTGGCCATGGCCTTTCACTTATGCCGACCCTGTTCTAGTGACGCATCAGCTGGAGGAAGCCAAGTGAGAGGATAGACTTCACTTACCCCAAACTGAACGGCTATTGCTCACAGACCCCTGCACCTTCCTGCCACATCCACAGCCCTGGCCTCTCCATGGCTAGCAGCTAGGAACGGTCCCTGCCCTGCGTCTCATCTTCTCAGTCCACATCGATCTTTCAGGACATCTGTGGACTCTGCCCAGACTCTGACCCCCCCCCCACTTCCCAGCCACCATCTTCCGACACCTGAACTCCAGAACTGGTCTCCTCCCTGGCACACTCACGTTCTCAACTGTCTATTCTTGTAGAAGTCAGGTCACATGTGTCCTCTCTTCAGAACCTCTGAGTGGAGACGGGTTCTGGCGAGCACGTGGAGTACTGGGAACCCTGCGGACTGCTGGCGGGGGGGAGACGGTGCAGCCACTGTGGAAAATGGTATGAGCTTCCAAAAGAGAGAGCCTCTGGTCCAGCAATCCCACATCCCATCTGGGCATATATGCAAAAAATTTGAAACCAAGGACTTCAACAGATATGTTCCTATGAACCTATGTTCATAGCAAATTATCCAAAATAGATAAAAGTTGAAACAACCAGTATCTATTGATGGATGAGTGGATTAAGAAATGATCTATACATATCATGGATATTATGTCAGGGATGAAATTCTGACACACATCACATGAGCCTTGGATGAAGAAGGCATTATGCTAACTGAAATAAGCCAGACACCAAAGAGCTAATATTATATGAGTGTTATAAACTCAATTGTGCCTCCCCCCCAAATTCATATGTTGAACCCCTTCACCTCTAATGTAACTGTATTTGGATATAGGGCTTTTAGGGATGTAATTAAGGTTAAATAAGGTCACAAGGATGGGGCCCTAATCTGCTAGGACTGGCGCCCACATAAGAAGAGGGAACACCGAGCTCTCTCTCCATGCACACAGAGAAGGGACCACTTGAGGGCACAGCAAGAAGGTGGCTACCCACAGCCCGGAAGGGAGGCCTCACCAAAACCACTCATAGCAGTACTTTAATTCTGGCCTTCTAGACTCCAGCACTGTGATAAAAATAAATTTTTTTTGTGTAAGCCACCCAGTCTGTGGAGCTTTTGTTATGACAACTCTAACAGACAGACACAGATAGTCAAATTCATAGAAATAGAAAGTAAAATCATGGTTTCTAGGGGCTGCAAGGAGGGAGAATAAGGACTTGCTTAGCCTGGGAAAATGAAAAAGTTTGGAGATGGTCCTGACTGGGTGGCTCAGTTGGTTGGAGTGTTGTCCTGTGCACCAAAAGGTCATGGGCTTGATTCCCGGTCAGGGCGTGTACCTAGGTTGTGGGTTCCTCATCGCCCGTTATTCCTCTTACTCCCCTGCAGCTGCAGGGGTTCCCTTCCTCCAGGGTGACCAGCCCAGCACATTTCCCCCGAGATGCCCTCCCCCAGGCGGCCCCAGGGCCCAGCCCTTAACTTTCTTCACTCAGTTGCTGCTTTTTAAAATGTAAAATTTTATTCTCTTGCCCTCAGAGTCCCCACCCTCTCCTCCCTGCTTTCTGTTTCTCCATCGTATGAATCCTCCTCCAGAAAAGCAAACACTTATTTACATGTTTGTGATCCTATGTCTTTTCCATCTGAGTGTAGGTCCCACAGGGCAGGGTCGCCACGTGTTCCATGGGTTACTGAGTCCTCAGCGCCCAGAGCCAGGCCTGGCAAGCAATAGGCACTGACCGCGCACCTTTCAAATGAGTGAATGGATATAACAGTTGCCCGTGTGTGAGTGTGTGTGTGAGTGTGCGTGCACCATTCCACCTAAACGGCAAGTTCCTTGAGGGTAAAAATAATGTTTTTTTTCACCATTGCTTTCAAGAGCAACAAGAAAAAAAGGCATAAAAAAGTAAGCAGGCAATAAATATGGACCGATAGATAGAGGGACAGATAATGGATGGATGATGGATGGATGGATGGATGGATGGATGGATGGATGGATGGATGGATGATGGATGGATGGATGGATGGGTAGATGATGATGGATGGATGGCTGGATGGATAGATGATGATGGATGGATGGATGGATGGATGATAGATGAATGGATGGATGGATGGATGGATGGATGGATGGATGGATGGATGGATGATGATGGATGGATAGATGGATGGATGGATGGATGGATGGATGGATGGATGGATGGATGATGGATGAATGGATGGATGGATGAGTGGATGAATGAATGGATGGATGATGATGGATGGATGGATGGATGGATGGATGGATGGATGGATGGATGGACGGACAGATGGACGGACAAATGGATAGATGATGGATGGATGGATGGATGATGGACGGATGGATGGATGGAAAGATAAAAAGTAGATGGTGACAGTTTTGTGCTGAAGGGAGGATGACTTCACTATTCTGAATCTGGGATGGGAGAGAGACATTAAGTCTGATTAAGGGCAGCCTGCTGATGTGGACAAAGGTGTCTGGGGAGCGTATTATTATATAAACCATCAGCTTCCCTTTGCCGTGGCCTCTGATCCATAGCTTTTGCCTTTGCCCACATCTGCATGTAATAGAGCTTCGTTATGACATCCATATGTCTGTAATGCAAACACCAAGGCACATACTTCTAAAAAGTGCTATAAAGAGCAATGGCTCGAGAAGCACTGCTGGGGGGAGGTGCGGCTGGAGCTCTATTATTTTAAAGGGCATTTCAACGACACTGCCGAGTGTTCCCTGACCATGGGTCTGATGCTTGTTCTTTCTTTCTCTTCTCCTCTCAGGATATCAAAGCAGACTGCAACACCTGCGCGGAAATAGAAGACAGAAAGGTAAGACCATGTTTTCCATTGTCTTGGTTTCCAACAAAACAAGAACTCGGTGATCAAAGCCCAGTGTTGCTGGACGGTGGCTTGCAAAGGCCACACTCATGCTGATGTTAGACACGTCTCGACAGTCCTAAATTATTCATCATTATTTCCTTTGCTCTGTGTTATTTCTGACAATTTAGATGACGAATGCATAATGTAAGTTATTTAAGAAATTGGTGCTGATTTTTTCTTTAAGTCATTTTGCATTTTAGTTGAATATTGTTGAAGATTATATATAATGTCTCATATTGCATATTATGACACGCAGGATGCATAATATTAGGGTTTTCTGGGGGTGTCCCTGTATTTGATCTACACCCTTTGTGTTGAAGAGTCTGCCTCAGTTTCCATCATGACACAGTCACAGGAGGGGCGACTTCCTGTGATATAAACCTATTTACATGAGATGTTATGGGGGCCGCAAGGGGAGGACACTCCCTGCACATTTAGAGTTTTCCCCCCATTTGTCTTCTTGTTACACTTGGTGCGGATCCCTCAGGAAAAGTGCTGTTGGGCCAGTGGCTCTCCACTTTAATATTCTCAGGGTCTCTCTTTATTGACAAGAGTTCACAGAAGTTTCTGGGGCAGAGCACATCCTAGCAGATCAAACTTTACCTTTATCGCCTTGAATCCAAAAAAAAAAAAAAAAAGTGAAATGAGGGTATGTATCTCCTGGCTACTCTGGACATCATTCCACAATCTCAGAAGATGTTTCTCTCCCCGGCTGCACCACTATTGTTGAATGCCATTATCATTTCAAGCAGGGGTTTCTAGCCCTGATGATGCCATAGCTCAGTCATCTGCTGATTAATAAGGTGGCAGAAAACTTCTCAAAACAAATGTTCCTTTTCACTGAAAGGCAATCTCCCCATATGGAAAGAAATAATGATACAGTAGCTTGAATGCTCTCTGTGTGACCTTCTCTTAGTTGGGGTTTTGCGTCGCTCCGGTTGGCAGACCAAGGTGTTTCCATTCAGATGTGCATTCGCCACATGTTTACGTGCTGGTATCCTCAAGGGCATGTGCTTTGTGAGTTGGACAAACAGAACTGCCACTTGGGCTGACGTGTCCACAGAACTTTTCGTCTGCTCCCCCAGCCCTGCCGTCAGTGATCTGCCCCAGGCGCTCGGCTCATGTCATGAGGACGCACGTTCTGTTCTGCTTCCAACGTTCAGGGTGTTTTTACTTCCCCTGGACTTTTATGGAATTCACAAGCACGTTTTTGCCCAGTAATTTTTCTTTCTTTCTTTACTGTTTTCTTTTACTTTCTTCGCCAGTAGTTTTTGAAAGATGCCAGGAGAACTGATGCTGTTAAAACAACATCAGTTCCATCAGCAACAAGATAAATGAGCAACCCAGAGAAGCTCCGGGCGGCGAAAGCGGCCACACGGCTCCGCTCCCCTCCCTGCACTGCCTGTGGGCCTGTGTCACCATGAGACTCATGCCCAAGCCTGTGGCTGGCTGCCCTGCGGTGCTTCCCGGTGGGGAGAGGCCACGTTGGTCACTCTGTATGTGGCTTCAGCTGTTTTCAAAAAAGTAACACACGCGCACACACGTGTGTTTCTGTGCTTTGTCGTGGACTGGTGGGCTGAGTCAGACACTTCACACGAAGCCTCGCTCCTAAAGCGTCCTTCCGTTGCTTTCTAAACCTGACTTCATGTGACTAATGACGCGTGAATTAACCCAACCTTTGGCTGCAGTTAATGGTGATGACGCCTAGAGATACAAGACTGTAACATCTCCTTCTGTGTCTATTGTCTTACTCTCTGAGGACCCTTTATTTCTTCCGTTCAACAGAACTTCACTTCCTGTCTAGATTCTTTTCCCATTTATTTATTTCTGTGACGTGTCCGTTTGGGCTGTCGCTTCTCTGTGTCTCCTGAAGCAGCTGGGAGTGGGGGGGTGAAGGGCTGGAGGTAGCTTGTATACGAAGGTCCTGTCTCTTAATGAAAAAGTGAAGATGCAGAGCCTAATCGCCCGAGAGGGCAGAGTCCACCCCCAGCAGAGGAATGCCAGCCCGCCCCCCCCCCCGCAGGACGCCACAGCAGCCCCCGTCACCCTGTCCCTCGAATGCCCTCCGGCAGGCCTGCCGCCCGCCGCGTAATTACGGAATCTCACCCTGGAAGCGGCGGTGCCCGCTGCCGGCGCGTGCGGCCCTCTCCATTTAATCCGAACGCTTCTGGCAAAGTCGGTAATTTGATAAAGTGGAGTTGAAGTGACAGGAGATGGCAGAGGTGCTAAAATAATAAGCCAGCCTGCCTCTGAAGGGGCCACCCCTTGGCCCCGGTGGGTTTTTATATAATGCCGAGAGCTCCGAGGGGGAACCGGCGTGTTTCCTCAAAGCTCCGTTTCCTTCAGCCGGGAAAGCTGATCGCAAGGTGTCTGGGACTCGGTGGCCTCCCAAGAAGCCACCTTCTTTTCCTTTCCCTTCCTTCCTGTGTGCCCCTGGGCATATCCCTGTGCTCCTATTTATACTTCTGCCTGCATAACTGTTGAGTATCTTCTTGATAAAAGGACTTTAGAAAACCCAAGGCCTCCAGTTTTCCCTCCATTCTAACACTGCCTTTCCCGCCGGCCCCCCCCACGTCATACCTTATCCCACTTGCTGAGGCTGTTTGCCTGGAGTTGGGCCGCTTTCCCCTGGAACCCAGACCAGATACACTGGTGGTGGCCGAGTGGTGGGTTTCAGCAGTTGGACAGAGCCCTCATCCTAAGGAAAATCTCTCTCCTGGGTCGGCGGCAGCCTGGGCTCGGCCTGGGCTGTGGACAGAATGAGAGCAGTTTCCTTCCCTCCTGCTTCTCTGTTTTCCCTTCTCCTGATCCTGCTTCCCGCAGGCAGGCGGAGAGCTGGCCGTCGTTTGGAGAACTTGCCCGGTTGTTCATGGAGAAATCCGTGGTGCGCGTTGGAGTGGGGTTTGGTTTTTACGTCTCTCTTTTGCTTCCGAGACCACCGATTAGCACAACCCCTGCGAGTGGGCCCGGGCTTGGGCGGCTTCCTGGCCGCTTCTGGAAATCACCCAGAGGGTGTCACAGGGAGGCCTGAAAGGCCGGTGGCGTTTCACACCCGTAAGTGGGAAGTAGGAACACAGGCAGTTTCCTCCCCCGGATGAATGCGGGGGGGCCAACGCAGGTTTAGCAAAGGCGGGGAGGGGCGCCCATCACTCAGCAGCCGCCCACAGCCGCACGCGTTTGACATTTACAGTGCCTGTGTTGTCGGCGGGGAACGCAGGCATTTAAATTCATTTTTATTTGTGGTGTAAAATCCATCTGAATTCCAGCGCTATTATGGAGACTGCGATTCAGGTGATGAGAGGAGCGGCTGATGGATCAGTCGGGGCAGAATCTGTCAGGAGGAGATGAGGGCCCATTTGTCAAAGGCTGTAAACACAGGCAGGCTTCGTCTCCTCTCTTCCCGCCTGGCCTGGCGCGGCTCGACGGTTTCAGATCCGCCGTGAAATTGCACGCACGGGGCTTGAATGGTTTTCAAAGTTCTGGCGACTCTCAGATTGGGTCTGATTGCAGCGCATCGTCATCAGGAGGTAGACACGGCTGGGTCGTGGGTAACGCTGAGAGAATTTGGAACTTTGTCTCTTGCAATAAGTCCTCTAGATCAGCCATCCTGCGTACCTGCAGATACTTACAACAGCTGTGTGTGGAGGGAAGTACCAGCACGACCCTCATTATACAGGTGAAAGAGACAGGAGCTCAGAGAGGCTAAGTGACTTGCCCAAGGTCACTCAGGTTGCATCATAGGTCAGGATTTGAACTCCGTGATTTTTCCTTCAGAGGCCATACTCGTAGCTCTAATGCTACACTACTTTGCACACACATACATGCTGACAGGCATGCACACACAAAGATAATTAAATATGTTGGACATGAGAATTGCTCTTTCCTATGGAAAAATTTGTGCCTGAGCTGATCTCGTCACCCATTGCCCAGTAAAGAATCTGGTTTTCAATAGGGGACGACTTCTCAGCCCGTGTCCTAGCTCCGGCTGGCTCACAGGAGAGAGTCATCACAGCATCATCCATCCCCACCCTCTGGCGAGCCCTGGCGCCTGGCCGTGGGTGGCTGCTTCTTCTGGCCTTGAGGATGAGAGACAGTGACACGAGAGTACAGTTTCCGAATGACCTGGTTCAGTTCCTTGCTTGTGTATTCCCAGCAGGGAATATTGCAGGAGTTAGAGATTCCATGCTCAAAACAAAGGAGTCAACGTAATGCAGCAGGTAAAACCACAGGCTTGGGAGCCTGAGAGTCCTGGGCTCTACCCTGCTTCTTCTACTTAGCAGCTCTGTGACCTGAGCAGCTTTCTTCTCTTACCTCGGTCTCCACTTGCCTATTGGTGACTTGGGGACAATAAAATGCACTTGAAAAAATGATTTGAGGAATTGACAAGATACTACTGCAAAACAGTGTATGTGATGCCTGGCACAAAATAAGAACTCAACCAACCAACCAACGGTGGTAGCTACTTTGATTTGTGTCTTTGCTAAAGTCCACGCCTACAAGCATTACGTGTCCTTTATAATTAAATTCCTTTGAAAAGAAAGTGTTAAGAGAAATGGGTACCCAATGGGACCTAGAAGGCTTAGGGGATATTTTAAAGAGAAGAGATGCTTGGCTTGAGTTAGGAAGTAACAAACTCACCGGTCTGCCAGGTCCAAGCGGACATCATAAATTAGTCAAGGGAGACAGAGGACGATTGCACGGTGATATGAAGTCTTGGGGACAGCAGTGAACTCAAGGGAAAGGGCCCCACACCCAGGGACTATTGAACAGCTACCTGTTGCCATGTGGAATCTAGGTTCAGTGCGGCCCTTTTCAAAGCCAATCTGAAAATCTGGATTTTAATTTAAAACCACTGGTGTTTAAAACACTGCACAAACCAAATAAGACACATGTGCAGAAGTGGTTCAAATAGACTCACAAGCCTTGCGACTTGCAGACTATGTCTTGGTGGATTAGAAAGAGCTCCCCTGGGACTAATTCAAGGGTGGTGTGTGTGGAAGGCCCTCCCAGCAAAGGGAACAGCATGGACGTATGCATAGAGGTGCAGGAGAGTGTGGCCTATTTAAGGTAGATAAAGGTCTAGCGTGCATATCGGAGGTGGCCCCCGGGAGACTGGGGCAGGGAGCAGATAGAAGACGTGAAGGGTAGTGTTTGCCATGCCAATGGGTTGGGGGTTTGTGTCAATCTCCCCTCCCAGTTTAAGTGGAGATAAGGGAGGGTAGACCCTTGCTGGATGGAGCCAGATTTGTATGGAACCGAGGAGATGAAACTGTGTGATTAACTCAGCCAAAGAGAGCGTCATGAGGCAATAAGGACTGGGGGTAGAGCACAGAGGAGAGGGTAGAACACAGAGATGGGGACAGAGGCTGGCCTTGGCTGAGAACAGGGGTGGAATGAAAATAAAGGCTTTGGCTACAAAAGGTGAAGTCAGCCAGGACTCTGAGAAATAGTGGGGCTGGGTTGCCAGTCAAGTGACCTCTTTGTAAAGGTGTGTGACAGAGGAGGACTATGCCTTCCTGCAGGCTGGCACTGCCCAAGTGTCAGACTCAGGTTTCAGATGATAAATGTGGTACCTCCAGGTGGCTCATGGACTTGGCATGAGATCGCTTAGTGAAGAGGTGACGTCATTCTCTTGTCAGTTATTTTTCAGACCTTGAGATTATATCAAGGAGAAATAATTAGAAATGTTTGTCTGTTTGTTTAACAAACCCAAGGGTTTCAAACATTTGCTAGTCCGCTTATTTAACCAAGAGACCCAGAAGTCTTCACAGGCAATTCTAATATGCAGCTATAATTTAATAGCATTGTTTTATTTTTTTAATTGGGGTTCCATTCTACAGATGACAAAGGATACTGCTCTTTCCATTGACTTCAATAAACTATTTCCATTTTTAAAATTCTACTGAAGACTTATTTTTATAAATTTAACAAATCTATCAAGAACAAAAGAGTTGAGTTAATTTAATGAGAGTCAGATTGATATAGAAAAATTGGGTATATGGATTCCAAATAACTGGAGTTTAAGAAACACTGTTTTCTAATGGTGGGTTTGCAATCAGAAGAGAGATTTGGGTTTGTTTTGGGGACATTTCAAACTTTACTTGTCTGCAAGAGGAGCTAGATGGGGACAAGAATGGATGGAATCGGAGTCTAAGAAAGAGTACAGACAAGGGGGCCTGAGTCTGAACTAGAGCCATGCAGGAGATGCAGAGGAAGGCCTGGGTTTGTGAGGAAGTCAGTCAGTACTCTTCACGTGGATTGGCGGCTCTTCCATGGGTCATGAACAGGAACCTCTCAGACACTGCTCAGCTTAAGCACCTGTCTCCAACTGATCCCATGAGTAGACGAGTTGACAAACATGGACAGTAAATAAATCTGGATTTTAGAGGGTTGGACGCCAGGAAGGTTAAGGTGAGCACGAAGCTGTCACCAGAGTCGGTTTCCTATTAGCTCTGCTCTCTTGCTATGGGGGTGGGAGTGGATTAGTCTTTTGGGCTCTGAGAGGCAGAACAAAGACGGAGGAGAAGGCATGCTCTTTGCTCAGAGGGGGTCTCCCACGGATGGGAAGCATTCCTGGACCAGTGTCTCATTAAAGACTGGAATGCGGTCTTCAAGGCAGACAGGCAAAGCCTGCAGGGGGCACCATGGGTGAGACTCAGAATTCACCTGGGGATTGGGTTTCCTTTTTGCTCAAATGTCCTTTAAGGCTGATTGTATGTGTGCATTCAATGGGAAGATGCTCCAAGATTCCCCAAAGCTGTGGAAATGAAAAGTAAAGTATCACCGAGTAATGATATTTGAGTTACAGTTGAAGGGGCAGACAGGAGAGATGCCTGGGCGGGGTACAAGGATGGGAGTCTGCAGGAGGAAGCAGAACATGGTGTGGGAAGGGAATCGAGGTGTGTGGCTTGAGAGGATGCTGGGGAGCAGGCAAGCACCAGGTCAACGGAAGCCTTATAGGCAGGGGGAGTGCTTGGTCCTTTGTCACAGAATGAAATCTGTTGTACATGGAATGTGATCTGATCCAGTGAAATAACCAGATGCAAATAGATAGCCCCATTGCTCATGGTGTCCACTTGTTCACAGCTTCTGCTTGGCCAAGAAGAACTCTGGCAGGTCACCCACGGCTCCACGATCTCCAGCCAAGGTGTAGGTCAGTTATTTAACACCAACAGAGCATTTGTCTGTGTTGCCTGGCTATTTTTTTGTGTGCCAAGGGATTGTATCTCTCACAAATTCCTCAGAACTGTGGATCTTCTTAAGATTATTAACCATCATTGCTATCGGCAATGTGCTCATTCCAAGTGAATTTGCAACCACTTGTTAGCCTCTGGTTTGGCTGTATTCAGGGCCACTGAACACTTTCTCAGCACACTCTCCCTCCCACCACCTCCAGCCGAAGAATGACACTATTTAGTGCCAGCAAAGGAGCTCATGTCTGCAAACCTACCTCAGCCCCTTTGTTCAGCGAGGCTTTGTGGTGAGATTTGGTGTGCGCCCCTGTTTTCTGCTGGGAAATGGGGCACCATGAGAGAGAGAGCTGCAACGCACAGCACCAATGGCCAAACTCAACATTATTTTTACTTAGCCAAGAGTAGAGGTGACATAGCCCAGTGTCTGGAATGATGTGTTTGGAATCTCAGAGAGGAGGGGATGGAAGTCAACTGTGGAAAGGAGCACCGCCCGCAAATTGGTTGCTGCCAACAACTCCTCAGCATTTTTTTCACTTCTGCATAGTTTATTTTAAGAGACAGTGTAGTATATCTAGATTTGAATCCTGCCTCTGCCCTTTATAAGTTGAAAGATCTTGGAAAACTCACATTCGCTTTCTGACTCACAGCCACACGTCTGTAACATGGGTGTAGACAGCTTATGCTGTGTATATTTTGTGGGCTGTATGAGTCTGCATAATAGAAAACCAGGTTGGCCCAGCTTCGAGAGAGAGAGAAAAAGACAGCTGTTGAGTGAAATGACAGTAAAATTGGTCTGCCTTCTGGTATTGCTGGATCCTGAATTTAAATGAGGCCCGGCCAGACGTGGCTCAGCAGTTGAGCATTGACCTAGGATCCAGGAGATTGAGGCTCGATTCCAGGTTAGGGCACATGCCCGGGCTGAGGGCTCGATTTCCAATGACTCTCTCATCATCGGTGTTTCTATCTCTCTCTCCCCCGCTCCTTTCCTCTCTCTGAAATCAATAAAGATATTTTAAAAAATTAAATTTAAATGAGGTAGTAGAGATGGTGACCAGTAGCTATAGGCTGAAATTCTACCTGTGGAGAGAGTTTCCTTTTCAATAGTGTCAGCACAGTTTCTGGAGGTGATGCTCATGGGCTCAGCCCACGTCACTTGGCTATTGATAGAGGTTCTCTGCTTGTCTGTCAGCCTTCACCCACAACCAGAAGCAGGATGGGCCCAGCTGGACAACTTAAATGGACTAAAAGTAGAGTCCCTAAAGGTAACCTTAATTGATTAATTTTTCAGAAGAGAGAATGGTCAATAGTAATTGCAACCAGTATGCAATGAGCCCATACTGTATGCTAGGCACTGTCATTCTATTATCTCATAAAGATCCTGTAAGATACATCCAATATTTATCTGTACTTTACAGATAAGAAAACTGAAGGGGAGAGGTGTTAACCAATGTGTCTGACATCACTCTGGTTGTGAGTGTAGGATGGCATTTAAGCCCAGGTGGTCTGGGTTCAAGTCTTCAGCACCAGGCCGGGCCAAGTCTGTTGAAAATGCCGCCCAGGAGAAGGCAATCAATGACCCCGAGTGCCGCACACGCTCAGTGCCTGGCACACAAGTAAGAGACAGCTCTTAATGATAATCACTGTTACAGGGCCCTCACCAGGACTGAAATAACCTGGGCCAATGCTAACTGGCCCTCTGCGACAGGTGTCTGCACGTCTGCATTTAATCGCCCCTTAATCACTCATCCCAAGTATCACGCCAAGGTCCTCTATGGGTCTGCTCTCCAGAATGATCAAAACGCTCACGGTTCCAGCCCGGGCCTCGCCGCTCTGCATGACTGAGAGTTATTTCTGGAGACCGGGGCTTCTCATTCCAGGGTGGGTCTCTGCGCCTGCCTTTTATATGTTATCTGCAGGTTAACGGATGCTTCCTCTTTTATGTTACTTTGAAAATGAGATGTTAGTTCTACTTTCCTCTTTCATTTATTTTTGGAAAATTTGGAGGTGGTGGTGGGCCGGGGCATGGGGAAGGCGGGTAAAAACTGGAAGGGCTTCTGAAATGGATGCGGCGTGGAGTTCAATTAGCCTGTGATGGGATGAGGGGTGCTGGGCAGTCTCGGCAGTGCCATGGACAGAGATGTAAGAGAGGGAGTCAGTGTAGAGCTGCTGGGGTAGATCAGGCCGTTTGTCTGGGGTACCCTCCCACCGGCCTTGAAGTTGGCTTTGGGAAGCTAGTCTAATAAATCACAGGTACCACCGAGTGGCTAAAAGCTTTAGCTCAGGATTCTCAAAGGCCTGGGTTTGCATCCCAGCTTGGTCGCTTCCTGCTTATTTAACCTCAGGTGCTTAAGTTCTCATGTAAAATGGAAGGAATGAGAGTAGCTAATTTCTGGGGTCACAGCGCAACTCAGTGAGCTAATATACTTCGGAAACTTGGCATCTCGGCTTGGCATAGTAAATGCAAGCTGCCTTATTATGACATTCTTATATTTGCTCCCCTCCTACTCTTCTTTAACCCTGGCCTCAGTTTCTTAGATCTCCAGGGGGATCAAAGAAGTTGCATCTAGGACCAGACAAGTAAACAGCAAAGTAGGTAACGAAGCTGAAACTAGATGCCAGGTCTCCAATGACAAGTCTAAGGTTTTATATCCAGCAGGTGCTTAACAATCTGGGTGAAAGCGCATAGAGGGGATGGAAAGCAGCTAACCGTGTGCGCCTGTGGTTGGAAACGGACTCAGTCTCTGGTGTCAACGTAGATGGAGAGTGGCTGCTTAGGCGGCTGTGCTAATGAGGAGTCTGGCATGCGGGTCCTACTAGAGAGAGGGCCTGATTGATAAGTGATGCCTGCTGAGGGTGAAGGAGGGGGTGTTACAGTGAGTGAGCCAGGAGTAGGTTGTTCCTGGCACGGGATCTAGCAACTGATGAGAGAAAAAAGCCCCAAATGCTCTGTATTGAAGCCCAAAGGTGAAGAGAAGACGGACACTTCAGGCTCCTGTTCCATTTGCTACTTGGTCTTTATGTTTCTCTTATTAGGTTATGGGTTTGCGTCTATCGGGGCACTGGTACTTTATAGATAGTGCGTGGATTAGAAGCAATTTAACACATAAGAGCCTTCTATCAGGCACGTATAGCCACGCTTTCCTAGGCCATGGCAAAGTCTTCTCTGTCCATCACATTTTGGTGATAACTTACCTGACCTCAGCCTCAGATAGGCAGATAGGTAAGGTTATGCACTTGATACCTTAATTTTAAACGTGTGATTTATTCATAATGATATTTGTCATCTCGCTGCAGTTATGTATTAATTGGGACTGAATGGCTTACATTCTAATACCATTAATTATAGCTATTGTTTTCATTTGTCATTTATTTCACTTAAAAAAGAAGTCTATTCCTTTTGTCTAATTTTCAGTGATACTTCTTTCTTTAAACTCTGAGTTAAAATTCATTTAGAAAATTCTTAATTGAGTGCAGAGCTAGATTTCTAGGAAAGTCCTGTCACCTCTTCTCCAAAAAAAAAAAAGTGTCATCGGTTCTTTTGTGATGGGTGGCATGAGCGTTAATTAATTTTTTCTCTCCAGTTGGTGTATTTTATGATCCCACTTCTTGATATGTGATGGGGACTCTATGCTGTAGATGGAAAGCATGCCCTGTCCAAGTGTGATTTATGTCGTCCCAGGGCTTCTGCACAGTTCAGCTGAAATTTTCCTCATGTTGATCAAGGTCAGAAAACCCGGGGATTGTGCCATCCATCTCAGCAGCCAGACCGCTGCAGTAATTATTGATGGGGCTTGATGCCACAGAAGCAGAATCCCAGGGTGGCTAGGGAAACACGCACACCTTCATATGCAAACACACGTGTATACCCACACGTGTGCACATGCAGGCACGCACACAGGCCCATGCATGTTTCATAGTGAGCTATTTTACGAGGGCTTTTTTTGGCCAATTTTAAGTTAAAATTTGTTTTTGCATAAAGTCATCAAAAAGGCATTATCTTTTACTGTGGCCACTGCAAACTAAAAGCCATCAGAGTCTTCTGGTCGACCATATTTTCTTTTTAACCAAAATGTTTTCTAGGTGGATTGGAGGACAGGTCTTTGAGAACAGAAGAGATCTCAAGCTCAGGTTGTTCTGGTTTTGGGGGCAGGGAGCAAATGTAAGGATGACAATGCTGGTCATGAGCCTAGCTAGCAGGATTGACTCAGGCAGGGAGCGTCACAGCTTCTCTCAGTCATCCGAGCCCGTTAAATAACTGGTTCCCATGGTTCATAGAGAATCAAGTCAAAGAAGTAATTGAAAACTTTAAGTGAATCTCTGCATCCCCTCAAAATAGTGCCCTAACTTGCAATAATGGAAAAATACAGTTTCTAATTTGTTCTATTTAGATTGAGTTTTTCTGTTGATCCAATTCATCGATTTGCACATGGGCAAGTATTCATTTTGCCCCTACGATATGAATGTTTCCGTGGGTAAATCATAAAAGCCAGAGAGCGATCACTGAGGAGCCAACAGAAAATGCATGCAAAGGAAATTGTAAGTAGCATCAGACACATGGTAAACACCTGTCCTCCATGGCTGTACGAAAATGCAAATTAAAGCCACTGTGAGGTACTAATGTCTACCTACGAAATTAGCCATGTTAACATAAAGTGAGAATGCCACGTCTTCCCATTCTGGCTAGGTTGCCATAAAACTGGCTCCTGCATTTTTTTATTTATTTTTTACTGGTTTTGTTGAAAATCAGTTAAAAACTAGAGCCCCCATACCTATGAACAACCATGTAGACAATTATTCTTTTGATCCCAATCTTAAGCCCATGAATTATTATGAATTAATCCTATGAACATATTTTGCTTTCATTGAAATAATAGGTCACCTAAACAGAAACACCACTGTTCTTTTATTGGCAATGTCAAAAGATGACAGTAACCTAAATGCCCAATTGTTAGGGAATGACTTATTATTATTTTTTAAATATATCTTTATTGATTTTAGAGAGAGGGACAGAGAGGGATAGAGAGATAGAAACATCGATGATGGAGAAAGTCCTTGATCAGCTGCCTCCTGCATGCCCCTGACTGGGGATTGAACCCACAACCCAGGCATGTGCCCTGACTGGGAATCGAACCCCAATCGCCTGGATTCTAGGTCGATGCTCAACCGCCGAGCCATGCCCAGCCGGGCAGGACTGGCTTATTATATTGAGTATAAAACAGGATGGAGTATTACATGGCTGTTAAAAATGATTAATATGTATGTGTCAGAATTCCAAGGACTAATAGCAGACATAATGTTGAAAAAAATACATTCCATAAGATAGCATGTGTTTCTGATTATGGTCATGTATGAAATTTGCATGGGAAAAGAGAAATATTTATTTTTTAATATTTAAACATACTTTCATTGATTTACAGCTTGAGAATTAGAAAGTAACTCATGGTGATGGTCAATTTTTGTGTCAACTCGTTTGGTCAAGCAACACTCCGACACCACCTTATTTCTTCGTGTGACTATAAGGGTGGCACTAGCCTTTGGCTCAGTGGGCTCAGTAATATAGATTGCTCTCTCCAGTGAGGGTGGGCACCACTCAATCCACTAGGGCCTGAATGGAACAAAAGGCAGTAGAAGGTGCTATCTGCCTACAGAGAGTACAAAGGAAAGGGAACCTAGAAAGGGGAAAAGAGTCTGAGCAGAATTCCTTCCCCTCTCGACATAGCAAGAAAATGGTATTTTAGGATTATTATAGGAAAGAAATGAGAAATTCAGTTCTCTCATGATTATAATAGAAATGCAATTCAAATTGGCAAAAGCTAAAATATAATTGATTAAGGTCAGAGAATGGGTTGGATAATAACCTTCAAAAAGATATGTTGGAAGTCCTGCCCCCCAGGACCTGTGGATATGACCTTATTTGGAAATAGGGTCTTTGTAGATGTAACCAAGGTAAGATGAGGTCATTCAGGGTTGGCGGTTGGGGGAGCACCAATCCAATTATGGTGTTTTTACAAAAGAAAGAGGAGGAATATTTGGATGCAGAGATACGGAAGAGAGAGGCAGTGTGAGGACAGAGGCAGAGACAAGAGTGATGAGATTACAAGCCAAGGAGAGCCAAGGGTTGTGGGAAACCACAAGAAGATGGGAGAGGCAAGGAAGGAATCCTCTCTAGAGCCTTCAGAGAGAACATGGGTTTGCTGATACCTTGAGTTCAGATGTCTAGTCTCCATAACTGGGAGAAATCTCATTTTTGTTGTTTTAAGCAACCCAGATTGTTGTGATTTGTTACAGAAATCCAGGAACTAATACACTCCCACGTGTGAAAATCTAGGGCTGTCTTGCTTCAGGCTCAGCTAGATCCAGGTGCTCATGACATATCAGCAGGACGATGCCTGTCTCCATCTCTGGGTCTGTTTATCTTGGAGTTGACTTAATTTCAGTCAGGCTCTTCCCAAGTGAAGCAAACTGGCTCCAAAGATTAATTCCAGACTTACCTTTGACCAATTTAGTGACATAGCCCTAGGCTTAGTCAGGTCCTGTGTCCATTGCTGACTCTAGCTCTCACACCGTAGGTATGGAATGCTGTCTGTGGCTGGGCCTGAGTCCCCTGTGCATCCCTGGCACTTGGGGCAAGTGTCAGCTCCACATGGATTCCCAGGGAAATTGGAGGAGAGAGGTCCCCAAAAGGAAAGTTGAAGAAGGCGAGGAGGAGAGGGGATGGTTTCATCAGAAGTAGACGAAAGGATGCTGCATAAGAGAGAACACACACACATCCACACACACACACGTGTACACACATGCACAAGCACACATGCACACACCCACATGCATGCATGCACACACCCCTTGGCCACCTGGGATGGGGTTATAGAGAGCCATGAGTGCAGGCAGGAAGGTTATGCAGGGAGGCTTGAGAACATTGTCCCAGGAGTTCTGAGGAAGGCCCGCCATGATCTGAAAGGTTTGGGGAGATGGTGGGCTGGAGACAGAATTCCATCCACCCTCCTAGGGGTCTGGGAAGTTCTGAGCCTGCCCCCCGTTCACAGCTGCAGCACCTCCCCAGGTGGGCCCTGCCCCAGGCAAGCTCTCCATAGTAAATAGAGGTCAGAGTCACCCAGAGGGGAAGTGGGAAGGGCCTGACCTGGACTCATGCCCTTGGCGTAGAAACACCTGCACTCTCCAGATAACTTGCTTTCCTGCACAGAACCAGAAGAGGAAAAGATTTCAAAGAGACTAGAAACTACTTTCTGGTGCTAAATATTTTCTACATACAGGACCGTTGCTACGTGCTTTCTAAACACGAGTCATTTAATCTGCATGCGCAACTAAAAAGTAGATCGACACCTTTTTTTCCGAGGGTGAAATGGAATTCCAGAACTATTAAAGGAGTGTTCTGAGCTCATACAATGAGCAGGGAGCAGGGTGACAACGACAGCTGAGGCTCACTGAACCCCAAAGACCATTCGTTCTTCAGCGACTCCCAGCTGCTGCGTAATTAAGGGTGACCAACCTACTGACAGTACTCCAGGCCCTGTTGTGACATCTGACCTGTATAAGTACATAGGGAGACACAGATGTACATGACATATTTCTATGCAGACTAAACATCTTTATTTTGTTACTATAAGTTCCAAACAGAATTACTGCTCCCCAAAGGGACCTACATCAAAAGATCCAGAAAATAAAGTTTTTAATATCCAGCATAAATTAAGTGCTCCATATCAAAAACATCAGGGAGTGAGAATAAATAAAAATTTATTCTACAATAAAGCCCAGAAGCCGAGTAACGACCCAGTGGTTCATTATAGCCTTCCATTTGCAATCAAAGAGAAAATCTCATTAAAATATAGTTTTGATTAGGGACAAGTTTGGACTGCTCCAAATTGATTGGATCACATTATCCATACACACACGAGCCCTGAAATCGTCTCTCCCTCTTTTCTGACTTTAAAGACAGTGGGCTATTTATCTTCTGACATCATTATCATGGTTATTAATAGAGAAGAAGACTGAACAGAGATGGGAAAGCTTTTGAAATACCTACCAGCCACTTTTACCTCGTAAAATTCAAGGGCCTGTTTTTATAGTCTGTTGTGATTTTAGGGAATCATTTTTATATATTACTAGACTGATCATCAGTAAGGGACCTTAGGGAGCATCTAACTTTGCACTAACCCAATAGCCATCTCACATTTAACCCAACGGAAATAGCCATGCACGGCGAGTAATGTTACATGTGCAAGGAGCCACAATAAAAAGGCAAAAGGAACAGATGAAATTAATTTTAATAATATATTTTATTTAACCTACATGCCATATTATCATTTTAACATGTAATCAATATAAAATTATTTTGATATCTTGTGTGTGTGTATGTGTGTGTGTGTGTATGTGTGTGTATATATACGTATATATATATGTATATATATATGATGTCTTCACTATGTGGTGTGCGTTTTGCATTTGCAGGGTATCCGGTTGGGCCAGCACCGTTTCCAGTGCTCAGTAGCCACAGGTGGGCAGCACAGGGCCAAGGCAATCCTGTCATTTAAAAGAGAAACCAAGCGCCTGAGAGATCTCTGTAGAGGTTTCCCAGTCGCAGAAGAGTTTTCATTTTGAGAAGTGTTTGTGTACGAGATTTTCCCTTAATGATGAGCTTTAGGGAAACGGCTTCTAAGACAAGGTGTGCGGAACTGAGGGAGGAATCCTCGCGGCCCCGCGTATCTCAGCATAAGGGCTCCGGCCAACTGGTTTCAAAAAGTGCTAACATCTCCCCCCCTCCCAGCTTTCCGGGTGAATCCCTGACTTGAGCAGTTGATGAGGTTTGTTATGGGGTTCACCCAGCGGGCGCGATAGATGAGTGGTTCCCATAATGTTCCTCAGTGCGCATCGCGTGGACCCCACCATTCCTGGATGAAGCTGTTTTGGGTGGTGCATGGACTTGTCATTTAATGTAGTCGAATCGTAGAGCGAGAATATAATTTCCCTTTCAAGCCCATTTCATTCTTTCGAATGTCAAAGAGAACATCTCTCTGTGTTACTATCGCGTCTCTCACACTTTCTAACCCTTGCTAATTTTTTTCAGTAGAGAGAGAGCGTCCACAGAAAAAAATATCCAGCCAGAATTTAACACGCTGAGGCGTGTTGCTGTGCGTTCAACCCATTTAGTCTGACAGTCTCCACCTATTTATGGCAAAATAGACCGGTTTTCAGTTTGGGTGGTGATATAAAGTAGTGTTTTAAAAATTTTTATTGAAGCATGGAAGAGTCTCTTTAAAGAAAACAAATTGCTTAATTATGGTAAAGGTGACCCGTGGGTAATGCAGAAACAGTGAAGTTGATAAGCGAATGGACTGAAGTTTGGGTAATTCTCACCTGCGCTCATGATGCAAAGGGGAGATTGTTCTCTGCTCGTTCCAGGCATCTTCGCTTTGCTTCATTTCTGGGCCTCAGTTTCCCTTCTTAGCGCTGGCCAGTTCCCACAGAGGATGCTTCCCAGTCATGAGGGACCTGTCTACCAGTCCTTTGCTACCAGTGGGGAAATATTTTTTAAAACTATATTTTTATTGATTTCAGAGAGAGGAAGAGAGAGGGGGAGAGAGAGCTAGAAACATCAATGATGAGAGAGTCACTGACCGGCTGCCTCCTGCACGCCCCCGACTGGGGATCGAGCCTGCAACCCAGGCATGTGCCCTGACTGGGAATCGAACCACGACCTCCTGGTTCATAGGTTGACGCTCAATCATTGAGCCACCAGTGGGGAAATATTGACTCTGGTGCCCCTCCCTTCCAGGAGGTGACCTCTTCGTCTTTTCATGCTACAAACTCATGGCTTGGAAAGGGAAGAATATATTTTGAGGATTTCCTTTGCTCCAAAATGTAAAGTGCTTACACGAAGAATGGTCCCAGGCGCGTCCAAACTAACCATGGGAGAGGCCCCCGGTGTGTTCTGTGAGGAGGGAAGAAGCCTTTTTCTAGCCAACGTCTTCCTTCCCTTTCCGCTTTCTGGTTCCATCGGCTGATGGTGAACTCATCAGAGAGAGGCTAAACGAATACTACAGCTTTCTTCCTAAAACCGCAGTCTTTAGCTGTTTATTTTCTTTCGTATTTTTTTCTGAGATTTACTTCTTACTTCCCTGGCGCTTATTAAATCAGTATTTTTGGGTTTTTTTGGTCTGCCTGAGAGGGTGATTCAATGTTCAGACTCCTGACTGCGATGAAGCTCAATCCGGTTTGGCTGCTCCGTCAGGGAGTGGTCCTGAAGCTGATTCACTTCCCTGGACTTCACTTTCCTTATCTGTAAAATGGGATGAAAAGACAGCCTCGCGTAGGATTGCGGTTGGTAATGAAAAGAGGGCGGTGCTTAGGATGCAGCTGTGTGTATTCTCAGCAAGGGGTAGAATTATAATTATTACTACCCCTCATTCATGTCTCCAACCTCCCAGTGACTAGTACGACGTTGGTTCTGTTCTAAAATAGCAACATCTGGGCTTTCTCCTCTTAGCCCACTATTCTAATGTCAAAATCAAGCAGTAGAGGTGTAACAGGAGCGACTGCTGGGGTTATGATTTAAATCTGTGTTTAATCTCCGTAAGGCAGAAAGGATGGCAGGAGGCCGCCTAACTTTGCAAGCTATTCATTCAACAAACACTCCGATATTAGAAGCTTCCCCTTAGACATTAAGGAAGCGCCTCTGCTGTCTCAGGCGCCAGGGTGAGCATAGAATTAGCTCAGCGCTGCACAGAGCCGGCAATATAAATGCAAATGCGGCTTCCTGGCCACTGGGGCCGGGGAACTTTTAACATGGTTTATAGAAAACTTCGCATTTCTCTGCTGGTCTCAGAGTAAGTAGACTTCTGTTTTTCTACCCTATCTTGGTGGGAAAAAAAATCTTTGTTTCGTATCTTGACGGCCAGCTTGAGTCACGCAGCAATTTTCGCCCAGCAAACCCTGGCGAGAAGGATTCCGAGGTATAACCCGATTTCGCAGAAGTAGTTCTGTGATGAGTTAGTGACACACCCAGGTATTTTCCATCCCTAAAATACAGCCAGTGGAGAAAAGATCTAAAATAACAAATTGTGAATTTGGCTCCTTCGTTCAAGGCAAATAAAAGAGACAAAAACTACACTATCACAGTGTAGTTTCATCCCTTACACACACACACGCACACACACACACTAAAGTCATTTATGCCAACAAATAGAATCTTGGCCCAATGGATTAAATGTTCAATTTTTAAAAAATATTTTTATTGATTTTTAGAGAGAGAGGAAGGGAGGGGGAGAGAGCAACATCCATGTGAGAGCAGACCATGGATCAGCCGCCTCCTGCACGCCCCCTGCTGGGGATCGAGCCTGCAACCCGGCACGTGCCCTGGCCGGGAATCGAACCCGCAGCCTTTTGGTGCGCGGGGCGATGCCCAACCAACGGAGCCACGCGGGCCAGGGCGAAACGTTCAATTTTTATCTGAGAATGTTGGTGTCATAAAATAACCGCTCTCTCCGTAATTCCGTTCTCACATGTGTAAGGTGGAGATATTAGCCGCCGTTCCTACTTAACCAGGTTGTTGGGAAGATAGAGTGAGCCATTTAGAAGATCAATCCCGTAAGCACTGATTGCGTCCTCTGTGCAATGCACTGAGATTCTGCATAGAAAAGGGAAAGTACGCTCCTTAACACAGGCATTGATATTGCGATCTTTCTACTTTATTTAACCCCTATTCCTTCTTCCAAATGTTGAGCTTATTTCAAAAAGAGGTCGAGTTTCCCCTAACTCGGAAATCTTTGCTATTACCTATTTCCTAGACCGAGTTTGTTTTCCTTCAAAGAGCAAATAGGAGAATTCTTTTAAAGTTCTTCCCGGGAAATAGTGAAATCCCTGTGCCCTGAGTGTGGGGTGTTATTTTTTTTGTTTGTTTTTTGCATATAAATTACATCCTTTGTGCATCACCAACGCGGCAGAGCCAGGGCTCTGGCTCCTGTTTCCAGGCGCTGAGGCTCGGCCTGTGTCTGCGGGAAGAACGGAGCCCTCGGGCGCGGGTCCCCAAGGTGCCACTAGAGGCAGCCTTCCCAGCTGTTCCCAGGCTTCGCGGCCCATTGCCCCCTTTCGTGGAGTTATGAAGACTGGAAAGTGTGTTACATTTGGGGGCGGGGGGATTAGAAATATATTTAATAATTGTTACAGGTTAATGTGTTTCTCATTCATGTGTTTAATCATGATTTTGTGCGTTTTTAGAGCAGGGCTTCTCGGTCTTGCCGTTATTTACGTTTTGGGCCAGATCATTCGTCGTTGCAGGGGGCTGTTCTGTGCATCGCAGGCTGTTTAGCAGCATCCCAGGTCCCCACGCACTCAGTTCATGCAGCACCCTCCTTTCCTCCAGTCACAACAACTAGACACATCGCCAGAGACTTGGGCCCAAAGTCCCCCCGGGGACAAAGTTGTCCCTGGTTGAGAATCACTGATGTAAAAGAATGTGTCCATTAGTAATAGATTCGTGGTAAAGCATTTCAGGGTGAAATTCCTACAACTTTCAAGTAGTTTAACAAAAAAACCCAAAAAGGTAAAATAAATGCAAAAAAAGAACGGAAAAAAAGGGGGGAGGGGGATCGTACCACAATTTTAAAAAAGAAAAGAAACTAAAAGATTAAATGTCACAGGCCAACGAGTCACATCCAGCCCAGTGTGGCTGACAGGCCCCCACGCAGGTGTGCGGGGTGACGACGGCTCCTAGGGAGCTGCCTGTAGGAGAGGAAAGGGCATCGGTGATCCTGGAGACTCTACTTCAACTTAATACTTATTTATTTAATGACAAAGAGTGAACTAGCAAATCATTATTTTCCACTGGACATTGCCCAGACGACTTCTGTTAAAATGTTAGTAAAACAAACAAACAAGGGGCAGGAGGGTCTGTTCTCAATTAAACAAAGAGAGCGTAACGGTCAAATACAATGCTAAGGGTATTTTCCGAAAGGCTCTGAATGACTACTGAGAGATTTAAATGACACTAGATATTAGATATCTGATAATAATTTTGAGTTAAAGTTTACTTCTGCGGTGTGATAATAAAACGGTGGTAATATAGAAGACTGTCCTTATTAAGGACATGCATGCAGAGATATTTGGGAGTAAAATGTCTATAACTTATCTGCAAATGGTTTAGCAAAACAAAAGATAAATATTGGTAGATATATACACATGGATACATGTGTATGTACGTATATGTGTGTGAATATATATGTATATACACAAATATATCTATACATACGTGCACTGTGTGTGTGTGAGAATGTAAGCTGCACAAACCAAGAGCGTCACATCAGGTCTAAGGTGACAGTAAACCCTCAGGTCTGCATACTCGGGTCTGGGCACAGATGGGCCCGAGGGGTGGTGAGGCTCAGGTAACGTCCACCCGAGTTTGAACTTCATGGTCAGACACATCTGGATCCTAATCCTCCTGCCACCAGCTAACAGCAAATTGCGTCTTGATGGGCCTCCTAGCTCCCAAGCGTCAGTAAAACGGCAGTCACACTTCCCTGTACCTGAAATGCTTGTAAGAAGGAAATGAGGTAACAGACATCAAAATACCCGTCACGTAGCGAGGAGGTGTCTGCTCAGACCCGTCCCCTTCTTTTCTCCAGGTTAGGCAGCCTTGGCCGGCGTTGGGGGAGATAAGGAACGGTACCCAGTCGTCGCCGGCTCCTGGTGGGCACTTTAAACCTGTTAGCATTTCTCTTGAATGTGCGCTGCATGTCTAAACGCAGAGACAATCACTGAATGCCCTTACAGTTTTCAGGGCCATTGGCGTGTTTGCAGAGGTCAACTTTCAGGCCTGATTTCAAGCTCACCCGCCTAAGTCCGCGGGTGCTTTCTGCCCGGAGCCTGGGGCTGCTGGTGTAGAGGCTCCTGTGGCCAGGAGGTGGCAGCACACGACCAAGAAAGAGCTCCCGCCCTGGCCGCTGTTTCAGTAATTAGCTAAAAAGCAAGACAGGTAACGCGTTTATATAGTTTCTGATTTTGTAATTTTTCTGAGCAGCCATTGAGGGCGGATGTTTCATCTTTACCCCCAGTTGAAGCATCAGAGGGGAGAGAATATCAAAATGCCATCAGTCCCTGGCCACGGCGGCCCCCCGAACTTCGGTCTTGCAGACATCATCAGCTCCTTCCCCCGTAGGAACTGCTGCAGGGGAAGGAAGACGAGCATCAATTACTGCTGGGGCCGGGATCCCCTGTGTCCTTGAAAAGGCGGCCGGCTGGCCGTGGGTGGGGTCAGGGGACAGTCGTGGAGATGGGAGGCGGCCTTTTTTATCAATGTCCTGGACCCTAGGGGAGGAAATTAAAGATCAGCTTAAATTTGTACGGGATGGCTACGCCTCCTGTAATGAGTTACCATTAACCAACTGGTCGGCAAAGTAATTGAAAGACGGGAGGCTGGGGGGGAGAAAAATTCCTTAAAGCCTGATTTCTCCTCTGCTTGCTTCCTTTGTGCTTTGAGGAAAGCTAAATGTGAAAGGAGCTGGTATGCTCTCAGTCCACAGGAAGCACCAGACCCCGCTTTGTGCATTTTCTGTCTGTACTTAGGGTGCTCTTCAGATTAACCTGCGTGGCTGGTGAACTGAGTACCGCTTTGCAGGCGAGGGAAGCTGAGTCTCAGAAACAGTGGGTAAATGGCCTAAAATTGCACCACTATGGGAACGTTACAGGCGAGATTCTGACCTGGCTCCCTTGTCGTTTCCTTTCCAACTGGGCCTCCTTCCTGCACAGAGAGGGATCGGGGCAGGACGTGCTGTTGATTGTTACACTGGCAACGGATGGTCTGAATTTGGTGCTGACAGAGGGAGCGCTTCCGGCGATCCGAGTCGCCCTTTTAAAATAAATCAAGCCCAGATATCACTTCTAGTTACACAAACATAATATACTCTCATTGCAGAACATTTGAAAAAATGTAGACAAGCACAAGAAAGTAAGTTGGTCTTGGCCCACAGATAGCAACTGTAATGGTTCCCCCGACCACCCATAATTTTAACAAACAGCATTCCCTTGGTGTTGTGTCTGCATTGGACTACAAAAGTGTCTCCTGCCTAAATAAATGTTTTTTTTTCCTAAAAAAAAAATTTTAAATGGCTTGATGTCTTTTTCATTACATGAATATTTCCTACTTAAAAACACACACACACCCGTTCTTCTATTTTTTAACACTTAGGTTGATCCCAACTTGGGAGAAATAGGTTCTTTCTCTTTGGCTTTTTAAAAATAGAAGATGTCACTTCTCAATAAAAATGTGCTTTGAAATGGTGTCATATGCTAAGCACTGGGCTGTGTACTTTACCTGCATGATTTCATTCAAATCCCACAGCAATGGCAGTGGGTGTGATCGATCCCTGCACTCAATAAACAGAATGGGAGGGACTGATCCCTTCAGTATGATCAGGCTGATTCCCACCCATCCCAGACCTGTGTTTTCAGTAGCCACATTGCCACTCCGGTAGGCCTTATACCAGACTAAGTCAGGGGCCTTTCACAGAAATCCACGGCTTCCTGGGAACTTTGCAGAACCACATGGGCTCACTCTGAGTCTTCATCCCTCCCCTTTCGCTCTGTAGATGCTTCTGGAGCCCTGTGGGCCATCCTGTTGCACATAGCTGAGAAGATACCCAAGGACCGCTGGCCCCGGGCCTCCGCTGCACCGGAAACAACTTGTTTTTGCATAATTTAAGCACTACATGGTTTTGCCGTTTAAGTTCTGTGAAATTGGTGTGCGCCCATCCATGAAATTATATACATCTTGGGAACATTTCCAGTTACTACAGGGTTGAACTCATTCTTCCAAGGGGTGAGACAGCAGGACTTGATAGAGCTTACCCCAAACAGTGCCGCTATCTCTCCTTGCCACTCAGGCACAAAGGCAGGCGTTCTCTTTGCAAATTCTACGGAGACTAAAATGCAAGTGTAAGCTTCCTGTAATGTACCCAGCGGCGGCTCATTCCTTTCCCCAGCCTCTCCCATCACACCCTTCTGCTTTCCCTTCTTCACACACGGAGAGACCTATGGAAATTATTGGTAATACAGATTTCATGTTCTTTCTAAACATTCTCTAGTCTGCGGTTACTCTCTTGTGTTTTGAGTGTCTGTGACAATGATAAATGATCTTCTAAGAAATGCTTTTTATGGAATAATTTTAGGTAACCCATTTAACCTGTGTGTGTGTGTGTGTGTGTGTGTGTAGATTCTGCTCATGATGATATGGTTTTAAAATATTCATTATGTAAACACAAACATTAGATGCCATCATGGAGAAAGCTGGCGAAACTCATTTCACAAATCTTTGTATTATTAACATATAAGAATGGCAGACATAGAGTTCTTAAAAGAATCACACTCGTAGAAGATATTTCTGTGACGGGACATTCATAGGAACTCACAGTAGAATTGACATTCCTTTGAATTCCTGGTTTAAAGTCAGGGGATAATCTATATTCGTCAGGATAGGCTGGTCTGTGCTAGAGTAACAACACACCGTGATATGTCAGAGGCTTAGCAGTTGCAAATTTATTCTTTCCACACAAAGCCCAATGCATATGCTGCATCTTCCCAAGGTCATTATCTTCCAAGAGAAAATGCCGGAATGCGGGGTGCTTATCCTTTCTATAGCTATACTGATGTCTTAAATGACTTTGCAGGGCTACCGTAACAGGGGAGGAAGGAGCATGGAGAGGTCACACCCACTCTATATTTGTCAGCATACAGTTGTCACATGACACTCCCACTCACTACCTATCAGCCAGAACAAATTGCATGAGTCCAACCTAGCTGCAAGGGAGTCTGGGAAATAAGTGGAATGAACTGGGACTCAGTCAACATCCATCATTTGTCTCTGCCACATTGCCAAAATGGGCCTCGTGAGTATAAGCTTTAAAAATAGAAGATGCCATATGTTAACAAAAATGTTCTTTGAAAACACTATATAGGCCGTGCACTGTGCTCTGCACTTTACCTGCATTCTTTCACTTAAATCCTGCAACAATAGCAGTGGTGGCGATCATTTTCTCCAGGTAACTTCTAAACATGTGTAGTGGGAACACTGAGATTCAAGCACAGTGCTGCCAGAGGCCCAGGCTGTATCATTTTCCACCCAGCCATTCCATCTACAGATGCTTATTAGGGAGTTGAAAGACCCCAGACTCATGCTCTAAGGTTGATTATGTCTGGAGTTTTTATACAAAATGGATATAGGATCTCTGGCTTGAATTTTTCTTCTGTTATTATACATGTTTATGAGTCACGTGTGGTACTAAAATAGATTGAAATATAAGGAAGATGTTTCTGTTAAATGTTAGCCTCTACGTTTATCATAATGAAAATCTAGATTTATTAGATGTGGGTAATGGATAAATCTTTCTTTTAGAAAAAGAAAAAAAAATCAACTTTTTAAAATGGCAACTTCCACTCATGCATTTCCATACATTTTATTCAATGCACAAAATAATTTTACTATGACATAAGGGATGCTTGTCAGGGACGTATCTTTCATAAAAGTGCCCCAGCCAGTCCACAGCCATGTCCATTATAAATGATGTCAAAGGGTTTCTGTGGTTGATATCTTCCTGAATGTAGACACATTTCCAGGGACAGTTGTCACGAACACTCTCTGGAAGCACTTCAGTGACATGTCCATCATTCATGTTCCGTTTGGCTTCTAGCTGCAACTCCCACAACATGGAAATACACAGAGAGCCCAGCTGTTTTATTTCTCTGTCTTCCTGGAGGAGACACTCACTGCGCAGGACTCCCGAGCGAGGGCAGTAAGCTTCATCTTGTACGAAGCGATTAGTTTCTGAAGGCTGTTCCTTTTGTGTGTGCTGTGCTTTTGAGTGTGTGCCTGTATTTGTCAATTAAGAATCAGCAACTATGATGTGTAAGGCTTGACTGGTCCCCAGAGCGTATGGGCAAGCTGATAGAAAATTAGTTTTGGGTATTGATTATAAACAAGTTAATCTTCTTTGTGTAATCTTTTGAAAATAAAGCTTGCTTTATTTATTTATTTATTAATATCATAATTTTTTTTTCCCCTGTAGGGAATTATCCATGACTGAAATAAAAATGCTTAGGAGGCATTCTTGGGTTGGAGCCTCTAGCTTATAAGGATTTCAATACATATTATATTACCCATGGCTTAAAACATGGGTAATTCATCAGCAGTTTACTTTAAATAACACTACTCTCTAACAAGGTATTTTATTTTGCTTTATTGGAATTCTGTGAGGTGGAGAAATAATGATAATATGCTTGTTTTTAAGTGTAGATGGAGTGATAACATCACCCATTCAATATACCTTTCTATAGAAGGTAATTTGCAAACCTGTTTTATTGATATAAATTGATATGAAAAATCATCCCACTTTAAAAAAAATGAGAGCTACTTAAAATGCAGAATGATATTGCCTAAGACAGTTTAACATTCAAGAAAGAAAAGCCCGGCCAGTGTGGCTCAGTGGCTGAGCATTGACCTAGGATCCAGAAGATCGAGGTTCAATTCCAGGTCAGGGCACAGGCCCGGGTTTCAGGCTCAGTCCCCAGTGGGGGGGGGGGGGGCGTGCAGGAGGCAGCCAGTCAGTGACTCTCTCATCATTGATGTTTCTCTCTCTCTCTCTCCCTCTCCCTTCTTCTTTCTGAAATCAATAAAGACATATTTAATTAAAAAAAAAAATCAACCCATTTGTTTTAAAAATGGTATGTAATAAAAGACAGATAAAACCGCAAAATGGTTTCAAAGCTATAATTGTTAGGTACTCAGATGATCTGTTGCATCCTTCTTAAGCAAGCCCGGGCAGAGATTCATCGATTGATTGGTTTTGAACCCCAAACCTCTGTTTTTAACCAATTATCATCTAGTAAGAAATGGGTTGAACCAAAAAAGATATTTACAACCCCAAGATATTTTGTGTTTTTTTTTTATTTTAGAGGCACCGTGAGCCAAGAAATGCACTGTCTTGAGGCCATGCTTGTCCTGCCCCATAAATTCACATCCCTGGTTTCCTCCCCCTCGGGGCTCTGAAACCAAATCGGCAGGGTTGGGTTTTCATTTTCCCCTCCGGCTACAGCGGTCAGCCTGTGATGAGGTTGGTTGGGGATCATCACGCAGCGAGATGTTTTCCTGTTTGTAGGGTGGAAGCAAGTACCAGCTCATGCGGCATCCAGTCACTGTGCTGTTCACGTTACATCGTGTTCACTCTGACTGTTGGCGCCGAGATGTCACTTTGCCTTGATGTATGTTAGGAGAGGTAAAGTGGAATTGTAGAGCACTGGATAGAAATCTCCCAACCATGTCTTTCGTATCAAAAACAGTCTGCTATTAGCTGGGTGGGAGCTAGATGTCACTCCCACCAAAAGATGATTTCCTGCCCCTGTGAAATTATTCCTGTGGCTCCCAGAACAATGGGGTGTGTGCTGGGGGTGGGGAGGGGAGACCATGGGGGTACTTTAAGCCCATAATAAACATAGCAGATTCCTTAAGAATGCTCATTTGGCTGTCACTCTGCTCTCATCGCTGTCCTCAAATCTCTTCTTGTCACTTTCAAGATCTATTCATTCCTCTTCCTTCATCCATCCCGTGTACATATTAATTTTTTTTTATGGCCGCCACCCTCGTCCGGGAAAACATACTCTAAGCCAATGCTGTGGAGCAGGCATCATGTTATGTGCATTATACATGACATTTCACATCATCTCAGATCAACCCTAGGAAGTAAGAATGTGTGTCCCCACCATCCCAGATGACGCATGTGAGATGACTGTGGCAGGCAGAATAGTGCACCCCCCCCCAGTGTCCTCCTAATCCTGAGAACCTGTGACTATCGTACCTGACACGGCAAAGAGGACTTTGCAGATATGGTTCAGTCAAAGACCTGGAGATGAGGAGATTGATCTTGATTTTCCAAGTGGACCCAATGTAATCACAAGAGTCTTTAAAAGCTGAGAACTGTCCCTTGTAATGGTCAGAGGGGAGGTGTGACAACAGAAATTGTCATAGAGGTGCAACTATAATGCACCTACTGTCTGTTGAGATTCGTGCCCCTTTTAAATAATCCCCTTTTGGCTTGGTTGCTATTATTTTATATTGTCAATATTCTATCTATTGTACAATTCTCCAGTGTCTGTTAAATTAGAGCAGAGGCTGGGACACGAATCCAATTTCTATCCTATTTATCTTGACAAAAAATGAAGAGATTATCCACCATTTGGAGTTGGCACAGATTAATTATGTAGATCCTACCCAGAGCTCTCATTCAAATTCCGTTACAGAGAGAAGAGGTGACTGGCTTCTCTCATCACATCAAAATTTTTATTTTGGATACAAATAGGGACTGTTATCAAAGCATACCTGGCCCATGGGCATTGCAAAATATTTTAGTTATATCCTTTAAAGTTGTTCCCTTAGACATTTGCTCATCAAGGGCAGCTTTACAGAGGTAGAGTCGCCCACAGCATGGCACGCCATTTCTCGTCTCTGCTTTTCTCTGCCCTGGCTTCGTAACTGCCCTTGTTCACCTACGTGACAGCAAGGTGGCCTCTAGGAGCCAAAGGCTCCATCAGATCCTCCCAACAACTACGTTGGTAACAGCTACAAAGATGAAGCTCTGGAGTTGCCTCTCCTTTGACCAATTTGGGGGCATGGGCTTTCCCCTGCGCCCATCACTGAGGTTGAGCGCACTGGTTGGGCAGGTCTGGTCTGTGTCCCCACCCTCGGAGCCCTGGGGACCACAAGGCTGGATGGCAACGAAGGCACTCCTGGGGAGTGGGGTTGAAACCACACATGTCACTCAAGTAGAATTATTTGGTGGAGAGAAAATTAAACAACAGCAACAATGAAGAAATCATACCGAGGCACTCCAAAAGCTGCATGAGGAGATTTGGCATTAAATCAGGCAGGCTCTTGAGGAGCATGCGGGGACGTCACGGGATGGAAGGTGCCGCGTAAGGACTAGAGTCAGTAATATCCCAAGAACTGGGCACAGTGTCAGGAGGATCACTTAGCAAGTTGCATAATTGTCTAATCACCCGGGCGTACACTTGAAACTAACAGAACATTGTGTGTCAACTGTAATTGAAAAATAAAAAATGATTAAAACATATATACACGTATATATAAAACATTTAGATGACTGATATTTTAGAAAACCCTTGTCACAGTGGATGTTATAGAGTGTTATTAAAAAGAAAAAATAGAGTGACACAATTAAATATGTTTGGTGACTGTTGGATTAGATGAATTTCTTTCTTGCAAAATTTCTCAGAGCTCTTAAGAGATTAACACATCTATTAAGAATTTCCAAGAATGGGACATAGAGTGTTGTGTGCTCTAAATATATTTTCCCCTGGAATTTTCTGTTTTTCCCCTGTCTTCAGGGAGAATATTCCGGTAGAAGACTATTCCGGCATAGTATTTGTCATATAGTTGGTGCTCAATCAATATTTGTTAAATAAATGATTAACTGTTGCTTACTTTGGGAAATGTAGTTTAATAATTGTGAATCTTCTCTCTATATCTTGTAGCAAAAATAAATAACATGTCCTTTTAATCTTTGTTGTGAGGTCCTATTTTATTTTTTCTTTGTGTTTGATAGCCCTGCTAGAAACCTAAGAGGGCTTTCAGGTGAACATCTCATCTCTTCGTGGCTGTGAAGCTATGGGATGAGATTGGGTATGGTGGAAATGGGGACCAGTTGACTGTTCTTTGGATAAACACGTTGCATAAGCTTCTAAAGAGATGTCCAGTGATTGATTTTTGACTGTATGTGCACATACACTGACAAAGAAGTTTACCTTGGCTGGAGGCGACTGTTGTATCTAGAAAACTGTGACAATTGACTTAAATTACAGGTAGAATACACCGGGGGACTCATTATTAAATAAAACCCCATTCTGAGTATTTTTGTAGAGTGGGAAATTATTTTGTAAAGTGAACAGTGGCCTTTAGTTTATAAAATAGGTCAACTAGAAGTGAGGCATGCAATAGCTATGCCACCATTATATACACATGGCGCTAAGTTCATTAAGCAACTGGTGTTTATACTTTCAATCTCTGAGCGAAGGGGGCTATCCGTGGCTTTTTCTTAGAGACTTCCTTTGGAAACAAGTCTGAGAACGACATTTTCTCTGTCATATGCAGTGAGCACTGTTTTATATTGAAACTTCAGCTCATTTTCCTCCTACTGAAAAATGCTTTTTCATCCTTTCTGAAATAACTATAATCTTTGAAATCAGGGCTGATGTAAATCCAAAGGTAATGAGATTCCATTTTGCATTGTAGACGAATTAGATGGAGAACTTCAAATATTTATTTGAGGTTTAATTTGAGTAATTTGGGAAAACACTGAGCTTCCTCGTTCATAAATGATAATTACTTCTCTTCATCAAATATTGTAGTGTATTCCCTTCTGCTATCTGTTCAGTCTTGTTCCAATTTGAACACTTTTATATCTCAAGGGTGATTTTTTTTTTTTTTTTATGTAACTTCCTTGGATTGTTTAACTTAAAAAACCTTTAGAAATGGAGTTTGCTGCTCCCGTGTTGTGGAGTGTTTAGTTTTATAGGGGAAAAGAGGTGAGAAGTAGAATAACATTTACATCGATTTTCTTTAAGGGTGTGCTCCACGAGAAGTAGTGTTTTGTCTTACTAAAGCACATGTTTAAGAAATGGAGATTGCTGTCTTGCAAAACTCCCAAAATAAACTCCAGCAGCTTAAAATGCCTGTAGCCTGTAGTTGATTATAATTCTGTACTAAATCAAAAGTGACTGCATCTAAAAACTTCCATAAAGGAAAGCTTAGGCATTTCAAACTATTGCTTGGCCAATGCAAGATTCTTCATTCCTTTCCTTTCAGTTTTGTCCAGGTAATGGGAAAAAAAAAATCTATATACACACATACATACACACACACACACATATTATACATGTGGGACATGTATATAATATATGGCTATATATATTATATATTTATATAGTACCTACTTTTAATTCATTATCATTGAAATGAATATCTAATTAATTTATCATTCATATATATACATGTATTTAAGAGTTTACTAGACAAGCCAGGCTACTGCTTTGGTGATGATAACGCTGTGGTCAATGGAGCAGTAGCTACAATAGAGTCCCACGTTCTTAATTTTGCCACATACTTACTACTTTTCCACCCACGTTATTCATGACCCTAGTCATTGCTCATTGCACTTGCCAGAGAAGTTGATATTAAACATTCTGCCAATCATCAGGAAGAACCTTTTGGGTGCAAGTGACAGGAACCCAATTCAAACTAGCGTTATCATAAAAGAGAATTCTGTGGTTCATATGGAAAGTCCAGGGATGGTACTGACCGCAGGAAGAGAGGAATCCAGAAACTCAGTACTGTCCGGAATCTAGCATCTCCTTATTGTAAATCCATCATCCTCTGTGCAGCCACTGGACTCACTCCCACTGAACCTGCTTACCCCTGCACCTATTATTATGATGGGTGGATGGAATTTGTCAAAGCACCAAGCCATGGTTATTCATTCACTTTGGAGCTGAAGGACTAGGGCTGAATCATCTTTAACAAATGGAGTTTGGAATGATCTTTCCCCAAACAAACAGAGTGTTGTCAACAGCAGGAAGGGAAATAGATGCTGGACAAACCAAAACAACAGATGTCTAATAGAAGACCCAACCTTGGTATTGGAAGATGTCCCTACGTGACCCACCTCCAGCCAACTCCAGGGGTGCCAGATTGATACTAGAAAAGCAATTCTAATCAAGTACAGGATGTGGCCCAGAGACCAAAAGTCTATTATTTATATCCATTCTATTTCTATTAAGGAACCAACCAGAGAGTCAATTGGCCCGGGAGAGGTACTCAATAACAATGTCCTGATAGATCACCTTCCTCAGTAATTGAACTAACTAGAATTGTCTCTTGTCCCACAGCACACTGTCTGTGAATTTGGAGCTATTTCAGCTCTTTGGAGGTCATAAAATATGCATTTTGGTACTCATGAATTAGGAGCTGGAAGCCAGAAATCTACTTACATTCTTCCAACTCACTTAAAATTTTATTTTCCCTCATACTCCCGTTTGCCAATTGGCTCATGTAAATATCATTAGGTAGAAGAACACAGCATGAGGACCTCAACAAAAGTGTAGGGGGATCGACTGCTCCATCTAGGCCAGTTCGTTTCTCTAAGATATACAAGAACGAGGGGAAACCTGCATCAGTCCTCAGGCGCAACATTTTTTTGAAAGGAGAATGGGTGTTTCAGCTACAGAAAACTTGAGATGCTTAAGGAAGAGCATTCCTGTGAAGCCCCGTTGTGGCTGCTGTCACCCAAAGCAGTTCTGTCGGCATCTCTCCCTCAGCTGTCCCCTGTCTTTCCCCGGGTGCACTTAAGTCTTTCTATTGTCTCTTCAAATTTTTGTTTGCTTCTCTGAAGTCATCATCATCAATTAATATTTGCTGGGGGCCCATGGGGTCTAACATGCCACTTCTCCATCTGTTATTCACCAATTCAGATGTGGGGGTCCCACCCCTTTTTGGTTTGAGTCACATCACGCTATGGTGCTATCAGCAGCGCCCGCCTGTGTCCTCCAAGCATTCTCAAACCCAACATCTCTGTTCTCTATTGTGCTCCTCTATGATTTGCCTTCCTCAGGATTATACACGTGAAAAATTTAGATCTTTGATATTGAATTCCAGCTCTGCCACTTTCTAGGTTATATGACCTTGGGAGGCTTTTGGATCCTTACCCATAAAAAGGGGATCCGCATGTCCACGCTGTATGTAGATTCTAGAGCATGGGGTGATGGTTGTGAAAATTAAATGAGATTAAAGGTAGAGGGTATGGCTTGGTCCTTGGCACCTGGTTAGTACTCAAAAACAGAAACTCCTCTTGTTCCCTATGGATTGGAAGGGCAGGCGAGTGACAATCACAAGGAGCTAGCAGCCGGCATCACCATGAGCAGCAGCATCTTCAACCCATTTCAAGAGCACATTCAGGCACCCCTGTCATGTCAATTTTTTAAAACATTTTTATCAGTGTGCCAGGCAGAATACCAACTACTGTTTCGGCGGACCTCGGCTTTGCACTCTTTTCAAGTTCATTATATTCACATTTCCACCCCTTGGTTATCAACCTCCTTGCTACTACTTCTTTTAAAATTGCTGTAGGGACCAGCTGCTAGAATGAGATTCTCAATAATGGTCATGGTATGTAAGTATTTTCCTCTATGGAAGCAAAGACTTGTCAGGGAGTCAAGACTGCGCTGCTTGTCTTTGCGGGAGAGGCTGCCTTCCAAAGCCACGCCATTTGGCCATCTTAACTGAGTTGGTTTGAGCACATTTTATAGTGTGTGTGTGTGTGTGTGTGTGTGTGTGTGTGTGTGTGTGTGTGTGTGTGGAGGGGGCTATACATGCTGACCGCTCAGGCACTCAGGGAACAAGCACCAGGCAAGTGATATGTCATAGCAGACAAACGGACTCTTTAAACTGGAAAATGAGAAAAACATTTTCATCGGGATGGGCACTTACCTGTCAATCAGCCTTTGCCTTGCTCTGATTATGGACGTGGCCTTGGGCTGATGCTGTGAGGTACACAATGAACGATCAGACACGGCCCCTGCCCTGAAGGAGTTTACGATCAAGTTGGGAAAGTGCAGCTTAAAGATGAGGGCACTTCCAGGCACCCTGAAGGAGAACTCACCGCAGCCAGCTGCGTGTGCATGCCGTGCCACATGCGGGGCCGGAGCCAAGGATGGCCATTTCTGCCACAGGTTCTTCAGTTTGGGCTCAAAGGCAATGTCACATTCATGGGTGGGGACCCATTTTTCTTGTTTATTGAGTCAAGACATAATTTGCTCTGGTACATGGAGCGAACTAGCTGTCGTAAATGTTTTTAGGGTACTTTTTTCTTCTCTTACGATTGGCCAGAGAAACCCAAAACGTTGCTCTCATTGAATAAGTCTCAGTCCCGCACCCTGGCAGCAGGCAGGCACCTAGAACTCATGAAGGCGTCTCCCCAAAGTGATGTGTTTGGTAATCAAAGCCAGAGCTGGGGACTCACTCAGTTTTCCCGTTTGGTTGGGGGAAGTTGGAAGAGCCCCCATCTCATCAGCAACCTGGCCCAGGCCTTCCACTCGGTAGAGGAACCCAAGGCTCATTGAAATGAGAAATGAGCACAGCCATGAAAGACTTATTTTCAAAAATGGCCATAAATGGATTTCTGAAGCTAGTCACCTCCTAAGTCAAGATCTTCTTGAAGCTCAAATTTTCATTAGTACTACATTTGCCGTATTTTCCATACACTATCAGTGACTGAAAGTAATCGTTAACGACATTGAGAAAGTATGATGCACCTAGAACTGTGACGAGGACCTCACCTAGGCATAGTTTTAGCACTCCAAATGTCCTCTTTTCCCCATACTAGTCAGGTTCTTGGACTACCCAACATTGTTGCCTGTTGGGTTCTTCAGAAGCATGTGTGCAGAAGGCACTTGGGGAGCAAGGTGCTTAAAGGCCAGGTGGGACTGTGATGTGAACATGGCAAAGCCACTGGGGAACTGCGGAGTGAATATCCCATCAGAGTTTCTCCACATTGGGCAGAAATACCTGGGCTTTTACCGCCCAGCCCTCTCAGTAACCGGGGACTGGAATGGCGTGACCTTGAGCGAGGAGGCTCCCTGCAGCTATGGGAGACCCTGAGCCTGCAGAAGCAGTTGCCTGCCGACCTTACTCCCTGCAGCTGGGCAGCTGGTCCTGCCGCGAAGGGGCACCTGGGTGATGCACCTCGGTATCCCTCACTCCAGAAAGTGGGACGACAACCATCCCTATTCCCAAGGAGTTGTTGTGAGGCCTAAACGAGATTATACATTTAAGACATTCGGCCCCGTGGCTGGAGGGAGTCATTGCTCAATGATCCTTTTACTTAAGGCTGTAGAGCAGATACTGTTCTCTGTGTGTGTGTCTTTTTTTCCGAGCCTCTAAATTTTTTAAATTGTTTTTTTACTGTGCTAAATATTCATAACATAAAATTTACCGTGTTAACAGTTTTTAAGTGTACGGTTCAGTGGCATTAAGTACATTCATACTGTTGCTGTGCCACAGTTACCACCATTCTTTCCAGATTGTTTCTTCTTTCCAAATGAAAACTCCATACCATTAACCACTGACTCCCTTTCCTCCCTTCCCCTGAACCCCTGGCACAACCATTCTACTTTCTGTCTCTGTGAATTGGACCACTCATATAATAGGTATACTAATAATTTATGGTACTTCTTGTAAGTGGAATCATACAATATCTTTTTGTGATTCGATTATTTCACTGAGCACGATGCTTTCAAGGTTCATCCACGTTGTAGCATGTGTCAGAATTTCCTTCCTTTCTAAGGCTGAATAATATCCAGTGTGTGTATGTAGCATGTTTTGTGTTTTCCTTTTACCTGTCCCTGGGCACTTGAGTTGCATCTACCTCTTGGCGATTGTGACCACTGTGGCTATGAGCATTGGTGTACCAGCAGAGACTATTATTTAAATCCCTCCCCCCAATTTTATTTCAGTATGATTGACACATAACATTGTGTAAGTTCAGGTGTACAACTTGTTAAGGTGATGCTTTAATACATTGCAAATTGGTTACCATCCTAACGTTAGCTAACACCTTCATTCTGTCATAATTACCATTTTCTATGTGGTGAGAACATCGAAGATTTACTCTCTTAGCAATTCCAATACAGTGTTATTAGCTATAATCGCCATGCTGTGCCTTAGATCCCCACAACTGTTAAATTTACAACTGGAAGCTTATGCCTTTGACCGTCACCTCCCCATTTCCCCTCCCCTACCAGAGGCTGCCCCCTGCCACCAGGCTATTCTGTTTCTCTGAGTTCCGCTCTTTTAGATTCCACAGATAAGTGATGACCTGCGGTATGTGTCTTGCTTTGCCTGACTTACTTCACTTAGCATAATTCCCTCAGGTTTCCTCCAAGTTATAAACAGCAGGATTCCCTTCTTTCTCAAGGCTGAAAAATATTCTGTGAGATTTAAATACATATATATATATATGTGTATAAATGTATACAAATGAATAAATATAAATAAATATACATATTAATAGAAATGTAATACATAATGTATAATATATGATGCACATATAAGGTTATATATGATATATAGCATATGAAATCTCATATCTAAAACATATATGATTATATATAAGTATTATAAATCATTATATTCCATATATATCACATCTTTAACCATTCATCTGTTGAGAGACACTTAAGTTGTTTCAGATCTTGACTATTGTGAATACTGCAATGAATATGAAAATATAGATATTTTTTTGAGATCCAAGCAGATGATATTATTAATCCCATTATCTAGATAAGAAAATACAAACTCAAACCGATCAAGGGGTAAAGGGCCAGCAACCTAACCCTCGTCTGTCCAAGTCCACACGCTTGACCGTGACCTCTGTGCCTCCCTCCTTTGACAAGCCTGCCGTCCAGAATCAGGCTCTGTCGTGCCGGGGGCTACAGCAGGCCATAGCCCTCTCCTGTGGAGGATGCCCCGGCTCTCCCTCCGGCACAGGGAACTTCGCAGGGCTGCTTTGCTCACCCTCGATCTGAACCCTGTCTGTCTGTCTGTCTTCCATCCCATTGCCTCCCATCTGCTTCCTCCTCCTGTTCAGCTCCTTGCCGTGGTGGGAGCCCGGGATGCCAGGCACTCCCTTTACTCCTCTCAACTCCTAATTCCTGTATCCCTGCTAACCCGGTGGAGCAGGCATTGCTATCGCCCTCCCGCGCCGCGCCTCGGGCAGTGGAGTCGCCTGGGCGTTAAAAACCTGCCCTCAGTTCCCAGCTAATACGTGGCACAGTTGAACACGGGTGGTCTGGGGTCCGCACCAGGATACAGCACAGCCTCTTGGACGGACTCACAGACTCAGATCCACTGGCAGGCCCAACGCCTCCGAGTTAAGAGACGGCCCTCCAGCCCGCCCCGGACGAACGCAGGGGAGGGAGTTCTGCCAGCCTGAGCCTGCTGCTCGCCACCTCTGCCCACAGGCGCTGGCTGGGCTCAGGCCTCCCCTGCTCACAGCGGGCCGAGCGGCAAGCCCTGAGGCCACTGCAGCTGCCTCGCTAGTCTACAGCCCCCCTGGGCCTGGAAGCTGTCGGAGGCAGGCGCACCAGCCCTTTCGTAATATGGCTGCTTTCCCTTCCACGTAGCGGGAGCCAAGGTGGGGGGAAGGAAGGAGGGAGGGCAGGAGGGGGAGAGAGAGAGACTGCCTACGGCCTCTGTATTTATCCCAAATCCATATATTATTTTGGAACATTCAGTATTACGGAAATATGCAAGGGGATAAATCACTCCTTTTGCCATCTGGTCTCTGAGAACCTTCCCAAGAACTGTAGCTTCATTTAATTTGGTTGTGTTCCTTTCTCAACCTTTTTGGGCTTTCCATCATCTTTTCTTGGCTCCAGTCTGGGGTTTGTTTTGCCGTCAGTTTCTTGCTCCTTTAGCTGTTTCTGGGCTTTAGTTTTTAAAGAGAAACACCAGCGCTCGCTAGTCAGCGCTGTGCCAGGTTCTGTCTCTGGCAGGCAGCTGCCTCATGACCTTTTTTTTAACCTTCATCTGGAAACTTGGAGTGATGTGTGTGTGTGTGTGTGTGTATTTTCAATGCTCCAACCAGATACGCCAACCAGCTTGCTGGTCAGTAATGAGGAAGCTGTAGGGCCCTGTGGTCTTCCAGTTTCTTGGCAGGGCCCTCAAGGCAAACGCTCCTGTGAGATGAGCGTGGTGGACCAAGCCCAGTCATCGCTGCACAGTTCCAAAGTCCATTGAAAGACACAAATGGGTTGACACTCATCCAATGGGAGGGCAACTCCTCTGGAGACGTTACTAAGAACATCCTGAGCAAAGGCTCCTCCCTGTTTGAGTGGGGAGGTTACAGGTAAGCAAGGGAAGAACTCCAGAATGACCCATGATGCAATGAGGGGAAGTTGGACATCGGTATGATGTCATATTTAGCTTCATGTAGACACAGATGGTTACATATAGAAATATTTATAGACACACCTACATACATGGATTAGCATGCACTTAGCTCTGTCCACTAAGAGGAGCTAGCAGCAATGATACCCCAGCAGCAGTGAGCACACTTAGCACCCCGATCTTGGTTTCTAATACCATGGGCCAAAAACGGGGAGCAAGGGCTCCTTGGAGAAATGGCTGCTTTGAAGACCGGGCATGAAATTATTGAAGATGAATCTGATACCGAACAGCTTGTAGTTCAAGAAAGTGAGAACATCCTCAAAACAACAGCAATAAAAGCACCATGATGCAGTGAGTCTCATAACTGAGAGATGGAGCGGCTTCGCTTGAGGCAGGTGGACAGTCGTTGACCGCTCCTATGAAAAACCAGGCGCCCGGCGCTGAGGGCCTGCTTGATTCGCTCTTTGCCGTGACCGGTCTATGCTGGATATCTTCTTGCTGCTTCTGCGGGCTGGTGATCCCTGGCCTCCCCTCCTGCTGTTCACAGCCACGGCAACTTCCTGAGCTGCCACAGCCCATCGCTGAAGACGGGGCAACTTGAAACGAGGAGAGTGGAAAAGAAATCACATCTCCGTGGAGAAAATCAAGTGGTTGCAACTCAATTATTAATGTGCAGAACTGTTATGTAATGTAGCAGCCCAATTAACAGGTGTCTCTCGGGCAATAATCAAGGCTTAATTTGGCACGATAATTAGTAACCTCCCCTCCTAGCTTTGGATGGAGGCCCCGGCAGGACGGCCTGATGGCTGGTAATGAAGCAGCATCACTTACTTTGCAGCCGTGTTAATTGCATCTTTCTGTGCATGGGGACAAAACAGATTTGCCGGTTTCTAGATGCTGGGATGCGCCACTAATCTAATTGACTTGTACTTGTTTTCTGGTCTGGCCAACCCTGGCCTTTTTGAAGGGCGGCACTGCTCCACATTTGAGATTTCTTTAATTGACCTAGTTGTTGTAATGGCTACACTGTGGCCTTTTTTTCCCTGATAGTCTGGGTAGCAGAGTTCCAGTCCTGTAAGACATATGGCCAGAGTTGTCAGCTCTTAGGAACAACAGGAAATTGTCCTGTTCCCTGGATCTGTAATAATGGGTGACCACAGTCACCCTGGATGGCTACCTATTTCCTCCTTGGGTCCCAGGACACCCCTCTTTGCTATAATAAAATGCTAGATGTGTGTGCAACCTGTATAGTCACAGAAAACAAAAACAGAAAAAATTAGGTGTGTTATTTTCAAAAAAGAAATAGAAGCACAGGGAAGAAAGAAAAACCAGTCACTAATCATCCTTCAGCTGAGAGATAATCACTATTATTTTGATATATCTCTCAGTTTCACACACACACACACACACACACAGATGTGATTTCTATTTGCAAAACTGGAATTGTAGCTGCAGACTATTTTGTTAACATGTTGTTTGATCTCAGCAACAGATTTTTGAATCAGGTCTATGCCAGGTTTTCCTAAACTGTCTTCCTCCGAAGTTTAGGACCTGCTGGTCTATGCTGAGAATTAAGCTGAGACAATGTGCATTTTATTTTTCCTCTTGGTAGTAGTCCACAATGAACATTCCTGTACTGAAGTAAATGCTAAAAACATTATTTAGGGAAATTATTATTGTTCCCTTAATTACAAGGTAAGAATCCTGGCAATTTTTTCTTTAAACTATACTTGGGGAAGTGGTATTGAATATCTAACTAGTTTTCCGTTTTTGTTTTATTTTGTTTTGCTATTATAAATATCACTGCAGTGAACATCCTTACGTACGCATCTTAGTGTAGATGTGATATTTCCTTAGAATTAATTTGCAGACGAGCCCGAGGTCACAGCACGTGCATATTTTAAGGTTCTGAACCTACTCAGGTGAATTGCCCTCCCCCAAAGTTCACATGCATTTACAAAGCCACGGGGCCCCTGTAAGACCCCTCCCACCCCTTTTCTGCTTTGAAGCACATTTTTAATTCCAGATTCTGCAACTTTAGTGATGATGTAGGAGACGAAAAGAGAAAGTTTATTAAATTCTTATTTATGGATTCAATTTGCATCAGCCTTTTTCTTTCCCAAGCTCAAGGCACTGCACAGAAAACATTGAACTTGTAACTCTTAGCTGTGTTACTCTGAGAGAGGGACCCACAGACACCTGGCTGAGCAGGCAAGTGGGGGCTGAAGGTCAACTCCATCTACTCTCACCATGCCCTACTCTGTTGGAGTTGAGTCCTCCTTCAAGAGTCACAGTTTTCTCTGATCACAGAGTCACTGTGCGAGCTAGCAGAGGCCCCTAGGATGATTAAAAACAGACACACACACACAAGCAAAAACCAGCCTTTTCCCAGCTACCTTGAGCCTATAACCTATTTTCTTACTCTCTGTCTCTTTTCTCACATGAGATAGGAGTTAACTTCTAAACTGATCTGCTTTCGTAGCTAACATTTTTGCAGACAATGTTTCCTTCTTCAACCACCACCCAAGGAGGTTGCATGAAGATCTTTCAGCAGTGTTCCTCCCACCCCTACCTTGGACAAATCCCTACCAATCTTTCCCCAGTGATTTAAGATGCTCTTAATTGCTTTACTGGAGGGAGATAAAACACCCTTTCAGCCAACAGCTGAGCGATTTGCTATGACAATTCTGCCACTATGCATTCACTTAATTTCCAATTAATCAAACATTCAATAAATCATTAGTATAATCACACCTGCTCCCAGCGCCTTGCCCCAGCACATTAGCTGCAGTCAGGCAGCCCCCTGGACTGGCCGGGAGGGAAGCGCTCATTTATCTGCCCTGGCTGGGTGCGCACCCTCGCTCCCGGTGAGCCCTGAGAAATGACGGGTAAGAAACTGTAATTATTTCAGGCAACAGAAGTTTGCTTGGTTCCCCGCTCCCCTGCTTCTCACTCCACTGCTTCCCCAACAACTTAAGCCAACATCGGAGCATCCTAGAAGCAGAGGCTGGTTCATTTCAGCAAGTTTTTTTTTGTTTTTTTTTTAATCATTTTTATTTCCCGACTGTGCCTCGTTTCTAATTACACCATCTCCCCAGGTGAGCGATAATTCCCTCATCACCATATATCTGAAGCACACATTATTAAAATAATATAGCTTATGTCATATAAATGTAGCAGAAAGTATCTTAAAGATGCTTTATTGAAAGCTGGTAAATTGGTTCAACAGATGAATGTTTTAAGGCCTGCTCTGGAAAAGTTGCACAAGTATAAAGCCACTGAATTACGGCTGCAGTTTCACACGAGCGGGTGCAATTATTTTAAGCATCTAACTGTGCAAAAGACAGATCTGAAAGGGAAGGAGCTAAATTCTCTGAGATTAATTAAAGGGTTTCATTTGGCTCTTGATTTAAAAATAAATTTCGAGCATGCATCACTTGTTATTCTCTTGAAGAATTTGCATTACAGAGCTTACACACAAAAAAAGTAGCGAGAATGTTCGGCGTCGTGAGTTCTTCATACAATGTAGCTGGCAGCTCGTAAAGGGAAGGGTTGACCTATTGCAACACCATATGCTCTCCCTACTTCTTTATACGTTTCCATTCGTGAAGGGTATTAATCTTAAAACTCATTTCCAATGTAAGATTGTGCATTTACATGAATTTCCCATAAGATTGCTCCTGATTCGATCTCTGCCCATGGATTTAATTTCTTTTACCTCTCAGAGCCAGTGGTGCTGAAGGGTTTATGGTAATTATAGTGTCGTGGGTTCCAGGGGAACTGTTCCCTGGTACCGTAAGTGTGGGTTTCATTCTCTAGGAGCCCCTCAGCCCTGGAGACGGCGCAGCAAGGATCTCTGAGGCCGGGAGCTCGCAGGCCCGATCGGGATGCTGGCTGGTGCACAGCCGGAAGGCAAGGGGGAGCTGGGGGAGGATGGCCGGGGGCTGCCGGCCAGATGGAGAGCTGCTCTAAGGGGGCCCTTTAAGGTGAATCGCTTGGCGATTTTGTGAGTTGGCAGACGGTCCGGCCACCTGTGCTCAACGTGAAATGAGATACAGGCAACCTACTGGTCTGAAATATGCTGCACACCCTTTGAGAGACGGCCCAGTGTTGCGAGAGGCGATGCGCCTAATAGTAGGGTGCAGGGGGAGGCAACCGGGGCAAAAGTACCTTGGGTTGAGAGTGGGACTGACTAGGGTTCAAATTCTCAAAACCCAAATTTTTATCGGTATCACACGGGCGAAGAGAGCGTGATGCGAGCTGCGTGTCGGTTTAGTTTTTCTAGCAGCCACATTGAAAAATAAAAAGAAACAGGAGAAATCAGGTAAATGACATATTTTACTTAATTCACTGTATCCAAAGTATTATCTTTCCGGCAGGTTACCAATGTAAACATTGAGAAGACATGCCACCTTCCTGCTTTCATGGGGATGCTTTGACATCCACTGCGTATTGAAAACTTGGAACACTTCTGCACTTGGACCAGTGATGTTCCAGGGGCTCAGCAGTAACCTTGTACGGTCATGTCTACCATATCGGATAGTGTGAATCTGGCTCGTGCGTGATCAGGACATTCCCAGTTGCAAAAGAGGGACAGGAAATTCTAATTAGCTTCAGCAAGAAAAGCCCCTTTGTCTAAAATGTCACTGGGTCTAGAAGCCCAAATGTTACCTTCAGGTGCATCTCCATGTGTGAGCCCTGGTTGCTTGTATGTGGACCATTAAGAGGGTAGGAAAATGGCCCTTGGCAACCTCAGGCTTATGTGGCTCTTACGTTTGTGACTTTAAGGAATTAGAGACTTCTCCCCCCATACACCCTCAAAAGCATGACTCGTGGGCAAAAACAACGCACCCCACTGCAAATGGAATGATACAACCTACTGTAAATGTATAAGGATCACTCAGGCCAAAGCTTTGAAGTCATTCTTGGTGCCTTTATTTCTTAAATATTGTGCACCGAATTCTTCCCCCAGGAAATCCAGTTGATTCCACAACATATCCAGAAATGTGCCCCTTCCCACTACTGAAGCCATCACTCTGGTTCAGGTCCCATCAACTCTTACCTGGATTTCGGACACAACCCTCTAACTCTCCTTTCACTGTAGGAAACCTCCCCTCCCCCCATGGCTTCCATCTCTCAGAGAATGAGAGCCAATGTCCTTGCCAGTTCCCAAAAGGCCCCCAAGTTATGGCCCCTCCCAACTTTCTCACCTTGTCTGTTGTTGCTTTTCCCCTCACTGACCCTGTCCTGGTCACGGTCACAATGGCCCCTTGCTCCAGACTTGGTCTTCCTTCCGGATGGTTGCATTGTCTGTTTCCTCTGCTGGAGTAACCTGCTCCAGCTATTTCTAGGTCTTGCACCCTCCTAGTGTTAGGCCTTGACTCAAGCAGCACTTCTTCTGTAAGCCTTGTCCCATGGAACATGCTTTCCCTTACAATTCTCACCCCCGCCCTTGCTCTCTAGCTGTAGCATTCTGCATTACTTAGCTTGTTTTAGTGATTCCTCCCCCCCCCGCCCTCTCTCTTTCTCTCTTTCTCTCAATTGTAAGCTCTATGAGGGTAGCTATTTCCATCTTGTCCCTGTGCCCAGAACAGGTTCATTAAAGAGGCTCAACACTGGGTAACATTTGGGCTTCTAGACCCAGTGACATTTTAGACAAAGGGGCTTTTCTTGCTGAAGCTAATTAGAATCTCCTGTCCCTCTATTGCAACTGGGAATGTCCTGATGAATTCAGGATGAGCATGGAATATGGGCATATGCGTTAGAGAGTAGCCATTGGATTATTTTCCACCAGAGCCGCTTCCACACATTGTGAAGATCAAAACCAAAACGCAACACCACTGGGAACAGCTAAGGACCAGCACCTCAGTCTCCACCGCATTGTAACCTCCTGGGACTGCCAGTTATTCATTAGCCCATATACACTGGATGCCACTTATTTTTTGAATCTTCACCCAAGGATATGGTTGTTTTTTTAAAATTGATTTTTAGAGAGAGGGGAAGGCAGAGAGAGAGAGAGAGAAACATTGATCACCACCCCCGGCACCCTGACCAGGGATTGAACCCGAAACTCAGGCTTGTGCCCTGACCGGGAACCAAACTCACAACCTCCAGGTGCATGGGACAACACTCCAGCCAACCCAGCCATCTGGCCAGGGCCAGACACCACATTTTTGAAAGGGCACATCTGTCCTAGGCACAAGCTAGTTAGCCTGACGCATGACTGGGCCACAGCAATAGCATTTGAAAAATTTTACTGTGCCTTCCTGGTTGTTCCCATCCTTCTAGAATGGCTTCCCTCAGGTCTTCTCCATCTCAAAGAATAGTATTATCACCCATCCTGTTACCCAGGGCACCATCTCCAAAAACTCAGCTTAGCCTAACAGCCAAGCCTCAGTCCAATGCCATCCATGGCAGGATAGCATGATTCAATCATCCGTTCTTACATTTACTTACTACGAACATTTCTGTTAAAGCGCTGCCAGGGGGTGAGCACTCTGAAAGGCACTGCAGTCATCATATTTCCTAAGTGTCGCTGAAAACGTGCTCACTTCTCTCCGCCTCCTTTCCCACATCCTTAGTCCATGACACCGTCCAACAGCCAAACTATACAGTACCCCACTCACCAGTGCCACCTTCTCTCCCAGTCTTGCCTTTCTCCAGCTCATCCACGGAGGCTGGCCGGTTTCTTAGAATAACTAGCGCTGCATCTCGGAGAGGTCACCTTTGAGATTCTGGTGGCGGTCAGACGGGGGTGTCTGGAAGGCAACGGGAAGTGGGGGAGCCAGGAGTGGAGACAGGTTGGAGCCAGAGAGTCTAGATGTGGAGACATCTCTGTGGCGATGGTAGTTAAGCTTTGAAGAGGGGCGAGGTGGTCAGAAGGGTCGGCAGTATGGGGGCCAGGGGTACCTGGAGAAGGGCCTGTGTTCAAGGTTAGCCTCGCTCCTTCTGCTGGTCTGCGTGCAGCCCCGGGGAGTGGGGGACACAGTGAGGATGGCCACTGAGGGCTAAGCCACCGCCTTTCCAAATACAAATGTTAACCAACCCTCCTCGGAACGAATTTAAGGGGCTAACCCTTGTCACTCACCACCCCCTTGCAAGCCCACACTTGTAGCAGGGAACCTTTCCCCGAGGCAGTGCAGGAGAAAGTTTTAAACTTTTTAAAAACCCTGCTCCATTGAATTATCTTCAAAAGTACTTTGGAAGATGGGGCCAGGGGGAGGAAGGACAGATGGGGTTAGTGATTTTGAGCGCTACAGCTTTATCGGCTTGTTGTAAATATGTGATGCTATTTAATGTAGCAAGCCATCAGGTTAATAAACAAGTGACGGCCAAGTTTGTAATTGGCAAGGAAAGAGGTTATAATCTATAAGGAGCTTTGTGTCCCAACCAATTTACTCTCTAACAGAACTTCATTGCCTCTGTCTCGATAACTCCCGAGGAGTCTTAAGAGCTAAACATCCAGATTGGCCGAGCTTGGTTTCTCTAGCAACGTTTCCTTTTCGGCTTCATCTGTCACCCAGATAAGACACTTGGAAAACACATTTCTTTAAAATGCAGCTGCTCACCTGGCCCAGTAATGCCTGGTTTGTTGTTAGTGGGTGGCTTTTATCCTGAAAGTTGGAAAGAAGTGAATTGCATGGCAGAATCCATTTTAAATCCTCGTGGGCTACACGAAATCAGAAAATAAAATGGGATTTCACGAAAACATTAAACTAGTCCTGTCCAGGATTCTTAGCAGAGTGTGACGTTCCTTGGGGATTGAGTTTCTGCCTAACGCTGAAGTTCAGTTCGCCGCACCTCTCTCCTTGGTGCAGGGCTTAATGGACCAGCATGCACAGTTGGCCACATTAGCAGCGCTCACCTCTAGGGGGCATCATTAACCTCACAACCTTGTGAATGGAGCCACTACCTTTGTGTGAGCTCACCCCACTCAGTTGTATGAGGTGGTCCTGGGGAAAGGGTGAGTTTTTGGAGTTAGATTGGCCTGAGGCAAATCACACACAAGAGTGATCTTGGGCAGGTTTCTTCATTTTTAAAAAGGAGATTATTATAATGCCTTCTTCATAGCGTTGCTGTTAGAAATGATGCATGAAATTCCCTTGGCACATGCTTTTCCTTTGCCCAGGCTGCTCACCTGGGTACATCCCTCTTCTTGTTGCACAACCCACCTCGGCTGCAATCTTCTTGGTAGTCCCATGGCTAACCTCCCTCCCCTTCTTCTTAGTCCTGCATATACTCATGCATCTGAAAGACTGGGTGTGCCATTGAAGCGGAGATTTTTTAAAATTATGTTTCGTTTTATTTTGTTTCACTGCATGTCTCATATTTTATCACCAATTACGCTTTCACATTCCCATTTCTGCAGCTAAATCTGTTTGCTTGCCTGACCAGCACTCACTCTTCCACCTTCTGGGAACGGGGCCCATCTCAGAATTGCTTGAGCACCTGCACCTTGTCTGATATCACAGCCCCTGTCATTCTGATGGGACCGGCAACTCCCTCTAACTCCAGGTATTCGCCCATCACTCAGGCTTGTCCAATCAGCCTTTTTTATTCCTCTGGACATGGTGATCGGTTCACCAGTGGGCCTGTGACTGGCTTCAGCCAATGAGATTTGTTTCTGGAAAGAAACTTCTTTTTCCTCGAGTTACAAAACTGGTAGGATCTAGGCTTCCGTTATCTGATGGCCGTGTTGCAGCACTTGGGTGTCATAGACAGGATGGTTTTCCTCGCCCCCATTCATATGTGGAAATTCTAATGCCCAAAGTGACGGTATTAGATGGTGGGGCTTTGGGAGATGATTAGGTCATGTGGGTGGAGCCCTCACAAGTGGGGTTAGTGCCCTTATAAGAAGAGACAGAAGATTTTTCCCTCCCTTCTCTCCCCCACTCCATCCTTCCCTCTCCATCATGGTAGGATACAGCAATAGGATGGCCATACGCAGACCAAGACCCGGACTCTCATCTGATGCCAGTTCTGCTGGTGCTTTGATCTTGAACTTTCCAGCCTTGAGAATTGTGAAAAATAAATGTTATTTCTTTAAGCCACCCGGTCTAGGGTAAGTAGTTACAGCAGCTTGAATGGACTAAGAGAATGGGGAAAGCCAGTCCGAACACAAAGCAAAATGTTTAAAAGAGGTTCATTTCTGAAATCATATGGATATCAGCACCTGTATCTAATTGAGCCTGGAGCCCTAAACTTAACAGTTTTGTGAGAACTCAAATCCCCTCTCCCACGGTTTTGTGTATAAAGTAGTACAAAATGAAGCACTGAACCACGCACCCTCCAGCAGAGTCTGCTCTACCAGAGCACGGTGTAGTTGAGGGCAGGGGGGTGGTTGCTCACGACACATTTGACTCTTGATACGTCAAATTCAAAAATGCCAAACTCAAAGGTTCAGAGGCAGGGATTTAACAAATAAAATTGTGCATAGTAACCAGATGAATTAAGATAGCCCATGAGCCAGAGACACAGAGTCATTTTTTACCCAAAAATATAGTGATTTTTATGTCACTTCTTGATTGACTCTGTCAGCTCAGCGAGTATCTTGCAAGCTGACAAGTGATAAGCCAGTTGCTTGGTTATTGATGATGCTGCTCGACCAGGGATGTGTCGTTACGATGTGCTTTGGGGGCTGTGAGCCTGTACATGGAACCAAAGAAAAGACTGAGTTTTTCAGACATTCCCTTGATTCACTCAGAGGGAGAATGGCTTCCCCCCAGAGGGGTCCTGGAGTTGAAGGCGTGAGGATTTATGCCCTTGTCTTCTTTCAGAGTGAGGGACTAGCTCTCACCCAGCTGGTAGTATTTTCTGCAGAAAACCTGACCAATGAGTTTCTTGCCAAGACTACTCAATCCTTCACTTCTATTGACTGATCAGTACAAAGATACCCTATGAGATTATAACAGCAGCTAATATTGATTGATGGGTCCTGTCCATTGGCAGGTATGCCAGCACTATTCCAAGTGCTGGGAATGCAGGCGAATGGTCCTGATCTATCCTTATAAATTGTATATTTTAGTGGAAGGGATGGATGATAAAGGAGCAAGCTGATATGAGAACAAAATAACTAGAGGTTTTGATAAGTGATAGGAAGGAACCCAGAGGGTGAGCTGTTAAAAGAGTAATTGATGGTGAGAGTTGGTGGTAGGAGAGGCCCATCTTTAGAATATTAGTTACAAAGTGAAGCCATCTCTGAGAAGGGAACATGGGAATGGAGACCTACAGGTAGAGGAGGAGCCAGCCAAGGAGAGTCCAAGAAAGGGTGTTCCAGGCAGGAAGAAGAGCAAAGGCAAAGTCCCTGAGGCTGGATAGGGCTGGGTGTGGTGGAGGAATAGAAATGAAGTCAGTTCTTCTGTAGTCCAGCGGGGGAGGAGAGACGTGTGGGAATGGGCTAGAGAGTAGGTGAGGGTTGGGTCATGATGGGACCCATACAAATGGTTGGAAACTTGGGCTTTGTTCATGAGTGTGTTCTTTTATTTGCTCTTCATATAGGCCTATGAAGTAGGTATCCTTGAAGAATAAAGGATCTTGCTGAAGGTCACGCCACTCATGGGCAGCAAAACCATGATTCACCGGGTAGCTCTCTTTGCAGGATCCACCTCCTTCACTCTGACAAGGTGCCACCATGTGGTTCCTAAGCCACAGATGGATCCGCTAGAACATGGGCAATGCCTATGAATGACTGTTTATCATAAGTATCATGAGGGTTCAAATGAGGTCATGAATGTAGATTGCTTAGCTCTGTGTCAGGCAAAGTCAGTGTCTAATAAATAATGCGATGTTTCATCTGAGGCTGCCCAGTCTCCACTTCATGTAATCTATTTATTTCAGAAATTTTAATTTTGGTAAAATTTATCATCCTAACCATTTAAAAGTGTACAGTTCAGTAATGTTAAGTGTATTTACATTGTTATGTAACCAATCTCCAGAACTTTTTCATCTTGCTAAACTGAAAATATGTACTCATTAAAAACAACTCCCCATTTCCTCTGCCCCAGCCCCAGGCAACCACCATTCTACTTTCTGTGTCCATGAGTGTGATGACTCTAGTTACCTCATATAAGTGGAATCATGCAGTATTTTTCTTTCTGTGACTGACTTTTATTACTTAGCATAATGGCCTCGATGTTCATTCATGTTGTAACAGGCGTCAGAGTGTGCTTCCTTTTTAAGGCTGAATAATATTCCATTGTATGGATCCACCACATTTTGTATTCATTCACCTGTGGATGGACACTCAGGTTGCTTCTACTTTTTCTCCATTGGGAACAATGCTGCTGTGAGCCTGGGTGTGCAAATATTTCTCCTAGACCTATCTTTTAATTTTTGTGAATATACACACAAAAGAGGAATTGCTGGATCCTATGCTGACTTTATTCTTAATTTTTTTTGGAGAACCTCCATACTGCTTTCCACGGTGGCTGCCCCACCTCACATTCCCACCAACAGTGCGCAAAGCTTCGTATTTCTCCCATTGTCACAAACACTTGTCATTTCCCCTTTTAAAAAAATAATAGCTATACTAATGGGCATGGGGTGTTTGCTTGATATAATCTTGGTTATCTCCTTAGGAAGTATGTCATTCTTAGAGCAGTTGGCAACATTTCATTCCCTTCCAGCCACACCTTCCTGATGAAATTGGCATATGCCATTGATGAAATTCTTACCATCTGGGTAAGAACATGGCATTTTGCCTACAAAAATAGCCTCATGTATTCAGTACTGCATTTGTCTGGTATTTATGAGAATTCACAGATTTCTCTAGAATAATCGAGGAGATTGAGTCTCTGTCCTGTGTACTTGAAAGTATCCAAACCATATCCATTGAAACATGGCTAAAGTGCCATTTCTCTCTCAGTTGCGCAGCCCATAATGAAATGATTTGTAGGAGCAGTCTGAATGAAGGGCCCCGTTCATCAATACTGCATGAATTATGTAGGCATGTCTTCATTTTTACATTATTTATCTCGGTGGCCAGATGGGTACGTTGGCTGTAATATTCATCACTAAGAAATCCACATGCGGCTTAGGCACACTGACATCTGTGCCGAGTCTGACCACCGGGGGCGAGCGTGCGTATTTGTAGTTGGGGACACGGGACCCTCTGCTTCTAGGCAGTTCAGGAGTTCTGCGAGTTCTGGTGTCTGACACTTGATTAGTCACCCTTAAGTAGCTCCCATCTGAGCAAAGTGGAAAGGCTGTTTGGGGAAGGATACACAGTCTTCTGAGTGGTGATATTGGCATCAGTATTTTCTCAACCCATTTGTCTTGTTTTCAATGCGAAGATAAAAATTATATTAATAGCAAGAACGAATATTTAGGAAAGCAGTATAATGCAGTGGGTGCTATGATACAAATGTTTGTGTCCCCCCCAAATTCATATACCTAATCCCTGATGTGATAAGGCCCTGGGGCCCTGGGAGGTGATTGGGTCATGAGGATGGAGGCCTCGTGAATGGGATTAGTGCCCTTATTAAAAAGGCCCTGAAGAGCTCCCTAACTTTTGCCCCCCTGTTAAGTATTAGGAGAAGACAGGGGTCTGTAAACCCTCACCCAACACGGAATCTGTTGGCCCCTTCATCTTGGACTCCCCAGCCCCCAGAACTATGATAAACAAATGTTGTTTGTAAGCTACCCAACTTATGGTATATTTTGTTATAGCAGCCTGAATAGACTAAGACAGTGGATGAAAGTAGGCTATAGGGGCTTCATTCCTGGCTACCCCACTACCTACTATGTGACTTTGGGCAAGTCATGTTCCTCATCTGGTCAATGATGTATTATAGGTACCAACTGTACAAAGTGGTTGTGAAGATTAATTGAGAATATGGGTCATAAAATGGAGTGTTATGCCACTGCGGATAAAAAAGATAAAGATTTTGAGGTATTACTATGGAGTGATTTCAAAGATATAGTATTGATGAAAATATGAAGGGCAAAATGTTACATAGTAGGTTCCAATTTGAGTAGAATAAATTAATATAATTACAGATTTTGTATTTGTTTGCGTGTATGTAGCATTTCTGAAAGGTTCTACATACAAAAATAACTGGTTTCTTCTGGGGAAACGAATGGCAATGGGAGGTGGTGTCTTGATTACTGTTTTATATTGTGGTCATTATTTTGATTTTATTGTGAACCTTTATAAATATTTTTAAGGAAAAATTTCATTTTTAAAAACAAATAATAATATACAGAAATGTGCTCTGTCCCAAGTGGAGATGCTTTTCTGCTACTGAATAGAGACCTTTTTGGCACCCGGTGATGGGTCTCACCTAGACCCTGCTGTTTCTGACTGCCCTTTAGGTCTCAGCTTTAGGGACCTGGTATCCTGCACTGGGTTCTCACCTTTGTTTCCAGTCTGCATCCCCTGCCTGAGCAGAGAACACTCACTCAGTCATAATCCAAAGAGAAATGGGGGGTCTAGAAAGGTCCTCCAGTAGCCCTTGGCAAAAGGCATGCAAGGTGTCCACTTAGCAATTTGGGAGAAGTGGTTATTTACCTCCAAGTCAACATTTAAGAGCTCAGCTTAGTCATCAGTTCTTAGTCACAGCCAGGGTATATTTCTCTCTCTTTCTTATGTAAATGAGCCACAAATGTTGAACAGTCTATAGTTTTAAGCTATTTTATGGGGCTGTGTTCTCATCAAGTATCTGGTAGTGCACACAATTCGCCTTTTTCCAGTGGTGTCCTCTTCATTTGATTTATCATAGACGATACGTGGTAATTCAGTTTGATATTGTTCCCTGTATCCAATGATAAACACTTGAAAGAAACCAAGAAATCTATTTTTTTGTATTAAATAATGACACTGGCCCTTGTGCTACCCTTTCAGAATTGCAAATCAGCCCTGCCCTCTCAGCTCAGAGAGAGGCACTAAGCTCACTCCTCCATAATTATGTTACTCAGCGTTAAATGTAATAGAACTTGGTTTTGCAGAACCAGGAGAGGGCAGTAAATTTCCTTTTTTACTGTTATTAAACATGAATCCTGCCTCTCATACATAGCAAGATCTCACCCGTTTTCTCTGGAATTTGACCAATTTATTTTCCCCCACGCGGGGAAATTTCCGAGCTCCCTTGTGATTATGGTTTTACCTTATACTCCCATTCGGTTTTTATTAGTGTCCTTTAAATTACTTCCTAAATGGACATAAACAAATTTTGCACTTGCAAAAAAAAAAAAAACCAAGTCTTTGCTTTCACTCTGTAAATGAGGTGAAATAGTGACTTTTCGTGAGGCCCATCTTACTCTTCTGGTTCAGACGTAAGTGAAGGGGGACATGCCACCAGATCACCTGAAGTCCAAGTGCAGTGCTCTGGTGTGTTCTGGCCCTTGTGGAAAACGAGAGGCACACGGTGCCTCACAGGACTCAGCCACTTGCCCCGTGACATCCCGCTGCTCCTGCGAAGGCTCTGATTGCAGCCCCTGCGTGCGCCCCAGGCGCCAGCTTGCTGGTGACTCTCGGGACTGGAACCCTTGGCAGGCAAACACGCTCCTGTCCTTTCTCTGTGCCTGCCTTCTCCTTAAGCTTATACATCTGAATACCATTAACTTACGTAATTGCTATGTTCCCTATCCAGGCACCTAATATATCTGGCTAGTTTCAAGGAACACCAAGTTTTCTCTGTGGGACGACTTGGGGGTGGTTTAGGAATTATTATTGGCTCTGCTATAAATGTCTGGGAAGGGAAATGAAGGACACTCCCAGGACACAGTTAACACCTCCTGACGCCGCAGACTGTGTGCTGCCCGGAGACCAGAGACAGTGCAGCCCTAGAGAAGTAACCGCATCCAGTGAAACCTCAGCAGAACCCTCAAGGATTTGGCTACATGTTTATATTTTATATATTGGAGATATGCATACATATAAAAGCTCCCTTACAAGTCACAGTTCCACAGAGAAGAAGTCAGGCTCACTTTTCCCTGCAATCCTGACAACCCAGGCTGCAGACTGGATGTTTCTGGGCATTTCGAAAGGCTATTTTCTTAAGGATTCAGGTTCTCATTAGTCTTCATTTTATAGTTGTTGCTTTTTTTTTTTTTTTTTTTTTTTTTTTTCCATTTTCCCCTGCTTCCACCTACACCAAATGAAGCACAAGGCAAAAATTAGGTTATATACAATTTGTACACTGATTTATTAGCTCGGGCTGGGACTTAATGAAGGGAGAGGAAACACTCTAAACGGCTCCAGGGGATCTGATTGAGCGGAGGTCTGCAGGTGGACTGGGTTTTGGGACGGACTTGGGTGGAGGTATTGTCCCTCGCGGCAGGAGTGAGGAATGTGTCTACTTAGAGATGCCCCTGGTACACTTATCCGGTCGGTGGACATATGTGAGCCCCTCCATGGAGCACCTCGTTGCTGCTTTGAAAGGCTTTCAGAGTCCTTCAGGCCTTCCCTTGTGTGTCACTTTGTTTCTCTCTCCCCCCCCTCTAGCATGCTGGTGGGTGATTCTTAGAGTATTCACCTGATTCCATTTGGAAACCGTCCCTCCTGTCTGGGAATCCCAGCTGGACCACCGATGCCCTTGGGGACGGCGGGGAGAAAGTTCTTCTAGGTCTCTTTATAGTCCTGTCTGTCACATGTGGGGAGCAGAATAGCTCTGCCTCCCGGGGCTTGTTTTGAGACATATATAAGATAGTGCCGTGTGCTTCTTAGCATCTGGCCAGCGGAATAGTGAACAGGAGACAGGTGCCTCACGTTTTATTGTTTATTACTATCTTTCACCAGCGTGCTCATTCATGCCCCCCCCTACGCTGTCTGGGAAACTTCTTCAAGCGGTGCCACCTCTTGCAGTCCCTATATCGTCTTACGTGAAGCTTCTGCGTGTAGTATTTGTGCCTTTAAGCAGCTTTGGCTTGGGGAGACACAAGATTGCAGTGTTCTCATCAAAAAACTCAGAACACAACCCGAGCAAAGGTCTCTCTTGTGTAAACAGTTCAAATCCACCGTCTTGCTTGTCTGTCTCTCCTTAGAGGGGAGGCAAGATTTCCTTGAGCCCAACTGCATTCTGAATGTTTCATAACCTTGAAAATTGTTCATCTCTACGAAGTCGTCCTTTTATTACATAATATAAAGGGGAGATAAAGTTGTTAATTCCCGATGCATCCGAGGTGGTGACGTGCGGCAAACAGCTCATTACCCCCCACACAAAGCACAATTCCTCAGCGCGGGGAGACGCTCTTCCAGGCGCCGCGTGCGTGCCGGCTTCCCCAGGCCGGCTCCTGTCGGATATTGATCCTGAATAATTCAGATAGCAATAAAATTGGGTTTTCGTGACAATCCGTCAGAGGCATTTTATACTTAATGCTCAACGGAAGAAACAAGTCGTCTTCTTACCTTCGGAATTTCAAAGTCATTAAAGTAATCGTAGGTCATTAAGCTAAATTTCTCTGCATAATCGGGATCGTTAATCTAATTCATGCACCATTCAAAAACGTTGGAGGAGAGAACTGACGGAATTTTAGCTCATACTGTGCATATGCATATATGTATGTGAGTAAGCATGTGTATGTATATTATGTACACACACTTAGTTAACATTTACTAGCCTTCATTTCATTTAACACAATCAACAGATCATACAGGGATAACTTTCATTCATTTCATCCTCTTTTTCAGATATTCCCAAAGGCTCAGCTATGAATAGCTTCTGTTGAAATGGAAATACTACACTCAAAAGCTTAGTTTTTTATATAAGATTATTCTGATATCTCTTCTGGCTCTCGGCCAAAATTGCACAATAGAATTGCCTGGGATATATATGATCACCAAGCCCCAGAGATTCCGATTTACTTGCTCTGAGATGGGGCCTGAGAACAGGGCCTTTCAAATATCTTCTTAATTGACTCTAACCTAAAGCCTGGAGGGACACTGTGGTGAACCCATTCACTCACTCACTCATTCACTCATTTGTTCAAAAACTGCTCATCCAGTACTTGCCAAGCTCTGCAGTCGTACAGGTGTTCTGCCAGCTAACGAGGTGAGCGAGGTAGTCTCCAGGAACTTTCAAACAAAACCAATAGATCATTTAAAAATGTGATTTAGACCACGGAACCAAAGACAATGTCTATACTGTTTCCAGGACAGCCCAATACCTTTGCCTCTGGGAATGTTATCAAAACCTAGAGTGACTGGGTTTCTAAAGGGTTCCTGGCTTTCTGCAGAGCTTACTTCATTCCCTTCTAAATTAAGACCTATAAACCTTAATACAGGATCACAGATTTGTGTGTTGGAAGGTAAGATTATATGCGAGGGCTGAATTCTACCTTCCCTGCAAGTTGGATGTTTAAGTCATCCTCTGGGTTAACTTGGGGCAAGTTTGTTTCTGGCTCTGGGAAGGAGTGACAGACACTTATCATGGTAAATGCTAAAATACTTGAAGGAAAAAGAGGGTTAGGAGAAGGCTGTGTAGAAGAGAAAATGGCCCATGATGGGTCTTCCTAAAACTTACACAGGCTGCCTTCTTTTAAGAAGAGGGAAAGTCTTCTCAAAATGTCAGTTCTTACTAAGTGAAATCAGCCAGAGAAAGACTAGTATCACATGATCTCACTTAAATGTGGAATCTAATGAACAAAATATACTGATGAACAAAATAGATCCAGAGACATAGAAGCATGGAACAGACTGAGGTTCTCTCAGAGGGCAGGGCTGGAAGAGATTAACCAAAGCATTTATATGCATATGTGCATAACCCATGGACACAGACCATGGTTAGGGCCTGCGGCGGGGTGGGGGGTATTGGAGTGGAGGAGATCAAAGGGGGGAAAATGGGGACATCTGTAATACTTTCAACAATAAAGATAAATTAAAAAAAAAAATTCAGGTCCTAATGGGTTGACAGGGGCTTTGAGTTCTCGAGCATTTTCCTCCGGGAAATAATTTGGAGGGCTTTGACAGAACTGTGGAGATCATCTTGATGTTCTCTAGAAATGCTTGGGCTGCGTGTTGAAACGACATTTCTCCACCTCTGCAATCCTGCTTGCTTTAAGTGTTTGCTTTGCTAAAAGAAGCCTGAAATAATTACAACTCTTTATTTATCTGGAGAGGAGGAGGGGGTATGGGAACAAAACCTGGGCACGTATAACGTGTTTGTTTGGGGAGATGATAGGGTTGCTCACCAGGATGGTGGGGAGCAACGGGGAATGAGAACCCATTCCATCTCACTGTGCTAATTCCAGGTCAGGAAACACATCGCAGAGTGAGCAGTCAGTCCATACGTGGGACCCACACACCCAAGGCTGACAGAGCTGTGGGCTGAGGGATGAGAGTGGTGGCATTGGTTAACAAAGAGACCGGCCATTTGGAGGCAGATCTCTACTAGTGTGAGGGCTTGTACATGAAATCCCACTCTCCGGGAGCCCCAAACCATTTTCAGGGTCATTATTGGACACAATAAGGTCCAATTGACTTTTAAGTGAATTACAGAATTCTAGAGGTGAGAGGTGCCTTAGATGCCATCTCGTAGGAGTTTCTCATACCTGGCTGAGGCGCATAACCACCACTGTGGACTGTGCTCAAGATGCCCAGGGGTCCTGGGGTCCCTCTCTTTGACAGGCTTTCCAGCTAGCCCTATAGTGATCCATGACCCAGTATTAAGAACAGCAGGCCTAGTCCAGCCAGGCAGGGCTCAGCGGTTGAGCATCGACCTAGGATCCAGGAGATGGCGGTTCAGTTCCTACAGTCAGGGCACATGCCGGGTTGCGGGCTCGATCCTCAGTCGGGGGCGTGCAAGAGGCAGCTGATCAATGACTCTCTCTCATTATTGATGTTTCTCTCTCTCTCCCTCTCTCTCTCTCTCTCTCCCTTCCTCTCTCTGAAATCAATAAAGATATATTAAAAAAAAGAAATGGAACAGTTGGCCTAGTTGGAACCTTTTCTGTTACCTGTCAGGAACATAAAGAGGTGATGTCTTGAACCCAGAGCAGAAGCCTGACTCCTAATCCCTATTCCAGGAACAACCTGTGTCCTTCCCAGGCTATTTATACCCCTTTCTTGGCCAGCCTACATTAGAGAGCGATGCTGGGGGACTGCTGAGGACGTTAGGGGTGCTGAAGGGGACTGGTCTTCAGGGAAGAGACAAAGGTCAGATCCTAGAGGAACTGGGTTCAAACGCTCAAGTCTAATGTGCAGTGGTGAGATGGGTCAGGAAATAGTGCAAGATAACTAAAGAGGATCTGCAAATAGTGCCCAAAGCCTGGGCACTCACTGATCAGTCATGGTGTGGACTGCTGATGGCCAGGGCATGGCTGTCCTTTAGAAACAGGGCATCAGTGCCCCAAATCTCATCTGCTGCAGATGCTGTTCTCCCACCCCCTCCTCCAGGCCTGCTGTTTCTCTGTGCTCCTGCAGACTCTGAGCTGCAGTGTCTGTCTCTCTCTCTGCCTGAGGACGTCTCCCAGGACTCTGGGAATTTGCTTTCTTATGCACACAGGGGACCAGATGGCGGGGGAGGAACAGCCCTCATCCCATGACTCTTGGGAGTTGGTGCATAAACACCCCTGGGTGAGATGCTACTGAGCATGGGTTTTACAGGTTTCCCCAGACCACAAGCCCATTGTGCCCTGCTTCTTGGTGGGCCCTTCGTTACAGGATGCCTTCTCTCCTCTATGCACCTCCCTTCCTCCCCCAGTGTGTTCCCTGTGCTTCCCAATAAGCAACCCACTTTCAGATCCTGTCCCACTGTCAGCTTCTGGGGTATCCAAACAAATAGAGTATCTGGTGTGTCCCTGTACTTCGCCTGCTCAGTAAAAATCTGATAAATTGGGAGTAAGGTATGAGGTCTAATTTGAATCAAAAGGGAAAATTTTTTTAAGAATCCAGAGAATCTCAGGAACCCCAATTGTGAGAAGGCAAGCTAGGAAACTAGAGGCCACCCCTCTACTGTTCTTTATTTTTTTGGCTTCTGTTGCTTCTGTGTGGTCTCTGGTCTTCTCTCTCTCTCTCTCTCTCTCTCTCTGAAGACTGGCTTCCCCTGCTTACTATAGTCCCTGCTCCTATACAACTTCAGCTGGCACTTACCTGGGCTATATTGGTGCCAGATTTGGTCAAGAATCCACAGTGAAATGCCAGCTCCATCATTCACCATCTCTGAGGCCCAGGGCCCCCTTCAGAGTCTCAGGAGTGAGTGTGCCTGTGACTGATTCAGCTGACCTGCCTAGGAATGTGCTGTCCCAGGGCTGGTGGCCTCCCGGGGGCCAGTCACCTGTCCTGCACCTGCACTGGGGAGGTGACTGAGGAGAGTGAGGTCACCTGGTTCATGGAATATCACTTCCAGGGAAAACAGGCACAGGATGTTAAGCTACAAGAGATTCGGTGTGAGAGGCAAGTGCTTTTCATACTAAATGGGCAAATTCTCCGCTATCCTATGGCCAGTTATCCACAGTGATTAGTGCATAGTAGGTCTGCAAGGCAGTAGCCCTGTGTGTTAACAGAAGGGCAGTGGCATTGCAGGGAAGAATCAGGTGAATGCTTAGCATTTATATAGAATGTTGACATCTTCAGTTCCTAAAGCAGAGCCTGATCCATGCCACTGGAAAGCAGCCCACTCTGACACTGCAGACACACATGCTGTACACCTACGTTTTTAAAGAGTCAAGGACGTTCTTTTGTTTGTTTGGTTTTTACCTTGGGCGACCATTATTTAAACTTTCCAAATCAAATTCATATCTAAAGGTCTGTTGACCTATGTGTCCCATTTCATGACAAATGATGAAATACCAGTTTCTGTATAAAGTAAAAGCTAACTTTGCACTTTTAAAAGGACCACACATTATTTATTGGCATTTTTAAACAAAAGATGGGTACATAATCTTTTAAAAAATAACTTAAGAGATGTCAACATCTAGGTCTCCCCTTGACATAAAAGATGCCAAAGAAGAAATACATAAATATAAGCAACCCTGAAATTCATGCAAATATCAAAATGTGAATAATAAAAGAAGCCCATCCCTTATCTCTTATAGGTTATTAGAAAGTTGTTTTAAACTATGTGCTTTTAGCAGATGCCAGAGCCCAGGCAAATTCTGCATTTGAAACTTGGCCTTCAGTGTGATGGACTAGAGCCATGACCTAAGCATGTATGCGCACATATCATCTTCCACATGAGGGACAGCTCACCTGGTTTACACGGCCACGTGTCGGAGCAGAGACTGTGCCTGCAGGCGGAATCTACTCAGTGCTACGGCCTCTTGAAAATTAAATAAAAAACGCTTCTCTTTTAAAATTTTTATTGAATGCATTGGGGTGACACTGGTTAGTAAAATTAATTAAGTTCCAAGTGTACAATTCTATAATACATCTTCTGTAGATTGTATTGTGTTCGCCGCCCCAAATCAAGTCTCCTTCCATCACCATTTATTCCTCTTCGCCTTCTTCCACACGGTGGCTTTTCTAAGGGCAGCAGGAGAATTTGCTGAGTCAAGCTATCAAATATTTTTGGAACAAACCATTGAATAATTAATATGTAGCACATATAAGTGACGCTTAGAGCCTGCAGTGGTTAAAAACCTGAGCTTTTTAGGGCAGTGAAAATCCTCTGTGTGACACTCTAATGGTGGATACATGCTGTTATACATTTGTCCAAGCCCACAGCACATATAAAACCAAGAGTGAGCACTCATGCCAACTGTGGGCTTTGGTGGATTATGATATGTCAGTGCAGGCCCATCAGTTGTAACAAACCTGCCACTTTGGTAGGTGACATCCATAGTGGGAGAGGTGTGGGGGAGGGAAGTACATGGGACATGTCTGTACATTCCTCTCACTTTTGCTATGAACCTAAAACTGCTTCCCCAAAATAGTCTTAAAAAAAAAAACTTGCCCTAAAATAAACAGCCAAACCAACAAGTAAACAACCAAACAAAAAAACAAAACTAAGCTCTGGAATCTGACAGAGCCGGGTTCTAATCCCACCTCTGCGACCTTCTGGCGGACAGGAGATTAGGACCTCACTCCAGGGCCCACGGTCAGCCAGGCTGTGCCACCAGTCTGTTGTGAGTGGCATGGCCATACAGTGGCTGCTTGTCAAATAGCCTGAATAGGAACTTTGTGCGCCCAGGGGGTTGCAGTGAAGCCGAGCCTACCGAGTGGAGCTTAGTCCTGGCATCATCAGGTGCAGCACATGCTGTTTCTCCTTGCTGTAGTTGTTTTAAAGAACTTCCACACAGCCCACCTGCACGTGAAGCTCCGGTCTCATTACCCATCGCACAGGCCTCTATCAGAATTGCACAGAGTCCAAACACTCTATTTCAACGCTTTCCGTGCTTCGGATCCCAGCCCACAGCCATGCAGCTTGGCGTTTGTGTGAAGTCTGACCCCTCCGTTCGGCTCGCATTGGATGCCTGTGAGTGCCCTTTGTTGAGCACTGAGCCGGGAAGGGTTTGTATAGATGCATCTGCTTTGTTCACGAGGAAGAAAAGACTCTCCTTGGGGCTGAGTTCTGAATTCACAAGATTGCTAATCATTGATCATAACAGCTCCAATTTACTGAGCACTTGAGATCCTGTGGCCGTTTCCTTTACATGGATTGTCTCATTTACTCCTCAGCTACACCTAGAGGTGAAGGTATTAACATCCCCCCTGACCGCGGAGGGCCTGGGTGCAGGAAGTTACGTCACTGATTCCAGTTGCCCCAAAGTGTACGTGGCCCAACTGGAATCCAAGTCAGTGAGAGGCTGTGATCTCAGCTGCTTCCCTCACTGCCTGGAATGATGTCTCCGTCACTCAGATGCTTTTTTCTCTCTGATGGTGCCTCTTCTCTCTCTATAAATATCTTCTTTGCGAGGGAGGGGTCTGCATGAGGCACTAGACTTCAGGTGTTATTGGTTTTTTTTTACCTCTCTCTTTTACTTAAAATATGTGTAAAACATTTCTTACAAAATCTAGATACATAAAACCAAACAGGTGCAACAATGAAAAGAAGAATCATTTTTCAATAATGTTTGATGCCCTGCGAATGTTATAAGAAAGTGTTTTTCAAAACTGGGGACATTGCCAGATGCCATTATGAGCATGGTCTCTACTGTTACGAGGTAAGAGGCAGGGGCATGTGGATTTGGCAGTTAAATAAACCTGAGATCCAATCTCAACTCAACCTGGTGGACTTGGGGAGCTGCCTAAACTCTGAACTTGGTTCCTCAATCCTGTCAATTAGGGAGCTTGCAGCTACTGTGCAAAGCTTTTTTTCAGGATGAGAAAGTTATAGAACACCCCAAATATCAGGAAATAGATATTATTCAACAGCCATTGATTCCGAGCCCTCTGCATGGCGGGAGCTGTTTGCTCTTTAACTATTTCCTGCCCCTCTGGGGCTGCATTTATGCGGGAAGCTCAGCTGGTTGTGAGGAGCCCCCGTAAAGGAGCTGCCATAACAGCCCCCCGAGTGGGACGGCCGGAAGGGGGTGGGCGGGGGGGTGGCCCTCTCCCACTGTGCGGAGCAGAAATATGAGGAAATGAATTCTGGAGCTGGATCATTAGTGACATAATTCAGAGGCCCCCCTCCTGTGACCACTTGGAATAAGCAGATGGTTGAAGAGAAAGGGTTCCTTTTTGGGCTTTGATTTTTGGAATAATTATGTTTTATTTTTCGAGGCGAGCTGCTCAGGTGGATTATGTTGTTCATTGAAAGAGAGTGGGGAAAACCGCAGGGCGATTATCCAAATATTCCCCGACCTCTCTGAGAGTCCCATGGCTGCTGCAAATGATGTTAGCCAGGCAATGGGGGCGTGAGCAAGGGGAATTCACTCCCGCATCGTTTGCATGGAAAACCGCCTTAGGAGAGGTTGTTATCTGTTGCGTGGGTCTGCCCGGCTGTGCCCTCTTTGGACCACGCGTGGATCCATTAACGATGCCTGCCGTGGGGGAAGCATTGGGGAGCTGCAGCCCGCATGCCCTGCACCTGCCACATATCCCTGGCCTGCAGACTGTCTGAAAAAGAAGAAATCCACTTAAAAAGTATTCCCGTGTCAGGCACTGAGGAGTCAGGAGTCCATAAGACAGACATGGTCTTCCCTTCAGGGGGCTTGTGATAGAGGAAAGCAGAGGCAAAGCTGGAGAATAGCGACAAGAATTAGACATACTGGGCTGGGATGAGCAAAGGACAGGGCACTAGATTTTTCATAGGTAAGGAGTTGTAATATTTTTGCATCTCCCCACGTTTTTTTCCGACAAGAATCCAATTTCTGCTGCCCCTGCCCTTATTTATTATGTATTTCTTTTTTAGAAGTCTAGAAGTTAACTAGGCTGACCTGTTATTTAAATTACCAGGCCAAGACAAGAAGAGATGGTGGGCGTGCCTGCCGGCGCGCATCCCAATGTTGAAATAGGGTGCGGATATTTGTGAGTTGGAAGAGCAACTGTGCTATTTTCTTGTCTTGCCCAGTTGGCTAAAACGGCTACTGCCCTGTGCCCATCGGTTTTGCAGTAGTCACTCCTGCCCGATTCCTGTTCCAAACTGAGCTCTGCTTCTACGATCCCCTGTCTCAGCAGAGACTTATTTGACATGAGAGCTCAGGAAAGAAATGCAGTTTGGAAGAACGAAGAATGTTAATCAGATTCAAGATGGGCTGCTTTCTTTCCCCAAAATGTCTCAGCACCTTGGCTGTGTGTCTAGAGAGATAAATGAAATGTGGGATTTAAACAACAATTCGTTTTTAATAAGAGGGGGAATGTCTTCTACCAAGGCTGTTTATATTTCAGTTAGTAACTCCTTTCATTCAGGATACTGTAAACTTTTCCTGAGCAAAATGCACTATATTTCTTAAGCATGGGAGAAGCTCTGAGGCCTCGATGTAATTAAAAGTATTTATTAAGTAAGCCAGTGAGCGAACATCCCTTAGCAGAGTGCCTGGCCCAGAGCAAAGCGTTAAACAAATGCTAATGATTGCCGGGATGTATAATAATGTATCTTCACAATGGGAAACAAAACCCACCAAGGATATTAGTATTTCTTTCTTTCCATAATTCTAAAAAGAGAGGTTGGACTTTTACTTCTGGCCAAGACAGAATCACAGGGGCCAGATTTAATCCATCATCATAAATGGCTATGTAATAGGCAATATATAAGAAACAATGGTTTGTATGACACTGTATATCTTAGTCCATTTGGGCTGCTATAAAAAATATACCATAGACTGTGTGACTTACAAAGAAACTAAAATTTAGTCTTCATAGTTCTGGAGGTTGGAAGTCCAAGATCAAGCCACCAGCAGACTCGGTGTCTTATGAGAACCTGCTTCTTGGTTCATTGACGGATGTCTCCTCATTGGGTCCTCACCTGGTGGAAGGGGCGAGGGGGCTCCCTGAGGCCTCTTTTATAAGGGCACCAGTTTCATTGATGAGGGCTCCGCTCCACTCATGACCTATTTACCTCCCTAAGGTCCCACCTCTTAATATCATCATTCTGGGGGTTCAGTTTTGGCATGAGAATTTTGGGGAGATGCAAACCTTCAGTCTATGGCATGGTACACCAGGCGGTGACAGATAGTGAGTGACCCTTGAAAGACAGGAAACAAATGAGCTGAGCCTTACAATTGCCCCAGCTTGTTGCCTTAAGAAAGTTTCCCTGTAGAGAGACGGGAACCCAGGTGAAGTCTGGTGAACTCCTTGCCCTGAGGAATCAGAGCTGGTTGTCCAGGGACCAAGGCACCTATTGCACTTAAGATGGAGTACTCAAGATGAGTGTCACAGCCCAGAAGAGAATTTATAACAATCCTAAAAGTGTATTACCTAATAAAAGAGCTACTAAATATGTGAAGCACAACTAGACAGAATTAAAAGAATATGTAAATAAATCCATAATTATAAATGGAAACCTAAATATCCCTCTCACAATAGTTTAGAGCAACTCAATAGGATATCATCAAGGATAGAAAACAACTGAACAACACCATAAACCAACAGATGTAACAAACATTTATAGAAAACCAACCTAAACAGCAGCATACACATTATTTTCAGGAGCTGATGGATTATATACCAAGACTGACACTGTCCTGAACATAAAGATAACAGAAAAATCTTCAAACACTTGGAAACTAAAGAACAAACTTCTAAGTAACCATGGGTCAAAGAAGTCTCAAGAAAAAAATTTAAAATACATTGAACTTAATGAAAATAAACATATAATTTAATAAAACTTGTGAGGCACAGCTAAAGCAGTGCTGAGAGTTAAATGTATAGCATTAAATGCCTTCGATAAAAGAGTGGAGAGTCTAAAATCAATAATATAAAATCCCACTTCAAGAAAATAAAGAACTAAATAAACCCAAAGCAAGTAGAAGACAGGAAATAATAAAGACTGGACTAAAAGTCAGTGATATTGAACAGGGGAAAAAACAGAGAAAAGCTGGTTCTCTAAAGATTAAAAAATTGCAAACCTCTTGCAGTAGTGACAGAGGAAAAAAAGAAGACAATTATTAGCAATATAAAAAATGAAACAAGGGAAATTACTACAGACCCTGCAGACATTGAAAGGATAATAAAGGATTGCTATGAATGACTCTGCACACATAAATTTGACAACTTAAATGAAATAAACCAATTCCTCAAAAAAGTACAAACTACCACAACTCACCCAATATGAAAGATAATTTAAATAACCCTGTAACTATTAAGGAAATTGAATTTATAAATTTCAAACTCCCCCAAAAGCAATTTCCAGGTTCAGTCGGTTTCACTAGAGAATTCTACCAATATTTAAAGAACAATTAACGCCAATTCAACACAATATCTGCCAAAAAATGGAAGAGAATGGAATTTATTTTATGAAACCATTATACCCTGATACTCAAACCAAGTAAAATCAGTGCAAAAACCCAAGCAAACTACAAACCAGTATGCTTCATGAATATAGACATGAACCACTTAACAAAATATTTGCAAATTGAATTTGACAGTGTATAAAAGGGTCATGCACCATGACATAGTGTTGAATATTCTAGGGGTGCAACACTGGTTCAATACTCAAAAATCAAGCAGTATAGCCCTCCATCTTGATAGGCTAATGGAGGAAAATCATATGATCTTATCAGTCAGTGCAGAAAAAGGTTTTGACAAAATTGAAGACCCATTTAGAATTCTCAGAAAACTATGGACAGAGGGCATTTTTAAAAATTGATAAATAACCTATAGTTGATACTGTATTTAAAGGTGAAAGGACTGAATGATTTCTCCCTAAGATTGAGAACGAGGCACCTCTGCTTTTCAACATAGGATGGAAGTTCTAGCCAATTCCACAGGATAAGAAATGGAAACAAAAGGTATGCAGATCATAAATAAAGAAATAAAACTGTCCTTGTTTGTGAATGACATGACTGTACATATAGAAAATCCCAAGGCATCTACCCAGAAAAAACACTCTGCTGACTATTAGTTCAGCAAAATCACCAGATGCAAGGTCATAAGCACAAATCAATCGTATTTCTATATCTTAGCAATAAGCACCTCGAAACCAAACTTAAAAAAGGAAGACCATTCAAGATCATTTCATATTGTGAACTATTACAAAATACATGCAGGACTCGTATAATTATAGAACTTTCTACCTTCAAACAGCAGAATACATATTTTTTTTCAAGTACACAGAAAAAAGTTGCCAAGACAGGCCCTAAGCTAGACTGGACTATTAAAAAACACACAACAAATTTAAAAGAGTAAAAAATCATAGAGTATGTTCTCTGACTACAGTGAAATTGAAGTAGAAATAAATGATAGAAAGATAGCTGGAAAATCTTCAAACACTTGGTAACTAACCAACACACTTATAAATAATCCATGGGTCAAAGAAGAAATCTAAAGGGAAGTCAAATTAGAGCTTGACCTGAATGAAAATGCATTTTGTGTGGTGTCACTAAATAGCGCTTAGGGAGAAACATTTAGCATTAGACACCTATATTAAATTAAAGAACAAAAGTAAAATCAACTACTTTACTTTCTACTTTAAGGAAATAGAAATAGGAAATTAAAGTCAAGTTAAGTAGAAGAGAGGAAATAATGAAGATCAGAGTAGAAATTAACAAAAGAGAAATCAGGCCAAAAATATATTTTAAAAAAATCAATGAAACTGAAAGGTGTTTTTTTTTTGAGAAGATCAATAAAATCAGCAAACTTTTAGCCAGACTTAGGAAAGAAAGAGAGAAAATACAAGTTACAATGTCAGAAATGAAAGAGATGACATCACTACAGATATTAAAGTGGTAAAAGGGAATATTATGAACAACTTTATGCCATCGAATTCGAATTTTTTGGATGAAATTACAAACTCCTTGAAAGGCATAAATAAATAAATAGGGTTCTCTCAAGAAGAAGTAGGTAATCTGAATTTCCTAATATTTATTAAATAAATTAAATCTGTAGTTAAAAATCTTCCCACAAAGAAAGTTTCAAGCCCAAATGACTTTGGCTAATTTTACAAAAACAGTCTTCCAGAAAATAGGAAGGAAAGGGATCCTTCCAAACTCACTTTAAAAGGCCAGTATTACTGTGATACCAAAACCAGCAAAAGACTTTACACAGAAAGAAAACTGCAGGTTCGTATACCTCCTGGACATCCATGTGAAAATTCTAAACAAAATGTAGCAAGTCAAATCCACCAATAACTAAAAAAGACAACATATCATGAAAAAGTATATTTTATTCTAAGAGTGCCAAGATGCTTTAACATTTGGAAATCAATCTTCATCATATTAACAAATTTAAAAATGTGAAACCACAGGATCATCTAACAGATGCAGAAGACATTGGACTAAATCCAAAACCCATTTCTAATAAAATCCCTCAAAGTATAAAAGAGGAGAAATTTCTCAATCTGTTAACAACCAACTATGAAAGATGTAAAATAATATGCTTTAATAGGGGAAAACGGAATGCTCTACCCTAAGATCAGGAACAAGACAACAATGTAGCCTTCTCACTTTTCTTCCATGCGGTCCTAGAGGTTCTAGCCAATGCAATAAAGCAAGATAAAAATGCATCTAATTCGTAAAGAAGGAAGTAAAGTAATTTGTATTCATAGACAGCATGACCAACTGTGTAGAAAATTTGATGGCACCTGCAAGAAAAGCTACTGGAACCAAGAGTTGATCAGGTTGCAGGATGCGATACCAATATACATTAAGTCGATTGTATTTTTATATATTAGTGTTTAAAACTTGCAAATTTTAAAATGCCGTTTGCAATAGCATTAAAAAAAGAAATACTAAGAGGGGCAAGTTCTATATTCTAAAAACTACATAACAGCTAAAGAAGACCTAAATAAGTGGAAATATGAGCTGAGCCCATGTGTACAGGTTGAAACTCATTAATTTTTAATGATTAAGTAATTAATGTAACTTGATACATACATTATAATGTATACCTTAAACATACACATTTATATCTCAAGAAAAATACATTACTGTTAATATACATATTCTCCCTGAACTGACCTATAGATTTAACACAATACCAATCAGATATCAGCAGATTTTTTTTTGGTATAAATTGTCAAATTAATTCTAAAATTCACGGAGTACCCAAAATATCACTGAATAGGCAAAAAAATGGGGACAACTAATGCTACGTGAATTGCAGACAATGTAAAGCTACAGTTACCAGACGGTGGTGCTACTGTTCTCTTATTAAGCTTTAATCACTATCAAATTAATGGAGCTCCTACTTTGAGTTTATCATTGTACAAAGTGTACATAGGGTAGGAAAGAGAAATATTGGTAAATATATTCCAAATGTCATTAGTCTATAAGTGAACATGAGGTTGAATTAAACATCATAACTCAAACGTTGATGTTCAGCACACGGGAACTCTATCTCCGAACTATCATCTCCAAGCAGGTGTCTTATTGGTGTGCAAACTCAGATCCCGTCTCTTCCTGTAGAGCTCTACTGCTGTCCACAAGGTTTCTCCGCAAGGTTTCTCAGACATCAGTGAGCCCACCAGTGTTGTAGGAGACCTCGGTAGGGCAGGCCTATGTACTGTGCCCATTGGAGAGGTTGTTAAATGGCTTTAACTGGCTGGACTGCGCCACCTGTGGATGGGATGTACAGAGAATCCCTCTTAAAAGCAGTACTTGCAGCGCCTTCTGTGGCTCCTGTCTTTAAGAATCTCAGACATTTGTCTCTTATTAAAGAGAAAAGTCTCACTGCCATGCCACTCCCTCAAATCACTACCTCGTTTGCACAAGCAGAATCACGTCTTCTGGTCATAGTTCACCTCCTGGATATCAACTCCTGCAAACAGATTGCTGGGTGCTGTCAGTCTACACCCAGAGTACATCAGAATCATGATTTATTATCAGCCCTGACCCACCACCATCCAAAGTCATTTTTCCCCCCATAAAACTTTCATGGGCAATCCATACCATCTAGCTTCACAATTGTGAAGGTGGTGGCAAAACAGCACCTTGTCAACCTCCACATCACAGGGAGCAGGCTGTGAAAGACACATGCCGTACAAGACTTAGGCAGGAGGACTCCATGGATTTTCCACCAGTGCCGACACTGTTGTTTATTGTGCCACCCTGAAGATACATTTTTGTACTAATCGAACTTTTTATCTGGTGAGGTCATTTTTTTCTGATGTTACTTATGGTGTGATTTACTAGCATCTCAATTAAGCAATAAATGCATATTTGATTGGGTATTATTATAAGATCAGTAGCACAATGTGCGTAAAGTTAGAGATGTATAAGCCCAGCCTTCCCTCCTTCTGCTCTCCCCACTCTTCCTCTCCTCCCCTCACTTCCCTTTTTTTCTCTCTCTCTCTTTCTCTTTCTCTCACTCTCCAGATAGATGGAAATACCCCTACAGGTGCATATACAGTGTAGACAGTAGCCTCCCTTATCCACAGTAACAATCCATAAGTTTTAAATTGCTCGCTGTTCTGAGCGGCGGGATGAAATCTTGTGCAGTCCCACTCTGCCCTTCCCAGGCATGAGCCATTCCTTCGTTCAGTGTCTCCACACTGTGTGCACTCAGTAGCCATCTAAGTATCAGGTCGACTGTGGGGTATGGCCATGCTTGTGTTCCCATGACCCTTATTTTACTCAATAATGTCCCTCAAAGTGCAAGAGTCGTGCTGCTGGCAATTCAGATACGCTAAAGAGAATCTGCAAAGCACTTCCTTTAAGTGAAAAGGAATGTTTGTATACGGAAAAAAAGTAGTATATAGAGAGTTTGGTACCATTTTCAGGCTTTTGGTTTCCACTGGGAGTGTTGGAACAAATCCCCTGCAGACAAGGGGGGGTCTACTTAGTACGCACATTATTTGGAATCTATAGTGTTTGAACTTGGTTTTGCTGCATTAAAATTTTTCAGAGGTTATCAATGCTTATCTTAGTTTTCATGCCTCATTCAATAAGATTTTGTTGAGCACCTACAAGATGCTAGGGAATCAACAGTGAGTAGGGCTGGCAAGGCTCCCGGCTCTGTCGAAGGAAGAACACAGACCTCCTAAGACAGTTATGAGGGAGATAAATGTATTTGAAATGCAGGAATTCAAGGTCATGGGGTTATAGGGCAGGAGGAGCTCTGCTGGGTGTGTTCATGAAAGTCTGACAGTCTGTCCTCAGTTGATACTGGAAGCCAGCGTTTACTGAGCATCTACTCAGGAAGCCAGACGGTGTTCAAGAGAGCAGGTTGTGGCCTCAGAGAGATCTGGATCTGCGTCCTAGGTCTCCTCCGGATTAGATGTAAGATCTTGTTGGGCAAGTGGCCTCTGTCCTCTGAGTCTGGGTTGCTCGGAGTGGAGTAAGTCAGTAATGGGATCCCCCGGTTAAGGGAGGGAATGGAGCCGGCCCAAAGCACTCCACACAGTGCCTGGCTCCACGTGAGCCCTCAGCTCGTAAGTGTTCTCATTGTTTTCCCAAGAATCACTGGACGGATGCAGGCTCTTGCTCTGGTTTGTGCTACTCAGGTTCTTTGCACCCATAGCTGTCTGAGAGGTAAGGCTCCTATTTTGCTCAGTGGGGACACTGAGGTGCAGCGGGGTGTAAATAACTGGGCCACCAGTGCGTACCTCGGAGGAGCCAGGCTGAGTTCAGAGCTCCTTCTCTTTGCCTTCCTTGCCCAGTTAATTGACCTCCTGTAAGTCCTCCGTCTCTCTCTTGATCAGTCTATCGGGGGTAAAAAATCGGAGTGACCTCATTGCATAATGATCCCACAGAGCGGCAGTGCCCAGATTCTTGTTTAAGCATAACAGCGGCTGGGCAAGTTTTTCAGTGTCAACAGATCAGCCCGATGCTGAAGATCACTGAAGAGTGCAACGTACAATGTTTTCATTTCCTCCTGCTTCCTGTCTCCCTTGGAGTAATAGTCAGCAGAAAACGCCTTTCTGAAAGACTTCTCTTCTTTTGCATCCTCAGAATATAATCAGGCCCAGGCTAACTGGCTCCGGTTGTTGGGAGTTAGTAGACACACAAATGAAAAGAAGGCGCTCTCAGGGTTGTATGAATTTTCCTAACGGTCCCGGGTTGGAAGGACATGGTTGAAACTGATGTAGCTGTCACCCACGGGCTAACATTAAAATTTCAGCGGAGGTGTGTAGGGTTATGATCTTTCTTTTACTGTCAGGACTTGAGGTTGTTGTATTTGCATTGAGAGGCTTGCTGGATAAAGCAAAATGGGATCCAGGAGGAAAAACAATAACCTACTGAATCATGGGCTGGACCCGAGGGCGTCTGTTAAAGGTAGATTTATCAAGAGCTGTTAAGTCATTTGCATTGACTAATTCTCACAGCGCCTCTTGTTTTGTGCATGTGTGTGTGTATTTTCCAGTTGTGCAGTTCTATGATACATGATCTGTGTATTGTATTATGTGTTCACACCCCAAGTCAAGTTTCCTTCCACAACCATGCACCCCCCTTTACCTTCTTCCACCTTCACCTACTCCCCTTTCCCTCTGGTAATTACCATACTGTTGCTTGTGTCTATAAGTTTGTGGGGGGTTTTTGCTTGTCCCTTCAACTTTTGCACCAAGCCCCCCTAAACTCCCTCCCCTCTAACAGCTGTCAGCCTGTTTTCTGTACCTATGAGACTGTACCAAATGATTTCACTTATATAAACTAACAAACAAAACAGAAACAGAGTCTTAGCACCTCTTGGTTTTAATAGTGGGTCAGAGAGAGGAACTTGGTGATGGGTGTGATATTATGGCGTTTAGAAACTTAATTGTAACTGGGCTTAAAATAGCAGCAGGAGCTGAAACTGGGCCAGCCCAAGCATAATTTATGTTTGCAGAAAACACTCTGTTTTTTTTGTTCAAATTTAATATTTCTTGACATATGTTTCTTGGTGTGGTGTTACCAGCAGCTTATCAGAGATGGAAGAATGTTAAAATAAACCGGTGGCCTGAGTATGGCACCTAAAGGTATGCCTTGTCGACCACTGTAATAGATATAAATATAAAATAAATAGATATAAAAAGTGACATCTACTAATGCTCTAGGACATAAGCATTCATTCATTCGTTTAGTTGTTTATTTATTGATATTGTTGAGGGTCTCCACTTTGTATTGGGGATAGAGTGGTATGTGAGAGATTTGCCTTTGCTTTAATGGGCTAATTATTTCAGTGGCAGAATCAGAAAAACAAAACCAATAAATAATAATAGTATATAATGCCAAAGGGGAAATGTGTCGTGAAGACACCAGAGGCTGAAATAGTGAATGCTGGTGGAACGCACATTGGTATTTGCTCCAGATCACCTGGCCAGGGATGGCCTCTGTGAGATCACTACAAAGGTAGAACACACAGTGCTGCCTCCATCACCTGATTTGGGAGTTTTGAAGTTTATTTCTCTTGGACTGCACACGATGTCAAAGACAGACAATAATAGTGCTTTATTTCTTTAGTCCATTGGCTATCACCGGCTGGATACTTAAAATGTATGAGCTGATAAAGCCAGGGGCGGGCGGCAATCCTGGCTGTGGAACCTGCACCGTCACCACCCCCATGATCTTATGAAGAATGGGTGATTATTGTAACCCACTTGTTATTATTATTTTTATAATGAAGCTGTCTCCAACCAGGTACAATCTTGGACTCACATAATTGAATTTTAGATGGAGATGCGCTGCTGGTTTATATGAAATTTCCACAGGTGCCAGCGTGAGTCCAGGATTTAGCAAACAATATTTTTAATTGAGATTTTATGTCCTTGCCCTCAAATCAAGCACTTTAATAGGATCCCAGTTGGAATAGGTGAGTCAGTAACAAGTTACCACTGCTTCCCACATCAGAAAGGTGTTAATTTCTCCAGCTCCTGCTGGGCGTCCATCTACTCCAGTGACCCACTGCCATAAAACCAGTGTTTTGCATTCCATTACGTTCAAAGGGTAGCTTTAGTAATCTGCATATTTCTTGCAGGATGTGCTGGCTGTGTTCCATCAGAAAACATTAAGGTGGAAAAGTATTAAAAATATTGATTTGTCATCTATAACATTGAAGTGATAGATTGAAATGAAATTTGGATGCACTCCAAACCTCCAATAACTTTGACATTATTGGATGAAATGGAACGTTTCAGTCTCATTAATATGCTGTGTCCACGTGAGAACAGTCATGAGAACGAAGCAAGAATTGGCCACAATTTTTCACAAAAAAATTTATGTTTTTCAAATATGTGTAGGATTATGAGATCCAAGAGGACACTCTCCATAGCTGGACCTTGCTGTGAGCTGGAAGCAATGTTTTTTCCCATGCTTGCTTATGATGAGGGCACTACTCTTAATTGAACTTTGTAAACTTCAGGCTTTTCAGGTCATCTCACCGTAATGTTAATCCAGTCTCCTGCCCTGGAATACAAGTGACAATTGTAGTACACACACCTCTGTGTGTCCATTTCATCCAAGGCAAGTGTACGTCTGGACTGGATTCTTTCCTACCCCTCCTCACTTACACTTACCGCTTCCAGGCCTTTCCCCTTTCATGCGAGTAATGAAATTATCAAACTTCACTTCTACTCTATTTTGTTTTCTTTCCTTTTGGATTAGGGATCTATCTTTTCTTTCAGCTCCTCTGCTCACTGTTTTACAGAATTAGATAGTTTCCTCTCTTTGTTTTCCCAGAGAATCTTTATCTCACTATTGGCAGTCAACTGGTAAGTAGTGGATATGGATCCATTTAATTTGATTGCTTCGGAGAGGGGAAAAATGCACATTTTAATTAAATATATATTCTTTTTGGAAATTTCTACAAGTTTCAAAATTTATTTCAATTATTTAACAGTTGTCATATAATAGTTTCAGCAGGCAGTGCCATCAAAAACACCAATATTGAACTTGAATTCCTAGCATGCATCCTAATGTATGGAGGGGGAATGGTGATGTCTGAAATTCACTTTCAAATGCACCAAAAATAAGATGGGTTGATGGATGGATAGGGGGATGGACAGATGGAAAGATCTGGGATAAAGCAAATAACCATAAAATGCTAATAGTAGAATATAGATCGTGGGTGTGTGGATATTTGCTGCATGTTTGAAAATGTTCATAATAAAACATTGGGAAAATATAGTATTATAAAAGTTCACAATCACATTGGTAGCCCATAGACTGAGTTAAAAATCGTGTGCTTGCCTGGGTTGCAGGCTCGATCCCTGGTTGGGGGCATGCGGGAAGCAGCCGATCAATGACTCTCTCATCATTGATGTTTCTATCTCTCTCTCCCTCTCCCTTCCTCTCTCTGAAATCAATAAAGATATATTTATTTTTTTTAAAATCGTGTGCCTGCATTCAGCACCCATTCCTTTACTCAGAGCTGCTTTAGGGGCCATATCTGCAGCAGGATCATCTGCCCATCACCGCAGCCCCCCTTCTATCTTCTGTTCCATGTCTATTGGCCTGTTGCTGCCCCTCTTTGAGTAGCCTTGTGTCTGTCCTAGCAGGAGCGGTGCGGCTTGGTCTGTCCCTCAACTGGTGTAAGGGGAAGCAGCGGCGGTTGCCAAGGGGGAAAGAGCAGTGCATTTCTGCCCCCTCTGCCCCGACCCCCGCCCCGCGGCCCCCTCCCGGCTCAGCCCTCGTGTGGGTTGGCGGAGCACCGGGCCTGGGCGGATTTATGCGGCTCAGAGCGAGAGGAGCTGCGGCGGCCGAGGCTGCTGTGGGCCCCGCATTGATTGAGCTCTCTGGGCTTGAGGGATTTTTGCCGAGCTGAGTTTTACGGTTGATATGCTCTCGGTCATTTGTCATAAAATCATTCCAACCAAGCTGTTTACCGGTTTGAATGCTTAATTACTGAAAGAGAAGAGAGTGGCTCCTTGCAGGGCTGGGCGCTCACTCGGTGCCTTCTACGGGCCCACTTATCACTGGGGCCTCGATGGTGGCTGGGTAGATTACACAGTATACATGCCACCCCCCGAGTAAAAAATAGACACTCACGCTCTACCTCAATATTCCGAGATGTGCATACACGCGTCTTTCCACCTCATACCACGGTAGTATTTTCTTTTGACCATTTGGTGGTAAAACTCTGCACTCGGGCAGCTCAGGCTGTGCAAGGGTCTGCTCTGGGTTTCGCATCAGAGCGGTCACCTGGCTTATGTGGATCAATTTCCAGAAATGCTTTGCTGACGCCTCCCCCCAACTCAGTATCCTCAGTGCAAAGTGCATAAGTGTGTTGGACATAATTATCTCTCTGAAAAAATTCCACTAAATTGGAGTTGAATTTATTTGTAAATGTGAAGCCATCTTGGGAATTACATTCCAAAAGCCATAGTGGAAGATTTAGTGTCTGAGGCCCTTTCCTTCCGCTTTATTTATCATTTCGGCTCCGCTTCTCCATGAGAAGAATTAAAATGCTCTTTGTTCCCCCTTTGCTCCCTTTTCAACATTAACTCCCACCTACGATTTCTCGCCACAAATTGGCCTCAATTATTTCTTTTTTCATTGGTTCCATATCATTGAATATTTAGGAAGCAAGTTTTTATATATGGAGAGATTCAGAGAGAGAGAAATACTGAAAGAAAGAGAGAGAAAGATATTCAGGGAGAGAGATTCAGTGACCAAGAGATTCAGAGACGGAGATCAGAGATGTTCAGGAGGAGAGAGAGACAGAGAGACTCAGAGGGAGAGCGTCAGAGAGAGAGAGAGAGGAGAGAAGCAGAAAATCGGGAGGTTTTAATGCCAAGATAAGCCGTCAGAGCACCTTAAATATTTACCGCAGTTTTGATGTTTCATTTATCTCTAAGTCAGCAGGGCACCACGTTGTTTCAATTTTTCATCATGGGGCACTATGGCTCTTTCCACTGTAGGGAATTAGAAGTTTAAAAAACCCAAACTTTTAATCACTTTGCTATAAATACAATGCCGAGGAATTCTTTTCCCGTAGTGTCCCTGTCCCGTTATTAAAAACAACTGCGTGGCACTCCTCCCCCCCTCCCTCCTGTTAAATAGTGGCCTCATTCAGAGCTATTATACTTAAAGTCATCCCGATTCTCTCCGAGCTGCCAGAAGGTGAAACTGACTTTTGGAGAATGTATTGCTGAAAACAGCAGCCCATGCACTTTCCCCAAGTAGAAACATCCTGTGTGTTGGGACCGAGAGGGACAATTTACAGCCAGTTTCAAATTGGTGGCCGAGGTCAGTGAGTGCCCACTTCTGCAGTGACATGAGCCTTGTTCCGATGACAACGCGCAGGGAGTTGTCCCCCAAGGAGCCACCACGGGACACCTGGCCACCCCCACTGGCATCAGACGCCCTGTGCAAGTTTTATTTATTTTCGCATTCGCATTAGAAGCCTTTGAACATCTAAACATTTTTCAACAATTATGAAAAATATACTGACGTATAGGTGTTTTATGGAATCGTTGCAACAACATCCTGGGCTTACTGGTTCTGTTTCACTAAGCTAAGTCTTTTACATGAATTAATTCCACTGAACCCTGTCTTCATTTTACCAATGAGGAAAAAACAGGGTTTAGAAAGGTTGGTCAGTGACCCAAGTAAGTAAATGTAGATGCATGTTTTGAAAGGATGTGGTGTGACTTCAGGGCTTGTGCTCTTAACCAGCCCCTATGAGTTTTGGGACCCAAGTTAACTTGGCAACATTGAGAAATTCGGGAGCTACCATCAGCATCCACCCTCCTCTACTTGCTTTGTTAGTGTAGACTAGAGATAATTTAGTGTAAAATGTCCCAATAAAAATTTTCCCCAAAGCATATGTAAACCACGACATAATAGATTTATCAAAGTAGCAGAATGCTATTATGTTCAAAAGATTAACCAGACTGAAGCTATTTGTCATAGCAACGGGTGCTAGAGTTGACAAATTACAATTGAACCCAGTTTGTAGCAAAGTGTTAGGCAGAGCGTTGGCACTGATGAATTGACACGAGAGTCCAGTCTGGAATATGTTAGAGGAATTTAAATATCATTCAAAACAAAGCATAGCCACGTCCCAAAGCCTCCCCAAAACCAAAACCGCACCCGCCACCATCGCACATCGTGGATTCTAAAATGCATCGGTAGAAAGACAGACCATCAACTTATAATTTTTAGTTGAGACAGAAAGAAATTCTACATGACATGCTTACGTTGATTCTCAGGGATCCTGGTTACAGGCACGTTAAAACTTGTGGTAGGGGGCAAGAGGTGACTCGCCTTAGAAATAAGAGGACACATTTAATTCCAGATAATGAGTTTTACTCTAATGAGATAGGAAACCTTTTTCCTAATAAAATTTATGGACTGAATGGTGACGGAATCTAAGGGAGGAAGGGAAAGAGTTCAGAAAGAGGAAGAAACTTACTTTTTTTTGGCTAGGAAAGGGATCTTTTATATCTCTCTGTACAATGAGTTGATTAAAGTATCACAAAATGAGTTTTCTTTCTTGGTGGTTAAGTTTTCTGTTATGAGACAAGGAGAATGATAGATGGTGCTGGGAGGAAAGCTGAAACGTAGAAGCAGCAGTGGAATTTCATATTACCCATCTCTGTCTCGCTAATTAATCCTCTGCATAACCAACTTTATTTCAAAGTATGTGAGTCCATGTGTGAGTGTGCATGTGTGTGTGCCTCTGTGTTTTTCCTTGCTGTCATTTCCATGGTTGGGGTCTGAGTCCCAGCATTTCTGTGACAGAGGCTTTTCTTTTATCATGCAGGGTTTTATTTGCATCTGTCACCTAGTTTCACTTTCTCTTTGTCTTTTCTTTTTTTTTTTTCATTTTGAATTTATCTTTATTGTTGAAAATATTACAGAAGTCCCCTTTTTTCCCCCTTGACCCCTCCACCCCACACCCACTCCCCACCCCAGTGTGGCCTTCCCCACATTATTGCCTGTGCCCACAGGTTGTGCATATAGGCCTGTAAATTCTTTGGTTAATCTCTCCCCAAGCCCCAACCACCCCCACCTTCCCTCTGAGATTCCTGTGGAGGGACCTGGAGAGCATTAGGCAAAATAAGCCAGGCAGAGAAAGACAAACATCACATGATCTCACGTATATGTGGAATCTAAAGACCATAATAAACTGATGAACAGAATAGATTCAGTGATATCTTTGCCTTTTCTTAAATTTCACCTTTGATAATAGCCTTTAATAGACATAACAGGCACATTTCCTTTCCTTGGCAAAATGTATGCTAAGGAAATAATGAGGAATGTGTGCAAGGCTGTACTATGAGGGTGTTTACAGTAGAAAAGGGACTGAAAGCTACCCCAAAGACCTCTAAGAGGGGATCGATTAAATCAGTAACGGAATAACCCCAGTTGTTAATTTATTCATCATCTAAAAAACTTTACTTGAGGAGATACTTTGCGCCAGGCCTTTTGGAGTCTTTGAATATGCAGCCTCCAGCCCATTAAAAATCATACGGTGAAAGCATCGTCAATGGCACAGAAAAAGGCACATAGCGTATTAGTAAGTTGGGGCTGGGGTGAAATGCCCAAACTCAGTGTGAACTTATTTTCACCAAAAGAAGAAAAGGGTGGTTAATTAAAAAAAAAAAGTGCATGCACTAAAACCGTGCTGTTTTCTTTGACTTGTTAGATCTTTATTCTCTAAATAGCCTGGAGTGAATACTTTACACCTTTGATCAGAAAACAAATTGTAAACGTTTTAAAAAACAATTGTTTTTGGAGACTATAGGACAGCACCCTGCTGAAATACTTGTTTCTACATTTCTGTTGTATACAAAGTTGGAAAGGAATCAAGATTTTTGTGAAGGTTCTATTTTTAGGTTCATTTTTTTTTTTTGCAGTTTAAAACTGCACTTGCAGTTTTAGGTTCATAGCAAAATTAAGAGAAAAGTGTAGAGATTTTCTGCTTCCCCTGCGCGCGCACACACACACACACACACACACACACACACTCCCCCATTATTGCATCCCCCACTGGAGGGGTACGTTTGTTTTAATTGAGGAACCTGCATTGATATCCTGACCACTGGATGTCCAAACCTTCCACTAGGGTTCCCTCCTGGTGTTGTATGAGTGAGCACAAATATATGATGACATACCCACCATTAGTGTAGCATACAGAGTATTTTCACTGCCCTAAAAATTCTGTGTTCTGCCTACTCACCATTCCTTCCCATGCCATTCCCCCATAACCACTGATTTTTTTTATTATCTCCATAGTTTTACCTTCAATATCATTTTAATCTTTTTCTATTTTCTAAAGGCAGATGGAAGACTGACAAATTACTTATCTTTTGACTCTTGCTACTATAAGCAGTGATATTTTGATACCAAGGAAATGAACGTGTTTTTATTATTTTTAGAGCTTTTTAAATTTTTCAATTACAGTTGATATTGAATATTATTTTATGTTAGTTTCGAGTGTACAGCATAATAGTTTCATCCTTTCATTTATTGATGTGATGTATCATCTTAGTTGATTTGCTGATATGGTATCAACCTGCATCCCAGGAATAAATCCCACTTGATTGAGGTGTATGATCTTTTTAATGTATTTCTGAATTCAGTTTGCTAATATTTTGTTGAGGATTTTTGCATCTATGTTCATCAGGGATATTGACCAATCATTTATTTTTTATTTTTTATTTTTAGTAATGTCTTTGTCTTTTTTTGGAATCAGAGTAACACAGACCTCCTAAAACAAGCCTGGGGGCCTTCTCCCCTCTTGGATTTTTTGGAATTGTTTGAAAAGGATAGATGTTAATTCTTTGCATGTTTGGTAAAATTCACCTGTTGAAGCCTTCTGGTCCAGGACTTTTGTTTGTTAGGAGTTATTATTATTATTATTATTGATTCAATTTCATTGGTAATAATCAGTTTGTTCAAATTTTTCTGTTTGTGATTCAGTCTTGGAAGATCGTATGTTTCTAGAATTGATGTATTTCTTCCAGATTGTCCAATTTGTTGGCATAGAGTTGATCATAGTATTTTCTTGTAAGCCTTTGTATTTCTATGGTATCATTGTTACTTCTCCTCTCTCATTTTTAATTTTACTTATTTGGGTTTTCTCTCTCCTTTTTATGAGTCTGGTTAAATTTTTATGAAATTTGTTTAGTTTTACAAAGAAACAGCTCTTGGTTTCACTGATTATTTTGTACATTTCTGACTGTATTTTGTTGATTTCCTCTCTGATCTTTATTTCTATTTTCCTTCTACTCACTTTGGGCTTTGTTTGCTGGTTGTTTTCTAGTTACTCTAGGTGTAAGGTTAGATTGCTCATTTAACATGTTTCTTGAGTTTGGCCTGTATTGCAATGAATTTCCTTCCCCCTAGGACTGCTTTACCTGTGATGTAGGTTTTCAGTCATTGTGGCTTCCTTTTCATTTTTCGCAAGGTATCTTTTGGTTTCTTCCTCGATCTCATTGTTAACCCATTCATTATTTAGTAGCAAGTTACTTAGTCTCCATGTGTTTGTGTTTTTTTCAGGTTTTTTTCTTATAATTGATTTCTAGTTTCATACCATTGTGATAGGAGAAGATACTCAATATAATTTCAGTCTTTGAAAATATATTGAGACTTGTCTTGCATCCTAACATGTGCTCTATCCTAGAAAATATTCCACGTGTACTTGAAAAGAATGTATATTCTGCCGATTTGGAATGAAATACCCTAAACATACCAATTAATCCATCTACTCTGATGTGTCATTTCAGGCTACTTTTCCCTTGTTGTTTTCCTATCTGGGAGACCTATCCACTGATGTCAGTGGGGTGTAAAAACCCTTTACTGTGACCGTATTACAGTTGTTCTCTTCCTTTACGTCCATCAAGATTTGCTTTACATATTTTGGTGCTTCTATGTTGGGTGCATAAATGTTTACAAAGGTTATATTCTCTTGTTGAATTGCTCCCTTTATCATTATGAAATGTCCTTCTTTGTCTCTTATTATAGGCTTTGTTTAAAGTCTATTTTGTCTGATATAAGTATTATTACCCCAACCATTTGTTGCTTTCATTGGTATGAAATACCTTTATTCTACCCCCTTTCTTTTAGTCTCTGTGTGTCTTTCATTCTGAGGTGGGTCTTTTGTAGACAGCAGATATATGGGCCTTATTTTTTGTATCCATTCAGCTACCCTATGTCTTTTGATTGGATCATTTAATCCATTTACATTTAAAGTGATGTTGATAGGTATGTAGTTGCCATTTTTATTATTCATATTTATGTTCCTTTTTCTTCCCCTTCTGCTTCTTAAAAAGTTCCTGTAACATTTTTTGTAATACTGGTTTGGTGGTGATAAACTTCTTTAGGTTATTCTTGTCTGGAAAGTTCTTTATCTTTCCTGTTTGAAATGAGAGTTTTGTTGGGTAGAGCAGTCTTGGTTGTAGGGCGTTGTTTTTTATCCCTTAAATATTTTGTGTCACTCCCTTCTGGCCTAAAAAGTTTCTGTTGAGAAATCAGCTGACAGTCTTATGGGAGCTCCCTTGTAAGTAACTAACTGTCTTTCTCTTGTTGCTTTAAAGATTCTCTCTTTGTATTTAACCTTTGTTATTTTAATTATGATTTGTCTTTGGCTTCATTTTGTTTGGGAGTCTCTGCACTTCCTGGACTTGTATGTCTATTTTCTTTGCCAGGTTAGGGAAATTTTTAGTCGTTATTTCTTCAAATAGGTTCTCAATCCCTTGCTCTCTTTCTTCTCTTTCTGGTACCCCTCTGACACAAATGTTTTTATGCTTGATGTTGTCTCAGAGGTCCCTTACACTAACCTAATTTTTGTTTTTATTTTCTTTTTGTTCTTCCAATTGGGTGTTTTCTGCTACCTTGTCTTACAATTGCTGCTTTGATCTTCTGCTTCATGTAATATGCTGTTGATTCTTCTAACGTGTTCTTTATTTCAGTTATTGTAGTCTTCACTTATGTTTGGTTCTTTTTGTGGTTTCTATGTCCTTTTTTTATGCTTACTATCTCTTTGTTGAAGTTCTCACTAAGTTCCCTGAGCATCCTTATAACCAGTGTTTTAAACTCTGTATTGGATTGACTTCTGCCTTCATTTCATTTAGTTTTTTTCCTAGGGATTTCTCTTGCCTTTTCATTTGACATATGCTTATTTGTTTTCCCCTTTGGGCTGCCTTTCTGTGTTGTTTCTGTGTGTTAGTTAGATCTACTATGTTCCTAGTCTTGGCAGAGTGGCTTTATGTAGTAGATGTCCTGTGGGGCCCAGCTTTGCAATTTCCCTGGTCACCTGATCTGGATGCTCCTGGAGTATCCCTTGTTTGGCTTATGCAAGCCATCCTGTTATTGTTGAGCCTTGATTGCTGTTGGCATGTTAGTGGGTGGGATTAACACTCATGCTGACTGTCTGTGAAGATTGACCCCAACCACAGTGTACAAGCTGCTGTGTGGAGGCTGACCCCATAAAACACAATTCACCCCAGCAGGATCTGGTGTCCTCCAAGACCTCCTTTTGGGTGTGTTACTTTTAGAGCTTATTGGATGGTACTCTACTGTGATTTGAAACTGCCCATTGGGTGTGTTGGTTCTGGGGTTTTTGAGACATACTCTGGTGTAGTCAATGTAAGATTCTGCCTGAGACTGGCCTGAGACTACATGTTAGAAGCTACAAAGGCACCTACTGTTGGTAGTTGCCTGTGCTATGTGTATTGGAGATCAATGGGGGGGGGGGGGGGGGTATCCACTATACTTTCAACAATGAAGATAAATTTAAAAAAGAAAACTGCTTTAGAAACTATAATAAGAATAGTCATTCTGGACCAGTTGGCATGTGAAAAGGTAGTTAGTAAATGGTTTCAGAAGGAATTGTTGGTTTCCTCGACAACTTAGCATTCAATACAGTTCTACATTGGTTCACTACAACCATGGCCTTATTGATTGATTTGGATTAAACTAAGTAAGATCACGCATTGGAATAGAGAGATCAAAAACCCCTCTCTGCACAGTTTGTATCTAGGTTATAAAAATAACTGTGGAGGCATTTAGGTGAAGTGACAGCCTTAGTATAAGGTGAAGAGATGATCATAGTCACTTAATCATATGGGGGGGATCAGAGATTCCTGCTGGAGAAAAGGCCAACAGTGTGTGGTCCCCGAGAGAAGAGCTGCATCAAGCCACACAACGTTCAAGATTTGATTTTAATGGATATGTCTTCCTAGATTTTTGCCTACGTTGACTTGCCATCTTTCCAATTAATAAGAAAATACCAAACAGAGCATTAAAGTTTACAGCTTCACATTTTTAAATTAAATTATCTATTGATTTGTTGGGGCCTGTTATTAAAAATCAGCACAACCATGTCTGACAGTGCCTTAAAAATATTCGTCAGAAAGACTTTGATCAAATCGTAAATGGTGGATCTTCATTTTATTTTAGAAGTAAAGGAGGCAAATGAGCAATAAATCTGAAGCTCAGGTAATTGGGGAAAAAAGTAATCTCTTTAATCAGTCTCAAGAGCTACGTGATTCAGAGAACTGACACTGGCATATTTAGTTAAAATATTTTTATCTGAAAAGATCATTCATTTATGTTTCAGAAAATATTCTCTAGTAGGCGTATATTTAGCATTTTTATGTCTTATGCTAAACTGTATTTAGTTCTCAAACATATGCTTAAGGTAATCCTTTTCTTTTCTGTTTTTTGGTGGTTTTTTTTTTTTTTGAGGGGGTGTTGTTATACCATCTATATGCTAATTTAAAAGCATTTATATTTTTTCTTATAGGTAGATACCTTCTTCCCTGCTACTGTCCCACCTCACCCCACCTCTAGACTGAAGCTCATTTGTCTCTTAACTTTTATTTTCAACCACAACCCACTTTCTCCACCCATCTTATCTTCTCCTGAAGCTGTCCAACTCTACAAAGGCTAAGATGCAATGTAGTATAGAAGTTAAAAGGAAGGCATTGGAGCCTAAAGTCCCGATTTGGCTCTGTCTCCTGCTCACTGAGAAACCTTGGAAAAGTGACTTCACTTTCTCATATCTCAGTGTTCTCCTCTGTCAAATGTGGGTGTCCATAAATAAAAATCACATAGTGTTGTGGTTAGAATCAAGTGGAGTAATATCAAAAGGAAAATTTCAAAGAACCTGATAGACCACAAGTAATGGATTATACTTTTATTGTTGTGTGAAATTCTAACTTCTGATAGAAATACTAAAATTTACTCCTCAGTAAACTGGTAATATGATAATGTTGGTTATGTATGACAAATGTTTAGCAAACCTTACTAATTTGGTTAAAAGCTAAATATAAGTAAATAGTACTGAAGTGAACATACTGCCACAGGCAATGGGATTACAGTCACTTGCTTTTAAGAACAAAAAAAGAGGTTAGGAGTTTAGGATTAGTTTATGGTTCACCAGTACAACCTCTTTACAATACTCTATACTCTAACAATCACTTTGTTTAAGGGTTGAAATACTAGGGTGCCATATTTAATTCCTCTCAGAAAAAAAAGAATCTTAAAGGTTGGAGAAACTGTAAAAGTCATCTCATCAAGCTTTAGTCCCCTTGCCAGAACTCCGTTAATGTTGATAGTCAGTAATATAGTTTGGGTTTCTGTGATTTGCCACATAGTAGGTTGAATTCCAGAGACGCAAAATGAGTAAGATAGAGACCCTGACCTCAGGGGAATTGGGACTAGTCAGGGAGACAGGAAAGTAAACAATCTATAGCAAAATAAAAAAACAGTGCTAGCAGGGTCATAACTCCTGCAGAAGCATAGTGAAGGCTGCAACTTCTTTCTTGGGATGGGTATAGGGTGAGTTAAAAAAAAAAAAAAATCCACAGCTTTTATAACCCCTCATCTACTGATGGGCGGTTGGACTGCTTCCAAATCATGGCTATTGTAAATAAGGCTGCAGTGAACATCGGGGTGCATAGATTCTTTCAAATTAGTGTTTCAGGCTTCTTCGGATATATTCCCAGAAGTGGAACTTCTGCGTTATAAGGCAGCTCCATTTTTAATTTTTTGAGGAACCTCCATCCTGTTTTCCACAGTGGCTGCACCAGTCTGCATTCCCACCAGCAGTGCATAAGGGCACCCCTTTCTCCACACCCTCACCAGCACTTATTGTTTGTTGATTTGTGGATGGTGCCACTCTGACAGGTGTGAAGTGACACCTTATTGTGGTTTTAATTTGCATCTCTCTGATGATTAGCAATGTTGAGCATTTTCTCATATGTCTCTTGGCCATCTGTACGTCCTCTTTGGAGAAACGTCTATTCAGGTCCTTTGCCCATTTTTAAAATTGGATTGTTTGTTTACTTGGTGTAGAGCTGTATAAGTTCTTAATAAATTTTGGATGTTAACCCCTTATCAGATATATAATTGGTGGACATGTTCTTTGATACTACTAGGCCATAAAAAATAAGGAGATGTTACCTTTGGGACAGCATGGAGGGACCTGGAGAGGATTATGCTAAGAGAAATAAGCCAGTCAGAGAAAGACAAGTATTACATGATCTCACTCATATGTGGAATCTAATGCACAAAAAAACCCAATAAACAAGATAGGAACAGACTCATAGATACAGAGAACAGACTGACAGCTGCCAGGGGGAGGGAGGTTGGGCTGGATAAAAAAGATAATGGAATGAGGCAAAAAGAAACCAAAAACAGGCATAGAAAACAGTATGGTGACAGCCAGAGGGAAGGGCTTGGGGGGGAGGGAGAACAGGGCAAAGGAGGCATACATGGTGGTAGAAAAGGACTTGATTTGGGGGGATGCTGAGAGCTCGAAGCCGTGTGCTGATGATGTGTTATAGGGTTGCACTCTTGAAACCTGTACGGTTTTGTTAGCCAATGTCACCCCAATAGATTCAATCAATCAATCAATAAAATTCTGAAAAAGATTACATGTGAGCTAGAACCTGAAGGACAAGTAGGAGTTCTCTGACTAGAAGTGGAGGAAGAGGGGGCAGACAGTGCATCCCTGCATACAGACATGCAAACAGAAAGGGTCAGATGAAGACCACGCTCATTCCACAAGCATTTATCGAGGTCTTAAAATCTCCCAGGACTGGATCAGGAGGACTTACTGAAAGGTCAGGTCACTTTCCCCACCACCCCTAACTGAGCTCCTTTAGGGCAGAAACTGTCCTATTTATCTTTGTGAAGCAAAGGCCCTCAGCTCAATGTGTCCAACATGAAAAATGTTCAATAACTTAGTTGAAGAAATGAAATAATCGATAGATGGTTTATCACAATTGGCTCTTGTTAGTGAGAAGAGAAGTTCCTGGTGAAACTACTGACCAGGACAGGGTCAGAGGTACAGCCCTATAGCATATCACGCCCCTGGTGGACATGGATCCATTTCACCCATGCTCCTTGGCACAGACATTCAACCCACAGACAGTGTCTTCATCTATCGTCTTCACCTTCTCCAGTCTTCTGCATGGAGATTTCCCAGGCACGGGGGCAGACACACGACTTCCATCTTCTCCTCTAGCCTGATGGACTTTGGATTCTAACCACAGAGGAAATGAGCTTCTCTTGGGGTGACTTTCCTAGTAAAAGAACTATTGCTGACTCCTAGTCACCCATGACCATTTTCTAGTGTCTCACTTCTCATGTGTTTTGTCTTCTGTTCTGCTCCCCATCAGAGTATCGGGTCTGTGTTATAACTTACTTTTAAAATTGAAATATTTGCCCGGTCAGGCGTGGCTCAGGGGTTGAGCGTTGACCTAGGATCCAGGCGACCGGGGCTCGATTCCCGGTCAGGGCACATGGCCACGTTGCGGGCTTGATCAATGACTCTCTCATCATTGATGTTTCTGTCTCTCTCTCTCCCTCTCCTTTCCTCTCTCTGAAATCAATAAAGATATATTTTAAATAAATAAATAAATAAATAAATAAATAAATAAATAAATAAATAAATAAAATTGAAATATTTGCCTATTTTATCCTGATAGTATACTGATCACTCCCAAAACGCCTGATGGATTGCAAACAAATACTAAATCTTTAAATACTTATACTCTGAGATGGGTGAGGATAGCCACTTGTATTTTGCTACAGTTTTTAAAGACCTTCTGAAATTCATGTATTTAATTTGTATATTTGAGTGCCTGCTGTGTTCAAGAGCCTGTGCTAAGTGTTTGCATATACCCTACAGTTCCAAATATTAATGAGGTCTGAACGAAAAGGAATCTGTGAGCGGGCCACTGGGAGGATGGGGTAGCAGGATGTTAGTGCCCCCTGGGTGCTGCGAAGGGTGATAAACTGTACTTGGTTGACCTTATTAATCACTCACAATGTGATCTCTAACAGTTGTGCATCTTCCTGCCTCCCAGCCTTTGCATTTGGAGAGGGAAAGAGGGAGTTCTCTAGTCAGCCTAATCTGTGGATTTCCTAAAAGTCTCCCGGTTGAGCATCTTACTCTTCTGATAAGGGCGAGAGTACACATTAAGCAGGACGCCAGAACATTTGACGTCACCTCATTTTGTCCTGGCTGAGCACAACAGTCAAGCAAAGCAGTTTTCAAAATGACCCAACCTAGAGGCAAAACCTGAAACACCCAAGTCCTCTGTCCCCTCTTAGTTCTACTACTGACAAGTAAGGTGGGACAGTCTGGTGAGCACAACCCCACAGTCTTCACTCCAGCTCTCCTCTCTGTTCAGTCAGTCAGTCAGTCAGTCAGTCAGTCAGTCAGTCATCCCACAGCTATTGATTGAATGCCCACTCAGCACAGGGGCAGCAACAGGAAAAAAGACAGACGCAGTCCTGCCCCCAGGGAACTTACATTCTACTTGAATATGGTAGGGGGAAAAAGTTTTAAAAAGTAATTTAGATATTGCAAGTATTGTGAATAAATACGTAGGATATAATAATGTATGTGTCCGCGAAGGAGACTAGAGAGATTTTACTGGCGGTATGAAGTTTAAGCAAAGGCCTCTAGCATGAGAAGGCACGTGGGAAGCGTGCTCTAGGATGATAGAACAGCAAGTAAAAGACAGTGAAGATCTGAATTAAGCCCGTGGCAGTAAAACTTGTAGGGGGTGGGGTTGCCTGCTGGAGGCGCAAGTGAAGACCAGAGCACTCAGGGCCCGGTATGTCAAGAGTTTGGATTTTGCTCCAAATGTCACATATACCTCAACTCAACTTCCACACAACAAAACTCACTCTATCAACCACTGGGAATAAGATATAGAGCAAGTACTGCTTGTCAGCAGTCTGTGCAGCTATCCCTTCTTATTGCAAAGGGCTGGATGGGGGATAAAGAGAGAAACAGGGACCTTTCGGTGCAACTAGCATTTGACTTCATTACTCCATCATGGCTTTGCCTTTATTTATGCTCTTTGTCTCTCTCTTTCTGACAAAGAAAAGAAATGATTCTTTTTCTCTAAATAATTTCTTTATGTTCAGAGAAAAGCATAACTTCCCCCACTTGAGCATATGTTTGCCTGTGTTTTTACCGTAACTGTCATCATAGTCTCTGTAGCCTGTGGGACCTTCCGAAGGTCACTTGGCCGTTCCTCACCATGTCAAATGTCCTTCAGTTCTTAATGTGGGGTGGGGTGGGAAGAAAACGTTCTAGAATAACATCGTCCAGTAGAACTTTCTGCAATGATGGAGACGGTCTGCATGTTCAATGTCCAATGAGGTAGACCCGCCAACCATGTGCACCTGCTGAGCTCTAACTCAAGCTGGTGTTGCCAAGAAACTGAATTTTGAATTTTATCTAATATTGATTAGTTAAAATTAATATCCACACATGGCTAGTAACTTTTGTCTTGTGCAGCACAGCTCTAGAGCCTCTTTTGAATGTCCTGCTGGCTTTTCAGCAGAATTCACAACTGGATTCACACCAATGATGGTTTCATGAAGGACTTTGGTTCCTGACCTTGGTGAGTGTAGATCAGTTCTACTTATGATGGGCACTTTTTACAAAGTAACTGTAGTTTTCACCTTTCCAGCATTCATTTATTCTTCCTCTGGTTATATAATTCTATTTTCTATAGGGAATCATCTTTCCCCCACCCCCTTGCCCCAGACTCTTGCAGTGAGCTTACCCCATGCCTCACTGTAGAGTTGGATATGGACCCTAATCTTGGCCAATTGGTAAAGCTCAGTCTCTGAGACACAGGGATTGGCTAAGAGGTGAGTATATGACCCAAGTCCAGCCACCGAGACTCAGTCTCAGAACAATTATTGAACGTGTTGGTAACTGAGCATGTTGAGACTGGAATTGTCAGCCATTTCTGTGCTTCCCTGTACAGGAAGCCTGTAGCTGTAGGATTGAGGGCTGAGCTGCTGGAACCAGCTCTGCCGAAATCCAGTTATCTTTATACTTTTCACTTACATGAACCAACACATTCCTGTTTTGCTTATGTTTATTTTAATCAATGTTTTATATGAACTCCCCCCAAATTCTGATGAATACAGTAATTAAAGACAAGCAGTGCGATACATTATCTGTATATTGTACTGTGTGTTCACCACGCAAAGTCAAGCCTCCTTCCATCACCATTTATGCCCCTTTTACCCTCTCTCCCTCCTCCAGCCCCCCTTTCCATCTGGCAATCACCATACTGTTCTCTGTGTCTATGAGGTGGGTTTTTTGTTTGTTTCATTCCTTTCACTTTTTTATCCAGCCACACAAGCCCCCTCCCTTCTGACAGCTGTCAGTCTGTTCTCTGTATCTATGAGTCTGTTTCTATTTTGCTTGTTACTTTATTTTGTGTATTAGAGTCCACACATAAGTGAAATCATATGGTACTTGTCTTTCTCTGACTGGTTTATTTCACTTAGCACAGTACTCTACAGGTCCCTCCATTCTGTCTCAGAAGATATGATTTCCTTTTCTTTGGCCCAGTAGTGTTCCAGTGTGTAAATGTACAAAATTGGCTTCATTTCAGTCCTATGAGAGAAACAACCATTGAGGAAATGTATGACTGTGCATCCATGTGTGTGTGTGCACGCATGTGTGTTCTTGTGATTTCTCATCTTATCTCCTTGCCACTGAGCTGCTTTCTGGGTTGGGGAATAGATTTAGCCCTTTCTGTATGCTGGTACATTGGGTCAGCTATAATTGTTGAATTAAACCCTCGAGTCATGCCCAGGAGTTTTGTCTTCTATGTGAAATAAATGTGTATTTCTCAAGCAGACATCTGCCTGCCCTTGGCACAGTTTCAGGCCAGGAGCCCACACCCTGCAATGCTCCATGTTCTGCCCCTATTGGCTCTGTAGTTCCAAATTCGCTGTGAGTGCACTTCTGAACATATTTCCCATCACTTACATTTTATTTTCCTGAAACATGCCTCAGCATCACAGCCATGAGTCAAAGGTTTGAAGGGTGAGAGGTCTCCTAGGTGTTTCACTGTGGTGTATAGTAGCCTTTCCCTGTCAATGACACCAAGTGGCTTAGTTCACTCAAGTTCTTGGAACCCCCTTAGCCTAGTGCCCTGCAGTCTCAGTGATGACTAGAGACACAGGTCCTCCTGACCAGGCCTGGAACCATGTGGAATATGTGTTTCCTACACCTCCTCCCACCTCACTACGGGGCCAAGACTTCTTAGGACTGACTCTATTTGTAGCTTCAAGGAATTGGTCTTTCCCAAGGAACATCGTTCCTGATTTAATTAACAATGAGTCCTTAAGGATAAGCACCGAGCTGGTATTAGCAGGTGTCCCTGGAGTTCTGAGTGGGATTGCACAGTTAGGGAAAATAACTGCTTCACACTTCACTCTTTTTTTTTTTTTAACTTTTAAAAACAAGGTCTTGTAATTTTTAAAGCAATATCGAATTCTATTCAAAAGGATTTTCAAAGTTGTTGTGTGGATGGCTTAATTTTCTTTCTTTAAAAATACAAATGTTCCAAGAAAATCATACGTAAGAGATTCCCTGGAGTAGAAAGACCAAACTCCCTTCTCAACCCACACACACCTTTTAAAGGTACTTCCTTCAGATGAAATGACTATAAATAGTATCTGTTTTCTATATATTGACAAAAATATTTAGAGATAGGTAAATATGAGAAAAAAATAGATGAATAAGTGTATTCATATATATTTATTGAATAAATATAAGCAAACACATATCATTCCATTTTAATATTACCTCTCTTTTTATATGTATATGTATATTATGTATATGTATATGTATGTGTATATGTATATATACGTATATGTATACATTATATTTAATTGCTTTTTGCATTTAATAGCATATTATGAACATTTTCTATATTGTACACACCCATCTACAACCTTCCTTTTAGCAACAACCCAGTACCCCATAGTATGCTTGTATGTCTTTAAGTGGTTTCCTCACCCCCCTGTTAATGAACATTGGGCAGCTTCCCATTTTTGCCTCCTAGTGCACAGGCAAGAATACAGCAGTGTTCTTGCACGTAAGCTTTATGGCGGTTGGTTCTGACTTTTAGTATCAATGGATATTCCATATCCTTCTCTGCTGATGTTCCCACTGAAGTTGGGCTACTCCATGTGGCCTGACCTTGGCTGACAATGTGTGCACAGATAAGGAAAGAGATGAGGTGCATTTTAAATGCATCTATAAAAATGTGAAGGGCTTGCCAGGGACGCTGCAAAACACATTTGAGGACACTCACCTCAAGTTTGAAGATGATTTGTTTGGAGTGACTTGAAATCAAAGTTCAGTTTTATTTTTCATAAGTGTGTTACGTGGAGGGGGATTTCATGAACTAGCTTATTTATCTCATGCCTCCGGGAACAGGCCTTTTATGAGATGGGCATTTTTAAAGGAATAACTTTATTCTTGGGAAGGCTGACAGGACTTTTAATGAGGTAAGAATTAGAAACCGCAGCTGGAGGCAACATGGCCAGTAAAAAGAAAAGGGAACCGAGGAAGAGAAATCCAGTTTAAAATGCCCTTTAGAACGGTTGTTATTGTGAATATTCTTGTATATATGCAACCATAGTTAAGGTGGAGGAAAGCAGAAGGGTGCTTAGCCTTTTTTTTTTTTTTTTTAACCAGGAAAGCAAGTGATTGGCACTCTCCATGTGTCCCTTGTTTTATTTAAACTTGACCAAGTCCAAGTTTGAGTAAATTGTACAAACCAGATAACCTACTTAATGTTCTAGGGCAGGGGCTGACAAACTATGGACACGGGCCGTGGGCCAAATCCAGCCCATTTCTTGCTCCTGTAATAGTCTGATGGGGACACATCCACGCCCGTTCACCTGTGCCCTGCCGTCCTCAGTGGCAGGTTTGAGTAGCAGTGGAGCCCTCTCAGCCTAGTCTTTACTCTCTGGCCCTTTATAGGTCAAGTTTGTCTACCCAGGGAATCTCACTATATAAAGGTATTCCCTGTTGAATTATTTTTAAAATGTAGAGAAAAGAAATCAGTCCCTTATCCAGGGCACCAGAACCTTGCTGAGAGAGAAGAGACCAGAAAGTCTCACTGCCCGACAGGGAGATGCAAATGGGAGAAAGCGGGAGACTGAGAGGCACATGCTCAATTCTTTCTTTTTGTTTCCCTGGTCAAGAAAGTTACTCTCTCTTTAACAGGAAAAGAGTGGACATGGAGGAGAAGACCATTTTAAATAATAGACCTGAGTCTACAAGTTCATGCAGGAAACTTATTAGTGATATAGAAAAAACATGCAGTTGTGTCTAGGGATCATTATCATGAGCTGAATTATGCCCACCCCCAAATTCACATGTTGAAGCCCTAACTCCTAGTGTCCCAGAATATGACTGTATTTGGAAATAAGATCTATTAAATAAGGGGGTTCTTATTCCAATATGACTGGTGTCTTTAAAAGAAGAGATTAGGACACAGATACACACAGACTCACAACCTTGTGAAGATATAGAGAGAAGACAGGTTTCAGGACAAACCAACACTGCTGATCCCTTCATCTCTGACTCACAGCTCCAGACTGAGAAAATGTTGTCACTGTTGTTTAAGATCGCATTCTGTCCTACTTTGTCATGGCAGCTGGAACAGACGACCACAGCTCTACTTATGTCTGCTGGCTTCTTAGATATTACATGGACTCTTGCCGTAATGTTCAGGTCTTTCTGTGTGGAAGTCAGATATTCTCATTGGGGAACAGTTTCTCCCCCTGAATGACATTTGGCAATGTCCTGGGATGTTTTTTATTGTCACAACTGAGGGAGAGGAATGCTACTCACATCTAGTGGGTGGAGACCAGGGATGTTGCTTAACTTCCTACAATGCACAAGACCACCCCCTACAACCAACCATCACCCAGCCTAACATACAGTGTGGACAGATCCTAGTGTCACAGAAGACAAGTCACTATCACTTCTCTCCTCGCTCTTCGAACTTGGATGTTCTTTGAAAGTGCTGAAGAGGTTAGCCCCGCTCTAAGCAACGCATACAGGATCATCAAAATAATTCAAACTAAAAGAGCCCCTTCAGCTATTAGATCTGGCCAATCAATTTCTGCTGAGTGCACCCTAGAAAACCTGTCAGGTGCTGCATGACCCTGGAGACATGCACTTTGGTTTCCCCAGGGCCAGGCTTCTTGCAATGCCAAGCACTTCCTCAAGGCTGCAGCCTGTGGGTGGCGCTGGCATGGGCAAAGAGGAATGAATGATGCTTGATTGGGGAGCCGCACAAGTAGAAGGGGACCGGAGGGAAGCTTACCTTAATATCATATTTTATATACAACTGTGGGCCAGACCAGGCTCTGGATACACATTGCCTGACCCTAGTTCAAGGGAACGATCGATTGTTCTCAACAGTGAGGCATCCAAATGATTTATTTATGCAGCATTGCAGCCCGCTTCTTTGGAGGTGGGCACAGACCAGTAGCTTTGTGCATGCACGAACAGGAGCATGTGTGTGTGTGTGCGTGTGTGTGTGTGTGTGTGTGTGCACATTCTCCCATGATCCTCTCAGTTTCAGCTGAGCCTATAATTAGCTCCTCAGAGACCAAATAATCATACTTTGCTTTTTCTACCTGTAAATGCTCATTTGGCTTTCTGATTTCTAGTTAATTCCCTAGCTTTAAACCACCCAGTATTGGGCTTTGGGGGAAATATCAAGATACCAGAACAAAAACTGTCATTCTGGGGAAAGGGTTGAAACATTCTGGAGTCTCTATGACTGAGACTGGCTTTTTTTCACCTTAAATTCAAGAAGAAGGTTTTGAGGGAATAATTTTGAACGCATCTACCGAACCCCTTTCTAACTGAGTTGACATCCTTCCAGGAAGGTACCAGACTAGAGTCATTAGGACTGAGCATTTCAGATCTGGTAGAGCCCACGTAGGCATAACAAATTGAATGCTCCAGTACTGTGGTTAGAGGTCACAATCCATCGGGCTGAGACCTCAGATACTAGGGTCCTGAACCAAATTAAGCCTTTACAACCCGACTTTGTTTCTGGAACTGAATGTGAATTCTGATTGTTATTAACCTTACTTCTTGTTTTCAGTTTAGGATTAATCAGAGATTATTTTTAAGAGGGAGGCATACAATTCTAATTTACTGAAAAATAGGAATACTCTGCAGGAGCTCCTATTCGATAGAATTTTGTGCAGTGATGGAAATATCCCATTTCTTTGCTCTCCAATACAGTGGTCATGGGCTCCACGTGACTACTGAGCATTTTAAATGTGGTCAGTGAAACTGAAGAACCAAATTTTTTTAAAATTTTAATTAATATAAACTTAAATTGCCCCTATTGAATAGTGATTGCTGTAATGGAAAAGACTTCTTTATATGGCCTGATCTCTTATCTAGAAAAAAATATATGTCTTATTACCTGTGGACATATCCATATAATATACTTAAAAGTGTAGACAAAAATTGTATAAAGATACACATCAAACTGTTAATAACACCCAGGTTAGGATCAGAGAGGCATAAAGAGAGGATTTTACCATTTCATTTTGCCAAAAGAAAAAGAAAAATGGGATGGGATTAAAAATTAACCAAATACATAAAATGAGACAGTGTCATAAAGACAAGTATGCCAGCCATCCTCTTGACATTGCGTTATAAGGAAAAGATGGAAGTGTGACCATGATCTCTGTGATCCAGGCAGCCTCTCCGGCCCTTCGGCCCAGTCACTTCGAAGGAAGTGAATTCAGGTCCTCAGTCCTTGTGTTTTGTGCAGTCAGCACCTAAAATAATCATGCCAGGGGCTCTCAAGGCTGTGAACCAGCAAACGGGAAAGGGAGAGGGGAGGCGGCAGCCACGAAAACAAATGCATGAACCGCAGTCAGTCTCTGAAACAAAACCCATGTGTTTTATGAAAATCCCTTCTTGTGGAAAGCCACTTGCAAAGCCTCCGCAGTTTTCGCTTGGCTGGTACATCCAGCGAATGTCTCTTTCTGAGTCTCCTGTGAGTGACAGAGCAATGGCTAACCAGGGATTGCGCTCACAGGCTTAATGATTCCAGGTTGGGTCACAGCCACCCTTTTCTTTCCTAGGTTATTAAGAAGAAACCAACACTTTCCTTGCCAGGTGTGTGTGTGTGTGTGTGTGTGTGTGTGTGTGTGTGTGTGTGTGTGTGTGTGTGTGTGTTTTCAAATGTTAAGTAGGAAGAAATAAGGAAAGTGAGAGTGGAAAGAGAAGTACAGGAAAGAATTCACTAACGAGAAGCAATAGAATGGGATTCTAAATGCACAGAATTAGACACATAGAAGGTTCACTGGAATGACAAAGCTTGGCCAGATCCCATCCAGGGTTTACGCTGCTTCCTGGGTGCCTTGGAGATTTGGCAGCATCCCTGGGTGGGCAGAGCTTGCCTTATCCATGCCAGGTCAGCATGCCCCTCTACATACCGTGCTCTGCGCTCCTCTGAGACCTGGTGCCTTCCTGACACTAAGCTGCGCTGGGTGCTAAACCTTCCTGCACAGATGCGATCAAACTGGAAGTTAAACTTGATGCCATCACTGGTGACCACCTGGGACCAGAAGCGGCCTGCATTCTATTTTTTCCCCAACATTGTGAAACAACAAGGCCTATGGCCCTTTTTCATTTTAGCAAATGTTCATTTTCCAGGGGAAATTTTTACCTGGCTTTGTGTTGTTCCTGAATTCTCTCAAAGGTTAAAACTGATGTATGTGATTTTGATGCAATTGTAATTAAAAAAAACTAGTATTCTTCTCTGGTGGATGGCACATTGATCCAAAAGTTACCAGAGGGCAGGATTCTGTGGTAAGCACCTTACATCCTCAATCGGATGAGATGCCAGCCTTATAATAAGCAGTCTCTTGTGCTATGTGCCAGGTATTTTTCTATATTCTGACCACCAGAAAAATTTCATATGACCTAGGACTGCAGGTAAATGTGTGCCAAGAAAGGAGGAAATTCTAACACCTACACTGGTGTTGCTTTTTTCTTTAATAAACAGTAATCGCTCCGGATGTGAGTGCACTGAGTTTTATGCTTCCTGTATCTGGTGAATAGTGTTTGGGTTGACAATATTTTCTGGTCCCTGAAAAGGGGAATGGTGGCAGGGGGTGGCAAAAGAGGGAAAACGAACAAACAGAAACACCAGGGACCGGTTTTCAGCTACATGTAAACTCAACCTATTTTTTAATGATTTTATTGGGAAGTCTTCTGTATTCTATTTTGTAATTCATTTCCCTGAGGCAACTTTAGACCTTGCAGGTCTGCTTGCAATTCCTACCAGAATCGGGTGGGGGAGGGGGAGAACAGGGTAATGGAAATTTCACAAGTTCCTCAGTTTTTAAAAAAATCCAATTTCTTGCCCTGACAATTTCTTAAATCTGTAGACCTTGATGTTTTAATCTCATGCATTCTGATAGAGCTTGATATTCATAACTGGTGGATCTGATACATTTTTAAGCAGCGAGTTGAGTAGGATGAAACAACAAATGGGGAGGCCTGTAATTCGCACCTTGTCGGTCGCGGAGCCTGCCAGTTTCATTGTCACTCTTTGTGCACTAAGAGTGTTCTTCGCAGGTGTCAGCACTGCCCCAAGCCGACTTCCATCCATGTTGCAATGGCTTCATCTGAGCTTTCCAAAATTCCAGTTTCAGCCCAGGTGCTAATATCATTGTGTGAACAGCAGAATGAATATCAGTTTAAACTCAGATAAGTTTACATTCGTACTCTATGTGTGAGAGCACAACATGGGGATGCATCTTGTCATTTCGCCATCAATGGAGTAACAAGTAGATTGAAAGCCCAGCCCACTGTCGAGGACACATGTCCTGGATTCACAGTGCAAAACTAGATACTGATGGTTTCATGAGAAAGGAATTCCAAGGATCCAACAGCTGATGATAACAAGTCAGTCTCTCTAATCATCTTTGTAAGTAAATTAAAATATTAATGTTATCTCAGGGACTTTTTCAACATTTTATTATAGAAAATAGCAAGTATAGGCCAAAGTAGAGAGCAGTAAAATGAACTCCCAGATACTTCAGTGATTATCGCCTTATGACCAACCCTGCTTCATCGGTACAGCCACTCTTTGCCTTCACATTCCTGGGCTGTTTCACAGCCACGGCCAGATCATCCTTACTCTCAGGTATGGGCCTGGACAGGAGCTATGCCTTCTTGGGTCTAAGATCTCCTATCCACCAACCGTCATTCCTCCCATATTACAAAGCTCCACGCCGTTTGCCCCCAGGAGAATGGGATGTCCCAGTGTTCCAGCCAGCGTAATTTTCCTCCAAACTTTGGGCTTACTCAGTGCCAAGACTTTCATGACATAGAGTAAGTGAAAGAAACATTTTTATAGGTACAAAGCAAAACAAAAGAAAAGCAATATAGCCCTATACAGATGGTAGCCATGAACGTTTCAGACAGCCTCACAGGTAGATCCTCAAAAGGAGCCATGGGAGCCAGGAAGTATCTTAAAGAAAATAAACAAAATATTCATTTCCTTGGCCTATGTGGAGATGATGAAAAGAGTGGTAGGGAAAGGGCTGTTTTCCAGGAGTGGGGGAACAAGGCTTGCATGTGGTGCTCACATCAAGCTCTTTCCTTTAACTGTCAGATATAAGACACTTGGAGAAAGCCCACCCAATGAAAGTGGACCATGAGGTCACTGTGAGAGTCATGGTCACTATTGACTAAAAGTAGGAAATTGATTTGAGGATCGCACATTTCAAGTCAGAGGAAGGGAATTGCTTAGTCAGCAGTTTCTGTCCTATAAAGGGCTTATTAACTCTTAGGGATCTTATCTGAAAGTCAGATGGCCATGCGTTCCCCACCCCTCAGGTCACCTGTCTAGCTGCAACCCCCAGCTTGGGGACTTAGGGTGGAAATTCAGCAGTGTAGCAGTTAGTTTGAATTTTGAATATTTGGAAAGAAAGCATCCCTAGTAGAATATACCTCCACTAAGATGCAATGATTTCCTGCCCCAGCCCAGTGTTCTCCAAAAAGCATTGATGAAACATTTATCAGGTGTGTGGAGTTAAGGGCATGGGTCACACACCCAGATAGAAATAAGCCGATGAGAGGAGACATCATCCTTGAAGGCAGTTGCCTACCTAATCTGCCCATTCTAGGGTAGAATCTTAAGAGCAAAAGCCAGATCGACCCCACCATATTCAGGAATACATTAATAACAGTACATAAAGCTCTTTCCACTTGGAATTTTATGCAGTAATAGGAAAAAGGTCAACAAGTCTGTAGCAGCAAAAGCGTCTTGTGTTTTCCATACCATTGTATTATCCTCCTGGGCCGCATGAGGGTAGTCTTTGTATCCAAGCCCCGCGTATCCACTGACCGATATGGTTAAGGTAAGACCATGTGACTGTGCTGTGAACAATTGAAAGTGGATATAAATGATGTATGCCAGTTCCAGACTTCCAGATCTAGCTGTAGCCCCCTTGTGTGACCTTCACAGTCTCTGTTCTCCATCCACAGTGACCCTGGAGGCCAATTTTGAAGATGCCATATGACTTAGTCTGTCCAGGCTGCTACAAGAAAATACCATAGACTGGGTGGTTTATAAACAACACTAATTTATTTCCCACAGTCTGGAGGCTGGAAGCCCAAGATCAAGGTTCCAGCAGATTCAAGGTCTAACGAGGGTCTGCTATCTGGCACACAGAGATCCATCTTCTTGCTGTGTTCACACATGGTAGAAAGAGCAAGAGAGCTCTCTGGGGTCTCTTTTATAAGGTATCTGATATCATTCATCAGGTCTCCACCCTCATGGCCTCATCCCCTCCTAAAGGTCTCACCTCTTAACACGATCACATTGGGGGTTAGGTTTCAACATGTGAATTTGGGGGTAGGGCACATTCTATCTATTACACTGTATTATCAGATACAAGAGATTGAAACCCTGGGTGACTGGATGATCATAGCACCTTGCCCAATACCCTAGACAGAGTCCCAAATTATCACTGAGCTGCTTTTGGGTTAATCCTTGTGACCTGGAGTTGTGTGTTACAGAACTTAGTATCCCCCAGTAACACAACTTAAGTCAAAGCTGTTAAGATAGAATTTTGTCTCTATTATAATATAAAGTTAACTCTAGCATAACTCCGTACTGCAAGACAGGCCTCAAATAACTTGTGAGAATTAAGTCAGTAGGATCTGCCGCAGCATATCTGCTCTGATGGGATAGGATTTCCCTTTTCCTAATTTCCCCACCATCTGTATAGTATTTCCTTGGGTTTTGTACCAACCAGGGAGGCATCTAACTCTCTTGGAACTAATTTCATAACAATTGTCATTCCCTCTATGAAAATGTTCTGTCTACTATGGACTCAGGGCACCCAGCTAATTTCTAAGGACGCCTCCATGGTACCATGTGGACTTAGCATCTCCATCTTATGTCTCCACATGGCATTGCTGTGCCTGCGGGATGCTGTGACTCCATAGCTGTCTTAATCCTCCCAGAACTCAGGGTCCCTTTTCGAAATGCCCGAGTCCTTCTTTGTAGTCTCTTCTTTTTGCTGCATGGTTGGGCCAATGACTAAAACCCATCGCCCCATCATGTAGAAGAGACTCCTCCCAGATGGGCCCAGTCTGAAGATGGTTCACCTGATGTATAGAAACATGGATGTCATGAAACTTCCTGTGGGACACTATGAAACGACCTCCCTGAATTAGACAGATTAGGACTTAAGTGATAAATCAGCTAGTGAAAACCAAATCTTAAGTAGAGTTCTCTTGAGAAAGAGCTTAAGGTTGGAAAACCATGAATGAAGCATGGCCGGGTGAATGTCACTGAATCATTTTCCAGCGATTCAATCATTTCCATGATAACCATGCCATGGGTGACCAGGGCTTAGACGGAGCAGATGGTCCTTATGCCAGCCCTGTCAGATGCTGTCATCAGAATGATGTGGTCCAGTCTTTGAGATGCATTCAGAATGTTATAAAGTTAAGGGTCCTAGATGTCTAGTTCAATTCCATAACTGTTAAGACAAGGAAACTGAAGGTACTTAATTGCTTACTTGTATTGATGGTATGAATGTAAGCAAATTATTGGGCTCAATGGACTCCCCTCCCCTCAGCCATATAAAATGGGGGACCACTTGATTCAATACCGTGCACATCTTTTCATAGTTTTAAGAGGCATTTCATATCTTTTTAAAAACTATCTGTTCTGTGCATCTTAATTCATTAGTTTTTTTTCTAACTTTTTGAGTTAGAAAACTTTTTGGGAATTTAATGCGTTTATTTACATTTTCAATCTTTATTGAAAATGTTCATGCTATACATTTTCTTCAGGTCACTGCTTTTATATGTGATACTTAGATTCTGGATTTTAAAAGGTATTGTTCTTCTATTATAATTTTTTTTAGTGCTTTCTTTTTTTAATTTTACTATTTTTTTTCTTTATTGTTGAAAGTATTACAAATGCTCCTCTTTCCCCTAGCTTTGAACCCCTCCACCAGGCATCCACCCCTGCCCACCCCCCAGGTCTTCTCCACTTGTCTGTGTCCATAGGTCATGTATATGTGCATCTAAGGTCTTTGATTAATCTCTCTCCACCCCTACACCCCACCCCCCGCCTTCCCTCTGAAATCTGTCCAGCTGCTCCACTGTTCTATATCTCTGCATCTATCTTGTTCATCAGCTTATTTTGTGGGATACTTACACCATGGAATACTATACAGCTGTAAAAAAGAAGGAACTCTTACCCTTTTTAATATAATTTTTAAAGAGCTCTGTACTTTATTTTTTACTTCCCCTTTTACCCCAATGTTGTTTAATAGAAGTTTTGTATTTTTGTTGTTGTTGTTCCAAGGTGGGTTATCGTTTCAAATATTAGTTCCAGGCTGCTCTTTTGTTTTCATTCCCCATGGACTTCAATTTTACATAAGTTGGGTAATTTTTGTATGTATTCTATTTCTGCCACTATCTCTTTAATCTATATTCTGTCTTTATCTCATTGCTATAGTCTATTGCTTTTTTTAATGCCCATATTAAATTTTCATTCAAATGTATTTTTTCTTGGATGCTTTATAATTTTGACTTTGTTTCTTATATGATTTTGCTTTTTTCCTTTCTATTTCATTCATTAATTCAGTCACCTGTCATTTCATTTTATTCTGTTTTCAGTCCCTTTCCATTTTATACTTTTGAAATCATGATTCAGTGTGTGTGTGTGTGTGTGTGTGTGTGTGTGTGTGTAATATATTTCCACATGCTTTTGGGGGGGATATTTAATTCAGTTTGGAGTTTTGTGTGACAATTTTCCTTTGCAACGTGGTTGGAATTTGGGGGAAGCTTTTTTGCCAGCTGGTCTGTTGGATTTTCACTTTGGGGGTTCAAGGCCAGCGTTTGGGGATGATTCACCAGGTTTCACATCCACCTGCGCCAGAGCGAAGCGCATTTTCTTTATTGGTTGGTTTTTAATGGGGGCAGGGAGGCCCACGAGGAGGATTTTGCTCTTTACTTTCCTTAGTATTTCTTCTGGATGACCGGGTCTTCACTTCCATTGTGCTTTGGGCTCCCTTCCGTTTCCAGAGGCGAATTCTCCTTTCCTAAGGGCACCCAGTTCCTCAGAACCCCGTCTTTCCAGCACCGCCTCCCACATTCTGAACCCCCTTTCCAGCCCACCCCTGCTGGCAGCGCCCGGAGCCGCCAGTTCTCTTTTTCAGTGTGTTCACAGTTATCACACACGGTCTCTTTCTCTGAGCGACTTTGGTGCAGTCTTAACCCTTCATTTTTCTTTCTTTTTCTCCTTATATTTTTCTAGAACCTTCTTATCTTTGTCAAGCTCAAGATGGAAGCTACAGAAATGGTTCTGCTAGGAGGCGGTGTTATTTGCAAATCACAGGTTGTTTAACGTTAGTGTTACTTGTCTCCAACTTATGCTAAAGGTGTGGCACCCGCGGGTCTCCTTTGTCTTGTTTATCTGTATGGAGTTTGGAGAAGGTGCTGGGAGATTCCAATTAGGCGGCAGCCATTGCCTCAGCCTAGTGGAACTTGCTTATTTATTTATTTATTTATTTACTACATGCATTATGGATGGTTGGTTATTGATTATTTATTTTATGATTTTGTGTGTGTGTTGCTTTTCGGTGTTCGGGGCAGGACTGGTTACATAATATATGAAGCTCTGTGCAAAATGAAAATTCAGGATCCCTTGCTAAAATATTGTTAAGAATTTTAAGATGGCAAAAGCAGGGCATTAAACCAAGCGAGGGGCCTTTCTGAGTGTGTGGCCCCATGTGGCTGTGCAGGCTGTGCACCCATGAGGCCCGCCTTGGCTCGGTACATTGTGTGTGTAGGTAACTTGGTTCGGTAACTTTACAAGTGTGATCTGTCACTTATAGAGAGACCAAGAGAGAGAGAGCACGAGACACACACACACACACACAGAGTTTGAGGCTAGCCCTTAGGACACCTGCATCCTGTCCCCAAACCTGTCCTGGATTTGCAGTGTGACTATGAACAAATTGTTGAATCTCTCTGGAGTTCTCTTTTCCCATCTAAAGAATTAAAGATTTTTTACCTTGTGTTTTACAAACTATCACACATATTACTGATAATACCTGAATAAATTTTATTTATTTATTTTTTATTTTTTAAATATATCTTTATTGATTTCAGAGAGAGGAAAGGAGAGGGAGAGAGAGAGATAGAAACATCAATGATGAGAGAGTTATTGATCAAACCCACAACCTGGGCATGTGCCCTGACCTGGAATCGAACCCCGATCGCCTGGATCCTAGGTCGATGCTCAACCACTGAGCCACGCCTGGCCGGACTGAATAAATTTTAATAGTGGTATTAGTTCTTCTACATAATAGAACATAATGCAGGACACGGAAACTATGTTTTATGTATAGTCTTTCTTAATACATGGTTAAAGTGAGCACTTAACAATCATAAGGTCAACTGTAAGACGTTAGTAACGAGCTCTATGTATAGATGATACTCGGATATGTTAAAAATGATGAAGATGGATCGTACAAAAGCATCTGGAGTTCGGGAGACCTCACTCAGGATGATGCCTGGGGACATTTTTAGCTCTTTTTGGCATTTTAGGATTCTATAATTGCATCTATTTATACAAATGGTGAATATATTATTTTAATTTGGAGAAGAGAATGAGTTTTAACCATATAATTAAGAGTCCACTGGCTCACACCTTCCAAGAGAGACTGGTGGCAAGATGAGCCCCATACTCCTGGGTCCCCCTCAACTGTCCCACCCAAAGGCTCTGAGCTGCCCAGTGTCCCCACGCCCACGCAGTGCCATCGTGTACTCAGCCGCCTTCCACGGAGTCAGGCTGGGAGAAGCCACCGTGAAATGAAGCTATCTGTGGAGCTGGATGTCAAGTCTCTGGGTGGCAGTTTCTCACATCCTCCGTGTCTGCCACTCTGGAGTTCAAATTAGGCTGTTCCTGAGGGGAATAAAAATGGGAGAGATGAAGCTGTTCGTCTCTTGGATGTTACCTGCCAGAGCTCAGGAAAGTTCCTGGCACAGTTGCACAGCACTGCCCCAGCTAGACAACTGAATTACTTTTTAAGAACCCCAGACTTTAAAACAGATAGTGTGATCCTGGGAGCCAAATGCTGTAATATTTACAAACATATGTTTGTGATTTGAAGGAGCTCCTAATGGGTCCAAGGGATAGAAATGTAGTCTCCCTTTTAGGCGTGTATATTACATGTGATTTTTAAAAAATGAAATTAGGTAGCACAGAAGATGACCGTTCTCCCCCAGATTTCATTTCCCCCCATTGAGGTTGATGTTTCCCATAGGAATATGGGGCGCCCCCACCTGTTTTAACACAGGACACCCCCTGAGAAATGCTTAGTTACTTCAGTGCCCCAGTGGATGCTGCTGGCATCCTCGAGTGTTTAGGCATTTCAGTCATTTCCAGACATTTCTGGATGAGCGTCACTGACTTGCTAATGTTTCAACCCCTGGCCCTGCTGCCCAGTGCAAAACTGTTTACCCTTCCAGAAAACAAAATAGAAGCTTTACTCCCGGGCTAAAGAGAAATACGGAGTCGGAGTGACTTACTCGGTAGGAAATAAAAACAATGAGTCATTTCCATTTCCACCCTGTCCTTAGACTACATTAAATTAAAATCACAAGGCAACTGGTACCTGAGTCTGTGGTTTATTTTAGTCTCACGTCGATGGGTGGTGGAGGTGTTCCTTTCCTTTGTTCAGGAGGAGGTGGGATATTACAGCGGAGGTCTTGTATAGCTGATGGGAATGATTTAAACAACAGCAACGGAAAGGTTATGAAACATCTATCTCCCTCCTGAGCAATCGTCCAGGGGAGCAATCACATATCGAAATGAAAACAAGAGGGTGGTAATACAGCAGGCAGTGTATGATTCAATAACTCCGCTAGATTGCTTTATTGGCTAGGTAATGAAGCATGCTAGGGAATTTCAAGCAAACATGAGTCAACACACTGCCAACTAACATCTGAAATGACTGAACTACAAGTATGGGAAAGATGGGATGAGGTGAACTGTTAAATTACTCCTGGATTGGGAAGCGTTCCAGGGCTTTCCCCCCCCCGGGAGTACTCGATCCAGGGTCATTCTCAGGTCTGGGCTGTCCAGGCCCTCTCCAAGCACGTCCTCCTGCCCTCTGGATTTTTATTTTTCTTAACATAAGACATTTAGAACATGTTTCTCAGCTACAAGAAATTGCTTTCCTTAACTGTACACTTTTTAAAATATATATATATTTTATTGATTTCAGAGAGAGGAAGGGAGAGGGAGAGAGAGAGGTAGAAACATCAATGATGAGAGTCACTGATCGGCTGCCTCCTGCACGCCCCCTGCTGGGGATCGAACCCGAAACCGGGGCATGTGCCCTGACGGGGAATCGAACCTTGATCTCCTGGATCCTAGGTCAGTGCTCAACCCCTGAGCCACACCAGCCGGGCATGGACACTTTTTTTAAAAATTTGATGTTTAATTACCTGCTGCCTCTCTGTAGCTCAGGTTTCCTTTAGGATTCAGAGGGCGGTTTGGGAGAGAGATTTCCTTTGCGGGTTTTATGTAATTTTTCTTAATGACAACATATGGTCATTTTATAAGTTCTTAATTATTGTAAGTGATGGTGCATGGTCATTTGCATAGGCTGCTTAGCAAAACACTCATTTTGTTCAGGGGCCTACAAATAAATCACTGGGTATTCTGTAGGCGTCTCAAGCAGGTGGGTGAAACCCTCCCCACAGCAAGCATCCATGGTCCTGAAGTGTGCGTCCGAGAACGGTTAATGTAAATCATAAGAGCAGCTTGGCTTCGCCGCTCTTCAAACCGATGTGTGGTTGATGTAGAAAAAACATATTTTCATTTTGTCTCGCAGTGGCAGATGGCGCATGGGTTTTATTTGGTGCAGGCACTGCTGTCCAAGGTAATTGTCAAGGGCTTTTATCCCGTCTATGATGAATAGAGGGATGTAAAGCTCCTGAACCAACCCATTCATTTTACAGATGAGCAAACTGAGACCTCAACTATAGAATAATTTTCCCTAAATCACTAGTTTTTAGACAGAGCAAAGACTAAAATTCGCATCTCCTGACAGTCAACCTAATTCTCTTTTCTTCCTTCCGCACATTTTCTCTTGATAGTGGATATGATATATGTCACTTTAAAAAAAAAAAAGGGATTTTGTTTCTGGTTATATTTTATCTACCTTCCTCTCCGGAAAGCCGAGATTCATAGGAAGGGCCAGATATGTCAGGGTGATAATTCCAAGCTGGGTGTAATTTGTGGCTTCTAGGTTACCCACTTGTGTCCATATACCACCTAAATTTGTTGAGCCTGCACAGTCACCTTCATAGAAAGGGGCTCGACTGCTCATCTAGTTCAGCGATGTCTCCAATATTTATTCGACAACTGGCACTGTGCTATCCAGTTTCTCCCCAGTCCTCAGCAGAAAAGAAGAAGAAAGTAAATCAGTGTGGGGAGTTTTGTCTTCACTGGGAAATAAGGAATGCCACGCCTATCCCAACAGCCACCCCACCCCTTGCCTTTCCCCCTGCTATGTTCTCATGCATTTTTAATGCATTTGCCTGACAGTGAAATTCACACACAAATCTAGAACCACTGGAATAAAGAGTTATTTTCTGGGAAGCCGTACTTTAAAAATGTCATGGTTATCACAGTCTTTCTCTGGCTAAACCACGACAGAGAAAATCTGAGCCCAATTGCTTAAAAGAAATACTCCAACCCCCACTGCTAAATTAACATGCACTGTTCTGGATCATTTCCCACTATCAAGAAATAACTCTTTCTTTCACTGCACACAACAGACTAGATGTTGCCTGTGAACTCAATACCTAATTGTTCATCTAACCTCTTTATCTTTATCTACAGTTATCATATAGACACCCCACAAAGAAGTGCCCTCTCCTTCCCTCTATTTAAAATTATTAATTGTAAGTCTTAAATATATACAGATGTTACTTATGGGCGACAGGTTACTAGATGATGAACTCCCTCACCTGAGCACACATTGATGATCACAAGCTTATATCTTCTTTATCCCTTAGCCATACCTATTCACATTCTTTCATTGATAACTTGGGGATTGATAGGGAAAAGATAATAAGTTGTATGGTTGTCATTTCTGTTGTCATTTGGTAAATGGGCCAAGGTGGCCATCCACCCCTTTAGTCCACTACTCAAGATGGAAACCTTTGACCGGTGAGAGGGAAGACTGGGCACCAGGCAGTCAGACTTCTGTCCTCAGGGATGCTCCAGTGCAGCAAATAGTCACACATCGATTCTCCCAAAGGTAAAAGGCTCTGCTGTCCATCGTGTCACCAAGGTGCAGATTATTTGCAGCATTGGCAGCATTTGGTAGCAAGGAGGCACCTGAACCCCCTGTGTCTGCTACGGAATCTGTCTAGCTGTGCAGTGTCTGCCAGGGATGCTGTTACTAGTCCAGACCCATGCTGGGATCCTGGTCAGTCTCAAACAAAGGACTCTCGAAGAGGTTAATGTCTGAGAGCAATGAATGTGGGCAAAGGTGAAAAACATCCCGAGACAGGGAGTGAAGGTTATCATCAGGAGTCCTGTTTAAGAGAGTGAGAGAAAGAGGGAGGGTGAGAGACAGAAAGACAGACAGACAGAGTTAGAATTTAATATACAATGGCAGGGAGGTGAAACAGTTAAATTTATATCACATATACCATGTCCCCCAGCACATGCTAACGCGTTCCTGATTTCAGGTTTCTCTGGCCTGATGTAGTCACTGCGCACGTTATATTACAGCTAACTAAAAGAAATGTTTTCATGAAATAAAAGCTAATACAGCAGCAGGAGCAAAATCAACAGCACCCTAGTCCCTGGTTCTGGGAGAGACCTAGAGATATATGAGTGAATCAGACCATTCCTTCCACACACCCTGAAAGTCTGGTATTTCTGGGCTGTGTGGATGTGGGCCCATCGCGCCTGGCTTTCGGCAGTGTGAACACTCAGCATTGTGTGGTGAGACGTAACATAGCTTCACGTTTGTAACCATGAGCTTTAATCCATCTGCTTGGGTCTCTGTCCCATTTCCACCACTGGGTAGTTGGGTGACCTTGGCAAAGGTGCCTAGGTTCTCCGCACCACTGCTTCCTCGTCTATAACATTGAAATTATGGTGATGCCCCCAGCTCGTGGGATGTTAGAAAGACCACAGGTTAAATGCCATGGCCTCAAACGGTGCTTGACCTAAAGTCATCACTTAATAAATATCTCTCCTTGTGATCAGCAGCACCTTTCAAAACAGGGCTTCACTAAGTGTTCATGGGGCCGAAGAATGACCAGGGGGTGCTGGCTTCTGAGACTGTCAGTCCCTAGAATCCACTCCAGGCTCCCAGAATCTCCGTGGGTTGTGCCTGGATTTACACTTCCCATAAACTCTCTCGAAGGTTAAAGCTTGAGGATCGATGACCTTGGGGAAAAGTGAAACATTCGGAGACTAAAGGAATGGAGGCCATCACCGGGCGGTCCTGTTTATCAGACAGGGGGAGCAGGAGCCCGCGGATCCTTGATTCAGGGTGGCAGGGAGCTGAAACATGGCCTCGTTCCCAAGCAGCGGGGACCCCAGAGCCCTGATGTTTAAGCAGGAGCCCAGATACAGCCCCCTTCTAACGGCAGCCGGTTCACCGCGCTGACAGCTGGCCTGTTCAGAGAGACGCGTATCTGCGCTTGGTTGACTGGTGCCTTTCGTTCTTGTGGTGGGAACAAATGTGCTCTTGTGGCTTTAATTTTGCACTTTGAACTAATTAAATTGTATATGGGAGCTAAAATATTTAAATGCCCGACATACTAAAAATAACCCAAGATAAATAGAGCAACTGGAGTAAAAGTAAAGTAGATTTAGTGGCACCGTCGTTTACGGAGCATCTGTGATTAGATTGTGTTCCCTAGTGTGCTTCAGGGACTGTAATTCAATCTGCAGTTTGAGCTGATGACTCTTGTGTTCTGTAGAGGTTTCTGGGGGGAATAGGGAATTCTTGTCCTTAATATCTCAAGTTTCTCTTTAATGGCCGTTTGTTAAATTTGGAATAAGAAGGTTTTTTTTACTTAGGATAACAAAGAATGAGCCTATTTTGATGCCGTCCTGGGAGGGGCGGGGAGAGGCTGGGGGCATGTGGAGCACTTGACCTAGCCCGTGAGCACGAGCAGTGGGGCAGGGTGGCCAACCATCCCGTTTGCCTGGGATTGCGCCTGTTTCTGCACCCTGTGCTTCAAACTCACCATCCCAGAGACACTTTAGTCCTGGGATAACCAGAAGGGTCCTTCACTCCAAAAGTCCAGGAGGTACTTTTGTTCTTGATGCAATAACTTAAGGAGGTGGGTCTTACCCTGGAGCACAGTGATTCCCAACTTTCCATGTGCATACGTATCACCTGGGGCTTCTGTTCAGTGCCCATCCGGATTCAGGCGGTCTGGGCGGGGCCCTGAGATTCTGCATTTGTGACTAGTTTGCAGGCGTTGCCAAAGCTGCCCATCCGTGCACTGCCCTTTACATAACAAGCTTCGAGACGGCACGGTGGTAACTTGGCAGGTTTGTGAAAGAGCAAAGCCAGGGTACCTGCTCATTCCAATTCTTCCCAGTCTTTCCCTTTCTCTCCCCAGAGTTTTTCCATTTACATAAGCCACAGAGTTGGCCAAGGACCATCCACTTTTAACTAAAAAGGCCCTGCTTCCCTTTTGGATAAATTAGTAAGTTAGGGTCTCCAGGAACTAGTGGATGACAAAGCAGCTTTTTAAACCAGAATCTCAAGTGAGCGATTCTGTATAAATGGAATACCAAATGGAGAGATTTTTCATTTTCTCCTGGTTCTTTCGCTGCGAAGCTGGATGTTATTTCACTCCTTCAAGTGGCAATCTTGGAAATAGTTTGCTATCGGTCTGCCCCTGTGTGAGTGTCTCTGAATGGTGTCTGGCAACAGCTTGCGCAATCGATACGCACGTGTTAAAGAAATGAAAAAGTGGAGGGTTCATCAACAGCAGTGCTTCTCAAACTTCAACTCGTAGACGAATCACATGAAGATTTTGTTAAAGGTGTAGATCTGATGTGGTCAATCCGGGACTGACCTGACAATGGGCATTTTTAACATCCCCCTGGGCAATACCAGTGTCGTGGACAGCTCTTTGAGTAGGGAGAATCTAGATTAAACTTGCAAAACGTATTTAAAGCTCTAAATCCATATGCTTTTCACCATCTTATTAAATTACTAAGTGCATGATAATATTTTGACATTCAGAAACTACACATGGGACCTAAAGTTGAAATCAAACCATTCAAGTCTCTTGGTCATGGTCAAGCACATGTTTTGAAAATACAGTTGCATTTAGTTTATACAAGCTCCTTTCTACTGGGATCTTCCAATTCAGGATAAGTATGCAAAGCAGACGCACTCGTGAAGCTTAAAGATTATTGAGCCAGTTCACGTTGACCCAATAAAATTGTCTGTCATAGATAAGTGAAAGCTGGTGAGCTTTTAAGTTTAGGGTGAAACAAAGGTAAACTCCTAATTGGGATGGAGGTTAGGGAGAGGCCATGGGACACACATGTGCAAACAGAGTAGTTGATTGAGCTGGAAAGAGCTCACGTGCGCTCTGCTGGGGGACTTTTATCACGTGAGTGTTATTAGATGTTTACTTTTAACACTTATTGGAGAGTTTTTATTTTAATTAGGTGATGTAAATAGTTTCCTTCCTCTTGTAGGGTTCTGCTTGTTGAATGTTATGCTATTGAAGAAGGTCGACTTGAGAGACTTTCAGAGACTCGGCTGTGAAGAATTTTATAGACTATCTTAGTGCCCTTTCTTTTAAGGAACTAAAAATATGGGATTGCACCACAAGTATTTGAGGTTCTAAAAGGGGTTACAAGCCCCCAATTCCAAGATGTCTGTGGGTTGGTTGCTCCCACATATCCAGCAAGCAAGTCTCGATACCAGCTGGGTGTCCTACAATTCAACTCAGTTCTGACACTCTCTCCCTGGAGACAGCATCAGATCCCACAGGCTAAGGGCTCAGTCCCACATGATTGTCTCCCCTTAGGTGCCAATGGCCAGTCCCAGTTGTCATCTCTGCAGCAATAGATTGGAGGGTCCAACAACCCCCTGCCTCAATTAATTTGCTAGGGCAACTCACAGAGCTCAGGAAAATGTTTTCCTTACTAGATTACAAGTTCATTATGAGGGGATATAACTTAGGAACAGGCCCATGGGAGTGATGCTTCGGGCAAGGCATTGAGAAGGGTGAGAAGCTTCCACACTCTCCAAGTGCCCCACTGCCCCCAAATCCCTGCTTGCCCATCAATCCAGAAACTCTGTGAATGCAGAGACCAAATATTGTGACAAGAGATGCTCCCAATGCTCTTATCACCCAGCAAATTCCAACGGTTTTGGGAGCCATAGTGTAAAAAATGCCTGTCTTTTCCAATATCCCTACTATTTTAGGTACTGGGCATATCGCAGTGGACAGAAAAGACAAAGGTTAAATTCTTTCCTTTTTTTTTTTTCAGGAAAAGATGTCAATCAGTACTTTAATCCATTCTGATACATATAGGTTAAATTCTAATTGGATTCCTAGCACCTCATCTAGCCCTGACACCTTTCGGGTAAACAATAACTATTCGTTGATTGAAGATGACTGGATGGCCCATGCCATCCAACAGAACTATCAAGGTCAACATCTCTAGACCCATGAACAATTTTCCTGCTACAGTTAAAGAGTTCAAGACTGGACTCTAGATACTCTAGGTGGCTCTTCTGGAAGCTGCGAGATATTGATTGGGTGGAAAATATCAGGCTTCCCGATGTTTTCTTTCATTCGCCTGCCTGTACTGAGAATGAATTATTTGTTAAGGGAGCTAGTCTTCTAAAGAGTAACAGTTTTGACATTTGCAGGTGGCTTGGAGTAGAACACATGGTGTCTATTGAAGGAGAGCCCTAGAATGGAGACAGGGCTTGAGGTGCACTCCCTCCCCTAGTGCCAACTATGTGCTTTTCCCTATCGATTCCCAAGTCTCCAGCGCTCAAGCCACGGGAAGCTCTTCCCCACCCCGCTCTGCCCTGTTGTCTTCATTTTCTATCCTATCCTTTCTGTCTTCTCGTGATGGTAAAACTTGGGTCTTTCCAACATGAATCCCTACTCTTGTCCTCTCCGATTCTGTCTTTTTGACTCACTGCACTTGTCCTGAGCAATCCAATTCCAGAAACCAAACTGGTCCAGAAGGAGATATGTTTGGTGACTTGAGAAGGGGAAAAGCGGTGACTGTTCACATAATGATGTTCCCTACAGCTCTATGAGATGTCCTACAGCACCTTGGAGAAGTGTCTGGTTCACAAACGAGACTCGTCCAAGAACCGGTTAGAATATTTAGATGATTTAGAAGATAATTAATTAGAATAGAAATTGCTATAGAATTGCCACGGGTCACAATAGAAGAGAATAATTAGTGAATTAATTAACCGGATGCTGTTCTATAGCTGGTATTTGTTTTAAAGATTTTTATGAGTACCTTTCTTTCCCAAAGTCATTATAAGGCTTTATATTAGCCTGATGATATTGCATTCTTAGTTCAATATCATCTAGCAAAACAGTGTTTTGAAAGGTAGAATGGGAAACTATCCTACAGTAAGGAAAATCCAGAATGATTATAATGTTACAAAAATGCATTTGCATTATTTTCAAATTCTTACACTAACTTGAGCTGATAAATGTTAAATAATTTCAGAAAGAACCTCTGCTCAGCTTATCCTGAGAAGTAAATAAAACTGTTTGTATAGTTTTTGAAAAGAATGTTTTTAAGGCACCCAGGCTTGCTCCCTGCACATGTTATCATGATTATTTTTTGGACATATCCTTTACTCATATATAGTACCAAATTTGGATTATGATATGTACTAAAATGGTAACGTTAATATTGAGATAATGTTGCTTATTTGTACTACCAAAAGAGTATCTAATTTTATGACATATATGTGTATACGTACACATTAAATATATATATATATATATATTTGTTAAAAATAGAGCACTTGCTACAATGTCAGAAACAGATTAAAGAGTAGGCAGAGAGACCAGTTAGAGTCTGTTACAATCGTTCAAACAAGAAGTGATGCCATCTTAGACGAAGGTGTTGGAGAGAATGGATGAGCAGATTCAAGCGATCTAAGGCATTAAATCAAGAAAATATACTGATTGATGTGTAATAAGGATTTGGGGAGAAAGATGAACCGAAGGTGATGTTTGTCTTTCTGGTTTGTTTGAGTGGATAGTGGGGCCATTCAGCGAGACAGGAAACACGTGAAGGATGCTGGAGGTGAGTCAAGGTTGGAAACATGGGTTCACGTGCTTGTTAATTGTTGTGAACTTATTTGGCATATTATAACCCCATATGCATATCTCATTCTACTGAAGTGTCTGCTAGCTTCCAGCAGCTAGTCTCTACATTTTCCTGATGGCTCAGACTTTTAGAGTCTTCTTTCTCTCCCTCCCTGCTTCTGTAACCCTGGCCCCACGTCCTTCTGATTAGGCCCACATCACTGAAGCAGCCTTTGAGTTCCCCTCTTGCAGGAATGCTTTCTAAAAGCTGTGGAAGTAGAGTTCCTTTGCTTCGCGTGAATATACTGTACCCCGATGAGCTTACCCCCTGCTCCAGTGAGTAACTATCAGACGACAGCGACAACGGCTCTATTTTTCCTGAGTCTTAGGAGTAACTTGTGTGGATACTCAATAAATACTGCCCGATGGGGCATGACTGCCGGACTCATGAGCTTGTGGTGGTTGGTGTTATTTTAATTTAATTTAAAATTTTTATAGCTGATACAGTCATATGGATATAATGTCACAAGATATAAAATGATACACAATAGGGATCAGTTCTTCTTCCACCCCTCCACCCCAAATATTCTTATGTCTCTTTCTAGAGACTAACACTCTTAATTCTGTGTCTGTATCTTCTTGAAGACGTAAGATAAAGAATTTCCGAGATAAAAAGCATCACCAACCTGTGCGATAGGCAGTCAGCCAGGTGAATACTTACTGTAACACCTTTATTAGGTAATGATGCCAGATAATCCGAAGGCAAGGGAAGAGGGGAACTAATGTGTATTTCCTATGAGCACCAAGAACTGTGCCAGGAACATTCTGTATGCTCTTTGATTTAATTTGGTATGACAGATATTTTATAAAAGAGGGAACTTTGGCTCCCACGTTGAGGACACAGTGAGGAAATAGAGAAAGTAACATGGTAGCCCGTGCCTGCCTCACTCCAACACCCACTGCCTTCCCCATCTGCACTGGAGAGCTGGGCTTGCTCCCAGGAGGCAGAGCTCGGGACGTTTCTGGGCACTCAAGTTATTATTCCACTGTATAGAAACCCTTAAACCAGACGTGGCGTGCACCTGGGTGCGGAATTGCCGCCTGCTCAGAAGTCCTTGGGAACACAGCGCAGCACTGACATCTGAGAAGTCTGGATGAGCTTTGCGGAGCTGCAGGAAAGGAGTTTTGCATTGTCTCTGAATTGGTCATTCTCAGCAACAGACTCATTTACGAGATGGGGGCAATCATAGAAAGCAGTGGCTTTTAAAAAACACTTTAGCTGCCAAAAATCTCATTCCGATTCTCTGGAAGAGTGCTGTCGGACCAAGTGCAATTCCCCAGCCCAGCGCCTCTCTGGAAGTTGTGAAATTGGAGAGTTGCTTTTGTCCAAATGAGTAAACACCACAGAGAGGAGTCAACCGCCTTGTCCTCCGTTGAGCTTGATGGGACCAGACATCCAGGGTTTCTTCCCCTGCTTGTCTCTCTCTCTCTCTCTCTCTGACATTTCTGTCTCTCTCTCTTTTTCTCAGCTTTCCTTTTGCTTTTAATAACCAAATAATTCAGCTATGAGGGAGTCCCAGGAAATAGGTTATCTCTCTTTTCTTCCAGAGCAGCCTTAATTACCAGTGGGGACAATTAACAGCAAATGCGCCTTTTATGGACATAATTATGGATTAAGGGTCAGTCACCCTCATTAGCTTACATGTGTTTGTACATTCAACGTGGAGTCAATTTTGGTTTTGGTTTTCTTTTTAACCATCCAGAAAATAGCTATCCCTATGTGTTTTGTTTCGTTGTGTGTGTTTTTTGAGAAATTACCTTTCTGCCACACTGTGATCAAATGGGCCCATCAGCAAAGGTGTCCTAAACAGTAGCAGGTGCCCCAAGGGCCAACAGACAGCTCCTGTGAGTTCCTTCCGCTCCGACTAGGTGGGCACATTCCTTAAGCCTGGCCAGTTGTCCTATCTCTTGGGACCATGACTCTTTAGAAGAAGAACTAATGTAATGATGAAGCAACGCTATCTATTTTTGGGTCAACGGTACCCTGTTATGAGTCTCAACTTCGTGAGTGTCCCATATGTCCCCTGCAAATCCCCCCTTCTTTCAAGTCAGCCAGTTACAGGTTCTGTTGCTTGCAACCACAGAACTACCAGATTATTCACTAAGTCTCATTCCAAAATGGATCTACGCAATGTGGGGAAATAATTAAAAAACATACACAGCAAAAACTACGGAGACAAAATGACACGAAAACACCTAAGTGCTTCAGCCAGGGATGCCGGGGCTGAGATGCCCACGTGGGAGACACGATTGTCCTGAATAGCTTCCAGGGTGTCACAGTTCTGAGAGGAACCACATCAGAGCTTGGAAAAGAGTTGCACAGACCTGCCTTAGGGCAGGGAAGGCCTAGGATGTCTCTAAAATGATTAAAAGAGAAAAAGTCTGAGTGGAATTATGCAACACTCCAATAATAGAATCGGACTCAGTGATATTGGACAAGATGATAAATGGTATTGGATAACATCACCTCTTTTAATATGATCAGGTTTTAGCCAAGTAACATTTAATATTTTCATCTTTCATTAAATATTATAGAATAGTTTTTTTCTCTTCATGACTATCAGAATCCTTGCTTGTTCTGTTTAGGAGAAAAGGGCATTTAAATAATTATGAATCCAAAAGTAACAAGGCCATTTCTGCTTTGGGGAAGATTTCCAGCCTAGGTGCTTGTACCGATAACTATTGACATGGGCCGTAGATTGGATCTTCCCCTACGTATCAATTCTTCTCATGAATGGAGACAGCCAGGCCTTTTCTCCAAGCACACAGTGCAATACAAGATTGTTGGTTTGTTTGTTTTGTATCAATATATAAGGTTTGTTTCATCAGTCTCCATCGGATGTAGCCTTTATGAGCAACTTGCTGTCAAAGCAAGTCATTTAAAATTAATTAATTGATGACTTTTAAAAGTAAGGCCCAGAGGGATGAATTATGTTCCCTCCTGTTCCAATGAGTGTCTGTGAATATTAACAACCTCCTCACACTTCCTATTTTGTTTGAAAATCCATTCAAAATAGATGTTTTTCCCTGCAGACCAAGCACGGATGTTCTATTAATAGGGTCTTAGAAATGGCAACGTGGAATGTGAGGTGCTAGTTCACACGTTTTGCTTCAGTGTTTAATGTCCAGGTTTTCTTTGCATGTTTTAGGAGTAGGGGTGGCCCTGGGCAGCCTGGAGGTTGAGTGGCAGGCCCCTTCTTTGTGCACCTGACTGGCAATTTCCTTGTGCATCTACTTACTCAACCACGTAAGGTTTCCCGTTCAGCATCATGGAAGAGAGACCACTACACCAGGGTTGAATGTCCCTGAACCCCTGGCCACTCATGTCAGAGTTAAGATGTTTTTAGAAGTCACTGCTATCTTTCTTTTGAGCCCAGAAGAGTAGGGAAGAAAAGAAGGAATTTAAAAGGTTCCTTCCCTCTGTTCTTTTAGTTGTTAGATTTTTAAATAAAATTGTATTTCAAAAAATGACACACTGTCATGGCAGCCAAATAAAGCTGAGATATACAAAGATAACCGTGAAATTTTTTTTCATTCACATTAAAAAGCAATGCAACCTATCTATCCAGGCCTCACCATTTTATGGCTAAAAAAATCAGGTTGCAATTACCTTACATAACAAAATTATGATTAAAGGAAAAATCACTAGTTTGTTAGTAAAAATCAGACTTCTAGGAAGTGTTCAAATTATTCCTGGCAGCCTTCTAAGGGTGCCTCACTTTTGCCCATTTCCGTGTATCAAAAACCTCCTTTCCCAGCTTCCAGTTGACCACACCGGTGCAAGTGCTGCAGGAGGCTCACCATGGCCACTGATGATCTTGAGAACTGCTGTCCACCCCCAGAAGTCATCTCTGGATGCTCCCAGGGCTCCAGTGTGCGGACCCCAGCCCATCCTTAGGTTTTCTTTAGAGACAGGCGAATGGTCCCATTCCCAGCTCTACCTACTCTATCATTTGCCACCTGGTCCCCAAAGAAGCTCACCTTGTGTGACACTAAGTTTCTCTTTCATCTTCTGCATCTAAACCCTCCATCCACAGGTGGCTCAAAATCAAGCCCCTAGGAATCAAGTAGGGGACAAATGCAATTCCATTCTATTTTGAATTTCCTCACCACCTTTCCAAGCCCCAAACTCCATCTCCCTATCAAACTCTCCTCCCTCCTTCTCAAGTTCTAAAATAAAACCTCCTGGAAACATACAGCTTTTGTGAACAATCAGTTGGGGAAAAGGCCAGGAAAGGGCTGAGCAAGGACCTGTCCACATTCTCACTGCCTCCTTTCGGCTCAGCCAAACTCTCCCGCATGTCAAGGAAGAGAAACGATCGCCCAAACTGGTGGCATTTCCTCTCTGAAGTTCCCCAGAAAATTATGAGCCAGGGCCCACGACTAACGCTCTCATCTTGGCACTGGCGATGTGTGCGACTCGGTTCAGTGATCTATACACGGGAAATTAGATTCAGACAAACATAACAACGTGTCCTGGAGTGGAGAGCAGATGCGTAATGTCTCTCATTCGTCCCCACTTTATTTAATAGCCCACACGGGGAGCTTATTTACAACTACAAAACAGCAACACACCAAGCCAGCAATATTTTGAGATGATCTCACTGAATCATCATTATAATAATAATAATTAATTTCTTCTGTGATAAAGTAACATAAAGGGGAGGTAAAGAGGGATCTGAAAGAGAGTTGAAAATGCGCTTTTGTGCTTTTTAGACTGAAATTAAAGTTAAGACAGAGCTTGTAGACATATCCTAAGTGTCTTTACTTCTCTTCTGTGACCCTGTTTTCCATCCATTCATTCATTCATTCATTCATTCATTTATTCATTCACTCAATAACTAACTATTGAATACCTGCCATGTGTCAGGCCCGATGCTGGGTGGGAGGAGCAGTCCAGGGAGCAAGCCAGACAGGCTGTCTAGCTTCATGGAGCTTGGAGTCTAATGGGGGTGGGGAGACAGGCATTCATCAAATAAATCAATCATTACAATCTTTAATACGGGATGCAGAGGGAAGTCAAACTGGGGCCAAGAGAGTAGAAAACAGAGACGATGGATGCAGATCCAGAGACATTTCCTCGAGGAGGAGGCATCTGAGAAGGTGGTATCTGAGGGATGAGTAGGGGTTCACCAGGCTAATAAGAAGAGCCTTCCAAGTGAGAAAGAGACCCCTGGCAGGCCTTCAAAACCCGAGGAAGTGAAATAAAATGTCCTAAAGGATGCAACCTGGGAGGTGAGATGGAGCGAGAGGTGAAGTTGGAGAGGAGAGAAGCAGCTGGGCATCGCAGGGGCCATATCCAAGGTCTGGGATTTTGTCCCATTAGTAGAGAATCCAGTGAAAGTTTTATGTAGGTGAATTCTGTGATCTATTTGCAAGTTAACCATCGCTCCAGCATTCTCTGTGCCAAACATTGTGCATCTCTATCCATGGCATGGTCTCCTCTTACAAATAAGTAAACAATATTGGAGACATTCAGGGACTTGTCTGAGGCCCCCCACAATGACTTGGCGGAGCCAGTACTCAAGCCCAGGTCTGCCGGACTCCAGAGCCCTCACTCTCAGCCATTACACTCTGTTGCCTCTAGAGCTAAGCAGAAGCTCTCCCACTGTTTGCAGCAAGATCTCATTCTAATTCTAATTACCTAATATTCTACTCCTAATAATTACTTTAGGAGAAAAAATTAAATTCTCACCAAATTTGTCAACAACGTCTATGCCAATGGCCATGATTAGAAAAAATAATATCACTCCCTTGCTGCCAAAGGCAATGCTGAGACTTTAGAAATAGAATGCATGAAGACCTTGAGATCTGGAATCTTAGCAATATTAAGATGGGAAATACTTTAGGGAGAAAAGCACCTTACCGGATATTGTACCATTTCAAAAGAGTCATGGCATCTCTGCCTGTTGAAAAGCCTTCTGGGTGAGAGTCAGTCGAGGGTCTCACTGTGGCAGGGCTGGCCTGAATCTCCCTTCACACAATTTTTGCACATCCATCAACTGGACTTGAAATCGAGGTGGCTCTGGCTGTACAAGGGAGGTCCCGGCCCTCAAGAACAGAGCTCTGATGTGTGAGCATGGCTATTCCTGTGGAGGGATTCTGAGCAAGGGCTAACCCTTACCTGGACCTGTGCTACTTCAAACTACCCACGTGATTGGAGGCAAGGAATGTTGTGCCTCCAGCTTTGAAAGTGACAGCAGACACCTGAGTGTAACGCATTTCTGACCACCTTCATCTGTCCTAACTTCACTTAACCAGACGCCTCTTCCTGTAGGAGGGTGATGCTTAGGTGATTCCTGAAGGTGTCACCTTCTTCTAGTGTCTCAGGATGGAAATGATTCAGTTTTAAAACTTACTTTGAAGCAGACCCCACTGCAGTTGGGTGCTTTAAAAACATTTCTATTGTGTGAGATCTTTTTTTTCTTAAGTCCCTTCCTGGCTACGGAAGTCCTGCTATTGACAATGACTTGAGCATTCATAAAACTCTCTTTGAATGTGACTTCTGTCAGACCACAGGGCCCAGGCCCTCTGTGCAGATTTGTCTCATAGTCCTGCATAGTCCCCCAGGACTCTCACCAGGTCCCTTTACTGTGTCTGACAATTAGATGACCTGGCTTTAAACCCAGCTCTGCTGTTTTCAGGCTAAAAGGCCTTGGCATCTGTTTTCTTTTCTTTTTTAAGTTTTAAAAAATATATCTTTATTGATTTCAGAAAGAGGAAGGGAGAGGGAGAGAGAGATAGAAACATCAATGATGAGAGAGTCATCGATCAGCTGACTCCTGCATACACCCTGCTGGGGATCAAGCCCCCAACTCAGGCATGTGCCCTGACCAGAAATTGAACTGCAATCTCCAGGATCCTAGGTCAATGGTCAACCGCTGAGCCACACCAGCTGGGCAGTGTCTGTTTTCTTGTCTCTAAAGTGGGAATAAAAATATCTTGGATGTCATGATATATTTGTATTACCATTTCAAAGTTGTCCTCCCTTCCCTCTAAGTCCTTTGCTGTGTTCCTCTCACTAGAGTACGAGGCACGAGTTGCCTTCCCATTTATGTTGGTCTGGGGCATGTGGCTTAATTTGACCAATGAAATGCTAACAGAGTGAGCAGACAGAGGCTTTAGAAATGCTTGTGTGGTTGGAGTCACCTTAATGTGCTCCATCATCACCATGAGAATAATGGTCTCCAGAGAGTCCACTAGCCTCAGGAAGAGACACATGGATCTGATCGCTGTCATCCTTGGCAGCTTTGACCACACAGCCCATGCATAACTACTAAGTGATAATGAAAGCTACCATTTATTGAATAAGTATGTGTTATACACAGTGGCATACAACAGTTTTGCAATCATTTTCATTTGATTCTTGAGGAAACCCAACAGAGAACATTGCCACCTATTTCCAATAAAGAAAACAAAGCTCAGAACTGTTGAGTAACTAGCACTACCCATCTAGAGAACAGTAGCATTGAGATTCAGTGTCAAGGCCCTGTCTGTGATGACCCCTTTACTACAAGTCCACACCCAGGAACTCTACTCTCATACCTATTTTAGACTCGATGTCTCCTGACGTCTAACCATGGCCATGACTTTGGTCTCTGGTTTTATTTTTCTTTTCTCTGTTACTGAGTATTGGTACCTGACTATTTTACCCCAAAATCAGGAAACTATTTTAGTCTTTGAGGGGTTTATATTTTTATTTATTTAAAAAACTTATTGAGGTGAATTTCACATAACATAAAATTAACTATGTTTAAGTGAACAATTTAGTGGCACATAGTACATTCACACTCTTATGCAACTACCACTTTCATCTAATTCCGAAACATTTTTGTCACCAAAGAAAACCCCATGCCCATTAGGCAGACACTCTCCATTTCCCTCTCCTCATAGCCGCTGGTAACCAACGTGTTTTCTGTCTGTATAGATTTGCCTCTTCTGGACGATTCACATAAACGGAATCATATAATATTGCTTTCTGTGTCTGGCTTCTTTCACTGGGCATAATGTTTTGGGGATCTATCCATGTTGAAGCAGGAGTCAGTGTACCCTCTCTTTTTTTATGACTGAATAATATTCCGTTTTATGGATAGACCACAATTTGTTTGTTTGTTTTTTCATTTGTTGATGGGCATTTGGGTTGTCTACCTTGGCTATTATGAATAGTGCAGCTAAGAATCTGTGTGTGCACGACCCCTGTTTCAGTTATTTGGGTTATATCCCTGGGATTGGAATTGTTGGGTCCTATAATAGCACGTTTTATTCTCTGAGGGACTGATGGACCATTATCCACAGCTCCAGCCTTCGATTGGGCTGTCTCTACTATTTGGGTGTCCATGACTCTTGGCTCACATGCCTTTTATACTGTCAAATCGGACAGCATGGATGTATAGAAATGAGAAATGGTTACCAAACTTTGGGCACTGCCAGGTGAATGGTTCTGTGTGGTTTTCTGCAGCCACTAGAGGAGATAGGTTGGGGAGGGGGTAGATGGAGTAAAAAGGGGGCCCTTGTCATGCTCAGAGTCTAGGTGATGTGAGAGGGGAGAGGGAGCGATGGTCGGATGACAGTCAGTTAGAGATGCTGGTAGAGTGGGCTTCGTCTGAGGACCCCTGCTCAGTAGTTAGAACTTGCTGCCTCTCCAATTCCATCACCGTCATTCTTTCCTGGACACACCCATTCTTTAATGCCTGTTGACGGGAGACAACCCTGTGGTCTGTTACTGTCACTTGCAAGAATTTGGCTGTCACGGAAGATGCCAGTGGGCCTTTTAAAAGCCACTGCAAACTTCTATTGCTAACTTGTGACTTGGAGGAACTTTGAGAGAAAGGGTTATAAATAAAGCGCATGCATCAATCTGGGTTTCGCAACAGGAATGCAATTCCACATCGTGGCTAGAGATAAAACATGTCTTGCCGTGCACAGTGAGCTCTTCGCTGTGCTTGCATTTTATTTCCCATCGCAATCTAAGTTATGGCAGATGAAGCTGCTCACGAGGTGTGAGGTTAGGCAGCCCCATGCTAATTCACACTTACACATTGTGGTGTGTTTTTAAAGGTCCAAGTGCTACTTTCTTTGACAATTCAGGCTTGAAGGAAGGGAGAGGGGTTGAAAAGACCCCATGGATCAGGGGTGAGTATGGTCTGACCCTGTAACTAGGCTAAGCCTTTTGAAAGTCATGGCTGAATCATAGATCTCCTTGTGCCTTAAAATGCCTGATAGAGTCAGCCCCATAAAGGGCCTGTGCTAGGATAAATGAGCGTGCTGCTGCTGCTGAGAATTCATAGCCAAAACCCAATGATTCCCCAATAGCCACTCAACGTGTAGACACTTCGCTCAGTACTCTTTCTGTATTATTTGTATTTCATATCCATAATCGTCATAAGAATTCACTACTGCTATTATTTCCATTTTGCAGATGGAAACTGAACATCAGAGGGCAGTAGCCATTTTCGTGGGTAAAGATAGGCCCAGCATTCGGCCCTGAGGATGGTCAGGGGCCTATGTTCTTTCTTAGCTTCTCCTCCGTGGTCCCTGTCTGCCCACCTCTTACTGCACATGAAGGAATCTGTTGTCTGCCTTCTTCCTAGGATGTATTATTCCTCCCCCTGCCCCTTGCTCTTGAGTTCTTGTATTAATTTCTTAGGATCAGTAGAAGGCATTCTTGTTCCTTTTTTCATTCACTTATTTGTTCATTCATTCACTCATTCATTCATTCATTCGTTCGTTCATTCATTCAACTGTTTACCATTCAGTTAATGTTTTGAATAACTATTAAGTATCAAGCACAGTGCTAGTTGCTTCAGATATAAAGATGGATAACGAAAAATCCCTGCCTGAGGGGACCTGGACAGGTAATCAGAGAAATACAGGGCTCTGTGCTGTGGGCTGCAGATGAGAGGATGGCAGGACAGACACTACAGGAAGGAGGCCGCTGGAGGTGCCCCTACCAGACCAGGTCCAGGAGCAGCATCCTGGAAGAGGTGGTTTCTGGTCTGGATCCTGAAGGATAAGGAGCTGACCACATGAATGAAAGTATGGATAAAATGTAGAGTTCTCTTTCATCTGGACTTGCACATCTTGGTCTACACTTTGTATTTTAAAGGAATGGAATGGTTAAGGGGAAGTTTAAGAATGTAAATGGTTGTCTGGCCAACAAGACAGCTACGATAGCACTCACAATAGCACTTTGTTTTAAACACAGAGCCCTGCTTTTTAGTAAATTCTGAATTTCATTTTTTAAGTTAACATGCCAAGCAGATCTCTTCTATTTTGCTTAATAATCATAATGCATAATAAAAGTCTGTAAGTTAAAGTCATCCTCTTTTGTCAGCACAATACTGAGAAGAGAAATTGATTGGTTCCCTATCAAAGGAAGTTCCTTTTTGGATTCATCATCCACTACCTTGAAATCACCTTTCTTGCATTTACTCTTTGTTTTGCCTTCCTTTAAAAAGTTCACTGAAACATTGTTCTTACCTTTTTCTAAAAAGAACATTTAAAATCTATTAAGATATATATACATATATATATATATATATATAGTTTGTAATAACCTTCCAAAAATAATAAGTGTGGGTTGCAAAGAAAAACTGTTAACTGTTCAGAAGTGAAAGAATTAAAATGTGATGCTGGTCTCTTGCTCCCATCTCCTTCCCTGGCAAACATTGTCATCAGTTGTGAGCGTGTCCCAGATCCCAGATCAGAGCTTCTCAACTTCACTTCTGCACTGTTGACATTCTGGGTCAGGTAATCCTTCACTGTGGGGCCCTTGTGTGTATTGTAGGATATTTAAAAGCAAGAATCGATGGAAATGTCTGAAAATCCAGCATTTGGAGGGTGGCTTAGAAAGGGAGAGGAGATGCAATTATCTCAAAAGAGAGTTATAGGCCTACAGCAAGCAGGTTGAGAACAGAAAAGAGACCTTACTTTCTAAACCATCTGTTTTGATAGTGAAAGTCCAAAGACCTACACAAACAAAGCACTTTTGAGTTCCACTTTAGTCTTCCTTTTAAAAACGGAGATTTCATTTCCTAGTTAGTGAGTGTTTACTCACTATAACACTGCAGAACCCGTAAGTCCCGATCAATAGCACAAAGCAAGGAGTGGGCAGGAGACACAGATGGAGGGAGGAAGGCAAGATATTTCATGCAATGAGAACACAATGGGGATCTTGAAGACACTGGCAGCTAATGAACGTGGGGGTGGGGGGGTCCCAGAGTGGGGTGGAAGTTACCCAGGAACTTTGGCCTTCACTCCAGAAGGGGGCATTTAGATTCTTGGGGAGCTCTCTGTTGCAGGTGTAAGTAAAACCTTAGGAGTAGGGCAAATCTGAATTCAAATCCTGACTGTACCAAGTGGTGCTTAACTTTTGCAATCTGAGTTGCTGCATCAGCGAAAATATTATACCTTCCTTACATTTTGGTAGGCATGCCACATCTTGGACTCACTGCTCACATTTCCCACCGGCAATGTATTTCAACTTGATCTTGTCATTTAATGTCTCCCTATCTCATTTTTCTCACCTGGGGAGAACAGGAGTCATCTCACCACATCAGATGGTAAAGATTGAGCCACTCAACACATGTAAAGAACTTACAGTTCCTGGCTTATTAATTATTAGCTGATATTATTATCACTTGAGTAATTCCTATTGGTTTTGGTGAGGCTTAGAGATGTACAAGACCCTAGAAAGATGTGTGACACACTGCAAGCCTTCTCTAAGTGGTTGCCTCTCTCTTCCTCTCTTTCTCCTTTTTTTTAAATCCATTTCTGTGGGTTGTTTTTTTTTCAGTCTTCTGTCTCCTTCTTTGCTACAAGCTTGAGAGCTCACGCAAGAGAGAACCAACCCTAAGATCATGCGATTTAGTTTTCTCCCGCTCATTTCTGTTTTAATAATTATCATATTGACTCTGAATTTATTACACTACAAGAACGACTTTATGCAGAATCTCATGAATTTAAACATTCATGTCAGATAAATTAGTTTTAAATTGAATTCCTCGAATGCAATTGAATGTGTTTCCTTAAGATGAATAAGGAATTTTCCAAATAAAATCGAAATCTCTGATGTTCCATTTTTGAGCGGGTGGAAGAAATCTGTGGGGATGTTTGATAAGGTTAAAATGTGATTGCTCTGCAATAGATTAGCCATGCTAAAAACTCACTCTAGTTTGGGGAGGAGGCGGCAGTCTTGAGGCAGTTCGGTAGATAAAATGTGAACATTTCTGCATATGTTTATTAAGTCTCTTAGTTACCTCCAGTTTAACACATTATTATAAGATATAATACCTTTGTAAAGAGAACACTCTTTTTTACATTTTTAATTAATCAATCCCCTTGTTAGCGGTTAATTAAACAAAACACTAGCATCTGCTTTAATCCCATTTTCTCTGAAAGCCCTTCTTTTCAATATGCTCTCCAAAGGGTTCCCAGTGCTGTCCTCCAGAGCAGGCCAAGCGCAAATGCTCCCAGGTGAAGAAAGTGAACCCATTAAAGAAGAAATGGGGAGATGTGCTCTGCCCCTTAGCAGGCGCCGAACTATCCCTGGGTGAGAAGTGCTTCTAGGGAAGGCCCAGAAGTTTTTCTCAGCTCATGGAGGCCTCTGTATGGTGACAGCTGGTGACTTCCTGAGTATTAACCATCATACTTCAACAGGTGATCTTTTCAAAGCCTGAGTGTGACCCCATCACACCCCTGCTCTCCAGCAATTTCCAAATAAAACCCAAACCTGGTTCCCAGCCCCCAAGGCTCAGAGCGTCCTGCTCCAGATCTGCCCTCCACTGCACATTCCCTGCCGCACCACAGACCCTTGAGAGAGTGAGTGAGAGGCTCTAAGCCATGCAGGTCTCAAGGCCCAGCAGGAAAGGTGAGAAGGTGCACCGGGCATGGGACAGCAGCCAGGAGGAATCTGGCTTAGAGAGGAAAGGCAGTGACTCAGGGATGGGAGGCCAGCTCTGTCCCTTGCTCCTAGCAGAGGTCCTCTTTGTGATTGTCTGGTGAATGGAGGATGATAAGTCCCCAGAAACCAAAGAAATGCTAGATGTGCCAGCTGACACCAAGGGGAAAGCATTTAAAAGGGAGCTGTTGAGCCCCGCCTGCATGACCCAGGGGTTGCACATCGACCTAGGATCCAGGAGATTAGGGTTCGATTCCCGGTCAGGGCACATGCCTGGGTTTCTGGCTTGATCCCCAGTGGGGGGCGTGCAGGAGGCAGCTGATCAGTGACTCTCTCATCATTGATGTTTCTATCTCTCTCTCTCCCTCTCCCTGAAATCAATAGAGACATATTTAAAAATAAGTAAATAAATAAATAAATAGGAGTTATTGAGATGTGCTCGGGAAAAATAATAACGTTAAAGAAAGAGAAAGCTGTGAAGTTTCATACATAGAAATTTAATCTACATAAATATATACATAAGGGAGCAAGCAAGAATATATGAAGTAAACTCAGTGTAGTTTTTGTGTGTGTGTTAAAAAAGTATGTGCTATATATGTATGTATATATATGAAGAATGAAGCAAAATATCTGTCAATAGTTTGCTTGGGCCCAGCCGGGCGTGGCTCAGCTGTTGAGGATCGACCTAGGAGCCAGGCGATTGCGGTTTGATTCCTGGTCAGGGCACATGCCCAGGTTGCAGGCTCGATCAATGACTCTCTCATCATTGATGTTTCTATCTCTCTCTCTCCTCTTTTCCTCTCTCTGAAATCAATAAAGATATATTAATAGTTTTCTTGGTACATTTTGGCCCATTCATACAGTGAAACACTGTTCGACCATTAAGAAGAATACCATTCATTTGTAGGCCCTGGCTGGTGTGGTTCAGTGGGTTGGGTGTCATCCCATACGCCAAAAGGTTGCCGGTTCAATTCCCAATCTGGGCACATGCCCAGGTTGCAGGCTCGAATCCTGGTGGGGAGCATGCAGTAGGCAGCCAATTGATGTTTCCCTCTCACACCGATGTTTCTCTCTCTCTTTCCCTCTCCCTAAAAATCAATTAAAAATATTTTTTAAAAGATTAATTTGTAGGTACTAGTATGGAAAATTGTTAGTACTATTTACTAAATGAAACCAGATATTCACATGACCATGTCCATAGATGTACCAATTTTGTTAAGTGCGTATAGGCATGAATGTCTAAGAAGAGATAAATGTGCATTGTAAGGGACACAACAGGGAAAGTCTGAAATGATACACAGCTGTTGCTCCTGGTTAATTCCTGGAATTAAGGTTGATATGGGGAACTTTCTCTTTCTTCCCTGTTTATATATGAATTGTAATATATAACAAAGAAGTAAAAATAGATCGATGAAAAGAGTGTCACAGAAATGCTAGGAGGCAGACCTTGGAAACATAGTAAACACAGAAACATCCTCTATGCCAATGGTTCTCCACCGAGACCATTTTGTTCCCTAGGGGACCTTTAAGGAATGTCTGGAGACGTTTTAGTTTGTCACATTGTGGTGTGGGGACAGGTGCTACTGCCACCTAGTGGATGGAGGCCAGGGTGCGGCCAGCATCCTACAGGGCACAGGACAGCCCCATAACAAAGAATGACCCAGGCCACAAGGTCAGCAGTGCAGAGATTGAGAAACCCTGTTCTCGGCTGACTCCCTGCCCTTCCCAGTTCGGTTGCTTTCAGAGGATGAGTTCCTCTGTCGTGATGGCAAGGAGCAGAGGGAGTGATGGAGGTAAACAAATGCCAATACTGCAGAACACCCAGGCCGCTCCCACAGCTGTCAGGATGGCCGCAGCCAGGGGGACCCTGTGAGGCTGTGTGTTGTGGATCCACAGCTACTTCATTTATTTCAGTGTCTAAGAACTTCTCCAAGATGGGTGCTGTATAGACCTTTGATTTATCTAAACCTCTTCCCAGTTCATCTTGCTCTTTGTCTTCTAGTGTAATTTATCTCAAGCTCAGCTCCAAGGTAATGCTGGCAGATCTATACCACTCGGCTCTCATTAAGGTTCACTTAATCTGCTTCTTGTCTTGCACATAATTTCATTAGCATTATTGGGCATCTGGGCACAGTTTAGTCTTACTTCAACCCTTGGCTTAGCTTCATAGAAATAGGATCATATCCTAAGCTCACCCAAGTCTTGTTGTCCAAGATGTAAATATTCAGAAACTTCCTTTCCTTGGTCTCCACAGGTTCTCTCAGTGCCTTGCTGGGTGATACATATTGTCTAGGTTTTACTGAGCTAACGTATTTCAGATCTATTATCTAAACACAAAATAAAAGCACCCTGAAACCTATTTAACCACATAATTGCACCTATACAAACCATCTAACCAAATGGCTATTATATACTCTTTACTTAGTCTAATACAATTTCCCTATCAATTACATGCATCCAAAATGGGGCGAATGTTTAATATAATTATCTGAGTAACTCGGGGAAATTATTTCTCAGCCAGAGTCCGGGTTGTGCAGGGCGTCCTCAAACGAAAGAATGCGAAGTATTTTTTAATACAAAGATGATCACCTAACTCCTCAGTTCTATTTTTTCCTAATTTCTGCCTCCTTCATTCATCTCTTGGATTTGAAAAAGAGCTGGTTCTTTGGGCAATGTTTTTCTTCCATTGCCATGTCTTTGGGAAAAACGGACAGTGGGAAGAAAAAGACCAGAATTTGGGCTATTTTTATAATCATCCCAGCCACAAATGCCAAGGGAGCATCATTTACTCATGAATCGACTAAGAAAAGCAAAGTCTTACTGCTAAAAGAGAACCCAGCGCTCTCTATAAGAGGGTGGACTAAAATCGCTGCTGTAAAAATGGGAAGATATTGCTAATGGGAGTATACTGAATGGTGTCACTAATTAAATTAGGCACTCTGGAATTAATTGACAGCCTGCACTTAAGACTATAATTGCATGGTAATCAACCATTTGTAGACAAAACAATGCCATTTATTATGTGAGGATAGAACTTTTTCCTGATACTCCAAAGCCAGGGACTCAACTTTGTTTCGAAATTCACCTCCAGGAATGAATACACTGTGTGTGTGTGTGTGTGTGATGTGAGCGACCCACACGAATAAATAAGCAGGAGCTTCGGAGGGGAGCAACACAGTGGGATTTGTCTTGAAAAGAGCAGTTGCAGACACATGTCATATGTCATTACCGGAGAGTTGGCGACAGTGTTATTCATTATGTGGTTTCAGAGTGTTCTAAATTAGAGAAATGGATTATTGGAAGTGGATGATTTCCCCAGATTGCTACTTAATAGTGACTACGGGGTCTGCATTACTCATATTTGCAATGAAAATGGTGCCAAAACCCAGCAGTGGTTGACGGAAATGAAATGTAAGGCCTACTGGGTATTATCTGGAGATGCTGCTTAATTTTCTGCCTCTTGCTTAGTGTAAATGTCCCGGGTCTCAGAGGTTGGGGTGCTGGAGGCAGCTGCAGACGTGAGTGAAGGCTTCTGCGGCGTTTACCTCTTGGTGTCGTCAGGCCTCCTTGCTGCCCTGTGTGCGCGCTGCAGTAATTGCTTCACCAAGTAAACGTACACTTCTCCATTTGCCCTTTTCCATCACCTGAAAGTATCTACCTTTGCAGCTTTCCAGGACCATTCTTACCTATTTGGAGTTGCTGAGCTTCCCGTCTGAAATGGGCAGCCGGGGGCTATGTTCATTCATTTATTTACTAAATGGTTAGAATCTCAGCTGAGTGCCATGGCCTGTACTAGACCCTGATTGTGGGGTGATCAGCAAACTCGTGTCCCTGCACCCTCGGGCTTTCAGTCTCCTGGGGAGACAGATATTAAATATAGAGTTGTATACATCTCTCTGATTCCTACTTACCTCCTTCATGGCATCGCTTATGCTCACTCACTCTGCCCCAGGCATGCCGACCTCCTTTCTTCTGTTTGAATAGTCTGAGGCACCTTGCATCTCAGAGCTTCTGCCCTTACTCCTGTCTTCCCGGAAGGCCTGTTCCATGGCAGTCTCCTACTCACTCGTCAAGACTTATTTTAACTGTCACCTTCTTTGCCTACCAGTCTGGAGTGCTACCCCTCCCGGTGGCTCCCCATCAGTCAGGCTAACTATTCCTTTCACTGACCCTGTAAGTCTTATCAGTATCTTGCTTATTGACATATGTGTTGCCTGTCTCTCCCTCTAGAAGGTCTGGGGGGACAAGGGTTTTGTCTTTCTCATGTTTTACCATCAGCACCTGGAATTGAGTGGTTGCTCAATAAACTTTCACTGTTGATGGACACAGCTCCCAACCATGATAAGTGAGATGAAAGGAGAACACCAGGTACTATGGAAAATTACAACAGGAAGACCAAATGTGGTTGGAGGGTATAGGGTTGTGGGGACACCTCTATGAAATCTTGACATAGAAGTTGATGGATTTTCAGGAATAGATAGGAAGACAGGGAAAGAAGGAGTGGTGCAGACAGAGGTAACTATATTCAGGCACAGGCTGAGAATGAAAGGGGGTTGACAAGTTCAGTGAATTGACACATGAGGATATCTGTAGCCCAGGGAGTGAGGGAGGAAACAGTGTGAAAAGGGCCTGGAGAAGTCAACCTTGGAGGCTGCAGGAGAGTTTGGACTTTGGGAAACCATTGGAGGAATTTAAAGGATTACAGGGACATCACCCTATAAATATTTTACTAAGATCTCTTCAGCTATTGTGAGCAGACTTGTTTGGGAGAGGAAGAGTAAAAGGATTCCTGGAGCATGCCTGGCACAGAGCAAGTGCCCGGTAACTATCTGTTGTGTAATGACAGTGACTATCTGAATAAATGAATTAATGAAAAGGAAAGATCAGTAGGGAGCATTTAGTTCTTAAAGGAACACTTTCAAAAATTTGAAGTCCTTTGTTTGGGATGACAAGGCAAGGGGAGAATGTTGTCACCCATAACTCTAAACAATATCTAAACTCAAGCATCCTCTTGCCTTGACCTGCAACTATTTGCAAGACATAATTGTATATCACTTAGGCATCCCTGACTCCCAGGGTCATTATGGGTTTTTTTTTCTACCTGCTCTCTGTGGTTTTGTCTTTCTGGAAGCCAAATTTTATGTTGTCAGTTGGCTTCAAAAGCCCAACCTCTCATGTAAAGATGAGTCCATCAGCAAGCACTGTGGACCACCCTCCACAATATAGTCTGCTGTGGTGGATCCTTTCCTTTCCCTTTCTGAGTTTCACTGTCCAAAGGAAAACCGATGTAGGCCTGGGTTCTTCTGTATTTTATTATGCATAATCAGGACCAGGAAAGAAGTAGGGCTAGTATTGGTTAAAGTGATATGTTTTAGTAACAAACTCCTCAATCTCAATGGCTTAACACAATTCAAGTTTATGTCTTCTTACCTGTAGCTCAGAATGGGTGTTCCTGATAGATGGACATCTCTCCTCCATGTAGTGATGCAGAGAGCCAGACTCCTCCCATCTGTGTGGCTCTGCCACCTTGGTCACCAAGGAGGCAGGTCATGTGAACTGAGCCTAACATGATAAGTATTAGCACCTCCACTCACACATCATTGACTAAAAAGCAGTCATGGGGTCACATCTAGCTGCAAGGGAAGCTGGGAAATGCAGTCTTGGGCCTGGAGAAGAGAGCAACATGCTGATGAACAGCTAGCCAAGCTCTGCCACATAACACCCTCCATAGAAATTTGAGATAACTACAGGTTTCTTTTCTACAATGTACAATATTTAATGGCTGAGCTACACTACTTGGTGAAACATTACTGGGGATATCACACATTTTTTTCTCATAAGTCCTGGAAAGCAAGTAGTTGTCCCTCTGTTCTACCTTCCCATTCACTCCTTAGAATCTGTTTTACACACAATGGAATAGTTAAGGATTTCAGCTCTGCAGTTGGATTAAGATACAGAAAGAACACAGCCTTTGAAGTTATGAAATAAAGCATACAGTAACAAAGCAACCGGAACCCCATAGTGTTTTAACCTTGTTTTGTCACATCTCCCAACAAACTCTTGATTTGTTTAAGGATTCTGCTTAGCTTGTTTCAGAGGTATCTTGACTTCTATATCACTTCAAACCTTCCTTCTATGTTAGTCACTCTTGAGGTGTGGTCGGAATGGCACCTCAACACAGGAAACTTTTGTGCCTAGTGATAGCAGATCATCTCTCAAGAATTGGCTTCAAAGATGTTTCTTCCATGAAGTTATCTCAGACTCTTTTCTGCCCCTGATTTATCCCATGTAGCCTTCTATGATAGCTCATCTTCTACCATTATATAATTCTTTGTTTTTCGGGTTTTTTTATTAATAATATAACATTAGTTTGTTGCAGAATATTTAGCAATTAAAGATTTAAAAATAACCAACACGTGACAATCACTTTATTTCACTGTGCACAGCACACATCGCTCATCACGCTGACTCTGTCACTAGGTTGAAAGCATGTTGAAGGCAGGGACTGCGTCTCTCTCTTGCCCTTGTCCTGCATCCCCATTGCTGAGCCTGATGTGCACGAGACCCTCCATAATAATAGAAGGTTGGAAATTTGACTAGTTACAGATGAGCACTCCTCCCTATGCTCTTTTTAGAGTAATCCCAGGATAAAGTAGGGATGAGTTGTACATAATAAATGCCAGTAAGCCTCCACCAAAGCATTACTGAGATTAGAATTCTATAGTTTACAAACAATTCCATTTGAAGTTCTTCATCAAAGTTGGTTTTCTGAGTATAAATAATTGTAAAATCAGGTCAGGCCACAGTAGGTAACATGCACACCATTCATCCCCACGTTCTAACACTTTCAAGTGTATCCCTCACTCCCGTAAGCGTGCTTTAGCTCTCTTCCATGAGGTGTCTCAGGACCCAGGCTGTTTCCATTTTGTAGCTGCACAACCCAGGCTGCGTCTGCAGGGGAAGAGAGGGCTGCTCTTGGGTTTCTTGCAGTGGAGGTGACTTCCACTCATAGCAGAAGTCAGAACTAGTCACCTGGCCTCGCCCAGCTGCAAGAGCCTTTTGAGTGACCAGGAATGATAGAGAACTAGTTATGGATGAACAGTAGTAATGCTTACCAAAATAACCACCCCTTATGTGGCACTAATTCATTAGGAGTCAGTATATAAAAATGGTTCAGAGTTTGAGCACTGGACTCAGGCTTCCGGGCTCTGAGACTTTACTGTGAAGCCTTGGGCAAGTCACCCCCACTCTCTAAGCCTCAGTTGCCTCATGGAACATTAACATTGAGAATGATAATAGGTTTAATGAAACAATTTGCAGATCAATGAACCTGGGCATCGTGCATGCTCACTCAGTGTTAGCTATCTTTAAATGTTCATTATTACTTAAAATAATTATCATTATTATAACCCCATTATCACTGTTCGTAATAGTAGTTGTCATAAATATGCTTTTCACCACCAGGCACTCTCAATTAGAGACTTGCACGTGTCTATGCCTTGAAAGCGTAAACCAGGGTATTCCACTGTCAGCTTCAGGTGCTGCAATCCAACCCTGAAAATTGCACTGAGAACCCACCGGCCCATAAAGTGTTCATTAGTTCATTATTGAGCACCATGTGAGGTAGTGCATTCTCTTTTTTTTAAGAAATAAAGGGGGTGGGGTGTATCCATCATTTTCACTCAGCTGCCTCAGCCTGAAAGCGATGACACCACAGGTCATCATTAACCCCATTGACTCTGTCCCCACAGAAAGGCTGCTGGGGCATTCCAGCTACCATGCAGCAGAACCGTCAACGGACCCAGCGGACACCCTGAAATCTAACATGCATCTGCTGTTTGCCCAACAGCCCTGGGCAAAAAAAATAGGTTTCTTTTTTTATGGACAGAAAGGCCAAGAGAAATTTTAATCAGACAGACAGGGAGGGTATCTGAGAACACTGAAATGCCAGCCCTGCTGGTGTTTCCACGATATTGAACTTGTCTTTCTAGGGCCTTTGTAGCTATTTCAATTAGCTGGGAGACACACAGCCTGTGTTTTTGCAGACTCTTCTCTTTTTAATTAAGCCACTGCTCACCAGGATATTAGAAGACACACAATTCTTCTTGTAATATGCAAACTACCGAAGAGAAAAGTAAGCAGTTGGAACATTTGGTTGAAACAAGTGCATGGTTATTACAACCAATGCAATTATAGTACTATTTTTACTGGATACTCTGGGCATGCTCCTCCCCATCCCAGTCTCTAGGTTTCTGGACCTTCCAATTTTATTATAATATACATTTGCTTTAATACATCGTGACCATGCTTTCTTTCTTTTTTTCTCTTTTCAAAATTATGTAATATTTGGTATAAACCAAAGAATATGTGTAACAAATCAGAACACTGGGAAATGTGGTAAAAAAAAATCCATGAACCTACCACCCAACTTAAAATTAAAATATGTATTAGTACTTTTGAAATGACCTGTTTGCTCCTGAGTGAGTGTATTTTTCATGAATATAATATTCCTGTTTTATCAGTTAAGGTGCATCAAAGCACCACAAATCATTGGAAATGTTGATATTAAAAGAAGTATTTCTTTAAAATTAAGCATTGCCAATCTATTAGTCATGTGGGATACATTGGAAGCTAGTCTTAAAAATAAAAAGGTAACCTTAGGGTGTGAGGATCTATACTGCCATCTGTGACATTCATTCATTCAGTCACTGATTCATTCCTACAGGTAGGGATTTCTGACTTTATTTCTCCATTTCTTCACTAAATATTGAGCATAACCGCCGCCTTCTTTATCATATGATTAGTATTGTCATTATTCTAATGTTTAATTATAACACTATAATTATCCCATCCTGACCATAATACTGAGATTCTGTTGAGAATTCCTCGAGTGATTAAAAGAGAACTTTGGGATTTACTTTACATAATAATAATTTTGGAAAAGCCGAAATACATTTCATTCATGGGTTCTAGACAGGGACCCACCTGAACCCTCCCGGTTCACAGTGAAAGAGCCAGAAGGCAACGGCCAGGTGTTTGAATTGAGGTCCTGTTTTCCAGGGTTGTTTCCCCTGTTTGCTTACGGGTAAAAACCCTCTTGAAGTCTGCTTGGAATTGTAGAGTCAGTAACTCCACAGCTCGTGACGATTCTCTGAGCTGTCTAACCTCAGGCTAATGAGCAGGCCTTGCCGTGGGCTCCCTCCCCTGCGCGCTGTCCACCCACAGCTCAGGAGCTGATCTCCTCGGAAGCCTCTCAGAAATGCTCGGTTGCTGCTGACTCCTGAGTAGGAAGGAGTCACAGCCCCGGGGAAAGGGTGCGGGGAACGTCAGGCGCCCGGGCCTTCCAGGAATGGATGGCATCCCACCCGCACCTGCCCGGGAGATGCAGCTTCAGCGTTTCCTTTTCAAGCCAATGAACTTGCCTGTCTTCATGCGAATATTTTTCAAGGACGATTTTTTTCAGCATAAAAAATTACATCTGAATGTCAGCTCTTTGAATAGTTTCAGTTGGGAAATATGGAAGGAGGCTGTAGTTCCAGTAGCATATCTTTTGTATTTTCACAAATAAAAATGTATCATTGTGGGTTTTTTTCCCCTAAACAGAGAAACAACACATGCATATATTTGCAAAGACAAATACTTCCTGCAAATGTAGAGAAACTATTTTCTCCTTGCTTAATCCAACCACCTGGAGACTGTTCACTGCTTAGGGCAGTTTTGCTGATCTTGTGTGTGTGTGAGTGTTTAGAAAAAAATGGATCATACATTTCTATTCTGCCCTTTCAACTTGACAGATATTATAAGCATCCTTCCGTGGTAGCAGGTATGAGTACATCTGCTTCTTTTCAGCAGCTCTGCAGCATTTTATTGCATGGCCATCCCATCATTCATTTAACTGGTCCCTGCTGATGGGCATTCAGGTTGTTTCTAGTTGTTTTGTTTTGTTTTGTTTTGTTTTGTTGATAACACATTCTAAGCAAATTATTTTCTGAGTGAAATTTTCTGTTAGATTTGGATACCTCTTGGTCTTAAATGGTGGATGAAGTCTTTCTCCTTGCCCTTGTGAACCCTTTGCTAAGTTGAACAGGTGTATCCAGTTTGTTGGGGAAGGGGCTCACGCAGACTGGTTATGGTTGGTCTTGTGGAGCAAGCAGTGGTTAGGAAAACACGTGTCCCAGGACTGAAAAAAAGCATTCCATAATTTTGGGGTGACCCACTATTGCTTTCAAATAATAAAGCTTTCCTGGTACCCTCTCTTTTCACAGAGATAAAGTAAAATAGTGAATTTGGGAATGTACCCTTGACTATTCCGGTCTGTGTCGAATAAATAACAGAAGCAGGGTCTGAACTTGAGATTAAAGCTCTCCGGCACTGCTTATTCTACCAACACTGTCATAACCCCTAGGTTTGTCTGCATTGCCTGAGAATAAGGGGGGGATCACCCACGTTCTCATCTGTCTCACTCAAATCACGACTTGTTTGCGTCATGCTGGCTAGGATCCACCATTAACTAGGTATGTACCATTTCTTGTCTGAGCTATTTTCCAATAATCTGTTTACTGGTCTCTTCCCCCCCCCCACCCCATCCCCTCCCTTTATCCCTTGTCTAAGCCACCATCATCTTGCAATGGCCTCTTAACCGGTCTCCCTGACTCCGCTCTTGTCCCGATGACCCACTCTCCTCATGGCTTCCGGAGGAATCTTCTTAAACCATGCACTTCATCGGGTCCCTGTTTGGCTGACAACCCTTCAGTGGTTTCTCACTCTGCCAGGGAAAATTGTCAGAGATCTCACTGCTTCTCCAGCAGGACCCCTGCGCTTCCTCCCCTGTCCCCAGCCCCTCTGCACACTGGCCTTTCACCGGGTCTCCAAGCCAGGAAATTCTTCAGCGTCTTTGTGCATATTTGTTGCCCCTCCTGAAATCACATGAATGTTTCTTCTCAGTCTCTGTAAATCACCTTCTCAAATAGCCTAACCTAACCCTTCCCATCAGCAGTTATGCCCCTCTCTCAGGTGTTACTGATGTCACTCTGAGTGTGTCTTGCATTAGTCACATCACAGATGTACTCTGTGCCTTTGATGTTTTCAGCCCATCTCTCCCACTAAAATGCAAGCCCCATGAAGGTAAATGAAGCTCCATGAAGGTAAAGCTTGTATTTTCACACTTATGTTACACTCATTGCCTAGCCCAGCACCTCCTATACAGTGAGCCCTCAGTAAATATTTGTTGAATGAATAGATGAAAAGAAAGAATAGGATGTGCATGCTTTCTGAGTTTCCATGACAGCTCCACCTCCTATTAGATGAATAGTTCTGATGTACCCAATTCTGTGTTATAAGCAAAGGAGTATACGTCTCAGGTCTGGGCTCCCTTAGCCAGCAAAGGGTGGCCCCCACACAATAAGCTGTGTTGTCTTAAAACTAAGACATGTCCATGGACAAGGGAGCTGCATTGTGTTTCTTGAGAAGCCAGCTGTTCATAATCAGGAAGGGGAAAAATAAGCCCCAGCACACGCAATATGAAACGTGTGACAGTGTGACACAGCAGGTGGGGGAGGACCCAGGGAGCGGTCTGAGAGCCACTGCGATGGGAGATGGGAGCTGTGATGTGGAAATGTTCAAAGACCTTTGCCCCTGTGACTCGTGGATCGGGGAAAAGAGTTGAGCATCTACAGACGTCAAAGAACCAGTAATATTTCATGAACGGTAATGCTCACCGAGGTCCCCGAGAACAGGGCTGGCCTTACGACATGGTCCGCTATCAAAATTAGGTCCTTTGTCTTTGCTGGGAGGTGGCCACTTTCTTGTTTTTTATTTTTTCATTGGTAAGTGGCTGCTTCAATAAGCCTGCAGGATCTTAGATGGCGTGCTTGTATGTTCTTGTAAAGTCCGGAAAAAATTTACGGAAGGGCTGCCTCTAAATTCTTCCCAGAGGAAAGGGGTGGTGGCTAACACTTCAAGAGGTGAACTTCTACCATGTGTGTGGGACAAGGCAGCTTCCTTTATTTTATTTTATTTTATTTTATTTTATTTTATTTTATTTTATTTTATTTTATTTTATTTAATTTTATTATTTTATTTTATGTTATTTATTTTACTATTCTATTCTATTCTATTCTATTCTATTCTATTCTATTCTATTCTATTCTATTCTATTCTATTCTATTCTTCTTATTTTAGTGGACTTGTAGCCAAAAAGGAGAGGTTCTCAAGTCACACAGAGGTAGAATAGGTTCATTTCTGCCCTCTTGGTAAGTGAAGTGCCTTTTCCCCTGAACCTAGAACTTGATTTTTTCTTCATGAGCCCCCCCACAGGTGGTTCACCCACATCTGCCCTGCAGCTGGTGAACATGATGCCTCAAACCCTCACTCCCAGGATTGTAACATCAGTCACATGTGGCTGCTTAACAATGACATCATGTCACCACATACAATTAACATGTTTCTCACCGCCCTCTGGGTCGGCGGGGGTCGGCCGTCCAGGCTGGGCTCAGCTGGGTGGCTGTTCACACGGTGGCCCGCCGCCCGGCTCGTCACTCGGGCTGGCTCTGGCCTGCTCCATGCGAACCCGTTCCAGAGCGCGGGCTGGGCAGGCTCTGCAAGTGCCGTCATCTCCACGGTGATGGGACGCCCAGGAGGGTGAGCTGGGGCCCTCCCACTGGGGCCCGTATTTTGTTGACCAAAGCAGGTCACATGGCTCATGCCTAAGCCAAGGTACAGCAGATCCTTTAATAACGTCAATTCATTCATCTTTGTTTTGTTAAAATATTGAGAGAAAAGAATAAGTTCCTGGCTGGGGCTACTGCGTATGTGGTATCAGCACCTTCTCCCCATTTTGCACAGATTTTCTGTGGGTACCCTGGTTTCCTCCGACATCCCAAAGGTGTGCATGGGGGGGAATTGTGCCTCAGTTGTCCCAGTCTGAGAGAGCGTGGCTGTGGGTGCGTGTGGCTCTCCATGGAAAGGTGTCCTGTGGTGGGTGGGGACCCGCCTTGCAACCTGAGCTCCCGCCACTGGCAACTCTGAACTGGGATGAGCAGGTTGGAAAATAATTGTCTTGCTTATTTTTATTAATCTTTCTCGAATGTGTGGATAGTTCATCCTTAATTCAATGTTTACTATTATTTAAAAGTCTTTATTTAAAAGTTTGGTGATGCCTTGGTGACCAGAAATATGCCTTAGGAACTCAACTCCTGTGGATATCGATTAGCCCGAGGTAAAATTGGTTTCATTATACGTCATTTCACTTAAAGTCAGTTTCCAAGAGCCGAGGGGCGGCGTTAAGTGGGGACATACTGCATAAGGCAGAGCAGTCCCTCTGCCATCCCGGGAGCTGCCACGTGGCGAGGTGGAGGCGGGGACACGAGGGGAGTGGCGCGCTGGCTGCCACAGCCGAGCCCCGGGAGGCCGATGCGGATGATAGCAGGGGTGCGGCCGCCAGACTCTCCGCAAACTGTGGACGCCTGAGCATCTGTATCCTTTGTTTTGAAACAATCCTGTGTCGCTGTAGCAATGAAACAAAACCGAGTAATACAATTATACCAGAAAAAAGAATGAAGAGGCCTAGTCACTCCCCGCAAGACCTAATGCCAAACCAACAGCAGACCGTAGCCTCCGAATGGAGTGGCATACACAGCAGGTGGGGACACCATGGCCAACAGAACTGGGGAGCCCACGGCCATCCACGTGGAGCGACCCGCAGCCGCAGCTGTCTGTGACCATGTGGGAAAGTGGGCATCGTGTGGCCGGACCTTCTAATTGGCCCAGAGAAATCTGGCACCTGCATTTTTCAAATGTAAAATTTTCAATTTTTTAATGTTGGTTACCAATACAAAATTTCATAAAAACACTTTGTGTGCCAAAAATAACCCAAAATACCCAGAACAAAACAAAAAAGACCCCCCCGCCCCAAACACTTCTGTTAACCACACACTGCCAGCAGGCACCAGATTGCCAGCCTACCCTAGGCTGAACGCAGTGTTTGCTGCTTTCAACCCTTACTGGTCAAATCTAGTTAGATCTCTGATAATAGAGGATAGATAGATGATAGATAGATAGATAGATAGATAGATAGATAGATAGATAGATAGATAGATAGATAGATGATAGATAGATGATAGATAGATAGATAGATAGATAGATAGATAGATAGATAGATAGATAGATAGATAGATGATAGATAGATGATAGATAGATGATGATAGATAGATGATAGATAGATAGATGATAGATAGATAGATGATAGATAGATAGATAGATATAGATAGATGATGATAGATAGATAGATAGATAGATAGATAGATAGATAGATAGATGATAGATGATAGATAGATAGATAGATAGATAGATAGATAGATAGATAGATAGATAGATAGATGATAGATGATAGATAGATAGATAGATAGATAGATAGATAGATAGATAGATGATAGATGATAGATAGATGATAGAGATAGATAGATAGATAGATAGACAGATAGATAGATAGATGATAGATGATAGATAGATGATAGAGATAGATAGATAGATAGATAGATAGACAGATAGATAGATAGATGATAGATGATAGATAGATGATAGAGATAGATAGATAGATAGATAGATAGATAGATAGATAGATAGATAGATAGATAGATAGATAGACAGATAGATGATAGATGATAGATAGATGATAGAGATAGATAGATAGATAGATAGATAGATAGATAGATAGATAGATAGATGATAGATAGATAACAGATAGACTGACTGACTGAAGGAAAGAGGGAGAGAGGAAGAAGGAAACTCCCCGATAGGAGTAGCATGTGACAAGCTAAGTAACATAGCAAAATAGAAGAGCCTCATAGCCAGTGTTTGAATAGAAAGTTCTAGACCCAGAGAAAGACAGGGTCAGGTGTCTGTGTCAGTGATCATGACCTGAATTCACTGGTCTCATTTCCTTGTGTGTGGAAGGGAACAGAAAATGACAGGACAGCAAAGAAAAGCCAAAGAACGTCTTACCCTGGCTAACTCCACCTTGCCCCGTGCACACATTTTAGGCAGCTTGGCTGCTGTGAGACCTTTCCCAGATTCCTCTTTTCTGATTTGGATACAACATCCCTGGAAGATGAAACAAGGCAACAAAAAAAATGTGCCCAAATATAGTGCTGAGCTTCAACACTGATGAATTATTTTCTGTGGCACCTAAAAGTTAGCTCCTGCAATGCTCGGCTCATTGACAGGAATTATGTTCATTTTTAAGAGAAATATATTCTGACAAAAGAGAAAAAAGCAATATCCTCGTGCTTTATATAGAACTGAGTTGCCTCTCCACCATGATTAAATGCCCAAGTCCCATGAGTCCTTAAAGCTCAATTCAAATGCCATCTCCTCCAAGAAGCCACCCTGTTTTCCCCCACTGGGAGCCTTTTCTCCCTCATATCTCTGCCCATGGTTACTTGTTTTTATTCCTGTCCTGTCTCTTCTCTCTGCTTTGCACTGTATTCTGTGTGTATCTAGCTCCCCCATAGAATGAGAAGTTGATTAAGGTTAGACACCGGGGGACCTGATCTTTGAACCTTGAACACACTATTGAGCAGGAGTGACAAGTGATAGATTTTTCTCAAATAATTTGGAAAATCCACCCTCCACCTTCCCATACATATACACCTTCTAAACTGGTCTCATAGAAATGGACCCTTACGCATTTAGCTTCTTGGATTTAAAGTGAAATTTTAAGTTCCCTCAGCCTGGATGCCATTTCCCCCATCATTCAGTGGTTCTTCTAATGGTTGTTGAGGTCTTGTTAGATGCCAAAGACTGAGTTGGAGCCTGACAATATCCTATGAATGAAGTAGAACTAATTCCTATCTTGGGCACAAAGGCTACTGTGAAGCTTTAAAAAAGTAAACAAACCAATTATCATATACTTACAAATGGTAACAGGTATGGTGAAAGAAAATAAAGACAGGGGTGAGTGAAAGGGAAATCTGCTTAGATGAGGTGGTCCTGGAGGGCTTCTCGGAGGAGGTGATGGATAAGTTAAGAGAGAAGGGATGTCAAGAAGCCATTTTTTGATGAAGTGGGTAGGAGAGATACTAACAAAAGAAACTATACTTGGCAATTTCCTAAGGAAAAGACCTGGTTTCACAGAGAACCTTAGAGGAGGCCAGGACTAATGAGAGGGAGAGAAGAGGTGAGAGAGGGAGCTGGAAGAGCAAGCACGGCCGGATCAGCGCCCACCTGACTGCACTGCCCCTCATTGTTGGAGCATCCTTGCTGGCCTCTGCAGAGCCAAACTCTTCATACCAGGCTGTCCATGAGCCTGTCCCTGATGTCACTATTTTACATTATTTCTACCTTCCCTCATTCTCACTGGCATTATCTATAGCTATGCACAGATAAAAATTTACCTGCTGGGTAAAATTTAAAAAAAAAAATAGTGACAACACCAAATGCTGGAAAGGGTTACTCATATTTTGCTGGTGGGAATTCAAAATGGTATAGATATTCTGGAGACCAGTGTTTCATTTTCTGGTAGAAGTAATTGTGCAACCACCATCCATCTTAGCAACTGCGCTCTTGGGCACTTATCTCACAAGATTGAAAACATGTTCAAAGAAAAACCTGTACATAAATCTCCACGGCAGCTTTGTTTGTAATAATGAAAACCAGAAAGAGCCCAGAGGTCCTTCAGTGGGTGACTGGTTAAGTAAACTGTGGTACATCCACACCGTGGAGTACTACTCAGCAACAGAAAGGATCACACTATCCATAAGTGCGGCAACTGGGTGGAAGCGTCAAGGAACTATGCTGGGAGAAAAAAGAACCAATCCCAAAAGGTTACACACTATGTGATTTTGTTTATAGAATATTTTTAAGTGATACAATTATGAAAACGGAGGACAAATGAGTGGTTACCAGGGGTCAGCAATGAGGGGTGTAGAGAAGGGGTAGGGTGTGGTTATAAAAAGGCGACACAGGGCTCCTTGAGTTGATGGGCTGCTCTGTGCTTCACCGTATCAAGGTCACTCTCCTGGCTGTTACATTGTCCAACAGTCGCGCAGATGTTACTGTCCGGGCGGTTAGGTTAGGGGTACGTGCTATCTCTGTGTGTGTTCTTTCAACTACATGTGAGTCTACAGTTATCTTAAAATATGAAGCTGAATTGGAAAGCTCCATTTGTATAACAGATGAGTTGTTAGAGATCTTTTAGAATACATTAGGATATTAAATTTTTTAATTGAAATGTCAGTCCCCTCCGCCAGATTGTGAGAGCTTTGACTCCAGAGGCCTCGTCTTAATTGTCTTTGTATCTTCCTCTCAACCATCCCTCTGCTGTCCTGATAAGAAGGGTCTGAGGTCAGCTAGACATGGGCAGGATCTCAGATCCAGTGTCGGGCAATGGGTGGTACAAACCCAGAGTGTGATTTGGTAAAGACTGGAACTCAGGGGCCGAAGGGCCAGCGAATTCCATCCTCCCCCCCACACACACCCAAATCCACCCCTGCCCTCTGGGCTTTCCGTGAAGGATCTGGACCAGACACACAAGGATGCACTGTGTGTTCGTGCTCCAAGAAAGGGACCTCATTTCTCTTCTGGCTCCATTTTTTTAGAGGGGAGATGGCAAGGTAAGTGTATTAGTTTCTTACAGCTGCTATAACTAATTAAACTTGAAATTATTCTTTCACAGTTCTGGCGGCCAAACATCTAAAGCCAATGTCACGGGGCTGAAATCAGGTGTCGGCGGTGCTGTGCTTTCTCTGGGGGCCTGGGAGCAAACGCGTTCCTTGCCTTTTCTAGACCCCAGTGGCTGCTGCCCACAGTCCTTGAATAGTTACCACATGACCCCAGGCTCTGTTCCCAGGGTCACGCTCTCCTCTCCTCTTCTGTGTGTGTCTCTGCCTCTCTTACAAGGACACTTGAGATTGGATGTAGGGCCATCCAGATAATCCAGGATAATCTATCTCAAGATCCTTAACTCAGTCACATCTGCAAAGAACCTTTTTTTTTTCTCATAAAATATCATTTACAGGGCTCAGGGATTAGACCCTAGTATCTGTGGGTAGCTGTTATTCAACCTATTACCCTAAGTGTGAGGACAACCTTACAGGTAGGGAACAAATTCTTGCGTCTTGGGAACTAGCTGCCCAGGTGAGGTGCATATTGGGAGCCAGTTATCCAGGCAAGGTGCATGCCGGGAGATGTGTCAGTGGATGACATCAAAAGACTACCTGAAAAAGTTGACATCATGTTTAGTTTCTCTCACTGAAGGGAGGGGAACCACTGGTTCCAGCTGGCCTGTTGCCAGGTGACGCAGAGGAAGCCACTAGGATCAACCCTCAGACAGCTCTGCCCCTCTCCCCACATGCATCACTTAATGACCATATGAGCTTGGGCAAATTACTTAACCTCTTTGAGCCTCGGATTCTCCTCTTTTGCAAAGGGGTTAAAGCTAATGTCCAACTCTTGCGGCTTTTGTGATCATTAGTGATCACATATATAGATCTTATTATAGCAACTAGTAAATAATACGTACCAAATAATATCGGCTGTACTTGTTATATTATTGTTGATGTTGTTTTGGTGATGATGATAATGGTGATGATGTAATTATGCACATTGTAGGCATACCTGAAGAATTGGTTGCATCAGATTGAATTTTAGTTCTGGGAGGGGGTAGTTACTGATATAAGTTCCGTTGCCCTTTCCCTAGACATTGGGCTTCCTGCTTTAAAAGGCACCTAGTTCTGACGGAGGAGGTACCTGCAATATGGTCTTTTGTAGGTACCCTCCCAACCTGCTTGAGAATTTGATGGCGGTGGGTGCTGTCAGGGTTTGGGTTGAGATTGGTTGACCTGGCTGGGTAGCTCAGTTGGTTAGAGAGTTGTCCCATTGTGTCAAGGTTGCAGGTTTGATCCCCAGTCAGAGCACATACAAGAATCAACCAATGAATGCATACATAAGAGGAACAACAAATCAATCTTTCTCTCTCTGAAATCAAAAACTTTTTTAAAAAGAAAGAAAGAATGTTTGAGAGGTGTTAGCAAATGTTTCCCTGCCTCCTAGCACTATTTGAAGCAGTTTGATGACATGAATTTGCATGGCCAGTGGCAAATGTTCTCAGCCTACATGGAGGCTAATTGATGAACCTGTGGCAATTTATCGCCCTGGTTGGATTTGTTTTCTGGGAAGCGCGGCATTGGGAGGCTGTGTCTCGCTGTGCACGCAGAGGAGCTGCACCCTGACCTTACTTGAAGAAACCGCCATAGGGTAATTCCCTTCCCAATGGATGACTGGCATTACAATGTGGTGACAAATGATCAGTATGGCAAATGGTTAACATAGGCAGGGCCGGGATCCATTTGATTCATGCAAATCATTAGCTCTTCCCGGGTAGTGGCCTGCATGTCTAGGTAACTTTTATTTTTTCAGACAGTCATCTCCGTAATGAGCTATTAGTCTGCAGGCCAGAAAGAAGGGAAGGGAAGACGAAGGAAAGACCTCGGGCAGTGAAGTCTTTGTTCCTTCCAGAAATCCTCATTTGTTTGAAGCCAAATGCGATAATGTTCCCTTTCACAAAACTCCATTGCTCTGTGCTGTAAAAGCAACTCAAAATACAAGGGTCTGACTTTTATTTGTTCCAATAATGGTCTCTGGGTTTTCTTATTCATTTATTTATTTTTATTGTGTTTTTTAATTGATTTTCGAGAGAGAGGGGAGGAGAGAGGAATAGAGAGAAACACGCCCCCTACTGGGGATCAAGCCTGCAACCTGGGCATGTGCCCTGACTGGGAATCTCACTGGCAACCCTTCAGGGTACAGGATGGTTCTCAGCCAACTGAGCCACATGGGCCAGGGTGGTTTCTGGGTTTTAAACAGAGCATACATTTCATTCTGTTCATGATATTCATATTCAGGGGGTCCCATCAGCAGAAAGACCGACAGATATATACCTTGAGCAGCATTTTCTAGCTGGAGAACATAAGGAAAGAGGAAGACTCGGCATGCCTGTGTTAGGCAGGCATCTGGGGCTACAAACGGCAGTCCCTGTGTGGAGGAAAGGGGTTTCATTATTACAAGGTTTATAGGAGCAAGGAATGTCTTATACATACATGGGAAGATCTAGGAAGCCAGGTTGCTGGAGATCCAATGGCTTATCTAGACCTCTGAGTCCACAAGAAATAGAAAATTTAGTGAAGTTAGGGCTTCCTCTCGCCTTTTCCTGACTCAGCTTACCTGTTTTTCCCTGGCCACCCACTTCCTTCTTCTGAAACCTCGCATCTCACTTCCCTGTCACCAGGGAGAACTGGCTTCTTCCTCCTGGTTCATATGTGACAGAGGGAGCCTGTGATCACTGAGACAGGAGTTTGGTACCAACGCCTGGACTAACCGATGGAGACCAAGGACAGGGCTACAGTGCGGTGGGAAGGGGAGCAGCAGCCCCTGGAAAGAGGGAGGGCTGATCCCCAGAGAAGGGAAGGATGCTGTTCAGGCCAAACCACAGACTCCACTGCAATACTGTAGGATCCGTGAGGGCGGGAACCGCACTTGCCTTGTTTAATGTGTGATCCCAGGGGCCCAACACGGAGCCCGGCACAGTGATAAGTGAGCACACTGTGCGTGTGTGCAGGAGGGAGGGAGGGACAGGGAAGGAGGGTGAACTTCTAGTATACGGGTCTGAGACAACCAAGGCAAACTCAGCGAGATTTCCAGCAGGCCATCACCCAAGGCAGAAACAAGACTAAGACATCCTTAAGTCAGGAGAGAGATCTCGATGAAGGAAACCAAAGCGCTTGGAGTCCTCTGATTGATTAGCTTCAGGGAATTCTGCCCTCTGCTTATAAGGAATATTGAGTCACCGATAAGTTCCCACCCTCCCTCCCTCCTTCCATTCACAAATATGCGTCGGGAGCCAGCTACTGTGCAGGGACCAGGAGCATCTGAATGACCCTTCCTGCTCAGATCTTCTTAGTAGCTGTCTTACTGTTGAGTACGATGACATAGGATTTTATTCCTGGCAGTGTTATTTTGAAATCATCTCGGAATGCTCAGTAACATTGGTGATTGTGGACCGTGCCTCCTAGGGGCCACTGTTTGAGGTTAGGACCTGGGTGTGAAATCTTGATCACTGAGGAGAGGACAGTGTCAACACCTATCATTGCCTTTTGTACCCAGGATATAAGGGTCCTGATTGCCCCATAAAAATAATAAATAGGTAAGACAAGAGAACCCTCCCTCATGGATATTCCTCAAAGGGTGATTCAGATTTGGGGGATGGAAATATTTACATATCCCTGACTGTTCAAGAGGCCGGGCGTGGTCACAAATTCCATTTAAGGAGCTAAGTGATTATCTCAGTAATGAACGACCGTGAAGCAGGTATCCCATTGTCAAAAGCATCACCCACAGCATTAAAGAAAATGTGTGTTACAGTTTACACTGTAAGCATTTTGATTCTCACTTTATTAATTGCCCCACACCTCAGTCTGTCAATTTGGACAAGATTAATTCAGCTGCAAAATGGCCCTCAAGAAAGAAAGAAAGAAGGAAGGAGGGAAGGGGGAGAGAAAAAATAAATAGAACTTAGGTATCCCTGGGAGTTAGTTTTTTAATAGATCATTGAACTCCTGGTCAGTTGCATTTCTTTGTTGGCTGGTTTCCTTAGTTGTTTTGCTTGTGAGGTGGTTGCTGCAAAAACCCTGACACAGATCTCTGTAGAGTGTTTTTTTGTGCGCGTGTGGTCAAGAATTCCATGGTTTTAAAAAAGACTTTCCGATTCTTGTTGACTTGGGACTCTGGCCCCTCTACGTTCAATGTTCCGCCGTATCGGTGGCCCTCCTGGATCTCCAAATATATTCTCATCTTATTTGGGAGAATCCCAAAGAATACCGGAGCACTATTTAAAAAGATGTATTGGCAGCTTCTAAAGAATCACATTACTTTCATTGAATCAGAGACCCTCCACCCGGGCAGCCTGAGAGAGAGCAAACACCATGTGTGCGGACAGAAAGAGTTAAGCCATTTTTCTATTTACATGGTTTATTTCACAAGTGTCTGACTCATTGGGCATAACCAGCACAGTTAAATTACAAAATTACTATTTGGTCCCTTTTTTATTGACTACAATTCAAGGCTGCTTCAAGCCTCCCAAATTTAATCCCCCTAGCTCTTTGCCAAGAACATTACCTTTTATTTTCAGTGTTAAACTGTGTAAGAGACCCCTAAGGCTACATGGAAAGTTACTCTCTGTGATAGCGGCTAACGGAGTGTGTCAATTGTTCATGATTTCCCATTCTCCTGTAAATTGGGAGAGGCAGGGAGAGCAGTGGAATGCGAATTTTGTTCCGTCAGCACTTTCTTGCCCCAGCTTTAGCCCAAGTGGGGCCTGTTTTGGTAATTAATTATAGTGTGTTTGTAGCTCTTCATTCCCAGTTACCATTTAGCAACCTGTCAAGTCCCCCAGCTAATGAGCCTATCCCAGAGAATCCAAAGCATTTATTTTATTTTTAAGCATCAAGACGATACTGGTTTTTCTTAGGTCAGATGACATGAAGAGGGAGATTCTAAACCAGTTTATGGGAATAAAAAGGAATCTGTTCTCCATTCAAGCATGTTCATGCCAAGAACGGGCCTGCGTAGCGCTTTTCTTGGGCTTTTGTCTAACAAATGACAGAAATGCCCCAGTTGCTATTGTAATTATGATTCGGTGCTTGAAGGAAGGACTGGCTCACTCGTAAGTGTCCTTGTCCAAGTGGTAGAAATGTCATACCTGGACTGGGCATCTTATCTCAACCACAGGAGAAACTAGAGTGGGTTCAGGATGCCTGCCTTTTGTTTCTTGTCTCTGTTTTTCGTTTCTTTAACGGCCAGTTGTGGTAGCTCTGTAATTCCTACATAAGAAGGACTTGGACATAGCAAGCTGGGTCCAGGGCAGAGGCGGCAGACATGGCCCTTGTAGCTGCATTTGTCCAACACGCATTTTTATTTCCCTTCGGTTTGTATGGTTACAACTCAGTGTTCCCCAGGGATCCTTTCATCGACCCCCTATGAGCTTGAGGACACATCAGTTGTCCCTGTCACAAAGGGGAACAAGGACTGTGTGGAATTACATGTCAGGAAAGGGGGCTCCGCCTGACCTTCTCTATGGAATGAGGCATATTCAAAACCACAGCGTTTGTTCCATTTTGTTGGAAGCTTGTTACCCTACGCTTGAGTTGAAAATTTGGGGAACCCGAATGGTAGCACAGCAGCATTCTGCTCCGGTGGTAAGAAGTGGAATCCTCCATTCAACACGTGAAATTCAGCCTCATGGCTGTTTCTGAAGCACAGATGTCGCCGCGGTGTCTGTGATTGACAACTCCTGCAGCTTCAAAGCAAGATTCCCTTCTATTAATCAAAAGTAGGTAAGGACACATTCACATAGTGCAGCTCAAGTCACAGGGACGCGCACCCCTGGATGCGCAGGGGTCAGGGGTGAGGCTGGGAGGGTGAAGCAGATCCTTTCCTTAATGCCACCCATGTTGAGGGTTTGTTCTTTAAAACCATGGTGGAAATACAAATTCATTCCTCCAGCTAATGAGAATATGCCAGTTCTTCTTCATAAAAATGCCATCTTCTAGTGTAATTTGTTCTCATTTCACCCATTGATGTGTCACCTGTTATCGTTTTATAATGAAGGGTCAAAGATTCTACACGCAATTCTCTACGTGGCTCCTCAAATAAAGAAATGTATTTTATGATTCTTTAGCCCGTCCCTGGGGTTACACTGACCCTAAGATCATAATTTCTTTTCCTTGTTGGCCATCTGTTCACTTGAAAAATTAATAATTTTAAGAGTGGCTGCTCACTCTTTTCAGGTGCACAGACGTGATGCCAATGGACGGGCAAGTTTCCCAAATGTAACACTTTTCTGTGCTGCTTGTAGGAATTTGAATTGAGATGAGCCGCTCTTTGTCAGGTATGTCTCAGAAGTCTTCCACTGTGGGGGAAGGTCTCTCTGTGTGGATACCTAACCTCCGGAGTGTTGTCACTTGCTAGATACTAAATGCTGTAACCATTTAATTCAGATTTTTTTAGGCAGCTACAATCTCAGCAGAATGAGAAAGCGTCTTCGAGCCTTGACCTTGGATAATAGCAGACGTGTTAATATGAAGTTATTTTCATTTCCCAAAAGGCATTGTATGAGTATATTTTTCCCTGCCTTTCCTGTTTCTTTTATAGATTCACACTTTTGAGCATTTAGAGCTTACTTTACCTTTAAGTTAGAGAAATGCAGTGGAGAGAAGTGTTATTGATGAGGGCTGATTAAGCAAATTAATGAATTGAGACAGCTGAATAGTAAGTGAGAAGAATTTGAGGATTGGAATTGGTCTTTGCTCATTGACTGTAAAGTGTATAGGTTGAAACCACAAGGGTACCTGACCAGGGAAAAAGCTCTTTTGCTGAGAAGTGGAGAAAGAATATTTGGAATTGCATATTTTTCCCCCAAGGAATAGCCATGCATGCTGGCTACCAACAGAATTCCTTGCATATATTTTCTTTGCCTCATTTCCTGAGTCATCTGCAATAGCCAAATTAATTCATTGGGCCAATATATTTTGAATTTCTGCCATGTTTCAAACACAAAGTTAGGCATTTTATGCTACTGATAGAAAGATATTACTTTAATATGTCTGATTAGTGAATATTCCTAATTCTAATAAAGCCAAGTGTTGTTTTGCTGGAGTTCTAAATATTCATCTCTGGAAAGCATTTCTTTCATACTCTTCAACCTGGCAAACAGTAAAAGTTAGACAATACCATGTGTTGACAGGGACGTGGGGTCAGCGGGCACTCGGCCATGCCGTATATTGATACAACAGCCTTAAATATCAATTTAGCAACATTATGAAAAGTTGAAGATGCACATACCTTTGACTCAGCCATTTCACCCCAAGAGATGCGTATTGATTTTTCCACTGCGGAAGCAAAATTTTGGAAAAGAACCATGGACCAAACGAGCATTAATTGGCCATCAGTAGGGAAAGAGAAGATAAGTTGTAGCAAAATTAATTTTTGGAATGCTGTGCTGTAGTGAAAATTAGTATGTCAGACCTCGATGTGTCAATGTGCGTAAATCTCAAAACTATAATGATAAACAGCCACCAATAGTAATCCAAAGAGGGAGACACTCCATCTGATGTCATTTATGTACCATTTTTGAGCATGGAAAACTATATGTTCTCTTAGGGTATGTGCACATGGTAAAACAAGAGAGGTATTTGTGAGAACAATAAATACCGAGTTCTGAGGTGCGGCTGCCTTTTGGGGGGGTTGGAGGAAAGAGTTGCAACCAGGGAGAGCAGCTGAGAGAGAATCCACCGTATTTGTTATGTTTATGTTGCAAGCTGATATATGGCATTTGCTGTAGCTTTTCCTATATGTTTCCGTGTCTGATATAGTCCGTAAGGATCAAAGAGCACACCTGAAAAGCTGTAGCCTTTGCCACGAGTACAGGGGCTGGTTTTTGAGCGCCAGCCTGCTTTGGATTCAGACGCCCCACTCTCATCACTTCCAGGCCTGCGAAAGGTTTTCTATAAAAGCCAAGCCCATTTCAAGTGCAGTATCTCTGTCAGATTGTTTGGAGCAGACGAGCAAAGGGACGCGGTGCTCTTGGTCTACAAGACAAAGGCTTGGCAAGGGAAGCAGCTTCCTACTGTCTTTGATCGATGTAAACGGCTAATTGAAAGCTATGGCTCTCTTCTCCAAGAGGAATTATTTTCTCACCCTTTCAATTATTGGAATAATTGCTTCCACTCCCCATGTTCCTTTAACTGGACAGATCCGATGTTAGCATCAAAGACTCATTTCAAGCTGAACTACCAAGTTGTTCCACTTAGACCCTCTGTTGGGTTTTTCTGTTGCAATATTTCCGACTCGGCTTCCACCCTCTTCTGTTTTTGGTGTGTGAGATGCAGTCAGATGTGCTTTGGAAGGCCCAGTGTCTTCCAGATCTACAGCTTTGAAAGCACCATCGATTAGAAATACTTGGCGAAGCTGTTTTCGGGTGCATGCACTCTCCCTCTCTCCTACCAGGGCCCCCTTTTTTGTCTAGCCTGCACTTTCTCCCTGCCCAGAAATGCCATGAACGTGAACGACTGTTCTCCCAGGCACCAGGGGTGGCTCTGCAGAGGGAGCAGGCTTGGGATGTGCAATGGGAAGGCACATCAGACAAGATCCGTGATGGAGACTGTGGAGTGTGTTGGGCAAACTCAATAAACTCCGGTCAATACTGATGGGAAAAAAGCAGGCAAAACTGATTTCGATGAGAACATGTCAATGAACCGCAGGGGAGGCTCAGAGAGGATGCACTTGACACAAAAAGGTGGTTTTTAATCTCACTTTCAGATTTTCCAGGGCTTGCTGGGTGTGTTGGGTTCAGGGACATAAAATTAAGTGACTACCGAACTTTTGGGCTTAAGAAGCCCCAGGAGCCCTAGGCAGTTATGCTCAGTAGTTAGAGCATTGGCCTGCAGATTAATGGGTCCCGGGTTCGATTCCCACCAAGGGCACATAACTCGGTTGCAGGCTTGATCTCAGGGCGAGTGCAGGAGGTAACCAATCAATGTCTCTCTCTCTCTCTCTCCTTCCCTTCCACTCCTCTGAAAAGCAATGAAAAAATAGCCTTGGGTGAGTATTTAAAAAAAAGAACCCCCTGGAAATCTTAGGAAGACACAGATTCTTGGGCCACCCCAGGGATGTTAATTCAGCAGGTCTAAAGTGGGCCCTATAGGTTTTTCTTTCTCGTAAGTCTACAGGGGATGCTGAATCTGCTGTCCATGGAAGCACATCCTGACTAGCAAGGCCCTAGGGTGGGTTTTGATGGAACGGAGGGAGAGAGAATAAATCTCTTTCCCTCAGTGCTGTGGGGAGCTCCAATGGCAAAGCTATTAGTGCTTTTGCTAAGAGCCAATTCTCCCCCCACCCCATGTTTGTAAACAAATACTCAATTTTGGGTTTTTCTTTTTTCTTTTCTTTTTTTAAAAATATATCTTTATTGATTTCAGAGAGAGCAAAGGAGAGGGAGAGAGAGAGAGAGACAGAAACATCAATGATGAGAGAGTCATTGATCTGCTGCAGCCCGCAACCCGGGCATGTGCCCTGACTGGGAATCAAACCCCGATTGCCTGGATCCTAGGTCGACGCTTAACCGCTGAGCCACGCCCGGCCGGGCGGGTTTTTCTTTTTGATAATAAATTCAAAACATTAAAGTCAAAGGTTAATCTTCAATTCTACTATCAATCTTGGTCACGAGTCTTATAAGTACTTATAACAACTACTTAAATAATATGTGTTCATTGTAGGTAACATGGAAAATGCAGAAAAACCCAAGATAAGTCCCTTCTAGCGTTATCGCTGTTTGTACTCAGTGTACACCTTTTTTATCTTTTCTTTGTATCTGCACACAGCCTAACACAGACAGATTTTGTCACATTTATTCCGTACTTAGTGATCTGCTACTGTATTTGAGGAACAGTGTTGTTAGCTGTTAGACATACAGTGTATACTATTCTGTAGAAAATACTTTGTGTTTCACCATTTTTTTATTCGACAAGCTATTATGGGCCAGGAGATTAATTATTCTTCCTCACGATGTCGGATGACAACGTCGTTTCCCTCATCCCTTTAATAAAGTCACGCCAACGCCTCGAATCTTGCGTCTGTCTTACTATCTTAGCACTTTGCCCAAGTGGGTTTGTTGGTGAGCAGTATGGGTCACAATTGTGCTGAGCGTGTTGGGGCCTGATTAAGCTCTGTTTCTTGTGCACACTCCTATTTATTTCTGACAGTTCTCTTGCCTTCTAAGTGGCTTCGAGGTTAACACATTATGTGAAAATGCCAACCCCTTTTGCTCTCTTCCAGTAATGTCCAAATCAAGCGAAGAATTCATTAAAGGAAAAAAACAACATCAAAATAGAGGGCACAGTGTTGGCTAATATAACATTTTTGGGTAAATATGGAAATAGAAAGATTGAAATAGAAGATAGAAGGCAATATTTTTGTATAAAATAACCCATCTCTTTTTTTTTCTTTCCTGCATCTTTTTCTATACACCATGCATTTTTCTTTATATTTAAAATGGCTTTGCTCAACTTATCTCTGGTGGTTCTCTATGACTTCAGTCTCTTCCCATTATTTTTTAATGTTTCATGAAACGTAAGCCGGCTCCTACCAATTTGTGTCTTCTGGAAGGGGTGGCTGAGGGACTGTCAGTTTTAAGGTGTGATGGAGCAATAGTAAAGCACATCAATTGTTGTTGTATAATAGTGGAAAGTTATTGGTGCATCTAAGACGGGGGGGAACATCCGACCCCTACCCATCATCTCCATGTCTTTGGGTTAAACAGAAAAGACACGCTGCAAAAAGTATCTTTGATGAAGGACTTTGGTAAAAGCCCGGGGATTTCTAAGTTTGTGGCTTTTGTGTGCATAGTGCTTGGCATACATAGCATCGGTGTAAGAAAGCAGGCCCTTAAGGATCGTTAGCTTCATGAAAACATCTAAAGGTTACAGCGTTTTAAACTTACACAGAAATGATAAAACCCTCCCGTTAGAGCCTGTATTATCTGGTCTTTACAAAAATAACTCAATAACTTGCTTTTGCTGCAAGCTTTTGTTTCATGATCGGATTCTAACCAGCAGGAGCAATTCCAAAGGGAATTTCTCACAGAGCAACTGGGTTTCGGGGTGGAGATGTACCAAATGCACATGTTCTGTGAATTTCCACCCCGGCCTGGCAGGGAAAGGCTGGAAGCTACGTCAGGCTGAGCGAGCCTCTGCTCTCTGGTGGGCAGGGGTGTGGAAAGGGCTCTTCCTGGGATGTCACTGGCTCCTGATCGTGGTTTTGTACAAGGAATAGCCCTCTTGAGGCAGTTACTCGCTTTAGTGATCCTCTTAACTAACCCAGGACTTTTTGCCAGCTGGGAGATTTCCCATTTTTGAGAAACTAATGAGGATTAACAGAAGGGAGGAGATAAAAGGAAAGATTTCCAATATATATTTATCAGTCGCTGTGTGTCAGTTACCCAGGGTGTCATTACCTTTAGATATGCTCAGCACAGCCCTATTTATACCTGTATCCTCGTGTAATTACCTACTTGCCCCCTTTCACTCACGAGTGTCCCCGTTTGGAAAGTAAGATATATGGTGGCTCTATAACAGCTCTTTTCAGCAAGAGAGTAATACAATATAAAGAGTAAAAATCCAGAACCTTGGGTCAGTCAAATTTGCAATTGAATTCTGATTCCCCAACCTGATTTTTCTGAGAAGCTTTGCAAGTTCTTTAATACTGCTCTATACCTCAATTATTTTATCTGAGAAATGGGAATAACAATAATGTTTTCCCCATTTGGGTGTTGAGAAAATTAAATAAGATAATATGTGTGAAATGCTTTCAAAGTATCTGTTAAAAATTAAGTACCCATTTCTCATTAGCGAATATTAATTCCTATTTTCCCATTAAAGTTTTGCATTGGTATCTGTTGCAGCCTTTAGCACTTTTTTTAAAATTAGAGTTGACATTCAATATGATATCAGCTTCAGGTGGACAGTGTAGTGGTAGACATTTATATAACTAAGAAAAGATTCCCCCAATTAGTCTATTCTCCATCTGGCACCACCTTTAATCACAGAAACAGAAGTAGCCCCTAACCATTCAGCAGAAGCAGACTCAGGAAGTAGTTTATTAAAATAAGAAGATGCTACAACATCTTATAGCATAAGGTGGGACGAGCGTGTTATAGGTATGGGGTCTGTAAAGCGAGTATAAATCCAGGAGCACTCCTGTGAGCCTGGCTGCTGGTCAGTGTTCAAATCAGCAAGGTTGCCAAGGCAAAACAGAGCAAGACTGTATTTCCTGATCTCCAGTTCTTTTTCCTTTCACGTTGAATAATGTTTGGTCTTGGGAAACAGAAGTTAGGTTGGCAAGTGGAGCAGAAGGGCACATTTGCCCCGCTTTCTGTGCCTGCCATCAAGGCCATTGATTGAACATCTCCAGGGACCTTTGGTCATAGACGGGATGTTTGTGTGCCTCACAAAAATTCTTCTGTTGACACCCCCAATATGACTGGGAAGGGGGCCTTTGGGATGTAATTAGATTTAGGTGAGCTCTTGAGGGTGCTGACCTGCGATGGAATGAGTGCTATTGTAAGGAGAGGAAGAGAGACCAGAACTCTCCCTCTATGCCGTGTGAAGACACAGCAAGAAGTTGTCCACAAGCCAAAAAGAGGGCTCTTTCTACAACCAAATCTGCTGATATGCGTTGGTCCCTGTAAGACATGGTGACTAGCGTGGAGTTTTGGGCACGCAGGGAACTGGGGAATAGAGGAAAGGAGAAAAGGAAACCTCTCATTGGGATCTTTTATCTTCATCCTGGTTTCTTAGGATTCGGGATTTTACCGCTCTCAAAACAAATTCTAGAACACACACCCCCCCAAATTTTCAAAACCGTATGAATCTTTATAGGTCCGTTTTGAATCATTAGAACTGGATACAGTGCTCACCAGCACCAGCTGTATGGTACTTAATTCTGGTCGGTTTTGAAGTCACGGGAGCCGACTTCCATCATCTGGCCAGCTGGGCACCAGCCCCTAATGTTAAGGCCCACATAGTAAGGGACAAGCTGAAATACGGCATTTGAAGGCTGTGGGGTTTGGGCAGAGCATTCCAAGTTAACCTTACAAGTTTGAAGATTATTTAATGGATAGTTTACCAATGTTCTTTCTTTTCAGATGATGATACTGGTGATGATGATGATGATGGTGATGTTAGGGCTCTTGGACCACCCAGTTCTCTGTTCTCATAGGGTCCTAAGGAATGAGTTCAGGGTCTGGCTGGAATATATTGTTCTGTCCAGAATGTTACAGACAAAGCAGAATTAGCAGCCTGGGAGGCAGTGAAAAAGAGAATCTGGCATTCCCCCTGGTTGCTTGAAAAGATCAGTGCCTTCTCCCCTGTGGGCACCGCTGAGATTTAGCACTGTTGATATTCCAGTATTCCACGCCGCTCCCTGGGACTTTCGGATAGCTTCTTTGCATTTTGATCCAGCTAGTCATGCGTCACTCCCGATGCCTTTAAATATCTAGGGTTTTGGTTGACACACATCCAGCTAGCTTTACAACGAGGATTTAAGGGCTTTGTGAGAGTATTTGCCTGGAATAATTGCTAGTGGAGCACATTGGATCACCTTGTATAACTTTTGCAGACTGGTTTTAATTTCAGGTTTGACGGTTCTGTTGTAGCTTTGCAAAGCAATAACACAAAAATCATAATTTAGATTAGGAGAAACAAAACACATGACGATGGGAATATTATCACCGTACTTTTACAGCACAGTTTAATTATTTGGTTCAGTAATGTTCAATAATTATTTCAACACCAAAATCCCTCCCCACCCCAACCCCTCCACAAACTAAACAACTGTTTCACTACCAGCAACTAATTTATAAAGCAATTTCAGAATCTCACAATGTCTTGTCTCTCTGAGATTTACAGTCACTAATAAAAGGCCCTAACTTTGAAAGGCATGAATTAAAACTCATTACAGAGAGAGTAAAAATTCAGGAATTTCTTTCTACTGGAATATCTATCCTGGGGAGGGGGCGGTCCATATTCTTGTAGACTTGGATATACATTGGCGGAAGCCCAATACCAAGGGCCTAATGGGTACTCATTAAATGTAGAAAAAAAATGAATGAATGAATGCACACATGCATGTAGGCAGATGCTTATGAGTAGACCAGCTGACTTCTTTCTATTTCTCTTTACATTCTTCCTACTGAGACTATGAGAAAACATTTTTTAAAAAACACATCACCCAAATTTTTATTCTGTGTGGTTGAACATGACTCATGACCCTTTCTTTCCTCCCATTTTCCACATCCAGTGATCATGTCCAATATTTTGCTCCCATCCTAAAGTTAAGATCAAGTCTAAAAATTCTATCCTGTCCCTCAAGGGACAGCCCCTGCTTACCTTCCCCTGCCCTGTATCCCCACCTCCTATCACGGTCTCACACATGCTCTTTTAGTGTGTGTGTGTGTGTGTGTGTGTGTGTTTCTCTCTGCAGCATGGGTGTCTCTACAACATCTTTGTACATGTTAATCTCATCGATCTTTAAGAATTTGGGTGTCACTGTTTCTGGGAAGACTTACTAGTTACACACCTGTCCTTGTGCTCTCACAGCCCGTGGGGACGCCTGTCCCAGCACCTGTTTTGTCATTCTATGGTTTCCTGATTCCCCCGCTAGAGGGCAAACTCTATGAATGCAGACCATGACATCTTGGTCACCCTTTCAAGGTTAGCACCTAGCATGGTGGCAAGCATGTAATAGGTACTGAATAATTGTTGGGCAAATGAATAAATCACTCCCATCCAGATGAATAGCTTGGGATGATTTTGCTTCATTCCAGTTTTCCCCCTTCTCTTGTCCACCACCCCATCTCGCTCTGTCTCTCTGTCTATCTCTGTCTCTATCTCTATCTCTGTCTCTCTTTCTTTCTCTCTTTTTTTTCTCATTTTCTCTCTCTTTAATAAGATCTTTACTGCAACCACAACTTCTTCACCTATTACCTTTTAACACTTTACTAAATATTCTCTAAAACTCAACTTCACAAATGAAATATCCCATCTTCTTCAGGACCTAGATTCTATGCGTTCTCAGGAATCTTCTCGTTCGGAAGGCTGGTTGTCGTTTGTACCCAGAGTGTCCTTCAGGAAGAGAAACGAGCGTTTGTTAGAACAAGAAAAGACGCAATCGGTCATCAAGTTCTTGGAATATTCCCGCAACAACAAGGGCTACAGTAGGTAGAACACCATCACTACGAGCACGCTGAGCCCTGTGAGCGAGGCCCGGAGCGTGTCTCACACCAGAGTCCTCTGTCTTCAAGGAGTTGAAAGTGTCTCCTCCCCAACTGAGACAGAGCTGAATTCACTTGTTGGATCAAAGTGGTTGAATTCAGTTGGGTCCTTAAAAGAGTTAACAGACCATGAGGAGTCAGAACCTCCGCGTTCCCCGAGAAGAGCGCTACTGGGAAGAAAGCCATGCTTCTCAGTAACCTCGGCGACATCCCACTCTGCTCGGCACCCCAGCTACAGCTGGTTCTGAGCATAATGCCATTGATTTTGAGAGATTTCATAAAGATAATTAGATACACCAGAGAGTGTTCTATATTCTCAGCATTTCAGGGGCTATGCAAAGCCACCCAAACCTCTGACATATGTACCTGGCATCGCAACATTGAGAAACTTTGAGTGTCTGTGCATTGGGAAAAAATCTATAGCATGAAGAAGGAATCACTCCAAAGGGTGGGATTTTTTTCTTTCTTTTTTATTTATGTAAATAGATGTCTGAACCGTATGTTTAATTTATCCATTAGTTATCTCTGTCCCAAAGCGTAACTGTTTTAACACCTTGAGCTTCCTTTCGTTGGGGGGGGGAAGAGTGCAAAATCATTAGAAACATGATTATGCTTTAATTTAGGCCTTTTAGTTATGTAAGCAGAATGCAATTAAACAAGAAGTGCTCGCTCTGACTACATATTTCAAAAAGGCTTTCAATTTATCACAGTTTTATGTGTATCTCCTTCAATTGCATGAGGCTTCCTCAAGGCTATGACAGTGAATTATAGCTATGTTCTTGTAATTATTTTCAGTTAAAAAAGAAAAAAAAAAACCCTCACTGCATAAACTATTGAGTTAAACACATTAAACATCTAGTTTCATTGGGATTCTGTGAGATTTTACACCCACTGTACGATGCTCCCTTAGGTTTACGTAGAAAACGTCTTGGGTGTTATGACATCATCATGATCATTGTCACCATCCTCACTGGCATTTTCAGCATAAAAATAGGGCGAAGACATTATTTTATTTCGCCTTTACTGTGACCCTACGGTCTTTATTGTCTCCATTTTCCAGGTTAGGAAACGGAGGCTTTGCAAAATTTAGTAATTTCCGTAAAGTCACAGAGATAAGAAGTGTATTGTCTAAGGTGGGAAACCAAGAAGACTGACTTCCACATTGTGTGCTATTAATCATAAGGATGATTTCCAGTTGGCCGTGTCTTGGGGAGGAGCAGGGAGTGGGTATAAGACCTGGTCAGGGAATTGAAAGAACAGAAATCTAGGCCATAATCTCACTATCAATTAATAGTAGGACCCCGGGCAGGTTACTTATAAACACTTAAACAAGTAATGCCTAAAACGCGTGCACACGATGAGGTCTTTGCCATTATGATTGTGTTTCTGTTGATGGTGGTGATGATATTATCACTATTGCTCTTCGGGAGCCCACACTCTCTCTGACCGCTCTCCAGCTGCCCAAGAGTTCCTCAGAGAAATGCTTATATTTCGATCTCTGCCATGCCCAGGACTTTGACTTCTGTTCAATAAGATGGGTGTCTCTGCAGTTGGAAGTGGTCTTGAGGTGCAGGCTGTATGCATGGCCACTCCACGCGACTCACACAAAGGACGGGCCTGGGAATACTTAGCGTCACCATTCGCCCTGACACCCATCAACGTGGTGCTCTGTCAAGAGCTGTGCTTTAGGTTTATGGCCAAAGCAAACCGTGGTCGAGGAAAACAGCCCTGTTAAGGCGTGGCTGCTTTTTAGAAAAGAAGGTTTGAATCAGTCCACATTTGGATGAAAATAATAAAAGCATAGAAATTCTGGTTTTCGATGATCATAAGCTCCCCTGCGTTGATACCCTAAAGGAACACAATCAATCTTAGACGCCTCACATCCAGCCCTCCTTGGGAATGCTCCTGGAGCCGTCTCCCTGCTTCCTGCTTACTCTATATTCAACGGGCCATGGGTGACTTATTGGCTCTCCCTCCATCAAAGGGAAATAGTATTAACACCATTTGACACACCCCCCAAATGAGTCTATATTCTGTGCAAAGTTAATCACCTGAAATAAAGTCACTCTTCAGAAATTCAATGGTATCAAAAATAACTGTATTCGTCCTGGTCACTATTTTATCTAAGCACATAGCATGGTACCTGGCACATAGTAGGCGCTTAATAAATATGCATTGGCTAGAAAAATAAATCAGTAGAGTGAAAGGGCTGGGTTTTAGGAGGCATTGTGCCAGGGTAGAAAGACTTCTTGCTTTATTTTTGGTTTATTTCTTTCTCACACCACCTTTCACAGCAAGAGTTCTGCTCCTGAAGCTTGGCTGTTACCGAGAAGGCCATTGGTCTGCCATCTAATCAAGAAAAAACCCATAGTCCCTGCATGCTAATGGGTGCTTTTTTTTCTTATTTATGTGCCCTTTATGACAAAATATGAAATAACCCCACCTCCCAAAACTGACCAAAAGATGGATTTCAGGCCTCAGCAATGAAAGCGGGACTAGAATCCATCACAGTGCGACTGCAAAAGTGCTCTCAACCCACCAAGCGCTGGTACACTGCTCTCACCTTTTCTCAAGTTTCTGAAATATTCATGGTAGGATAATTTGTAGAATAATGAATATAGCTTTCCGGGTGGAGCAACGAATGCACACTATATTTCCGTTAGCATTTCTTATTAAATATTTATATGTATATTCTGTGTTTCTCTCACAACTGGCCACTTACGGATGGTGTTTTAGCACGCACAGTCCAGTTGAGGGGGAAAACAATACCAACCAGCAGCAAGAAAAAATGAACAAATGAAGAAAGGGGATCTTGTTTCTGCACTGGTTACATTTAGAAAGTGCATTTAACATTTTTAATGCGGTCCATATTTCATAAGTTCCACGTGTTGACGTGTCCTAGAGAAAGATGGATAGCTTGACTTGGAGCTGTGCCTCTATCTGGTTTGATGTGTGCAGCTGGCAGAGCTCATCTTACTTCCCTTTAGCAGAACACAAAAATGTAATTCTCTAATAACTGACAGAACTGCACCCCCCTCCAGTATGGACTGCGTTATTAAATCACAGAGACAGACAGAGCCGGAGTAGTGGGGAAGCTTGACTTCCACTTGATACCAGACCATAAAATGCCTACTTACTGTAACCAGAAGGGATTGAGAGCAACACTGCTCGGTGCCTGGAATTTGGGACAACTTCCGAATTCCTTGCAATAGAGCCTTGATTGCCTGCAATTATATTCATGCCTTCGCTTACGCACTGCTTTGGCGTTTACAATGCATTTTCTTGTACGAGGCCACAGTGATATCGTCAGGGCAAAGATTGCTATTCTCTTTCTACAGTGAGAAAATAGAGGTTCCAAGAAGTTACCCAAATGGGGTAAGCATCATTTCCACAGGACTTTAAACAATATAAATTGCTTTCACATATACAAGCTCATTTGATGGTCTAAGTGGGAAATTAAGCCACCAAACAGCCTTCTTCCAGTCGCCCGAAATACCACTCAGAGAGCACAGGGAGGGGGCTGGCTCCAAACTTAAACAAGCTTTTGACTAAATACTTAAATAGGCTTTTGCAAATGGTACTTGCAACATGTACACAGAGCCTCGACTTAGCAGAGAGCAGCCTGGAGCTGAGTCAGGGGATCAGGGTTGCAGAGAGCTGAGTTGCTTTGCGAAGCATAGAAGAGGAATTTGAGGATATTTTTGCTTGAAAGAAGGGCAGGGAGGGGTACAGGTCATATCAGGGTAGGAGGCAGAGGAGAGAAAATGGTTGAGCAACATGGCAGTGTGAGCGTGGACACACGCCTAGATGCGGTAATGCCTCACATTGGAGATGCCTGTGTTGCTGCAATGGAAACTTTTCTATTTCTCATACAAAGTGGTGTGTGGTCACCATTAGGGCTCATCACCATTAAGGCTCATCACCAAATGCTCTGCTTCCCCTCCCTGCTGGGAACTCCCTGGAGTTTGGGTGGAGCCCTGTGAACCAGTCCTGCCCACTGAGCTACAAGTGAAAGTGACAAGGGCTGGGACATTTCATTGTTGATGCAAGACTTTGTGGACATATTTTCCCCCCTCTGGCACGGTGACTAGAAACACAAGAGGACGGCTCTTCCTTCACCCTAGGTCCCTGAGAGACTGAGAAGCAAATCCCTCTCTTTCTGTCCCACCCAAATCTTCGGTGGACATGTATGAATGAGAAACGAGGTTCTGTTCTTTCTAAGCTCTTGGAATTTGGGGGTCATTTGTTACCACGTCATTGCTTAGCTCATCCTGACTGATACCGTCTGCGGTAGGCATGCCGCCCTATGTGAACATTTTGCTTGTGTATTTGTTGCCAAGGAAAAGGGCTGTATTTCATGTTAGGGTCAGTTTTAATTCTAAGGTAGCTCGATAACAGCACTAGACACAGAAAATAACAAAAGTAGAGGGGGAGGGGTACGGAAACACGAAGTGCCCGTGAGAATGTAGGGCCCTGACTATCTGATCTGCAGAAATCCTAAGATTTGGACTTTTGACAAACTATAGGATGAGTTTTGACAAATGTGTTCTGGGCTTAAGGGGCAGAGAGACATCAGAAGCTGTTTCGGAAAATTCTTCTAATACATTCCTCAAGTTAGAGAGAAAGGTGGGATCCCCCCCCCCCATATTACAGATGAGGAAATTTAAATTCAGGCAAAGAAAATGACTTGTGTAATTTCATGCAATTGCTAATAAACAGAGCTGAGATTACTAAATTATTTGATCACAGGTTTAGCGGTTCTTCAATCCACTTTGTTAAGAAATTCTCAGAAAGCCAGTAAACTAATAGCCTATGACAGACACAAGCTCTCTCTCCCCCATCCCCACCCTCACCCCCTGCATAATTTCATATAGAAATCATTGAATAAGTGCCTGAACTGTGGATGTATCCCAAGTTGGCCTTCACCTGAGCCGGCCTGACAAATCATTGACAAAACAACTGAAAGAATACGAACACTTTTAATAAGTTTTCTCATAATATGAATTTTTTATTACAGTAGACCCTCTTATCTGTGGTTTCACTTTCCATGGTTTCAGTTACCTGCGGTCAGCTCCAGTCTGAAACTATTAAATGGAAAATTCCAGGAGTAATCAATTCGTGAGTTTTAAATCGCACGTCTTCCTGCAACAGGGTTGGAACATACACGGCACACACCCTCGCCCCTCCCTGCCTGTGCCTGTGGCAGACATTGCTAATCAATCAGGGCTGGGCTCACATCTTTCTCAACGCGGTGCTCCAGGCAGACGGCAGATGAGCGCAGCTGGCTCACTAAATAAACCCGTTAGCTCTCCTGAGCTCGGGACAGCAGGGGTCTGCGCTTTAGCCTGAGAGATTCTCAAGACTGGAGCTGGAGAGAGGGCGCAATGGAGGGAATCAGCAATCTGCATGGTGGGTGTTCGGTCACTCCCATTTTACAGAACAGGAAACTGAGGCTCGAATACATACCTGCAAAGTCGCATGGCCAGGGTTGCTGCTGGTGGGGTCAGAATTCAGACCCAGGCTCCTGACTGGTCCCTTGACATACCCCCCAAATAAGGAACCTATTAAACATAAAGGAGAAGATTAAAACAGAGTCCCCGGCATCTCTGGTCTGGATTGCTGGGAAAAAATGGTGATGTCAGTCCTCCTGCTTAATATTTCAGCGGCTCCCTGTTCCCTGCAGGATAAAACCTAAATTATTTAGCAGGAAAATCAAAGCTGCTCATGATCCAGGATGCCTCATTAATTCTGTCCCCGGCTACCACTCTCTTCCTGGCCTATTTGGTCCAGCAAAACTAAACGATTTGCAGTCTCCGCTGTCGGGAGGGGAAAGGAGAAGGGGCCTGGCGGGTACGAGGGACCTCAGGGACGAACCACGTGAGCACCCAAGCTCATCCTTGCGTCTGACTCTTGGGAAACCTTACCTGCGGTGCAACTGCAGTTAAATTACTTGACCTCTCTGATTCTCTGTCTTCCCAGCTTGTAGAATAAAGTAGAAGGGATGCCCCTCCCTACACTCACAGGGGTATCTGTGCAGATAAAATGAGGTAGTATATGCAGAGGGCTCAGTCTAGTGTCTGGCAAGTGGTAGGTACCCAGTGGCTGTACCCATAGTAACCATTCAGGTTGGGATCTTTAAAGTTCAAGGTAACAGCGAGCAGCCTCCTAGACACCTCTCCCAGACAGGTGGCATGCTTGGAGGCGCTCATCCTCTGCTTCTCTGCTGCCTGTCAGACTTCATGCCCACCCCCCGCTATGCCTAAGCACCCTCTTTTTTCCTGCCTTCCGCCAGCCCCCCCGGGAGCTATGAATTGGACCTGGAAGCCTGAAGCAGATTTCCCCGTTGTTTCAGCCGCCCGTCAATGCACGGCCATTTCTCAAAGTGCGGGTTCCTAGGGCCGATCTGCAGAGAGCCTAGATGACCCGTCGTCTCCTGCCTGGCTGTATGCATAGATGGCTTCTCTGAGGAACCGTTATTAATGGTGTAATTAATATGAATGGCCACAGTATACATCAAGCGGGTCGTTAAGGCAGAGGTGGGGATGTAGCCATTTATATTAAAGATACATTTTAAGTTCTGAGCCCAAGCAATAGAAAGTGCTTAGGTCAGAAATCTCGCTTTGCTACATGTTGGATTTTTTTTTTTTTTTTTTTTTTTAGTTGCCTTAGACGTTCTTCTTGCTTAATGCTACACTGTTGGAGCCTCAGGGAATCCGAAGGAGTTAATGAGGTAGATTTTTAATAGAGGCATATAATCAACTAAATCACAGCCTTTAAAGTCACACATTTCAAAGCCCGACTGATTTAATTAATGTGTTCATAGGCATTGGAGAAGTTTTATTTGATTTCACTCGTCTCTCTCCCATAGACACTCATCGGCAAGAATATTTACTTATAATTTGTTGTGTAAAAGGATCTTCCTAAGGCAGCTGCTATATGTAACTACTCAGCTTACCTTGAGGGGAAAATATTGAAATAACACCCTCGAGCTGTTCTTCTGTGTTGAGAACTCGGAGCTAGATTTCTGTCTTTGTAGTGAGCATTGAAACCTTGCCTCCTACACCCAGGCTGTTCAAATCTGAGATAAAATCGTCTTTTAGGATGATAGAGCCCAAAAGTTTTCTATAGTCCTTCATCGGCGCTGTGAGCTGAAAACATGTTTAAACAGAGGGGTTTCTTTCCTTTTCGTTTCCTTTCTTTGCTGTTTTCCCTTCTTTTTAGAAATAAGTGTTGTTCTTTGTAGTAGCCAAAATGTTAAATGTTTTTAATAAAAGCCCAGGCTTGAGTTGGAAGGGAACATCTTTACCTTCAGTATAAATGGTGTTGCCGCCGAGCAGATGGGGAGATAGTGAAAATCGGGGAGTCGCGCCCACAGAGGGGGTATTTGTCATGCCGGTGACAAACAGGCCCTCTTAAGCTCACGCGGCGGAGGGGCTGGCAGCCACGTCAAGCCAGCACCTGCAATGAACCGCGGGGGAAGTGGGGGCCCGGTACTGAGGGGAGCAGCGCTGCCCCCCACGGAAGCTGGAGCAGAGGCTCCCTCTGCCCACAGGGCATGGTTCTTGGCTAGCTGACAATCAGCCGAGCTCCAGATGCCAGAGGCCCAGAGGCAGCGAGGCAGTAAGTTCGGGTCCGGCTCTCCAGACTCCTGACACTGTGACACTCTGCTGCTCTGGGCCTTGATTAACCCGAGCTGGAGACCCAGCCGGCTGTTCCAGAGTCGGCTGAGAGCAGATGCTCTGTCCTAGGTCACTGCAGGGAAACACGCGTGTACAGAGCTGGGAAGACAGGGAAACATGCGTGTACAGAGCGGGAAGACAGCAGTTTTTCAGTGGCTACAAAGTGTTAAGCGGCTGTACTGTGCAAGGCACTCTGTTTACTAGGTGGTGTGTGGACATTAGTTCTAAAGAGCAAATATGTTTCATTACCACCACCACCCCCTTTGGGGAGAGATTAAAAAGGAAATGGATGTGCAGATATTTTTATGTACTAAATGGTGAAATGAAACAGTGATTACAGCCCAGACCTATCTTAGCCTGAACTTTGGTTCTTTCTGTTTCAATAATGACTTTCATTTTTAAGATTAAGCGGAGCCCTGGCCAGTGTGACTCAGCTGCTTGGGCCTTGTCCTGTGCACCAAGGGCTGCTGGTTCAAGTCAGGGCCAGGCACATGCCCGGGTTGCAGGCTCAGTTCCCTGTGGGGGGCGTGCTCATTGATGTTTCTCTCTCTCCCTCTCCCTTTCTTTCTCTAAAAAAAAAGTCAATAAAAACTCTTTTTAAAAAATGAAATGAAATTTAAGCAGCAATACTTTTATTTAATGTGGGATTTCATGGAAACTCTGATATAGAGGCAGATAAAACCAGGACAGCTAAAGCAGAGGGAGAAGCGCCTGAGAAGCTGACTTGGCCTCTTTCTACCCTTCCTGATGTCCAAGGGACCAGAGCCATGGCCCCAGCAAACCAGAGCCATGGTTCTCCAAGTGCAATTTCCAGACCAGCAGCATCAGCATCGCCTGGGACCTTGATACACCTGCACATTCACCAACCCCACCCCAACTGAATCAGAAACTGATTCAGAAACTGAATCAATAACTCCAGGATGGGCCCCGGAATCTGTGCGGCAAGTCCCTGAGTGATGCTTGAGGCTTCCTCAAGTGTGAGAACCGCTGACCTAGAGTTTCCCAAACAAATCATGATAACACCTCAGCTCCCTTCTGCCTCTCAGGACCCAAGGTTCATCACGCTGATGCCGATGCTTTCATTGCAAGGCACAGAAGGGGGAATTAGGTCCAGCCTTGCAATTCTTATTTGTAAGAAATTCTAGGGATGGGTCCTATTTACTCAATGCAACATTAGACATCCAGTACTGACATTATTAACCCAGTCATAAAGTAAAACTTATTCCTCTTGATCACTTGCAATTAAGAATTGAAAGACCAGATTTATTTGAGAAAAGTGGAAGCTGTTACCTGGACTTCATGCATCAACGATGCTGTTGACTGTCAGTTGAAGTGTCGTAGTCAATAAACTACAGTATGTAAGAAATGAAAACTCCTCGCTTTGGGTTTTTTAGCCCATGTGGTCAGGCATTTGCCAAAGCAAGTTTGTTCCCTTCTAGTCCATTTAAAACCAAACCAGGGAATGGCCTTTTCTTATTCATGACAGTTTTATCCGATCCCAAGGCTCTGATTGCCACGGGAAGGCTGATGAATGTGCTCCCTTCCTCGAAGTGTCTAAATTGGATTTCCCCTGCAGCTTCCCAGTCACCAGGCCCCTCTCCAGACTCACCGTCTTCCCTTCCATGTCTCCTGTCAGATTCAGCGTCTTCCCTTCCATGTCTGCTGTCTGCTGTCGTTCCCCCGGCTCTTGTTCTGTTGCTTTGCTACTGTTTCGCATTCCCTCTCCCATGTTCCAGATGGGGCTACAAAGTAGCTCCTCCTGGAGCGTGAAGTCCCAGTTACCACTGAAGATGTTTCCGAGGGAGGTGGCATGATTAAAGGGGCTCTGGTGGTGGAGGCAAGATGGTACCCTGTCAATTAAGTTGAGAAGTTGACCCTGGTTTTATAGGCTCAGCATGATTTAAAGAGATAAGGTAAGCCTCTGTGAAAAACAAAATGATTTCCTAAACTTTGCAGCACCTATTCTGTTTATTTTTCCAGCCCCGGAAACCATTCGTCATGTGTAGTAGATGATTATCTATCTATGTATCTATCTGTCCATCTCTACGCACTCACATACACACCCATTTTTTTGCTTATACTCCTGACAAATCTCCATAGAGACCTTCAGGAAGTTAGTACATTTGGAGGACTTTTTCCCTTTGCTCTCTCCCGAGAACTATCACTTTCATCCCCAGGTGCAGCCCAGTTTGAGTACTTGGTGGTTCTTTTTTATTTGAGGTAGATGCTCCCCCGTAATTATAAAATGTTCAATGAGACCCCCAAGCTTTGGAGTCATTTCTCTGGAGAACAGGTGTTATTCAGGATCCCAGAACATTAAGCAGTAGCTCTGACATTTTGAACATTGTATTTCTTTACTCGAAAAATAATTAACTTTTGGTAAAACCAATAAAAAGAAATCAAAAGAAAATAAGGAATAACAATACTTTGTAGATGTATGTTTCCCGCAGCTCGGGTCCCGCACTCTCAACGGGGTTCCCCCGACGGGCATCATAAACCAAAGGGCTGGAGCTGTCGGAAAACTTTTTCATTTTTCTGTAAAAATTCAAACCTGGAGTGGAAAGAGCTTACTGGTGTCAACATTTAGAAAGCAATGTTCTCTTTATATAGTCACTTATTGTCAGGGGTTTCATTTTTGGTTCAGGGGAAAATTAAATTCCCTTGCAATTACACTATCTGTCTGCCCAAGAAATTTTATCTGCGCATTGTTTTTATTTGCTATTTGTCCTCTGGGTGAAATACCGCGGATCTTCAGGGCTGAAAGTGCATTTTAGAGGTCTTCTGGTTCATCCTGCTCTTTCTTGCAGGTCAGTAGTTAAATTATTCCTCACTCAGAAATCCCTTCCATCCTAACACCCAAGGAGTCTTCTTAAAAAGTAAAGGGGGAGGGGAAGATAGGGAGGATGCATGGCTGCATTACTCTGTGAGCTTACTCTTTGGTTTAAAAAATCATTTTAGCCTCTGAATTCCTTTCCACGTCAACCACATGGAGCCCCATAAGTAACCTGTCGAGCATTGCCGCTTAGATTGGAGGCGATTCTGCAGAGAAGCGTGTGCACGCTCCAATTCTGCTGCATTTTTCTTCTCCTAGAGGCAGGTTGGTTATGAGGATATCCCAGTGGGCGAGAATTCCAAAAACCTGGGTTCAAATCCCCAATCCATTACTGGGATATTAGGTAGGTTATTGTATTACTTGAAATCCACGGCTCCTCCTGCCTTTCCTTGCAGGGAGTTCTGTCCCCCTACCCCACTCCTGCCGGCCTTGGCCATGTGACATCCTCTGGTCAATGAACTGTGAGTGGAAATGATATATGTTATTGCTAAATGGAAAATTTAAGACTCAGCATATGCCTCACAGGGGCCTCTGATCCTTCTGCAGTAAGAACAGTGATGTCTTAGGTAGGGGGGTGCTCTGTCAATACGGGGGCCCAGAGAGAAGAGAGTGTGGGCAGAGCTGACGACGCCCTGAGATGAACTTGCAGCCAGAAGGAACGTGGGCATCGGTTGTCAGCCACGCGCTGGGATCCTTTGTTTGTGCAGTGTCGCTTGATCTGTCGAACTTGGTGATGTGTAGTATCTGCGACCTTTACTTGTCCGAGCCCCAAGTGGCATCTGGGACTTGGGACGACCGGAGGAGGCTAGTCCGCCTCTGCCAGCTCACCCTCACCGCACCATCACCCGCTGGGTTGCCTTGCGCCTCCTGCCAGGGGAATAAATGCCCGGCGGGCTGTACGGATATTATTTGGGGTAGTCCTCAGCCCTCAAACTCAGCGTTTTCCAGAGCGGAAGGGTGAGGTTGTAGGGGTTCTGTAAGTTTATTTTCGGTCGTCCACAGACGGAGCCGCAGGCGACCTCAGATGGCATCAGGAGAAGGATGTTCCCTTTTCGGCTCTCTTTTCAACACATTTCATGGCATTCAGAACAAACAGAGGCACTTAGAGCCACAGACTTCAGCGAGTAGCAGTAATAACTAGGCTATCGTAAGACTGACGTACGTGTACATTTGTGCCGTGGCCTCTTATTGACGCTAGTGGTCACTTTCATGGATTTTTTTAGAAGAATAAATTGCGTTTAGTATAAAGAGTGAGATATAGAAAAATATCAAGCACGCGCTCACACAGGTGGCAGGGCCCTGTGGCAGGAGCTGGGAGCCTGGGAAGCGGCGGGGCTGGGGGGCTGCTGGCAGCTTCTCTGTGCTGGACAAACTCTGTCCTCACAGCCAGCGAGACCTGTGACCGGGCTCCGGGGATGGGAGCCTGATGGACAGACGTCAGCTGCGGTCATTGTTGAAGCTACTGGTGATTGTAGCAGAGACTTTTCCCATCCGGGGGCCTTTTCCTTCCTCTAGTCTCTGGGCCCACGGGCTGGGGTAGTTTTCCAACATTATTAGCTCGTTCCGAGCCGAGAACAAGCGCAGCGCCCTCGTTCCCCATCACCCTCGGATTTAAACGGTCTCCCCCCCGCCCACCCACCCACTCCCTGTTGGGTCCTGGGAGCTCGGGGCCGTGGGCGAGCGTGGGAAGAACCCTGAGGGGACGCGGTGGAGTTTCAATAGGAGGGGGAATCGGGGGACGGTGAGGCCCAGAAACCGCCAGCGCGCTCTCGCTTAAATAAGCCTGCACGTTGTCCGACTCTCCCGGTTGTCGGTGCCTCTGACCCGCCGAGTCCCAGCTTTCCGAGGACGGCAACTGTGTCGAATTTTCCATTGCGTTCCTGGGTCTCTAAATAAAGGGTTTGTTTGCTGAACGCATGCCGATGCGTTCCTTCTAGGTGCCAGTGCAGCTATAAAGGACAGACTGGGAGCCAGGAGCTCCGCTGGGTGCTCTCTGTCTCTAAGAAGGTGGCACAGCAGCCGAGCGGGATGGGCGATGTTACCGCTAATAAAAAAAAAATGGAAGCTCAGGATAATTTATCACCTCGCCAGTTAAAGCGAGATGTAGGGACCAGATTCAGGTGTGTCTGATTTCTGAAACCCCAAACCCACCGGCCTCTCCTACCTGGCACGGTGGCCCCCCCTTATCCACGGTTTCGCGGTTCGCGGTTGTATTTACCCGCGGTTAACTGTGGTCTGCAAACGAGAAGTGAAAAATTCCAGAAAGAAACAAATCGTATAACTTTCAAACTGTATGCTGTTCTGGGCAGTGTGATGAAATCTCGCACTGTCCCACTCTGTCCCCCTGTCCCTCCCGAGACGTGAACCGTCTTTTCGTCCAGCGCCTCCGGGCTGTGTGAGCTGACGGCCCGTTTGTCACTTAGTAACCTTCTTAGTGATCAGATCAGTTAGAGAGAGAGAGAGACAGAGAGGGAGAGAGGGAACACATTGATGTACTTTTTGTTACAATATATTATTATAATTGTTTCATTTTATTGCTACTTATTGTTAATAAATTAAAGTGTATCATAGGTATGTATGTGCATGAAAAAAAACAGAGTATGTATAGGGCTCACTACTATTCATAGTTACAGGCATCCCCGCGGGTAAGGGGGACAGCTGCCCTGTATTACCACGCTGGTTATGACAGGGAGAGAAGAGAGACAGAGGGAGATGGCGATAGCCTCCCGAATCCAGCTTTACGTATTAGTCCCTAACTTCTCTCCCTTTGACGGTCAGTTTTTCCACTGTTTCCAGCGTGGCAATGCTCCGAATTGCTGAAGCTCACAGCATCTGTTCCCTGGCTTAATCTCGGCGAGTTTTCACAATTTGTTAATGCGATGTTTTCATTGAACATACTTAATGGTCGCTTTTATTTACCTGAACGCAAAGATAGCGCTGCATGAAGGCGCGATCTGTCTTCAGCCAGCCTCTCAGCACGGTCCTGCTGCCCAAAATAGAGCGGAGGCTCGGCCAGCGCCACTCGGAGCCTCCAGGGCCGCGGCTGGTCACGCGCACCGTTTGCGCATTGACCCTGCTCACCAGTTCACTGGGGGAAAGTCATCTCCTGTGCTGCGTACTTGGAATTTTCTCACGTATCTGCGTGAATTTGCTAGGTGGACAAGGGAGAACCCGTTTCTTTATTTCCTTCAAATAAACTGAAATCTTATCCATGACCCTCAGGCATCCTGCTGGTGATTATGGGCTCTCCTGGTGACCCCTCCCATTGTATTTGCATGCAAAATGAATGGCCTTTGGCCAAGTAAAACTCTCAGAGAGCTCCTAAAAGTCTTCCAGTGTTTAATGATAAAATTTTATAATTGGGTGTATTTCAGATATACCAGCCTCTTTGATGGTAAGGGACAGGACCTCTCTAAATATTACTCAATTAAGAGAGAGGTTATTGCTCTGGCTGATGTGGCTCAGTTGCTTGGGTGTTGTTCCTGCACGTAAAAGTCGCCAGTTCAGTTTCCAGTCGGGGCACATGCCCAGGTTTTGGGCTCGATACCCAGCCGGGATGTGTACAAAAAGCAACCTAACAGTGTTTCTCTTTCTTCTTTCCCTCTCTCCCTCTCCTTTCCTCTTTCTCTCTAAAAAAAACAACAAAAACCTATTAAAAAGAGAGGGAGAGGTTATTATTAGGAGACAGGAACATTATCTTGGACATCCAAAGACTGAGAATGAAGTCCAGTGGGGATTTGATTTGGAAATGGGAATGTCAGAAATGTGCATTCTCAAATCCCAGGCCCTCCCCTGTGTCCCTTCATGTGTGTGTGTGTGTGTTTGCGCACAGCCCTGCTCGCCTGTGTGATTACCCTCTCTGCGGCTCCTTCCTTTCTGTTTACTCACAGTCGTGTTCCTGGGCCCTGCTCTGGCCTTGAACCCCGTAATCTTGCACCGCATAGCTCACCAAACACTGCTCTCCCAGTTCCCCTTCACAGAATCTCACCTCTGCAGAATGACTTGCCTTTGATTGAGCTATAGGACCCTTTTACCCTTTTTCACCACGTGTGGCCAGGGGGGTGGGTTAGAAGAAATGGACATGCTCCCAGGAAAGCCAACACTGTTGAAGAAACACAGCTTTTCCCAGAAGAATATGACAGGAAGCTGTTTTTTTGTTTTAAGTTGTTTATTTGGGGATAAGAAGTGTCACAGAGGTCAAATGTATACAGGTCAAGGAAAAGTGTTATCAAGTCATTAAAGCACAAGATAATAAAGAAGTCTTTGCGTATCCCTGTACCCCACCCTTTCAGAAGTTACCCAATTCACTGGACTATCTTTCCTGCAAACCCCAACTCCCATAGCTGTGCGAGGTAGAGGTCCCCTGTAAATATTAACAGCCAGAGAACTACGCTGAGCTCACAGAACAGAACCCCAAACCAGATCAAGCCCATGAAGCCCAAAGTCAGTTTTGGCCACCGAATCCCAGACTCTTCCTCTCAGATTTTTATACAAAGTTTAAAAAGAGTAGAATAAGCTTGGTCTTCCAATACAGCATTGGCCTGAGACGATCAGCCCTGCACTCTATTAATGTGAAAACTAAAATTCATTTTCAATTATATTTCTAATGAATTAAGAGATTTCAATTTAACATACTAACCAGCATGAGTGCATCCTCTGGTGAGAATTTTTGTTGTTGTTGTTACTTAAAAATCACAATCACTGCAAAAAGTACATGTAATACTGTAGGGCCAATGGCACAGACTGTACTGGGGGATATTTTAGATAGTCTGATAGGGCCATCTAAGGCAGATAGAGAGAGAGAACTGGCCCAGGGAATGGCTTTAGAGAGAGTATAGTAACTGACCAAGAGTCGTGATACATTCTAATATCCAAACACAGCTTTTGATATGGTTTTTCTCTTTGAGGATAATACTGGATGGATGGATGGATGGATGGATGGATGGATGGATGGATGGATGGATGGGTGGGTGGATGGATGGATGGATACATGCATATATACATGATTGATAAAAACAGATATACACACGTATATGTATATGTACACACACACATATCATCTCTATCTCTTCTAGCTCCTCAATCTTATCTATCTCCTTCTCTCTCTTCCTCTTCCAAAGTAACCTTGCCACTCTCCATTTCTGTATTTTCTGTCTCAGCCAGCACTGGTCATCTCAACACAATTTTACAATATGTCTCAGTTTCTAGGAGGCAGTTTGACGTCTATTTCCAGGTTACCTGTCCACGAGGGAGGCTGCTCCTGTAAAGAGCATTGCAGTCCTCTTGATATGCTCCAGGGGGCGCTGTGCTTGGCGTGACTTTGAGAGCCAACCTCGTGAGCTGGTGGAGCAGACGTGGTGGCTCCCCCTCCAGCTCTGAGAGCCCCTTCCTGGACCTATGTCTGTGTCTTCTCTTATCTTGAGCCTAGAAACCTACCTCATTTTCTGCTCACACTCTTCTGTTCATGCCAATGAGAGGTAAGCCCAAAGCACGCCCCAAGACAAAAAGCATTTCTGGAATCCAATTCCAAAGACGGACCTTATTGAGCTCCTGAATGCAATTTTATGAAACTTTAAACTGACACCCTAATACCATTAAAATATTTATGAATTAACTAAATCTTTTTTGTAAAAAAAAAATGAAAAGGCAGTTACAATCAGATTGCATCCATTTAGATGCAACTTCCCTGACTTCATTTTTTAGTATCCTTAAAAGCCATTTTCCCTGTGTGTTTGTAATTTTATTTTGTTTATCAGTGAAGGTAGTAGACCAGAATAAGAAGTGTCAGGTTTAATTCTCTGCTGCAGTTCTCAAAATAGATGTTTCATAAGTAACATGTGGCTCGCTCAGCTGAAATTAAATGTCTCAGTGTTTCCAAATGTTTTCCCGTCTAGAATTTGCAACATACACCCTTTCCCAATGATCAAAGACTCTGAAAATTACCACTTAAAAATGTCACCCTGTTTCAGACCGTTCACCAGCTTTAAATGCTGGCTCTAGATAAAATTAAAACAACAACAACAATAACAACAAACCCTAGAAGAGTCCAGTGCCATAAAAACAAAACAAAAAACACCTCTTTCTCTCACCCATGAGGGTTCAGTTCGGGGAGGCCCCATGTCAGAGACCACGGTGCACATTGGTGAAGCCAGCCACTCGCATGACGCTCTAGGAACCAAAGACGAGTCAGAGCCTCAGGGGTTGTACGTCCTGCTGGCTCCTAATTCCCAGGATCCCCTGGTAGGTTTACAGAAAACACAGAACCCGGCTGCCTTCTCCGAAGACCTGCTGTAGTAGCTGTGGGGGGATTCGGGGGACGGAGGAGGCCGCCGGCCTGCCCTGTCCCCTGCCCCCACCAGGAGCTGTACAAATGTCCACTTCCCTGCTGGACAGACGACGGTGCAGGATGCAGGGCGCTCGTGCCCCAGGGGCTGCCACAGGCAGCCGGTGAGGTCGGTAAGGGGAGAATCTACCCTCGGGAAGCTTAGAGGAGGAGGAGGAGGAGGAAGGGGAAGAGGAAGGGGAGGAAGAGGAAGGGGAGGAGGAAGAGGAGGAGGAAGAGGAGGAGGAAGAAGAGGAGGAGGAAGAGGAAGAAGAGGAGGAAGAGGAAGAAGAGGAGGAGGAAGAAGAGGAGGAGGAAGAGGAAGAAGAGGAGGAGGAAGAGGAAGAGGAGGAGGAGGATGAAGAGGAAGAGGAGGAGGAAGAAGAGGAAGGAGGAGGAGGAAGAGGAAGAAGAAGGGGAAGGGGAAGAGGAAGAAGAGGAAGAGGAGGAGGAGGAAGAGGAAGAGGAAGAAGAAAGGGAAGGGGAAGAGGAAGGAGAAGGGGAAGAAGAGGAAGAGGAGGAGGAGGAGGAAGAGGAAGGGGAGGGGGAAGAGGAAGAGGAGGAGGAGGAAGAGGAAGAGGAGGAAGAAGGGGAAGGGGAAGAAGAAGGGGAAGAGGAAGAAGAGGAGGAGGAAGAGGATGATGATGAGGAAGTGGAGGAGGAGGAAGAGGAGGAGGAAGAGGAAGAGGAGGGGGAGGAAGAGGAGGAGGAAGAGGAGGAGGAGGAGGAGGGGGGAGAAGAGAAGGAGGAAGAGGAAGAGGAGGGGGAAGAAGAGGAGGAGGAAGAGGAGGAGGAGGGGGAAGCCTGACTCTGTGAAACCCAGGGATGGGTGTCTGGTCTGTGAAACGGGACCGCCCAGGGCTCACTCCCCAGGTGACTAGGGGCAGAGCTGGGACTCAGCGAGGTCGCAGCTGCCTTAGGGAGGGACAGGATGCCTAGTGGAGCCAGGGCAGGAGCGATGAGAAGGGCAGGGGGTTCGGCCAGAGCTCCCAAAGCACCCTCAGTGGGAGGAAGTGAAGCAAGGGCGCCACCACTCCGAGGGCCCTGGCACCCACCCCAGGGAGTCGCCGCGGGAACTGGCCGCAGCTCAGAGGGGGGGCCCCGAGATCCGAGCCCCGAGTTTCCCGCAGGTGCTCGCTGAGCGCCGACAGCGCCCTAGGAAGGGAGAGCAGGGTGCGAGCTACTCCTATTTGCACATAAGGGAACTAGAGCTGAAAAGTAAGTTGCCCACCCTTCACACAACTTGTAAAAAGTAGAAGTGGAAGTGGGAACCCAGGTTGGCTGTTTCCAGAGCCCACTTCTCACCCACTAAGCTACAGTGGAAAACATCTGTATGGATGGGGCCACGTCCCTAAGACTGAAACAGGATGTGGTTTCCCACTGCGGGAAGAAAATGACCACGCCCCTAATATAGGCCACCCAGCCCCACAGGCCCCAGCTTGTCTTCCTCCTGCAGCCTCTCTCCATGTCTCAGACCCCCTGAGGCCCCTGCAGACATCCCCCCCACTACTCGTCTGCCCAAGTCAGATCCCCTTGTTACATGTCCCTGCAGGCCCACGCCCCTCCCTTTGTAGCATTTAACACAGTTACAGTTTTATATGGGTGGTGTAATTTTAAAAATTCATTTCTGTAACCTGCTTAACTACAAGTTGGACATGAACAAGGGAACATGTCTGCTATTGTGTCTGTGTTGTCTCCTCAATGCTTATTTCATGCCTGATACTTAGTAGCTATTCAAGAAAAGCCAGTTGAATGAATAAATCCTATGCAGTGCCCAAGACCTGCCACCTTGTTGCCAAGTCACACATAGTCATTGAGATTGCAGCCAATGCCATTAAGAACGTTCGTAGCCCGTTATGGAGTTTGATCCATTGGTATCCAGCCCTGGATCCAGATGTGCTCAATGACCCCAATTAAGCTGCCATCTGTCCCCTCCCTCTTGACCTCTCAGACTGTTGCTTCTGTTTGGAGGTGGGGGGGGTGTCTCGAGGGAGGGGAGATGAAAGCTGGAGAATGCAAGGCTATTGCCTACACCCCAGCCCCCAAAGTTTCATCTTACTGGATATGTGACTGTGGTAGGAAGCATTTGGAATCAGCTCTGTCAATTATTTAAAACTCATAATTCAGTCTGTATTAAAGATTTATTGCAACAAACTGAAAAGGAAAGTACAGGCACAACGGAAACAGGACACGGGAGCTGCCGTCAAGGTCACACAGTATAAACGGCTCATGTCAATGGGAGTAACAAAGAGAAATAGACTATTTAAGAAAACAACACGAATTCCTGAGATTATTCAGCTGTGTGTGTATGTGTGCGTGTGCACCCCTGTGTGTGAATTTTTGGGTCTCTTTGCTTTCCTTTTTCTATTTGTCAGCAAGCATAGTCTCCTGTCCTGGGCCCTGACTTCCTCTCGGTTCAGAATTGTCACCAAGACTGGATACATTGCAATGTTTCCGCCTCCAACCCGCAGCCCTTGTCTACTTCTTGCAACGCCATCCGGGGGACAAAGAGCTTGTAGGCAGAGACGCTTGGGTGGAAATCCTGGCTCCCTCTGTGACTAGCTATGAGACCTCGGGCACAAGTGTTGGACACTGTGAGCTTCATTTTCCCAATCTGTAAAATGGGAAAAATAAAAATACCTACCTTACTGAGCATTGCATGGAAATATATGCACAAATTGCCTAACATGTGGGTGTTCAAATCATGATTGTTTCATTTTGTGCTACTCTAGTACTAGAGGCCTACTGTTCCCCTCAACTTGTATACGGATATATGGCGTTTCACTGATCTATTTTAAGTATATAAACCCGTTCATTGCAGTAGGAACCAAAGTCAGGCACTAACATCTTGTAAGTAAATGACGCTGGCATCCAGATGGGAAGTTAGCAGTAGGAGAGATTTACTTTCCCTTGTTCTGGCCCCAGGCATTTGAATTAAAATCTTAATAGCTGGGTGAACTTGGGTGAGGTTATTTAACTTCTCTGTGCCTCCACTTCCTTATATACCAAATGAGATGTGCCTGTTACCAACTTCTCAAGGTTGTTGTTGAGATTAAACCAGCGAATACTCATAAAATGATTAAAATAGTCCCTGGTACCTAGAAGGTGGATAGGAGCTAGTTATTATTTTGTTATTATTGTTGATGTTGTAGTTGATAATTGTAACAAGCCTGTGTCCTGAATTGGAACATAGTGAATAATTCACTTGCTGGGGAAACAGGTTCAGATATTTCATTATCAGGTGATACTCAAGTTGTCTACTTCTCACCAGCTCCTCCAGACTGTCATCATCTCCCACGCGAACTCTCACAAAATCATGTAAGATCTTTCAGTAGCCATTCTGAACCCCTTTTCATCCTGCAACTATTCGGGAGTGGGATCTTTTTTTTTTAAATTAACTTTTAAAACAATATATATCTTTATTGCTTTCAGAAAGAAGAAGGGAGAGGGAGAGAGAGAAACATCAATGATGCGAGAGTCATTGATCGGCTGCCTCCTGCACACCCCTCACTGGGGATCCAGCCCGAGACCCGGGCCTGTGCCCTGACCGGGAATCAAATCTCAATCTCTTGGATCCTAGGTCGATGCTCAACTACTGAGCCACGCCAGCCTGGCTGGAGAGGGAGCTTTTCAAACACAAATTGGATCATGTTGCAACCACCCGCCCTCTCACGTGAAGCCGTTCATTGATTTCCCATGCTCTTAAGACGAAAGCCAGTTCCTCTGCATGGCCTCTCACGGCCTGGCCTCTGCCCATCTCTGCACACTCATCTGTTGCTCTCTGCTGCTCGGATTTTTGAGCCACTTTGGTCTTCTTCCAGTTCTACCAATGTGCTAAGCGTCACAGCACACGCTGTTCCCTCTGCCTGGAATGCACCCCTCTCGTTACTTCACCTGGCCAACAGTGCCGTTCATCCTTCAGGCCTCAGAATCAGTATCACTTTCCCCACGGCGGCTTTCCTATGTGTTGTGTAAACTGGGCTCCTCGGTCTAATCTCTTATAAGACCCTCTCCTCTCCCTTCACAGCACACGGTGCAGTTCATAATTAGCCACTCGTGTTATTGTCAAGTATCTGCTTTCTTCTCCAGCACGTGAGCTGCAGGAGACAGTGTCCCGTTCACTGCTGTGCCCCGAGTGTCTTGCACATGATGGGTGCTAGGGAAATAGTTGCCTGTTGCCTGAATGCAGTCTAGAAGGTTCTCATAAGGTTCGCTAGAACCAGGAAGAATTCTTGGCATCCCTCCCATCTTCCTACGTCATGTAGAGCTGGGTGTTGTGTTCCTAGCACGGCCACTGTACACTTCTAAGTTGAGCTCATCACCTTGAATTAAAAAGCATCTATTGACAGGCTTCGTGTTTCCATAAGACTGTCTAGTTCGTTTCTTCCATCCCAGTGTCTAACAGGTAGTCAATACCTGCGTACAGAGGAAGCAGAAAGGAGGGAAGGGAGAGGGAGAGATCAACCGACTTACCAAGTGTAGTCACTTCTTGACCTCTCGTAGCTAAATCCATCTCTCAGCCTGGGTGCCCGCCCCCCCCCCCCCCCCCCCCCCCCCCCCCCGGCGAGGGCAGGGTCCCAAGTCCAGGGACTAAGCAGGGCATCCTGCTGCGGTTGGAGAGGACCATAACCAGAGCCCAAGCAGGTAGATGGTGCCCAGCGTGGGCTGGCCCTGAGACCATAATCCCTGACCCAAGTTCCTATCCACGTAAGAAAGTCCAGGTAAGGCTCTTGCTCATGTAACGGATGCTCAACACCTCAATTAAGCTGTGAGAGGCAAAGGGGGGATGTATACATTTTTGCAAAATCTGTTTCTGGCAATCTTCAATAAACTGAAACAGTTGAGCATACAGAATTTTCTCTTGTTTCTGCAAAGAGATAATTTGTTACATGGAAGCTCATTTGCTTATTTGGAGTAAACACTGCTCCAGACCCAGTAGAGATTAACACTCACGGTTGAGACGGATTGAGGAGGAGGCATCATACTTCACTGTTCTATTTGCTGTGTTAAATATAGAGTGGGGATTGATGAAAAATGGGCCGGAGTTCCCCGTGTGAGCCTAAGTGATGAACTGGGGTTTATTTGCCATCTGGCTTGTAAGCACGGATTTTTTTTTTCATGTCAGAAAAATGCCACCTTCAGAACTATTGCTTTACAGACATCTGTTTATCAGACCTTCGCCTGAATGAATTATTCAGAATATGCTTAAGGTTGTACTTCACCTGACATATGGAAATGTAAAGTTGCATCCTCAATGTCTGCACATATCTGTCTACATAAAATCAGGTGTTATACTCGGAGCCCAGAGCATTGCAACTTGGTAGGTGGAGGTTTATGGACTCGGGATATTAATTGCTCTGCCCTGGGTGCTTCTGGATGGTTGGAAATCAATCTGTGGAAGTCTGCGTGGCTCCAGTGTCCTGGGCTGGCCCTCCTGCTTGCTCCTGCGATGTCCCTTACAATCACAGTGGAAAACTACCTGTAGGTAATGCGGGTTTCATGGTAAAACTCCATTAGTAGTTCTGTTTGTCAAACAAGTGGGACTCGGGGAATATCCTGGAGAAGGGCTTCCTGGGCATAATGAGAAAAGCCGAGAAAGAGAAGTGGTTTCCGTGCAAGGCAGGTGTCAAAAGGACTCCTGAACAGCCCCACCCCCAGCCCCGGCCATCGGGACCCTGCAGCAAGAATGTGCACCAAACACAGGAGGCCACATGGCCTGCTAGACGGCACCCTGTTCATCATTCACTCCTTCCTTCATCAGACACTGATTGGCAGCACCTACTATGGGCCAGATTTTAACGGTGTAGATTCTGTCTACCCCTTACTGTCATGGAACATACATGGGAGCTGGGAAGAGGGGCTTAAAGAATCACTGTGATTAATATGTAATTTAAAACTGAGATGAGAGCTCCTAAGGAAAGAAACAGGGGTCTATGAGAGTCCTGCCTGGACCAAGGCTTCAAGGAGGGCTTCCCAGAGGAGGTGACTCTAAAACTGTCATGAAAAGAGTGAGCAAGGACCTCTCTTGTCCAAGAAGGGGAGAAGGAGTCTTTTTCATATGGGAGGGAAGCAACTGGAGGAGACCAAGCCCACGGAGGGGAGCCCTATGTCAGAGTCTGGGCGCTAGAGGGCCCATGAAGCATTTCATGAACTATGCAAAGGGCAGTTTGGTGGCAGCAGGAGGCTCAGTGGAAAGAAGGGCTGGCCGCACCTGGAAAGGTCAGCAGGCCCAGACTCCAGGGTCTTACAGGCTGGGGGTAAGGGAGCAGGTGCCTACACAGCAAGAGTGCTGGGAAACCATTGCCCAGATTCTAGAAACAGGCAGATTATCCCTAAGTCTACCCTCATTTCTTATTCATCTTTGAATTTGACAATGTCCAGTGGTCAATGAATGCTCGTGGAATAATCCTGGATGTGAGGAACCACTTGGATGAGCTACGAGGTCCACGTGAGTTCCAGAAAGGGACCCAGCATGACTTACGCACCAGGGCAACTGGTGGGACTTTTCAGTCAGCTTCTGTAAATGTCCCTGGGACAGTCCTTTCGGTAACCTAGCTCTGTCTTACTTAAGGCACAGTAAAGAGATGCCTTTCAGAATGTTTTCAAGGCAGCAGAGCAAACACAGGCGAGGGATGAACTGCACGGCAGAGGGGAGAGAAGGCAGGAAGGAGGAGGGCTGAGTGCCTCCGGGGGGCGCTGCTGCTCAGCCGGAGGAGAGAGGTCCCCTCTCCAGCAGGTGGGCTGTAAGCCAGGGGAGCTCGCAGTGGGGAGAGGAGAGGAGACGCAGGAGGTGAGGCGCGTCTAGGCCATGAGTGTGTCTGATATTCAAGAAGGCTGGGACCATCTGGAGGCTCATTCCGTTCCTGCAAACCGATGTCCACGTTCCGAGGAGCTGCCACACTCACAGAACACAGCTGTGTGCAGCTCTTCCCCCTAATACTCAGGGATGCATTTCAAGACCCACAGTTGATGCCTGAAACTGCAGCTCCTACGGAACCCTACATATGCTCTGTTCTCCTGTACATGCCTTTTCATCTAAAGGAGGCACTTTCTGGCTTCTCTTTGCACATCCAAATTACCAGCACCAATACTCTTGCACTTTGATTTTTTTTTTTTAATATATATCTTTATTGATTTCAGAGAGAGGTATGGAGAGGGAGAGAGAGAGTTGAAACATCAATGATGAGAGAGTCTTTGATCAGCTGCCTCCTGCACCCCGCCGATTGAAGATCGAGCCCGAAACCCGGGCATGTGCCCTGACCGGGAATCGACCCCCGATCTCCTGGATCCTAGGTCGATGCTCAACCGCTGAGCCACGCCTGGCCAGGCTACTCTTGCACGTTGGAGCCACTATCAAGTGGAATAAGGGTGACCTGGACACAAGCTCTGCAATCCTGGGACAGTCACTCAAACTGCCGATACAACTATAAGAAACCAACAGGTGTGTAGCCTACACAGTGTGGACACTGTGGACGAAGGCATGGCTCCTGTCCCTGGCCGGACGGAGCTGAAAGGTGGGACATTTCATTACAACACGCAGAACAGTGCAGTTTAAAGCTTAGGAATTGTTTGTTTCTGGAATTTTTCCTTTAATATTTTCAGACTGTGGTTGACCACCGGTAACTGACACCGTGGAATGTGAGACAGTGGATAAGGGGGGGAATACTATCTGCCCAGCCTCAGGCAGCACAGGGACAAGGTGCCCCCAAGGGACTCAGCCAGAGCAGGGCGTGGGATGTTCTTACCAGCTTCTTCCTCACCTCGACGTGCAGATCTTTCTCAGATCATTTTTAACCTCTTGATCGAGGTATAATTGATATGCCCCAAATGCACACGCTTAATGCACACAAATTGGTGAGCCTGGACCTGTGCATTGCCTTGCGATGTCATCGCCACAATCAGTGTAGCAGACGCATTCATCACCTCTAACAGCTTGCTTTCCCCTCTGTTTTTGTGTTTTTATTTTTATTTTTTTTTTTGGTATTGTTAACCAGAGGCAGGATGCTGTGCAGCGGATCTCGAGCTGACTCCTCTTGCATAACTGAAACCTGAGGCTCACTGAGCAACAGCCCTCATTCCTCCTGCCCGCAGCCGCCGGCTACACCATCCTTGTCTCTGTGTCTGTGTGTCTGACTAGGTTAGATCCACGTGTAAGTGGAATCATACGGCGTGTGCCCTTCTGTGACTGGCTTGTTTCACTTAACGCAATGTCTTCCTGGTCCATCCAATCGCGAGGGGCAGGATTGCCTTCGTTTTTGAGGCTGAACATTTTAGACAGTCTTCCACTGCATAAAATATAATACATTTCTTTATCCATTCACGTCTCAGGAACTTGTGAAAAAACAAAATGGAAGGGCTGCGTGCATGGGTGTATGTGAGAGAGGAGTGTGTGTGGGCACCGTGCCGAAACACCGCACGCATCAGGCACACAGAGTGTGTACTCCCAGGACTTCTGCGGTTGACCCCTGCTCTCTGCGAGGCCCGAGCATTGGGCCTATGACGCCCACCCGCCTCGGGCCCGCTGCTGTCCGGGGAAGCACCTTCTTTCTCTCCTCGGGGTCTCCTTGGGGCTCTGCTCGCAGGGACCCTCTCCTTGCACCTGCTGGGGGACAGCTGGCCCCCCGGCGGCCACTCCCTCCGCGGGAAGCCTAAAGGGCTTGGAATCAAAGCGGTTCATTTCCTTAGAGAAGAATTGTTTTGTCTTGTGCGCCATGAAGTTTTTCTCTATTACGCTTTCCTACCAATTCCCCTGTCCCCAGTTCCCTCAGACAACAAAACTACAATTTGCTGGATAAACAGAAACAGTGGGGATGGAGCCTCCCCGGCAGCCGGTCTGTCAGAGGTGCTGCGCTTGTTAGCAGGGCGAGAGGGAGGGGCTCCTTTCAAGTTCCACGGAATTGAATTACTTCATAAACTTGGAGCCACTCTCATCCCTGGGAGTCAGTGCTGGTTAAAAAAAAAACACACAAGAAAACCATCCAATAAGGCTATTTTGCAGCATTAGCTTTTTTTGCATTTGGGCAGGGAGTTCAAACACGAGTTGTTCCTCCCTTTGTTATTTTGCTAAATGGCAACTGTTTCTCAGCCATCGCTTTCTAGCCAAGGGGTGTGACTATAACTTAAAAAGAAAAAAGTGGCTTGGTTGCCCATTCAAAGCACAGAGCTAATAATACGTGGAATTTTCTATTTATTCAAATCCTCCCCCCTTTAATAGCATCCCCCACCCCATCAACGCCAGAAGGGCGAGAAAGGCAGATGGCAGGGTAGCCATCCATAGGGGTGAGCGTCCTGCGCAGGCCGGAGGCGAGTCCGCTGCCTGGATGGAAATGAGATTTTGGGCAGACAGGCCCAGCCAGCCACTGCCTAAGAAACGCTCCTCCTCCCTGTCATGTCATTAATAGCCAAGGGCTAGCCATTTATTCCCGGGCCTCTCTGTTCCCTGGAAGCGAAGTCAGTGTCCCCACCCTTTCTCTGAAGTGTCACCGAAGTTTCCAAGGTGAGCTTTGTGGGGCGCCGGGCTGCGGGGCTCCTCTCCAGCGTTCTAGAGGATTCCTGGGCCTGCCCGGTAGGATCCGGAACCGAGAGCAAAATTCTACCTGCTGCTGCATCTTGCACCGAGCACTGGATCTTTGTTTTTCTTTTAAAAATGCCCCACTTAGAAGTGTGAGCGGCGCCGACGTGCTTAATAGCGCTTTGGAGAAAAAGTCCAGTCGAATCTGCAGAAGGTACCCATCCTACGGGCAACCCCCGAAGCGGTTTATTAGTCCCCCCAAAAAAATGTGGAGCAGAAGGATTAAATATTTACGTCTGTTCACTGGGGTATGAAAATTGTATTCAATTATGTCACAGGCACCCTCTAATGGTTGTTGAAAACTCGGTAATAACCCCCGAACTCATAAAAAATACAGGATAAACAAGGCTAGGAGGAAATTATGGGAAAATAGCCTAGAGCCTGTGGAAATGCGGCTTTATTCTGAAATAATGTAAAATAACAGCGGATGCATAAAAACATCCTGTTAGCTTACATAACCGCACTCTAATCTCCAGACGCTTGGCTTTCTGTCCTTCTCAGTAGGATTTGCAGTAAATCGCAAGCCACCCTGATAGACTTGGAGCTCCCTAAGGACAGGGCGGCCCTGTCTTCATTTTTGACCTCTCGGCACTTGCATAGCCCCCAGCTCAGAGGTGGTGCTTCATAAATATTTGCAGAACTGAATTTCAAAAGTAATTATTTGCTTAATAACTTCATTTCCTCTCTCTAGTCCAGCGATTCTCAACCAAGGGTGATTTTGCTCCCCAGTGGGTGTTCGGTAATGTCTGGAGATATTTTGGGTTGTTCTAAGTTGGGAGGGGAAGGGGTTGCCACTGACATCTGTTGGGTAGAAGCCGGGGATGCTGCTAAACCTTCTACAGGGCACAGGACAGCCCCCTCCCCCATCAGCATGTCAGCAGTGCTGAGGCTGCCTTATCTTCACCCCTGATCCCAGTGCCCAGTGAGCTTCATGTTGAGAAATTCTGCTCCCAGCCGTCCTCGAGAGAACTGCGCATCCACGTATCCGTTTGCTGGGGCCTCCATAACAAAATACCAGAAACGGGGTGGCTTAAGCAACAGACATTTATTGTTGCACAGTTCTGGAGGCCGGGGGTCTTTGATCAAGGTGTTGGCAGGGTCGATTGCTTCTGAGGTCTGGGAGGGAGGCCTGTTCCGTGGCCCCTCTCAGCTTCTGGGGGTCTGCTGGCGATCTTGGCGTTCCTTGGCTTGTAGAAGCATCTTCCTGTTCTCTGCCTTCACCTTCACATGGCGTTCTGCCTGTGTGTGTGCCTCTCTGTGTCTGAATGTCCCCTTTTTCAGGACACCAGTCCTATAAATGGCCTTAACTTGATTACCTGCCAAGACCCTATATTGAAAGTAGGTCACATTTGCAGTTACTAGGGGTTAGGACTTTGATATCTTCCAGGGGACACATTTCAGCCTAATAACAATCTTTCCTTCTAGCCTTTCATCTCTTACCTGCTATTTCTCCCAAGCACCGCAACGTCCAGGATCTGACATGTTCTTTTACCACCTCCAGCCTCTTGGGGTCCTCTCCCGCTCTCTAGGGCAAGACCCTTTAGGACAAGTCTGCCACATCCAGCCTTGACCGTGCCTGTCTCCTCCAGGACTCTCCCATTCTTTACCCCTGCCCTGCCCAGTCCTCCCTGATGGTATTTCCAGGTTGTAGTCTCTGACCCAGCATTTACCAGTTCCCCTCCCAGACCACATTTACGAGCACAGGGTGTTTCTTATCTATGTACCTGGCAAGGGCAGACCTTCAATGCATAACTGTTGAAATCGGCCAGTGAATTCTTTTTCATCTCTTCCAGAAAGTTGTCCCTCCCAATATCTGACTAGGGTCCTGTGAGGGTGAGGAGGGCAGGTTCCAGGGTCAGAATGCCTTGTCTTACGTCCATGTCTACCTCACCCACTCACTGTGCAATCTCGGGCCAGTCACATTGTCTCTCTGCACCCCAGTTAACTCATCTGTGAAGGGAGATGGTTGGAGTGCCAACCTCATAGGCATGTTACGGCGTGAAATGAGTTCCTACGTGTCAAGGATTTCCAACTGCCCCAGGAACATGCTAAGCATTTGCAAATGTGGCCACTGCGATAATTTAGTATAACCCGAGCTTCCCCCACCTCCTCTCTCAGTGGCTCCTTTCTGCTTCTAACTATGCCCAGCTCTCCCTCTCTGTATTAATTTCCTGTTGCAGCTATAACGCATCACCACAATTTTAGTGGTAATTTGAAACAACACAGGTGTGCTTCTTTACAATTCTGGAAGTTTGAAGTCCAAAAGGGGCCTCACTGGAGTAAATCAAGACATCCAGCAGGGCAGCATTTCTTCCAAAGGCTCTCAGAGAGAATCCTGTTTCCTGCCTTCTCCAGCTTCTGGAGGCACCCGCATTACCTGGCTCATCTTCAAAGCCAGCCGTGTGGATTCTTCAGATCTCTGAGCCTGACCCCTGCCTTGGTCATCTTGCCATCCTCTGTGATGACACTGGGCCCACCAGCAGAATCCAAAACAGCCTTCCATCTCCAGATCCTCAACTTAACCATAGCTACAAAATCCCTTTTGCCAGGTAAGGTGACATATTCTCAGGTTACAGGGATTAGGACAGAGACTTCTTTTGAGGGGGCCACCATTCTGCCTTCTGTAGTCTCTATAGTTATTCAGCCTGTTTGATGGGTCTGGAGCCAGTAACACGTGTTTATATTCGGGCTCTGCCCCTAGAAGCTGTGTGGCTTTGTATGGGACATAGGACCTCCCTGAGCCTGAGCTGTCCTGTGCAAAATAGCAGGGAGAAATCATGCAGTGAGGAAAAGGGCCGTAGGAAAGCTCCGCGTCTGGCCAAGCACATTCTTGGTGGCTAATGGCTGTTAGAATGACTTGTTGGTTTCACTCCTCTCTGTGTACTTTCCCCCAAGTCTTGCCCTTCTTTTATTGCCTGCAGACCACAGCCTTCTGCTTGTCTGAAACAAAGAATGCAGTTGACCCCCCAGCGCTCAGCCACCCAGTGTGACCCTCTGCCTTTGCTTGTACTTGGTAGCCTTGGCTAATTCTGTTTGGGCAGGATTTGCTCTCTGTTTGCTTAGCAGACTTCATGAGGCATTTCCGATTTCTCATAGTGCTCCGCAGGCAGGTCTCTCTTCAAAGCAAAGGCCTTGTCTGTTGGATCGGTTTTCCTCCTGTTCATTAGTCTTGCCTCCGGAGGTCGCAGGTCTCCAAAGAGAGAACGGCATTCGTGAAGATCAAACCCGGGCAGCTGGAAACCTGGGGCCTGCGGAGAGATTGGGCACACTCACGGGGTTCTGATGGAAGTCCAGGAAGGAGAAAGGACAGAGTCAAGCAGAAAACGGGAAAAGAGGAACCCTGAGGAGAGTCCGATGAGAAGATTAACGCACATTTACAGTCCGTGCATTTTTGTCAAACTTCCAGAATAATTTAGGGAGTAGGCAATGGGGCATCTTTTTAAGGACAACGGATTTTCTGATTCGTCAGCTCTGGGAAGGAGCTCTACTATTTACGTTTCTAGCAGGTTCCCAGGTGATGCTGGCACTGTGGAGGGCATTGCATTTTGAGGACCGCTGGACTAGGGAGATGAGATGTCTGTCCTGTTTGGAACCTTGTCTCAGGATCCTTTCCAGCCCTAGGGCTCAGACAGATCAGATTTCCTGCTGCTAGGAATGTCTGGATAACTATACTAAATACTTTCCAAGGTTTAGGTTATTGTGTGCAAAGAGTTTGTAGTCAAATCAGAGAGAGGGAAATTGCATGCCAGAAAAGCAGCTAGAATTTCATACCCTAGAGCCTACAAACGGGGCTCAGGTTCACTTTCTCTCTGAAGCCATCCGTGACCATCAGTCAGAATTCTGGCCTTTTTATCCTCAAGGGACAAAATCAATAAAAACACATTAAAACGAAGAAGAAAAAGAAACGTGGCCTCGCCAGTGTGGCTCAGTTGGATGGGTGTCATTGGTGTGCTAAAAGGTTGCGAGTTTGATTCCCTGTCAGAGCACATGCCTGGGTTACAGGCTCAGTCTCGGTTAGTGGGTGTGCAGGAGGCAGCCAATTGATGTTTCGCTCTCACATCAATGTTTCTCTCTTTCCCTCTCCCTTCCTCTCTCTAAAGATCAATAAAAATCTTTTTTAAAAATAACAAAACTAAAGAAATACAAAAATAGGTTTCAGAAATAGTTTTATGTTCACCTATTTAAATGTAATAAGGTAGCACTTTTAATTTATTTCCACTATTATAGGCTGTGTGATATGTTGCAAAAATTCCACGAAAGCATAAGGCCCTGGTTGCCTTTAACACTCCCTGTGAATGTGTGGTCCAGGCCAGTGACCACTGTGTTGTCTGATATTGTCCTTTCAATTGCTATCCCCCACCAGCCCCTGAGAACACTGACCTCAAGCTCTCCCACCCCACCCCATCCTCATATTCCTCACTGCCCAGCACCTAGCACAGTGCCTGGCACCCAGCCCATTCTCTGAAGGAGAGATTCTGAGTCAGCAGCATCTCCAGACCTTCCCCCAAAATGCTCAGATGCTGGGTACCCAGGATTCTCCCCGCATGACTGCAATTCAGAGGCCCCTTGGGGTGCCCTATGGCCAGCGGGTCTTTCTCTGAGAGGCCCTTTGTGCCCCAGGCTCCATGCTAGGCTGGGCAGGCCCTCCCCTCCCCGGCATCCTCTCCTACACAGAGCTTTTGGGCAGCCAGCGGGGAAGTCCGTGGTGGGAAGCCATTGTGTGTGAAACGCAGGGGGACAGCAAGCATGCAAAACTACTTCCCTGCCCGGCATGTGGCATAATTGCAATTTCAGGGAGGGCCGATCTATTAGCCAGGTGCAGGTCTCAACTGTGTAACTTTTCTAAAGGAAACAGTAAAGGCCTCTCGGGGTGAAGGATATTATAATTACGGATGATTTATACTCCTAGCTAATGTATACATTGCACTTCGGGAGAATGTTCTACTTGATGTGGCCAGAAGCATTAAGCAAAAACAGTGCTGCGGCCTGGGCTAGAAACTCATCTTTTGTTTCATGTCCAATGTATCCAGTGCTAAAATATTTGGAATGATATGTCTGCACGCCGCTGTGAAGGAAATATGAACATAATAAGTGCATTTCTGATTTCAGACTGATGGTAATTTCCTTCTAAAATACCTCACTGGTTTAGCATGTTTACTCCTCGGTGGAATGTTCGCGGCATATTGCAGTACAAAAGAAAATAGTAATAATAATAATTTCAGGGCTAAAAGAGACCTTAGTGGTTCTCTAGCCCATGGTGGCCCAACTCAAATTATAGTGTCGACTGCTAAGTGATCTGACCTTATGATTTGGAAGCCAGGAGTCAGAGAAAAGAGGAAGGGGAGAGGAAGGCCTGAAAGTCAATAACGAAGGAATGCAGCCCCTTTGCATTGTTGGCCTGGGTGGGAAAGGGCAGACACAGGTGTGAATCCTACGCCCACCCCCTACTCTCTGGACCTCAGTGTTCATGTTCCCTGACCCAAGTTCATGTACCCAATGCTCTGAAAGGCAAAACTCAGAATGTCAGTGTTGAGAGTAAGGAAATGTTTATTGACTGGGAAGGTGGCAACAGAGAAGATGGGAGGCCTAACATTGCCTCAAATCTATCTTGCTTGCTGGAGCAAGGCTGTTCAAGGGGATGAGGGAACAGGTGTGCCAAAGGGCTGGCGGGGCAGGTTTTAATTGGCGGACCTTGGACTTGGCTATTTATGGTAAAGGGGTGTCAACGCCGGATCTTCCTGGACAATAAACCCTTGGCTTCTGAAAGGGTTTCTTCTGGTGTTCAAGTTCCAGTTGTGTCCTGGTCCTTTGGTTCCATGAGTGGGTGGGGACTTTGGTCCCCAGTGCAGCTGGAGGTCCAAGTTCTCTCTTCTGTGCATGCTTTGGCTACGTGACTTTGAATCTTGGCCTCTGAAAAGCAACTCGGTATCTCCTTAAATAGGATAGGACCAATTGGACAGGTTCTGCAGTTACAGTGAGCTCAGCAAAGAGGGGATTATGGTTCTGCACCTGATTCCGGTGTGGGGCAGGAGGAGATTTTTCCACACCAAGCAATTCTCCACCACCGCAGGGTGTCCTACAATTCACCTCACTTCAGACACTCTCTCCCTGGCGACAGCATCACATCACACAGGTGAAAGGCTCAGTCCCATAGATTGCCCCCCTCACACACACACTTCAGGCTCAGATATCAAGACAAGGTTGTCACCTGCATTTCTGACCGACAGGCTATAGATGGGAGGTTCCCACAACGCTGTCCTTGAGTTCAGTTAATTTGCTAAAGCAGCTCACAGAACTCAGAGAAACATTTTACTTGCTAAACACCCATTTATTGTAAGAGGATGTATCTCAGGAACAGCCAGATGGAAGAGATTCACAGGGAAAGGTGCAGGGAAAGGGCACGGAACTCTCATGCCTCTTCCCAAATCCCCAGGTGCTCGCCAGCCTGGAACCTCTATGAACCCTGTTCCTCTGTGTGTGTTTTTGGGTTTTTTTTTTGCTCTTGGAGGCTTCATTACATAGGCATGATTGATTAAATTATTGGTCATTGGTGGTGGATTCGACCTGGTGGGGAGGGGTAGGAATGAAAGTTTCAACCCTCTAATCACAAGGTTGGCCCTCTAGGCGACCAGCCCCTCTCCTAAATGAAGGCCAAAGATCACATTATTAACATAACAAGAGACATCTTGGCTGTTCTTATCAAAGAGAAAATTCCAAGGGCTTTAGGAGCTCTGTGCCAGAAATGGGTGTAAAGATGCGATGATATATGCAAATTATCATTGTGACCATGGCCTTGCCAAGGAGAAAAGGGGCCTCGGGGGTGAAAGCCGGCCTTGCTCACCCACAGCCAGTCCAGGATCGCAGGGTCTTCATCAGTTTACTGTGTACGAACTGTACTCTGAAGGAATGTGCCCAAGGTCACCCAGCTAATTAGTGAGCGAGCTGTGCTCTCTCTTCTCAGGGTCAAGGCACCAGCGCTTGTTTAGCTGTAGCCCGGTGCAGACACCCTGGGATGGTCTCCCTTGTTCTCCTACCAGCTGGATGAGACCCCAGGTCCTAGGCACTTGCTGGAATTCCATCCAAAAAAGACCCTGAATTGTTCTACTCCCGTGTCTTGAACTAGGCAGGAAAGTGCCCATGCTCTTTCCCAGAGGTGGCAGCTGGCTCCGCACAGGAGGAAGGACATGGATTTTAGTTTCCTGGAAGTGCCTCGGTGACGGGTCATCTTCACACTTTTTGCCAGATCCACATACCACATTAATTATTATTTTCTTGCTATTTTTTTCTTTAATTGACTTACTTTTTAAAAATTACCAACTGTGGCCTCAAACTAAACAATAACTTGTTGTTTAATTACACTTTTCTTTATTGAGGTAAAATCCACATTACATGCAATTAATCATTTTGAGGTGCAGGATTCAGGGGCATTTTGTGCATTTGTGGTGTTGTGCAACCCCTAACTCTTTCCAGTCTCAAACCATCCTGATTACCCCGAAAGAATGCCTGGTACCCATGAAAGTAATCACTCCTCATGCCCCCTTCCTTCATTCCCTGGGTCTGCCTTCTGTCTCTAGAAATTCTCCAATTCCGGATATTTCATATCAAGGGAACCATTCAATAGGTGACGTTTTATATCTGGCTTGTTTCACTGAGCGTGTTTTCAAGGTGCATCCAGGTTGCAACATGTATCAACAGTTGATTCTTTTTTATGGCTGACTAATATTCCATTGAATCCATTGTTGGACATATGAGCTGTCTCTACCTTTTGATTTTTATAACTAATGCTTCTCTGAACACTCATGCACACGTTTCTGTGTGGACATATGTTTTCAGTTCTCCTGGATATATACTTAGGAGAGGAACTGATGGGTTATATGGTCTAACACACTTCTGATTAAATAACAATTTTTTAAAATTGCCATTCGGAATCATTGGTGCCACATACGCAATTTAAGAAATGTCACAAACGATTACAACCTACATCCTTTAAAGATTTCCACTTGGTAAACCTATAAACCAGCCTATTATTTCCCTGCAGCACCACCACAGCTTTTCCTGGTCATAGCTTCCCCTGCCACAATTGTATTAATTTCTACTCGCAAACCCTTGCGAATGCTCTGTTTCCTTCTGGCTCCTTTTCCTCCCATGAATCTTACCCGTCCTTGAAAGCTGAGTGTAGGTTCACACCTGGACCGCGGTTTGGCCCTCCTGCTGGCTCCCAGACTCTTTGCTTTCACAAGTCCGTTGAAAACAAGAAAGGAATGAGGTGTGTGCCCACTGATAATCTTGAGGACTTGCTTCAGAGGTAGATGGTGTGTTATGTGCTTCCATGGGGACAACGTAGTGTTATAAATGAAAGTACAGACACTTAATATCATCTATTGAGGTTAATTAAAAGGGGGACATCTGGAGTTTCATAGAAACTCACTGCCTCCTCTCGTGTCAATCATTTTGACTCGGACAATGAAATACATCATCAAGCCCACACCGCCTCCTCCCTGTGCAGAAAGAGCTATAGGTCTTTTCATTCTCACTGCACAACGAGTGCTACTAACAATAATAACAATAATGGCAACTATTTCTCAGGTACCTACTATATTGACATATGTCCTTCACATGCCTGCTTTCTTCTCATATTCATAGTAATACAATACATCTACACTGCCCTACACAGCACCCAGCAGCCAGCACCCAGCAGCCGCGTGGGGCTACTGAGCATCTGAGATATACGTGCTCCAGACTGGGATGCGCTGTAAGTGTGAACTACATGTAAGATTTCAAAACCCTAATGTACAAAAAAGAATGAAAAATATTCATAGTTTTTTTAAAATATGAGCTTCTGATGTTTTTCTTTCTATAATTTTCCCCCCATCACCATTTATCTTCTCTATAGCCTTCTCCAACTTCTCCCAACCCCAACCCCAAAAGCTATTATTTTAATTAAATGTTGAAATGACATTTTTATTATAAGGCATTAAATAAAATATATTATTAAAATAAATTTCACCCGTTCCTTACTTTTCCTTGGTGTGGCTAATAGAAGACCTAAAATGGTGTTTGTGGCTCACATTACATTTCTGGTGGACAGTGATGCTGTATTGTACGTATTTTAACTCCATTTTACAGATCAAGACATTGAGGTTTAGTTGCCCAAAGTCGGCCTAAAGGGTGGACCCAGGACTCAAAGCCGGATTTGACTGACTGACTGACTGCCCAGGACGCTGTGTTGGGTACACCCTCCCTGGTTGGCCGGTTGCTGTTGCTGTTCTTAGTTACTACAGCACAGAAAGCGAATGTAAATGTCCCCCCTTCCGTTTTCCTTCACACGATCGACAGATTGACAGCTTCGTTTCCACTATTCCTTTGCAAAACTTTCGTGAATCCTTCCAACGACAGCCCCAAGATTCTGACCAGGCCTTTTACTGATTCTAGACATCACCTCTCATGATACGAGATACATTCTGCTCAGGCAAAGCTCCCTCCTTCTGCAATGTACCCACTAGCAGCTTCCAGAAACTAGCATTCTTACTATCTTTCCAACTGTTAACTTTTGCAAATGAATTTTTGCTGCTGTGTTTTTGTTTATGAGATCCCATATTTAAGAATGGATGCAGTCTCTGTTCTTGATTTGTATTTAAGTAGAAACCCCAGTTATAGCCTCGGTCCTGAGCCTTTCTGCAAAGAGCCTGGCCTGGCTGCAGTCAGGTTGTGTTAGGGCACAATCTCATCACAAATGCACTCAACAGGGAACATTGCACCCGGTGACTAAGCCTGCCTGGTGAAACGAATATATGGGATCATACGTTAAACAGAGTTTCTGGGCATGAGGGTAACTCTGCACTGTATTAAGAAATTCAAAACTGCTTTTGTCTTTCATGTGTTCCATGCAGGGATTTCATCCGTTTCTGCCTCTTACTTCTTTAAATCTGAAAGGAAGGAAGGAAGCAAGTTGGTAGAAACCTTGGATGATCCATGCGGGTCATGTTCCTTTCCCAAGTGCAGCCCTCTCCTGACATGTGAGTCAGGGACACCTAACACCGGCTCCCTCCCTGCCTCCTGTGCCCAGCTGAGAGTTAACATAATTCAGGCACCCTGTGCTCTCCTCAGAGTAGGGGCCCTGCGCTCTTTGATGGGTGCACTCTATTGTTTCAGTGGGACCTCAGCATCCCTTTAGGGAATATTCCACCACCTCGGAGTCCTTCTCTTCCCAGCAGCAGACATCCACTGCCTCTCACAGCAGCGTCCTGGGGAAGACTCCACCCTTTGTCAGGAATCCTGGAAAAATACCAGGCAGGAAAGAAAGCTGGCACAAGTCTTCAGAAGGATCCAGGAGTCCTGGGCATTTCTCTAGGGCTTTGTTTTTTAACCTGGGTCTCAGGGTAGCCTGCAGGAGACCCACTTAGGAATCTGTTAAAAATGCAGATTTGAAGACTCCAACCCAGACCTACCGAATCAGATCTTCGGGGCTTGGAGCCAGTGCATCTTAATTTTTAGCACGCCACCTGGGCGACTCTGTTAGCGTAGGTAGCTAGATATTAATAAAGGAAAGGGTGAAGGGAATCAGACATTAGCAAGCATAATAAGCTAGCGAGCATAAGCCTGCTTGCCTCGCTAGGAAGCTACAGTGTCGCACACTCCCCAGGGCGTCCTTCGACCTCAGGACCTAGTCCCCCAAGCAAGCAGGCATGCCAGGGGAGGAACAGACACAGCAGAAATTCTTCTGCCGGTGCATGCACCCTGGGAGCCAAAATGAAGACCTTAAAGGCCTGTTCCCCTAGTGTGGGAAAAAGATTGGATTGAATAAGGGACACAGAAACCCAGGAAACCTAGGAAATAAATTGGTTAAGAGGTGGACTAATCAGAAGCCTGCAGAAGCTGGGGAATTTCATTGGTTAGTTTTAAGAAAGGCCTGGTCCATCCCAAGCCTAATGAAGCTCTGTCTCTGTCTCTGTCTCTGTCTCTGTCTCTGTCTCTGTCTGTCTCTGTCTCTGTCTCTGTCTCTCTCTTCCAGTAACATGCACTCACCCCATTCATTTGCATGTTTCATAGCAGCCCTGCTGGCCAAGTAGCCACCTGGGCCCACAGCAGACTGTGTGGGCTCCAAAGGACTAAGCTTCACTATGGCACAGTATCTCTAGACACTGGTCTTTGTTCTAGGCTTGACAAAGACAAGGCTGGACTTTTTCCCCAGCAGGACCAAAGGAGATGGGACACTGGGAACCTGGAGGCAGCCTCCTATTTCCACCCAAATAACCTCTCGCACGTGGTTACCTGGAATGTTTTCCTTGAGACTCCATGAAAGAACACAATTTTCACCCGCAAGAAATTCTGCTAATGTTTACGAACTATGACTATAGGAAGGCTCCATAGATGCTGGGCAAAACCAACTTAAATCCAATCAAATGAATTATTAATTAAATAAGTGTCTGCCTGGACCCCAAGTCATACCTTTCATGCTGCAATTCCCTCCAAAGTCCAGAGGCACCCTTTAATGAATGGTAACCAGGAACATAAACATGAATTATTTCCTTATTTTCCCACACCCTCTAACCCTTCCGCTGAAAACGTGGCTGCATATCCCTGAGAACCCTGAGCATCCCACCCGATGGGAGACAGCGGTGGTCTTTCCCAAGAAAGAAATTGCTCCCTGCCCTCGGAATGCAGGCAGGGGGACTGAGCACCAACTTCACATTTATATAATGCTTAATAATTAATCATGGATGGGTACAGAAATATGCATGAGCATTGACTACAGGCACTTTCTGTCCATAAGCAAGTATTTTTAGTGCCACAAATGCAGACTTAGCCCTTGTCTTAAGTAAAAATGGCAAAGAAAGAAGAGAGGCAGGTGGGCAGGGAGCAGAGGAAAACACTCTAATGGGCTATAAGGGGTCCTGTTTAAATATCATCCCTCCACTTAATAACAACAGCTAATCTTTATTGAGCTATTCCTATTTATCGTGTAGCTTACACATAGTAATTTCTCCAAATTAATTCCTTCCAACTCTCTTGTAAGATAGTTACTATTATTAGCTACATTTAATAGATGGAAAAAAAAAATCCAAAGTACAGAGAGGGTGGCAAATTCCTGAGCATCACACAGCAAATGAGCGTGGTCAACCTGGGATTAGAACCACGGAATTGCAGTCCAGTGCCCGCTCTTAAATGCTTCCCTTCAATTCTTCTGCCTTGAAACTTGTTGTAAAAGAAACACTTGTATCTTACAGTAAGTGAGTATCAATCCTATGTGTTTCATTGACAGTGGGAGGTGGAAATCTGTATTGATTATTGCATTAGTCAGGGCTCTTCAGAGACTCAGAACCAAGAGGATATGTGTAGATATACAGAGAGATTTATTATGAAGAATTGGCTCATGTGATTATGGAGGCTGAGAAGTCCCATTATCTGCCTTCTGTGAGCAGGAGGCCCAGGAAAACCATAGGTGTAGTTCCTGTCCAAGTTCAAAAGCCCAAGAACCAGGATAACCAATGTCCCCGTGCAGGAGAAGAGGAATGTACCAGCTCAAGCAGGAGGGCAGGTCCCTCTGACATTTTCTTCTCCTCAGTCCCTCAGAAGGCCGGATGACACCCACCCACACTGGTGAAGGTGGCCTTCTTCCTACAGAATCAAATGTTCATCTTCCCGGAAACTCCCTCACCCAGAAACAGTATTTTAGCAGCTGTCTGGGCATCTCTTAGCCCAGTCAAACTGACACACAAAATGAACCATCACAGGGATAGACCCGTATTGCATTGTGATCGGGAGGGATAATTTTTGTAACAGGTTTCCCAGAGGTTAAATGAGTTGTCTCTGATGGGGTCTGATCCCTGCTATGGCTCTGATGGGATCGCCATTCTTCTCCCTGAAACCAGAGCCCTTTCCACTGCTTATTTTGCTTCCTCAGGGCATAAAGAGCTTGCTGGAGTTGATCTTTAGAAAGCCAGACACAGCCTAGAAGTTAGTAGAGCACCAAGGACAACAGAGGCTTCTGTAATAGTTTCCTGGGGCTGTGTAACAAACTGCCACAAACTGAGTGGCCTGAAAGAATAGAAATGTATTCTATTACAGGCTTGCTGGCTAGATGTTCGAAATCAGTGTGTCGCCAGAGTCAGTTCCTTCTGAAGGCTTTAGGGACAATCTGTTTCATGCCTCTCTCTTAGTTTCTGGTGGCTCCAGACACTCTATTTGTGTCCCTTGGCTTGTGGCTACATCACTGCCTCCTCTGCCTTTTCTCCTGTGTCTGTTTGTGTTTCTCTTTTTTCTTACAAAGACTGGTCATTGGATTTAGGGCCCACCCTAAATCCAAGATGACCTCATCTTGAGATCTTTAACTTCATTACATCTGCAAAGACCTTACTTCCAAATAAGACCACATTCCCAGGTATCAGGGGTTAGGAATGAGACACTGTCTTTTCTGAGGACACTGTTCAATCCCCTGTAATGTCTATCAGGGAACGTTCTGTGTTTGCTGGGCGAATTTGCACTTCAGGGAATTCAGTGCAGCATCTCAGGTGGTGCTGACTGTAGTGACGTCCACAGACTTCAGGGCTTGGCAGCCTTGGTTCAAGTCCCAGCACCATCCTCGATCTATGTGGCCTTGGATAAGTTTCTTGAATTCCCCACAGTGCCATCTCTTCGTTGGGAAATGGTGGTACCAATCTTGACTTCACTAAATGCATGTGTTTCCTATTCTGTGTCACAAATCGCCACACATTTAGCAGCTTCACACACATTTATCATCTAGAGGTTTATATGGGGCAAGAGTTTGGCAGATTTTAGCTAGATCAGCTGCTCAGGGTCTCACGAGGCTGTCTTGAAGGTGTCCTCGGGACTGAGACTCACCAGATTCTTGACTGGGGAGAGGTCTGCTTCTAGGCTCATCCAGGTTATTGGCACAACTCATTTCCTTCTAACTGTAGGTCTGAGGGCCCTGGCTTCTTACTGGCTGTTGGCCAGAGGCAACTCTCAGCTCCTAGAGGCTGCCTTTAGCTTGTAGAGGCTGCCCACAGATAGATCGATGATAGATCTTATTATAATCCCTACGTGAATTCCAATCACCTTTGCCACCTTCTGTTGACTGGAAGCAAGTCACAAGTCCCACCTGCTTTCAGGAGGAGGTAATTATACAAGAGCATGAACACCAGAAGTCAGATATAATTGAGGGTCAGTCATCTTTAAATCTGTAAACCACACTCAACTATCTCATGAATTATAATATGCACAAAGCTCCTAGCATTATGCCTAACTCCTACTTGATATTTAATTAATACTACTTGAGAATATTAAAGGCTTATGTTTAATAAAGTATTTGGTAGTAAATATATAAAAGTTCATTTTAAACACACAAACACAGGCAGACAAGTATAGAATGGGAAATCTTCTCTAGGTAAATATGATTATTTGGAAATGTGAATGAAAGAAGCCTGGTGAAATGACCTAAGGTGAGTTTCTGATGAAGCTATATGATGAAAAAAACTCTATTTCTCTAAGCAATTGTTTTGTCATTAATTCTGATTCATTCATTCATTCATTTTTGTATAAATAATCTAAAGAAGTCCTTAAATCCATGGTCTTAGAGCCGGATTTCTCCACTTTGTCTATAAACCAAAGCTGAAATGGTTATCAAATGCACAATTGCCAGTGGCTCAGTACATTAAGATTTGCAACAAGGGACTGATCCACATGCACAGGGCTTCTGTTGCAACCACCGTTATTAACCAGTAGTTGCAATTATCACTGCTCTAATTTTAGGGTCTCCACATATCTCCACATAGGCTGTGCACCACACAACTCTAGGGGTGGCCATATACATAGCGCAGGATGTGAAAGGAGCCCCTAGGATATGTGAAACTCAACGGTTCTTGCTACGATAGGGAGGTCTAACTCCCTGGAATAGACCTCTGAACAGCCTGATGTAACTGATTCAGAAGTTGGAAAGCGCTGGCTTTTGGTTCTGACTGTTGAGCGGTAATGACATATCTCCCTTAGTGCGGGCCTGTGCCTGCTGACTTTTAGGACCCCAGCCAGCCAGCACAAGGCAGCGAGTGCAGTCTTCTGCTCTCTGCACCAGCAGACTGTAAGGCTGCTTCCTGAACCTGAGGGCGGTTGCCAATGTTTTTGCTTGTTTTTCTTTGCAGTGTTTTTCCACAGTTAGCATCCTTTGTTCTTCTATGTCTGTGTTTGGATTCCCAGCAAAGAGCTGGCTTCTTTTTCAAGGGATAAATGAACTTGTGATTCTCTTACTTTCTGCTGTTGAAAGTAAAATTTATAGGCACTCTAGGCCAGGTGAGTGTTGGGTGAATTTAGGCCACCTTGGAATGTTACAGCATCCACCACTCCAAAAATTTGAAAGCCTTCTGAGAAGGTAGAAACATCTCCTGTAATTGCCTTATTGTACGGTGACTAGGTAATAGCCTAGGAAGCCAGCATTCCTCTCAGTAGGGATTATGTTATTATAATGATGTCACGAAACACCCATGTTGTTAACTTCCTCGTTTCCAGGTCTACCTCTGTGGAATTAAGCAAGGGAGCCTGTATTTCTATGTTTCCTTATGGTTATTGTTGGTGATGGCTAATCAGAATATACCCAAGTCTTCTGATTTAAGGAGAGTTTAATAAATCGATGGCTTGTAAAGTTATAGATGGGAGTATAAGGAAACCAGAGATAGTACAGTACCCTTGGCTATGAAAATAGGAGATGTTATCACTCCTGAAGCTAGAGAGCAGGAGAGAAAGAGATAAACATGAAGCTGGTCCACGGTGAGCTTTGGAATAAGTACCCTGGCCTCCTCCCCTTCTCATAGCCTGAACTCTCCACTGGCCCAACCCAACAGGCTACTAGGAGCTATTTCCCGTTGATGATGTCTGCTGGTGATTCTCCAGAGAGCAGAGTAAAGAAGGGCAGAGGGTGGGTCTGCAAGGGTGCCTGGACTATGAGCCAGCACACTCTCTGCCCATCACCCTTCACTGCTTCATTCTAGCCTTTAAGGCAGTCGGGGGGCCCAGGATGTGGTCAGTATCACAGACATCAAAGCCTAAGAGTGGAGCATCATGCTTTGGATTCCAATAAAAGTCCTGCCACCTGCTAGCTGTGTGGCTTTAGCAAGTGACTTAACTTCTTTGAGCTTCCATTTCTTTACTTACAAAATGTTGTAATTAATGCAAGTATTTATTGCTTGGCCTGGATATGGTAAATATTCCAGTCTCCATCCCATTCCCTAAGTTCTTTATCTCTATAGTACCTATCATCTGATAAACTATATTTATTTTCTCAAAGCGTTCACCCTCTAACGAGAGTGTAAGTTTCATGAAGGCAGGAGTTTGGGTATATTTTACTCACTGACAAATCCTTAGCGGGAAGAGCCATTACCTGCATAGAGCAGGCAATCAATAAATATTTAGGGGCACCAATAAATGTGACAGTGGCCACAAAGGGCTTAGCACAAGGCCTGGAGAGTATTAAGGGCTTATGTTTAATAAAGTATTTTGTAGTTAATATATCGAAGTTCATTTTAATCACACAAGCACAGGCAGACAAGTATAGAATGGGAAATCTTCTCTAGGTAGTTATGATTATTTGGAAATGTGAGTAAAAGAAGGCTGGTGAAATGACCTAGGGTGAGTTTCTCATGAAGCTATATGAAGAAAAAAACTATTTCTCTAAGCAATTGTTTTGTCATTAATTCTGATTCATTCATTCATTCATTTTTGTATAAATAGTCTAAAGAAGTCCTTAAATCCATGGTCTTAGAGGCCGGATTTCTCCACTTTGTCTATAAACCAAAGCTGAAATGGTTATCAAATGCACAATTGCCAATGGCTCAGTACATTGAGATTTACAACAAGGGACCGACCCTCATGCACAGGGTTTCTGCTGGGTCTTGGAGGGTTCAGAACAGCATTCCCAAAGATGTGTTAATTCAGCATGTGGATTATTTTGAGCTGAAGGCAATTGAAATCCTGGCAGCTCAAGAGAAAGTTTTACCTCTCCCTTAAATCACTCAAATTGGGGCCCATAATAAGAGTTAATACCAGGAAAAAAGAACCTTTTTATGATTTATCTATAGGGCAGGGCAAACTTTTAATTACTGAACATCCACTCTTCTTATCCTGCAGTGACCTAGGCTCCTTATCTCAACCTTAGCTCAGAATGTCATATATACCTCACCTTAACTTTTAGTCACTGAGCCTCTCACGTGTGAGGGAGGGTCTCTGACTCTCTCATGTATGTGGGGTTCCCATACACACGTATGCAATTAAATTTGGTTATTTTCTCTTGTGAATCTTTCTCATGTTGATTTAATTATTAGACTAGCTGGGAGAACCTAGAAGGGCTGAATAAAATTTCTTCCTCCCCCACAGTCCTCACCATGAGGTATGTGTCAGGATTTCCCTTTCTCTGTGGTCAAACATAGATTTTAGGTGCAGCAGGTAGATAAAGTTAATGATATTTGCAGTGGCCTGAGGGGCTGAGGGCCTGGGAGACCTTTTAGAAACTAGCGGGGAGGACTCCTTCAGGCTTTTGGAAGGAAATGCAGGTTGTGTGCTCATTTATACATTCTTCCCTCTCTGGGAGCCAAGGACTCCTTTGTCTTGAAGGTGTAGGAGACACAGCTTTGTAGTCTGAAGGAACATCTGTGCATATTTAAGATAAAGATGCCACTTAGCTCCTCTTTCCTTTATGAACTGGTAAAAGAGAATACACATCTTAAGACCTCAACATTTAAATGCTCCTTCCGGGTCCCCTGAGTTCTTAAAAGTAGCATTTCAATCTGGAGCTCTCCATCCCATGCCGACACACAAAAAAATAAACAGATAAATAAATAAATACCCTCGTGGCTCTTTTTTATTTCTATTTTTCATTTAGACTTGGAGCATTCTCCTTGCAGGTATTCTCCCAGGACTTGCTAATCTGTGTTTTTTGTTGTTGCTGGAATGTGATTGTTTCTCCTCTCCCCCAAGCCTCTGGCAGGTTATTAGGCAGCTTTTCCAACAGCTGCTTATCCACCACCCACTGTTATTAACCCTTGAATACCTAATTCCAGGAACCCTTCCTCTCCCCCCAAGGTGGTGTTTCTCAAACTTGAGTTTGCATCAGAATAGCCTAGAAGGCTTGATGGGCCCCACCCTTAGCAGTTCTGAACCCTTAGACCTGAGCAGGGGCTTAAGAATTCGCATTTCTAACAAGTGCTTTAGATTGTTCTGATGCTGCTAGCCCACTATGCTCTAGTGGAAGTCAGTGCTTCAATACAGCCTCATGTTAACAGGCTGGTCCCCCAAAATGTTTCTGCTCTTCCTTTCTTTTAATAAGAATCAAAGCAAATGCAGAGATTTCTTATTTTGATTCCTTCCTCTTTGTTCACCGCTGTGGCCTCACTGCCTAGAACAGTGCCTGACTCGCAGCAGGGGCTCAGTCACAATGGTGGTGATGTCATCATCACCTGGCATCCCTGAACTTGGAAGAAAAGTTTTAGGGTGAATAGAAGACTCCTTCATCTTTGTACCTCAGAGCCCTCATAAGATCTGGGACATTGAAGTCTCCTGGTGAATGTTTGTTCGGTTGAATTGAGCCAATTTGGAGAGCCAGACACCTAATTCTGAAGGATAGTGCTATGTGGATCCCACAATAGATTATTTGGTGTGTAAAATAATAACCTATTACTACTGTGGTAGGCAGTGAGACAGATATGAGCAGAGCAAGGACTATGGGCCAGGTACAGAAGGGCGGAAAATCCCTGGTACCTAGCAACAGGCAAAACTGGGAAATAAGAACCTTGTCCTCCAGTGTAATCTTTTCGCCCCTAGCATATCACTGGTCCTGTGGTTTAGACCCTCTGATCTTTTATATAGCCAGTCACGCAGTTCATACCGTCCCCTGTCATTTCTTCCCCTGGCCTGTCGCAAATTTCGTGGTAGATCCTCTTGGAAGAGAAACAAGGGGCCTAAGAGTGGCCTCATGCACATCCTATGCAGGCCTTTGCATGACCACTCCCGTAAGCATTAACCCTTAGGGATAACACCTAGGCCTCAGCTGTGTTAGGGTTCAGCTCCAGGCCCAAACAAGCAGCAAAACCAGACAAGTGTCCTGTGGCTGCCTCAAGACCAACTGCATTGACTAATGACCCCCTGCCCTGGCATTTGCCTATCAGTGGAAACCATGACCTTGAAAAAGTACACCAGAAAAGCTTATGAATATCCTATTGAAATCCTCCCTTGGAAGCTCCCTTAAAATTCCCACCCTTAGAAGCCCTTAGGAGGGAAGAGAACCCAGCACGGCTCTTCTCTCCTGTGCCTTTCCCCATCCCCTTTCCTCCCCCCAGGTTCTTTTTTTTTTTGCCTTATCTTTCTCCTAAGCTCCAAGGGCCCTTCTTTTATGTCTGTAACTTGTTTATTGAGCCAATTTCTTCTACAGCTCACTTTTATTTTTCCCTCTGTGACTTTCTAAATAAACTTTCTCTTATATTTGAGTCTTGACTCTGAATTCTTTCTTAGCCAGAACTCAAGTACCAAGATTGCTGAATTGAGGTTCGGTCTGACTCCACCGGTCTAACACCTGGTGCCGTTTCACCACCAACATTACTACCAATAATAGTGACAATGGTTGCAATTTTCTAAAACCTCCCCCTGAGCTGCTGCTCTGCTAGTGCAGCTCTTTACTCCCACCTCAAACTCCTTAGATCAGCGATTTTTAACCGGTGAACCACAAGAATTTTAAAACATGCAATACCTGACTATTTAGTGAGGGGCACTAACCTCTTTTCCTTTAGATTGTCAAATAAATTTAAAAAAAGACAACAGCCAACACAACAATAACTATCTGGTGTAAATGAATCAAAGTTATATCTATTTTTTTGTCACATCAGCAAAAAATATATTTTTTCCTGTGCCACAGAATTTTAGTCCTTAGTTTATGTGTGTCATGAGGTGAAAAAGGTTGAAAACCATTGCTCTAGATTTATGATTTCCCCCACTTTGGTTGAACCCCCAGCTGAGGGGAGCTGATGAGTACTCCGATGATTTCAATCCCTTTAGCAGGCAGCATGATTCTTAGTGTGTGTGATTGGGGTTCTCAACATTGGCTGCACACTGGCATCTTATAGACAGTGTTAGAAAGGATTGATGCCTGGGCACTGTCCCCAGAGATTCTAATTTAATTGCTCTGGAGCTCCCTGGGCATTGAAATGTTTGAATGCAACAGCAAAAGTTATGAACCATTGGATGAGGGGTGGGTGGGATCTGGAGGAAGAGGGAGGGGGCAAAAGAGGAAGAGAGGGTTCTGATTTCAGGAACGAGCAAGTGGCATTTTCAGAGCTGCAATAGTTGCAGGTTTTGTCCCCAAAATATGTCTCTTTGCCATAATCTCAGCAGATTCTGGAAAATCTCTTTACCTCCCCTTCAACTGCCTAAATTTACATTGGAAAGGAGCCTATAGCAGGAAGAGACCTCTTACCAGAGATACATTTTATACCTAAGAAACTTATCTCCATAACAGGGCAATCTTTGTTTTCCAAATGTCTCCTGTGCCTTCCCGTGAATGGCCTTCCTCCCCTTGTATCACCAGACCCTCTCCCCCCTTACTTTAGCTTAAGATGGTAGGTAAGCCTCAATTGCCTGAATGCCTTTGACTTTTTTTTAAAGTATGTCTTTTTTTTTCTCTTTGGAATTGATTTTCAAGAGAGGAAGGGAGAGGGAGAGAAAGGAACATTGATGTGAGAAAGAAACATCAATGGATTGCCTCCCACATGCACCCTGATCCAGGATCAAACACAAAACCTGGTTATGTTTCCTGACCAGGAATTGAACCTGTGACCCTTCGATGCATAGGATGACACTCCAACCAACTGAGCCACACAGGCCAGGGCTGACTTTTTATATCTTTACAGGGCTCTTGAATGTAGGAAATTTGTATGTGATTTTCTTGTTAATTTGTCTTACGTGAATTTGATTATTAGACCAGCCAAAGAACCAAGGACTGTAGACAGAAAATACTTGCACCCCATCCCAGGATAATGACAGGTGAGCTGGCAGCACAGAACGTAGGATGCACTTGAGGAAACAACCCTGAACTCAGGAACAAGTCTATTTTATTGTGTTAATTATGGGCTTTCTTGTCTTCCCTGATCATTTTATCTGGAGCAACCTCTTTGGCCAAGGAGATTATAAATGCCTTGGGATCAGCCATGTGTTGGTTTTTCTGTAACCCCCAGGATCTCTATTGGCCTTGCATTTGTGTGCAGTTCTTCAAAAAACAGCCCTCAAATAATTGACCAAGCATGAGGTCAGAGCGGGAAGTGGAAAAGTGCCAAGTCTGCGGGCCAGTAACAGCTCTATGTATCTGTTTTATCATTTCAGGTTGTTTGCTTTTCTTCTCTTTTCTCATCTGGACAGGGAGAGAAGGAGAGAGACAGAGAATGAACAGTAACACCCCCCCCCCAAATCAGACACTATCACCACAGCCACCATCATCACGACAGAAAGTTAGGAATGCCAGCGGAGCTCCCACTGTCAGATAGCTAGGCATCGAGTCTCCAGAGCAGATGTCATCTCTTGTCATTGGGAAGTTAAGATGTTCAAGGAGCCCAGCCGGGCGTGGCTCAGTGGTTAAACGTCGACCTAGGATCCAGGCGATCGTGGTTCGATTCCCTGTCAGGGCACATGCCCGGGCTGCGGGCTCGATCAATGACTCTCTCATCATTGATGTTTCTATCTCTCTCTCTCCCTCTCCTTTCCTCTCTAAAATCAATAAAGATATATTTAAAAAAAAAAAAAAAAAAAAAAAAAGATGTTCAAGGAGCAGCAGACCACACACACACACACACACACACACACACACACACGAGTTTCAGGTGAGCAGACCCCAGCGAGCCTGGGAGAAGCAGCCAGGCCCCAGCCTAGTGTTTCATTCACGGGCTCACATTGCAACCCTTCAATACTTCATGAACCACATCCCTCCTCCCGACACCCGGCTACCTTCCTACCATCCGAGCACACGCGTTGTCTGCTTGCTAATCACGTGTTCTTACAACTGCCTGGCTTCCAGCCTTCACCACGGGGACAGAAAAGGAGTGCGGAGGGTGAAATTAGGAACAGGAAGCTGGGAAAAACAGCTCTTGGTAACTTGGAAAGGGAGTAGGCTCCTATTGTTAATTTGTGGTATGAATACAGAGGGGGTTAGGATCCCAAGGCAAGTAAGTCACCGTTGTCAAGATGACAATCCATAGGCCATATTGATGGCTCCGCCAGGTACACAGCGGCCCTCTGGTGCAGATCCGAGGCGTGCTTTTCTGTATTCTAAGCAGTTTTTGACACAGTGTTTTGCTTTATTGCAAACCACAATGTTTTCAGAAGGCTTAAAAATCCAGTTATGACTATAGCTGTGAGGGAAAAGGTCTGCATGGTGCCGGGGAAATTTAATTTTTAGCTTAAAAAAAGCACGACCAAATTCAATTTCTCTCACATTTAGGGATTCTTAGAGTTATATCCAGCTTGCATAACTAGTATATTAGAGAATGTGCTACTACGAGGTTATATTTTAAATACATTTATTATTTATGAAATGCAGGGGAAAATAGTTAGAAATGATTGTTTCGTGGAATATCCTGTAGCTTTTTTTATTGTATTCAAAGAAGTTGCTCCTGCTGTTTTAATTCAAACATTAAAAGTTAAATCTCTTTTCATCCTGACCTACATTTTTAAAATGCTACATTGGCCCTTATTGTGGGGAATGGAAGATGCGGTGGCGGGAAATGCCCACTGTGTGCTTCTCACCCCAGGGTTTGCAGATAATCAGGCTGATTCTTGCCAACCTGTCCAGGAAGGCACCGGGGGAAGGGAGTGAGATCTCTCCCCTGTGCCATCAGCATCTTCCACAACCTCCCCCAGCCAGTTGTGCTGGTGACCTGTCTGCTCTCAAAGGACAAAGGGCTTCTTTTCTGCCTCTCCCTCCACGCCTGGAAAGTGAAGAGAGCCATTGTCGTATATGTGACAGGAAGTTAATGTCCCTTATGTTATATGGAGAACTCCTAAAACTCAACAACAAAATGAGCCACTTGATTCAAAAAATGGGTGAAGGGTTGAAATAGACGTTTTGCCAAAGAAGAGATGCAAATGTCCATTAAGCTCATGAAAAGATGCTCACCACTGCTAATCATCAGGGAAGGACAAATTTAAACCACAAGACACCACTTCATACACATTAGGATATCTATTATAAAGCAAGAACAAACTGAAGTTAAGTGTTGGCAAAGACGTGGAGAAATTGGAAATCTTGTGCCATGTTGGTGGGAATACAAACAGTTTGGTGTTGCCTCAAAAAAAAAAAATTCTCATATGATTCACCAATTCCACTTCTGGGTATTTACCCAAAATAATTAAAAGTAGGATCTGTTCGAGACTATGTGCTTAGCAGAATTACTCATAATAGCTAAAAAAATCCACCAAACCAGGTGTCCATCAGTGGATGGACAAGTCTGATATATTCATACAATGGAATATTATTCAGTCTTAAAAGGAAGGAGATTTCGATACATCTGACATGGGGACATTATGCTAACGGAAATAAGCTAGTCCCAAAAAGACTAATGAATGATTCCATTTACCTGAGGTACCTAGAACAGTCAAATTCATGGAGAAAGTCATGGTGGGTGTCGGGGACTGGGAGAAGCTGGAATGTGGAGTTGTTAAATGGGTATGGAGTTTGAGTTTTGCAAAATGAAAAGAATCCTGGAATGGATAATGGTGATGGTTGCTCAACAATGTGAATGTGCTTAATGCCTTAGGACTGAGCATTTAAAATTGGATAAAATGAGCCCTAGCCAGTTTTGCTCAGTGGTTAGAGCATTGGCCTGCAGATTGAAGGGTCTCCGGTTCAATTGCAGTCAAAGGTATGCATCTCAGTTGCAGGCTTGATCCCCAGCCTCTATCAGGGTGCATGCGGGAGGAAACCAACCGATGTGTCTCTCATATGATTCTCTCTGTCTCTCTCCCCCCCCCCCCCCACTGTCTCTGAAAAGCAATGGAAAAAATATTCTTAGGTGAGGGTTAAAAAATAAATAAATAAAATGGTAGATTTTGCATTATGTCTATGTTACACAATTCAAAAACCCTCTTAAGAAAAAAGAAAGATGTTAGCAGACTGTGAGAAGTGTCTTATCACCTTGGTATCTAGGAAAACTGTCAGAGTAAGATGCCTGTTGCCTGGATGCTCAGGCAGCTTGTGGAGGGGCCATGTGAGGAGCAACTGAGGCCTCCTGCCAACAGCCAGCACCAACTTGCCCACCACAGCAGATACGCTGGCAGCAGATCCTCCAGGCTCAACCCAACCTCCAGATTATTCCAGGCCCCCATCGGCAACCCCACCCCACCCCAGTCTTCGAGTCTTCCACTCGAGACCCCTGACGTGGTGGAGCAAAGGCCATCCATCTCTGCCATGCTGTCTGAATTCTTGGCCCACTGAAACCATGAGATAGGAAATGATTATTGTTTTGAGCCACGAAAAGTCTGAGATTAATTTTTCTCACACAATAAATAACTCAGCATACAGTCGGTCAATATTTGTAATCAGTGCAATCATCTGCCATCTCTGAATATTTGGAAATGCAAATCTCATTACCAGCATACACGTGCGTGCGCACACACACACATTTTGTTGACACTTTATTCCTAAAGTTGACCTGCTTTATTCAAAGGTGATTAGCAGTTCTGAGGATCAAAGTGGCAGCCAAGTGAGATGTGCACCTCGTTTTAACGAGAAGGATGGAAAATGCCTTGTAGAAGATGTTGGGTGGGTTGGCAAGTGGACAGTGGGCTTGTCTCCAAGGGCTTCCACATCAGGTGCGGGAGTCTCTGGGCCGGGGTCTAGATTCTAGACAGGAGGGATGTTGTCCCGGACGCCAGCCGCTAATGGAACCCTTGGGTTTGTGTGACTGGGGACCAATCTGCACCGATGTGTAAATATGTCTGCTTAGCTTACACTCAGGCACTGATTGCATATCTGGGGGTTAATGAGCTCAGCGTGAATAAAGGCAGGAGGGTGTCTTCTCTATGCACAGGGGTGTTCTGCCTGCACCAGGCTGTCTCCTGGCGTTTCCTTAGATCTGAGGACTGCTTTCAGCTCTGGGGGTTCAGCTCTCATGCACTTGATGGATGCTGGCCTTAATTTGGTGTGTTGCAGTCACTTGCGAGCTGTGGAAGGATATTACCTTAAGGATATTCTTTTGAATATTAAATTAGAATAAATTAAGGCATGCTGCACATTAAGCCTAAATCGGGGTTGAGTAATTGCCTTCCGTTTTATGCCACTAAGTTTTTTGAAAACGCAAGATATTTGTTTTAATTACCAAGTTCTTGAACAGACTCGTAATGAGAGGGTGCCCAAACAGAAACAGACAAAAACTTTTTTGTGACTTTGTGGAATTTAAGTAACACCTAATTGGATGCAATTTATTAGTAGTAGTATTATTACTTTCTTCCTTCAGCCAATATTAACTAATTGTCTCCCCACTGTGTGTTATAATGTGAAATGATCTGGGGATGATATTAAGAGCTACATTTTTTAATCACTTCCTGGATACTCAGGTCTAAGCACTTGACATGCATATGAAATATACGTAGATAGTAGCACTTTAAGGCAAGTGGGCCCATGACTCCCATTTTATAGAGACAGAAACTAAGTCTCAGACAGGGTAACATCAAATTAATAATTTTAAAAAGTCACACAGCTTGAGACAGAATAGGAATCCGGCAAATCCTAAATTCTTAACTCTATGCTCTGTTTATAACGCAAAGCTGAAGAAAACATTGCCACTTTAAAGCATATAATGCCTAAGAATGATGGGTTTTGGAGTTGATTTTAAACTGGTCTCTGAAATTTTTGAGACCCATCAGTCAATAATGTTTCCTGTTAATTGTTCCTGAAATCATGGTATTTTCCTTGCCTTTTATTCTGGAAAATTCCAAATATATCTATAAAAAATTAGAGATAATAGTATAATGAATTGCCGTGTACCCATCACCCAGATTCAACAATTACCAACAAATGACCAATTTGTTTCTTTTTTACCCCCATTCCCCACCCACCCTCACAACCACCACACAAACAGAGCTTTGTTTATTTGTTTGTTTGTTTATACTGGATACGTTACATTTTATTATCATAAAACCTAAAGAAATTTGCTAGATATTTGTCCCAAAATGAAAAAATATATAAAACATCAAAATAGTAATGATACCAGGGGATGACATTTAAAAAATTTATATATGGGTAAACCAAAACCATGCCAATTTTATTCAAATTAAATATGGGTCCTAAAGAACCTTAAATTTGCCAAAATAGAATGTTTAATTGACTACTGAGGAGGTGAGGGAGTGGAGGGGGGAGAGATTACTCAAAGAACTTCTATGCATTTATGCATAACCTATGGACTCAGTATGGAGAAGGCCTAGGAGGGTGGATGCCAGCTGGAAGGGATCAATGAGGAGGTAAGGGACATCTGTAATACTTTCAACAATAAAGATAAAAATATTTATTTATTTATTAAGTATATCTTTATTGATTTCAGAGAGAGGAAGGGAGAGGGAGAGAGAGAGAGAAACATCATTGATGAGAGAGTCATTGATCGGCTGCCTCCTGCATGCTCCCGACTGGGGATCAAGCCTGAAACCCTCACATGTGCCCTGACTGGGACTTGAAAGGAGATCTCCTGGATCCTAGGTCAATGCTCAATTGCTGAGCCACGCAGGCCCGGCAGTAAAGATAAATTTTTTTTAAAACAGTGTTTCTAATATTTCCCATTTAGATTCCTGTTTTTCCTAAATAATTTTAGACACTTTTTAGAAGTGGTTAGAAAGTCTCTTCTTTTCTTAATTTACTAAGTTTTAAAATAAGTTTCTGTTGAATTTTACCAAATTTCTTTTTGGAGCCTATTGAAATGTTTATGCATTTTTTTCTCTTCAACTACTGCTCTGTCATACTCAGCCAAATTTGATAATTTAATTTATATTACAGAGTTTTTTTGTTTTTTTTTTTAAGCAGATAATTTTTTGTTTTTTTGGTTGGTATTTTATTGTGTATTTCTAAAATATAAGAATTTGAACATGGTGATTTCTTCATGAAATATCTGGTCCACCGACTTGGCTAGTAGAAGCTGTAAAAAGCACTTTGGATTTCCATAGGACAGCTTCATTACTAGGGGCCCTACTATTTTTGATCTTTGAAAGTGTTGGCCATCTTCAGCTGTCTGTGGAAATGGCATCCGGCTAATA